>NW_022987950.1:1829289-3221214 GCF_902827165.1 Trematomus bernacchii
CACTGTTAGGGGCCCATGCTGGAGGTAATTAGTCCGTCCTTGGGGCTCTGTGAGCGGGCAAAAGAGGTGATTTCCCCCTGGTCTCTGCTGGAGGTGCAGAGTCCCACTGTTAGGGGCCCATGCTGGAGGTAATTAGTCCGTCCTTCGGGGCTCTGTGAGCGGGGCAATGAGAGGTGATTTTCCCGGTCTCCCGCCCTGGAGGTGTGAAATAAACAGAGTCCCCCTGTTAGGGGACTGGTGCTGGAGGTCTCTAGTCCGTCCTTCGGTGCTCTGTGAGCGGGCAGAGAGAGGTGATTTTCCCCTGGTCTCTGCTGGAGCTGTGAAAGAAACAGAGTCCCACTGTTAGGGGCCCATGCTGGAGGTAATTAGTCCGTCCTTGGGGCTCTGTGAGCGGGCAGAGAGAGAGGTGATTTTCCCCTGGTCTCTGCTGGAGCTGTGAAAGAAACAGAGGTCCCACTGTTATGGGGACATGCTGGAGGTCTCGAGTCCGTCCTTCGGTGCTCTGTGAGCGGGCAGAGAGAGGTGATTTTGCCCCTGGTCTCTGCTGGAGCTGGTGAAAGAAACAGTAGTCCCACTGTTATGGGGGACATGCTGGAGGTAATTAGTCCGTCCTTGGGGCTCTGTGAGGGGGCAGAGAGAGGTGATTTCCCCCTGGTCTCTGCTGGAGGTGCAGAGTCCCACTGTTAGGGGCCCATGCTGGAGGTAATTAGTCCGTCCTTGGGGCTCTGTGAGCGGGCAGAGAGAGGTGATTTTCCCCTGGTCTCTGCTGGAGCTGTGAAAGAAACAGAGTCCCACTGTTATGGGGACATGCTGGAGGTCTCGAGTCCGTCCTTCGGTGCTCTGTGAGCGGGCAGAGAGAGGTGATTTTCCCCTGGTCTCTACTGGAGCTGTGAAAGAAACAGAGTCCCACTGTTATGGGGACATGCTGGAGGTAATTAGTCCGTCCTTGGGGCTCTGTGAGGGGGCAGAGAGGGGTGATTTCCCCCTGGTCTCTGCTGGAGGTGCAGAGTCCCACTGTTAGGGGCCCATGCTGGAGGGTAATTAGTCCGTCCTTGGGGCTCTGTGAGCGGGCAGAGAGAGGTGATTTTCCCCTGGTCTCTGCTGGAGCTGTGAAAGAAACAGAGTCCCACTGTTATGGGGACATGCTGGAGGTAATTAGTCCGTCCTTGGGGCTCTGTGAGCGGGCAGAGAGAGGTGATTTTCCCCTGGTCTCTGCTGGAGCTGTGAAAGAAACAGAGTCCCACTGTTATGGGGACATGCTGGAGGTAATTAGTCCGTCCTTGGGCTCTGTGAGGGGGCAGAGAGAGGTGATTTCCCCCTGGTCTCTGCTGGAGGTGCAGAGTCCCACTGTTAGGGGCCCATGCTGGAGGTAATTAGTCCGTCCTTGGGGCTCTGTGAGCGGGCAGAGAGAGGTGATTTCCCCCTGGTCTCTGCTGGAGGTGCAGAAGTCCCACTGTTAGGGGCCCATGCTGGAGGTAATTGGTCGTCCTTCGGGGCTCTGTGAGCGGGCAATGAGAGGTGATTTTCCCGGTCTCCGCCCTGGAGGTGTGAAATAAACAGAGTCCCACTGTTAGGGACTGGTGCTGGAGGTCTCTAGTCCGTCCTTCGGGGCTCTGTGAGCGGGCAGAGAGAGGTGATTTCCCCCTGGTCTCTCCTGGAGGTGTGAAATAAACAGAGTGCTACATTTTGTAAATAGTGCAATATCTCCAGGGCGCATAACTGCACTTTACAAGCCAGAAATAATGTTTAAATGGTCGGGGAAAGTATTTTTAAATGTCTGGAAGAGAGTTTTAGACAGTCATTTTGCACGAAATCATTTAACATAGACGCTCTCCTGAAAATGCACAGAATATGTGCTTTTTCAGGAGACCGTCAATGTTAAATGATTTCGTGCAAAATGACTGGCTAAAACCCCGGAATAAGTGTTTGAAAGGCGGGGAAAAGTTGTTTAAAATAGTCTGATACCTCCAGGGCGCATCACTAAAAATGTACAAGCCAGGGAAGATGCCTGAATCCCGGATACTTTAGGTCTGTCACTTAGGGTGACCGCACCACTCCGACGCTCCCGAGAGCGGACGTCCATTGTTTGTAAGGCACCTAAGAGGGATAAGAGTCAGAATAGCATTGTTGATTGTGCTCATTACACTTGGCACCTTTCTGGTTGGATGGGGAGTACGATATCATGAAAGACATGGATCCATTAGTTCACTCGTAGAAAATGCCCACATCACTAACAAAACACCAGCTGTGTTTCAGAGACTTTCACTTATCCCCAGAGCCAAAAGATCAGTTGAGCAACAAGAGGAGGAGTTAGAAATACTCGTTCCCAAAGATGAGGAGGTTACAATCAAGATGATTCACCCCCCCTATATGCAGTTCTTGTATCAAATGATGAGATGGGTTTAAGTGATGGGAATTTACAATTTAGGGGAATCTCCAAATACACTGGATCCATGTTTTAGTCTGTACCAGAAACACCCCCGTTAAGACTATGGACAACCGACTGGTGACCTGAGCACAATTATTGAAAAGTTATTACAGTAGAAACAGGGTACTAACCCACGAGGACAACTGTATGTACAAACTCTATGAACAAAATTCCCCAACAGATTGTGGCGACTGTGCACAGATGTATCCAGTCACAAAAGTTACTATTGTTCTAAGTAATAGTGAGATTTAAAATATTGGAGAATATATGGGGACGTCCTTTTATAGTGTGTGAAACATGTGGTGCTTGAAACATGTAAGTATTTCAATTTATAGAAGAAAATGGTTTCCTGAAAGAGTTATTTGGAGTAGATGTGTTACAGTGGGAGAAAAAACAATGTTTAGAGATATAGTACATTTATTAGTAGACATTAATTGTGTTTAGATGGCATTTAACATTTAAAACAGATAGTATGATTAGAAGATAGAGTGGAGAAGGTTAGATTTACTTTACCTCAGTGTGTTAGAATTTCTATAGGTAATGCGTCCCGAGACCTGGACTCTCTCTCTCTCTCTCTGCCTGTCAGACTGCTACGACCCCTATCAGACAAAAGACCTCACTACAGGAGACTCCTCCTCCTCCATCGAACAGACAGAGAACCAGAGCTGAACCAACAACGACAAGACTGCATCCAGAACCTTCTCCACCTGCGGCATCCAGAACCAGAACAGCCTGCTGACATAAAGAGGCATACTCTCATCAGTCCCTAACCCAGGACATGAAGTTCCAAGCTGAGCCACGAGATTTGGCACAAGAGCAGAGTGTGGGACATGAAAGCAGAATACGCCCTCCATACAACAGCGAAGAGACTGTAAAGAAGGAGATGAAATGCAAAGCAGTTGGGCCACTGAAAAGAGTACCAGCGAAAGGATTTAAGAGCTGATGGACTGAGGAGAAGACGGAACCAGAGGAGTTGGCATGGTCTAACAGAATGTGAGGGGGTCGTGGCTTGAGACAACAAGAGGAGGAGAAAAAGAAAACGGGAGTGAGTGAGTTTATACATAAACACACTTATTCACAAACAAACTTGAATTGACTTGATAAATACGTAAAGACAAAAAGATTTATTAGCCATGAATTAATAAATTGGTAAATTAAAATAGTAATAAAGAGGAAACTGTTAAAGTAAAATGAGGAAATAATCCTAAAACACACTGAGGGTACTGTGAGATAAAGGGGTAGACATGATGGAAATATTCACCACACTTTACACTTTAAGCAGTGAGTGTTGTGGGACTTAGGAGTACAGAGTAGAACATATTTTTCAATCTTTCCATCATGGAAACGAATTATTCCCTAAGAGATTTTATTCATGGCTGAATTTGGTAGAGATCTAATGTGTTACAATATTGATCTACAGCTAAAGGGATAGTTTTAGTGACCACTCTATAAGAGCAGACAAATCTGTGTTAGTTGGACAATGTTAAAGGGAGAGCTAATACCAAGCCAAATATAGTATCCCAATCTAAAGTATTGTTTTCGCCATTGTAGCATAGTTATTACCATAGGATAACTGTTAAGGTGGAAATAACATTTGTTTGTCCAAGATGTAGAGTTTTAAAGGACACTGAGCAAAGAGCGATTGCAAATTTAATTTTGGAAAAAGCAATATAATTGGGAGTAATACATGCGGGGCCTTGGATCACTCATTGCAATGATGCATATTTTTGACAACCCATATCGTTTAGGGAGAAGGGGTCACTCAACCCACCCAGCAGTTGTTTTAAATATTACTTGTAGCTTCACAGGGAGCGCACGGCACCAAATTCTGAGTTTAAAAGACAAGCGCCACCACCTCCTGATGGTCATCCATTTACTCAAGGATGACCTGAAATTTAGAGATGTTATTTAAAGTAGAAACATATACATAAGTGAAAATTCCTAAATTGAACTACAAACCATGGATGAAATAACTACTGTTTTTAAAATCCTTGCTAGAGGAGGGAGTAACTGTTACATGCTCGGACACCCAAGGTTCCACACACTGTTAAAGGGGTTAGCATAGTTCTTTAAGTAGACTAGAATTGAAGAGAAATTAGTATAATGAGTTATTGATATTCCACCGGTTTTCACACCATTTAAGGAACTTTATCACTGCATTAGAACAGACCACCCAAAGGTACTGAAGTAGGAACCATAAGTGATGAAATTCTCCAATTGTTGTAACTGACCAAAATCTTCTCCCAGAAATGACTGTCTGAAATGCCGTATCCCAGAGTAGATGTTTGATGGTATCATGGAACTAAAACCTTGTACGCAGTCTTGCCACAGGATTAGACTGGGACCTGTGCACTTGTACAGCCAGTGATGTTTTATATGCAGTACCAATGACAGTGGGGCAGTTAATCAACATGGCGAAACACCCCAAAACCAGTAGGGCTAAGAGACCAGTCAAAGGAGGGAGTTTAGGCTCCACAGTGTACAAGGATAGCATAGGGGGGCCCAGGGGAGTGCTAGATGTTGGAGTTGCATTCCATGTACCCGCACCCTAATGTACCGATTGATCACCACAGCCTTTTCTAGAGAACATATTACTTTCATACTTTAAAAAGTATGAAAGGGGGGAGGGTACATTTCTCATAAGGGAACAGTTTCAATTGCTAGCAGAACAAGAAGACTCAACCCATATACAGATATTGATGAAAATGATGACAGTGTGTAAATGATGTTAAATGATATGGATGATAAATGATGAGATTGTTCAAAGAATGTCCAAATCATGTGATATTTCAAATGATGAAATCATTAGAATGAAGAACCAGCTACAAAGTGGTATTACTTTGCACTATTAAAAAAAAAAAAAAAGGTTTCTAACTTTTATGTTTTATACTGTTATTAGTGATGCGATTTTTTAAATAGTATGTTTTTATACTTTGTAAAACAAGTGCCTTAACACTGAATGTGGTATGGGAACGGTTTCTGTGAAAGGAGGGAGTAAGAAATGTTCTAATACCACAAGTTGCTGCTATTTTAAAAAGTGATATTGAATGTTAAAACTAAAAGTTATGCACAAGGGAAAACTTTTACACCAGAAGACCAACCAATGTATTGTTTGTATTTTTGATGACGGTTATTTGAACCATTCCATTTTGATAGTATGTTTTTGATATGAGTTATGTACTATGCAAAGTTCAGATGAAGAACTCATTGATTTCAGTATTGTGTTCACACCTTAAAAGGTGTGAAAGGAGGGATTGTTAGAAATTAAAATCAATGTTTTATGGCATGATTTAGTCTAAAACATACCGTCAGTTTAAAAGCAGTCAGATGAAGAACTCATTACTTTTAGTATTGTGTTCACACCTTAAAAGGTGTGAAAGGAGGGATTGTTAGAAATTAAAATCAATGTTAAACAGCATAATTCAGACTAAAATATATCGTCAGTTTTAAAAACTGTTTTATTGTGAAAAAACCCGGAAGTTCACAAAGTCTCAATGCCAAGCTTTTATTCTGAAAATCCTTCATATCCGGTCAGTACGTAGCATGTCGCGAACAATGTTTTAAACTAACTTACAGCTGTTTATAAGGGATTAAATAGAAAGTCATGAAAGACATAAGGAAGAGAAAAGGCTTAAGGAAGTAGACAGGGAATACAGAATGTCGAAATCATCTGTACTCTCGCGATATCGAACCAAAACAGATGAGAAGGGCGTACCCACTATCTGCACAGCGGGAGACAACGAGAGGAGGATAAAAACAGATGACGGACAACGACTCGCTCTCTTCCCTTCGCTGCAGCCACCCTCAAGACAACACCGGCTTTGTCTCTCCATTCACCATGCTTGTTCTTTAACCACGTTACTTAATTAAACTACCCATTTGAACCTTTTCAGAGACTCCATTAGTCTCGTTATTTTAAGTTTCTTTCCTGGGAGCGAGAAGATCACAAATTATCAACATGTTCCTTATGTAAATGAGCTGTGTGGTTGCCCCTACGTCATTGGCTACCATTTCCTGGTCCGCCTCTGAAGACACCGATTGGAGCACTCCGGGCCCGACGCGCTCCAATCTCTGTGCAATCCCAGCGCACACCTTCGAGAGATGACTACAAAGCCTGGAGACATCTATCACCACTCGGGAGGCTCTGCTGCGATCAGACGCCTCACACATTTTGCTCCTGTGTCGTGGACACTTCAGACTTGAGCTAGTAGACTGTGTTTGACTCTTGTGATCTGTGTTTAGTGATGTGTGTTTAGCGTGTGTATATGTGTGCTTAGAGTAGCGTGTTGATATATGTGTTTAAAGTGGTGTGTTTAGTTTCTTTTGTTAGCTGCGTTTTCCTGCAGCAGCCCTTCCATTAGTGCTGATTGGAAGTGATCTCAGGTGTGTTAACTACGCTCATTTTTAGAGTCCTCATTCTGTTACTAGCAGTAGATCTGCGCCCTTTTGGCTTCTTTGTTTGGCTTAGGCTATTTTTGCTCTCATGTTGTTGTACACCTGTGTTGTTATCCATTAAACCCTATTATAATTATTTACCAAAACCATCTGGTGTGTGTTACCTTCCTCATCCCTAGCGGGTTCGTAACATACATGGGGGCTCGTCCGGGATAAATTCACTTGAATTCTGGTGTTATAAGTGGGTTGAAGTGGTAACATTTAGGTAAAACTTTGAGTGCAGTTCACCTGAGTATGGCATCTTTTAATTTGGAGTCCTTTTTGATCAGTCCTTAATTCGAGCAGCTAGATCAGTGTCGTAAGGAAGACCTGTTAGAGATTGCTCAACACTTCAGTCTCACTGGGGCAAGACAATTATTAAAAGCAGATCTAAAGGCTGTCATTGTGGATGAGTTGGTGGTAATCTTGTGCTGCCTGCACCGTCTGATGCTCTAACTAAAACTGGGGAAACACAGAAGCTTGAGGCGGAGCTCAGTAGACTCCCGAGAGGGGGCTAAACTAAAGGTCCGTCTCGCACGTCTCCAGTTGGAGGCAAAGGACAGGGAGCAGAATAGACAGGCAACAGACAGAGAGCAGAGCAGGCAGACACAGTTCCGGCTGGAAGTAAGGAAGCTGGAGATTGAGGCCGACAAAGCAGTCAGGTTGCGTCAGCTGGAGTTGGACTCACAATTGCACGCATCCAGCGCTTTTGCCCCGGCCGCAGGCCCTCATCCACCTGCCTTTGACATGAGTAAACACCTCCCATTAGTGCCAACATTCAGGGAGACTGAAGTGGATGCGTATTTTGGCGCATTTGAGCGCATTGCTGCAGCGTTGCGGTGGCCGGCTGAAGCCTGGGCTCTTCTGGTGCAATGTAAAATTCACGGGAGAGCTCAGGAAGCAGTGGCTGCTCTTTCGTTGGAGGAAGGTCTAAATTATGACTCCGTTAAAACTGCCATCCTCAGAGTGTACGAACTCGTTCCCGAAGCATACCGACAGAAATGTAGATACCATAGGAAGGGTCCTAACCAAACACATGTGGAGTTTGCCAGAGAAAAGGGGATGTTGTTTGCGAAGTGGATTGCTTCCTGCAAAGCCGCGGACTATACCACTCTGAGAGAATTAATGTTGATGGAAGAATTTAAGAAATGTTTGTCTGAGCGCATTGTGGTGTACTTAAATGAGCAAAAAGTAAATTCCCTCTCAGCTGCAGCTGTGTTTTCTCCGGGTTTTACTGACAAACCCCGCCGTGTGACAGCTGCACCCTTTACTCAGCCATCAAATACGTATAGTGTGAAAAAAGAGGAGAGAGTGCTATTACTGTCATCAACCTGGACACATCATTGCCAACTGTGTGATTCTGAAGCATAAAGAGCAGCCGCAATAAATGTCCCCGCCGAAAGGCATTGGCCTGATTACAGTGGACTCAACCGTTATTCCTACATCTGACAGTGAGATAGATCCTGGGTTTAAGCCTTTTATATTTGAGGTATTAATATCTTTAACTGGTAAGTCTGCTGATCAGAGACCTGTGCGCATACTGCGAGACACCGGAGGTTCACAGTCGGTGATGGTTGCCTCTGCATTGCCATTTACTGACCAGTCAGCCTGTGGTTATGGCTCCATACTATGTGCCATTGAGATGAGTTATGTTCCATGTGCAGTCAAAATTAATCACGTTTTTTTCCCTGTTGCTGTGTGTCCCGCGTTACCTATACGAGGTATAGTATTCCTGATGGGAAACGATATTGCGGGTGGTAAGGTGACTCCTGCACTGGAAGTAATGGACGCTCCTCAGTCCGCAGGGTCACCTGAGGTAATAAATACTCACATTCTTCCTATTTGTGCAGTCACACGTGCACAGGCGCGTAAGACTCAGATGTGTCATTATCTGATACTGAGAGTGTGTCGATGCTTGCAGACGAAGCTGTGGCAGAGGAAAAGCCAGTAGAGGTGGCTTCCCCTTCTCACGAGGATGTCGCGAGACCAGCGCAACACGCCTGCTCAGACACGCCTCCCGCCAGGCCGACTCTCCCGGTAATCCGAGAGTGTCTGCTAGGCTATCAGCTAGTTATCTTCGTTCTATTGTTAGCCTTACGGTATCTTGAGATTTGTGTGGGACCTAGCTTTTGGCTAATTGTTATGTGTATTTGCTGCGATCCCTTCATGTTATGGACTCGCCTGTACCGGCACCGCCAGCGTCTCACACAATGGGCTCTGATCGAGCGGGACTACCAGGTTAGATACCCGTCATATAAAAGGGCTCAGAGAGTGTGTTGGCCGATGTCTTGTCCAGGTTGGTTGGTGTTATTTGTGTGTGTGTGTTATTAGATAGGGTCGTAGTGTGTGTGTAGTTTCACAAAACCTGTGGGTTTGTGTCTTAAGGGGGGGAGTGTGACGGCCGTCGCCTCTCCGGTCCTGTTAATTCTGTTTTGCTGTTCCTTATGTAAATGAGCTGTGTGGTTGCCCCTACGTCATTGGCTACCATTTCCTGGTCCGCCTCCGAAGACACCGATTGGGGCACTCCGGGCCCGACGCGCTCCAATCTCCGTGCAATCCCAGCGCACACCTTCGAGAGATGACTACAAAGCCTGGGGACATCTATCACTCGGGAGGCTGTGTCGTGGACACTTCTAGACTCATGTTTGTGCACTCTAACTGTTATCCAATGTACATATTCAGCCTTTTACACAATATTTAATAGCTTTATTCTTATTTTTTTTACAGCCTAAGGCAAAGAAAAAGAATCAGGTCCCAAAAGAGGAGTCGAGGATGGAGTTGATCAAAGAGGATCTAGATGGTAAATTGTATATCCCTCAACTAAGAAGTACAACTTAAATGATTTCCTTGTCCAACTTGATTTTAACATTCATGTCCTCTATTAATTTTGTGAGTTTATTGTTCTTATGCCATAGGTCCTGAAGATACAGAAAGCTTGGCCCCAAGTTGCAGTACCAGCCTTGGATCAGGTGATTTTTTTTTTTTCTTGCATTGATTCTTTGTGTTGGTAGTTTATAAACATTAAACTATATGGTGTTATTTCTCGTTCATCCTGAGATGGAAATTGTTGCCAGATTTAGCCCATGCACCTCCTTAAGTTATGGTAAAAAATAAACAGCTCGTCAAAATTCTGAGACTGTATAGGTTAGAGACAATTCACAGACAGTAGCCTTCCAAGGACAAATGTAAGCTTAAAAGAGAACCCAACATGTAAATAAATGTTGCTGTTATATTGTGCTTTATAGAATAAAAGCACACATCGCCTCCATGTTCATGTTTGGCCACTCAATGAAACATTTACATATTCACAACATAGTGATCACTAATATATAAAAAGTGTAGTTTTTCCTTACCACTGTGCATGCTCATGTGGGTAAAAGTTGGGTCTCTGTAAAATGTAAGAGTACAGTCTTGACCTGCTCCGTAGGAAAAGTTGCGATTTGGAGCTGCAGAAGAAATAATTGTAATTTAATTAATATCTGATCATTAATATGACGGACAGTGGTGATGATAAGCAGTACACTGTAACTGATATGGCCGATGTTGACTAGGGAAACCACATAATAATAATCCTTATATTTATTATAGCGCTTTATCAATGACTCAAAGCGCTTTACAGATACACATTACACATACAGACATGTAATGGTCTACTGTGGACAATACCCACAGGAGCAAGTTCAGGTGAAGTGTCTTGCCCAAGGACACAACGGCTTTACAGACGCAGCGGCGGGTTTGACCCCCTTGATCTGATAATCATTGCACAGCGCACTGTGCCACACCGGCCATCTTCACACCTCGAAGTCATCGAGGCGCTTTTACAAGTACACATTAATATCATACATGTACTGTGGACAATACCCACAGGAGCAAATTCGGGTGAAGTGTCTTGCCCAAGGACACAACGGCCTGACGCAGTGGCGGCGGGAGCGGGTTTCGAACTGGAGTTCCCCAACGCCCCCTTGATCTGATGATCAGACGCACAGACCACTGCGCCACCCGCCATATTATCTGTTGTCTCTTGTGGGAGAGGGGAAGCGGATAATTGTATACATTTTTTACTTTATCGGCTGCTACTTTATGGTTTTAAAATCCTTGAGGTTCATCAAGTTAAGGCACATACCACAATCATCTGTGTTCGATCTGGCCCATGACCTTTGTTACTCGCCATCCCTCTCTCTGTCTCTCCAATACGTTTCCTGATACTCAATACTGTATCATAATCTTTATTGTAATCTTCTCTCAAACTGTCCTTTTGTTTTTTAAGGATCAATCTCAAGATTGGAATTCCTAGAGGCCAAGATCGAATGGCAAGATAAAATGATAAAAGATCTTGAAGGTGAGCACAATTTCTTACGCGAGCAAGTCTTGGGGTTGAAGAAGAAATCAAGTGAGTGATTCGAGAAGAAACTGCACATTTGTATTCAATTGTTATAGAAGGTGTGATGTTATGTATCTCCTCATAACAAGCTGATCAGTGTGTCATCTGTCATCCGTTGAATTTAAGCTCAATCAAAAGTCCCTACTTTGGAAGAGGATGTCAGCATGTACGAAGATGACACTTCCCAAAGTCCTGCAGACCTCAGTGATTCCTCAGACAGTGATGTTGTCATCCCAAAAAAGAAGCAACGTAGCACACGGAATCTCCAAATGCGGCTGTGCCTGGACGAGCTCATATGAGGCGAAAAACTAAATGTCATGAAAAGTAATAATGATAAAGATCAGATAAGCAGATTTTGCCATCCCTAGAGTATGCTTTATAGTTATTTTTAAAGAGAAATGTCAGTTGTTTAGGCCATTCTTAGCGCCATCTGCTGGACAAAATTATTAGTCTGTGTACTCATCCCTCATGTATTTGTTTTATGTGTATTTGTTAGTTCGTTTTTTCCAGTCAAAGGGCCAGCGGAGGTTGTCCATAGGTATAAAAAGGTCCTGAAAACCTTCGGACGTGTTCGCACCATGTCTGAAGCCTTCAGGATAAATAATGTGGATCGGGGAACCATAAAGATGACTGCTCCAATTGCAGAGCTCAAGATTGTGGACCCAGACACATTCGAGACCCTCAAGTTTGGTCCTGCAATAGACACCCTGCTTTCATTTGCCAAGAAGTGTGCAACAAATGTTACCGTCGATAAAAAGGCCAAAATAGAGGACATGAAGGCCAAAGGCAAGCTTCTTCCCTTACTGATGAAATATTAAAGGGCTGGTTTGATCGGTTTAGATCAGGTGTACTGGAAGAGTTGTATATTTAAATGTGAGTTTAGTACCCTCAAGAGCAAGTTCAGCTTTTATATTTACCTATCTATTTTTATTAAAAAGTACAGGTGTGTGAGCCTTGGAGACACTTTAAATGTTTTGTGATGTGTCTGAATCTCTCTTAAGTGGTTACATTTGAATAAAACAGATATTTAAACGTCTGCCTACTTTGTTCTTGTGCTGTTAAGGTTAATTTCAGTAGTTGTGTGCTATAATGTATTTAAAAAGTGTGAAGAGGAGGCAACTTTAGAATAGGGAACCTGTTCAGGTCAATTAGAGTTAAACTACTATCTTATTGGTTATGAACAAGACTTCACTTTAAAATAGGGAACATATTCTTAGATAGAAATACCTAATTAGAGTCAAACTACTAGTTAATTGGTTATGAACAAGACTTCACTTTAACCTGTTAAGCCCCAAACCCCCCGTCGGCGGGTCTTTTGTTTTAACACAAAAAAAAAAAAAAAATGTTTTTAATATTTAAATTTTTTATTAATTTCTTTTTTTTTTTCTTTGAATGGAATGAATACCTATGGTGATAATTCAATGTAATACATCATTTTTATAGTCTGGTACCTGAAAAAGGTCAAATGGCACTGATGGAACCAGATATACTTTTTTTTGCTAAACCTCTCTAAAAAGGTCAAATATAACTTGTTTTGCCTCAATCTTGATACAGGGTACTTATTATATGTTATAGTTTGGATTCCTAAAGCTTTTAGTCTACTAACCCATCATCCAAGGGTGGTTTTCACTATAAGTAATGGGTTTTTTGTAGGCGGAGGTAAGAATTTACCTTTTTTTACTATGTTCCATCTGAATTTACTCTGACTGAGAAAAATCTATATTGATTCTGACACTTCTACATCCAACTCACAGATGTAACCTTGCTTTGATAAAAGAAATTATTCATATAACCCTTTTAGAAGTGAAGTTGTAGTCATTTGTTTTGGGCATGTCATTTTCGAGCCTGAAACCTGAAAAACAGGCTCGGGGCTTAACAGGTTAAAACAGGGAACATATTCTTAGATAGAAATACCTAATTAGAGTCAAACTACTAGTTAATTGGTTATGAACAAGACTTCACTTTAGAATAGGGAACATGTTCTTAGATATAAATACCTAATTTTGAGTTAATTAGACACAATTAACACTTATAGTTTCATGTTTTGTTACATAAGAATAGATCATATTTGTTAAGTCTTATTATGGGAGAATAACTATTCTTGTGTTACTGCTGCCTTATTAGGCCCATATTGAGCAGAGCATATTAAGACCAAAACTAATGTACAACAACTTCCTTACTTGCAATGAATAAGCACTAATTAGAGGGTTATTGAGGAAAAACTCTCAACTAATGGCTTATTACTTGTAGAATATGGTCATGTAGAATAAGGCATTAATAAGTGTTTAATAATGACTAATAAAGAACCAATATACTGCAAATATGCATGTTAATTAGCAACTAGTTGATGGTTAATTTGTGTACCTTAATATAAAGTGTTACCAAAAGTTGTGTTACACGAACAATGTCAGAAAGATGTGTAACATTTTAAAGTTGGAATGAGGTTTCTGAGTGCAAGTATGAAGGAGCAGTTAGCAGTTGAAGAAGGAGCAGTTGAAGTTGCATGAAGATTGTTGAAGTCTGAAGAGTTTCTCCATTGACTTCCATGTTAAAAATGTGATGAATTATGGGATGTATCTCTGGAATCATGAAAGTTATGAATGATAAAAGTAATAGCCATCGATTCCCGACCGAGCTGAACGTTTTGATGTTTGAACGGAGTTTCTGCGATGTTCAATGCGGGAGGAGAAGTGGCGCAAAATAACCCGGCGGAATAATAAAGAATTTTGTGCGTAGCATAACAGATAGTTGGAATGCTGTGTCAGCATTCCCAATAAATAATCGATGTCAAAAACATATCTATAGCCACTGTAAATGATTATTTGAATCATCTACACATGTATTCTCACTTTTACACACCAAAATAACGTTTACACATAAAACAAGTTAACACAGAGTAAACGTTTGCTAATGGAGAGTCTATTTTGTCCCAAGAAGAAGTTCATGTCTATCGATAAAAAAAATATATAAATAAACCTATTGTTCATTTTCGCGGTATTCCCCACACATTGCCAGTACACTATTACTGTAATATTTACACTTACCCATTTACACAAGTCCAAATGGATCCTTGTTGTCCCTGTATTCTTCTTCTTCAGAAAAGTCGAAGACTTCAGGTTCAGAGGCTCTATTTCACTGCTGCTAGCGAAAAAAATCTCTAGCGAAGTCGGCAACTGTAACGTTTTTTTTTAGCCATTTTCTCTGTCTCTCTCTCTCTCCTCACAGACGAAAACTGATGGGAGACACGTGGTTTATGTTTTTTTCTTTTCTTGGTGGGTAGGTCCTCAGTGATTTCTCGATGTCCATTGGTCATTTCAGACCAACATGGCTGCCGGCCGAGATTTCCTTGACGGACACACGAATCCACTAATCCCACACAGTGTAAAGTCAAGCTGCTTTGAGCGGCCATATTGGCTGCTGTGCCCTGGTTACAGTCTCACAGGAGGTACCGCTGGAAAGCTACACTTCCAGCGTTTCCGCGGATATCTGAATCATATTTCTACTCCTTATAATCGAAAATATATGATTAATTACGTAAATGATGCGCACCTGGACGCGCCGGCGCATCCACCGACTCCAGAGGGTTAAGGGACATCACTTGAGGCAACCCTGTCTCCTAAAAATTACGTTCCCACAGGACTAAACTGCATTCTCAATTACGTTTAGCAAGAAACGTATTTTCTCCCACGTTACGTTGGTTATGAACGTATCTCAAATACGTTTATATTCTACATATCTTCTAGAAATGTATTTTCTCCCACGTTACGTTTGTTATGAACGTATCTCAAATACGTTTATTTTCTACATATCTTCTAGAAACATATTTTCTCCCACGTTACGTTTGTTATGAACGTATCTTAAATACTGCTATTTTCTACATATCTTTGCCATTTATTGTCTTGCTTATAATAATGATAATAGTCATTTATAAATATCATTTTAGAGCACACATTTGAATCGACGATCGGGCTCGATATATGGTTAAATTCAAATCAGTAGGCGAGGGTGTAATTTCAACACAGTCTCAAAGGCAATGTGAGCGTCCATTCCCATTGGATAACGGAGGATTTTAGTTAGTTTAGTTAGTTAGTAGTTATTATAACTACGTTGAAGTTATGCAATGAATGAAAAACTTGGGTCACAGGTTCCTCAACAGTGCATTACAAGACATCTATCAATATGTGTGTACCTCCACCATTAAACTGTCAAATTCTGCACATTTCTTATACTATCTACATACATAAGAGTATAATTAATGTGTATAATATCAGTTAAAATAAGTGCTTCAACATAGTTAACATTGCAGGAAAGCAATATATTAGACGTTAAGTACTTTGTCAGGCTTAATATTTATCTGTAAATACCCCCAAAGCTGTTTTCTTATTTAAAAGAAGACCTTAACCTAAAGCATTCTTTAATGTGTTAATAAAGGTTAATTAGTTTGTCTGTTTTGCACATCCTCCTATTAATATCTTTATACATCCGGCACTAAACTGTTTTATTGTAGAGATCACTTACAGTATCTTCTTGATTTTTTATATTCTATATTTCTATCATTGACCTTCTACTTTCACCCTATGAAAGTATGTACTCTTAATATTTTTTTCATCAAATAACATTATTCAACAAAAATAACATTATTCAACAAAAATAATTCAATAACGTGCTTTAACCACTAGGCGGTGCACACAAGGTACACACAGCATACTAATAATAACTTTGTATTATTAGTGTAGGACACTTATGTATGTATAACATCTGAAGATGTGTAGTTTTATTCATGTTTTTACATAATTTTACAGGATACTGCTATACTATTTCTCATGTTTTACTTCTACACATTAATATCTGATTTGTAAAACATCACAGACAGAAAGGTATATCCGTCATTTAATGGTAAGCTATTGAAATTGTGATTCCATAGATGTGTCTCCCATCACCCTAATCCCCTGACTATTCTCTCAACTCAGTATTTACATTCTTATATTCAAAGAAAATCAGTAATATCTTTAAAAACTGCAAGTCCTTTTCTATCAGCTGTGCACCGTTATGGTGTAAATATAACCTATCTACCAATGGGATCAAATGTAAAAGTCAACCGAATTACTATTGATACTGCAAGGAGACGTATTTTGTGAAAATAAATGTAAGATATTGTGTAATTGTTGATATATTTATGATCCACGTCACATATTCAGTTTCGGCGGCACTTCTTCATGTTTGTCCAGAAGTCTTCTCATCAGGGCTCTATACATAAAGAACTATGGCAGATGTGTAATATGTAATGCAGCCGAACCGTGTATTACAATGCCGTTATGTGATGACTTCCAAAGAGAAAAGCAAGAACACTCGGAATAAAGTATTATTTTATTTTTAAATGTTTTCGGATTTCACATCGCATAAACACCATCTCCCAACGTGCATTGCGGCTAAAACATCCAATCAGCGAGCTGAGGATCTTTCCTACATCTGTTTCCGGTATTGTTCCTGTAATGAGAGTTCACATTTATGCTACATTGAAGGGTGGAATTGACTACACATCTTCAGAAACATAATTTGCTTCAGATATACTGTAACTCATAGCAATATTGTAACCATTAAGAAAAGCCAACTGCATTAAAAACCCAGTTAACAAACACTAGGTAAAGTATTTTTCCTTCAGTAATGAAGATGTAATTCCAATGTAGACACACCTGGGGTCGCTGTTCAGTCTGTTACGCTGAGCCATGCATTGTCTGGAATGTAAAAGGGACGAAGAAGACAAAGTGAAGTGACGTACTTCCGGTTCCACATGAAAACATTCCCAGTGCAAAAACAAATCGCTAAATAAAAAGATAAAACACTGGCATGTAATTTACGTTAGAATAAATAGAATGGTTTTGAATAATAGATGAGAGTAAAATCTACGTCACTTTACAGCCCCGCCCACTTTTGGGGAAACCAACGCTGTCATTTGAACGGCGATCAAGCCTGAAGCCACAGAGCTCTTCTTTTACTGTCCTTTCTTACAGAAACACGTAACTCTGGATTTGTTTTAATGTTTGAGGTGCAATAAACGACACAGCAGCTTTTTGGCATGTTAAAACTATTATTTTCTGCCTTGCTCATAAGAGTAACAGCTGGCGAAATTACAGCCTCGCCTACTGATTTTAATTTAACCATAGGATATCGAGCCCGATCGTCGATTTCAAATGTGTGCTCTAAAATGATATTTATAAATGACTATTATCATTATTATAAGCAAGACAATAAATGGCAAAGATATGTAGAAAATAAACGTATTTAAGATAAGTTCATAACAAACGTAACGTGGGAGAAAATATGTAGAAAATAAACGTATTTGAGATTACGTTCATAACAAACGTAACGTGGGAGAAAATATGTTTCTAGAAGATATGTAGAAAATAAACGTATTTGAGATACGTTCATAACAAACGTAACGTGGGGGAAAATATGTTTCTAGAAGATATGTAGAAAATAAATGTATTTGAGATACGTTCATAACAAACGTAACGTGGGAGAAAATACGTTTCTAGCTAAACGTAATTGAGAATGCAGTTTAGTTCTGTGGGAACGTAATTTTTAGGAGACAGGGTTGCTTGAGGACATTAATCAGCTCACACAAAGATACTTTTTTCCACAGTTTTCACACATGCAGTCATACTCCCCAGTAAACCAACAAGTACAATTCCCCTGAAAACTTTAAATTGTGGTCCCGCAAGAACACATTTTCTGCTTTTTTTTTTTTACAGTATATCAAATATTACTGGCTCGGAGCCCCATCAGTCTCTTAAAAACAAAATGCTTACACACTACATAACAGCCTTATCATCAAACAATAAAGAATGCAGTACTTTTCAGTGATATCCACTGGAGTATAGTGCATCACAGTAATGAAGTGCACAGAGATTTTTTCTGTCGAGTCTTTCAGACAGATGGCATGATTTCAGATTTAAATGAGCTGTTTCATATTCAGCTGTATATTTAGCTTAATGGTTTTATCTCAGCCACACAGCGAACAGTAAAAAGTATTTCACGATCAGTAAAAGTATATAATGCAAGGACAATGTGTCGGATTGTATAATGAACAGCAGGTGGTGGATGTGGTGCATTGCATATTGGTATTCATTGGATCTCCCTTTAGACAACACATACTCGTTGTTACAGTAACTAACAGAGCCTCATTCAGCTCACCAAGTCACCAATGGAGGATCCAACAGACCCAGCACGCATGATTGGGATCACATGCTCGTTGGATAATGTTCAAAACCAGTAATTAATGTAAATGCAACCTTTAGAAAAAAAGAATGCCAATCAGATCCCTACCTAATATTGATGATCCACAGTTTAGTTGGTTTAAAACGTACTGTTGAAGGGAACAAAGGAGCTTTTCAATTCATATAGGATGCCCTGAACAGCAAATATTAATTGTTACCATCAAATCGAAGATACAGGGTCCCATGATTTTATCAGGTCAGACTGAAGCATTATTTTCTGCATTATTTTCTGCACCAGTTTATCCACAAATGAAGTTAAATCCCAGATCTAATGGAGGGTCTTAACCTGTTAAGACCTGAGCCTGTTTTTCAGGTCTCAGGCTCGAAAATGACATTCCCAGAACAAATGACCATATCTTCCCTTCTAAAAGGGTTCAATTAATAATCTTTGTTCTCAAAGTAATGATAAACCTGTGAGTTGGATGTAGACAAGTCAGAATCAATATAGATGTTTTTTATTTTAAAGAAAATTCAGATTGAACATAGTAAAAAACTGTAAATTATTTTGTACTTATAGTGAAAACTACCCTTGGATGATGGGTTAGTAGACTAAAAGCTTTAGGAATCCAAAGTACAACATATAATAAGTACCCTATATCAAGATTGATGCAAAACAAGTGAAATTTGACCTTTTTAGAGAGATTTAGCAAAAAAAAAACACTTCTGGGGTCATTTGGGTGGATTTTCCATATCTCTGGCCCCCCTTGGTCGATTTTGATGAATGAAATCTCTTTATAACCGCTAGAGCCAATGGAATCGAGGGGAAGTTCTACACACATCAACACGTTAACAAATAAGGAGTGAGAGTGACGCGTGGCCAAAACCGGAAGCTGCATACACTCTGGTGGCTACCATTAGCAGCTAACTTATTTGCTCCGAATTTTACATAAAAATGGAAATTATGGATTATAAATATCAAACCGACAGTCACATTATCAACCCATGGATCAACCTATACAGCCTCGTTTTTTCTCGTTTTAATGCCATTGAACACATCTTTTGATTTAATTGACAGCTACGGTGAGACGATCTCCCGTAAAAGCTCCGTAGAGGTACGTGTTGTGATGTCTGTGTTTGCTTCCCCTGTCGCAAGTTCGGATCGCTCAGTGATGATACTAATACCTATATAATCTGTGGAGTCTCAGCTTTAATCGGATATATTGTATGTGCAGCTACGATAAGTAATAAGGGTATTTTTATCTGGAATTGTGTGCCGCAGTGCGTTAGAATTTTCGCTCAGGGGTCATTTAGACGCTTCTTATGAGACTTGTGTTTTGTTTTGGTAAAAATGGTTCATATCTTCAGTTAGCTGAGATTCTTCCCATTAATCTGGTGCTACATATTAATAGTTTCATAAATGTGAAGAAGCCCTGAGACACAGTCTCGAAAAAAAAAAACGTTGGGGGGGCCCCCTGTGGGGGACTGAAGAGGTTAAGCATGTTACTCTTCAGTGATTGTGACGTTATGTTAATTGTCTGTTCCCTTGTATCGTGTCTTAATATTTGTCGTTGTTGATTTTGCAAATACAGATGTAGCACTCTAGAATGGACTCCACCCAGCGGATTCCAACCAAAGACCCAGCGGATCCCAGTGCCTGGGATTTTAAACCCCTCTCACTATTTCCTGAGAGGGCATTGCCAGATTTCCCCATTTGTTCAATTTCAGGATTTAACCATGAGATGGCGCTTCATTCACAAATACACAAAGACAACCGGGTGAACTTTGGTCTTCAGTTTGTTTGCAATGTTTGCAGCTCTGCAGTTGTGTTTGCTGAATAGCATTTAATCACTTGTTTGTTATAAGTGATTATAATACAGGCTACTATAACGAAAAAACATCTATTTTAGATCAAATAAAGTATATCTAATCTTATTATCTTAATTCTAAATCAATAATATATAGTCTTTATATATTAAAGGTGGGGTAGGTAAGTTTGGCCCGGCTAAAATAACTGGATGGCCTACCTGCCTGTCAGCCTTCCATCTGTGCACAAACTTATCTCGTGCCCTCATTGGTCATGTGCACGTTCGTGTGTGTTCGAGGAGGGGCTCTGTAAGGAAGTGGCAGATTTTTTTCCGGTTGTGTATTTTCAAATTCTAGCGCACTCGAGCTGGTTTCTCCAAAATTACCTACCCCACCTTTAATTACATGTTACTTGTTAGACGATTTAAATAATCATAATAATAATGTAAATGTTTACACTTCTTTATTTTTGATGCTCATACTTTTACCTTTACAATAGTTTGCTTTAATATGCAGTATATTTTTTGTAATATTGGTGTGGTGTTTTTACACAGTACAGTAGATCGAAGTAAATCAACTTATACATTATCATGTATTATAATGTGTTGTATAATTAAGTAATATCATACATTAACCCATGGGCGTCGCAGCCATTATATGAGGGTGGGACAAGTCCCCCCCACTTTTTCAAATGATTAGTTTAGACCCCCCCACTTTTACTATGCGGAAAGTCCGTGAATCGGTCTATCCACTCGCCGCACTTTGTAGAGCGCTGTGTCAGTGCTTCACTATCAAATGAAATCCATTCCACTTGCTTATTGAGAGAATGCCCAAATCAATGAAACTCCGTACCATGTTTTCACTGCTACTTTGTACCAAGGCAGATTCTCACATAGCGCGCGCATGTTCAAGGAGTGTTGTCATAGTTGGACAGCTCAGATCTGTTGTATCAAGCGATGCCGGTAGCGGAGGTAAGGCACACACACCAAATGTTCAGGAAATGGTTAATACAGCGAAAATCAAAGCTGACGATCTCTTGGTTTGATATGTTTTCTCCCCCAGACAACATGGACATAAGAAAAAAAAATTCAAAGAAGAGGAAAGTAAGTCATCAGCTGGTAGCAGTTAATCAGTTAACAGTGATGGCGGCGTCTCACTTCTGGAGAGGAGTTTCGTCTTCATGTCATGATAGAGAGATACAAATACTGAATAGTTTAGATGAGAAAAGGCATCGAAATGCCAGGTTACTAGTATTTATCATGTAAACAGGGAACATGAATAACCCGATCTCTCTGTGCTCATGTAAACACCATATCCCCAATATGATCATAACCGGGATAATACCTATGGATAATACTCATAAACGGCTTACTGATGTCCATGTAGAGACGCAGTCAGTGTGTTTTACTGGAGCCTCAGTTCGATAAGAGATTATTTTCTGAGTTCTTTAACTTAGGTACTCTCTCAAAATGGTAATGTGCATTATGTTTTAATTTCTTATCATTCAGAAGCTTTTTGTGTGTGTTTATGTTTTACTGAGTGCTTATAGGCTATTTCCATCCCAGTATTCAGTTAACTATTTATTTTCTGTGCACATTACATATACTAGCTAATATTCTACCTACTGCTTGGGACTTTGAGTCTTCAAAATGTCCAATGTCACAGACTAGGACTTACTTTAGAGTCAGTTGTATTTACATTCAGTATGACTTGTTATGATTCAATGTGAAAGAGTATACTGCTCAATAAATAATTATCACTTCACCACCTCTCTTGACATCTAGGCACTTGAGAGTGAGTCAGAGGCAGAATACAGGGACAGTGGAGAGAGGTCCATTGCTGAGGTGAGTGATGAAAGGGAAATGACAGTTGAGAGTAAATTGTGATGTGGACTCTCATCCCAGGATTTTAAGGAAATCAGTGGGGATATTGAACAGGAAACATTTCAGTCAAGGGGCATCATATGACCAATATAGACAGAAGAGCAACATTTATTTGAACATTTAAGTCAATGATACCATTCCTAGGTGAACTTAACATCCGTGTGGAGTCAGATCAGTCTCAATATTAATAAATGCTCACAGAAGGATTCACAAATGTATTTTGCGATTTATATATAAATGACTCTCCACAACAATATCTCTCAATGCACTCACAAATATTTATTGTTGTATATAAATGTACAAAAAATGGGCATTTAAACTGCTTTTTATTAATTCAAAGACAGCTCTGAATTAATAATCAAATATGTTTCCTTTCTTTACTACTGGATGAAATTACAAAATGTACCCATCATTTTCTTCATGCTAGTATAGCCACATAAAAGTATCAAACCACCTGTTAAAATGCACCAGAATACAGGAAATCTATATTTTTTTTCGCCCCCACACCCCCCGTTAAAAATGTCCCCCCCACATTCAGGATGCTTCCTACGCCCATGCATTAACCCCATTATAGCAGATGCCACATTGAATGGATGAACACATTTATGCATCAATAATTACAACGGAGTATTTCTAAATATAAGTTGTAAAAATACTTATATATATTTAATACTAATAACATAATGATTAATTTTACTTTCAGATGATAATACTTTTCACTTGGGCAATTGACCATTTTGAATGCAGGACATTTACTTCTAACACGTATTTTTACCTAGGTAAATAATCGGAATACTTCTTCCACGTCTGATTTTGGACCCCGTCACTGTTTTTAAAACTTTAATTAAATGTTTGATATTTCCAGAGACCCTTTCAGACCGGCAATGCTGCCCTGCATGTGTTGATCACATTAAATTTCATTTGTATTAAAGCCAGACCATTTTTAAATATAACTGTCTGATTTTGTCATTGCACAACATTTGTGAATAAACTCAATTTGTGATTGTTATGGCAATAATATTACAAACATTTCCACTGCCTCAGCTTGCAATGTTTTAATTGTTTTATACAATTTATCAAGACCTGTACCGACAATGCTGGAGATGAGGGGGGATGGGAGAGTTGTCACATTCCGATGGCCCATTATTTGAAACAAAGAGAGTCCACAACATACTACTTGCACTCCAAGCTTTAGTTAACAGAGGGGGGATGGGAGACTTTTGTCATATTCCGATGGCTCACAGACCCTTTCAGGGTTAAGGAATAGTGGATAGGAGAATTCAAAAGGATTTAGGAGAAGAGACTGCAGTGCTTTGAGAATCCGACTGCACTTACACTATTTATGTAGTGCCAGTGGACGTCATGAATATGCGTCTGCTGTGGGGAAACTACAGTTTTCTATACAGCGGACTACATGGCAGAGGTGGAGACTCGAGTCACATGACTTGACTCGAGTCAGACTCGAGTCGCATATTTTTTTACTTGAGACTTGCTTGACTAACATTGACAAAAGACTTGACTTGACTTTGACTTGGTATTCATGACTTGAGACTTAACTTAAGCTTGAGACAGATGACTTGAAAGGACTTGACTGTTTAAAATTAAATATTTGCGTTTGTTTTTGTATTGAGATATTACATTTAGTTTTTTCGAAAAACGTGATTGGGTGATTATAGCGCCGTGCGCGCAAACCTGGCAAACCCACTAGACGGCAGGAGTGTCAGTTAACATGGCAGCGGCTAGCGTTACTCCACAAATAGTGAAGTTTGGATTCAAGGATTATGTTGTCGATGACGCTAATAAGAAGAGAACAGCGGTATGCAGGGTCTGCAGCATAAAGATCAGTGACACGACCACCACAACATCCAACTTCATTCGTCACTACAAAAAACCCACAGAGAAAGGTGCGTGAAGGTGTTGTGTTAGCTAGAAAGCTAACGTTAAGTTTAAGCTACGTTAGACTTGGTTTCAAATCGATGAAGCATTGCAAAGAGAAGACAAAACGGTAAATGAACACTATAACCGCCAAGGGATTCATTTGTACTAACCCCGATACTGACGGGCTGTCAGGAGAGGGAGAGAGAGAGAGGAAAAGAGATGCCTCGTTTATTTTCCCTGTGTTATCAGAAGTTACTGTAAACTGTTGAATAATGTAGTTCATCTACTTTTAGTAGTTTGTTTAAATGTTTTAATTATGTTGTTTTTGTTTGTAGAAGTGCATCATTCTTTGATTTATTGTAAAATGAATCTGAACTTTTTGATCTGTTATGATGATAAACTGAAGCCATTTCTAAATTAACCCAATTAACTGAGTTTTAAATCCTAGCTATATTGTCTGCAGTTCTGGGGTTAATATTAATCTAATATGATTGTCATCGGTCTAAATTAGATTTCAAATGATTAACTGTGTATGTAATGAAGATCATAGTGTGGGTTAAATCCATTTTCATAACCACTGTCTTTTAACTGATTTAAATGCGGAAACTGTGCTTATTCATCAGAATTTCGTATGACTTGACTTGGCTTGCTTGACCTGAGCAATGACTTGACTTGACTTGCTTGACTCTCACCACAGTGACTTGGGACTTGCTTGATACTTGTAGGTCAAGACTTGAGACTTGCTCATGACTTGCACATGTAGGACTTACTCCCACCTCTGTCTGCTACATGGATGTATAATAAGAACGACTACTGTAAACCCAGCACTGTATTCTATCTATACGGCGCTGTGTAAACCCATCTAGACACTTTGCACCGTGCTGATGGTGTTGTTTTATGCTTTATGAACGTGGACAACAGAGAAACATATTCTTCATGACCATGGTTGGAATTTAAATTAAAAGGAAAGTGAAACTTATGCTCGTCACCCTCTCCCTCCGGTCCACATTAATACAAATGATCCCAATACGTATCATTGTATGAAAAGATCCTAAAATAAATACAAATGTATTTATTATAAACTTGTTAGTCCTTAAAGGTAGGGTAGGTACATTTGAGAAACCGGCTCTTGATCGCTAAAATTTGAAATAACACAACCGGAGAAAATCTGCCACTTCCTTATAGAGCCCCTCCTCCAACACACACGAACGCGCACATGACCAATGAGGGCACGAGATAAGTTTGTGCACAGATGGAAGGCTGACAGGCAGGTAGGCCATCCAGTTATTTTAGCCGGGCCGGCTAAAATGATTGGTCGTGCTTTTTACAGTACTACGGCTTCCACAGATGACATTTTTTAATGGATTTTTTGTCAAAGCACTTAAGATATTCATTGCTATTGGGATGTTAAGAGCATTCCATGGAATATAACAAAAAGTGTATCTCGAGCCGGTTTCTCAAACTTACCTACCCTACCTTTAACCTATCACTGTGTATATCACCATTCAAACATCTTTTAAAAAGTTTAAGAAACCCCACACAGCTCAGTAAACACTGTGAAATGTTGACTTTATTTGATCATTTCAGTAAAAAATAACATTCATATTTCTCCTTTCGATTATTATAGTGATGAACGTTAAAAACAAAGCACTTTGGCTGATTTTGCCGTTAGCTCAGCTAGCTAGCACCAGATGCTAACAACAACACGTAAGGTGTGCTTCGCTCGCGCCACACATACACACTCCCTCCCGGTCCTCCCGATGGCCTGCCGGTGAGCGTGGAAGTGTGGTCTGCCACAAGCGGGCAGCAGGAGCGGGGCTGTCAGCATCAGCTTGTAGATGGTATTTTAAACTCGATGCGCTCTGAAACTACGGCGGCCGAGGACAAAAAATACACATGCGTTAATCGCGTTAAAATAATTAGTGGCGTTAATTTTTTTTTGCGTTAACGCGTTATTAACGCGTTAACTTGACAGCCCTAGTAATAATACAGTAAAATATTAACACTGTAAATATTATTGTTTGCCCGTGGGGAGATGACGAGGCTCCATTAGAAATAAACCTATTTTTAGTGAATTACTGAGTTTAGGCACGTTAATAAAGTTTTAATGAAGTTGACTACGGCAAATTCATGATTGTTAGTGCGTTCATGTCAATTCGGAGAACATATGATACATTAAATGATCGTGAGGATGATGATTAAAAATCGTTTGTTTGAGCCGGGCTGGATTTCCTGATGAAAAAACAAACCGATTGTTTTTGTAGTTGTAGTACGCCAACGTGGATTAAACAAAATTAAGCCTATGTTGTTCAATAAAAACATGGTGATGTTTTGTAAATTATTACATGTCTCTTATTTAGCACAGAATATGATCCTATCCGTGACATATGGATCTTAACAAAGATCCGCTATATCAGATACCTGTAGATCTATCAGCTGTTTATTTCACATGAGTTCCAGTGTGGCAGCTTTTCAGTCACTGCTCCCCCTGGTGGATCCATGATCCATTGCAGCTGGTTTCATTATAATTTATCAAGGAGGTGTATCAAGTCATGCGGGGGGTTTTCCTTTCAGTGAGGATCGACTCCGTGCCGGTCACGGCCCCACTGCGGTAGGGACGTCCGAAATAACGTGCTACATCCAGTGTTTCCCCTACCATTGTCTTGGCGGGGCGCTGCGCCCTGCCAACGGAGCCCCGCCTGAAATTCAAGGTGTTTTTTTGTTTTGTTTTTGTTTTTAATTAAAAAAAATATATATATATAGCACCAAATTGCAACTGAAGTAATCTATCTACGGTCACTTTTCACATTGAACATGTGCTCTTTTATTGAATAAACTAAACGCCTATGTTATTTATCCAATGCATGTGCATGTTTCAGTGTCCACTGCTTTGCGTATTCTCATTCACCCTCCGCTCTGTTTCTGAAGGGCGGGGCTCCGCTCCGCTCCCCCCCCCACACACACACACACACACACGAATGCACACGCTCACAATCAGAGACCAGAGCGGAGGAAAGGAGGAGAACAACAAAGTGTAAAAAAGTCAAACAAATCTGCATTATTGCCCCGAGCTCTATGGGCTCAGAACAGTCTCATATTACACACATGCACACAGAAGGATTCACACTTGTATTTCATGATCCGCAAAAGGATTCACACTTGTATTTCCGGATCCACACTTGTGTTTTTCAATGCACACACAAATGTGTTCTGTTTCATATACATGTAAATAAAATCCAAATACAGAAAAAAGTTTTACATATGTATTTTTGATCCTCACATATTTGTTTTCCGTTTAAAACCTCTGAACCTGCAAACACAAACCGCTTTCTGTGCATGGATCGCTGTGCATTCGTGTGTGGGTTTTTTGAGACTCCCCTGACGGTCACCCGATTCGTACTTGTAATTTTTTCTATCTATAGCCAATCAGATGTTTCCTCAATTATAAGCCAATCACATGAGCGCGCCCCCACGAGGGTAGATTTCTTGCGTTCATGACGTAGCGCTTCATGTACGCATTTTGCGCTGTCCGGAGCTGACAGGTCCATGGAGCCTGCCTGCAGGCGCTAATCTCAGGACACTTCCACTCTCAGTACATTGCCACTTTCCGAGCAGGAAATGCACGCAAATACAAGCCTTTATATTATTAAGGTACAGTGCCACTTTCCGAACCATTAATGAATGCTTGTGTACATAAAAACGGCAGGCAAAACCGTTTTAAATGTGTATTTCCTGTATGGCGAATACAGCTGCTTTATTTATGTCTGTATGAAGTTGTTGTGAGTGTGGAGGGAGCAGCTACAGGTTAGCTTAGCCCAGCGCCATATAGATAGAATGCTTAGCCTAATCGATCAGTGCACTACGAAGCCAGTGCTAGACAGTGAACTGTCAACGGGGGGAGCCCCGCCGGTCATTATCGGCCGATATTCACTCTTAATAGTTTGATCGGTGCTCTCTATAAAGGCCGATCAGGAGAGCTGGATCTGATCGATATGGACATAAACGCGAGTGAAGTTTTAGCGAGCTGCATGAGAAACTGACGGGCTGTCAGGAGAGGGAGGGAGAGAGGAAAATAGATGATCCTTACTCCCGTGTTATTAGCCATATCCGGTCATAGTCCTTTAATTACCTGCTAACGGAAACTCTGCTACACAATTCTTCTTCTTCTTATTATTATTGAAACATGACCGGTAAATTTCAAATTTGTCCGGTAAAATAAATTCTGTCCGCGGAAACCCGGCTACGGACAGCGCAAAATGCGTATATGAAGTGTCATGAATGCAATAAATCCTACCCTCGTGGGGGCGCGCTCATGTGATTGGCTTAGACTGGAGGAGACATCTGATTGGCTATAGATGAAAGACATTACAAGTACGAATCGGGTGACCGTCAGGGGAGTCTCAAAAAACCCACACACGAATGCACAGCGATCCATGCACATTAAGCGGTTTGTGTTTGCAGGTTCAGAGGTTTTAAACGGTAAACAAATATGTGTGGATCAAAAATACATATGTAAAACTTTTTTCTGTGTTTGGATTTTATTTACATGTATATGAAACGGAACACATTTGTGTGTGCATTGAAAAACACAAGTGTGGATCCAGAAATACAAGTGTGAATCCTTTTGCGGATCATGAAATACAAGTGTGAATCCTTCTGTGTGCATGTGTGTATTATGAGACTGTTCTGAGCCCATAGAGCTCTGCTGTCTGCCCGTTTGTGTCCCCCCCCCCAGTTTCAAATTTGTTTATTATTATTTTTTAACCTCAAGCCGTTATCGTCACGGAGAAGGACACACACAGCCTGCCCAGGTGGACGCGCGCGAACGCGACAACGAACGTAGCGTGCGCATTCTAAAAATAGCTCACAGATGGTGAGCAGGTACCGCGGTTTTGAACTACAGTATTGAATTTGACAGAAAACAACAATGAAACGCCAGCAGAAGAATAGTCTAATGAGTTGGGTGAAAAAAAAGACAGGAGATGTGAGTTGGTTTATTCAGTAAATTAGCTCAGGATAATTGGATGTTCTGTCTACACCTGTTGATGTGAGGCTAATGCAGGATTTGCTAGCTTGATGCTACCGGCATTTAGTGGCAGTGACTCAACAAATTGCCTCTTAAAATGTATCGTCAGCAATGTATGACAAGCAGACTGCTTGTTTAATGTTAGACTCACACCAATAGCTCAATATGATCATAACACGATTGCTCAGAGATCAGATGAGGTGGAGCTGCCTCCAGCAATAGAGGATGAGGCAGAGAGAAGCAGCAGCAGCACAGGGTTGCAGCTGGTATGTTATATGCTGTAGTCAGGTGATTTAAATGTATCAATGAAAAGAAGAAGTGTAGGCTACATGATAAGAAGGGAATACAGTTTGAATAAAAGTAATACAGTACAGTGTAACACTGTACTTTATTACTTTTTAATGTACAAGTACTTTGTTACTGTACGATAACAATAGTCCACAGCTCCTCTCTCTGCTCCAGAGGATAAAAAAAAAAAAAATTCAAATTTGGTGGGGTATTGTTGATAAATCGTGATCTTCTCGCTCCCAGGAAAGAAACTTAAAATAATGAGACTAATGGAGTCTCTGAAAAGGTTCAAATGGGTAGTTTAATTAAGTAACGTGGTTAAAGTACAAGCATAGGTAAGGAAGAGACAAAGCCGGTGTTGTCTTCAGGGTGGCTGCAGCGAAGAAAAGAGACTGTGTTGTCCTCTCACATCCCTTTTTATTCTCTCCTCGTTCTCCCCCGCTGTGCAGATAGTGGGACTTCCCTTCTCATCTGCGGGTTCGATATCGCGAGAGAACAGATGATTTCGACATTGGTATTCTCTGCCTACTTCCTTAAGCCTTTTCTCCTCCTTATCTCTGTGATGACTTTCTATTTAATACCTTATAAACAGCTGTAATCGTTAGTTTAGAAGTCCTAAAAACACCTCTACGGCACAGTTCTCATTTATGGTAGCTCCCTCTGACGTCATAGCTACTCACGTAATGTGTAAACACTCCATGATCAACTGTACCTTCATTTAACATTCAGCAGTAATAATATCTCAACGTCTATCGATGTAGTGTTAAAGTCCGTACGTTTTGGTGTATAACACTCCATGTCATTTTCACTTTACATTCAGAAAACGTAATATTAGTCACATGCTAACCGGATAAAGGATTTTCAGAATAAAAGCTTGGCATTGATTTCCTGAGAACTTCCGGGTTTTTCCACAATAAAACAGCTTTAAACTGACGATATGTTTTAGACTGAATTATGCTGTTTAACATTGATTTTAATTTCTAACAGTACCCAAGCAGCACCCTGCCAAGGCAGTAAACCTAGAGGAAACACTGTACATCTGTAGAGCTGCTGTGATGCAAGAAGCCAAGAACAATTTCAGACTCGATCTGACAATAAAGTATTATCGTATCGTCTATCGTATATATTTTGTCTTCATTTTTCGTAGATCTGAGGACGTGTCTGGTTGGTTAGCTTTAACTTTGCCCTTTCAGGTTCTGGACTGATTCCCCTGCTCTTTCTCATTGATTAGACATCTTGATCATTTATTGATCTGGGTACACTCACCTGCCAAAACTGTTCTGAAAGCAGACTGATTATTCAGCTGCACCAACAATCATCAATTAGTACAGTGCAGCACAACAGGAATGGGGAGTTTTTGCATTTGTGTGTGTGATCAATCACGGTCTCTGAGGGCCTCTCTAATACCGGGGTAAATAACTGCTGTCAACAGCACTACACATAGAAAAACGCTGCTTTTGGTGGGGACAGTTCTTGACACAGTGATTTCTAAAGCCCTCATCTGATTGCATATTGAGTTCAGGTTTTAAAAAGAGGAAAAAAAGTCAAAGTCAATCTACATGACCTTGAGTCATTCCTGCATTAATGTAGCCTGAATATTGTCTTCGAAAACATTTAGTTTCCTTATTCCTGCAGGTATACTCAAGAGACGTTACATAATGCATTCTGGTCTCAGTACAGCACATAGAGGCGTCCCTATAGATACATTTTATACATTTCAACCCTGTTATGTGCATCTGGCGAAGCACATTTAACAGTTAAATCAGTTCCTATTTAGTTATGCTAATAGTTACCTATTTTCAACATGTGATTACAGGTTTTTGAATGCCATTTCTGTTTTACCCAGGGCTGCCCCACGCAAAGGTGTTTCATGAGGCCCCTCGGGTCTGTACACAGGTCGTCACTCATGTGTCGCGAGCGTTGACAGGGATAGTGGAGCACGCAGGTGAACTGTTAGCGCTGGAGCCTCGCAGCGGGGTAACTGCGGACCGCATAATTGCGCCGCATTTGCGCATATGATGAATAGCGCCGCATTTGCGCATAACATGGGGCCCCCTCTGCAAGATGAGGCCCCACGCAGTCTGCGTGATCTGCGTGTAGGGAGGGGCAGCCCTGGTTTTACCTTTATGCAAGTGTGACATATAAAGGCACTCTCATGGTGAAACACAAGTCACATTTATGAGAAAAAAACAAATATGAGTGTTCTTCCTTTAATAATGAGTTTTTCCTAGTTTTTGGTTCCTGTTTTATTTTGCATGAGGTTTTTACTTTCTGCCTTGCAAGCACCTGACCTTAAGTCATACTTGCCAACCCTCCCGATTTTCGCGGGAGACTCCCGATTTCATTGCCCTCTCCCGGTTTCCTCCCGGGGTCATATTTCTCCCGCATTTCTCCCGATTTCTGACAAAATCTGATTTACTCAGGACTGTTTCCACTCGGACTTTAATACAGCTACACCATTGTTTGGTTTCCATGGTAGTGCGTCTCATTAGTAGCGCGCGCAACTGAAAGTCTGAGAGGGTGAGGAAGATAGTCACAGCAAACAGAATCGACAATTCTACCCTCTGCTCACTCCTTTCCTGTAAAATACAGGTCCAGCCCACACATATGGTGCTACAGGCCGCAAACTTACAACTACAATAAGCATGTTAATGTTAATCTAATACAGCTCCGGCGATCCACTAGCACCCCCCCCCCCCGCGGTGGTTTTGGAAATGCTCCCGATTTCTGAGGTCTCAATGTTGGCAAGTATGCCTTAAGTACACCTGCACCCTCATTGGTTCTGCTTGAATTGAATCCTGGTCTCTGATTATCGTTAAATTATGTTCTGTTCTGCCATGTTTTGCATTGTCTTGAAATAAAGGCTCCACCATGCTCCGCTCTGTTGCCTTTCTTATGATGTAACTAACATCAAGCTTAAAACATCCATCCACTAATTCATAAACAAACAGTACCCTTATCTTTACATAGGGATGTGCATCTCCATCACTGAGGCCGATGCGATGCGCATCTCGATACGGTGCCAACGATACGATACATTAACGATACATTTGAAACACCAGGCGATGCAATACGATTCACCCCTGTTGCGATACAGTTCGATACGATTTGATTCAACATTATGCGATTCGGGGCGATACGATGCGATTCAACACGATGCAAAATAATGATACTTCAATATGGTACGACAGAGGATTTTTGTTTTATTCCTTATATGCAGCAAATCATAAATTAACAAAAAAGTGCTTTACATATTTGGTTCTCTCTACTAGTACTGCGCGGTTTCTTTTTTTACCTTTTTTACCTTAAAAAACTCTTCAGAGTACAGTACAATTGTATAACACCTCACAGTTAAACAATTTAAGGATGCATTGCCCATGATTAACAATGTGCAAATAACAACTAATGAAGCTTAGCGCAAGTTCAATCAGGAAGACCAAGCTCTTCATTCAGATTACACGTCACTTCATTACTCTCTCCTCCCTCATTAAGTGATCGGGGGCGTCACTCCCCAGCTAACCAATCTCTCCTCTCTCCATTCTCACAAGCCTATCATAGCACCCGCTAATCCCTTTATATCTGCTCTTCCCTCTTGTCAGCTGTCATTTCAGGTGACAAAACGCAAGACACAGACGGTAATCGGCAAACTAACCTCGTAATTCATGGTATTATGATTCTCAAGACGTCCGATTCAGAGTACTCAGACCACGAACAGGGATCTTGATCCGGGCCGACTCAAGGCCTGAGATTGCATCGACTTTTTCAAACTGCGCTCGGTATCCCGCAGCAGCCCACTTGCTCCTCCTTCCCCAACTGCAGCAGCAGAGCTTCGTTCCAGCTCCAGGCATATCTTCATCAGCTCCGCAGTCTTGCGGATAAAGCTACAGGCGGCGTTCTCCAGCTCGGTTAGCGGTTCCAGCCGGCCACCCCGCAAACCCGGACGCGGGAGGAAAGGACAAGAAAATCGGGCTCCACGGAAATTCCTCCGGATTAATGGAAATGGCCTACTTCATGCAAACAATTGACGCACGCCTTCAGTCTCTCGAGAGGGCATCACGGGCATCAAGGCCGCTCAAATGCGGCGCTTCCGGCCTTCACGCGGAACGGGCCCTCATCGCATCAGAAGCTTTACACATTTCTGGATTCAACCACAGCCCCTCCCGTAGGCAGGGCTTAAGCTACATCCCATAGAAGCTACTTCTCCTCCCGGCTCAGTAGTCAGTACTGGACACTAAGTGCGTCATAGGCGGCTAGCAGGTTTATTGGACAGCCCAGGCTCTCGCCTCTTTTCTCCTGCGCCTCACCTCTAAAACAAGGCGTCAGGTGTAGCGCTGGCAAGAGGCAGTTTGCAAATTCACGAGATGTTCGGTATATGCATTGCTACCTTTAGTTCAAGGTTCAGGGTAAAGGTGAGTCCAGGCAGTGTTGGGTGTAACGTGTTACAGTATGGAGTTTCAGTAACGTATTACTTTGCCGTAACGAAGTAATGTAACGCATTACTAATGCAGCTCGGGTAATTACTACCCGTTACAATGCTCAGTAGGTAACGCAGTTCGAAGCTTCAACACAGTTTTACCCGAAATGAATGGCGTTTCGTAGGGTTTCTTTCCCCCAAATGACCAAGTTAGCACATTATCCCGTTTATGACATGACCAGATACTAAATAAACTAGGAATTGACTCCCAATATTAATTGAATGATTTTACTGACTTAAATGATCGTATTTTTTCCTCTAAGAAATATTCAGTTTCTCGGCGCACCAACGGCTGGATCTGCGACAACAACTTTTCGGCAGCACTGTCCAAATCTGTTCACAGTTCTGATCCACTTTTAAATCCGTAAACATTACAGAGGTGAATTAGGTTCAAAGGTGAAATATTGCGTCATCGTTTGCGTCATGACGTAACCGTTTACGTCGCCGTTTTCTCCCAATACCGCTGTCAAACAAACATCAATAGAGGATTGCGGCGGGTAGTTTTAATCATACGAAGCCAGATTCAATTAAGAACTAGGCTACTTCTTCAACCTTATACTTTTCTAGGATGCCGTTATGCATCGGTTATCATGTGGTTCAGCGGCATTAACGCCGCTGCAGTGCGTCGTGCACCGGAGCTTATTCCACTGTTATCTCACATGGCAGCGGTCGCCGTTAAGCACTCACTGTCCGACTGTCATACAAGCAGCTGATAATTATTCCCCATCTCATAAGTGATGTGTTTCAGTATGAATTTACACCGTTCGGCATCACAACGCCGTCATTAAGGTTCTCTGGCATTCTACAGGTGATGTTGCTTAGCAACCGAGCTACTCAGTTATCTTGACTACTTGTCACTATCTTGTGGCATGAAACCGTTTTCTACATAATAAACAGAATCTTAGTGCTGCCTGACTTGTATAAATGTTCCAAGGTGCGGTCGCGTTCTAGTCACCTTGTTCAGCGCTACTGCTCGTTACAACTCTATTCGCTTTAGTGTAGGCTACTAGCATGACTGGTATTGCCCAGGGTAATCTCGATGACAACGGTCAATGTTCCCCCTTTCTACGCACGGAGATAATGTAATCTTAATAGTGTGCAGGCCAAGGCTGGCTCTTCAAAGCAGATATTAACGACGCGCTTTAAAGTTCCCATCATCCGTTTAGCGGTACTATTTCAGCCTCAAGCAGGAGTCAAGTATTAGGAGAAACTACGCGTGCACCGGCTACTCGGGCAAATAATATTAATAGTTGTCTCTCCCCAGTTCAAATCACCCACTGCTCAGGGAGATCCCCTCATGCGTTGCCCTTTTACGCCATCTAGTGTTCAAATACAACATTACATAACCTAACACCGCTCAACTGGAAAAAGAGAAGAAGAAAGAAGAGAGAAGAAGAAAGAAGAAGAGACTCCTCTAGGAGCACAGCATTCCTAATCATGAGGAACTATAGGCCCAGTCACACATCCGGAATTCCTAGGCATCACATCAAGCTCATTGTAATTAACGTTCCTCTAACCAAACTGCGTGCATCCACATAACGTCAAGGTATACAGATGGAGCAGCTTATTTCAGACTCCAGCATACAGCTTCCTGCCTGCTACCTGCCGGCTTCCTGCCAAAGACCAGTATCTGGGAATGTTAAGCCCTCCCACTATTTTCCAAGAGGGCGTTGCCAGATTTTCAATTTCAGGATTTAACCAGGAGATGGCGCTTCATTCACAAAAACAGGAAGACAACTTTCATGGACTTTCAGTTTTGTTTAGAAGAGCATTTGAACACATCAATATTTTAGATCAAATAAAGTATATCTAATCTTGTAATTCAATAATATATAGTCTTTATATATTAAATAACTATGGCCAAACTAAGACTTAGTTTTTCAAAAGAGAAAATGCAGATATTATATAAAAAACTAAAGTTAAAATCTTGTTTTTAATGCCCCAAGAGCAATAAAAACACTTGGTAAAAAAAATACAAGCTGTAAAAATACTTATATATATATTTAATACTAATAACATAATGATTAATTTCAGATGATAATACTTTTCAGTGTCTGTCTCATGCAGCAGCTGGACCTGTAATTTACAGGAAAGGAGTGCGCGCTACTAAAGAGCATAGACTGTATATATAAAGAGACGCGCTACCATGGAAACCAAACAATGGTGTAGCTGTATTGAAGTCTGAGTGGAAACAGTAGCATTTGGAGCGTTATGTTTGAATGAAACAGCCAGGTCGTGACTCACACAAAAAAAGTGTTACTTCACTAACTGTAAGCTTGTCACTCAGAGTAACCTACAGTTAACTTAACTGCTGGAGAAGAAAGATCAGGGGGGGGGAGAGAGCTGTGGCTGATGGGCCATTAGGTGTGTAAACACACAGCATTCAGACTGTTTAAAAAACGGTAACAACGGACTATTTTTCTTAGCGGATGCATGTCAATTTAAATCAATACAACTATTTTTTAAATCAATAAAAACATTTTCTAAATCCATAAAAGCATTTCAATTAATATTGGGAGTCATGTCGTTACTTTGTTGAGAATGTGGCCATGTAATAAGCGGGATAATTTGCAGCGACTTGGTCATTGTGGGGAAAAATAACACCTCGGGATCCTGATCTGCCTGACAAGGCTCCATTAAAATATAAATATGTTTAGTGAATTACTGAGTTTAGGCACGTTAATAACGTTTTAATGAAGTTGAATACAGAATATTCATATTTGTCAGTGATTTCATGTCAATTCGGCGAACATAAACATAAATGATCGTGGTGAAGATGATGATTAAATTAGGATTAAAAATCGAGAGCCGGCTGCATTTCCACTCATTCGTTTTTTTCGACTAAACAACATTATTTTGTTAAATAACAACATGGTGATGTTTTGTAAATGATTACATGTCTCTTATTTAGCACAGACTATGATCCTATCCGTGACATATGGATCTTAACAAAGATCCGCTATACAGTAGTACCAGACATACTGTACATCCAGTTTACTGTATCGAAGTTGATTTCACATGAGCTCCAGTGTGGAACCCCACTGCACCCCCTGGTGGATCAATGATCCATTGCAGCTGGCTTCACAATAATTACATTTATTTATCACGGGGGCGGTCTCAAGTCAGACTGGGGGCAGGCTCTTCATCACTGGCCGTTCACGGGATAATCTTCGGCACGCCATCATCTCCCGTTTCCTGGACGTGGCATCCGCCGGCCTTACGACGACCGCGTTTTTCCCCGACTCTTAAGGACGTGCACTGCACATGCTTCGTTTTGGGGGGAATCTCGCAGGGTAAGCGAGTCGCAGTCTCGAGCCCACTCTCTTCAGTAGCGACTCTTCCCTGCACGAGATCATCTGCATAGGGGCACGCTCAGATTTCCACCATTGTTTACACATTTATTATCACACTCGTTGGATCTAACACTAGCGTCCCTCCATCATTTTCATTTCAGATGATAGAAGACAGTCTTAATCACTCAATCAGCTTATCAGCATCTATGACTCATCCTGGTGTACTAAACTGCTAATCAAGCTAGACCTATATCATTGGTCATGTTTCAGTATTTAACTAAGCATATATCATTTTATGCGTGCCTCCTGCACTTCATTCATATTCTTGGTTTCATGCTCACATGGCTTGCTGTTAAGCCAGGTTATGACATTCATGCATCACTGTACTCAAGCTAACAGCTCACGTGCATTACATTGTCTACATCTCCCTCTTCGCCCGGACATCGGCTCGTGCTGGCAATCCAAGATTTCTCCAGCTTACCTATGGTAAATATGCATATAACTGGTGGTGGTGTCTTAATAGCATATCAGGGCTTTCGTCAAGATAAGTGCAGTCACCTCTGCTGCCAATCAAGGCATTTCTTCAACCCTTAACTCTGGGATTTATGCATATAACTGGTATATCATTGGTCATGTTTCAGTATTTAACTAAGCGTTAAATACTGAAACATGTGGTTTCATAGCACGTCAGCATGTAGGCTATACGTGTCTCTCATCATGATTCTGGATTGTAATTGCATGTCTATTTAAGTTTATGGGCTCGTATCCCCGGGAAATAATGTTCGTGTCACATGTTCGTATTTCAAGTCACGGGTCTATGTCCCCCTGCTCTGCAGGCACTGATTTCTGGTCTGGGTAATGTTGAACCCTGCGACGCCAGGCGTCGACCATCGTGTCTGTGTTAATGTTTACCCTGCGACGTCAGGCTGTTGACCATCGTGTCTGTGTTAATGTTTACCCTGCGACATCAGGCTGTTGACCATCATGTCTGTGTTAATGTTTACCCTGCGACGTCAGGCTGTTGACCATCGTGTCGTGTGAATGTTTACCCTGCGACGTCAGGCGCTGACCATCGTGTCTGTGTGAATGTTTACTCTGCAACGTCAGGCTGTTGACCATCGTGTCTGTGTAGACTTCGTGTCTGTGTAGACCTCCGTATCTACGTAATAAAGATCCCTGCATCGTCAGGCCGTCCAACCATCATGTCGGCGTAGTCAAGCCCTGCGTAGCCAGGCAGGCGACCTTCGGGTCGTTTTCATATAAGCCCGGCACCGATTTCGGCAGTCAGCGTCTTAGGATGCACTGTAAGCAGTTGATTCCGGCAAATTGCTTGATCCACGTGTTAATCTCTCATTTCCTCCATAGATCACTGCAGTCAGCCCACAAGGTAAGAAACTCATTACATCTCATTATACTTCACTTCTTTTGGGGGGTTTCATCGGAGCGGTTCTTCCCCCTCCTGAATGATTATCCTGCAAACTGGGGCCTAATCGCCAAACACCATTCCATTCTCCTGTTATAATTCTGGCAATCATTATTACATTCATATTATGTGTCCCGGTAATAAATATGTATTTCATACATCAACGTCTCTCCTGATTGAACCATAGTGCAATGCCCATACAACTGCCAGCCTGATGTGCTTAACACTCATCCATAGGCTAACTCACCAGTGAGCAGAAAGCAGTGGTGTGGTTTCTATATGAACAATAAAAAATACAAATAACCTTTCACAAACAGGTATTTCATAACTGCTTACTTAATGTACTTAATGTAAGGAAGACATTAAAACTATTTTTGGCAGTCACAGGCTGTTGTAAACTAAACACCACTCGCTGGTGGATATAGGTATAAATGGCAATTTTTGGGCGATTTTTTCAATCTGACTTCATATTGACCATTTTTAACAGAGGGTGCTACATAACACACTTTCAGGAAAAGTCACGGACTGGGAGACTTTAATATTTTATTGAAAAAAAGTTACATACAATCAAAAAACAGCTGCGGGTAAAATTGACCCGTTGTTTTGGTCGACTGTGGTTGATGCAAAAGACTCCTTCTGATTGAATTGATTGAAATGCTGCTTCACAAAACGGACTAAAATGGTAAATGGACTGTATTTACATAGCGCTTTATTCAGTCTTTACGACCCTTACAAACCCCATGGCTGCTCTGCCATTGTATGTACTACGGCCATCTTCAAACTGAACTTAATATTTGTATCTCAACTATCGCGGCGACAAAATCTATTTTCAGGCAGAGTACACTGAAAAATTGACTTTAGTTAAATGTATTATGTAAACAGATTTCACATAACTGTAATAGGTTAGTTGAAAGCAATAATATTACGTTTAAATACAAAATATTAGGTTCAACTTAATATTTCTCCTTTCAACTAACCTAATACAGGTAAGTGACATTTGATGACATAATACATTTAATTAAAGTCAACCTTTCAGTTTTTTCAGTGTACACAAAATAGCTTCTGTAGTAGTACCCCTACAGTAGGTGTCAAAAAACATAAAACATTTCCATGAGACACACAAACGCACAAATACATCGACTCAAAAGTTGAGAACAATTCCAGCATCATTATCGCGGTTGGTCTTTACTTTTCTGTGCTTTGAAAAGTCTCCAAAAACAGTTCATGCTATTTCAGGTTTCTAACCTGCTGTCTAGGCATACTTTCTGCTTGTTAAGGTTCGGCAAAAGGTAGGACCCAAATGCAGATTAAAAGGGAAGCGGGTTTCAAAACAAAAGTGAGCTTTAATAAAAAAGCTGATGAACGTAAATAACATGGCATGAAACACATAGGTAACACGAGGAAGATACAATACCAAAAACGATCGTGACCAACATGGAGGGAGACAGGAAAAACAAACAATGAACCGACAAGGCACACAGGGGAAGACAAGACGAAATACAGAGAGGGGTAATCACAAGACAAGACACAGCTGGGGTAAGGGAGGCAGAAACACAAGGGCAACAGGTGAACACAATCAGACACACCAGGGAAACTAACGACAGGAAGGCAAACACAGGAAGAAGGAACAGAGAAGACACAAGGAGGAAAACATTTCAAAACAAAGGTGGAAAATGAAAACATAAATACAAAACCGTAACACTGCTGTTTAATTCATTTTCATCTCTGTTTATTTGTGTGGATTGTTGGAGCAGAACACCTATTGTGGTGGCTGATAGCCACCCCCTCTGCTACGCGCCGTTCGTTGGATGAGGCTGAATCTCTATTAAATAAAGAAAGGAATTGAAAACACCGGAATCAAAAGTTATAACAATTATCTGAGTTTACTTCTGGTAGGAAACCAAACACATATACAAGTTATACAGAGTACTCCGGACTTCAGGTTTGTGATGCGATGCGGATAAAGGTGTCGGGACCCGCCAACTCATCAAACAAGAAGAAATTGACTTCAGGTTTGTGATGCGATGCGGACACAGATATCGGGACCTGCCAACTCACCAAACAAGAAAGCATTTTACATTCAAAAACAACAGTATTCATAATCATATTTTGGGGCGGAGATGAGTTTACTTTTCCCTTCCCCTTTTACTCCAAAGCGAATGAGAGAGTCCGTGAGGAGGAGCTGTGTGAGCTGCTCACATCCCCCAGGTGTTTTTACTGGTTGGATTCACTCCTGGTCGGGTTCAATACAGCGAATCAGAGTTCTGACCAGAACGTGAGATTCTAAAGTTTCACAAGGTCAAAGTCAATTTTATCTCTGCACCGGTATTCACTCCCTTACTTTCCCATGGGAGTTTTTCACATAAATTATTCTTTCTCATACAATTAAACCTTTGTGCACAAATATAATGATGTCCATAAGGACCTTGAAAAAAATATGTGTGTGCGCTGGTGAAAAGGAGCGGTGTGTGTGTGAAACAGGATCTCTGGGTCAGTGAGTTGTAAGTGAGAATATCATTTCTATATATGTGATTACTTAAAACAGTTCAAACAATACATGTTCACTAAAATACAATTCAAAATAATACATGTTCACTTCAATACAGTGTAGAATCATATCTTTTTACTTCAATCCCTCTTTTGATCTCACCTCACGAGATCAACATATAGCATTTGAAACATTACCACTGTCATTTTTTTCCTACTGTGTCTGTCCCAACATTTATATAAATCCATCAGAAGCTGGGATTTAGAGCACTTTAAACCTTTAGGAACAGTCCACAACAACAACTTCTTATGACAGTGGAGGGAGAATAAAATATGTCTAAAAAAGTTCGTCCTTGTCAGCTGAGTCATCGTACTCTTCCCCCTCCGACGCATAGGCCAACAAGGGCATTCGGTACGAAGGGGAAAGGGCACTTTTCCCTCAATGGTGGAACTGATGAGTCTAACACACAATGAGCGGATACAAGGCACACAACAACAACCACATGTCACCACAATGGCAATAAAAGTAGCCACAGAAATTAGAAGAGACATTATTAAACTTTTCCCTCTTTTGGTAACACATAGTTCTGTAGAATAAAAAAATACAAATCCCTTAAATTATGGGATATAAAAATAAAGTTGAAAGTTCCTCCAAAAAATGGATTGTTCAGACAAAGTTCCACACCGGCTATATCAACCTGTTTCAGCGGGAAATGGAGTTCCCTGTGCCGTCTTGGTTTGCCGTGTCTTTGTCCCCCCAGCCCGCTGACGGCGGCTTCTGGGCTGCCTGCTAGAGAGATGTGGCCTGATTGTTCTCCCCCGGCCCGCTGATGGCGGCCTCCGGGTCGATGCTGGAGAGATGTCCCGATCCTCCTCCTCCGGTCCGCTGATGGCGGCTTCCGGGTCCACTGCTGGAGAGATGTCCTCCCGATCCTCCTCGTCCGGTCCGCTGATGGCGCCTCCTGGGTCGACTGCCTTGACGAGGGCCAGATCTGTCCTGATGTCGTCTAGGGTCCTCGCGAAGAGGGCCAAATCTCTCCTGATGTCGTCTAGGGTCCTCGCAGGTGTTTTTCCCGACCGCACACTGGCTCCAGTGGTACCAGTTGTCTCCCTTTCCATCTAGGCGGACGGCATGGGAGGTCCTTTGGGTCACTCTGTAGGGGCCGGAAAACCTGGGGTTGAGCCACTTAGGCCTGATGGCCTTCAACCAGACGTAATCTGCTGTGTTGGCCTTGTGTTTCTCGGGTCCCCCTTTGGCGTCAGCAACCTGTGTGGAGAAGTCTCATACCAAGCCCTTAAGTTGCTGGAAATATGGTTTTGAACTCATCTCTTCTACTTCTTTAGTGTTTATTGGCGGCACCAACTAGACTGGAGTGTGGACAAGAGACTATGCAGAAAATAATAAACAAAAAATAAAAGATAAAAAATAAAAAAATAGAACAAAAATAAAACAAAAAAGGAACAAACTAACAAAACAAAAAATAACCAAAACTAGATTATTTTAAATGTATCAATTTCTCTTAAAAGCAACAAACAAAACAAAACAAAAATAACCAAAGCTAGTATTTTAAATTGATACATTTTTCGATGTATATCCTATCCCCCCTTTTTCTGAAATAGAATGCCGTTAACGGTGTTCTTATTTTCAGAAATATCGAGCCTTATACATCAGTTATTAAATATCAGCTATATATTATATATAATTATTACTTATATATCAGGCATTACATGTCAGCCTTCTTCCATGATTGACCTCGTTTATATTATCTGACTTATGTTGATACGTGTTCGTTTGTTTGTATTTATTTAATATACTGGGCAATTATTGTCTTTAATTCTAGATTTTCAGTACGCAATATTTCAGAATGCCGTAGCACTCCCCGTTCGCCACCAGAGGGCAGCAGCTGACCACGAATGAAGCGCCTCTGTCTCTATGTCTCATGCAGATCTGTCTCCACAGTTCCTCTCACTGGACTTTTCTCTCAATTATTACACAGATTTGACTTAAAAAATCACACAGAGTTTATTCCCCTATACAGTCTGTTCGGCTTTTTGTACGATGTTTATTCCAACAGATAATTGCGGTTTTTAAGCGCACTTCGACACCCCTCTTTAGAGATGCGACGCTTACATGGAGTTTAATCCCAAACCACAAAAAATCCTTTATCGTCACATTCAGCCTTCCAGACTATGACTTCGTACTGTTTTCACACACATTTTATCTCATACAGTCAGGCAAATTTTTATTGTGCGATGTATATTTCAACAGATAGCGTGACTTCCTGAAGCAAGCTTCTACAACCCCCTCACGGCGATTGCGGCTTCAGGCAAGGAGTCGAAACTCAGTCAACAAAATCTCTTTATCGTCACGTTTAATGAGCCTGATTAATCCCACAGCAAGAGTTGTGATGAGATTCGGTCGTTCCAAATAATTAGTTGGAGGTCGCGTCTCTCTCCTCTTGTATCACCCACCATATAACAATTACAGAAATGTTATACATTTAAAGCACCACGAAAAGTAACCGCATTAATCAATCTTATCATGATCTGCGGGGAATTTAACCCTTCTGTTTTTTACACCTCCGTAGTCTTTAATTGAAGCACTGCAAGGCAACCGTATTAATCAATGTTATTTTGACTTACGGGGAATTTAACCTATACATCTTTTACAGCCTTGCAGTCTTCGTACTTAGTGAGTGAAGGGCGGGACTTCCGAACACTTTTTTGCCCTAGGTCCAGGACTGAATACCCGACTCTAAGCACTTAATCAAACTTTTCCAACTTGAATATGTATTGTATTTCCCACCGTGACTAAGAACACTGAGAACGCTGCTGACAACTCTAAATCTTTTAGTATAATCAATCACAGATTTTTGATAGTCAAAACAGGTGTCTGCTCACCTTTTGTATATGGCCATTGGTTTAGTTGTCAACAGTATCTCTGTGTCCTCCCCCTGGACTGGATTCCGTCCCCTGGCTGTCGGTGTCCCTTTCTAGAGACCAGCACTCATCACGTCGGGGTCACCACTTGTTGGAGCAGAACACCTATCTGGTGGCTGATAGCCACCCCCTCTGCTACGCGCCGTTCGTTGGATGAGGCTGAATCTCTATTAAATAAAGAAAGGAATTGAAAACACCGGAATCAAAAGTTATAACAATTATCTGAGTTTACTTCTGGTAGGAAACCAAACACATATACAAGTTATACAGAGTACTCCGGACTTCAGGTTTGTGATGCGATGCGGATAAAGGTGTCGGGACCCGCCAACTCATCAAACAACAAGTAATTGACTTCAGGTTTGTGATGCGATGCGGACACAGATATCGGGACCTGCCAACTCACCAAACAAGAAAGCATTTTACATTAAAAAACAACAGTATTCATAATCATATTTTGGGGCGGAGATGTGTTGACTTTCCCTTCCCCTTTTACTCCAAAGCGAATGAGAGAGTCCGTGAGGAGGAGCTGTGTGAGCTGCTCACACCCCCCAGGTGTTTTTACTGGTTGGATTCACTCCTGGTCGGGTTCAATACAGCGAATCAGAGTTCTGACCAGAACGTGAGATTCTAAAGTTTCACAAGGTCAAAGTCAATTTTATCTCTGCACCGGTATTCACTCCCTTACTTTCCCATGGGAGTTTTTCACATAAATTATTCTTTCTCATACAATTAAACCTTTGTGCACAAATATAATGATGTCCATAAGGACCTTGAAAGAAATATGTGTGTGCGCTGGTGAAAAGGAGCGGTGTGTGTGTGAAACAGGATCTCTGGGTCAGTGAGTTGTAAGTGAGAATATCATTTCTATATATGTGATTACTTAAAACAGTTCAAACAATACATGTTCACTAAAATACAATTCAAAATAATACATGTTCACTTCAATACAGTGTAGAATCATATCTTTTTACTTCAGGATCAAAGAGTGATTGATTCCCTTTATCAATAGGAATTAGTAATGAAATGCATACAAGCAGCGAGCAGGGAGCACTTTGAGCAGCTGTTTAAAGAAAGACTGAGCAGGAATCATAAAGTTTGATCAATATGGAAATGTGCATTTGCATCAACTGAGACTAATAACTACAGGATGGTATTCCATCTGGGAAATTATGCAGTAGTATACATTTGACAGCTCCAACTGTTTTAGTTGTTTTCCATCAAAAAGAGAAATATTGAATTATCTATCATCATTAATATGGGCTCATTAAAATAAATCAGACAGCTTTTCCAGTGTCATTTTTAAATAAATTGACACCAACATGACATCCATTTGTCTGTCCACCATGTACAGCGACCTTGGGTCCCTTGAAAGGCGCTTTATAAATTCCATTTATTATTATTATTATTATTATCCACTGATAGAACTTTATAGTTTTATATTTTAAAAGAAAAATATTTTCCCCATCATCCCTAGATCTTTGACTCCTGGCTATTGAGCAAAGAATTATGTCTGTGTGGTCGTACATGTCCTTCTCATGGATGATGTAAATACTAACCTTATATATAACTAACATTACACAGAGGCTGTACACACATCTAACTTTTAAGTGCCTAAGCATTGTGTTTCATGATCTTGGTTATTGTATTTCATATTTCCTGTTTTGTGTCTTGTTTGGTTTCACTTCCTGTCTTGGTGTTTTCCCGCCTTTTTGTGATGATTGGCCCCGCCCTGATTCTATCATCCTGATTGTAATCATCGCCCTGCTAGAGATGGCAAATCCGGATTCTTTTACGGACTCAGGGTCTTCTGAGTCAGTCATTGAAGAGATCCGGATCATACGAGTCATTTGAGTCATATGAGTCAGCATCACCAAGACCGTAGAAATCCTATCGGTGAAACCGAAAACGTGTTGCATTTCACGAGCATATTAAACTGACGTTATATTAACCTCCGCTACACAGTGTATTTTGCTTTAATAAAAAATGTTGATCACAAAAAAAAGGGTTATTTTGCGATTTGGCAAATCTGAGTCTGCTGTTGACTCGTGCATGAGGACGAGTCTGCTGGATCTCTGGATCTGCTGCTATATGGTTACGGCTCTGAGTCCGCACGAGTCTGCTCTGCTGTGTTTTGCACAGTGAGTCAGGATTTGCGAATCTGAGTCTGCTGTTGACTCGTGCATGACGACGAGTCTGCTGGATCTCTGGATCTGCTGCTATATGGTTACGGCTCTGAGTCCGCACGAGTCTGCTGTGTTTTGCACAGTGAGTCACGATTTGCGAATCTGAGTCTGTGAAGTTCCGCTGACTAACTCGTAGGCTACTGGTCTCTCTCGATCATTGACCTGGATTCACGGATCCCGCGATTTTGATTAAGTCCATTATGTTTCCGGCTCTAAATGAAGTTTCAGTGTAGACTTCTAACAAAATTGTCATGTTGTGCAACAGTCTCCTGCGTGTAATAGCTGCATTTCCAATAAGGATCTTACTTGGCAAAACGTTTATTTTGAACATAGCACACAAAAAGAAACAAACAATGACAAATGATTGCTATGTTTTGCACAGTGAGTCAGGATTTGCGAATCTCTGAGTCTGCTGTTGACTCGTGCATAATGTAGCCGCGGGAGCCGGGTGCTGGAGGAGGGGCTATGCTCGTGCACATGACGAGTATGGATCTCTGGATCTGCTATACTATTACGGTTAGGAGCCGTCGGCTCCTCTGAGTCCCCACGAGTCTGCAGGAAGTTTCACTGATCCGCGCCCCCTCCCCTGAGCCAAACGATAACTTCTGGCAGCTATCCTACTTGCTAAAGGGTAGATGGACTGGGGTACGTTGTAATGTGATTTTACATGTTATAAAGAGAGTAGCGAGTGACGCAATTTATAGTTTTAATTTGTACGTCACACCAAGTGTGGGACTCAAAGGACTCGGGTTAATGGAGAGGGGAGACTCGTCACGACCAGCTCATTTCTAGGATCCGGGTTAATGATCCGGATGAATCAGGACTCGCCCATCTCTACGCCCAGCTTGTGTTCTTCGCCAGTGTGTGGTCGCTGTTCACCGTCTCTGTTCCCTGCTGTGGTTCTACCATGCTTCCTGTCTGTGTTTGTTCAAGGTTCAAGGTTCTTTATTTTGTCATACGAACATAGCTACAGTGTAGTTATGCCGATGAAAATCGTGTTCCCTAGGGGATCAGCTTCCTGTGTTCGTCGTGCCATCCCGGGTTGTTCCTTGTTTTGTGTTTGTTGATCTTGGTTTTTATTATCTTATTCTGCTCCCTTAGTTTGTACCAGCTTTATTTCAATAAAGGTCATCTTCAGTTATACATACCCACCTCTGTTTTGTTACTGCGCTTTGGTTCTAGTGCCTCTTTGTCACGTGTTTGCAAAACAAACGTATAGCTCTACCTTCAGCAAAAGTACCTCCATTTATTACACCATGCCATACTTCAAACCCATGGTGGTTATGTCAAAGCCCATGACTAATAAAGCAATTAGGATTTTAAAACGTATTGTATAAAGTATGTTTAGGAGTTTCTGAACACGAAAAGTGGACTGGGGTGTTTTTTTCATCTAATGCATAGTGTAAAACACTGTTGTTTCTAAATAGACTCAACTTAGGTACAGTGTTGGGCAAGTTACTTCCAACATGTAATACAGTACATATGACTTATTACTAGGGATGGGTATCGTTAAGGTTTTAACGGTACTACTACTTTTATCGATACCGCTTATCGATCCGGTCCTTTAACGGTACTTTTATCGGTTCTTTTGGAGAAAAAAATAAGGTAAACTAACTAAACAAATTGTGAACAAAACTAACATTGATTTTTATTTAAATTAAATACATAATATTTCACATCACAAGAAACAACAATGTTTTTAACAAATTGTATTAAATAATCTGATGACAGAATTGTAAACAGAATAGCTGAAACTTTAACAAAATAAATAACTCAGTTACCTCTAATCATTAACCCATATTTGTATAATTGGGTTAACTCCGTGTGCATACATAATACCTGACGTGGAAAAACTACTCGTGGATGGGGCTACAGAGCTACTAGAAAGACAGTCGAAAACGGTGCATTTCTCCGTCTGAATGTGGTGCACTTTTGCTAAATGTTTCGACAAATTGCTCTTGTTACCGCCATTACAGATGGAACATCTTATTTCAGACAGTTTGAAACGCGAGGGTCGTGATTGGGTCGTGATTGGTCCGTGATCGGTTCGTGATGAAGAGCCGGCCCCCAGTCTGACTTGATACCGCCCTCGTGATAAATAAATGTAATTATTGTGAAGCCAGCTGCAATGGATCATTGATCCACCAGGGGGTGCAGTGGGGTTCCACACTGGAGCTCATGTGAAATCAACTTCGATACAGTAAACTGGATGTACAGTATGTCTGGTACTAATGTATAGCGGATCTTTGTTAAGATCCATATGTCACGGATAGGATCATAGTCTGTGCTAAATAAGACATGTAATCATTTACAAAACATCACCATGTTGTTATTTAACAAAATAATGTTGTTTAGTCGAAAAAAACGAACGAGAGGAAATGCAGCCGGCTCTCCCGATTTTTAATCCTAATTTAATCATCATCTTCACCACGATCATTTATGTTTATGTTCGCCGAATTGACATGAAATCACTGACAAATATGAATATTCTGTATTCAACTTCATTAAAACGATCAGGATTCCTGGGTGTTATTTTTCCCCACAATGAGAAATAGTCAGAAAAGCAGAAAAAGAACACTCAAACCGAGAGATGAGTTATTATTACAACGTGACTTCACTATTATTTAACAACTGTTTTTATTGGGTTCTTTTATTTGGGGTTAAGTATAGGTGAATTGCACTAATGTGGGAAAGATCGTGATTCTCCCGCTGTGTAGATTGGGGGACCGCCGTCCTCTGTCTTCAATGTTCGACATCGCGTGAAACAGAGGATTTCGACATTCTGTATTCCTTGCTTACTTCCTTAAACCTTTTCTCCTCCTTATCTCTTTCATGACTTTTTATTTAATGCTTTATAACAGCTGTAATAGTTCGTTTAGAAATCCTAGAAACACTTTTACGGCAGCTCTCATTTACGGTAACTCCTTCTGACGTCATAGCTACCCACGTATAATATATAAACAAAGTCTTGGCTTTCAGAATATGAAACTTTTATTTCCAAAATCACACGATAAATACATTTGTGAAGCTTGTAAAGGGAAGATGACAGGCACCTCACTCGCAATCTGCTCCTCCGCAGCGCCGCCCCCCTCCCTCCGGCTGAAATGATGAATGTACAGTAAGGCATAGTAATCATAGATAACACGGCAGGGTCCGTTACAGTTTGTTTTCATCTGATTTCAAATAAACAAAGTCTTGGCTTTCAGAATATTAAACTTGTTTCGGCAAATTTAGATGATAAATACAACTATGAAGCTTGTAACGGCATAATTACTTAAGCGGAGAACGGAGTAATTTAACGTTACAGCAGGCATAACAACAGCCGGTGTTTATTTTATTATTATATATAGTTGTTATTCATTTGTTTTAAAGCTCAATAAAGAAGATTTAAACTTTCACACACGTTGACCGGCGAAAAACTCTGCCCGGTTCCCTCGGCCCCCACCACGTTGAATAAACAGAAGGCTGCTTTTGTGGAGGAAGTTACAGCGCTACGTACAGGCTCGGCATATGTACTGCAGCTTTTTCCAGCGGTATCCATAAATCTCTTAATTTTGACCTCAAAGTGCACCAGATTGATGCATTTAACTTCAATATAAAGAAAAACATCTTCTGTTGTAACAACAATAACATTATAAATAGTAACATTGCTGAACATGGTATTGCACATTTAGCTTTCAGTGTTACTGACCTGAGATGTTTTTATTACATGAATTAAGGTGACTGAGGCTTTTTAACATAGACTTTTCCAATGTCTGAGATGATAAATACAACTATGAAGCTTGTAACGGCATAATTACAAGCGGAGAACGGAGTAATTTAACGTTACAGCAGGCATAACAACAGCCAGTGTTTATTTTATTATTATATATAGTCGTTATTCATTTGTTTTAAAGCTCAATAAGGAAGATTTAAACTTTCACACACGTTGACCGGCAAAAAACTAACCGGATATGAAGGATTTTCAGAATAAAAGCTTGGCATTGAGATTTTATGAGAACTTCCGGGTTTTTCACAATAAAACAGCTTTTAAACTGACGGTATGTTTTAGACTAAATAATGCTATTAAACATTAAACATTTTAATTTCTAACATTTTGCATTTCAGACTTCTGGAATATATTGCGATATGAACAGGGTTGGGAGGGTTACTTTGTAAATGTAATCAGTTACTGATTACTGAATACATGGCTCTGAAAGTAATCCGAATACAGTTACAGTTACGTGTCTTATTACTTTTGGATTACTTTCTTTATCCATCACAGATGAGAAAATAATAAAACAAATACAAAGAGGAAACAATTTGATATGTCTACCATTTATTTTAGGAGTATTAATATTTTTTCAGATAGGATCATACATTTACAAAACATCACCATGTTTTTATTTAACAAAATAATCTACAAGAAATCCTAATCTTATATTATAAAACATCACCATGTTTTTATTTAACAAATTAATCTACAATAAATCCTAATCTTATATTATAAAACATCACCATGTTTTTATTTAACAAAATAATCTACAAAAAATCCTAATCTTATATTATGGTCCTATATTTAACAAACTATGCCTATCTGCGGCCTATCTACAGTATGCCTATCTTTGGCCTAGCTACAGTTTGCCTATCTGAGGCGGAAACCAGGGCGAGGTGTTTCTGGATCCGTTTTTCGTGGGCTCCTCAGTCTCTCGTTTACCCGGTTCCTAATTTTATGCCACTGGTCCGTGGTCAGGCCTGGGAACCGACGGGAGACACTGGACTCAAGTGTCTGCCTCACATTGAGGGGAAGAGGCATTTTCCCTTTGCTCCCACTCCAGTTGGTGATTTTGACCATGTTCTCATATGAGTCAAATGGCAACAAACCCGCACATTTCTCAGGGCGATGCTGTCCATTTCGAAAGCAGTCCTCGAAGAACATGTCCTCGCAATCCGAGGAAACTGCCCTGAGGACGGTGGGTGCATCAGGTGTGTCCGACGGTCGTGGTGTTGCTTCCGACCCCGGAGTGACCGCTGGAATTGGCACCTCTGGCTGCAGAGGCTGTGGGTCTGCGTCTCCCACATGGAACTCAAACAGTCTTCGCCTGGATTGGCAGGCGCTCGTGTCCAGCTGTGTGTCCAGGTGCTGCTGCAGTTCCAACCTCATGGCAGCCCGCTCCGACTCTGCAGTCTGCTGTGCCAACGTCATGGCAACCCGCTCCGACTCTGCAGTCTGCTGTGCCAACCTCATGGCAGCCCGCTCCAACCTCATGGCAGCCCGCTCTTCAGTCAGCTCGGACACTTGTGCCTCCGTGGCGGTCAACCGGATTTTGAGTGCCCGGATCTCTGCGTCAGGCAATCCGCCAGCCTCACATGAAGCAGCCACCAGGAGCAGCGCAAGTGTGATGGCCTGATAGGAAACAGAAAAAAAATATGAATACCAGTGGTCACATGGAAATAAACAATATATTTTATAGCAGAGAGATGGTGTAAGCAGGGGTTAAATTGGGCCGGGGCTGCACATAGGACGATGCTCTGACTTCATCACCCTCGCACATTTGTATTCCAAAAACGATATGTTAAAACTAATTAATACTTTCTATTTGTATTGTGTCATTTGGTGGCATCAATGTGTGCATTTGATACAGATAATGGAGCAGTTCCTTTAGGGCCTCATATACAGTATAGCCCTCAAGGTCTAATAATGAGATTCTCGACCCCCCCGCCCCCCCTCCCCTCCACACAGAGCCCCCCCACATATCAAATCCCAATTTAACCCCTGGGTGTTGTTGGAGCAGAACACCTCTGCTACGCGCCGTTCGTTGGATGAGGCTGGATCTCTATTAAATTAAGAAAGGAATTGAAAACACCGGAATCAAAGTTATAACAAATTATCTGAGTTTACTTCTGGTAGGAAACCAAACACATATACAAGTTATACAGAGTACTCGAGTACTCCGGGCTTCAGGTTTGTGATGCGATGCGGATAAAGGTGTCAGGACCCGCCAACTCGTCAAACGAGAAGAAAGTGACTTCAGGTTTGTGATGCGATGCGGACACAGATATCAGGACCTGCCACTCACCAAACCAAAAAGCCCTTTTTCCTTCAAAAACAATAGTATTCATACTTATATTTCGGGGCGGAGATGTGTTGACTTGTTCCCTTCCCCTTTTATTCCAAAGCGAATTAGAGAGCCCCTGGGGAGGAGCTGTGTAAACTGCTCACCTCCCCCAAGTGTCCTTACTGGTTGGATTCACATCTGGTCGGGTTCAATAGTTCTTCACCAGAAATTGAAATTCCAAAGTTCCATAAGGTCAAAAGTCAACCCTTATCTTCGTGGGGATCTTCACTCCCATACCTTCCCATGAGAGCTCTTCACATAAACCATCCCCCCTCAGACATCCAAACCCCTCTGCATACATTTAATGAGGTCTTTAACGACTTTAAAACCAACATCTGTTTGAGGAGGTGAAGGGGACAGTGTGTGTGTATGACACAGGATCTCTGGGTCAGTGAGTTTAAAAGTGAGAATAACATTCCTATTCTAAGTGATTATCAAAACCCGTTGTGATTACCTAAAACAGTTCAAACAATACATGTTCACTAAAATACAATTCAAAACAATACATGTTTACTTCAATACAGTGTAGAATCATATCTTCTTACTTCAGTGTAAGTATTAATGATTGACAATGAGGGCCAATAGTATGTACCGCTTTCTTTTTAACAAGTCTGACTTTGCTTGTTTTTTTTGTAGCAGGAGACGGCTTCACCTTTTTTGCAGTGTCCACCTGCGGGTAGGACTATAGGAATTAGGAATAAAGAATATAACACAATTAGACATAAGCACATGTGAAATTAACAAATAATCACACATACAGTAGGTCTAAAGGGCAGAGTATAGGTTATTTACAATCTGTCAGCTCACCTGTGCAAGACGTTTTCTTCTCCGGCTCTCGTAGAAGTTGCTGGAATCCATTATTAGTTCTCTCACAAATAAAGGATGTGCGTTCTTCTTCTTCTTCTTCACAAAAGACGTTGTGCCAAAAGCAAGTTATGCACTCTATTTATCTGTGAATCGTACATGGTGTTCGTGCACCTGGATTGCTATTGGTGCGTCTACAGCTACAGCCGCGCCTACTTTTGTCGGCTACTAATTTGCGTAACCGGCTTCTGGAATCCACCATTGCCTATTACAGCCAGGATGACGCGCATCAACCGAGAGAGGTCCCAGGAGGTTCGTGTCATGCGGGCAAATGGAAAATCAACAAGAGAAATTCAAGAACATTTTGCAAGCCTTGGCATAGCAGTTTCACAAAGCACTCTGCGAAATCACTTCCAGGTGAAACCACCCCGCCGCTCAGGTCCAAGAAAACTCAAACCGTAAGTAGCCTACCTTATTTAATAGTATAGCACGTATCGTAAACAGCTGACATGTAACAGTTCTGCATTTCCCTGATGGCTTTTGTCTTTTTCTTTTACAGCAATATCGTGACTGCGATCGAGAATGCGACAAAGGCTGATGACGAACTCCCGGCTCATGTTGTAAAGCGGAAAATTCAGGCGGACTTTGGGGTTTCGCTAGGACTCAGCAGCATCCGCAAGGCCAGGAGAAAACTTGGCTGGAAATATGGCAGGACCCGTTTCACTCCAATGATCAGAGATCACAATAAAGAAGCAAGGCTGAGACAAGCCCTCCAGTGGATCGAGTCTGGGGAAACGTGGCATGATGTGCTTTTTACGGATGAATCCACAATAGCTCTGGAACACTTTGCAAGGCTCAGTTTCAACAGAAAGGACCATTCTGTTGCAAAGCCTCAACCGAAACATCCGATAAAGTTGCATGTCTGGGGAATGATTTCGCACCACGGTCCAGGCCCTTTGGTTATCTTTGAAGGAATCATGGACAGAATTTACTTCGAAAACAGTATCATCAAGGAAGCTGCAAGTCCATACATCAGGGGACATTTTGGGTCGAATCACCGCTTCTTCCAAGACAATGACCCGAAACACAGCGCGGCTGCAGCTGCAATTGCGGCTGAGGGAATAAACTGGGTTAAAACTCCACCCGAATCTCCGGATTTGAATCCCATCGAGTTGGTCTGGCACTTGATGAAAGACTTCATTCGGAAGGAGGCTAAACCAGGCTCGAAGCAGGAGCTGATGCAAGCGATACAGGATTTTTGGAAGACTGACCCAAGAGACCTGTAGTCGACTAATTACAGGCCTCAATAAAGTTCTGCCATTGGTTGTAAAAAACAACGGTGGACATAGTGGAAAGTGAAATTGACATTGTCAATGTTACGTGCCAGGCAGGCTGTACTTGTGTGGTTCTCCTTCCCTCCTGCTTTTCTCTCTTCTTTCTGTCTTCTGCACAGCTAATCAGCAGCTGATCAGGACCTGCCTGTGCACCAGAGTCTGATGGCTGATTGGATCCTCTCACCCTCAGCTGGCCTATCAGCAGCCAGGGCCGACCATAAAGGAGGCACCCAGGAAGTCTTCTCGCTCTCTCACTCTGGGTAGATTGCTGATGGAGGAGCCTGCAATTTACTGCCTTGCAACGACAATATTTCTCTTTGTTTTGTATGACCTATGTTGAAAGTGTGTGTGTTGAGAGGTGGAGGAGTTAGGTAAGTCTGGGGTACCCTGTACACTTCTCATCACGTAGGTAACTAATGTTAAGACACACTAGGTTAGTGGATTGTTGTCACCCCTGTATTCTGTTTTGTCCTATTCTGAGTAGTTTAGTTAGTGAGGGTTTTTGTTTGAGTTTTGGTTTCAAAGGATAGACGTAGAGATAGGCCTGGTTTTGTTATGCTTGTTTCTTTTGTTTGGCACAATCCTTCGACTCCTCCTCCTCACACACAGAGAATTTCTGTAAGGTTTTCTGTTCAGTTTTCTAGGTTTACAAAAATAAACCTTTTGTCAAACCTTTACGCTGACTCTCATATTATTGGTTGTTTTGTGTTAATGTCTCCAGGTCCCCTAGACCTTAGTGGGGACGTAACAGTCAAATTTAATAAAAATACAAAATAATGTATCAGTGTACGTGTTTTACTATGTGATCTGCAAGCACTTATCAAACATTTAATTAAAGAATGGTGATATACACAGCTGTGATGCAGCGGGAGGAGCAAAACACACACTTCAAGTCAGATCATCACCCTTAGCAATTTCAATTATCTCTCAAACAACCTAAACTAGTTATAAATGTTTATTTTTACTGTCGGCCGGGATCAGCTGCTGCATGAGACATATGTATTTTTACAGCTTGTATTTAGAAATACTCTGTTGTAATTATTGATGCATACATGTGTTCATCCATTCAATGTGGCATCTGCTATAATGGGGTTAATGTATGATATTACTTAATACAATACACTATATCATATATGTGACCCGCTCTATCGAAATCAGTCGGAAGTCGCAACGGCTCATTTCAAAATAAACGTGGATTTGCGTAAAAAACTATTTTCTCGGGGTTCGGGTGTTTTGTTTGATTTTAAATAAAGTCTTTATGACTCAGAATATGAATAATATGGGTTCGTTACAGTTTGTTTTCATCTGATTTCAAATAAACAAAGTCTTGGCTTTCAGAATATTAAACTTGTTTCGGCAAATTTAGATGATAAATACAACTATGAAGCTTGTAACGGCATAATTACTTAAGCGGAGAACGGAGTAATTTAACGTTACAGCAGGCATAACAACAGCCGGTGTTTATTTTATTATTATATATAGTCGTTATTCATTTGTTTTAAAGCTCAATAAGGAAGATTTAAACTTTCACACACGTTGACCGGCGAAAAACTCTGCCCGGTTCCCTCGGCCCCCACCACGTTGAATAAACAGAAGGCTGCTTTTGTGGAGGAAGTTACAGCGCTACGTACAGGCTCGGCATATGCAGCTTTTTCCAGCGGTATCTATAAATCTCTTAATTTTGACCTCAAAGTGCACCAGATTGATGCATTTAACTTCAATATAAAGAAAAACATCTTCTGTTGTAACAACAATAACATTATAAATAGTAACATAGCTGAACATGGTATTGCACATTTAGCTTTCAGTGTTACTGACCTGAGATGTTTTTATTACATGAATTAAGGTGACTGAGGCTTTTTAACATATACTTTTCCAATGTCTGAGTGTAATATCTGCATTTTCTATTTTGGTTTGATAAGGACACATCCTGGGGATTGTGTTTACAAACATTGACCATACCGTTCACCCTCCCCCACCCCCCTACTGTATGTTGATTTTTGACTTTGTTTGCCTACATGTAAATGGGTGGCATTTAGTACCTACCCCCCTCTGAGTGAATACCTGTTGTAGCTGTCCGGGGCTAAGCCCATAGGATGATGCTCTGATGTCATCACCCTCGCACATTTGTCATATGTTTACAAAAAACGATGTTAACACTTTCTCGTTCTTAATATATGCTATATTTAGGGTCGATATGTGTTGAATTTACTTTAAAATAGCAGATCACTGTGACCGGATATAGTTTTTTCGGCTAAGTGAACGTGTGTCTCTTCCTCCGCGGCTCCTCCGTGCAGAGAGTTTGCAGCGCTGTGTGTCAGCAACGTGCAGTCAGGGGAGGCACGGATTGGCCGTCGGGAGAGTCGGGACTTATCCCTGGCCAGCTGTGAGTTCTGGAGAATCACAGAACGGCGTGACGCCAACGGCCCAGTTCGCTTACGGCCGACAACACCCCCCCCCCGTTGACAATTCACGAGTGTCTAACTCTCTCCCCCCTCCCCCGTCGCACCTTCTAACAGAGCCCCCCCACATATCAAATCCCAATTTAACCCCTGGCCTCTGGAGCAGAAATGAAAGAGTTTTAAAAATGTTTACGTTTTGGTAAGTTTTTAGGGAAATGTTGTAATATTGCAACGTTGGCCTTAGGTGGGAGCAGAATTTCTGTATTTCTACTTACATTGTCTGAATAAATATATTGAACAACTAAGGGTTAATTTGCAGGATTGATTGCTTACTTAGCCCTATATCAGTATATAGCATGAATAATAATCACACATCACTCATATTTGTTATGAATAATCATTTATCATTTATTAAATAGTAAGTCGCTTTGGATAAAAGCGTCAGCTAAATGCAATTTATGAAAGTCTCACTCAGGATTTTTTTACCAAGTGTTTTTATTGCTCTTGGGGCATTAAAAACAAGATTTTAACTTTAGTTTTTTATATAATATCTGCATTTTCTCTTGTGAAAAACTAAGTCTTAGTTTGGCCATAGTTATTTAATATATAAAGACTATATATTATTGAATTACAAGATTAGATATACTTTATTTGATCTAAAATATTGATGTGTTCAAATGCTCTTCTAAACAAAACTGAAAGTCCATGAAAAGCTGTCTTCCTGTTTCTGTGAAGGAAGCGCCATCTCCTGGTTAAATCCTGAAATTGAAAATCTGGCAACGCCCTCTTGGAAAATAGTGGGAGGGCTGAACATTCCCAGATACTGGTCTTTGGCAGGTCTTAGGCAGGTAACTGGCAGGTAGTAGGCAGGAAGCAGTAAGCTGGAGTCTGAAATAAGATGCTCCATCTGTACATTCTAATCTCTTAATGCACTTTTGGTAACGAGCATTGTCCACATCGAGACGGGTAAAGTTGAACCACACCTCGGAGCGCGTTCTCTCCGCCATCTCCTCCGTGTGTGCGCGTGTGTGTGTGTGTGTGTGTGTGTGTGTGTGTGTGTGTGTGTGTGTGTGTGTTGCTGCATGTAGCAGCTGCGTGTGTGTAAACTGCCCCGCCCCCTCGCAAGCAGGCGGGAGAGAGAGATCGAAAATACAAAAAATACGCATTTTGCAGTCTTTTTGCGTATTAGAAACGGAGTTGGCGACACTAAAACTGCAATATAGTGTTTGTGTAGCAATAATACATATGATATATTTTTTACATGTCTCCATTACCGATAAAAAGACCGATAACGTCGGAGCTTAACGGTACCACGGTCTTTAACCTGTTCCACTCTGAGCCTGTTTTTCAGGTCTCAGGCTCGAAAATGACATTCCCAGAACAAATGACCATATCTTCCCTTCTAAAAGGGTTAAATTAATAATCTTTTCTCAAAGTAATGATAAACCTGTGAGTTGGATGTAGAAGTGTCAGAATCAATATAAATGTTTTTTATTTTAAAGAAAATTCAGATTTGACATAGTAAAAAACTGTAAATTATAGTGTCCGTCCAAAAATTATTTTTTACAGATAGTGAAAACTACCCTTGGATGATGGGTTAGTAGACTAAAAGCTTTAGGAATCCAAAGTACAACATATAATAAGTACCCTGTATCAAGATTGATGCAAAACAAGTGAAATTTGACCTTTTTAGAGAGATTTAGCCAAAAACTGGGCCATCTGGGGTCATTTGGGTGGATTTGACCTATCTCTGGCCCCCCTTGCTCGATCTGGTTGGTTGACATACCCTTGTGACCGTTAGAGCCAATAGAATCGAAGGAGGAGACTCACATAGACACACATTATAAAGAAAAAATGTTGCCGCTTCGCGTGTGGAAAGCGAAACTAAACTGGAGGAATGTCTCCTTCTGGAGTTTGGAAACTAAAACGCAGTTGTATTGCTTATGGATTATCAGAAATAATTTCAAAGAAGGCACAGACACATAGGATGAACCTATGGATTAACTGCAGCATCGTTTTTTTATCGTTTTAATGCCATTGAAGACCACTTTTGACCAAGGTGAGCCATATTTACATGTTTAGCTTCTTGGCTCCACATGTGATGATGTACGCTTTCGTTGATAGCGTCGCGAATGTTTATCACTGAGTGTTGAGGTGGGCACCGTTAGATTCAGTGTCTCCAGGACACCAAAAAATAGTGTTTGGTTGTGCATCTAGGATAAGTAATAAGAGAGTTCTGAGTGAGTTTATGTGCCTTTGTCGGTCCCGTTTTTTCGATCGAGGCTAATTCAGAGGCTGAGTGCTAGCATTGTGGGGTTTTTTTGAAAAAAAAAATTAAAAAGATCAGTTAGCTGAGTTTCTTCCCGTTACATGGATATAACACATTCATAGTTTTATTCAATATTAAGATTCCTTAGACGTTGTTTCCTGCAAATGACGCGTTTATCCGCCCGGTACCGGGGGGAAGGCGTGAAACAGGTTAATAATTCAGCCCCGGGGCCCGTTTAATACCGGGGCTCGGTACCCATCCCTACTTATTACTGTCTTTTTTAAGTAATAAGTTACATTACAATATTACTGTCTCTGAAATGTAATGAGTTACACTACTTTTAAATTACTTTTGAGTTACTTTACCAAAATAACTTTTTAAATGCTAAAATGTAGTTTAGTGCAGCTCATTATACATCCAGTGAAGGGCAATGTGGTATGGCATAACAACTGTGTAGGCCATTAAGGCTACTAACAACTTTTATTACACGGCTTAGTTGAATACTCGATTCTGATTGTAAATTATTAACATGTGACACGTTGTTAATACAGTAGTACAGACCACTGTCAAGGACTATAATGAAGGTTGCTAAGGAGGATCAAGAAAGAGAAAGGAAAAGAGGTTAAAAGACGGAACTGGATGTCAGATAAATCACCAGAAGAAGGCAGAGAGGAAGTAAACAATAACAGGAACACGGAATGGGCTCTGTAGTTTGTTTAGTATATGGCCGTGTAATAAGCGGGATAATGTGCAGCGAGGCGGTCATTATGGGGAAAAGAACACCCGACAGGCTGATCAGGGAACCTGACGCGAAGTGGAGGGATCTTGATGAGCCTGAAGGGTAAACACCAAGCTTACTAATCTACCCGCACAATTTTTCTCTGGTGTCGGAATGTCTCGCGATGTTAGTGAATTCTTAAAAAACAAAACACCATTTCATTCCGGGTTAAAATGTGTTGTAACTGCGTTACTGAGAATTGTAACGGGTAGTATATTACCCAAATTTCATTAGTAATGCGTTACATTACTTCGTTACAGCAAAAAGTAATACATTACTGTAACTCCGTTAGTTTTGTAACGCGTTACACCCAACACTGCTTAGGTGTATGGAGCAATGATGTAATGATTGCTCAGGCCTTAAGGAAGTAAAGTGAAGAATTGTCAGTGATGATGTATTTTTGTCAGCCGACCTAAAAGTTAGCATCGCAAGGGCTCCCTTTGACAAAAAGCCAGGGTATTTTTCCATTGGAATTCAGACAATTTCAGAAATAAGATTTGTGGCAAACACATATTTAGATACTTGCACGTTTCTGCAGGAGGATAATTACCACATATGAACACCACATTAACAAGAGTTGAAGCGCCACTGCCATAAGTAAAAAGCTAGTAGGCCTATTAGGCTATAAACAAATTACATCACATTCGCCTGGCTGGCATCAGAACCGCTAAGTGAAACACGGCTAATGTTTAGAGTGATGACTATAGTGGTCCTATTTCTTTTGCAACCGCCGCTTTTAAGACTGATAGAAGCTTCAGACATTCACGTGTTGAGTATTTACTGACATTTTATGTTGTAGAACTAAATGTGAAAATCTTCAGCAGGTGTTAACCACAGATCTTATTTCAGGTATCTAACCAAAAACAATGCAAATTCAAACTTCGAAATTGAAAGAGTTATTTTTCCAAAGTCCAGGAGAAAGTTAAAAAAAGGAGACAAGATGGTGCCTCAGGAAGATTTAAGAATATTTAATAATGTAGCGTTTTAGTGGATTTTACAAAAAGTTTCACAGCTGTGATCGAAGAGAGCATGCGTTTCCCTGTACACTCTCATATATATCATCCTGCAGTCTCACTCCTTTGGTTGCCTCGACGAGGGGCATGTTTTCCTCTCAGCTTCATGATGACGTGTCCTTAGATTTGTCTCCCGCGAGTGATTAATGACTTCAATAAGGAGCATTAGACTTTGTGTGTTTAATATGTAACGCCACAAGTCACTGTCCTCATATTCTCATTCATAACATTCTGTTTGCTACATTCTAATGGCTATAAATAAAGAAACTCTGTGAAGCCGGAAGTCAAGTTAACACTAGTCGAGTGTGTGAACATCCGGTTTCAGAATAAAACTGTTTCAAAATAAAACTGTGTATTTGTTAGAATGCCCGAGCGGCCATGGAGGCAAAATAGGAGAAGCAGGCACGTTGGTGTTTTTCCACAGAAAACTGTTTTATTTTTCCATCCACTGTGACCACATGGCTGCCCTCCACCACCCACACAGTATACAATAGTGATGGTCGCGAACGAGCCGATTCTTTTGAACGGCTCTTTGGTACGAACGAGGGGAACCGAGTCCTACTTGGTGAGAGCCGTTCTTGTTATCGTTCAATCCTTGGTCCGCACTCACTGCCTGCCAAAATCCACTCGCCTTTTAAAAAGCTTGATTTTGTTCCCCAAACGTATTCTGTGAAGACCCGCCCCTACTCTGATTGGTAGGTTTCAGCACGAGGAGTGAGGTGGGGTGGGTCTTAACGGAATACGCGAAAGAGAGAAGTCATAACAAGTGGTACAGGACAGGTAGACGATGTGTTTTTCGGATGGAAAATGAGCCAAACGCGAAAACGCAGCAGCATTTGGATGCACTTCAACCAAAACCCAGGCAGTGATAAAGCGCACCATTTGTAAAGGCAAAATATCCTTTAAAGCAGGGTCAACAAATAATCTCCATCACCACTTAAACACACAGTATCTTATATTAAGAGTTGCATGAATTTCATTCAAGGCAAGGCAACTTTATTTACTTAACACATACAGAGGGTAAATTCAAAGTACATTCACTGACATGAATGACATGGATATGGCGCCACCTTGTGTTTACAATGCCGATTATTGACATTAGGTCTGGCAATACAGTCAATCATTATCCTGGTGATTATTTCGCAGATAAACCTAGTAACCCTGCCCCCTTTAAAAAAAACGGCTCTTTTGAACGGCTCTTTGAAAGGAACGGAGCCATAAGATCCGGCTCCCTTCAAAGAGCCATAATTCCCATCACTAGTACAACACCGTTCTCAACAACACTGACTGCCTTTTATAGGCCTCAGATCTTCATTGGCTGGCACATACCATTATCATTATCTAAGCAAACGATTTACCACAACTATATACACATTTACTAAATATTTCCCCACCAATTTACCAATAATATACACATGAATAAAGCTATGACAATATACATTAAATACATATATCTATGTGCAAAAATGTCGAACTCCCCCCTGGAGACTACCACTTGCCGTTTCCCTCCCGGAACTATATTTAGAGGTGTGCGGGCCCGGGGGAACTCTTTTTTCCGAACACCCTGGGAGAGAGAACAGACAGAGGTAAGTTTAATCATCACACAACCAATCACTAATTCTCACGTTTACTTCATGAACAATCCTCGCTACCCGTACTGTTAGCAATGTATGAATATGCGCATTTTAAACCGTATCTATTTCTTTACTCAGGCGAACGGCGAGCAGGAACGGCCCGGCGTCCGCGCTGCACGACACGAGACTCACCCACACAACAATGCAATTCAATCAATTGTCAATAAACATATTTATACATTAATAAAGTGTGTTCATTTAAATCATGTGCCAATACTGTGTCAATATACCCTATACCAGGGGTGGGGAACCTCCGGCCCCCGGGCCGTATACGGCCCGCGAGACCATTTGGTACGTCCCTCGAGGTAATTTATAAACACACACAAAAAAGAAGAAGAAAGAAGAAATCTAGACCGCAAAAAAATTAAACAAGCGGGTGCCTGTTTTTCCTGGCCAAGGTCAGGGTCCTTGAACACAACACGAGCCTAACGTGTCATCACGTGGTATATGTCTCGTCTGACAGGGGTGTAGTTCTGCCGGAGAGCACCAGAACGCCGCTCCGCCACTTAAAAGAATTGCAGTACCCATAAGGAGCCGTACACATGCCGCAGTTTCTGCGTGTCTGTGTCTTTAGTTGAAAGCCCAGTGGCGATCTGTTCATCTGTCATACTGATCATACAGTCAATAACTTTGTTGTTATTAGCATCTGGTTAGCTAGCTATGCTAACGAATATAAGAAGCTTTTTCTCCAACCAGTGAGGTAAAGGCACATCTTTATATGATCATTATAGTTATAAAAAAATAAGAGAATAAAGTAAACAGGTATAAAATACTATATGACAGTAAAAGAAAGTTGTTATTAATAAACAAGAATACAGTTTGAAAGGGGAGTGATTTGTAAAATATCCATAAAGAAAAATAAATCTGCTTACAGGTCTGTTTCATATGGATGTTGAGAGATGTATCCATAGATCTCTTAATTTTGCTCTCAAAGTGCACCAGATTGATGCTTTTAACTTCAACATTTAAAAAAAAATCTTCCTGGGGGAGCATGCCCCCCGGACCCCCCTAGAGGAGGTTAGGTCCCCCCCGCACTTAAATCATGTTCACATGGATAGGAAACTAAATACATTTGCACACATCTTGTGTCCAATATCTTTCTGTTTTGGTGGTCATGCCACAACCGTGCACGTGAATGCATGCGCGAGTCATGGTAAAATATCTGGATTAAGAGGTTGCTTTTTCTTTGCACAGCATGAAAGAAAGGCCAAATGAATGGGCTGTGATTTTAGTATTTTTAAGCAGAGGTCAATAAATTGTTGAAAAAATTGAAATGGCCCTTGAGAGGAAAAAGGTTCCCCACCCCTGCCCTATACAGTACAATGATTATATCAACATGTTAACGTGAGCTCTAGTAACGGCGTCTCGTCGTTACAGTATTATTTTCTTAATTCCGGCACACATATATTGATTTTATTTATTACAAAATATGGAAACTGAAAGTGGTAAAATGCTCATTTGTGATTTTTTTTTTTTTACTCATTCTTGCACCACTCCATACCAAGGCGAAGCATTCATCCCGTTCTCACTAAGAATGAGTTGCATAGGCACTGATGTGGTAATTTAAACGGTCAAATTTGAAACAACTGCAAGTATGTGGGACATTTCAGCTTTTTAGGTCACTCCACTCTCTGTCTTACTTATCAGTCACTGCACTCACGTTGCTGCGCATGTTCACTGTGTGTGAACTGTTGGGTTGGCTTTGAGCAGAACACTGAGTGAGTGAAGCGGCTCTCATGTGGCCAGGATGGAGGCCTCATGCTGGAGGAGACATATGGTCAGACTCCGGGGCCAAATCCTGCAGCTCCATCATCACAAGAGGAAGATGTCAAGTGCTGCCATATCGCACAGAGGACGACCGTATACCTCTCGTGTTCATTTTTCTGCAATCCATATGGTATAGTTAATTAATGCACAGTTATTTCATGCTCCACTGATTTATTGGATTCAAGACAATACAAAATAACCAATAATTGAGGATTAAAACATAATAAAGCCCAAAAGCACAACATTATTGGCTGTTAATACAGTAGAAAAAGCTGTTACAACTCATATTAAAAACAATATAAGGCCTTTGATCACAAGTGAGTGTTACTCGTGCCTGGGGGCAGAGTTTGCCCCTTTTGTTTCGGTCTGACCGCAAACTCTTGGCTCTGGACGTCCGTCGTCTCTCAAGGCACTCGTCTTTGTTCTGTGACCCAGCTTTGTACAAATAGTTCCTGCAAACATTTACTGATAAACTGTGCAAAATAAGAGACATTTAATATTGTCATACCGATGTTGAAACTTCATGGTTACCTCATATCTTTTTTTACTAATCATATACCTATGTCTAGTCTAGAAAATGGTAACATTTTTCATTTGATCGTAGTTTTAGATATTAAGAGACTGTTGCAAAACCAAGCACCTTATAAACATCACATTTGAACACAAAAAGAGGTTCACAAAAAAAGATAAAAGTTTTTTTTTGTTTTATTAAATTATGATTTATCATTTTTTGTCCAAGTGATGCTGATTTGAAACCGTTTTTCCGTAAAATTACGGCACTTCCTGTTTCTGTCGGAAAGAGGTTAGTTTGTCCCAAAGCTTGCTGCTATATTTACACCCCCCACCATAAAAAGGGAGCCTTGTTGAGCTGTGAGTGTGACTACAGACGGAGTTCACTCCATCACGGAGTGGTTATCGTTAGGGACATTAGGGACATAATCAGATTACTGTTACATTTCTGAAAAATTGGGGATTAGTAATTGTAACAGAACATTTTTAAAGTAACCCTCCTAACCCTGCCTTTAATGGGCGATCTAAGCATGGCGGTAGTTAAGAGGTTAAAATCACACAGACTACAAATATTTCAAATTAAAAGAATGCAGTAAAATTCAAAATGGAAATGATAAAAACACAAAAAGAACATATAAAATAAAAAACAATTTAAATACTTTGCAATGTGACATTTACATGTGCAGTTCTTATTTTGTCACAACGCAATTCCTTTTTTTATGCACAATATTTAAAGGTACCATGTCATGGCCATTTCTACTGATCATAATGCCATTGTTGAGGTATACTAAAATAGATTTATACTGTGCAATTTTCCAAACTCACATTGGTTTCTCATACAGCATCTCTGTAAAGTATGTGTATTCACCGGGTATTCACTTTCTTTCCTAAATGGCTTGTTGGAGCTCCTGCCCCCCCCCTCCCTGTGAGCCCAGTGTGCTCCGATTGGTCAGCTCGGCCACTCTGTTCTGATTAGTCAACCACCAGAGAGGCTCCGCCCATGTCTAACAGTGCTTTTTACGGCTCTGAGCGGAACATCAGTCTTACGATGGCGTCGGTACAGCCGTATATGTTATACGCTAACTAACCGAACTGTACCTACAACTGTTGTTATTTAGGTGCACTTGTGGAAACTGCGCCATGATGCCTACCGAAGTGGAACACGTCTGTTGCAAAGAAATTAGAAAGGTAGCCTAGCTGACAGTTACAACATTATGTAGCCAGCTAGCACCAAAAAACACCAACAGTAGCACACAACATTATATGCCAAGATATACACCATACATACCCCACACCAGGGCTCGAGCTTAAGGACGTCCCGTCGTCCCGGGGCCGAAAAAAATAGGGTCGGGGAGGATAAAAAATAATCTTGGGACGAATTTGGGACGAGAGTTACAATAAAAATACCCTGATAACTCTACTACAGTACGAACGGCGATGAAAATGAAACTGACTGCACGTTTTGTGTAGCACACAGTTATTAAACCTCCTTGTCAACATAAACACACACGCACAAAACATTTAGCAAACCGCGAAATACACACACACACACACACACACACACACACACACACACAGCTGTGCCCGCAAACTCCTGGCCCGCAAATTATTGGGTCTAGCTATGTACTGAGTGTGTGTATTTCGCGTTGAGTGATGTACAATGACAATGGCATCCCGTGGAGGAATTCTGCAATTGTTTACGTTACATCACGAAAACGCACAGCAGAACCTAACCCTGGAGCGCCGGCCTCTTTATTTACTAACTCCTCTTCATCCCCTATGGGTAATAAGGCTGAGATGAGAACTCTCCATCGTATTTAGTCCTTAGCAATATGCTGCGTCTCTCCCCATGTAGGGATGGGTACCGAGCCCCGGTATTAAACGGGCCCCGGGCCGGAATTATTAAAGACAGTGGTAGCGTTAAGCTCCGACGTTATCTGACTTTTTATCGGTAGTGGAGACATTTAAAACATATATGTCATGTATTATTGCTACATGAACATTATATCGCAGTTTTAGTTTCGCCAACTCCGTTTCTAATATGCAATAAGTCTACAAAATGCGTCTATGATGTATTTTCGATCTTATTTTCGATCTTTCCAATCCAGACGAGAGAGCTCTCTCCCCCGTCTGTGTGCGAGGGGGCGGGGCAGTTTGTAAAGGTCTCCTGACTGTGTTACAGACTGTCATCCTGGTTAGTGGTTACTCTGGGTTCTGTCTTCTGTCTTCAGGACAGAGTGTTGGATGTTTTTGATAATTGGATAGAACTTGATTGGATTCAATATTAGAGTAACTTTCTCGCTTGTGTGTTTTTTTTTAAATATATTTGGCCTTTGTTTATGTGTTTGACTGATTTACTCAATTAAAAAGGTTGATGAATTATCATCTAATGATTTGTATGATGTTTTATTTATGTTAAAGGTCACTTTGAATGATTTTAACTAATGATAATGTAGAAAAACTAATATTTTAAATTCGGGACGGTCCACATTAATTTCGGGACGGCTTAGATTGTATTTCGGGACGGTTCCGGGAGGATGGTGAAAGAAGTTAGCCGAGAGCCCTGCCCCACACCCTGCAGAACCTCCATAACATGTGCAGATTCGATTATAGACCTTAAAGGCGTAGAACGGAAGAAGAGTAAGTTATTCTTACCTGTAATAAACTACTACTGTGTTTGATGAAAAATCAAATCATGGTTTGCTATATATGAATGATATGTTATAGGAGCAAATAAAAACTTTATTTTTAGAAATGTACAAAATGAACATGTACATATATACACTGTATATCATCCATTCCTCCCCTTATAGGCGTTTTCGGCATCTTGCCTATCGCAGCTTTGGAAGCCGGTGTCGGGGCTTTTTAGGACGAGGCATCAGAGTGGTCATCCCATCATGTGTCCGCCAGATACGCCAGGAGTTTCCTGATCTGGCTGGACGAAATCAAATGCAAATCACAAAATATTAGAGAAACTTTGTTGTTTTAGGTTCGTTAGCTTGCCAGCTTGATTAATATGCTAACCTACGTTTGCTAGTTGTTCAGTGTAATATGCCAACCTACTATGAACAACAGCTAGTCTAGGCTAGCAAGAACATGTTTACAATTGCAATCTTATACGGGTAGGTCATTCATTGTAGCTGGCATAAAAACAATGTTTTCCCTAGCATGTCTAGCTCTTGGTAGCCTTCTTGTTTAGCTCGGTAGCATACACGCTAGGAACGGTAGCTCGGTAGCATACATGCTAGGAACGCCAACTATAATGTACTGACCGTACGGTAAATCACCCGGAGTATACTGTCTATGAGTATTTCGTGTGTGAATGCAGACATTCTCCTGCTATGAGATACATGTAAGGCCATCTGCTGACATTAGCCGCGTTCACACCGCGTACTTTGCAGTACTTAGTGCCGGCACTTAGTGCTCCGGAACTTATTACCCCAGGGCACTAAGTACCAATCGCGTTCACACCGGAGTACTTTTCCCTGAGGGAAGATTACGCAAATGAGCCGCTGACGTCACTTCGTCTTCTTCTGCTTTGGGTTTACTGGCAGGCTGCAAACAACTTCACGGCGTATACTGCCGCCCGAAGTCCCCGGCCGGAAGTCCCCGGAGTTGGGGACTGGCTTCAGTAGAAGCTGCTGGGACTCCCAGCAGCTTCTACTGAAGCCTTCCGAGTAAATCGCCAGAACGCCGACACCTCCTCATCACTCCACCGCTCCCATGTTTTTTTTTGTGTTGCCATAAGTTAGTCTCTGTCCGTTGGTGCACGGGGCTAATGCTAATGCCACAAATACAATGGCAGCTTCACAAAACTTTTCAGAGTTTTACGGGGCGTGGTTTGCAATTCGCCCAGCCAATCAGAACTGGGGCACTTTTTCCCCCCAGGATAGTACCACCTCTCTAGCAGGCACTGAAAATGGGGGTAAAAGTTCCCGGCACTAACTACTCTTTTTGGTGTGAACGCAACATAAGGGGTACTAACGGAACTAAAGGGGAAAAGTACGGGGAAAAGTACTCCGGTGTGAACGCGGCTATTGGAGTTGATATATGGAAATGCTAGCAACTTACAGATGTAGCACCTCATTTAGGACGGTTTGAAACGCGAGGGCCGTGGTCGGCACCAGAGTTGGGTGTAACGCGTTACAAAGTAACGCGTTACTGTAATAATATTACTTTTGTCGGTAACGGAGTAGTGTAACGCGTTACTTTTATAATTCAGTAATCACACTACAGTTACTAACATTGCCCCGACACGCGTTACTTCGTTACTTTTATAAAATCAGTCATAATCACACTGACAGACAAGAGGGGTTTCCGCCGCAGGTTTATATGTACGTAATCTGCGCGATTTGCGCGTCCACATCTACACGTGCAGTGCTGCATAAACATGGCAGAGTCAGCGATAACTTTCGAGGGGTGGAGGTATGCCCATTATATTGAGTTCGTCCGAAGAATAGACAGGAATGTGACGGTGAGGTGCAAACTGTGTCCAGGCCAGAAGCTGTTATACACTGCTGCAAACACCACGTCAAACCTCAACAAACACCTGCAAAGAACACATGCTAAGGTGAAGCTAATAGCTAAGGACCGGACCCCCGAACCCAGAGTGAGGATGTTGTGAGTCGCCGCCACCGACTCCGAAGCGGCACAGATTAGAATTTGGAGGACCGGTAACCAAAGCAGAGATGGACAGGCTTGTAGCATCCTTCATAGTAGAGGTAATGTTGCCCATTTGCACAGTGGAATCACCATCGCATCGTTCAGAGATATACTGCGCAAAATACAGATAGCAGGAGACAGAGGACAGCCATAGTCAGAGCTATCTGGATCAGTCTTATGCGACAATGGAAACTGAACTAAAGAGAACATTTGAAACTTTAGCAGTCTGCGTGATCTGCCTGTAGGGAGGGGCGGGCCGGCCCTGCGAGTAAAGTAACGAGTAAAGTAACAAGTTACTTTATGTAGAGAGTAACGAAGTAGTGTAATATATTACTTTTTTTTAAAGTAATATGTAATATGTAATATATTACTTTTTTTTAGTAACGACCCCTGGTCGGCACGGGGTCTGCCCTCGATCAAGAGACAACCTCCAGCTTGACTTGAGACCGCCCCGTGATAAATAAATGTAATTATTGTGAAGCCAGCTGCAATGGATCATTGATCCACCAGGGGGTGCAGTGGGGTTCCACACTGGAGCTCATGTGAAATCAACTTCGATACAGTACGCTGGATGTACAGTATGTCTGGTGCTACTGTATAGCGGATCTTTGTTAAGATCCATATGTCACGGATAGGATCATAGTCTGTGCTAAATAAGAGACATGTAATCATTTACAAAACATCACCATGTTGTTATTTAACAAAATAATGTTGTTTAGTCAAAAAAAAAAAAACGAGAGGAAATGCAGCCGGCTCTCGATTTTTAATCCTAATTTAATCATCATCTTCACCACGATCATTTATGTTTATGTTCGCCGAATTGACATGAAATCACTGACAAATATGAATATACTGTATTCAACTTCATTAAAACGTTATTAACGTGCCTAAACTCAGTAATTCACTAAAAATATTTATATTTGAATGGAGCCTCGATCCCGACGCGTAGCGGAGGGATCTTGATCAGTCTGACGGGTGTTATTTTCCCCATAATGACCAAGTCGCTGCAAATTATCCCGCTTATTACATGGCCACATTCTCAACAAAGTAACGACATGACTCCCAATATTAATTGAAATGCTTTTATGGATTTAGAAAATGTTTTTATTGATTTAAAAAATAGTTATATGTATTGATTTAAATTGACATGCATCCGCTAAGAGAAATAGTCACTAGACACTTGACACAGTGGCTTTTGGCAAAGCAGAAAAAGAACACTCAAACCGAGAGATGAGTTATTGTTATTACAACGTGACTTCACTATTATTTAACAACTCTTTTTATTGGGTTCTTTTATTTGGGGTTAAGTAGGGTGAATTGCCCTAACGTGGGACATTTTTTGCATTTCAGACTTCTGGAATATATTGCAATATGAAGCCAATAGAATAATAATGGGGATTGATTTCGCGCAACGGTCCAGGCCCTTTGGTTATCTTTGAAGGAATCATGGACAGAATCTACTTTGAAAACAGTATCATCAAGGAAGCTGCAGGTCCATACATCAGGGAACATTTTGGGTCAGATCACCGCTTCTTCCAAGACAATGACCCGAAACACAGCGCGGCTGGAATTGCGGCTGAGGGAATAAACTGGGTTAAAACTCCACCCGAATCTCCGGATTTGAATCCCATCGAGTTGGTCTGGCACTTGATGAAAGACTTCATTCGGAAGGAGGCTAAACCAGGCTGGAAGCAGGAGCTGATGCGATAGAGGATTTTTGGAAGACAAGACTGACCCAAGATACCTGTAGTCGACTAATTACAGGCCTCAATAAAGTTCTGCCATTGGTTGTGCAAAATAACGGTGGAAATAGTGGAAAGTGAAATTGACATTGTCAAATTTAATAAAAATACAAAATAATGTATCTGTGTACGTGTTTTACTATGTGATCTGCATGCACTTATCAAACATTACACCGTTACAGTTACTGATTTCAAATAAACAAAGTCTTGGCTTTCAGAATATTAAACTTGTTTCGGCAAATTTAGATGATAAATACAACTATGAAGCTTGTAACGGCATAATTACTTAAGCGGAGAACGGAGTAAGTTAACGTTACAGCAGGCATAACAACAGCCGGTGTTTATTTTATTATAATGTATAGTCGTTATTCATTTGTTTTAAAGCTCAATAAGGAAGATTTTAACTTTCACACACGTTGACCGGCGAATGAGAATAAGGCACAATGTCCATAATGCATCTTGTGACATGCGCACTGAAGAGACTTGCAATTATTTGAAATTATTTGCCCTAAACTTCTGCTCTCAGACATAGTTAATTATTAAGTTATTACCTTATCCGATAATAATCCAATGCAGAGGCAATAATGTTATATAAAACATTATTTATATATATAGTCTTAAAGTTACAACCGGCCCTTTGAGTGCAACCTTAATGCTGATGTGGCCCGCGATGAAATTGAGTTTGACACCCCCTGCTCTAGGTAAGGGAAATGTGAACATGGAGGTGTAAATATGCGGTTGCAGGTCAACACAAGACAACACATTAACTATTTAAATGGTCATAAGACATACACTGAGCACTTCCTTGGCATCAAGGTAATCACTAAGAGAGATTCTCACTTGAGGAATCTTAACCTGAGCCACAATAAATTGTCTATAAATAGATTCCCAACATCTCAGTTGTATTAAAAATGAATAAGGCCATCTTCACGAAAAGTTCAAAAGCAGCCCCTTGCCATTCTGTCTAATGTTGTGCGACGGGGGAGGGGGGAGAGAGTTAGACGCTCGTGAATCTTACTGAGAACGTTATGTTTCCTCTGACTGCTTATGCCAAAAGCAACGACAAATTATCTGTTTTAAATACCTTTTTAGACCGTAAACTTTAGAATGAAATGTAATACCGGTTAGTTTTTTGTGTTCATACTGACAGAAGAAGAAATAAATTAAGTATGAATGAGAATAAGGCACAATGTCCATAATGCATCTTGTGACATGCGCACTGAAGAGACTTGCAATTATTTGAAATTATTTGCCCTAAACTTCTGCTCTCAGACATAGTTAATTATTAAGTTATTACCTTATCCGATAATAATCCAATGCAGAGGCAATAATGTTATATAAAACATTATTTATATATATAGTCTTAAAGTTACAACCGGCCCAACATCTCAGTTGTATTAAAAATGAATAAGGCCATCTTCACGAAAAGTTCAAAAGGGGGAGGGGGGAGAGAGTTAGACGCTCGTGAATCTTACTGAGAACGTTATGTTTCCTCTGACTGCTTATGCACAGTGATCTGCTATTTTAAAGTAAATTCAACACATATCGACCCTAAATATAGCATATATTAAGAACGAGAAAGTGTTAACATCGTTTTTTGTAAACATATGACCAATGTGCGAGGGTGATGACATCAGAGCATCGTCCTATGGGCTTAGCCCCGGACAGGTACAACAGGTATTCACTCAGAGGGGGGTAGTTACCATTTACATGTCAAAAAGCAACAAACAGTGAGTGGGCGGGTGGGGGATGGTGAACGTTTACATTTATTTACGTTTACATTTATCTACAGAATACTATCTACTATCTACATTTATCTACAGAATACTATTTAGTTTATTAACCCTTGTGCCCTCCTCGGGCATTTTTGTACATTTTTCCTGACTTTTTTTTTTGATTTGGTGATCATCCACCATCACAGGGGGCTTTCTTCTCACAATCTGTGAGGACACCCTGGTTTTCCCCAGCTCCTGGGAGAACGACCTCCGTTCTTCTCTGTCCCCTCACTGTGGACGGGACCCTCAGTGTCCTCTCCACTTTCAGATGAAGGGTCAGAGGAACTCAAAGAAATGCTGGACTCCAGAAAGCATTCAGTGTCAGACCCCAGCTCGAACCTTGTGTCTTCTTCAGATGAGTCCTGCAGCTCGCTGGCAGAAGAAGGCTACAAGATTATTTCTGAAGTCTCCTCTGCACTGACATGCTTCTTCATTTGAGTTCCTTCTCTTTGCTCCAGGTCTTTCTCCTTCTCTGCTCACTAATGAAATAAGCCCTTGGTCAAACTGCATGTTTATCTTTCGTAGCCAGGTGCATAAACACACTAACAGTTGTTTTTTGTTTTTGAGTAATCAAGCAGCTCTTCAAAGACACATCAAACACATCCCTCAAAAGATGGCCTTTTGTTCCCATGAAATGATCTGTGCATGCTTACAGATTCTCACACACACACACACGGAGAGGGAGGAGAGGTGTGTGCTGGTTGTGCACAGGCCTAAAAAATGGTTGTTCTATCACCTGAGAGCACCAGGTCACATGCTGCAGGACCTGCTGGTCTGCTGCTGGAAATGACACACACACACACACGCACACACACACACACACACACGCACACGCACACGCACAAACACACGCACACGCATACGCACACACACACATACATACATACATACATACATACACCACTCTCGGGGCCCCCTGGTAGTCACACGGCTCCATAATATAACTGGCAAAAATGTAAGAATTTCATGCATCGGCCTACAGTGGGAAAATGGTTTAATCTGTTGGAATAGAGTAGAAATATCAAATATCACTACTTTTCTTCTAAATGAAATGCTGACATTACAAAATGCATGGTTTTATACTGCAATGGCAGTGAGATCAACAAATGTGGTCTGAATGGAAGTCAATGAGGCATTTTTGAGAGAAATTAAATAATTCAAATAATTAAACAGGCATTTAAAGGGTTAAAATCCAGATAATTATTGAATGTTTGCTAGTTCTGAGTACGTTAGAAGTTGTTTATGTGATTCATGAAACAAAAAGTAGAAAGAAATATTGATATATGATGATTTAATAGAAGTTATTATGGGCGTGTACATTTTTGCCACGAAGGGGTCCAGAGGTAGTATCTGACACTACGTAAAAAATAATAATGCAGTCAAATTAATTTTGTTGCTAATCTTTGACACATCCAAGACTCTAATAACCACCAAAGTTCCATCCCTCTACTAATTATTATATTGAAAAATAATTATGTTTTGTGTTTTTTCGTAAGAAAAAATGAAATAATTAAAATAATGAAACAGGCGTTTAAAGGGTTAAAATCCTGACAATGATTGAATGTTTGGTAGTTTTGAGTACGTTAGAAGTTGTATATGTGATTCATGAAACAAAAAGTAGAAAGAAATATTGATGTATGATGATTTAATAGCAGTTATTATGGGCGTGTACATTTTTGCCACGAAGGGGTCCAGAGGTAGTATCTGACACTACGTAAAAAATAATAATGCAGTCGAATCAATTTTATTGCTAATCTTTGACACATCCAAGACTCTAATAACCACCAAAGTTTCATCCCTCTACTAATTATTATATTGAAAAAAATTCATTTTTTGTGTTTTTTGTCATAAATAATGAAATAATTCAGTTAATTAAACAGGCATTTAAAGGGTTAAAATCCTGAAAATGATTGAATGTTTGGTAGTTTTGAGTACGTTATAAGTTGTTTAAGTGATTCATGAAAAAAAAAGTAGAAAGAAATGTTGATGTATGATGATTTAATAGCAGTTATTATGGGCGTGTACATTTTTGCCACGAAGGGGTCGAAAGGTTGAAAATTCGAGGAGGGCACAAGGGTTAAGAAATACATATTTGTAGCTTTTTTTTTTTATCTGCAGTAGGAAATGCAGAGAGTAGCGACAGGGCTGGTCCAACCTGATCTGTAAAGTGATCTAACTAAGTGCTATTGAATGGGGGGCTTATATGCATTTGAAAAGCAATATAAATCACACAGTTCGTATACAATAGGCATTAAAAGCACCATCGATAACCATTGCCCTTCTCCTATTCAAACCAAAAGAGAAAATGCAGATATTACACTCTGAAAAGAAAGGGTAGACATATCTGTACTCTTAGTGCCAAGTAGCTAAGCTATTCATTCGCAGAAATGTAAAGTGGTCTATCTAAGTTCTATTCATATTCTTGACGGGAAGAGTTAGTATACAATAGAGTTAGAGTTAGTATACTTTAAAAGCCTTCTCCAAATCAAACCAAGATATCTTGGGTATTCACTCAGAGGGGGGTCGGTGAACCGGGCAGAGTTTTTCGCCGGTCAACGTGTGTGAAAGTTTAAAGTTCAATCTTCCTTATTGAGCTTTATAACAAATGAATAACGACTATATATTATAATAAAACTATATATTGAGCTTTAAAACAAATGATATATATTATAATAAAATAAACACGGGCTGTTGTTATGCCTGCTGTAACGTTTACTTTCTCCGTTCTCCGCTTAAGTAATTATTACTTCCTGGTTAGCTTTCCGCTCGAAATTTAAATCTGAAAATGGCAAAATAACGGAGAAAAAAACGTTCACAGAGAAGACGACAACAATTGTCACTTGCACTTGTCATTTAGCATCTGAACACACTTGTAAACAACGTGATGCCCGGGAAGCGAAGACCCGGCGGAAACAGCTGGTCTGGTTCACTAAAATGTCCGTGTACAGTATATCTGGTACTAATGTATAGCGGATCTTTGTTAAGATCCATATGTCAGTAGAGATGGGATGGCAGAAGGTGCTATATATATATATATATATATATATATATATATAATTCCAAAGCTGGTAAAGACCTTTCAAATTTAGCAATAATAGTCATATAAGAAAAGTACTGATTTGTTCTTGAATCAACTTTTTTATGGAAAATGTTTTATGTAATTTTATTTCATTTTAAATCAAATGAAAGACATTCACAGTTAATGTAATTAGATATACATTATTAATGCCATACATTTTTAAATGTAATTAGATATACATTATTAATGCCATACATTTTTGCATAAATATTTATTCAGTATGATAGCTGTCTAACAGAAGTTAAATCCATTTCTCACTTATTCTGACAATGTACTTAACCCCAAATAAAAGAACCCAATAAAAATAGTTGTTAAATAATAGTGAAGTCACGTTGTAATAACAATAACTCATCTCTCTCGGGTTTTTTTGTTTTCTTTGTGTGCTTTGCCAAAAGCCACTGTGTCAAGTGTCCTAGTTGGGTTACCGTAACGAACAGCAGCAGGCTCTCGATTTTTAATCCTAATTTAATCGTTTATGTTCGCCGAATTGACATGAAATCACTGACAAATATGAATATACTGTATTCAACTTCATTAAAATGTTATTAACGTGCCTAAATTCGTGTCTCGCCTTAATTAGATGTTTGATAAGTGCAGATCACATAGTAAAACACGTACACAGATACATTATTTTGTATTTTTATTAAATTCGACAATGTCAATTTCACTTTCCACTATGTCCACCGTTGTTTTTCACAACCAATGGCAGAACTTTATTGAGGCCTGTAATTAGTCAACTACAGGTCTCTTGAGTCAGTCTTTTTCTTCCAAAAAGCTTGTGACAAGATGTTATTGCTCTTGGGGCATTAAAAACAAGATTTTAACTTTAGTTTTTTATATAATATCTGCATTTTCTATTGTGAAAAACTAAGTCTTAGTTATTTAATATATAGCGCCATCTCCTGGTTAAACCCTGAAATTGGAGAATAGTGGGAGGGCCTAACATTTCTGAATACTGGTCTTTGGCAGGCAACTGGCTGGCAACTGACTGGCAGTCGGCAGGAAGCTGTATGCTGGGGTCCAAAATAAGAGGCTCCATCTGTATATGCTGTGATGCAGCGGGAGGAGAAAAACACACACTTCAAGTCAGATCATCACCCTTAGCTATTATAATTACCTCTCAAACTACCTAAACTAGTTATAAATGTTTATTGATATGTCTACCATTTCTTTTATGAGGGTAATATCTGCATTTTCTCTTTTGGTTTGAATTGGAGAAGGGCAATGGTTATCGATGGTGCTTTTAAAGCCTATTGTATACTAACTGTGTGATTTATATTGCTTTTCAAATGCATATAGGCCACCCATTTACACTGCTCTTCCCGTCAAGAATATGAATAGAACTTAGTTAGATCACTTTACATTTCTGCAAATGAATTTTTAATCACACACGTCTCCCCGTCCCGAAAATAATAAATAAAATAAAAAGAGGAAACAATTTTCAAGTTCAGTTTTCACCGTTTTATTTAAAATAATTGACATAACTGACATAACTGACACCATAGGCCTATCTGCTGCGGAAACCAGGACGAGCTATTTCGGGATCTGTTTTTCGGGGGCTCCTCAGTCTCTCGTTTACCCGGCTCCTGATCTTATGCCACTGGTCAATGTTCACATTTGGGAACCGATTGGAAACATAGGACTCAATCTTTTGCTTCACATTGAGGGGAAGAGGCATTTTCCCATTGGTCCCAGTCCAGTTGGTTCTTTTCACCATTCTCCCATATGTTACAAATGGCGTTATGGCCTTGAAAATATTAGCAGCATAGATCTCAGGGCAATGCTGTCCCTTAAAAAAGCTGTCCTGATAAAAATGTTCCTCTCGCTCTGAGGAAACTGCCCTGGTGGGTTCATCAGGTGTGGCCGCCGACCCTGGAGTGACCACTGGCACTGGAATGACCGGTGGCAATGGTGTTGCCGCCAACACCAGTATGGGAGTGAACAGGGTTGTCACTTCTGGCTCCAGAGGCTGTGGGTCTGCTTCGCCCACATGGAACCCAAACAGTCTTCGCCTGGGTTGGTACAGGCTGGTGTCCAGCTGCGTGTCCAGCTGTTCCTGCTGTGCTGGTGGGGTCCCTCTTTCAATATTTGAAAGTCTTTGAGAAAGAGTCTATAGTGCCAACCGTGTAGAAGCCCGCTCTGACTCTGCGGTCTCCAGTGCCAACCTCACGGAAGCCCGCTCTGACTCTGCGGTCTCCAGTGCCAACCTCACGGAAGCCCGCTCTGACTCTGCGGTCTCCAGTGCCAACCTCACGGAAGCCCGCTCTGACTCTGCAGTCTCCAGTGCCAACCTCACGGAGGCCCGCTCCTGAATCAGGGCGGACAATTGTGCCTCCGTTGCGGTCAAACTGATTTTAATACATGTAAATGGGTGGCATAGCCTATATGCATTTGAAAAGAAATAGTACCCCCCTCTGAGTGACTATCTGTTGTTGTCACAAACCAGGGGACTTTACTTCCTGATTTTTGGAATACAAAATAATTTATCTGTGTACGTGTTTTACTGAACGAGCATACTGTACTGTGATCTGCATGCACTTATCAAACATTTAATTAAAGTAGTGAAAACAAATAGTGAGGGGGTCCAAAATCAGCCAACATGCTTTGTTTTTAATGTTCATCACTATAATAATAAGTACATTATTCAAAAGTTTACATTAACTTTGGATAATAACACGGGAGAAACGGATCCTCTCTTTTCCTCTCTCCCTCTCTCTCTCTCCTGACAGCCCGTCAGTTTCTCATGCAGCTCGCCAAACAGTGGGCGGAAATAATAATAATATTAATAATTTCACACAAAAAGCTTATGACAATATATGACTATTGACGTACAAATAACACTGTCTGTCAATTGTGTAAAATAAGAGGATTAGATTACAACTTGTATTTAGAAATACTCTGTTGTAATTATTGATGCATAAATGTGTTCTTGCACTTATCAAAACATTTAATGAAAGAATGGTGATATACACAGTATATGCTGTGATGCAGCGGGAGGAGGAAAACACACACTTCAAGTCAGATCATCACCCTTAGCTATTTTAATTACCTCTCAAACTACCTAAACTAGTTATAAATGTTTATTTTTACTCTCGGCCGGGTCACTCGTTACTGGAGACATGAGACAGATACTGAAAAGTATTATCATCTGAAATTAATCATTATGTTATTAGTATTAAATACATATAAGTATTTTTACAACTTGTATTTAGATATACTCTGTTGTAATTATTGATGCATACATGTGTTCATTCATTCAATGTGGCATCTGCTATAATGGGGTTAATGCATGATATTACTTAATAATACAATACACTATATAATATATGATATGATAATTACATTTTAATTTGATTCATTTCTTATTTCATAGTTTCTCATCATTATTATGAAAGCACCTATTGTTTTAAATAATGGTCGGAATGTGACCTGTGAGCCTTCTGAATTACCGTGGGATAGCACATTCTAAACTAAAATGTTCAATCAATAAAGTAACATCTTATCTTATCTTAATAATATCTTCATATTAATAATAATAATAATAATAAATCATACAGTATGTGTCCGAAAGGGAGCAGGAGGAAGCAAACACAAAAATATACAAAAAATATACTGCATATTAAAGCAAACGATTGTAAAGGTAAAAGTATGAGCATCAAATCAAATCAAGTTTTATTTATATAGCACATTTTTAAATGATTTTTGGTCGAGCCAAAGTGCTGTACATATAATAAAAATACCCTACAGTAAAGACACTTTACAGCAAATACAACAGCACAGTTTGTTCAGAATATCAGTATGAGAAAACGACACCCTCTGTCCTTAGACCCTCACATCGTACAAGGAAAAACTTCCAGAGAAAAACCCACATTTCAAAGGGAAAAATGGGAGAAACCTCGGGGAGAGCAACAGAGGAGGGATCCCTCTCCCAGGATGGACAGAAGTGCAATAGATGCCGTGTGTAAATCGAAGAGATAATACATTTTACAGCGTAGGTAGACCGCATGACAAATAAAGAAGTGTAATGTAAACATTTACATTATTATTATGATTATTTAATATATAGAGACTATATATTATTGAATTACAAGATTAGATATACTTTATTTGATCTAAAATATTGATGTGTTCAAATGCTCTTCTAAACACAACTGAAAGTCCATGAAAAGTTGTCTTTCTGTATTTGTGAATGAAGCGCCATCTCCTGGTTAAATCCTGAAATTGAAAATCTGGCAACGCCCTCTTGGAAAATAGTGGGAGGGCTTAACATTCCCAGATGCTGGTCTTAGGCAGGAAGCTGTAAGCTGGAGTCCTATCTGGAGTGCTACATCTGTAGTTAGCCCAGTTAGCACTGTGTCAATGGCTTAGCAGCCCGAAAAACGTTTACCCATTTAAACAGTCGTGGTAGATACTTTGTTTGTTTTAAACATCATAAATACACAAACAACAATGGATACTTACAGGTTGTGTACCAGAATCTCCCGCTGGTCCAAACAAAGTAGGAACAGCATCGTCCTTCAGTGTCCTACGCTGTGCATATCCGGCATGAATCGCTGAAATTGGGGTGAGAAGGATTTATTTTTTGTGAGGGTGTGTTTACCTGAATGGGTGTTTCAGAGGGAGATATGAACATATATTTTATTTGAAATGAATGAGATTTGGGATGAGGTATGAGACTTTTCAATTATTATTATTATGCCATAATATTTGCCTGAACCTCTTAAAGTTAAAATGTTTTTTTAATGGGAATGTGTGTTTAAGAGTGAGGGATGAACAGATCCTTTATTTTTAATTAAATGAGATTGCAGAGTTTTTTTAATGATAATTATGACTTATTATTTGACTTTTAATTGTGGACCTGCAGCATTAGTAGAATAAGTGCAAACCAGATTTATTTAGTGTTTTATTGCTATACTGGAGCAATGATAAGTATTTCCTTTGACAGTGAGCCAACAGTAGAAAGTATGGAGCTGTAATATTGTATGACAATAAATAAATAAACAATAGCAAAGACATAACATAATGACTTACGACATTAAAGGCCTCTGACTTTTTTTAAGCCTCCTTTATTAATGCCGCTCCTGGTGTGATACACGCAGCAGTGACATTTTGCAAAAGGCCTTACATAACCGGCTTTTCGAGACATGCGGAACCCACCAAAGCAACTTTTGAATAAGTCGGCCTCCGCCACAGAAAAGTGAGGTAATAAAGCGAAAAACAGGCAACACAAGCTCGCTCCAGAATCCCCCTCTGTGATAAAATAATTAGGTCGGCAGCAGCTGATCTAAAGCGCCGGCCATCATGAAAGAGGAAAAACAATACCCGCTAAAGCCCCCCGATGCCCAAAGCCAGAGCAGATCAAATGTCTGGCACAGAGATTACACACGCTGCAGTCATATCTATTAATGAGGGTGACTGAATAATTGAACTAAAAAAATATAAAGATAAAATATGAAGGCGACATCTGGACGCTGTTTTGAGGGGACCTTCTGTTCTCTCCCAGTATCGTGATGTCCCTTTGTGTCCCGGGTAATGATGAATTTTTGAACGCCTCTGTTGTCTGCAGAGTCTCTGGGACTCACGGTCGGCCTGAACCAGCATCTGACAAACACAGAAGACCCATTTTCCCTTCCTGTTTTTACTCAATTCCTTCCTCGTTCTCAATTTCTGTCCGGTTCCCAACTGGTTCTTTGCTCATTTTTTGCTACCGGTTGAACTCTTGCGATCTGCCTCTGATTAGTCCTCTTCTGTTCTTCCCCCTACTTTCTTCCTCTTTCATCACTGGGATTTAATTGGGGTTCTGCCTGCTCTTAACTTCTCTTTGCTTCAAGTGCGCTCCAATTCCCAGGCTGAGACTAGAAAATGGCTGTTAAAACTAGAAGAATTGAACATGATAGGGATGGCTTGATCGAAGAAGCCAACGTGAATTATACAAAAAAGAAAAGAAAATAGTCTGGGCATAAATGCAAATGATGCAAAAGTTTAGTTTTAAACGTGTACACAAAAAACTATGATTACAGTGCGAGGAAAGAGCTCAGTAATTTCATAATGCTTCATTGATGAAAGCAGACACATTCTCCCAGACAGTCTAAACACCTTCTGCTCATTTTTGTTTTCCTACCCAATTGAAGTGATTGCTGGCATATAATGCATAACAATGGTCTAATTTCCCATCTACGTTTCATTTGCTGCACTGGAAACTCAAATGATTGGGTTTTGATTGTTTATGTGAAAACGCACAGCCAATTTCAGAGGTGCGAATTGATGTTGTCATCTAGGAAACATTATTATAGTACAAATAAGCCTGATGGAGTATTTGTGGGCGGCTTTTTACCAATAAATGTGAGGTTTTCACATGCACAGCACAAAGTAGTCAGTATTATTAAATGTAATTTAATAAAGGGATGCTTTCAGCAGGACCCGCTCTAAAACGTCAGGACATGTGGCTTTCCATGAAGTCTGCTAAAACCCCATGGTGGCATTAAAGCTGTAGTATGAGTAATTATACTTTATTAGGTTATTCAATTTTCTATGGTTTTGTGATGCTTTTATGAAATATACATAGGAGAATACCAGATATTGAAATATTAAATTAGTTTTAATTTAAAAAGAACATATTATTTGAATTTTCAGGTTCATATTAGTATTCTGTATCTCTACTGTGACATGTCTCCATGCTTTAATGTTCAAAAAGCTCTTTATTTTTCTCATACTGCCTGTGCTGCAGCACCTCTTTTCACTCTCTGTCTGAAACCAGAGCTCTGATTGGTTAACTGCAGTGGCGGCTGGTGCATTTTTCTCCAGGGGGGGCTCTACCAAAATGTAAGCAAACTTATACAAACTCAAAACCTATGTCATATTACAACGCAGGGCTAGCTCAAAGGCACACAGCACTTGATACAGTCTATTATTTTGTGTCAACCTCCTTATTATGCTTACTGATCCCTATCCTGTAGCCCTCATTGGACAGCTATGTTTACTTTCCTAAACATGGCTAGTCGCATAGCATCATCCATGTGGACTCTAGTTTGTTCATGCTTTTTAGTTTTTTCTGATATGTGCTTTAAGTCACTCACATATGTCTGGATCCATGCTGGGTCTGGTCCATAGACTGCGTCTGATCCTGACGTTTGAAAAAGGAGGCAGGGGAAGCTAATATAGCACTGGTGTTGCTACAGGTAGTTAGCCCAGCCTTCTTGCTAAACCAGCTCCTTGAAAAAGAGCGTGTATACTCAGTGCATGACATTAAGGATTTTGGGAATCCCTGTGGGCCATCTAAGCTAATTTACAGATGGCCCTGAGCCCAATAGAGATTGCCCTGAAAAATGCGCGCGGACGAAATGACGCACGAAGGGTTTGGGGGGCCTCCCCCTAGAACATTTTGATTTTTGCAGGTCTTAGATGCTGTCTGGTGCATTCTCTAGACTGAATTATAAGATGAACCACCACAATATTATATTGTACAATTTCAATTTTATTCTTCATTTCACTTGTTTGTTTGCATGAGTTCTTGTTTGTGTTTGCTCGTTTGCATGCCCTGCATAGCTATAAGAAATACTTAAGTTGTTGGTCAAGACACTTTCTATCTGATGAAGGCAAATGCATTCCCAGATGTAAAAAAGTAGAAAACATTACATTCAGTTATAACTGCCAAAACAAACATTATTTACACTATTATGGCCCCTGTTAAAAATGTTTGTAATGTTATCTACTGTTAGTCTGGGAGACTGTATGGGTTGATTGTGCGTTGATCTGTTGGTAATGCCTCGGGGTTTCGGTGGGCATGTAAACAAATGAATAATGCTGCGCTATACTTTATGGCCTCACCCGGTTGCATAGCGACACTTATTGTTTAGGTGTCTTTTAATAAGCAGGTAGTCATATCATTAGCTAGAACTAGCTGGATCTGATCGATATGGACATAAACGCGAGTGAAGTCTAATCTGACGAGTCGACACGCAGCTCTGCATGATCACATGCAGCGGTGAACGGAACAAAACACACACTTCAGGTTAGAATATCACACGTAGCTATTTTAATTACCTCTCAAACTACCTAAACTAGTTATAGATATGTTTCGTTTTACTGTCGGGTCACTCATTACTGGATCCGCGAGCTGCATGATACTGACGGGCTGTCAGGAGAGGGAGAGAGCGCTCCGTTTATTATTCCCGTGTTATTGTAAGTTACTGTACACTTTTGAATAATGTAGTTAATCTATAACTATAACTATAATTAGTTTGTTTAATATCGAATCATATCAATTTGTTTTAAAGCTCAATAAATAACAAAGAAGACCTTTGACCGGCACTTTTCTACTTTTGTCTGGAAGATTTCAACTTTAACGGACATGTTGACCGGCGAAAAAAATATTCTAACGGGAACTCTGGGCGACGTCCATGAAGAAAGACGGGTTGACCGACTTTTGGCAACTTTTTCATCGTTTTCCAACCGATTTGACCCCTGTCAGGCACTGACACGTCTCCACAATTGCCATAATAGATTGCCCGATCGGGCAACCAGCAGGTGAGGCTTCATTGCCCGAGCTAAATACTAGATTTCCCCGGGCCATTGGGCAGTCGTTAATGTCGAGCCCTGATACTGCCTTCCTCTGTCCTTAACTACTGCCTATGTCAGGTTGATCAGGGGCCTCATTTATAAATGGTGCGTACGCTCAAAAGATGGCGTACGCCAGTTTCTACGCAATGTTTGCGATTTATAAAAAACAAAGTTGACGGGAAAATGTGCGGTCCTCCACGCATACTCTGACCCATGCGTACGCACTAAGCACAAAAACGGGAGAGACGAGAAACTGCGACACCGTTGGCAGAAGGAAGAATGGAGAGAAATATGTGGAAATAATACCATAAATAAAATGTTACCTCTCATTTATCATATATGAAGAATTCATTTTCACAAATTGATTAAAGCCAATCTTAAAATGATTTAACAAACGCCTGTTTGAGACTCCTCAGTGCACACAAAAACATAACTTGGAGAAATAAATAAATACGGAAATGTTATTGACCACCCCTCGATTATGTTCTCTTGTTAAGAAATGTATTCTCATAAATGATGCGGTAAACAGAAGGATAGAATTACTTTAAACTGACGCCGTTTTGCATTTCTATAGGTTGTAGATACGAGCATGGTTTTATATACTATCATGTTTAATCATGTTTTATGCCGTTCACCAATAGCCTACTTGATAAGTCGCTCGTAAAACACAGGAGGTATGGAAACTAAGAACACCATATGTGGTAAATTGTACAGCTAATATAACACAACACATTAGTTGTATTTCCTTTAACTGGTGGATTATGGATATATAGTTGCTGATCGACAGCTGGAACACAAACCACCAAATACAAAAAAATTATTCAGATCCAGTCGTCATGACTCCACTCCGGAGGGATTCCCCGATCATTTCTTACAGTTTCTCATCAAGGGGGTGTCTCCTGTCCCCGGTACAAACACACTTCTTGAGGAAGGTTAGGCTATGTGTATTTTTTTTTTCATTAACCTTTTTCGGACCACTTATTTATTTATTTTGGTGACGATCCAACCTCCATGCTGCTACTCTGGTTCAAACTGCATCCACCAAACAATATGATTTATCTCGACCTCCCCAAAATAACCAAAATCTGACACGGTGTGAGATGTCTTTTTTAGCTGTTCTGTCGTCATTTCCTGCGATCTTCTTCATGCAGTCAGTCAAAATGAACTGGTTGTACCTGGTGCTAATTAGTTAGCATGCTCACTCGCTGACAGGCTGTTTTCATACACCGTATTTTTCCGACTTTGAAAAGTAAAGCAAGTAGTCAACCTATGTAGTCGTGAGCCAGGGCTTGTGACGTACTAAGAGCAACAACACGGGACTTTCACTAAAACACATCTTACATACTGAAGTAACGCTATTTTTATTATTTCAATTCAAAACCACAATCTTTTTATAACCCTAACAAAGCAGTATTGTGACCTAAACCAGTTCTGCACTTCAGGGGCTTGTACTGATTACTTTTTTGCCACTGTAGGGAAATAACAGTCAAATTAAACGCATACTGACAGTTTTAGGAAAGAGACTTGATGACCTATCTTTGAACCAGACACACAGAGAGGAGAAATAAATATTGATCGTCTCATCTGACTAGGGGTTAGACAGCAAACAAATATATTTACCCAAATGTCAGAACGTTTCTTTAATATCTAAATCCTGAATGCAGAAATTATGAATAACCTACCGTGGTTACATGTTGTAAAGTGTGTGCTGTGCAGAGCTCATTACATATAATTCTGTTGTTATATGCTTATGTTGCATTTGATTAATTGCTATTACCACCCTGCACAGTGTGATAGCATCCCTTTTTACAGTGTAATGAATCCAAGGCAAGTGTCTAACATGCGCTGTAAGAAATGATCATCACACACACAGCGAGAGAACATTATACGAGCAGTACTTAACACTCGTTTCACACTCGCACAAACACAACCAGACGCAGTGGGAAGTACCCCATCTGTGGACCACCAGATAGCGCATGTCACACTTCAAACCCCTCTTGTAAACACACTCACACACACTCAGTGTACACCTCATCTTTTGCAAAGTGGATCACACTTGTATACACTTCACACAGCCAGCCCTAGATAATGCACATACTAATTACAAAATCACAAGGTCATCAGTTGACTGCCCACTCAAAGGGATAGCATGGGTATTAGATTATTACAGTTCACAATGAAGAGCTCTTGGGAAGTAGCTGGTCACAGTATTACTGTTATTATGTCATTACAAAGATCAAACGTAATTGCTATTTGCTGCGTTAAATAATAATACACATGTAACATTTCGTAAAAAGGATGTTTTCCTGCATTTCCTCCACATTTACCGTTTAGTGCGGCTGATAGCTGTAACACTCTTTCAGAAGTGGATACAAGCACCAACTTTTCCATGTTACTCCCTCTTGGGCCATTTATTTAAAAAATCCATTTAGTCACTTTCATTTTCAGAATGGCAACCATTTTCCAAGATGGCCGTAATTTCCAGCTGATAAAACAGTATTTTAGCCACTTGATCAATTTTGGTATTGAATTAAATATTTTAGACTATGGGGAAGTCAAATGTATTATTTAAAAAAAAATTATGTATAGAGGTTTATGCTACGCTAATCAAACTTTTGCCTTTTCAGAATGACATCCAATGTATATTTTTTAAGCTTTTAAATGTTTTGTTGTGCTCTGTGTCTGGTTGACAGAACTTTCAGGAATGAGGGGAAAACGTCTATGAATACACCTGCTATTTGTTCATAAAATGTGTATATAGGTTCATACCTCAATTAAACTTTTACATTATCATGGTGACATCCCAGGTATATATTTTCAGCTTTCAAAATGTTTCGTTATGCATGTTTGTGTTACCCATTAAACCAGGGTTGCCAACTCTCACGCATCTGGCGTGTGACACACGCTCTCACGCTCTCACGCTGCCTAAACTATTCTCACGCCAAAAACAAGAATACGAAGACTAGAAACGGTTTTGAAAACTTTCGTCACGTAGTGATCGTCTTCTCAATAGAACATCTTTGATAATGTCTTCTGGCCAATCAGAATCACGATAACGGCGTGGTGTTGTTGCAGCAAGTCCCGACGGAGAATACTTTTGCGGTAGTACATCTCTATACATCGATACAACATTACGTGTTGATAGAAATCAACACGTAATGAAATAAGACCCCACGGTTTGATGATTGATAGGTGTGTGGGCTGTCTTTCATTTTGACACACAGAACAATGGGGGCTATCCACCCTTATCCACAATGTAAAGTAATTCACACAGCCTCTTCCCTCTTCTCTCTCTGAGGAGCAGCAGGTTCAGCTTTCAGAACAAAGTAACAAAAAACTCAAATGGCATTCATTTTTTTAAATGTGTAGTAATAGATTTATTTATTTTTCTTCTCAAGAGAGTACCAGAATGTGTATTTTATGTTAGTATTTAAAAAAATCTCCTGGGGGAGAATCCCCCCAGACCCCCCTGCAGGGGTTGGGTTTTCAGCATGTCAACTCTTTCACCGAAATTGCAGGATTGGCTCCAGGTCACCCTTTTTATTTACTGCAAGACAAATGTGCCTTTTTATTTCATACAGTTCATTTTGGATTGAGACAGGGAAATAATCTAAACCTCACGCGTGGCGTTTCACTGTCGGGGGGAGCGTGTATGTAATTACATTGCAAATACTGACTTGAGCCCCACCACTGTATGGGTTAGCCCTACCATAAATTACCCAACAAAAATACTCTGGAGCGCATGCGCAGATCTAAGATCCAGTAGAAATGATAAAAAAGTAAAAGTCTGCTGCTTATTGTTCTACTAGGCCAAAATAGAGTCAAAGAGTATATGAGAGTGAGAGTGCGTTAATATATTTGGCAGTTTGGAGTAAGTCTGTAGATTTGTTTGTGTGTGTGTGTTTCATGTATAGGCCTCTCACGATAATTAATTTTGTTGGATACATTTTCCCGGAAATTATTGCGATAAACGATAATATTCTCGGCACCGTTGTATGACCATTTTAGACCACTGACATAATGATAATATATAATAATAATTCAAGTACATCCTTTCAAACTGCTAGTCACATCCTCATGTAAATGGCAATTTATCGAGGTCAGAAAAGTTATCGAGTTCATTTTTATTTATCGTACGATAAGTCAATTAATTGCTTATTGTGACAGGCACACAATAAAACAGTGGAAACAAACATGTTTGACTTTCATTAGTGAATGAAACTGTGTGCCCTTTATAGTCTGTGTCCATTATTGTGTATTTGTATATATTGTATATATATCCTATATATATGCTAAGGTCCCGCTGCTGACACGATAGCAGTCATTTCGTGCGCATATGTGTAATTAAACCGAATTAAACCCATGATATCAAAATCTCACTCCAGCCAGGTACCCAAAGTTGGCAACCCTGCATTAAACTACCAAATTAGACCAGGACTCCAAAGGGTTAAGAGCGTGTCATTTTTATCACAAAATTATGAAATGTGGGGCTTATTAAAAAGCATTTTGGACACTAAACCGCACCAATACTAATAATAGTCTTCTATGTCAGTAACATTTGTTAGCCGTCACTAAACACTAGACCATGCCCTGGTCGTGTTGCAAAAGCACTACCTCTTCTACTACACTCATTTTTAATTAGCAAATTAAATGGATTATATGGCTTGGACATAGTAAAGAAAAGCCTCTGAGTAATTTGTGATGTCTGAATTTGGTTTCCACATGGTCGAAAATAATGTTTTGACACCAAGATCATTTATATAGGACAAGTAAAAGTGGTTTTATGGCAAAAAATGACATTCCCAAGCCATCATTGGTGGCCATCTGCAAAATTGCCACCATCTTGGATTCTTGAATGGCTAACACGCTTTTTCAGAGGACTTTGTGCCAATTTTAGTATTAGTATCCACTTTCGAAAGATTCCCCTGGTATATTCATTATCTGCACTGTTTATATTACACTGCACTGCCTGGCTGTGTGCTGATAAATATACCAGATACTTCTCATGAAATATCTCCACACTAAGCATCCTAAGTGAACAGATATTCAGGGAATACGGGACCCAGCAAACAGCAAACGACATGATTTACAACCGTTTCTTTCCCCAAAACTATTTACTTTCAATTTGTTCAGAGGCTGGGGGTTTGTTTACATTTCGGGAAACACACTCTGTACTTCGGAGGGAGCTTTAATGTTGCTTTGAATAAACTACTTTCGGCATCTTTAACAGTCTTGATTGCATTGCCTCAGCCTGGTTCTGTAATGTATGCAAAAGGGAGTTTATGGGAACCCGCATGAGGAACGACTTCCTGGAGCGCGTTTGAAAGAAGGCGATTAACTCTAAAGCTAGTGTACCCAAACATCTATTGAAGATATACAAGCAAAGCAGATGTTTAACTCTCTACAGCCATAAACAGGCATTTAAAGAAGTAAATAAAACCGTCAGTTTGGGGCCTGCATTCTCAGACTACTTTTAGAATTTATTTTTACTAAAATAATGTTTAGCATGTCCTTGGATGCCAAGTATTTCTTCAAAGATCCCTGAAAGCATTCAAAAATAATTGCAATAAACAGAACTGTTATCCTCATAATTTCAAGATTGCAAGTTAAAACTAGTCAACCATTAAACTTTGCAGAAAATAAATTACAGAAGTTTAATAAATCACAATGTTTGCAAACATGGCTTCCTTGAATCGAGAGTAAAGCTTCAAGTACAGGAGAATGGAAATTATATATATATTTATATATATATGTGTTACGGCCGCCTCCTCCCCGGTCCTGTTAACTCTGTTTTGCCTGTGTTATATGTAAATGAGCTGTGCAGTTGCCCTGATGTCATTGACTACCCATCTCCTGGTCCGCCCCCGAAGATTGTGATTGGAGCATGCCGGGCCCGACGCGCTCCACTCCCAGCGCACATCCATCGCACACCTTCCGGAAACGACTACAAAGCCTGTGGACAACGATCAGTTGGGAAGCTCTGATGTAACCGACGCCTCTCGCTACTTGCTCTTCGATCATAGACAAAGCTGTTAACTGTGTTTAACTCGTGTGGTCCGTATTTAGTTAGTGTTGTTGTGATTAGATGTGCCTAGAGTAGTTTATAATTACGTTGACTATTGTCCTCTAGCTTAGCTGTGTTTTCCTACAGTCTCCTTTTTAGTTTGTACCCACTTTAATAGTGAGGGTTGTTTTGTTGCTATTTTTGTTTATTCATATCTATTCCTTTGTGTTTGATTAGGCTCCCTTTATAGAGTCCTCCCTTTGTTGGTTGCTCATTTAAACCTGTGCCCTTTTGGCCTTTTTGTTTGCTCCAGGCTACTTGTCTGCCATTTTGTTATCCTGTTATTTAATAAACTGCTTGTAATTATTACCAATTCCAACTGGTGTATGTTGCTTTTCCTCATCCCCTAGTGGGGACGTAACAATATGTTTATATATATATACTGATCACAATCAGTGAGACATTTGCTGTATCAACTGTCTCCATTTTTATTCTTAGTTCAAAATAGTTCATGCCACTCGAAAAAATTGTAATCTGGTCTACAGTTGAAGTAGAACATGTGAGTACAAGACAATAGAAAAGTAATGATATTTAAATTAACAAAGCTCAGAATCATGGCTTTGGACTTCAAATATAAACATAACAAATTATTATTATCTCAGCCAGGTGTATGTCTATGTTAGTGGATCAAGGTCAGCGGTAAATAGGTCAATGTTGAAATAATTAGAATTTGAGTGCAGATCTGAGGGACAATTTGAGCGGCGCTCAACACCGAGGGTAGCGCTTCCGCCAAGTCGGGCGGATTGAAACACAACGGTAACGCCAGCACAGAGCTGATTTACCCCTTATCATGAGAATGCAAATTAAGGTAGCTGGCAGGAACAACAGAGTGAGAGAGCGATGTGTCGTCTGAGTACACGTTTCTAGTTTAATCATTCTAATTTTCTGAATGTACACGTTATTGTTAAGGACGCACTCAGCCACAGAAGCAATGGTCATTGAGGGGTCATGTGATTCTGACAATTGACAGTGGTCTTTTCGGCACACTTCAGAAACATTGCAACTATTGAACAGATTTCACCTCATGGCTGGTCTGCCTGCAAGTGTGATCCGACCTCTGTAGCTCATCCAGAATGCTGCAGCTGGACTGGTATTCAACCTCCCTAAGTTCTACAACACTACTGTGCTCCTCCGCTCCATTCACTGTCTACCAGTGACTGCTCAAATCTCCTTTAAGACAGTGGTGTGTGTTTCCTTTACTCTGCATCAGTCAACCGGCGAGTGGGACCCAGGTACACCTAAAAATAACCACGCCTCTTTGCTATCCTGGCTCTTAAAGGGTGGAACTAGCTCCTCATTGATATAACGACAACAGAAAGTCTACACATCTTCCATCGTAGACTTAAAATCCACCTGTTTCCACTGCACCTTGGCCATTAAACCTAACAAAACAAAACAAAATAGTTGAGCTAATTTTAAACAAAAGCACTGTGGCTCAGTTGAAGAAAATGTACCTCCATGTTTCTTGCTGCTCTGAGTTTGTATTTAATGTAATATAATTAGACAGTCGCACTTTCTGCCCAAGAGTCAGCAAAGTGGTTGAGGGAGTTTGTTCTCGCTTTGAATTTAAAATACAGCAATATTGTCAGTGAAAATTAAGAAAGACAAACGATTTTGGGCTTTTAGTAACTTAGCAGTATAAAAGTTAATGAACACTCAAATGTTCTCATTTACATGCATCACTGCACTCCCTAAACATAGTTTCTAAAAGTATTATTTTCGCATCTTTTCAATCACTACATGAAGGGCTTGGGCCGGCTTTTCATGGCTCTAAGCAACTCATTGTCCTTTATGGGCTTGCCAAGTAACATATTGTAATCTCAGTCACAATTGCACAGATACAGAGAAGCATGGAAATCTGATTGTGTAGCTGGATGATGATCGTACAAAGTGGAGCAACAGATAACTTCTGTCTGTTGGCATGCTTTTAGACTGTGTACCCTGCAGATTAAAGTTAAACTGCTGAAATGTGTTTTAAAATATAATAAAACATTTTAAAATAATGCTTGGCGTGGAAACTTTGACAGCAATAGCAAACTGTGATATTAAACTGGTACCTTGTTATTGTGTTAACCTCTTCCAATTAGCCTTTTATTCTTTTTAAGGAATGCACACATTTTCAAAGGGTATACAAATTATATAAAACCCTTTCTGCAGATCATTAAGCTGACCGTGGTGCATTATGGTCATTACGAATGTATCAAAAAAGGCTTTTCATAATCCCCTTAAAAGACGTGCAAATGTAATATAACTGTTGTTAAAATTTGAGAGTTTTCAATATATTTTCTTACTGTTACTGCCATTACTTACACAGATCACGTGTATGCACGGCTTGAGTTGTCATAGATTTTACATTGGGTTTTTAGTCATATCTCCTAATGCATAATTACGTTGTCCCAGATAGATCTAAACCAAACCAAATTGTAGCTCCATGTGAATGGGACATTGTAAAGTAATATGTCCAGATCAAATTAAACCCCACTTTAATCAAAGCAAGTAATTGGGCTTTTTTTGTAAATGTCTTCTTTTTGTCTTTTTACAGGGCCCAATTAAATTATACTGTGCGCTGTGAAGAAATGACACAAATCCCAGAGGTTAGGGGCTAATTAATTATATTTAATGAATTCATTCTCCAGATAGAGCTGTGAAAATAGGACTTTAGGCGAGCTCTGACAGAAATGTCCGTGCAGAGGTTCGTGGACTCGGTCAAATGTTAAATCATTGGTCCTCAGTGTTTAATCTCCATTTAAAGGCAGACAAAGTGTGGAGCAGTGGTCTAACACACAGATCCTCTGTGACAGCGCTCTGACGGGTGACCTTTTGGCAGAGCGTTGCCTTCACTACCATGTGACTTTCCCTACGTCAGCTGCGAGGACTGTGAGGATGGGTAATGATGGCCCTGCCAATTATGTTAATTTGAGAAAGGCAGCGCGGAGAAGTGGGGAGGGAAAGGAATTAAATCGTTGTCATTGTTGGACAGAAGCAATTATCACCACTCCATAACGTGTGCTAGCGTGTTCGGGAGTACAGGCATTTACTGCACAGGTAGAAATCTACTCGTGTTCATGGTAAGATAGGTTGAGAAGAGGGCAATAGGCATCATTTGTGGTCAAATTTACAGAAAGTCTAAAGTGTATATTGACGATACATGGTATCGAGTGTACAATGATGACAGTACAGTTTAGATTGGTTCCCTATCAGCCTTGTTTTGCAATGCAATTCTGTCTGCCACCGAGTCACAATCTCCCTTTCACAATAAAAGCTATTGAAAAACACACTGCAGTTCTGCATACCAGAGAGAGAGGTAACTAAACAGGAACTACTTCCTTTGTTGTTTCCTTAGCATAGTTTAAATGTTATTCCCCCTGGGCCTCAGGATCATCCAATCGCATGCTTGCCGACCTGCATCCCTCTCACAACCCAAGCCAGGTCACCTTTATGCGTTCATACAGCCTGGTATGGTAGCACAATTTCGTCGATTAACCTTGAGTTCATAAGCCTGCAAGTTTTCCTGTCCAGAGCCCACTAGTCCGCTACCTGACTGTCCTGATATGGCAACCCCGATAGTTGCCTTCAAGTGTTTGGAGGGTTTCAGCCTGGTTTTCACTGGATTTCATAAAAAGCACAGCAGATGGCGCGTTCGCAATGAATCCCGACATCATTGGCTGTCAACTCATTGACTCAATGGAGTCCACACAGCAACACGATCGAAGGCTTTTATGAGATAGAGAGACACAAGTGAGGGAAACTTGGCAGTGAAATAAGGTTTGGGGATGAACCTTGTGTACTCTGATGCCCTCAAGACCTGGTTTTTCAATAATGCTTGAGTTGAGGTCGTTCCACTTTAGGTCGTCCGATAAGTTTTGCACTCACCCAAGATATTCTTCCCTTCACTCCATCTCCAATCACTGTTCACCAATAATCCTTCCTCAACTGTAACTTCCTCTTGTCAGTGTACCACGTTTGGGTTTATCTACTCTACCATTACAATAAGATAATTGTATTGCTTGAGAAGACATACAGAATGTGAATTTTATTTATCTAATATTCTAATTGTTTATGCCTTAGGTTATTGAATACAGCTCACAGTCAACAACAACTGCCTGCAAGTGATACATTATATCAATTGTATCATTTTGGAATAGAGCTTCTAAGGAAAAGTCTGCAATTAATATCTAATATATGAAAAACAACTACACAATGTTGAAACAAGTCACAGTACACCAGCACTGCTTGCTTTGGTAAGAATCCCTTATGTGGTGGAGAGATGATAACACAACGTAAAGATTCCTTCTCACTTATTGCATACAACCTGGAACCAGGAAACAGCAATAACTACAGCCAACTGTATGAACGAAATGGAGTTTTTTTACAAAGAAAAAACGATCACAAGTACTGGCTGCTCCCTGACTCCCCCACAATTGAAGAATCGGTAGACATAGTTAATAACATAGAAAAAAATACTTTTTCCCTTTGCCTACAAATGAATAGATTTACTAAATTCAGAAGGGGTTTCCTTTATCCGCCAGACACTTTTCACATTTCATAGAGTTAACAAACTGCTGATTAACTGATATCCAGTTCTACCACAAAAATAAAAGTTTGCTTGGTCTCCTTACCAAAATATTCTAATTTCTTGTTTGTTTGACTTTAACACTAGAACCGCCAGGGTTCGCTGTATACCTAAAACCGCCAACAGGTAAAATGTACCCGCTATTAGAATGCATTGATTTTCAAGGTACAATGTTCTTTTATTTATCATACTAGAACACAGGGTTAACGGTGAGTTTTAATCGCACAGTGATGAAACGTATACCAATAGAATTTGTGGACTCTCAGCTTTCATATGATATCTAGTTTGTGCAGATAGCATGAAGTATAACATATCGCTACGGTGAGTTATGTGCAAAGTGTCTCTATCTCTATCTATCTATAACTATCTATCTATCGATCTATCTAAAACTATCTCTCTCTCTCTCTCTCTCTCTCTCTCTCTCTCTCTCTCTCTCTCTCTCTCTCTCTCTCTCTCTCTCTCTATCTCTCTCTCTCTCTCCTCTCTCCTCTTCTCTCTCTCTCTCTCTCTCTCTCTCTCTCTCTCTCTCTCTCTCTCTCTCTCTCTATAAGGAACCGCAGTAGACAACAGGCGTTGCTATAGCAACACGTCATGTTTATGTTTACGCACGAGATCAAAAGCGCGAAAATCACTGCATTTTCTATAAGGTAAATATTACCCGCTGGCGCTGATGGGTATAAATGGCAACTTTTTGGGCAATTTTTTCAATCTGACTTCATATTGACCATTTTTAACAACAGAGGGTGCTACATAACACACTTTCAGGAAAAGTCACCGACTGGGAGACTTGAATATTTTATTGAAAAAAAGTTACATACAATCAAAAAACAGCTGTGGGTAAAATGTACCCGTTGGCGGTTCTAGTGTTAATAAGACCTGCAGGGTTGTCCCTCACTATGTTGATTACGCCTCTGTTACTGCACATCCCTCTAGTTATTGTATAAAGTTCATGAAAATTGTATAAGATGCAATTCAAAACTAAAAAGAAGATAATGAGAAGGGGAAGGTTTCAATTTATACTGTTCCCTTATTGTGAACCTTGACTACTCCCTATAACTGCAAGTCTATATCATTGTAACAAGTTCAATGTTCTCAACTATATTCTAAATATAGAATTGTAAAAAAGAAAGAAAAGGAAAAGCTAATTTCATTAAGCGCCTGACCCACACAACTCCCAACCCTCTTCTGTTCGCCAGACAGATGTTTAGCTTATGAGACACAGATCTTAATTTTATTGCACAGAATTCCCAGGAGCTTGTCTTTAAAATCACTAGTCTGGTCACTGGCTGGTCCAGAGGGTTGGGATTAGGAGTAAATGTTGTTTTCTCGTTCCAAATCTTTCTTGGTGCCAGGACCAGAAATACTTGGTTTCTCATCAGCTTGGATTTCCTTTTTGTATTAGTTCCTCAAATTGTCTTTGACTCGCTTGATTTCCCAAAGCATGCCTTGACTTAGTGTAATATCAAGCAGTGCAGCATGGCATTAAAACAAAACAGACCATTTATGCTCTGTCAATTGTACCAACATTGACCTAAATACATTTATTTCCTTATCACCAAACACAGCTAACAGTAATAGACAAAGGTTCCAAAGACATCCAAAGTTCAAAGGAATGAAGTGGCGTGTCCTATCACTCAATAGGCCTCTTTAGAAACAGGTTTCATTCAGGGTCATCGAGGGATGGTTTGTTTTCTGGCTATTCTCAAATAAATGTATTATTTTTTCCTATGGACCCTGTTGAATGTAGTTGTAAAAGTAGCAGATGAGGTGTAGGCCTGTCACAATAATTAATTTTGTTGGACGATAAATGTTCCTGGAAATTATTGCGATAAACGATAATATTGTCGGCACTATTGTAAGACCATTTTAGACCACTGACATATTGATAATATATAATAATAATTAAAGTACATCCTTTCAAACATAACTTTTTATTGAACATTCAACATGGCAAATGAAATGTGAAATAATGTTAAAATATATAAATGATATATAATAAATAAAACAAATTAAATTATAATAAATAAATTAAATCACACACAACCAAAACAATAAATTAAATAGACTCAGGCTGGAAAACAGATCAATCTATCTATCTATCTATCTATCTATCTATCTATCTATCTATCTATCTATCTATCTATCTATCTATCTATCTATCTATCTATATATCTATATATATATCTATATATATATATATATATAAATCAAAATTGTGCACTGTCCATACAAAGACCCAGATGCCTCAACAGGCCATATCCAAATCTGTTTTTCAAAGTTTTCGAGCAAGGAACAACAACATGTTTGCATTGTCGGGCAAATGCATCTTTGATTGTAAACTGTCGGGAAGGTGGGGGCTCTCCATCTCCAGCTGCCGTGTTTGCTACCAGCTGGGAAAACGGAATGGGGTGGTTGTGTTTTAGGTGTAGTTTAAAATGCGTGGTATTGCCTGCTTTTGTCGCTACCTTTTTTAAACAAATGCGACACACCGCCCGGCTCATTCAAGTCCGTAGGTTCGCCTCGTTGATTTGGCTTAAATCAAAAATACTGCCACACCGGAGAATCGAGATGTGTAGTTAGGTTTTGTAACCAATTCCATTTCACTTTAAATTCCCCGCAAGTAAGTCACACGTTGTCTCCCGCTTGTCGCTATATTATTAATTTGGCTGCGACGCTGCTGCACGTGCACACGGAGTGTCCTGACCTGGCTGTGTGTCAGCCCTGCCCCTCACAGCGCGCGTGGCCGGCACAGCGCTCCTGGCAGCCACAGCGCTCCTGGCTAAAATGCTGGTCACATCCTTATGTAAACGGCAATTTATCGAGCTCAGAAAAGTTATCGAGTCCATTTTTATTTGTCGTACGATAAGTTAATTTATCGATTATCGCGACAGGCCTAATGAGGTGGCATGTAGATACATGGAGAGGATGTTCCTATTTGACTGGTTATCATTAAATGTCATGTCTTCCAAATGGTCCAGAACAACACACACAAAGAACACCTAGCCCTATTGAGTTATTTTTGTATAATAAGAACTGGATACAGCGTCGGAGGCACTCTCAGCTCACTAGAATGAATAGAGAGAGAAAATAAATCTAAATTTGGCTTTTAGTGCATTTTACAACTTTAAGGACCTAATGATTCTAATAAGAGCTATAAAATAGTTCATACTTTCAGAAATATTTCAAATAGTCTCTTACCCAATGTTAGTCAATGGGAAAAAGTATTTCTGGGCCGGGTGACGTCACGGACTGATACGGAAATTGTAGTAACAGCGTTTGGACACTACGAATATTTTGGTTTCCTTTTTGAATTAGTTCCACAAATTGTCTTTGACTCACTTGATTTCCCCAACCGACCTTTGTCTTGGTATTGGTATAAGCCAAGGATCTAGGGATGGAGGGTGTGGTAGACTGTTGAGACCCATGTGGAACATTTTTTATTTATGATATTGGTATATATATATAAAATAAGATGATTTTATTGATATTGATTTCTCTTTAAATATCTCCTCCCTCCATTCATCATCATTAATCGAAGGATTCACTACTTCTAGACAAATTGCTGTTTGTATTCTTATTAAATTAACATTTAAATCAATGAGTTAACTGGATTTGTAGGATCTGTAATAAATGTTGGAAATCATACAAATTCAGTGTGAATTTATCAGCATAACACTTAATAAGGCATAATAAGCAAGACTGCAGAACGTTGTTTATGGACTTATTAGGTGTTTCTGATGGAGCAGAGTGCACAGCATGAGGCAACAGTTGTAGTTTTCCTGTTGCAATTAGATTACAGCTCAGTCGAATTACATTGGCCTCAAAAAGGCTGTTAAAGCCGAGGAACACACTTTTTGAGTGTTAATTAGGTAGTTCATTGAGTAGATTGTTAATTAAAATGTGATTACAGATCCAATAAGAGACTCAGATTTAGACCACATTAAGAATGCAAAAAGGGTTGCCATGGCAATATGTGAACTTCCACCGGAGGGAAATAACCAGATGCAAATGAGTTTCATATGGGAAGTGTTTTTTTTCTTCTTTTCTCCACCTAAAAAGGTTTTGCAATTAAATGAGTTGAGATAATAATTAATAGAATCACCCTGCAAGGAATAATTGCATCTCAGGGCTCCTAATGATCCATGAATGGTCTCAAATATCTAAAGCAACCCAGTCATATATTATAAATAACATCCAAAATCCTATAAATTAGGCCAATGAACTGCAGTAAAAATAATGGACTGTTTCAGTTGTAAGAACCAACAAAAAGTAGCTTCCAGTCGATAACAAAAAAAGAAAATAAATCATGGCAAACAGATTTTCTGGCTCTGTATTTCAGATTTACTTTTCTATTAGGACTGGCCCAATGAGTAGTGTAAGTGTAGTGAACTATTTATAATCTCTGGTGAGTTAATTAGCTATCTGATACTCATCGCCCAAATTACACATCAGTAGATTATTCTTCTCATTTACACACATCCTGCATCCTGAATCTCCGTAAGAAGTCTCATTAAACCTTCTTTGATTGCCCAAAAGTGAAAAAGTAATATATTTAGAAAAGTACATTAAATTGATTATCCCTTTCAGTCCCAAGCCTGTCGAGGTTTATGATGTCACATGATTTGACTGATATCAGGCTGCTGAATAGGTGTTATCATCAGGCATCTGTCCCAAATATAAGGGCTGGTTGAGGCATGTTAACCTACTTATAGGTTCAGAGGGCTGTTATCACACGTCTTGTTCTCATGTTGGTGGAGCCCAGAAATCTCCAACATTATGTCCACTGATACTGTTACTACAGTACAGCTAAATATGTGTTGCTCATGCATTTGTCAAAGAAATGGCATTCCTTTATTATCTTCTATGTCAAAAATAATAATAAATTACTTACTTACTTACAGAGTGGTGTTTATTCATGTTAACTCTAAATGGTGAGTGACATTGTCCAAACGTGTATCATAAATACATCCAGAGGTGGGAAATAACTAAGTAGATTTACTCAAGTACTGTACTTAAGTACAATTTTGAGGTAATTTTATGTATGCAGTATTTCCATTTGATTGTACTTTGTACTTCTACTCCACTACAGTTCAGAGGTAAGTGGTGTACTTCTACTCCACTACAATTCACAGATAAATCGTGTACTTTTACTCCAGTACCTTTATTGAATACCTTTAGTTACTTTACAGATTTAGATTAATGATGTGAAATATAACCAAGTGTTAAATCAGACTTTAGTTCCACCTGGAGTAAATTCACAAACTACCCTGCAGTATACAAAGTCATTCAAACTAGCTGCACCTTTACCAGCTTTGAGAACACTTTCATGATCAATCATTATAAAACATATCATATATATTATTCTGAAATGGACCAATCTGCACAATGACTACTTTTACTGTCGCTACTTTAACTATATTTTGATGATAATACTTTTCTACTTTTACTTGAGTAACATTTTTAATGCAGGACTTTTACTTGTAACAGAGTATTCCTACACTCTGGTATTTCTACTTTTACTTAAGTACAAGATCTGAGTACTTCTCCCACCTCTGAATACCTCCGATGAACACATCAAGTCATCACATTGTCGTTGTAGTGACCAGCGCTAGCTGAATATATCTTAAAAGATAACAATTTTACACTTTCAATGGAGCTGGCCGATAAATATAACTGGTATTGCATTATCACAGAAACATAATATTTAGGTTTACTTAATTAAAAAAATGTAATATAACGCAGTCAATTGGGAAATGCCCAAGCCAAAATGCTGTCTGCGAAGAGTCTACTTACATAGATGTTTAATAAAAAAAAGGATATGTAATTAAGTGAAAACATTTAGAACAAAAGATATGGAAAATCCCCTGAGGACAAATAACAATTCCACTCATCGGGTTCAGTAATTATGTTAACTATTAAATGAATTTAGGAAATTAATAATTACTCAGGTTACTTCCAAATATTGAAGGTTAATACACTCCCACACAGACCACACACACAATTTCTGCACATGGTGGAAGATGATGATAACCTATATAACCTAATATACCATCAGTAATTCTGCCAGCGTTTTGTATGTCTGTGTGATGATTGAAGGCGTACTTTAGGTATACAACTCATTTTGGATAAGGTCACTTCCAAGGTTAACAACATTTCCCTCATGTTTTCAATCCTTTATTGCTATTCTCTCTTCCTAACTTCTTCATTTTGTATAGCAGATTTACTCATTTACTCATTTAAGACAATCCCCCAATCAGATTAGGTTTTAAACGGCACCTGATGTTGAAATTGACGAAATTATACTATTTATTAATTATTAATTTATGGTACATGACAGAAGATTTTAGGAGCATTTGGAAAATATCTCAACTTTTTAAAGTATTTGCAGGGGTTGTCAGGCAAATAATCCATGTATCTAAGTAAACAGACCTCTTAAAATATATAAAACATTTCATTTAAAGATTTCACAACTTCAGATGATATTTTCTGTATGTTAACACTTTTTTTTCCACAGATGGATCAGAGTCAAAGCATCCCATAATTTGTTAATTCCAATGTTGCACGTAAACATATTCACACATGCTTATACAGACATGTTCAGATTACATATGTATGCACAGACACACATGGATCAGCTCTCCCAGCCTCTCTGTAATTATATGGAGTATACCTGTGTTTGCAGTCATGCTCAATTATAGCCATGATACAATTTATCTGCATATGTGAATAATTTAGCATAGCAACCCATCTCCAGATTCTTTCATCAAGCCTTCGGAGGCATCTGTGTGTCTCGGTCTGTCTCACATGTGCCCTAATAACAACATGAAGCAGCTCTTAAGAAGCAGACAGACTGGGGATGTCAAGAACCACAGTCAACATGTTCAGCCTAATCCATTGGCATCAATAAACAATATGCATTAATAGTCTAGGTTGCTGAGTGAACCCGGAAATGTTGAGTACCCCAAGGTTTTATTTAAAAATGTATAGTATTGGTACCCAGCACATAGAAACTGCCGGATGCTAACTTGCATATGTTGGGCAATTTGCACAATTAGCTATGTTCCATCAATTAGCATTAATTACCATTAAAGCCTATGTGGACAATAGTTAAAAAAATGGCTTCACCGATTTGTACCATTTTTTAGTGGTTCTGGGGGTTATTAAGGATGCTGAGTCCATTTCTGCAGTTTTAACCCTCGGAGTGGGCTGATTTAGACTACCATGAGTAGTTTTTGTGACTATTCGATACAGAGAGCACAAGATGAAAATTATTGTCTCTATTATGGACAATTATTTTCCAAATAAATAAGCAATTAGTCCAATCCAAAAGATCCAGAACTAAACATTTATCAAAAGCAGCCAACAGAGCACAAATATTGGCATTTTCTGTTTAAAACTGCCATTTTTTATCCTGTCAAACATAAGGCAATAATAGTAATTAAGTAACGCAACTTGTGCAAGTTAGCATCCGGCAATGTCTCTGTGCTGGGGACCCGTACTATACATTTCTAACATAAAACTTTGGGGTACTCAACATTTCCCGGTTCACAATAGGATTATATGAGCTGGCAACTAGCCTATTATGAGATCATTTCTGTATGAAACCTGCCCTTGACGGAGGTTAACACCTCGGGGCAGAGGCTTGAACATCAGGTGGTAAATAAATTGGGCCCTCAAGCACCGACGTGTTCTGGCACCTTTCATTATTTCAGAGCGGGCCTGATGACTCCCTTGATTGTTATATTATGTGAAGCATTCAGAACACAACCTGCAGTAGTCATCAATTATTGGGTGTTTTGCGGGGGGGGGCTGCCCATTGTTATGAATGCCAAATGGTCCGAAAAATGTCTCAGGCGACCAAAAGCTAGTTTTTCTGAAAGCCGTTTATCCCAAATCATATGCACATTGCTCTGAAATACAGACTCCATATGCAACAAACAGAAGCACCTATTGTTAACTAATACACCCTTCCATGCAGTGATTTCTTCCCGGCTCGCGCCCCCATCAAACTGCTTACATATCTGTCATTAAAAATGAGCAGTAGAGCAGTAGCAGGTAAAAATAAATAAAGGTCAGGTCGTTAAATCCCCTTTCCAACCGTTGTTTAATTTGCCATGGACCCCCGTTTCTCCGATCTACAAATCAAAGTACTCGTATCATTTCTGACTAACTGTTTAAGGAAGCCGTCATCTCCACAACAACTGAGAAAACCCAAACTAGAAAAGACTGACTAAATAGACTCACAATCAGAAATCCTTAAATCGATCAAGTGAAATTAGACAATTGAAGAATTAAGATTTGCTGCTCGTTAATGTGAGGACTCTATCTACCTTTTTTATATTTTTGGCCTTTTTGAAGGAACTGAACTGTATTTTCTGGACTGTTCTTCTATACAAATGCTTAAAAAAGAAAACCAAGATTGTACATTTTGATTTGGATTGGTTAGATTTTTAGGAAAGATTAAAAAACTGAATATTTTTACAAGCATGAAAAAGGTTTGAGCTTTTCTTTCTTTCTTTAACGTCTCAAGATATTCAATGTGAAGTGTGTATATTGTGAAATGTGTACATCTCGGTGCAGTTGTGATTGACCCATCCTGAATGTCAGGAGAGAAACATGGCTGGCCTGTACAAGGTCAAAGTGTCACAGTTCACTGCATGTTTATTTATGATATAGGTTTACACTCACTATTGGTGGTGGGCGTGTTCACTGGAGCTTGGGGTTGGTGGTGGTTTAACCTGACTGCATTCAACTGATCACTAGGGTAGAAAGGTGGGTTGTCGGGAAGTTACATTTTCTGTTGACCGCAATTTTAACACTGCCGGATATGTATTGAATTTTATTTTTGCCTGTTTGTGCAAGAATAAATGGAAGGAGAAGAGCAGCTTTTGTTGTGCGCGTCAAAAAGTGTTTCTTACCTTGTTTAGTCTTCTGCAGCTCTTGTTTTCTGCCTATATCCATAATAGTGTGTATTATTATACCAATGGGCTAAAGCCTAAAGGTCTAATTGGATAAATGTTCTGACTTTCGGGGTTTTGAAACAAGAGGCAATTGGAGACTTTGGCATGAAGTAGAATTCCTTGGTAGACATTGTCTTACTCGAAGAATGTCATTCCACTAAACACTGAAGGGGTTAAAGGCTAAACATGGGTGAATGGATGAATATGTAAGTGAGTAACAGGATCAATAAAGCTGTTAGCAAGGGAGCTTGTGTTGTACAAATATCACCAACATCCTACTGATTGTATCAATAGTTTTAATCATTCAATATTGTAGAATAGGAATGTCCAGCTGGTTGCACTGGAACATATTGGCCATAGTCGATTTAAATGCTGTTTTGACATGAATCAATACAGGAATGTAGAGCTTTAGAGAGCTCAGGCTGCAGGGTTTATTATTCGACATTTTTGCTCAAATTTAACATGCAATCATTTTTCATCTATTTGTCTAGCTCTGTAAATAATTTGATCAAGAGCCGGTACTGCAAATTACACAACTGTGATGATGTCAGCATCACGTTGTAATAATTCTAACCTTAAAGGCCAATGAAATATGTTTCATCACCTGATAGCATTCAACAGGGCTTGTAATCGGAACAAATACATCAGATTGTCCCTCACCTATACCTACTGACACACATGAAATACATTTACATTATATGTCACAAATGGCCTTCTTATATGTGGAATTTCATTCACATTGATGAATGTAATTACCTGATTCAGCCCTGTCCAAATGTTTCGAAATGGAAAGGGATGAGACTTACCTCCACGTTTCTTTTACAGTGTATTGACTCAGTGCTGCACAGCTGTGGAGCATTTGAATGGTGACTCATTCACTTACTGTTGAAGTGTTTCCTTAATGATTTACATACAGTCATGCATTTGAACAGCATTTGCACTGCTGACTTTGATGAAGTACATTTGAATTGTAACACACGTGTATATTTTAAATGTAAAGGTATCTCGAATTGAAATCATGCCTTCTCATTCGGGGATGGCATTTCCTGAAGCAGATTTTAGCAGCACCTCTGGTGTTGTAATTGGCGAGCGTTCGCTGAGCGGTGTCTGACTTCATTAGGATGACAGCTGACAGTAAATCACTGGCTGAACCGGAAACTTGTTTTTACTAAATATGGAGCCATGTGTTGGGTCTCTATAATGTAGACAGGTCAGTGTAACAGGAGCAGAGGCCACACTCCTGCTCTGTTTCCATGGAGTTATAAAACACCACCTTTCACACCTTCCATTTCACTCTCCCAAACCAGCCTGCAATTACACTAGTGTCAGTTTCAAAGGTATTGTTTTCGGTGTATGTTTCTGAAATATCCAGTAGTGTGCAATTCAAGTTTCCTTACAGATTTGATAAGAGATCTATGGTTGTAGCACGCTCCATTATGAGAAACATGGCCCCTGACGTAGAAATGCCATCTGTTTCATGAAGGGGAATTACGCTAATCACTGGCTGCTACACGACCCGAGTCTGGAAGAGGTTGAGAAAGGATGAAGGGAGAAATCATGGAAGCGAGAGGAAGAGAAGGAGAGATGGTGTGAGACCCAATGTGAGCAAAACATTTGAAAAAGGCAAAAATGAATGTGTTATCCTGGTTCCAAGGTTGGGATGTGAGACCAGTTTATAAGTAACAAAAAGCATATTTATTCAAAACATTACCAAATAAAAACAAAAAATGTGAAAATCAGTAATTAGTCAAGTTAGAATGCATGGGTGAAAGCTTTATATATGAACCACAATGAGTCCAGGTTCTGCAGGATAAACCAAAAACCATTCGGCACAGAACTCCATTTAATCTGTTGAACATATTACACCTTTGCTGGTTTGTGGGAAGTTTGCTTAGAAGTGGTAAATGACCATTAAATCAATCAATCAAATTGTATTTATATAGAAAATTACACAGTGAATGTGGGAAAATGGAAGAAACCTCAGGGAGAGCAACCGAGGAGGATCCCTCTCCCAGGACGGACATACGTGCAATAGATATTTTCTCCTTTAAGATAGATAATGTGCCTATAAAAGGAAATGAAGATGGGTCTATGTACTGTAGATGTCAACAATCCTCCGGGTGCCGCCAGAAAAGGAGTTAGGTGAGCGTGAGGCAGGACCACAGCATAGTTTTGCTAGTGATTGAGCATTGATTATGATACAGGGAGTGTCCTTATAACTGATTGAGGGTGAGTAATTAAGGTGTGACAGTGTTTGAGAAGCTCAGCACGACACACAACATTTTAGGATAATCCACCAGAACACCGTGACCAAAATGGTTATACGGTGTCCCCAGCCATGGGTCCATAGATATTGGCAGAAACCTCATTAAGGCCTCCATAGGTGTACGACTCTTCCTGTTCCTCATCAAATAAATCATGAGCACTGGTAAGATTGCAATAATTTGGGCATAAATGGCTGCTGGAGAATTGTCCACCTATAAAAGATGGAGAAAAAACAAATGTTTGGATAATTAAACTGATAATAAACCAATTAAAAAGACATTAAAACAATACAATGGACCATCACACATAATCATGTGTAATTGACTACCTCTTCTTGAAGTAATTAATGACTACCATGTTTTATTACTTTGTTGAAGGCTATACATTTATCCATGTAAATGGTGATTCTTCAACATAATTCATTGTTGCAGAGTCACGTCACACAGTGGCAAATAAAGGGTTCTAGGAAAAATAGGCCTACAGCCAACCGGGCATATTAATGATGTTTAATCACTGCATTTAGACTGCCACACCCTGAAGTCTCCTGCTCCAACAACACCTCTACAACCACAGCAGCTTTCAACTTTTCAAAGCCTAGTTTGCTGAGCAGCACCGTGGGAATGATCTTAAACCGTGATTCAGGAGCGTGGCTCTAAAACAGGTGTGGGTGGGCGTTTCAAAGACACGTTGAAAGAGCTTCTCCAGGTGGCTCTGCTGTAAGCCCTGGCAGATCGCGCTCATCCTTGTGCGCGATCTGTGCTCTCAGAGCAGCTTTGAGGGCCTGGATGCAGGGAACAACGGAGGAAACAGCTGTATCATCCTGGTAAACCGTGTGTGTTGCCTCTTCAAACGCTCCAGCACTTTGACAACGTCCTCCACACGCACCCAGGTCTGTTTCTGTGGACATCAGCTCCTGTTTCTGCTCCAGCGGGTACTATAGCATGACACAGAGATCGACCTGGTTGGCGCTAAAGAAACCAAACTAAGTAACAAATCTAGGAAAGCGCTGGGAAACAGATTTGTTTTATTGACAAGATCATCAAAAAGGTACAGGAAGATTTTTGTTGTTTCCTTTTGTAGCCCTAACCCAAGAGGCCTGTAGCTCTTTAAGCCCTCTGCTCTGGCTCCCTTGAGTTTAGACATAAATAAGAAGGAAATGAAATAAAAGTATTTGTACAGATGTAGCACGTCATTTCGGACGCCCCTACCCATGTGGGCCCGTGATCTGCACGGGGTGGGCCCTCGCTGAAAGGAAAACCCCCCCGCAGGACTTGATACGCCCCCTTGATAAATAAATGTAATTATAATGAAACCAGCTGCAATGGATCATGGATCCACCAGGGGGAGCAGTGATTAAAAAGCTGCCACACTGGAACTCATGTGAAACTAGAAAATGCATTTCCTGCAGAAAATGCGTGCGAATGCTGTAAACTGTGAACATTTGTGGCTGAATTTAGCTGAAAAAGCTGAATATGTTATTAGCTGAATGGTAGCTGCTTTTAGCTACAAAAATGCAGAAAAAGCTTAATATTTAAAAGAAAAGGTTTAAAAAAACATGTATAGCCTTGATGTAATGAAATAGCTGAATAATGTAATAGTTGAATGGTTTCTGCAGCTGAAAATAGGCTGAAGGAGTTAAATATCAGATGTAAGTAGTAGTGAATTAATTTGCATTAAGATGAGAAAAGAAAGTAAAAAGGCTTGGGAAAGCAGCAGAATATTTGAACTGCAAACTTTTGAACTAACTTGATGGTGAATTATCTGTCGCCATGGCAACGGCATTTGATGACACCCCATAATACGCTTAGATGTGTTGATGGCTGCATCGTTACCAAACCTGTGAAGTTTTGGGCCATTTCGATCATTTTCACTGAAGTTATGAGAAAACCGTGTTTCATGGTGAGCATTGTGTTGCCATGGCAACGGCATTTGAAGAAATCTCAAAACTGTCCCGTAGATGTCTTCACGGCTGGACTGTTAGCACACATGTGAAGTTTGAGCACTTTTTGAAAATTTTCATAGGAGTAATACATTACATTAGGAGGTTACATTACTCTCTCTTCTCTTGATCACCCTCTCAATCTTCTATCGCCCTCTCTCTCTTCTCTTGATCGCCCTCTCTCTCTTCTCTCTCTCTTCTCTTGCTCGCCCTCTCTCTCTCCTCTTGATCGCCCTCTCTCTTCTCTTGATCGCCCTCTCTCTCTTCTCTTGATCGCCCTCTCTCTCTTCTCTCTCTCTTCTCTTGCTCGCCCTCTCTCTCTCCTCTTGATCGCCCTCTCTCTCTCTTCTCTTGATCGCCCTCTCTCTCTCCTCTTGATCGCCCTCTCTCTCTCTTCTCTTGATCGCCCTCTCTCTCTCCTCTTGATCGCCCTCTCTCTCCTCTTGATCGCCCTCTCTCTCTCCTCTTGATCGCCCTCTCCCTCTCCTCTTGATCGCCCCTCTCTCTCTCCTCTTGATCGCCCACTCTCTCTCCTCTTGATCGCCCTCTCTCTCTTCTCTTGATCGCCCTCTCTCTCTCCTCTTGATCGCCCTCTCTCTCTCCTCTTGATCGCCCTCTCTCTCTCCTCTTGATCACCCTCTCTCTCTTCTCTTGATCGTCCTCTCTCTCTCTTCTCTTGATCGCCCTCTCTCTCTCTTCTCTTGATCGCCCTCTGTCTCTTCTCTTGATCGCCCTCTTCTCTTGATCGCCCTCTCTCTTCTCTTGATCACCCTCTCTCTCTCTTCTCTTGATCGTCCTCTCTCTCTCTTCTCTTGATCGCCCTCTCTCTCTCTTCTCTTGATCGCCCTCTGTCTCTTCTCTTGATCGCCCTCTTCTCTTGATCGCCCTCTCTCTTCTCTTGATCGCCCTCTCTCTCTCTCCTCTTGATCGCCCTCTCTCTCTCTTCTCTTGATCGCCCTCTCTCTCTCCTCTTGATCGCCCTCTCTCTCTCCTCTTGATTGCCCTCTCTCTCTCCTCTTGATCGCCCTCTCTCTTCTCTTGATCACCCCTATCACTCTTCTATCACCCTCTCTCACTTCTCTTGATGTGTATGTGAGAGAGAGGGAGAGTGTGTGTGTGTGTGTGTGTGTGAGAGAGAGAGAGAGAGAGAGAGAGAGAGAGAGAGAGAGAGAGAGAGAGAGAGAGAGAGAGAGAGAGAGAGAGAGAGAGAGAGAGAGAGAGAGAGAGAGTCTGTCTGTCTGTCTGTCTGTCTGTCTGTCTGTCTGTCTGTCTGTCTGTCTGTCTGTCTGTCTGTCTGTCTGAGAGAGAGTGTGTGAATTGTTACAGCTCAAATGCATTGCAATGACTTCCATGTTAAAAAAAGACTTCAAAAAGCTGAATATTTTAAAAAGTATAACATATTTTGAAAAAGTTGAAAGTTTCCCATCATGTGCTGAAAAGGCTGAATTGTTTGATATTTGAATGGTTCCTGCAGCTGAAATTAGGCTGAAGGAGTTAAATAAAGATATTAAATGTAAGTAGTAGTGAATGAATGTTTACAAACACCTGTGTGTGTAAACCCAGAGATGAAAGGTTACCATGGTGACGACTTATGACGATTTTCCAACTGCAGCACTGAGTTCCATTAAGAATGCATTGAGGATTATATCTGACAATTTTGCCACCTGTTCCAAAACGATGGCTCCTATCAAAAAATTACCAGACCGTGAGCATCAGGGAACCCCAATGAACTGATATATGTTGTTTTTTTTGGTTTTGTGTGTAAAATGTGGAGATGGGAGCAGTTTGTCTAAAGTGTACTTCTCTCTGTTCTGAAGAAAGTTCCGGAAAGATTTAACATGGGAATCAATTGGGAGCTAGGTGGACTTTTTGTCTCTTCATGCCCTCAAGAGGCATTTTGTTTAATATTTTTTCTTAATTCTTTTTTATTTTCCAACCTTGGAGAGGTTTTCCTACGTTTTTCATGAACAATTATGTCTGAGGAGTGTAGGGTTTGGGAATTATGGCAAGTTTAAAACATTTTTTGAGGAGAATTTGAAGCACCCCTCCACTCTGTTTTGAGATCAAAGCACTCTAGACTTAACGAGCTGCTCCATCCACACTAATGTTAAAATCTGAAGAAAGCCTCTTTACCAAGCTCCAAACAAAGTTAATTATCTCAAAAAGTGTAAAAGATATCAAAAATAAAAATCTATTTTGAATAGCTGAAGGTCTTGTGATCATTTGAAAGTTGGAATGAAGTGTCTAGCTGAAAGTATGTGGAAGGAGTAGCATTTGGCGCAAAATGTAGGAAAAGAGGATTTGAAGGCATCTCCCATTGACTTCAATGTTTAAAAAAAGAGTTTAAAAAGCTGAATATTTCAAAAAGTATAAAATATTTTTAAAAAGTTGAAGGTTTCCCATCGATTCCTGAACAGGCTGAATAGTTTAATATTTGAATGGTTTCTGTAGCTGAAAATAAGCTGAAGTTATGGAGTGCTAAAGTATTGGCTGAAATAATAATAATAATAATAATAAGGGGAAGAATAAAGATTCGAAGAACTATAGTGGAATGCTGTAAACAGCATTCGCACTAATAAAGATTTGAAGTACTATAGTGGAATGCTGTGGCACAGCATTCGCACTAATAAACAGCTGATACAGTAGAGGTATCTGATATAGCGGATCTTTGTTAAGATCCATATGTCACGGATAGGATCATATTCTGTGCTAAATAAGAGACATGTAATCATTTACAAAACATCACCATGTTTTTATTTAACAACATAATGTTGTTTAATCCACGTCGGCTACAACTACAAAACCATCGCTATGTTTTTTCATCAGGAAATGCAGACCGGCTCAAACAAACGATTTGTAATCATCATCCTCATGATCATTTAATGTATCATATGTTCGCCGAATTGACATGAAAGCACTAATAAATGTGGTTTAATCCACGTGAGTTTACAACTACAAAAATAATCGGTTTGTTTTTATATCACATCCGACAGGAGGAAATTCAGCAGCTCTCACTACCGATTTTCAATCCTAATTTAATCATCATCTTCACGATCATTTATGTTTATGTTCGCCGAATTGACATGAAAGCACTGACAAATATGAATATACTGTAGTCAACTTCATTAAAACTTTATTAACGTGCCTAAACTCAGTAATTCACTAAAAAGAGGTTTATTTTTTAATGAAGCCTCGTCATCTCACCATGGGCAAACGGGCTATAATATTATACTATTGTTAATAGTTTACTGTATTATTAGTGTTTAATATTACTGCTATAACAATCACACATTGAGTTCATTGTTGTGCAATGAAGACCGTTTTTTTTTTTTTAAATAGTCTGAATGAAACGGCAGCTCTCAGGTGATCAGCTGTGTGTTTACACACCTAATGGCCCATCAGCCATGGCCCCCACCCCACTCTGAGTGACAAGCTTAAGGCCCGGACACACCAGCCCGATTTTGGAAGTCAGAGGCCGTCAGAGGCAGTCGGGCATTCGCGGTGCCCTACTCAGGTTTGTGTGTCCCGCACCGTCGTCTCCGGCACCTTTTCACACCTCCCGTCGTCTCCGGCACCTTTTCACACCTCCCGACGCCTCCCGCGGCCGATTCAACATGCGGGAGGTCAGAGAAAGTCGGCCCAAGCAATCACTCTGATTGACTGTTCACACTACAGCTGCCTGCTGGTAAGGACAGTTATTGCCACTCGTCGACTGAAGTATTTGCGGTGTGTTTGTAGGCGGGCGACGAAGCTGACGTAAAAGTCGGGACGCCTTCGGTACGCGTTCTTTGGTCTCAGGTGGGTGTGTAGCGGCCTTTACAGTTAGCTGTCTTTGTGTATTGCAACCAGGGAGAGCAGTGATGGACGCTGCCACAATGAAACTCATATGAAATAAACAGCTGATTCCTCACACACACTTTCTATGCATAAAATAGTGAGAAACATGCCTCTGGTTAATTATTATATAACTTATTTTCTCCATAAAAGCTGGTGGGTTGAAAGCAATAGAGAGGCGAAGTCCCTCCCTTTCCGGGGGACCTCCATGGGACCTTATTTCGGAAAAATTATGTATTGAAGTCAATGTATTTGAAAGATTATCTTTCGATCCCGTTTGAATTGTGCCACGAATTACACATATGATGTTTGTCAATTTAAAAGATAATTTTGCAAGTAAACAAAAAAAAAATGTGTTGTAAAACTGTGAAGTAACACTTTTTTTTGTGTGAAACCGCTCAATGAACTACATCTCCCGTCTCGCACCACACACCAAGACGGCCGTCACGTTGGCACATTTCACTTCTTTCTTTCAGAATGAGGTGAAAAGTATTAAAAGAGGTGAAAATCACTACAAGTCTGGGCATGTTGAGAGCTGTACATACACACAAGGGGAGTTAGTCGGTTCCGTAAGAGCCAGCATGCGGGACCGGGATTCTGGGATTTGTAGTCTTTCTAGTTGCATATTTTCCACTATTCATTAACCCTGAAACCCCCCTCTATTAACAAGAGATACTATTGAAGTATTCGATGTTCTCGCGCCCAGGAGAGGAGCTTAGAATGAAGAGACTAATGGAGTCTCCGAAAAGGTTCAAATTGGTTGAGTTTAATTAAATGGCACGATGATACAACAAGCAGAGGGTAAGGGTTAAAAGACAAAGCCGGTGTTGTCTCTCGTGGGGCTGCAGCGAAGAAGAAGTCCCCTCTTCCCCTCTCCGATCTCCTTTATCCTCTCCTCGTTCCCTCCCGCTGTGCAGATAGGGGGTACGTCCTCCTCGGTCTTCGATGTTCGACATCGCGTAAAACAGAGGACTTCAACATTCTGTATTCCCTGCCTACTTCCTTAAGCCTTTTCTCCTCTTTATCTCTGTCATGACTTTCTATTTAATACCTTATAAGCAGCTGTAATAGTTAGTTTAAAACATTGTTAGCGACATGCTACATCCTGACCGGATATGAAGGATTTTCAGAATAAAAGCTTGGCATTGAGATTTTATGAGAACTTCCGGGTTTTTTCACAATAAAACAGCTTTTAAACTGGCGATATATTTTAGACTAATTATGCTATTAAACATTGATTTTAATTTCTAACAATACTGTAGTAGCCTATGTTGCGGACTCTTTGTTTAAAACTAATTGCCCATCGGAATGTGTGGAGAAAGTCTCCCAAGGGGGATAGGAAACTTCTGACTATTGTCACATTCCGATCGGAATTACATGCAGGGCAGCATTGCCGGTCTGAAAGGGTCTCTGGAAATATCAAACATTTAATTAAAGTTTTAAAAACAGTGACAGGTTAAAATCAGAGGTGGAAGAAGTATTCCGATTATTTACCTAGGTAAAAAGATGTGTTGCATGTCCTGCATTCAAAATGGTCAATAGCCCAAGTGAAAAGTATTATCATCTGAAAGTAAAATGAATCATTATGTTATTAGTATTAAATACATATAATTTGTACAACTTATATTTAGAAATACTCCGTTGTAATTATTGATGCATAAATGTGTTCATCCATTCAATGTGGCATCTGCTATAATGGGGTTAATGTTAATGTGCTATAATGATATTACTTAATAATACAACACATTACTGTATAATACGTGATAATGTATGAGTTGATTTACTTCGATCTACTGTACTGTGTAAAAACACCACAACAATATTACAAAAAATATACTGCACATTAACCCTCCTATTGTCTTCGTTTCCCCCCCCCCTTACTTTGGTGTTCACGGTCAAATTTGACCGGTCCCGTTTTAACTGCTATTACATTAACACAAAAACCATTAATCATCACCAAATTTCATTTAACACCCTTTCAAACTGTAAATATTGTATCAGACTACTGGTATACAGGAAAAACTGCAGTAAATATACAAAGAATAGACACTGAACATGTATTGCGTGTGCCAGGTGTGATCCATGTGGGGGGGATGGGCACATAAGGGGGGGGGAACACATCTAGTGTGTGTGTGTGGTGTGTGTGTGTGTGTGTGTGTGTGTGTGTGTGTGTGTGTGTGTGTGTGTGTGTGTGTGTGTGTGTGTGTGTGTGTGTGTGTGTGTGTGTGTGTGTGTGTGTGTGTGTGTGTGTGTGTGTGTGTGTGAACAGGGAACACCATGGGTGTTACTAAATTGACTAAATCATCCAAGATTCAATGAAAGTGGTGATCAGCAATTGTATATGTTCAAATATCTACTGTGAAGGATATCATATGGGGCATTTCCACCATGGCGCGGAGCGCGGTTTAAGCGTGCCGTGTCGTGCCGGGCCCGTTTTTGGTTGCGCTTCCACTAGGCCTAGTTCCGGCCCGGGGGTACTTTTTCACCTCTTTTCTGGCCCGACAAAATCGTGGTTCTATCGGGGCCAACAAACAGGGCTGAGTCGGGCTGAGTTTGCTAAACTAGAGAGAGAATCGCTGGCAAGGGGGCTACAACTACAACAAGATGAACATATTTGACCGTGATTTAATTGTAATACACGTTTCAAAATGATGCCGAAGTAACAACATACTGATACCGGTTAGTAAAAACCATGAATTAATGCTTTGACAAGTCTGCAGACAGACGGCAGGTGAAAAACCTTTTAAAATGCGTGTTTTCTAAATGGAGATTGGCTAAGCTAACGCAATATATGCTCTGACCGTCCACACTCACAACAACGGCCTATAGACATAAATAAAGCAGCGACTGTATTCGCCATGACACAGACAGTCTGTGGTTTGTACTTGTTTAACTTTTGTCTAGTTTCTGAACATATATGAGGAGCTGTGAGCTCTGAGGGCTAACGGCTGTGTTGTTTTTCTGGGGTTCTCATTGAAGATGACGTCACGGCTCCGCCTACACTGCGTTACTATAGTAACTACCCCAGTTCCTAAACTGTAATGGAAGCGCAGCATGAAGTGAGCCGGCCCTAACAAGGCCCAACGCGGCCTAGCAGTACCGAGCGAGGCCGAGGCCGACCGTGTGGTGGAAATGCGGCAATAAAGGCTTAACCTGTTTAGCCCTGAGCCTGTTTTTCAGGCTCGAAAATGACATTCCCAGAACAAATGACCATATCTTCCCTTCTAAAAGGGTTAAATTAATAATCTTTTTTCTCAAAGTAATGATAAAAACCTGTGAGTTGGATGTAGAAAAGTCAGAATCAATATAGATGTTTTTTATTTTTAAAGAAAATTCAAATTTTACATAGTAAAAAACTGTAAATTATAGTGTCCGTCCAAAAATAATTTTTTTACTTATAGTGAAAACCACCCTTGGATGATGGTAAGGTAGACTAAAAGCTTTAGGAATCCAAAGTAAAACATATAATAAGTACCCTGTATCAAGATTGACGCAAAACAAGTGACATTTGACCTTTTTAGAGAGGTTTAGCCAAAAAAACTCCACCTCTGAGGTGATTTGGGTGGAAATGTTTTTCTTTCCATATCTCTGGCCCCCCTTTGTCGATTTTGATGGTTGACATATCTTTCTGACCGTTGGAGCCAATAGAATCGAAGGGGAATCCCCCCATACACACACACCTTGTAAAACAAAAAGGTGGGGGCTTTGCGCATGTAGTTTTGCATGAGAGTGAAGCTATCTCTCGCTCTGACATCGAGAAACGGAAAAGCAGTCTTATTGCTCATGGATTATCAGAAATAAAGGGACACAGACACATTGGATTAACCTATGGATTAACTTCAGCAGCGTTTTTAACGTTTTAATGCCATTGAAGACCACGTTTGACCAGACAAAGACACAGGTGAGCCATGTTAGCGTTTTTAGCTACCTAGCGCCACATGTTTTGATGTCTGTTTTTGTTTATAAAGTCGCAATTTCGTATAATTGAGTGATAATGAGGGTACCCTTCGATTCTGTGTCACCTCACGATGTGAAACGATGTCATAGATAGCAGAAAAGATAAATAAGGTTTTGTGAGTGAATTTCGCTGCAGTAATCTGTTAGCATTTTTCGCTCGTTGCTAATTCAGAGGCTCATTGTTAGCATTGTGGGTTTTATTTTGAAAAATAAATAAAAACGATCAGTTAGATGAGTTTCTTCCCGTTACATGGATATAAAACATTCATAGTTTATTAAATGAACATGCCCTCAGACACTGTTTCCTGCAAGATGTTGCGGGAGGGCGTCGGTACCGGGGTCTCTCGGGCTTAACAGGTTAATGCAATCGAATGTAAAACAAAAAAGTTATGATTGATCAAAGTAGTAAATCGGTCAGATTTGACCCAAAGACAACAGGAGGGTTAAAGCAAACTATTGTAAAGGTAAAAGTATGAGCATAAAAAATAAAGAAGTGTAAACATTTACATTATTATTATGATTATTTCATATATAAAGACTATATATTATTGAATTACAATTAAGATAATAAGATTAGATATACTTTATTTGATCTAAAATATTGATGTTTTTTCGTTATAGTAGCCTGTGAAAACCACAACAAATAAGTGATTAAATGCTCTTCAGCAAACACAACTGCAGAGCTGCAAACATTGCAAACAAACTGAAGACCTAAGTTCACCCAGTTGTCTTTGTGTATTTGTGAATGAAGCGCCATCTCATGGTTAAATCCTGTAATTGAACAAATGGGGACATTTGGCAACGCCCTCTAGCAATTTGGCAATGCCCCCAGCCACTGGGATCCGCTGGGTTTTTGGTTGGAATCCGCTGGGTGGAGTCTTATCTGGAGTGCTACATCTGTAGGACTATTTAAATGTTGTTGCACGGTTGAAAATGTTTCGTATCTTGTATTTTGAGGTGATACTGTCACACATAAATAAAAATAAAAACTGTTTTAATTAGGTCAACTAAAATATGCGTCATATCCTGCTATGGTCCCGCGCCAGCGCCTTTTCTTGCAGGTGAATAACCTGACCCCCGGCTCGATGAGCGAACTATGGATAAATCAAAGAAAATAAAAGTATCGGAGGAACACAGGATTTAATTCTGCGTGGACAGAGTTATCTGCTTTCACAGCAAACGATGCTGGCTTACCGGTATATTTGATATGTAGAGAGAAGTTGTTAAAGGTGCTGCAGCCTTTACGTATCGAGGAAAAAAACGGTATCCATAGTGTACATTTAAACTGTGACGATGCATATTTTCCTTTATAGTGTGTCCGTCTGAATGTTGCTCTCACAAGGAATAGTGGGGCGGCATTATCTCCTTTCTTTAATAAAGGTACAGTACACCCTATGCTTAAGGAGAGACACAGCATGGATTGAAGCCACTTTAGAGAAATTAACCAGCTCCTATTTTAGCTGTTACCTAAATAATTATTGTTAATTTCATCAGTTTGCAAACTTCCTTAGCAACAAAGGACAACCAGAAACAGCCTTGAGACAGAAGATGCTTGTTCTATGAAAAAACACCACACCAAGGTACACTTTTAGTTTCATTAACCCTGGCAACCTTTATTAAACAGACAAAAAAACCTGAATAATAAATGGTATTATTTTAACACATTCTAATGAGTGTACAACCAACATAACTGACATTACACCAAGTAAAACAATAGTATTAGTTGTTTTGACACCAACAGTAAGTTAGTATAATTGCAGTTCATCATCCATATTGATACACTAAACATGTGACCTCATTTAGGTGGGCTGAGGGGGGCTGCTGTGCCATCATTACGGCCCGTCCACACGGTGGCGTGCGTTGAAGCTTCAACGCTTCTTCCCATTCACTTTAAATGGGGTGACGTCACGCTTTGCCGAACTGCATTGTGGTTCCGTCGCTTTTCTCAACTAAAATATTGATGTTTCAGTATGCGTTGCTCGCTTCAAAAGTTGAGAAAAGTTCAACTTTTGAAGCTTCGACGGAAGCGTCAGCCAATCAAATCATATGCCAGTACAAGCTCTAGCCAATCAAACCGCGTGCTTGTGTGTCCGGGGTGGGAGATTCATGTGATTGGTTGTTGGTCGAGTTTCAGACACGCCCGCCGGCAAGCTTCAACGCACCCTGCCGTGTGGACGCTGCGTTATAGTTCCTGCCTTTTGATTCATACCTATTGAAAAGCCTTTTGAAATTCAGGCCTTTCTTTCTTAAATTCAACACAAGCTGAATGCCAAATACTTCCCCTCTTTCAGCTCTGCAGGTAAACCTGCCACACTTTGTCCTTTGTATCGGAAATAATGTGCTTAAGGAAGGTGGCGCTGAGCAGAGAAAACAGTTCCCTGTGGACAGCCAGCCTTCTGAGAGAGAGCAGCAGACAGAAGAGAGGACATTTTAGGAAGGAAGAACGCAGGAGACAAAGGAGCCGTGGAGAAGAAGAGAATCAAATTTGTGAGACGGGAAAAACAAATAGCGGGGGTTAAATTATAGGATATGCTGCATGGAGGTGAGCCAGAGAAGATGGATGGAGCTACCGGAGGATAAAATGGTTTGTAAGCAGCTAAGGTGACTCAGCAGAGAAGGGGTGTCATTCTACCATATGCAAGAACGATGAAAAAACGGTATGAAGATAAAGGCTTTGCATGATGGGAAAAGGGCGCAGTTAGCACCATGTAGTATGAAAAATGTATGCATTGCCAGAAGGACAGTGAAGGCGTCCATATGTATTAATTCCTTTTATTTCCCAAGAAACCCCCTGTCTCATTTATCAGGACTTTCCCTTGAAGAAAATTCCATGTAAAGTGAGAAAAAATCAGAGGAGACTTTCCCCTTCATTAATAGACTAATCTTCTCCATGCCATTTTAATGTGCAGAGTGATTGATGAAATAAAGATCTTAACAGGAAATGGGAGTGGGTCATTTTAGACTAGAAACTGTATTGTTTTTTAAATTTGTGGGGTGTTGGTGAACTTATCTAACCCTGTCTCTTACTAATTTACTGACCTTATCTAACCCCGTCTCTTACTAAATTACTAACTATATAACTAAACTAGACTTAACTTGTACTGCACCACTGTGATGAAGAGAGAGAGAACCAGAAGGCAAAGCTCTCAATCTTCGTTCCTACCCTCACCTATGGTCATGACCAAAAGAATGAGATTGTGAATACAAGCAGCCCAAATGGGATTCCTCCAGAGGGAAGCTGGCATCTCTCTTACGGGCCGTCTCCACGGCAGCGTTAAAAAATCTTGAAACGCTTCTGCCCATTCACTTTGAATGGGGTGACGTCACTTTTTTTCGCTTTCGCCGAAATGCATTGTGGGCAAGAAGCGGAGATTCTCAGGATTTTCAAGATCCAAAGTTGAACAATGTTCAACTTTTGAAGCTGAGGAGGAAGCGTCAGCCAATCAAATCCCGTGTACGCAAATCTGACAGTTCAAGCTCTAGCCAATCAAACGGCGTGTATGCTGGGAGAGCCAGACCGCAGGTCATTTCCTCATATTCCAAAAAATGGAGGAGAAATTAGCGGTAGCGAATCAATCACCCGGTGCTTTATGACCAGACCTACCGGGATATAAACCGGAGGAGCCAGGCATGGAGGGAGGTGGCAGAGACAGTGGTATGTTTTCGCCTGTTTTGGGGAGTTTATATCCAGTTTACTTCGGGCTTTTTGGCTTCGTATGTCGCGGGCGGGAGATTCATGTGATTGGTTGATCGCAAAAAAATCCCCAAGCCTCAGATACGCCCACCTCCAAGATTTTTTTAACGCTGCTGTGGAGACGGTCCGTTAGGGATAAGGTGAGAAGTTCAGTCATCAAGGAAGGACTTGGAGTAGAACTGCTGCTCCTTTTCGTAGAAACTAGTCTTCCTTTTTCAATATTTCAACACATTTTCTTTTGTTTGGAATCTTGTCATGGAGCATATTAGGACGTATTCTGCACATTTTCTGGTTCATATCAGTATGTAGTGTCTCTACTGTGACATGTCTCCATGCTTTAATGTTCAAAAAGCTCTTTATTTTTCTCATACTGCCTGTGCTGCACCACCTCTTTTCACCCTCTGTCTGAAACCAGAGCCCAGTCTGCTCTGATTGGTTAGCTGGCCGGCTCTGAAAATCCCTCTGTAGGGGAACACCGGGATTTTAGCCTTTGTAGACCATTGACATGCACACAAACCTATAAAAAACACTAGAGTATTAGAGAGTATCCTGACTGGCTGCATCACGGCCTGGTACGACAGCTGCACCGCCCTCAATCGTAAGGCTTTACAGAGGGTGGTGAAAACTGCACAGAACATCACCAGGACGGAGCTGCCATCCATGGAGGACCTCTACTCCCAGCGGCTCAGGAAGAAAGCCCTCAGGATTATCAAAGACCCCCATCACCCCAGCCACAAACTGTTCTGTCTGCTGCCGTCTGGCAGGCGTTACCGCAGCATCCGGACTAAAACCACCAGACTCAGGGACAGTTTCATCCCACAGGCAATAAGACTGTTAAACAACTGAACTGTTGAAACAACATCCATAACATTCATCTGGCTGCTACTTAAAAAATATTTTAAAATGATTTATCTATTTACCTATGTATCATATTTCAATAACTTGCATATAGACTCTTATTGCACTATTTCACTTTTTTTAAACTATTTTTATTTACTTGCACTATATTTTTCTGTTTATCTGTGTTTTGTGTTGCACTGTTGGAGAAGCCTGTGACACAAGATTTTCATCGGCATAACTACACTGTAGCTATGTTCGTATGACTAAATAAAGAACCTTGAACCTTGAACCTAATGTGTGTGTGATCATGCACAGCTGTGGACTATTGATACTGTATGTCTTAAGAAGGTTTCATGTGAGTTTAGCACGTTTAACCTCTTAAGCACGGCGGTCCCCCCATTGGACCCCTCCCACCGTTCTTTTTTCGAGATAATGTCTCAGGACTTCTTAACATTTATGAAACTATTAATGTGTAGCACCAGATTAACGGGAAGAATCTCAGCTAACTGAAGATATGAACCATTTTTACCAAAACAAAACACAAGTCTCATAAGAAGCGTCTAAATGACCCCTGAGCGAAAAAATTCTAACGCACTGCGGCACACAATTCAAGATAAAGATTCCCTTATTACTTATCGTAGCTGCACATACAATATAGCCGATTAAAGCTGAGACTCCACAGAGTATTTAGGTATTAGTATCATCACTGAGCGATCCGAACTTGTGACAGGGGAAGCAAACACAGACATCACAACACATACCTTTACGGAGCATTTACGGCAGATCGTCTCACCGTAGCTGTCAATTAGGTCAAAAGACGTGTTCAATGGCATTAAAACGAAAAAAATAAAATGCTACAACTGTTGATCCATAGGTTGATAATGTACCTGTACCTTTGAAGAAATTATTTATAATCCATAATTCAATTTTTTATGTAAAAATCGGTGCTAATGGTAGCCACCAGAGTGTATGCAGCTTCCGGTTTTGGTAACGTGTCACTCTCACTCCTCATTTGTTAACGTTTTGGCTCTAGCGGTTATAAAGAGATTTCATTCATCAAAATCGAGCAAGGGGGGCCAGAGATAGGTCAAATCCACCCAAATGACCCCAGAAGTGGGGGTTTTTGGCTAAATCTCTCTAAAAAGGTCACATTTCACTTGTTTTGCATCAATCTTGATACAGGGTACTTATATGTTGTACTTTGGATTCCTAAAGCTTTTAGTCTACCTTACCATCATCCAAGGGTAGTTTTCACTATAAGTAAAAAATAATTTTTGGACGGACACTATAATTTACAGTTTTTTACTATGTAAAATCTGAATTTTCTTTAAAATAAAAAACATCTATATTGATTCTGACTTTTCTACATCCAACTCACAGGTTTATCATTACTTTGAGAATAAAGATTATTAATTTAACCCTTTTAGAAGGGAAGATATGGTCATTTGTTCTGGGAATGTCATTTTCGAGCTTGAGACCTGAAAAACAGGCTCAGGGCTTAAGAGGTTAAATAAACCAATGATAAGTGTGTGCGGGAATCATTTTTTCTTTGAAATGTTTCCTATCTTTGCCAGACCCCTGTGTGGACTGCGATTGAGCTCCACATCATGAATTCAAAGGGTGGTCCATATATGTGTGATTCTTCATTATTACTTTTAACAGTTTATTTTTATGTTATTTATTCATTTATTTAACAGGGACAGTGCACATTGATCAACATTTCTGTAAATGTGCCAGAGTTAGCCAAGAGGCAATTTTTCATCTGTGGTCCCTGGAAAGATTTTTTAAGTCACCCTAAAGACACATTTCATTTTAAACGAGTAAATACAATCAAATAAAAACATGCAACATACAGTACTGAAAACGTTAATAAAAAACAACAACTATAAAACAGAACACGTGCGTGCTTGAGTGCGTGCGTGCGTGGAGAGAGACAACAGCAGGATGGAGACTCACTGCGCTTCAAGGTTGGTTTCATTTGCTGGCTGTGTTCACAAACAGATGGACCGATACAGCACTCAGTGTGTGAGTGTGTGTGTGTGTGTGTGTGTGTGTGTGTGTGTGTGTGTGTGTGTGTGTGTGTGTGTGTGTGTGTGTGTGTGTGTGTGTGTGTGTGTGTGTGTGTGTGTGTGTGTGTGTGTGTGTGTGTGTGTGTGTGTGTGTGTGTGTGTGTGTGTGTGTGTGTGTGTGTGTGTGTGAGAGAGACTGTTTGTCATGGTGCTGTTAATGTCAATGCATCTGAGTTATACACTGTATGTTATTGTGTATCTCTGTAGTTTGTCTCACATCCTTTGTACACCATCTTCTCTGTGTCTCTGCTGATGGTATTTAGATCATTTTCTGTGTGTGTGTGTGTGTGTGTGTGTGTTTGCAGTTTACATAGCATCCGCTTTCCTCCTCCAAAGGCCACACTGCTGAAGCATTTCTCTTTGAAATGGAGACAAGCGATTTGCTCTCTTGTAAATGGTAGAAAACAACTCTTTTTTTTCCCCTCACTACTAGCGGGGAAAATGTCATATCCTTGAGATGTGAGCTTTGTTATAAATCTGGTGGCTCTTAAGAACAGACTCAAAGTGGGAGAAGCCTGCAAAGTCAGATTGAATGTACTGAGATGCATGTAACGACTGTGCAGTGCATCCTTAAGGTTATGACATTTGGGCTCTAAAATGTCACATCACAACACTGATCTGGAGTAAGGGGTGTGGGGGGAAGTGGGGTGTGGGGGGGGGGGTGAGACTGAGCATGAAAGGCTTTGTCCATCTATAAACATGACCATCTGGGTCCTGCTCATGGCTCACGCTCCCATGAACATATTTTTTCAGCACAGTGTTGGTCACCACAGTTCAAGAAAGACAAAAGGAGATTTAAAATGTATCTATTAAATGGTTTAGTTAAATACTCTAGCTCTAGCTACTCTTGCAGTCATCGAAACAAATAAAATCTGGTCAATTTAACATCAGCTGTGGCCAAAACAACATTTCCTCTAGTTCCTCTATCAAAAAATATAATAGAAGATGCTTGTATTGCCACCGAGTTTCTTTGTTTTTTCTCAAATGTTGTCTGATGTAAAAACCGTGGTTGCGTGGATTTTTAAAACTTGCACAGTAGTGTTGATTTCAGTGAACAGTGTGCCAACTGTGCCAAAACCAGTGCGTTTATTTTTAACCATGGATCCTGAAAACCCTCTGCCGAACCTGTATATGTTTATACTCTGTTCTTTTTTGACTGTTCTATGTATGTATTTGCATGTAGTTGTTTTGTTGCATGTTGTTTAGTTGAACCTTTTTTGCATGAATTATTTATATACTTTGTTTTATTTAGATTTGTTGTCTCTAAACCTAACCCTAACGCTTGATTGAGAGGATATTGATAGTTTCAGTGGCTTCATCACAGCTTCAAAGTCTCAAAATGTGTTAAAATAAGGTAACAAATATACCAAAAACAATGAAATGCATATCTTATTCTTTAACGTCTTTTTTCTTTTAACATCTGCTTTCCTTTCCTCTTTTTTCTACCCTAACATCTCTCACGAAAAGTTGAAGACCTTTTAGAAACCTCATAGAGGGCTTTTGAGAATACATTCAATGCTGAAGCTGTGTCTGCCTTGGCGTAAGCAGAGGCTGAAACACTTTGAGGGGTTTTGAGTTTCAGGAACCTTTCCAGTCTCTAAGTGACTTTGTCTACCCTTAATAACTTAGAATTGGAATTGACTCAGCTCTGCTCCCGCCCCACAGGCACATCCGCAGTCTCCAGAGACGTCAGGAATCAGACAGGCGATAATGAGTTTCTGTGCCCCCACACTACAGCATTTCACAAAACACTACAGCATTTCACAAAACGCTACAGCATTTCAGAAAACGCTTCAGCATTTCAGAAAACGCTTCAGCATTTCAGAAAACACTACTGCATTTCACAAAACGCTTCAGCATTTCACAAAACACTACAGCATTTCACAAAACGCTACAGCATTTCACAAAACACTACAGCATTTCAGAAAACGCTTCAGCATTTCACAAAACGCTACAGCATTTCAGAAAACGCTTCAGCATTTCACAAAACACTACAGCATTTCACAAAACACTTCAGCATTTCACAAAACACTTCAGCATTTCACAAAACACGAGAGCAGCGGTTTTCAAAGTGTTCAAAAGTGTTTCAAAGTGTTCCCCCACCTCGCCAAAAAGGCTGTAAAAGTGCTCATTCCCTTCACCTCCAACTACCTGTGTGAGTGCGGGTTTTCCGCATTGACTCTGATCAAAAGCAAGTGCCGGTCAAGGCTGCAGCCAGAGGATGATCTGCGTTTATTCCTGTGTGCATCAAAGACGCAGACTCATTGTTCCCACTAAAGTAGGGGTGAGTGTAATAAGGAGGCAAAGTTGACGTTCAGTGTGTTGCCGGGAGCATATAAGGATGTATCCACGATGTTGAAAATGTTAAAAATGTTAAAAAAATATGTGTTGAGAACACGGCGTGCGAAAATATACGGGTCGTGCTGCAGCTAGATTTGCCTGTCCTCTGTAAGAAGGTGTCGGCGACTGACATGCAAGGAAGAACGGCTGTCCACAGGCTGTTCCAACTTTAACAACTTTATTAACTTCCAGGGTAGTGAATTGAACATGCAATTGTAATTGGGTGTGTGGTATATTTTCATGCACGCACACGCATGTTCCACAACACACAAACTGAACAACACTCAATTGTCCAGTGTCCTTGCGATCTTGTTATAACAACAAGTGCACGTTACTGATGCAATATGGTTGAGACCATTCAGGCTTATTCTAGAGGGGTGCAAGGAATAGTCCAAGTAGTGGGGGAGTTTTATACAATATGTTTAAAACATAAAGATAAAAAGGTTTAAAAAAGTTATTTAATGTTTTAAGGAGGTGACGCTACTAAGCCAATCAAATTGGTGCAGTTAGTGAGTCAGCACGGTAGATTCAAACACACACACAGATACGAGACAAGAGGAGAGAAACAGTCGGAGTAATTTCAAATGGCGGAAGGTAGACAGCGAAAACAGAGCATTTAATGACATTTTCTCTTACTGGACCTCTTTGAAATGCAATTGAATACCCCTGCATTATAGCAACAACAAAAATAATAATAATTATAGCAATAACAATTGGGAGGGGGGGCGCGGCTGTTCTTATGTTCTCTGAGGGGAGGCTCACCTTCCCACATTTTGAAAACCCCTGCAATAGAGCATTTCACAAAACACTTCAACATTTCAACTTTTACGGAAAGGGTATTCCTTTAGGGAGAACACTTCTTGTTTGTGATTGGACAGAGCCAGCCAGAGAAGCACTGCTGTGATTGGTTGTTTTTGCTGCCACTCAAGAAATGACGCTTCGTGATTGGTCAGCACCCGACAGCGCAACATGTCCAAAAACATCAGCCGTTAGCTGTTAGCACACAGAGCTCACAGCTCCTCATATCTGTTCAGAAACTGGACAAAAGTTAAACATGTACAAAACACAGACTGTCTGGCGAATACAGTCGCTGCTTTATTTCTGTCTGTATGCCGTTGTTGTCAGTTTGGACGGAGCAGCTACAGGTTAGTTTAGCCTCATCGATCCGATCTCCATTCAGAAAACACGCATTTTAAAAGGTTTTTCGCCTGCCGTCTTGTCTGCAGACTTGTCAAAGCATTAATTCATGGTTTTTACTAACCGGTATCAGTATGTAGTTACTTCGGCATCATTTTGAAATGTGTATTACAATTAAATCACGGTCAAATATGTTAATGTTGTTGTAGTTGGTATCTACCATAGTATTTGCCCCCTCTCCAGCGCGTCTTGTTTGAATGACAGGAGTAAACACAGCTGACAGCCGCGGTGAAACTCGAGAGATTAGAGCGATGCGAATATTCGGGGCTTATCTCCATGTAAATACTATGGTAGACTACAACAAATTCCGTCAATAAAACTGGCTTTATCATGTGATGAAAATAACAATCCATTTCTGTAACACATCCTGCCTGCATAAAATATCATTTTCTTGTAGATAGCATGAGGAGGCTGATGTAAAAAGGTTTTCCCAGTTGACATGGTGTTTCTATCCAATATGCACCAAACTAAGCCTGGAGGGTCCTGGGGTGATGTAATATTCACTAGTTAAAATTCAATTTCTAGGACCACCACTGACATTATTCCAACACACAGTTAGATGAAAAATGTAAAGCTTGGGTTATGTTGGAAAAAAGTATTTCTGGAATATGTTGTGGTTATATATCAGGCAGGAACTTTTTAAGCTAGTATTAAAGCTCTACAGTGAAGTTTATTATTCTGAACACAATCAATCATCACAATGGCAACTTGTAGAAAAACACTGCCAAGGAATGAAAATAGCCAGAATTATTCTTTACAACAGTTACTGACGGGGAAAATTGAGAAAGCAATTAGAGGAGATGAAAGAAAGAAAATAGTAGTGGGGAAGGTCAAGACCATTATAAGACAAGGAGAGAAACAAATCTGTATACATAATAACACAACAAAATCAGAAGGAGAGATGAAGCAGAATACAAATAGATTAGAAAGAAAAACTAGTAGCATGGAGAAAGACTTGAGAGAAAGTGGAAATCAAAAGTTGAGCAGACGTTCCTGAAAGCCAGGAGGAAACAACATGTCAAAGAGAACAAATGGCCCCCATCAACCTGTGTGTGCGTGCGTGTGTGTGTGTGTGTGTGGGACTGTTTTGGTATGACTCCAGGTGATATAGACTCCAGGTTTATACAGACTTGTAGCCTGAGCGTTCTTTGTGAAAATATCACCCTTAAACAATAAACTGTTATGACAAGGGCCGGATAAATGTTGTTTACAGGCCTTTCATTTGTTAATTGCACAGTTATTAACATTTGTTCAGAGTTCAATGTTCCACATCAAGTTTCTGTTGACACAAAAAAGTAAACATTTCAAAAGGTTTCATGTTGCCATGGACTCATTTCCAATGTACAGCCCCATTCTATGTTCCCTTTGACGAGTTCCTACAAAAGCTCATCCATCCATCCATCCATCTTCTCCCGCTTATCCATGGTCGGGTCGCGGAGGTAGCAGTTCCAGCAGAGAGCCCCAAACGTTCCTTTCCCCTCATCAACCAGCTCTGACTGGGGGATCCCAAGGTGCTCCCAGGCCAGCGAAGAGATATATCCACCTGGTCCTAGGTCTACCCCTTGGTCTCTTCCCAGCTGGACGTGCCTGGAACACCTCCCTAGGGAGGCTCCCAGGTGGCATCCTTACTAGGTGCCCGAACCACCTCAACTGGCTCCTTTCGACGCGAAGGAGGAGCGGTTCAACTCCGAGTCCCTCCCGGATGACTGAACTTCTCACCTTATCCCTAAGGGAGACGCCAGCCACCCTGCGGAGAAAACCCATCTCGGCCGCTTGTATCCGCGATCTCGTTCTTTCGGTCATGACCCATCCTTCATGACCATAGGTGAGGGTAGGAACGGAAATGGCCCGGTAGACAGAGAGCTTTGCCTTCTGCATGTGTCTTCTTATTATAGTCACATGCATTTCCAAACATTTGGTCTACCTATGCTGTAAAATGTATTATCTCTTCGATTTACACACGGCATCTATTGCACGTCTGTCCGTCCTGGGAGAGGGATCCCTCCTCTGTTGCTCTCCCTGAGGTTTCTCCCATGTTTCCCTTTAAACTGTGGGTTTTCTCTGGAAGTTTTTCCTTGTACGATGTGAGGGTCTAAGGACAGAGGGTGTCGTATTGTCATACTGATATTCTGTACAAACTGTGAAGTCCACTGAGACAAATGTAACATGTGTAATATTGGGCTATATAAATAAACATTGATTGATTGATGGCTCAGCTCTCTTTTCGTCACAATGGTGCGGTAAAGCGACTGCAATACCGCTCCCGCTGCTCCGATTCTCCGGCCCATCTCACGCACCCATTGTTCCCTCACTCGAGAACAAGACCCCGAGATACTTGAACTCCTTCACTTGGGGTAAGGACTCATTCCCTACTTGGATTGGACAGTCCATCGGTTTCCTGCTGAGAACCAAAAGCTCATGTCAAGTTATATTATATATTTACCGGTTCTCATTAAGTGCTTCAGAGCTGGAGTACAAGCCTGGTCACCATCCAAGTTTGGCAAAAATACACTTATTGAATCCAAACCATAATATTGTTCACAACCCAACCAAATGGTGGTTTTGCCATAACCTAAATTATGCAAAGGAGTACATAATGCGTACAAATAGGAATTCCAAGGTCTTGGAACATAGAACCCTGGATATAGGACTCTGGGAACATGGGACCTATGGAACATAAAACCTTAAGAACATAGGACTTTGAGAACATAGTACCCAAGGAACATAGACAATGGGTATGTTAATTTCATCATTATTAATATAAGGCTTTAGAGTAAACTCTTAACTATTTATTTTTGAGTCACACTACAGTTTAAAAGACGTTAATTTAAATCTCCCTTATTTGCTGTCAAATGTGCGCTGTCAGGTATGACGTGCATGTCTATATGCCTATAGATGGCAGGACAATGGTACACAGCTGAGTGTGTGATTAGACGGGAAGCGGTATAGTCTTTTGGCCACGTTCTTTTTGTTCTTTTTTGATACGGAGAACTTTTAGTTACTTTGATGTTACTCATGTTTGTATGTCGCCTTGATCAATGAATAAACCTGATGTGATTCAACGCTACAATGATCTCCGCAAAATTAGTTTGGAAGCAAAGAGAGGTGCGTCATAACCAAGCGGCAAACTCTGGGGAAGAGCCGGGACGCCAATACGGAAGTGCCACAAACTGCAGTTCATATATTGGCCGATAGGCGCTGACTGCAGAAAGGAGCAATTTCCATAGACCCCCATGTTAAAATGCCCAATTTTACAGCTTAAAAATCATGTTTCTACCCATGGATCCAATAAATATTATTATAGATATAGTTAGATTCCACCTTCATGATTATGGATCTGTGAGTGAATTGTTTTCTAACATGACCCTTTTATTTATATTAGGTCTTAAAGTGTTTGCATAAATTAGGGCGTGGTCACATTAAGTGACTGCTGCTGTTAGCTTCTTGTCTCTCTGCTAGCTGCTCCGTCTCCGTGAAGCTACAGGGACTCTGCCTGCTCAGTTCATCCAGGGAACACAACTTGACCCCGGCCGTGTTTGTTTGTTCTTCATGCTTATATATCGGACTATTGTGACTCGCTCTGCGGTTAAAACAGACGGTGCATGAATGCGGTTTTGGGGTAAGTGAAATTCGAGTACTTTATTTATGTTTTTATGATTTTAATCAGCTACGTAATGAATGTTAAGGCTTGGGTTAGCGTGTAAGCGAGTGGTAGCTACATCAGTGCTAACGATGCTAATCGTATCCTCCAAGTTAACTTAAAACCATAGACTGTATATATAAAGGTTAAAATGAAATAGACAAGTGTTAAGCGTTAAGTGAGATAGTACTGTAGAACAAAAGGCTTCTGTTTGAGGTTGATAAAATAAGGTCATCCTTGTAACTTAGAGAGATATTTTATTATGTAGGTAGGAACTGTATGCATCGCTAAGGTTAATTTAAATTGGCTATGCTCAAGTATGTAGACAAGCTAACGTCGAAGTAGTGTATGTGAAATCAACCTCACAATAAGATGTGTGTATATTACAATTATTAATGTCATATTTCAAGATGATTACTTAGATATTACAATATGGTTGGTTGAGCTGGAGTTCATTATTGAGCTTACACGTTAACATCACAGTCATCTGAAGAACGAACCCAAACCTTGTTGTTTTTATTAATTGCATTACCAAATTGGTATCAAATAAACAGTAAGCATTGGTAACACAACTTCCAAAGTTACAGTAAAATAAAAAGGACCCTGACTCGGTCAATACACAATCCAACATGTTCAACAGAAGAGAATAAGTTATATTGTTTGTACACATGGTTCTTTTCATATATATCTGTTTGTTTAAAGTGTCCAGGTGATGCAGACAGGATGGACCAGAGAGTGAGAGACAGAACTGGACTCCTCACAGCAGTGAACTTCAGCACAGGTACAAATACTCTTTTTTCATACTGTACAAAGAATCAAGAAAGATATTGGTTTAAATAAATGAAGTATTGACTTTAATACACTGATATACATTCCATTAAACAATACTAAATACTAGATCACCTACACATCAGTGAAGTTGAGGGTTTTTTCCATGCAAAGGGTTACATGTTAACAAGCAATATTACTTTGTCAGCTTTCTAATTTAAGGTATTGAAGGCAAAGCTATTAGTGAGAACTGCTACTATTTATCTCTCAATATTGTCTGTAAAAAACGTGGTAAAAGTTATGATTTCAGTGAGAGAACAGAGCAAGCTTCTACAGTTGCACTAAGTTTTGATAACAGTTAAATATTATTTTGATAATAAAATATATTTCAATGTTGATGAATGTCATACTGTTCATTCATAATCTGATTGTCTTTGTAGCTCACTGTTGAAATAAAATAAAACATTACAATTACAAAATAATTATATCTACAGCCCCTAAACTCACAAACACACATCTTTCATAAATAACACACTTGTTCTGCAATAATATGTTTTATGTTTCCTGTAATTTTTGTTAGGAAAGGACATGCCTGAAAGACACGACTCAACATGTTCTCCTTCTCTGAGGGTCAAGAAGAACATCCAAGAGGAAAATTAAAAGCTGATGTTATGAGATTTTAAGACCAGTACAGGACATTCACTAAGAAACTACTTTTATTGTGAAGTCAGCTGATCGAATGCACCTATTTCCACATCTACACTCCATCAGCTGATTATTTCTATTTGCCTCACTTTATGAGCTTCACAACATGTACCTTGTACCGCAGAGTTTGCAACGTCACAAATAAATGGGGCCAATCTTCAGTCAGATGTGAATGTGTAATCTAACATTTTCAGTAAGAATAATGGACAAAAGGAGTGCAAATACAAATTCAATTTATTGAAATGTGAACCAAAAGTTAATCAAACATGTTTTAAATAAAAAAGCACATATGGACAGAAGGTGTAAACCTATTAAATGTATAAGTAAACACATTTAGTCAAATAAAGTGACAGACAAGGCCTGTGCAGTTGGTATCAGCTATGCCCAGCATGGGCTCCTCCATCAGGCCTGGTCCTCCTCGCAGAGGAAAGACCCTCAGTCCTCTCCAAACCAACAGACTGGACGTCCATCACACGGAGGTTTCTCCCTGAAGTCTCTGCAGCTCTCTGTCTCAATCCGTCCACACTGAATATGAGTGGGGGAAAATGAAAATAATAAATGCTTTAGACAATAAGAAATATAAAGTTGACTGTTGAGTTGCTCAGTTTTTTTAGATTGTCAATACTATTACTGTATAACTAATATCTCAGGTTAAGAGGCACCTTCAAATAAAGATTGGTCTTTAAATACATTTTGTCTTTTGAATTGTTTGTCTAAAGTCAAGGATCTAGAACTGGTACTTATAGTTTTAATGATACAGTCTGGTTATAATGCTGTTTGGAGGAGGCCTCACAGGTAAGAGCACTAACTAGCTACCATCACATGCACCTTAGCTTGACTTAAATGTATTAAACGTATAATTAAGTGATAGCAAAATATAAATAACTAATGTCATGCAAACATATTAATTTGCTTGATTCCAGTGTTGCATTTAGCACATTGCATACAAACGTTAAGGGATTTTAAGATTCTGAAGTATTATGCTAAAAACTCAATAACTTAGATTATTATTTATAGTTTTGCTGAATAGTTTCATGTACCTTAGAAACGTAAAATGTGACGGCAGTGTGCAGATGGGGAGCATGTTAGCTTAGCTTCTTAGCTTGAGCTAGCTCTGTTACTTCCCAGCTGGAGGCAGCAGGTCCCCGCCTCGGCTCCGCCTCTTTGCCCTTATTTGGAGCAGGCGGGAGTTAGACTCTGACGTCACTGTCGAGCCGTTAGTGGCCGACTCCGCCTACTAAGGGCTTCTCGGCAACTCTGCAGAATCCTATGGGTGACGTCACGGACCCTACTTATTTATATATACAGTCTATGGTCATAACCCACAACCCTGATAGAGGAAAGTGGAAATGGATTAAAACGCCACAACAGGGTACATAGGACCCTGGGAACATAGACCATTTGAATGTAGGGCCTTAGGAAACTAAACCTTAGGAGCATCGGACCTTGAAAGCATATAACCCTAGGAACATTTAAAATCGGGTCATAGGACCTTGGTAACATAGAAAATGGGAACATGGGACCTTGGAACATAGAACCCTGGAAATAGGAGCCTAGGACCATATGACCCTGTGAACACAAGACCTCGGGAAACAAAAACCTTGAAGGATTGTATAACCCTACAATGACACTCAGATCCTCCAATGCCTTTATTTTTAGAAGTACCTAAAGTATTTCACAAGAAATCTGGGGAGGGTGCTTTCTGATTTTATGGCCACAAACTGTGGAACAGCCTCCTATTGGATCTTAGAACAGCAAACTCCATTGGAATTCAAAGTAATTAAAAACCTATCTTTTTAATTTAGCTTTTAATTTGGGGTTATTTTAGTGGTATCACTTTTCAGGGTTTATTGTTGTATGGTTCTGTTATATAGGACTCTTTATGTTTGTGTATTTATCAATTGTTTTTAATGATGTTCCTCACTCTTTATTTTGTATGTTGTCTGGCTCTGAAGAGCACTTTGGGCTTTACCTCGCATGAAAGGTGCTATATGAATAAAGTGTATTATATTATTTATTATTAGGAACAAAGGACATTGGAACACAGAACCATGGAAACTGGGAACATAGGACCTTGACAACCTAAAACCTAAGGAGCATAGACCGTGGGAACAAACAACCTGAGAAGATAGGACCTAGGGAACATACCTGGGAAGCTATACCCATGTGCTTTATAAATAGGGATAATATCTAGGTCCTATGTTCCCCAGATGTATGTGATATTTTAAGTGAGCCAATATTTAAAATAACTAACTGTTGGCTAGCACCTTTGTAAAGTATGGTATTTGGAGAGAGAGAAACAACTTTGCATGATTTATTACAGAGCCCCTCATGGTTTTCAGATTGGTAGAAAAAAAAAATATATATTCTGTAAATCCAGGGGAACACATGTGTAATCCGTGCCCTTGGACTCACAGTCCATGCAGTGAGAAAGGAGTCTACAAACAATTGCTGATAATCATTTTAGAAAATAAAAAACAACCAGTGTGGAACTTAATTTACCACCTCCTTCCGGTTAAAATCTATATCAGAAAGCAAATTAGATTTTGTCCATAAAACAGCGACCCTTTTAACGAGAAACTACTGTTTTTTTCTGATTGCTTTAAAAACAATAGGCTACTTTGGCAAAACACTACTCATTTACAACCAAGCTTTACACCAAACCAGAAGAACATTAGCCAATACATCTTTAAGAAAAATAAACAAAGTTTGAAACTGTTTTACTGACACTGGAAACAGCTGATCAGACACGTCAGTTGAATGCTCACTGGGTCAGAATTCATTTGACAAAGCATATCCATCTTCCAATGTGGAAGGTTTATCGAACTTTGCCATTCATCCAGATTTTCTTATACTATGCTTCAAAATGTGCACTAACATATTTTAGTGCAATAACAACTAATGTGACTTTAGTTTGGACCAGTGCATGTTAGCATTTATAAAAACTGTAATGTGATTTATCATTTTGTAGCAACAAACTGGTGTATACTTTATTGAAGCCTTGTGTATTCTTCCACAAACAGTCAACCCTTAAAAACAGTACTAAGGGGTCCTTAGACACTCTTACCCGAACAGTTCTCATCTTCCATTCCCAACTTTGTGTGTGTGTGTGTGTGTGTGTGTGTGTGTGTGTGTGTGTGTGTGTGTGTGTGTGTGTGTGTGTGTGTGTGTGTGTGTGTGTGTGTAGTATGTTTTTCACCTCTCACTGTATAATTGCCTCGACTGTATCTCTGCAGTGTATCAAGTGTGCATCGTCCTTGGCGGCTGTGTGTGTCCATTGCTCTGCATGCATGTACATTCCTCTATTATTCAGTATGTGTGAGTGTGTGTGTGTTTACACTCCCTTTCCCTCGTTGATCCAGCAGCGAACAATCTAGGTTAAAGATCCCTGGCTCGCTGGATCGATCCATCCCTCAGCCTCTATCGGCCTGCCTTTAATACTTAATGAGAAAAGGTGTTAGATGAATGAGAGCCAACCTGCTCCCTGTGCGACCTATTAGCACTGCTTTACATTCATCTATAGGGCTTTGGGCTAACACTCCTTGACTGGCCCTAGGCACGATATCTGGGGGATTATGTAAGGTTGACTGGCAATGAAAGCCACTTTGTGTGATCGACATTCTCTTTTTTTCTACCCAGGAAAATACTTGCTTTAACTTTTTATCTAATGGTCCTGTGGCATTTAAAAAAGATATGGATACAAGTTTTAAATAATGTCAAACTCTTCTAGGAAAAAAGTCTTAAACTGAATTTAAACTTTAGATGTGCAATACCCTATGAGGACATTCTAAATATGAAGCAAGTCTGTCTCTAGGCAACCCTTCCATGCTCACAAAAGGATGAATTCTTATGTTTTCTTTCACAGAGCCAGAATTTGCATCCATCAGTAAAAGTTGGCCTTGCTCTATAAGACTGCTACGTGAGCAGGAAACCAGGGTGATTGAGGCAAAAAGTTAAATTAGGTGAAATGTTGGATGTAGAGATGCAGAGAAATGGAGGTGATTGAATTTTGTGAGAGCAAGTTGAGCTGTCTCTCTGCACTGATGCCTCAAAACGTCAAACTGAATTATATAATATCTCTTTTATATAACTTTTACTAAGAAACAATCCACCTTTTGTGCTCACTGTTTTTCACCAATTCCTAATGCTTTTTTATCTCATTTCTCAACATTACGGATCTTGTTGACTGTCCAATTCAAGTTGTATTCTCAAATCGTCTTAAGGGAAGAACAAGACCAGGAATGAAATGATAAGAACTTTCAAACACTCACTGAATGAATTCATCTCTGTCAACAGAAACTGATCTTGACTGGAATGAAAGTTGATCCGATTAGTTGTGATGTGGGATGTATAGAATATCTTTAAACATGATTTGATATACTAGACATTTTAAAGATATATACTGTAACCCAAACCAAACATGGTTGGAGTGAATATAACTCAGGCTAGTCGGTTCCATGGCGTACCAACGGCTCCGCAAATATAAAAATGTATATTCGAAAAGTATCCATGGTGTTTAGTGATGGTGAAAAAAACTAATGTTTATCGTGCATAGCTGTTACATTTACTAGACTTCTTCCCGCAGATTGATATGATTGCACATAGTTCCTTTATCCTCGTTAACAACAATATTTTATGCTAAGCAGTGGTCAAGAATTGACAACTTCTGAAATGTTGAAATTGACCATCAGAATTAAGTATTCAACGAAGCCGTATTATAATAAGTAATATCGTATCCAGTCCAATTGATAGTCATTGAATGCCGCTGAACTTCAGTTCTGAATCACTGTCAACCTTAAGTTGGTATTTTCACACCGAATTTTGCCTGGATTTGTAGTTGGGTTTCAAAATAACCGTTTCTCTCACCGTTTTCTGATACCAATCCAATTGTGATAAAGAACTCATTTAGTTTTTTTAATAGTAGTTTGAAAATGGTTCTTCTTTGGTGAAAGGTACAAGACTTTGTGCAGGTTTGCCAAATAAGTTTATTGGTGCACCAAGCATAAGGCCAGAGGGCAGAAAGCACCCACTGAAAACTAATTTGGAGAAGCCGCACAAAGGTAATTTATTTCAATTGTTTTCAAATAGTATATTTCGTTTTCACATGAGAAATTACTTAAGGGACGAGGTCGTACTTGCTTGTTTGGAAAATTCTCAGCCTGCAAAAGCATTTATCAAGCATCAAGATCTCTCTCCTACATAAGTGGATGAGACGGTCTGAACAGCGCTAATACAAGACTGGAAAGTTCAGAACAGTTTTTATCCATATTCAGAGTTGTTCGGTTGAAAATACGCAAAAAGAGGTTTTCTCAAAGGTTGCCTAGGCATGGCCTGAAAGCGGTGACAATTTAATAAGCGCACATGTTTTTAGATAAGGGGTTGAATTTCAAAGAGTTTATTTAGTTTTCACATGAGAAATGACTTCAGTGATGAGGTTGTACTTGTTGGTTTGGGAATGTCTTCATGCTGAACACAACAACCTGCAAAAGCATTTCTCTGAGAAGCATCAAGAACTTTCCTACATCAGTGGATGAGACCGTTCGAAACAGGCCTAATACAAGGCTTAAATGTTTAGAAATATTTTTTTCTCAAAGGTTGCTAGCCATTGCCTGAAAGCAGCGTTGCCAATTGAAAGAGCAAACTTTTTTTTAGATAAGGCGCTGCATTCTATGCTAAAGAGTCTCTGTACAGGGCACCCAGTCTGAGGAATGAAATCCAGATTCAGTAACACCCACTTGAGTGTCATTAAATGTCCAGACAGTATGGATATTATGGTTTTAATATTGAAGGATATTGATGATTTACAGATTATCTACATCAGTGGTCACCAGCCAGTCGATTACGATCGACCGGTCGATCGCGAGTGTGGTGCGGGTAGATCGCGCACCGTTAAAAAAAAAAAGTAACAAAAGAAAGAAATTGTAATAACGTTTTTAGATGTCAGCCTATCATCCACCACCCCATTAGCAGGTGCCACTTAATTGACGTATCTTTGAGACATTCCTTGTCGCTCCCGAAAATAATAGACTGACTTCAAGTGATGCTGCATATTTTTGAACTCACTGCACTTATGGTAGATACCAACTACAACAAAATGAACATCATTTACGGTGATTTAATTTTAATACACGTTTCAAAATGATGCCGGAATGACTACATACTGATACCGGTTAGTAGAAACCATGCTTTAATGCTTTGACAAGCCGGCAGGCGAAAAACCTTTTAAAATGCGTTTTTTCTGAATAGAGATTGGATCGATCAGGCTAAGCTAACGTTGTATCTGCTCCGTCCGGACTCACAACAACATGATACAGACACAGATACAACAGCAACTGAATTCGCCATGACACAGACAGTCTGTGGTTTGTACATGTTTAACTTTTGTCCAGTATCTGAATATATATAAGGAGCTGTGAGCTCTGTGTGCTAACAGCTAACGGCTGATGTTTTGGTTTTCTAATTCACCGTCAGTGACGGCAGGCTGAGATCCTCACCGCTGATTGGCTACCGCGCGAACGCGTCATTCGCATCGCGTCCGGTGTGAACGCACCAATGGTTTATGCACGGATAAAGAATGTTGTTAGAATTTTTAATTTGTAAGAATTGTGTTAAAATAACTAGTTGTAATGTTAATCTTAAATGTTGCACTTGCATGAAGCTTCAGTGGATAAGCCTCACAGTTAAAATGGCACTTTGTTATCTGCTCACTGCAAGATGTTATTTTTTTTCTTTGTTATTGTTGCTGTCAACAAAATAATATACTCATTCACTCAAACAAATGGAAAATAAGCTACATACATTTATATTTAGGATTGTAATGAGGGAATGAATGAAACTTAAAATGATAGGTATGATGGAAATATATATATTGATCCTTTTTGACATGTTAGTTATGTTGTGTTCTTCGTTTAATCCAGTGGTTCTCAAACTTTTTCTGTCAGGCCTCCCCTTTGGAGAAAAAAAAAAAGTCGGGGCCCCCCCAACACAAATAGTCACGTAATGGGCCAAGTTAACATTTATTAAAATACATCAATATGAACGTGAGCATTCCTTTAAAAAAAAAAAAGTCTGTGTGGTAAAAAAAATAAATACAGAATACAATTGTGCAATCCCTTTGCGAGAACAATAAATTATAATACTTTGCCACTTTGCAATCTGTGCAAAAAAATGAAAAGAAAGAAAAAGCTGATATTTGGCAAAAAAGTGTGTCTTATCACAGCATTAGTGGCTGCAATGAGCCTGCTTTGCACTGCACATTTCTTCAAAACGGGGTTGCTGGCTCAGTGCTGTGGGCTAGCTTGATGTTTCATAGAGGGTGCTCAAACATTTAGGGTTTCCCATTAATGTACCGGTCGCTACAGTTGAATTTTCTACTGCAACAATCTCCACGCACATACACAGTGTACCCACGACTGTTACAATGAAGGCTAGATAATTAGCTCACGGCATATAGGTGTAAGCAGGGTGCTAAAGTGCTGTTTTTACAAGTGGGGAGTGGACCTAACATCCTCTAGGGGGGTCCGGGGGCATGCTCCCCCGGGAAGATTTTAAATATTGAAGTTAAATGCATCAATCTGGTGCACTTTGAGAGCAAAATTAAGAGATCTATGGATACCTCTCTCAACACCCATATGAAACAGAACTGTTAACAGATTTACTTTTTCTTTATGGATATTTTACAAATCACTCCCGTTTTAAACTTTATAGTCATATAGTATTTCATACCTGTTTTTCATTTATTCTCTTATTTTTTTTTTTATAATGATAACGAATCTCTCTCTCCATTCAGCAGGAGATAGAATGAGAGATAGAGAGGAGAGTAGTAGGCGAGAGAGAGAGAGAGAGAGAGGAGAGGAGAGACGAAGAGAGGAGCGATAGAGAGGAGCAGATCAGGAAGAGATGAGAGAGAGCGAGAGCAATAGAGATCGATCTCGAATCCTCTAGATCCCGATGCTATCGCTATCTCTCTCTTAGATATCTATCTCTCTCTATCTATCATCTCCTCTCTCTCTCTCTCTCTCTCTCTCTCTCTCTCTCTCTGAGGCCTCAAATTGGAGGTACTGTCTGGGCCGTCTTTTTCACTCAATTCTGCAATAGGTAGATCTCGCCTTTCGCCGAGGTTGGGGATCTCGGGCTGAAAAAGGTTGGTGACCCCTGATCTACATGAATCATATTAACTAACTATTAACATGGTGCCAAGAGAGTATCATGAACGCCAAGCAACGTATTATCACACACAACTATAGGAGTGTGTCAGCAAATCACAATTAAGGGCCAACATATAGAGACGATAGAGAGTAAAGGAAAGCAACATTAAACTTTCAAAACCCTTCATAATCTTTGTTTGGTCAATTTTGAAAAAACTCCCCTTTGGAAAGACAATATAGCATCCACAACTTCGTCCATCATTATCAAACAAATAATTTAATTTGATATTATTGCCTGCTGCTGCTTTTATAATGTCTATTTAAGATATGTATGACTTGTTAATAATTTAGAACTTTCTCTCCAGCCGTTTGGCCCACTTATTAATTATAAATCTTTTTATCTCATAGCCCATGGCAGAGGACGTTTTTAAGTGTATGCATGTCTATGAAGTTTATCCCTTACAAGTACAGCATGTCTGTGAAGACAATGAATATTTCCATGTGAGTGGAAAAAGTTGTCTATAGTAAATCTTTCTATTATTCAGCTCCTCACTTCATCACAGAGAAGAAGAAAGCTACTCTTCAGAAATGAAACATCCCGGACAAGCCCCCAAAATCGAAACTCAGAAAACAATATATTTTCTTAACCCTCCTGTCAAGTTTGGGTCAAATCTGACCGATTTACTACTTTCATCAATCCTAAATATTGTTTTACATTTGATTGTTTCAAGGCCTTATGATAACCTCCACAGTTGGCATTTGACTATATAAAATTGCCAATCCGATATAATTGAATTTTGAGTTGTTTGTAACAACTATGAGGTTCCCAGTAAAAAATGACCGCCATAGAATGGGTAACCCTAGATTATGTTCATGCACCAGATAGTACACACCCAGATTTACAATGTTAGTTTTGGAATACATTTTCAGTGTCTGTTCTTTGTATATTCACTGCAGTTATTCAAGTAAACCAGTAGTCTGAGACATTGTTTACAGCTTAAAAGGATGTTAAAGGAAACCTATCATGCTATATTTAAATGATATATTGTAGGGCCATACCTATATAAGGTATATTTATACGTTTCTGTTTTCAAAATACCAAACAAATCCTTTTTTTAGCCATGCCTCATTTCGCTCTATGTGCTGTTTGCTGTCTACGGGGCTGATTCTGCTGACCACGCCCCCCTGCAGGAGAGGGGAGCCGTGCTCTGATCAGCTGCTGGGCTGTCAGAAGAGGGGGAGAAAAAGAGATCTCCGTGTTTTATTATATAGAGTCGTTATTCATTTGTTTTAAAGCTCAATAAATAACAAAGAAGACCTTTGACCGGCACTTTTCTAATTTTGTCCGGAAGATTTTAACTTTAACGGACATCTTGACCGGCGAAACAAACTGAAACTGAAACTCTGCCGCACGGTCCCCTCGTTCCTTGGAAGAGGCGGAGAGGTGGGTGTTTGTCATCTGCTGGTGGACTAACCGGAGAGAATTACAGTGCTTGCCTCGACGGGGAGGGATTGCATTGCAGCGGGAGCAAACGCTTGCCTCGGGGAGGGAGAAAGAAAGCCACAGCGGAGAATAAACAGAAGGGTAACCAAGTCTTCTTTGCTGCTTTTGTGGCAGACTACAGCACCACTTACAGGCCTGGCATATGTACTACAGCGTCTCCAGCGCTTTCGAACGGCAATGGCCGTGGCTGTCTCCTCCTGATTGGTGGAGTTGGCCCAAGAGCCGTAGCGCCACCGTCCTGACGTCAGGACAGTGTTCAAATCTGGATCAGTTTTTATCAGATCCGTTGCAGCCCCTTTTTTAGAGATTTGGGTATGGAGGAAAATATAGAGGGTTGTGTTTTCTGACACTTGGTGAGTTCCCTGGAACACCGGGGACACATATTCATGTATAAAAGACGTACAAAAGTGCATTTTGCATGATAGGTCCCCTTTAAATGAAATGTGGTGATGATAAATGTTTTTAGTGTTAATGTAAAAGCAGTTAAAACCGACTGTTCAAATTTGACCGGGAACACCAAATAAGTGGGGAGAAACAAACAGGACATGAGGGTTAAAACGTTTTTTAGAACCGCATACTACAGTATATAGCCCCATTGTAGTGATGGTGGTGTGGTCATCAGAAGTTTCTCATTTTAAGTTGGATGACACTTGAGCATTGTCATAAGAGATTGTACTTGTTATCCCATTTTCAATACAATTTTACCATGATGGATGTTGTGATTGTATCTTTTGTTATTTTTTCACGTAATTGCATCAGTAGGAGAATGCTCTTGATCTACACTTGACAATTTAGCCTTCTGACTAGAGATTCTTCACATATATTGTATTTTTTAATAAGTATCCAGCAAATCATTGATCCTATTTGAAGGTAAAGATGAAGAAAATAAAAATAATGAGGCATGACAGTGAAATCCCAAGTGGTTGATATTAATATCTTTCTCACAAGGGATGAGTAAATGAAAGTAAATAAAAAACATCAAGATGACAATGAATGACAAAGATGAAGAATATATAAATGACATCAAATCTCAATTGGAAACTTCTATAAAATAATTAAATGAATCCAAAACTGATCTAAATTAGTGGTGAGGCTAAGAGAGCATAATATGTCCAAACTCTTCAAAGTTTCCAGGTTTACTAATAATATTACCTTCTACATGTTTTAATATAGTGTAACGGACTGGTTGAAATGCGGACATCCTTAGGTGTTTTGTTGTTAACATTTACAGTAGCAGTGAACATGTCACAGTTTGACGGACAGTTTAAGATCTTTTGAAAAATAATAATGTTATGTTGTAATTTTATTACAACCACAATAATTATTATTGGTAGTTGTTATAGTATTATTTTATTGGAATGACATGCATCTTTTGTACTGTAACAAAAATATCTGATCGCTAGAACAGTTACATGCCGTTCAACACCCTGAGGATCAATCATGTTGAGCCATTATGAACCCAAAGCTAATGGTAAGACTATAACTTTGTTTATGACGAAAACATGAATTATATTAAGCAGCATGATGAACATGTTATTGGTGAAATTGATATGATTAATTTAATAAACACCTTCTGGCAACTTGCCTACATTTACGCAACTGCATGTAAAGACATTATTTAGGAGTCATCTGTGTAAATGACACCTGGTGAGACGGGGGAGCAGAGCAGTTTTCAACCTCCTTTTAATAAAGTATACAACTTGAAAGATCAATACATTTTGGTTACTTTTGAGAGTGAATTTGACAGTATTTCAAGTCAAATCTATTGTTAATAAAAAATAACTTGTTTTGATTTAAGACCTGTGGTTGCTTATTGTTTTGGATTGCTGGTTGTCAACCCCCAATCTGTCAGGTTGGGGAAATAGGACCCAAGTGCAGTTCAAAATACAAAAAGGTTTGGTAACAAAAAGCGAGCTTTATTAAAAAAAGCTGAAGACAGGAAAAACAAGAAATGAATTAACAAAACCAAAACCGGGGAGCATGACAGACAGGAACAAACTTACGGACGGGAACAGGCAGGTGACATGGACAAGCATAGACGAGCATAGACGAACATGGAACATGGACATGAAGAAATGACAGGTAGCATGGACATGAAACGACGACGAACAGACATGGAGCACAGGGGAAGACAAGACTAAATACACAGAAGGGTAATCACAGGACAAGACACAGCTGGGCAGGGGAGGCAGAAACACAAGGGCAACAGGTGAACACAATCAGACATTCAGACACACCAGGGGTGTTTCTCAATCGCGAGTAAAGCTGCTTCAGAGCCACTATTTCAAGCATACTACGTCATCGAGTCCCGCCGAAGTACTGTTCCAATCTCCAGTATACTTGGAAATCTACCGAGCCCGGCGTACTCCGTTTGGAGAAATATCGAGTGTGCACATGAGTAGACTTCGCGGTCTTAAAATCCCCACAATGCTTTGCGCACGGACCAATTTCCCCATATCTGTGGCGGAAGATGTAAGGCGGGGCCTCTCATATGACGCACACCTGCACACTTGCTAGCCTGTTCCACTCTTTGTTTTCTGAATGCCAGGAAGTATTCTTGCCTCGCTTCTGAAGCAAGATGCTCGGCAGACGTGTGATGTGACGGCAGATGTGCTACCAAGCAAGCGTACTCGCGATTGAGAAACACCCCAGGGAAACTAAAGACAGGGAGGCAAACACAGGAAGTAGGACCAGAAGGAGGAAAACATTTCAAAATAAAAAAGGTGGAAAATGAAAACAACATAAATCCAAAACCATGACACAATCAATAGTGACACAATGGAAGAATTGTTAGCCTTGAAATGTTGACACATTATGAAATAGCATATGGCTAGGTAAGACATGTATAGTACATGTATAGTACATGTCTTATCTTACAAGATGTTAGTGTTCAATTGTGAATATTCAACCCTATTTCTGAAAATACAACTTTACAACAACATCTCTCATGATACTTTTTTCAGCAGCAGAGTTAGCTGATCAGTGACAAAGCTCTGATAAACCTTCTGTACTAACCTGCTCAGCAACAAAGAAAAGAAACACAATGCAGCTGAAGAGCCTGATATTTTTCTGGAGATGACGATAGAGCTGAAAGCAGACTAATAATAGATTTATCAGCTGAATAGAAACTCTGCCAGAAAGCGCTTATAGGCTGACATATTCCGTTGTCTACGTATTGTACATGCTTCCTATAATCTGAATCCATCTGCTGTATTGTGAGTTGAAGCGTAAAAGGCCTTCGGCTGATTTAAGCGACCTTTTTATGGTCCATATGGAGTCAAATAGGCTTGGGGTCAGATTTTATTAACATGGTAACAATTATTTACTGGAACCCTTCAGCCGATGTAGTCACGGGTTACATATGTTCTCCTACCTTTGAAATAAACAGGAGCAATCGTTAAAGTAATCTAATCTCATTTATGTTATTTATCTCATCTCTGGAGCCATTGAAACATCTCCAAGTATCACATAAATACAAATAACATCTACCCAGCACCATATATCCTTATTTGACCATGATGTCATTCATTTTTCTCTGATATAAAGCCTTCTTTCATACATACAGTATATACTCAATACTGTTGAACAGTTTAGCTATCTCTAGTTAGGAAACAAACATAACTAAGTCCTCTCTACTACCTTTGAATCCTGTAAGAGGAGAGGGATGTGCATATGTTTATATCCTATAGTTTCTCATTTCTGTATTACACATATGCATTAACTACAGCTAATGGGACATGGGACACACTTTTTATTTCCATCCATCCACACTTCTTCCTAAACTTTATTTCTGATGAGGAAGCACTTACAAATACAATCTATTCCAGATAGCAATCACAATTTCCGCCTACATTAATGTGGCGAAGCTTATTAGTACAACATTTACCATAGGACACAACGATGGAATAGTTTAATGTGCATCTCATAAGTGGCAGAGGTATTAAAGAAGGTCCATGTTCATCAGAGAATACATTTTTCTAACAGCAGCTTGATTGTTTGATATTTCCATTTCCACCTTTCACAAGTGACTTCTGTATAATTTAAAGTTGACCTGCTCCTTGGCCTTTACAGCTTATTAGTCTGCCCTCCCTGTTCTTCTGCAGACAACAGAATGAATCCCCTCAATAAAGTCCGGTCTTCAGCAGATGTCCAGCCTGTCACGGTTCATTTTATCATAATTGGTAGTTCTACCTCAGGGGAAGAGAGAGACATAAAGGGGGTGAGGGCAGAGGAAGAGACAGACAGATCAGGGAGCTGGGAAGGGGTGAGACAGGAGTGGATGGATGGATGGGCAGAGACTCATACAGAGGGGGGGGGGGGTTTGTCTGATGGAAAATGAGGGAGAGAGACAGAGAAGGAAAGTACAGACAGAGAGAGAGGAGCCTTCAGCCAACATTTTAACAGGCCTGGCGTGACGTTTAGTTGGTCAGGTCTCAGAGCAGATGGTTTAAAGATTCACTGTGGGTCTCACATTAGCGAGTAGAATATAGCACTATGAAGCTGGACACACTGCAAAGTCTCTGCCAGTACACTATGCCATGACTTATGAGGTAATGGGTTAAATAGATTGATACAGGAGTCATGGTCAGTTCGTGTCAATATCTCTTTTGTTGTGATCACATTTAAGCGGACCAAAGGTCCAGGCAGCTTCTGTCTGTGAGTGTAAGTAAATTATCTAAGCAGGACAAGTAAAGCTAACTACCTAGCTATCCCTTTCCTGAGTAAGATACTACACTTAAATAAGTGTATAAACTTTATGTGTGTAATTTGGTAATGTCGTGCAGCCATCTTGCTTGTACACAATGGCCATACATTCTAGGCACCAAGCGGTTTCCTCCAGGTCTAAAAGGTGAAGCCATGAAGGGCCTTACAGGGGCTTTATGATGCTCATTTTCAGGTTCAAATGTGTATTTTGTGACATGTCTCCATGCTTTAATGTTCAAAAAGCTCTTTATTTTTCTCGTACTGCCTGTGCTGCAGCACCTCTTTTCACCCTATGTCTGAAACCAGAGCCCAGTCTGCTCTGATTGGTTAGCTGGCCGGCTCTGTTGTGATTGGTCAACCACTCAGAGATGTGTCTGAAATGTCCCACCCCTTATCCTATCACGTACAATATGTTGGAGCGATTCCAACATATTGCAGTATTGAGTGTTACATAGTGATGTCACTATGTTCCGGAAGTAAACAAAGGAGGGGGGGAAACTCTCTCTAGAGTCTAGAGCATAGTTCAGTAACAGGCGGACCGCGGTCCGGATCCGGACGCCGACCTATACGGACCCGGACCTATAATCAATACATTAAAGGACACCTATCATGCTATATTTAAAGGGGACCTATCATGCAAAATGCACTTGTGTACGTCTTTTATACATGAATATGTGTCCCCGGTGTTCCAGGGAACTCACCGAGTGTCAGAAAACACAACCCTCTCTATTTTCCTCCATACCCAAATCTCTAAAAAAGGGGCTGCAACGGATCTGATAAAAACTGATCCAGATTTGAACACTTTACTGACGTCAGTAAAGTGGCGCTACGGCTATTGGGCCAACTCTCCACCTATCAGGGGAATGTGGGGTTGGGCCACAGCCGGCCATTGCCGCTCGAAAGCGCTGGAGACGCTGGAGACGCTGTAGTACATATGCCAGGCCTGTAAGTGGCGCTGTAGTCTGCCACAAAAGCAGCGAAGAAGACTTCCCGCGCATGGTTACCATGGTTACCCTTCTGTTTATTCTCCGCTGTGGCTTTTTTTCTCCCTCCCCGAGGCAAGCGTTTGCTCCTGCTGCTTTAATTCAATGCAATCCCTCCCCGTCGAGGCAAGCACTGTAATTCTCTCCGGTTAGTCCACCAGCAGATGACAAACACCCACCTCTCCGCCTCTTCCAAGGAACGAGGGGACCGTGCGGCAGAGTTTCAGTTAGGTTTTCTTTCGCCGGTCAAGATGTCCGTTAAAGTTTAAATCTTCCGGACAAAATTAGAAAAGTGCCGGTCAAAGGTCTTCTTTGTTATTTATTGAGCTTTAAAACAAATGAATAACGACTCTATAGGCCTATAATAATATAATAAAACACGGAGGACGGAGATCTATTTTTCTCCCCCTCTTCTGACTTGATCAGAGCACGGCTCTGATCTGGACAGTGAGAACAAAGCTTTTAACCCTGAGTGGACGGACTCATTCATGTTCATCCTGCCCACTGGGAGCACAGAACCAGTGTGTCTCATTTGTTCAGAGACTGTGGTGCTCATTAAAAGTGCCAATGAGTCCACCAGGATCAAAAGGCTAACCAATGAGCACCTGCATGTGTGTATGAGAATGGCCCTGACACCATTTCAGCCCAGATTTAAACTCCTGGCAGGACAAGCTCGAGCTCAATTCTGGCACTGAACAAAAAAAGTGAGTGAGGGACTGCAATATAAGAGGGAAAGAAAGAGAAACTTTAAAACTGTTCAATTGTTATGATGTGTAAAGACTGATATGTTCTATAATCGGCTGAAACTGTTAAGTCATGATGTGAAACTCAAGCTTCTGCTACACTTTATTTTATTTATCTAAAATTAAGCACTTTTAAGATGCACATATTTTCAAAAGCTATTTTATTTATTTTCTCTATCTTATTTTTAAATGCAGCCCGAGAGGAACATTACACATACATATCCACAGTATTTACTGTATATCTGTATAGTTCAATGTTAATTGACAATAAATATTGTTGTTTATGAATTGTACTTTCTTTATTTGATTGGCAGTCAGGCAGACAGGCTACTTCAATATATATCACACTATTTCATAAAGCAACTTAGACATTTTGATGTTCCGGACCTTTGCATGGGGAGATTTTCTCTAACTGGACCTCGTTGAATTTTAGGTGAATACCCCTGGTCTAGAGGGAACACAGGGACTTTAGCAGCCCATTTACATGCACAAAAACATATATAACACACTACAGGAAAAACACTATAGGGCTCATTTAAACCTATTTTCTTTGTAATGGCCAGCAGGGGGCATATCTCTGGTTACAAGATGAAGTCTTTTGAAATATAAGTCTGTAAAAAAAAAATCTGACTTGATAACCTCAGCAAACATTATCCTGATGAGTTTATGGTCTTAGTCGCTAGTTTTCTTCAGGAAAGCATGATGTTCATATTGTAAATTATCTTCCTACATAGTGTAAAATAAAGCAGGGATTTATTTAAGGTGTGGCTATCTTTAGCTATCACTACGTAACTACCACTGTGTTGTTCATTGTTTGGTTATACTTAAAACAGAGTCGGCTGTTCATTTCTTAGAGGTAAGTACATTTTGTTTTAGCCGTGTTTTTATAGCCAAAATGTGCATCCCAATTAATAACACAGTTATTGTGTATTTGCTGCCACACCAGCTAGCAAGTGTTTGCTAATGTTTGTTAGTTACTTAGGTGGTTTGCTTTTCCTCAGCTCCACCCTGTAGTCTTGCTGCGTAGTCTTGCTGCGTCTGCCTCCAGTACCGGGGGCAGACGCAGCATCTTGTAAGAAACACCATCCCAGGGCTTGGTAACATTTAACAACCTATTAATGTGGTATACCCACTTAACGGGAAGAAACTCAGCTAACAGACGATAATAACCATTTTCACCTAAACAGAACACAATTCCAACACCAAGCATCTAAATCAGCACTTAACGAAAACATGCTAACGGTGCTAGCGCATATATATGGCGATAGCGATTTTTCTACCTCATGCTATCTGCACAAACGACATGTCATATGAAAGCTTCCAAAGATACCATGGGTATACGTCTCATTACTGTACGACAAAAACTAGCAGCCAGGAAAGAGCAACAAACAACTTCACTTGACATATAAATATGTCTTACCTTTGCTGTTTTGTGATCAAAAGTTGTGTTCAAGGGCATAAAAACGCTGCTGCTCAATGTCTCTGTGTCACTTTGAAATTATTACTGATAATCAGAGGTGGGAGTAAGTCCTACATGTGCAAGTCATGAGCAAGTCTCAAGTCTTGACCTACAAGTATCAAGCAAGTCCCAAGTGTTGATAATTTGTGATCTTCTCGCTCCCAGGAAAGAAACTTAAAATAACGAGACTAATGGAGTCTCTGAAAAGGTTCAAATGGGTAGTTTAATTAAGTAACGTGGTTAAAGAACAAGCATGGTGAATGGAGAGACAAAGCCGGTGTTGTCTTGAGGGAGGCTGCAGCGAAGGGAAGAGCCTGAGTTATCTTTCGTCCTGCCTTTTTATCCACGTCTCGTTGTCCCCCGCTGTGCAAATAGTGGGTGGCCCCCTACTCATTTGCCGGTTCGATATCGCGAGAGCACAGATGATTTCGACATTGATATTCTCTGCCTACTTCCTTAAGCATTTTCTCCTCATTATCTCTGTCATGACTTTCTATTTAATACCTTATAAACAGCTGTAATACTTAGTTTAGAAGTCCTAGTGGTTCCGCTCCGGCACAGTTCTTATTTTACGGAAATTCCCTCTGACGTCATAGCTTCTCACGTATCTGTAAACACTACGATCAACTAGACCTTCATTTAATATTCAGCAGTAATAATATCTTAACGTCTATCGATGTAGTGTTAAAGTCCGTACGTTTGTGTGTAACACTCCAAGTCATTTTCACTTTACATTCAGAAAACGCAACATTAGTCACAAGCTAACCGGATAAAGGATTTTTCAAAATAAAAGCTTGGCATTGATTTCCTGAGAACTTCCGGGCTTTTCCACAATAAAACAGCTTTAAACTGACGATATGTTTTAGACTGAATTATGCTGTTTAACATTGATTTTAATTTCTAACACAAGTCACTGTGGTGAGAGTCAAGCAAGTCAAGTCAAGTCATTGCTCAGGTCAAGTCAAGTCAAGTCAAGTCAAGTCATACGAAATTCTGATGAATAAGCCCAGTTTCCGCATTTAAATCAGTTAAAAGACAGTGGTTATGAAAATGGATTCAACCCACACTATGATCTTCATTACATACACAGTTAATCATTTGAAATCTAATTTAGACCGATGACAATCATATTAGATTCATATTAACCCTAGAACTGCAGACAATATAGCTAGGACTCAATCAAAAAGTCTGTTCAAAAAGGCAGAATTCCAGGTAAGAAAATCATATATGGCATTTGCCATTACACATATTTAATTTAAATTTCTGTTAACACTAGAACCGCCAACAGCATCAGCACCTACATAGATATCATTTTCAAATCATTTAATTTTTCCTCTTCATAATTTCCGTATAAACTAAGTAGGACGATTTAAAACTCACTTAATTGGGTTATTTTAGAAATTGCTTCAGTTTATCATCATAACAGATCAAAAAGTTCAGATTCATTTTACAATAAATCAAGGAACGATGCACTTCTACAAACAAAAACAACATAATTAAAACATTTAAACAAACTACTAAAAGTAGATGAACTACATTATTCAACAGTTTACAGTAACTTCTGATAATAACACAGGGGAAATAAACGAGGCATCTCTTTTCCTCTCTCTCTCTCTCTCCTGACGGCCCGTCAGTATCATAGTTAGACAAAATGAATCCCTTGGCGGTTCTAGTGTTCATTTACCGTTTTGTCTTCTCTTTGCAATGCTTAATCGATTTGAAACCAAGTCTAACGTAGCTTAAACTTAACGTTAGCTTTCTAGCTAACACAACACATTCACGCACCTTTCTCTGTGGGTTTTTTTGTAGTGACGAATGAAGTTGGATGTTGTGGTGGTCGTGTCACTGATCTTTATGCTGCAGACCCTGCATACTGCTGTTCTCTTCTTATTAGCGTCATCGACAACATAATCCTTGAATCCAAACTTCACTATTTGTGGAGTAACGCTAGCCGCTGCCATGTTAACTGACGCTCCTGCCGTGTAGTGGGTTGCCAGGTTTGCGCGCACGGCGCTATAATCACCCAATCACGTTTTTCGAAAAAACTAAATGCAATATCTCAATACAAAAACAAACGCAAATATTTAATTTTAAACAGACAAGTCCTTTCAAGTCATCTGTCTCAAGCTTAAGTCAAGTCTCAAGTCATGAATACCAAGTCAAAGTCAAGTCAAGTCTTTTATCAATGTTAGTCAAGCAAGTCTCAAGTCAAAAAATATGCGACTCGAGTCTGACTCGAGTCAAGTCATGTGACTCGAGTCCCCACCTCTGCTGATAATCCATCATTATATGGATGGAACACTGAACACGGTGTATAATGTTGAGCAGGCCAGGGTAGATAAGGGCATGCTGTGTTATTTTAACTGACCAATGGTAATGTTTACATGGATTTATGGACTGCCCCTTAATTCTATTGGCTCTAACAGTTACAAAGAGGTGTCAACCACCCAATTTGACCAATGGGTTCCAGAGATAGGGCCTCACGTAATGTATAGGTCTGACTGGCAGCTCGCGCATCATAACGCTTTGTGACGAAAAATGTTTGGATGGAATGAATACCTATAGTGATATTTCAATGAAAAAAAATTGTTTTACAGTCTGGTACCTGAGAAAGGTCAAATGGCACTGATGGTAACCAAATGTACCCAAAGATGAGCCCGCCTGGACCTACCTGTGCTAAACCTCTCTAAAAAATTTCAAGTTTCACTATATGTGCATCTATCCTGACACAGGGTACTTATGATATATTATGGTTTGGATTCCTAAAGGTTCTGGGCTACTATCCCATCATTCAAGGGTGGTTTTCACTCTAAATAATGGGTTTTTTTTAGGCGGAGATTAGAATTTTTTTTTACTACAGGCGCGGTCACACCGGAGTACTTTGGAGTACTTTTCCCACAATAGTTCATCAGAACTACGATATATTTGCGTTCACACCAAAAAGCCCCAGGAACTAAAGTAGTTCAAATGAGTTCATCTGACCCGCTTTTCAGTCCCTGCTAGAGAGCAGGGACTGTTGTGGGAGAAAATAGTTCATACGTCTGATTGGCTGTGCGTAATGCAAACCACGCCCGTTTGACTCTGAATTTTTTTTTGTAAGCGGCCATTGTATTTGCTCGCTTCGGCCAGCGCACCCGAAGAGATTACTTTTGTGAAAGCAGTTATTATAGCAACACTAAATAAATCATCGGAGCGGTGGAGTGATGAGGATGTGTCGGCGCTTCTGGCGATTTACTCGGAGGACGCGAAGCGCCGCATTCAGAAGCTTCTACTGAATGCAGTTTCCGTGGCTCAGCAAAGTTAGCAGACCTGGCAAAGTCATGTCGGGACGACTACGAAGGTAAAATAAAATACATGCACTGCACTGTTTTAATCTGCACAATACTGGTCTTAGATGTACTTTTATTTGCTAAGTAGATCGAGCTAGCCATGCTAGAACTTGCTATCATAGGTCCAAGCTGGCTAACAACATCTAGCTAGCTAGCTAGCTAGCTAGCTATTCTCAGCCGTGCCCGCTATGAACACGTTTTGACTTGTGAATAAGTGTGCAATGTTCTGTAATTTGCTTCACTAATTCATGGCACTAATCGTGTGTTTCAGGCGAGGTGTTTCTCTCAGGATTAGAAACTAGTTTTCCCCTCCGGGATAAAACGATAATATAACGTTAACAATTAGCATGCTAGCTGGACATAATGCTACCTCTAACAATACATTGTAGTTGCTATAATTTCAAGTAATTTGCAACATTCATTCTACATGTTAATGGTAAAAGCTTAAACAGTTGATTACCTGCATGCCATAAAGACTGATGTTCTAATATTTTTGCACATTTAAGTAGAAATGTAATTGAAATTCTATTTATTTTTCCTTTTTTTTATTGATTGTTATAATTGTACTCAGCCATGTTATGTTAGATGTCAATCCACTTACACTGTAACTACTCTGGCCTTGAAAGAAGGTTACACATCTAACTGATGTCCACTAATCCCTATAAAACAAAGTTCAAGCATACATTAAGCACAAAACAATAAATAAGGGCACTTTGATATTTATTTTTTATTTGATCCTATCTTATCTTCTACTTTACACCTGCATTTTGTACACTGTCCCTGCCTGCACCATGTCCAATGTTGAACAATGTTGTCTCGTTGTTGCGATTAAACTGATCTTGTATCTTGCTTATTTCACCTTAGGAAAGCGGGCACGCGATGACAGCTTCCTTGACACCATCATGGCGATGGACTGCCGTGCCATGGTCAGCAAGGAGAATGAGGACCTGCGTGCCAAGGAGATGCACGACGAACGGCTGCTGCATTCACACAAGGTCCAGGAATCGGACGACCAGCTGCTCATGGTGATGCAGCGCCATGCTGACTCGCCAGGTGGAGGTGTCGGCACGCCAGGTGGAGCAACAAAATACCTTTCAGGCTGGGCTTCTGGCGGTGCAAAGCGAGCTGATTAAATCCAACAGGCCTTCAATAAAAAAATTAAGAAAAACTTGTCGTTGTTGATAAACTGTACAATGACTTGTTGGGAGGCGTGTGGTACAGTGGTCTGGTGCGTTAGTGTTCGGATCAGGGGAGCACAGGTTCAAACCCCACTGCAGTCAGCATGTCGTTGTGTCCCTGGGCAAGACACTTCACCCCAAATTGCCTTCACCTGGGACAGTTAATTTTGTATTATTGTGATTATATATATATATATGCCACTGTTATTAATACTGACACTTCACTTTGCACTAAGGTGTGTCTGCTGCTGAGCCTATCTATTGTTATTATATATATATATATATATATATATGTTTTGATACTACTGACACTTTATTTGATATTGAAAATGTTAACTTCTATTTACATGCATACGACACACCTGGGACAGCGTGATGCTGTTATTGATATTGTCTTGAGTGTGCAATAAAAGAGAACCTACATGGCGATTAAACAGAGCCTGTATCTTACATTTTTCATTACATTTCATGTAACTAAGCTTGCTTATTATTCTGATACCATCATGTTTCATCGGTTATAAACTGGCGAAGCTTTATTTATTGTGGCTTTCAAAAAGATAATTTCATTGTATTTCAAAATGGCGTCCAACACAAGCACTATTTATTTATAGAAAGAGAAATGGTTAAGTTTGTTATTACCAGTGTTGTGAGTTCAATATTTTTAATTAATTATAGTAAGGGAACATCTTAGGAGTTAGTGTAGTGAGTTTCAGAGCAGTGTAATAATTATTTGACCTAAAACTAAATGTTTTTATGAACATGGGGATTTGCTAACTTTTGATTTCCCCCATTTTACACGACACAAATGGAGGCCACTATGGGCCACAACTAACACGTAGGTTTCTGTAGGGTTCATGGTAGACGGATGCAGTTGCTCTCAGGAGGATATATAATAAAGGTGCCTCATTTACAGCAAGTGGGCGCGGGAGGTTTTTCTTCTTCTTTTTCTCTCGTTTTTTTGGCGGATTGCAACTTTAAGGTGCATACCGCCACCTACTGTACTCGCCGTGAAGTTGTTTGCGGCCTGCCAGTAAACCCAAAGCAGAAGAAGAAGAAGTGACGTCAGCGGTTCATTTGCGTAATCTTCCCTCAGGGAAAAGTACTCCGGTGTGAACGTGCCCTGGGGTTAAAAGCGCCGGGGCTCTTAGTGCCGGAACTAAGTACAGGAAAGTACTTGGTGTGAACGCGGCTATGAACTAAAGTTCTCATGAACTATTGTGGGAAAAGTACTTGGTGTGAACGCGCCTTATGTCCAATCTGAATTTACTCTGACACAGCAACATCTATATTGATTCCGACACTAATACAATCAACTCACAGGTGTATCATTGCTTTGATAACAAGATTATTCGTATACCCCTTTTAGAAGTGAAGATATATTCATTTATTCTGGGTATGTCATTTTCACGCCTGAGGCCTGAAAAATAGGCCCTGTGTTTAACAGGTTAATATGGTCACTTCTGGTTGAAGCAATACAAAAAACATGGTGGCAACAGCCAAAATGCAACCAGTTGACAATTTAAATAATATAATTTGAATTTCAGCGATGTATCATTACAAAACAAACTGTACCATTTTTGTACCAGATGGTTGACTGTGTATGCAGAAGTTTGACAGGATAACAAGAATCATCTGTCCTGCTTTTGTAAATGTTCTTAGCTTGATTCCACATGAGTTCACACTTTAGAGAACTTAAGCAAAGAGAGAGATAAAGAGGAAATAGTAGACAGCATTATAACTGGCTGCAGAGAAATGGTGAGCTCCCACAACAGATGGTTGTAAAGCCTCTCGGGGTGTCACATTATCAGCGACTGCAGTGGCTTTCAAATCAAATCAAAAGGCAACTACTCATTTACTGAGTCTGCCTCACTGCTGGTTTTTATCACAGCAACAGCTAATTATCTGAATCAAAAGCTCATATTTTATAACCCTCGGAAACCTGTATCCTAAATCTGAAACATTGCTCAAAGTGCTGGAGGAGTATCATAATATGAGAGGCCTTAATCACATAATGTCTGAAATTAAGTACAATTAATCAAATTTGGCTCACATAGTTTAACTGCACTTCTATTAAGATAAAATAACCCAGTTTAACAAATATGCACACAAAAAAGGCAGTTATTGTGTTTTGCTGGCTATTGTCATTGTTTGCATGGGAGCAAGTGTAGAAATAAGTCCAGTAGAGTGATACACTTATTTATCAGGGCACTACAGATGTACTTGCACCTTGTGAACATTTCCGAGCAAGGTAATACAAATCGAGAGGACTCCCAATTCAACACATTGTAATGCAATCTTCTCCAGGTGAGATTAGAACAAGGATACTAGTCATGCGATGACTGTGCTTACTGCTACGATAAGCCACTGCACTACAATTTACACAGAGCACAAAAAAAACAAAAAAACACTTACAATATTACAATGTCTATCAATAATGCATTTAAAATACATCTGGTATTTATTTTGTATCTTTTGCGATAAAGAAAAAAGACAGATTTCCGTTTGAAATTGCTTTTATCATGGTCTGGGTGGAGAGGGTTTTTATGTCCTGATATGTCATATAATATATATGAAATAAAGCAGATTATATAATGATACAGATGCCCTGTGTTTCAGCAAATGCACTAAAGTGGCCAACTGAAAGTTATGCCAATGTGAAAAATAGGCTGATTCACAGTTTAATTAATACTTCCTTCATTACTTGTTCCATAAATGGGAAATTCCACACAGTAAAGCCACTGGGTGCCTGGAGTGTTAATGCTAAAGGGTGTCCAAACATCTTTAATTCTAATTATGTGTTCCAAATGTCCATGTTAAAGATAGGGTCTTATACAGTTGAATTTCAATGCTTATAAATGAAACTTTCTCTCAACACAATCTTCAAAAAGCATCTGAAATACTATCTTCACAAAACTTCACAAAGCTGAACAAAACATTGATTTCACAATCTTTGCTTCTCAGTGGGAAGAACACAGCATCGTGGTTAACAAACCGGCTGTAGGGCTTTGTCCCAAAGCAAACCAAGAGGAACAGAGAGGCAAAACGATCTAACATTTGTGAGTCCAGTTTGCTGTGAAAAAACTCCTGCTGAGGACACAGTTTACACAAACAGATTAATTGAACGGCAGAGCAAATCACCCTCCATCATTTCCATAACCACCAGCAGAAAAACATTTGAGAATGTCATACATCTCTTTGGCCAGTACAGTTTCTGTTACAGATGTCTTGGTTTTTCATGGTGTTTGCCATGAAATCCACTCTTGTTGAAGTCTTAGCTAATCAGTATGCTAATCTGGGCAATTATCCATAATACACTGTGTGCATCAGTTAGCCTGTCACCATTCAAATGCTCTATCCACCCCCGTAAAAATGTATTGTGCAGCATAAATGTTTGTCCAATGACGAATATGCATTATTTTTGCTCATTTGACATATTCCCATTTGCCTCATACAGCAGATATATTAACTAGACAAACATTAGCTATATGATAGCTAGCGATGTACATACTAACCATGCAGGTGCTATGCCAATATTCCGATCTCCTTTTTCTTCAACTCTAATAGCAAAAAGCTAGTTTGGCTGAAAAAATGCAGTTGTTTCCAAGGCCAATTGCCCCCGTAAATACACATCATGGATAATTATTATGTGGAATGACAGTGAAGGCATGACCCGCCCTCCTCTACCCTGATAATTTTACTGTAAGAGTTATCTCAATCCTCAGTCCCAAACTAAACCAACCCAACCAACACAAATAAAGAATGCAAACAAACAGAAATAGCTGGGCTGGTTATACCCTTGCCATAAAAACATTCTTCATAATAATTAGCCATGTGCAGAAGAGTTTGTGTACTGTCATCGCATCATAGTTGGTGTTGTGTCAATTTATCATATAGTATATATACTGTATTATATATAGTTGACATTATGTATTGTATTCTGATTGCCTTATACTCTGTTAAATTGTATTGTATTGTCTTATATGTGTGAACATAGACAAATGTTTAGAACAGACATTCCAGAAGGTTAAAATGTTGGGTAAAATGTGGATTTGCAAATGGTTAAGAATTGAAGGGTTGTATGGTTTAATGGTGGGATGTTTAGACAGTGTCTCAGAGAATTTATGGGTATGATTTTTCGGCTTCTTTCTTTCTTGTATATGATGGGACGGTTAGAGGTGTTCGTGTTCAGAGCATCTCATCCTCTGGGGATAAAGATGCTTGTTCCTGCAATTTGAGATCGTTTTGAATTGTATATTGACTTTCTTTATTAAACATAATAAAAGACAAACTTGTTTATTAATCATTTATTCGTTTCTCGCCACTTTTGCACCAAACCGGTTCCAGTTCTAGCTCTGTGCTAGTGCTTTTCTGGTTCCGAACTGGTTCTTCTTTTTAGCCCCAGTTGTGTTTCCACCGCCCAGAGCCCGACTGGTGCTGCTGCGTCATGACATCACCGTTTACGTCATTGTTTATTAATGTGGTTCAGCGGCATTTACCGACCAGCAGTGCTGCTCGTCCACCGGAGTTTAGTCTCCCGTTAACACACGGCAGAGTTTAGTCTACCGTTAACTCACGACCGCTGTAAAGTATTCACTGTCTGACTGTCACACAAGCAGCTGATAAATATCCCCCATCCCCATAGGGGAATGTGTATGAATTGACGCTGTTTGGCATCACAACGCTGTTATTAAAGTTTCTCTGGTATAAAATGGGTGATGTAGCATAGCAACCGAAGCTAATCTGACTATCTTGACTATACTTGTTGCTATGCTATTGTGGCATAAGCCGTTTTCTAAAGGCATATTTTACCGGCGTATTTTGATTATGATTCTACTTGTGATAGACGGACATGACAACCTGTGCAGCCCATGTATTGATTCCATCCGATAGCTTCTATGATAAAAAACAACAGGAAAACGTCTGCCTGCGCTTCACAATGATCAATGACAGTGAACAGATGGTCATTAAAGTAAGGTACAAATAAACAGAATCACACTAAGCCTGGTTAGTGTTGCCTGACTTTATAAAGTGTGTTATTTTTTTATAAGTGTGTGGTCGCGTTCTAGTCACTTTGCTCAGCGCTACTGGTTGTTACAACTATGATTTGCCGTAATTGCCATGAACTGTTATTGCTCAGGTTAATCTCGCCCCCCTCAGAAGTAAGAGTGACGTATTGGTTCTTGGTTCTTGCAGAGCAGCCGAGTGGCTTAGAGCCGCGGTGGAAACAGGAAGAACCAGAGCTTAATCAGGCTCTAGCCCGGAACCAGCCCTGTGTGCTAATTTCCGACATGTCTTTCCCAATGTAAGAGTTTCTCCTGGGGAAAAAACATTTTTGGGTCCAGTGACGTCACAGACTGACCCAGAAGCTGTAGTAACATTGTTTTGCCACTATGAAAACTTGCTTCAATGCCATACTCACTTCCCTGTGTACTTTAGTATTTTTCTTGATTCATTATTTCTCACTGTTGCTATCCCTCCAGCCAAGCCACAACGGATGGAGAGCGGTGTTCTCTGCAGGCAGGGGAGCAGGTCAATCATTCTGCCCCCTGGATGTGTGAGCAGTGTGGTGCGGCCTTCTGTCTTTGCACACAGTCACTGCTTTGAGCCATGGCACAGCTAAAACAGCTAAACAGCAGGACTACTTTTTGAAAATGTCCAAAAAGTGTTTGATGTGTATTCATTATATATTTTATCGTTCGGCCATGGTTCCCAAGACTTGGAGAACATTTATCTGAAGCCAAAAGTTGTGAAGGTTATTTTTGTCATTGTGTTGCTGAACACTGAGTTTCAATTTCAGTTTTTTTATTCTGTGTGACTGGCGAAGCCACACACAGTATAGTATTCGACATACTTATCTCATCTTATTCTCCTTCTGCCGCCACAAATGTTGTCATGCTACTCGTCCAGCAGCCTTGACACGAAACACACAAAAAACACATCAAAACGTGCAGAATGACCGGGATCGGGTTGCTATGTCTTTTATAAGAGATTTGCCTAGCCGTTTTCACGCAAATCGCAGAAAACTGCAATCATTTGCCCCATAGGAATGAATGGGAGAGCTCTTTAAGACTTAGAGTGAGTGACATCATGGCTAGAGGGGAGAGGAGCTTGGATCTTTGAACAAACCTGTCGGTCGTTAACTAAATCCAGTGGTAATCTAAAGATGTTCAGAAACGATGCAGGAATGTGGTACAAGAATCCAAAAATGTAATAGATAAACAGTAAAAATAGTCAGCTAAAAGTGAGCTAAAATTAATGGATATTCGTTGTTGTACCTTAACAATACAACTAATGCTATTAAAGCTCCCATGTCATGCTTTTCCGGTTATTACCCGTCCCCTTGTGTGTTATGAAGGTTTTTATGCATGTAAACGGTGTGCAGAGTCAAAACCCTCAAAGTACACCCTGTAGCGAGTAAAACTCTAACACAGAAAATACCTCCCCAAAACGCCTCGTTGGAGATACGTCACTGCCCATTTGATTCTTCCGGGTACCGCCTGATGTCATGCGGTACCCGGAACGAAATGGACCAATCCCGAAGAGCTATGGCCACACCAGCAGCGGCGTGTTCCTCCTCCAGAGGTTCGAAGAACCGGCATTTCACAGACGAAAGCTTCCAAAACATTGCCCAGTTTGAGGCCGGATATGCACAGCTTGTTTGGACCGTTTGGAGCAGGGGAAGATCTGGGTATACAACCTGTAAGTTTGCATTGTTATTTGTGTATTTATCAAACAAGACTGTTTAAATGTGTAAACTGTGTTGGACTGCTAAGCCATTGACACAGTGCTAACTGTGCTAACTAAGTTGCTAGAGTTTCCATATATCAACTCTAATATCAGCAGATGGCCTTGCATACATGTATCTCATAGCAGGAGAATGTCTGCATTCACACACACGGAATACTCATACAGTATACTGTACTGTGATTTACCGTACATTGTGACCGTACATATACTGCGTGTAGCTAACGAGGCTAGCTGTATGCTAGCGCAAAACAATGTATTCATGCAAGTTACATTGTATGGTAGCAGAATACCCGTATACGATTGCAATTATAAACACGTTATTGCTAGCCTAATATGAACCACTAGCTTTTGTTCATAGTAGTTTTATTACACTGCATTATAGTTGCCTTTCCTCCAAGCTAACGTTCATATCGTGTTAGCTACCAAGGTAAACAAAGCTAGGTTAGCATATTAGCAGGCAAGCTGTTCATTACACAACTACTACTAACGAATCTAAAACAACTAAGTTTCTCTAATATTGTGTGATTTGCATTTGATTTCGTCCAGCCAGATCCTGGCGGACAATCCATGACGTGCTAAAAGGCACTTCTACTACTACTGAGGCGTCGTGCTAAAAGGCACCGCACCGACTGTGCGCAGGCAAGATGCGAGGAGGAGGAATGGATGATATACCGTGTATATATGTATATTTATGTTCATTTTGTACATTTCTAAAAATAAAGTTTAATGGAAATACTTAGTAGGCCTATCCTTTCTTCCCTGAATTCATATATAGCAAACCATGATTTGATTTCTCATCAAACAGTAGTAGTTTATAACGGGTAAAAATAACTTACTCTTTGTTATGAGCGGCTCGTAGGCCACAAAGACAAGGAGACATACACGAGTTTACAAAACCACGGCACATTTATTGTGGTAAATGCAGAGATAGGTGGTTGAGAGGATCGCAGAGTTAGTCTTCCTGCAGCCGCTTTGGAGAGAGACTGGGGCCGTAGTGTCCGGAGGTGTCCGTGATCGTGCTGATTAGCCTCTTCAGCTCCACCCCATCGTAAGACAAAGGCCCTGGGGCCGTCACACTCTTCTATAACAACAGTTAAAAATATATATGTATATAAAATATACGGCTGTGCCGACGCCATGATAAGACTGATGTTACGCTGAGAGCAGCCGGGAAAAGCACTGTTAGACATGGGCGCAGCCTCTCTGGTGGTTGACTAATCAGAACGAGTGGCCGAGCTGACCAATCGGAGCACACTAGGCTCACAGGGAGGGGGGGGCAAGAGCTCCAACGAGTCGTTTAGTGGAGAAAGTGAATACTGCTGAATACACATGCTTGACAGAGATGCTGTATGCGAAACCAATGTGAGTTTGGAAAATTGCACAGTATAAATCTATTTTAGTATACCTCAACAATGTAATTATGATCAGTGGAAATGGCCATGACATGGGCCCTTTAATACTTACAAAGCGAGGGTAATGTTAGCATCGGGACGCGCACCCAAGTTTCAGTCACAGTCAACATTTCTCGGAATGTTCTAGTTTTATTTTATTGTCATAAACAGTAATGCAGTCACGTGATATTACTGTATGGATATATTAGTCTGTCCTGAAAAACCAGAAATTAGGTTATACAAGCCTTATTTTACCAACAGACCAAAGAGGGAACTTATTTAATCATCAAACTCAACACTTAAAATGTCGTATTTACGGTCCATATCATCATTAAAGAGGTTTTCCCAAGACAATTTTCATTAGGAGCAGGTCTAGACCTTAGGCAAGCACTGTGACATTAGGAATGAGAAGCTATATTTTTACAGGTAAAAAACCTCGAGCAGAACAGGACTCAGGGAAGAGGATCATCTGCCTCCACCTGTTTGGTAGAGAGGGTTGGTCGTCCATAACAGTTGATCCTTATGATTGGCCATTGTCTCGCATGGTACCTCCGTCACATTGGTGTGAATGAGAGGCACATTGTTAACGTGGTTTGATGAATGTTGGACCAGTGTTTGGTTTTAAATATGAAGATACGTTCCAACCTTTCTACAGGTTTTGTATTGTGGATTATGACAGGATTTTTCTTTTGTGAAAACAGAAGCGTCCTAGACCTTGCTGTTTTCAATTAAAAATTGAATTATCGCACCTTTCAAAATGACATGGCAAGACTCGTCTTCGGCCCATTTTTTTCCACTTCTGTCAAAATGTTACAAAAGTAATTTTCCATTCTGTTTACCTCCCTCGACTGATAAGTCTTTGTGTATGTCATTAACCACCCACATTCATCAGCCTTTCATGTGTTAATGTTGCATTTGAATTGCCTTGTCAAACAGTAGGTGTTCCTGCAGTACCATGCACATTGTTAACATCCAGACAAAAAAGTTCTCCTGGAAAATGTGAAGAAAATCAATTTGCGCTTTAGTAAAGCTGAAACATGACTTGAACTCATATTTGTATTGCAGTGGAAATGGTTCTACACCAGTATTAAAATCACATGACATTCATTTGGCTGAACCTTGAAACACTTTATTAGTAAAGTGTCATGTCAGGGTTAGCACTTCAGAGAACACAAGTGTGAAAGGTTTACCCACGGATGAGAGCTTCAGTCATTGTATTCTCGCTGAAACAGAATATGTTATGTAAATCCCCTCAATGGCTTAAAAGAAGGATAACAGTTGATGAATGCAGGCCTTTATATCATTTGGTTTTCGATTCCAATACGCATTTGTAAGCGTCAACTGAAGTACAAAACTCTAGAAATCACAGAAGGCTCATCAGTCATGCTGTCTCTCAGTTAAAAGCAGCTTTATGATAATAAATGGACACAGACCTGAACATTATTTGTCTGAGAGTTGTAATATGCCATGAGAGGGACATTAATTCGACTACAAATTGCACCATTAAAGGAGAGTCGGCCTGGATACTGTCAGAGTCACTTAACATTGTTTCCAGCTCATTTTCCCCAGCGCTGTGCATTAGAACGACGGTACAGCAGATTAGAGGATGACACACCTGCTCTCACATTAGTAAGTGTTAAATTGATATTGACCTTTTTCAACAACACTACCTGTTAATGGCACACAAGTAAACTGAAGGGTTCAGCACTGTCTTTTCCACATAGTCAGACAAGATGCTTCTTCACTTAACAGAATATTGTCTGGTACAAAGAGCAATGTAAAAATTAACACTTCTGCATTCATCTTTTTCCTAATGCTTCATATTGTTGTGTTTTATAACATAATTTGTAATGTTTCACTAGTACATTGTTGTAGGTTCTAAGGAGCCAATGGTGGCTGGCTAGACATGATATGTGATTTTCTCTTGCATACCGCGGGTGCTGAACCTTGCAGTGAAAACAGCAAGTTAAGTATTGTTACAATAATACAAATCTACTACAGCTGTTAACTGATTGATGGCACGTCGAAAGGTCAGCATTAACAAAGTCTGAGTTTAAATTATTTTATTTTGGCAAAGCCAATTTGGGCGGTGTCGCTCTCTAAGGAAAATGTCTGAACAGCAAACATTTCTTCACTGCAACCATTTCACAGTAGGAATCTATGAACTTCATCTGATTTAGACTAAGGGAAAGTGCAACTTAACACCAGTCAATGTATTTCCTGTCACTCAGTTTTCTGCTGAGTCATGCTAGACGATCAGTTACCAGGGAACTTTCTGATTCAGCTTTTTGCTCAGTCTAGAGCTGGAATGGAAGAGATAGTTTGTCTGGTACTCACACAATGTTGCTTTTAAGAGAGTTCAACAATAAGACTCACGATGGACAGTTAGAATAATGAAACAAATTGTATGCTGAAATCCGAAACATTGTCTATTTATTCCACACATTTGTTTTCTTGTCAATACCACAAACTACACACAGTTTGGTCCAATATTCAGCTGTGTTAGCTCTTAATGAAAAGTTGAAGCATAAAAACGTATATTACCAGTTTAACCAGTATGTCAGTATGCTGCAAGCTATTTATTTGCTCCATATGATCAACTTCAGTGACAGCTTTGAGCAAAAAGGAAAAATAGAGGGGAAATTGCTGGATTTCTGGCTGAATGAACAGAACACAGCCACCTTTCCTCTTCTATATCACTCAACACAATAGAGAGTCTGGTTTATGTGGAGTTTAGTCCCAGAGGGAGCATTTGAGGGCAGAAGGCCTGAGACCTAAGTGTGACCTTCCTTGAATGCAGTCTGGAGGGTAAGAATAGACAAGAAGAAGGTCTGGAACTTGTGATTGTCGGAGTTGGCCACTTTCTGCCCTGCCTTCATGTCTGTTCCTCTCTGGTGGTCTTGTTTTTAGTTTTTCTCAGTGTGACTTCTGTATTTGCATTTATTTTCGCTCAGGTTTTGGATAAACTCATTATATTCGCACCAGTTCTTTTTATTTATCTGAAAGGCTTTCTTTTCTGTTTTCATATCTATTCCTCTAGCCTTGAAATCTGCCAGTAATAAAAACATGTTAATCAGTGTGAATGCTGTTTACAGCATTCGCACTATAGTTCTTCGAATCTTTAATCTTCTTCTTCTTATTAGTGCGAATGCTGTTTACAGCATTCCACTATAGTTCTTCAAATCTTTATTAGTGCGAATGCTGTTTACAGCATTCCACTATAGTTCTTCGAATCTTTAATCTTCTTCTTCTTATTAGTGCGAATGCTGTTTACAGCATTCCACTATAGTTCTTTGATTCTTTAATCATCTTCTTATTTCAACCAATACTTTGGCTCTCAGTAACTTCAGCATACATTCAGCTACAGAAACCATTCAAATATCAAACTATTCAGCCTTTTCAGCACATGTTGGGAACATTTCAACTTTTTCAAAATATTTTATACTTTTTGAAATATTCAGCTTTTTAAACTCTTTTTTGAACATGGAACTCAATGGGAGGAACCTTCAAGTCCTCTTTTAACTACACCGTGCGCCAAATGCTACTCCTTCCACATACTTTCAGCTAGAGACTTCATTCCAACTTTAAAATGATCACAAGACCTTCAGCTATTTAAATCTTCTTCAGATTTTAACATCAGTGTGTATTGAGCAGCTCGTTAAGGCTAGAGTGCTTTGATCTCAAAACAGATTGCAGGAGTTCTTGAAATTCGCCCAAAAAAATGTTTTAAACCTGCCATAATTCCCAAACCCTACACTCCTTGGACATCATTTTTCATGAAAAATGTAGGAAAACTTGTCCTACGTTGATAACAATAATAATATTAAAATATTAAACAAAATGCCTCTTGAGGGCATGAAGAGACAAAAACTTGTCAAAAAGTCCACCTCGCTCCCAATAGACTCCCATGTTAAATTTGTCCGGTTCTTTCTTCAGAACAGAGAGAAGTAAACTTTAAACAAACTGCTCCCATCTCCACATTTTACACACAAAACCCAAAAAACAAACATATCAGTTCATTGGGGTTCCCTGATGCTCACGGTCTGTTAATTGTTTTATAGGAGCCATAGTTTTTGAACAGGTGGCAAAATTGTCAGATATAATCCTCAATGCATTCTTAATGGGACTCAGTGCTGCAGTTGGTTACCATGGTGTTGCTGGGCAGATTGGGGCCACACACCTGAGTGACATAATCTAATCAGAGCAGACACGCCCACAGACGGACTGGTACACGCACACACAAACACTGGATGTTTATACTACATATGTTCACACACAGAGAGACAGACTGGGACACACATACACACACAAACACTGAACATATCTACCACACACACTGAACATCTCTACCACACACACACACACACACACTGAACATCTCTAACACACACACACACACACACACACACACACACACACACACACACACACACACACACACACACACACACACACACACACACACACACACACACACACACACACACACACACACGTTGACATTTTACCAAAAGCAGCTACCATTTTTAAACTATAGTTAGAAATGTAAGAGGTTTATTTCTCCTTCAGAACAATGGAAAGGCTCTCCTTTCACAGCACATCTCCATGGAAACCTTTGATCTCTGGGCTCACGTAAACAGGTGTTTGATAACGTCGTCACCATGGTAACCTTTGATCTCTGGGCTTACACACACAGGTGTTTCATAACGTTGTCACCTCAAACACAAACAAACAGACTGGAGTTTAAAGACTGTCTCAGCCTATTATTTTCTGTCTGATGGAGACTTCAACACGTTCAACACATTTTATACATTATTGGTGACGTTTGGTTTTAGTTCAAAAGTTTGCAGTTAAAATATTCTGATGCTTTTCAAAGCGTTTTTATTTTATTTTCTCTTCTTAATACACATGCATTCACTACTACTTACATTTAATATTTAACTCCTTCAGCCTACTTTCAGCTACAGAAACCATTCAACTATTACATTATTCAGCTATTTCAGGACATTGAGGCTATACATTTAGTTGTTTATACCTTTTTAAACCTTTTCTTTTAAATATTAATCTTCTTCACTAATTTTCCTACTGTTCCAGTTTAACATTTCACTTTCAAGTTTTCAACAAAATCATTGCAATGCTTTTGAGCTGTAACAATTTAGATTCAAATCATTTCACTTTTCTACATTTCTCTGCTAAATTCAGCAACACACTTACTTGGTTTCTGTAGCTAAAAGCAGCTACGGAGACCATTCAACTAATAAAATATTCAGCTTTTTCTGCATTTTCAGCTAAATTCAGCAACAAATGTTCACAGTTTACAGCATTCGCACGCATTTTCTAGTTGCCTTTAACTGTGTGGCAACATTGTTTAAAGTAGGTCCAGCCGAAATAATAAAAATAGACAAAAACAGTTCAATACAACTGCTTAGGTTACCCAAACTCTTTTAAAGAGCTAATCACCATTGTTAAATGTTTACCTCCTTATACACGCCATAGTTTAGTTGGCAATTCACGAGCAGGAACCACGCCAAAACAGTGTGATGTTTGTAAGTTTATTGAAGTAACATGTGAATGATATGAGGGGGGTGAAGGGATGTTCTGGGAGGACGAGCTGTGGTCCGTGCAGTGGGAGACTCAGAGTGGGGGTTCCGTCTCCGGCATGATCTGCGTGGGCTGATTACGGGCCCCCAAAAGAGTCGGATTAAATGGAACTGAGTTAGTAGTGTTACCAATCCCGCTTCAATCACATTAGTATGCATAAAAAAGTGACAGGTCACACCTTCTAAGTCCCGCCCCTAATTATGCTAATGAGCCCCTTTGACATGCTAATGAGCCCCTTTGATATGCTAATGAGCCCCTTTGTTCGAGGTGTTATCGCGTATAGGTGTTACATCCCCCCCGGTAGCCCCCACCCCCCTCAGCCCGCCCCCCTCCCCCTCACATACAGGTGTTACATCCTCACCGGTAGCCCCCACCCTTCTCAGCCCCCACCCTTCTCAGCCCCCACCCAGCCCAGCCCCCACCCTCTCAACCCACCCCCTCCTTACAGCAGGTGTTACATCCGCCCTGTCGCCCCCACCCCCTCCCTCCATATTCCCGCCAGAAGATAGTGAGGGGGTGGAGTCAGGCATAAAAAAAAAAATCTATGTAAAACTAGATAAAAGCCAGTCATTTCCACTCAACAAGTCACCTAAACTTTCAGAAAAGAAAATGGCTAAGAGACGCATCGATATGGGTTTAATCAGCGAGACGCCGGTAACAACTTACCACCATCCGTCGGGAGCGCCGGTCAAGAAACGGATGCAGTATCTATGCCGGGTTCAAACCCCTCCCGCAGAGGCTCTTCATGAAAAATGGAGTCTGGAAAATGGAGATGTTTGGGGTTTTGTGTTCAACTATATGGCGAATGAACTGCACTTCTACAATCTGAAGAATGGCGAAACCTATGGACCCAGCAGTGTTAAAGCGACGTTGACCTCAACAGATTGGGCTGTGTTAACTCTGGTGTCTTCCAGAGATCTCCGTGCAACCGTTGTATCAGAAAAAACAGTGCATCAAGAAACCATCGTGGATCCATTGTGGAATCATTCATCCCTTGTACGTGCAATGTCTATGAAACCTGCATCAAAAAGCAAAGAAACGCAAACTGTGGTTGAGATCAAAGAAGAGTTTTCATCGCAACCCCTCCATGTGGAAGAAGAGGGAGAAAATATTCACCCGCCGCCGCCAGTGAAAAGAATCCTGACAAGCACCGTCTGGGAAACTAAAAGCGGCCCGTCGGGTAGATGGTATTACCGCTCAAGCCGTTTGGTGACACGGGGGAAGGACCCCTCTGATGATTTTGTTTTGGAGTATTTCAACTCTACATGTGGGGTTTTTCAAACATCTTTGCGTGTGCCTCTGGCTGCTTGGCTGAAAATGATCGATGAAAAATCTACAAAGCTTAAAGAACTTTTTAAACAGAGTCAAACAGCGATAGACATTATAATGGTGAAAAAAACTCTCATTTTTGCAGATGACTCCGACTCCTCCTCCTCCTCCTCCTCCTCCTCCTCCTCCTCCTCCTCCTCCTCCTCCTCCTCCTCCTCCTCCTCCTCCTCCTCCTCCTCAACATAATAAGTCCCACCCCTCACCAGATCATTTAAAGCTAAGGACCCCCTAAGACAACCATTGAAGACTAACCATGGATCTGAGAAAAAACAAGTCTCTCCCCGCGAGCTGCCGTCTGGAACAAGCCCTGGATCTGAGAAAAAACAAGTCTCCCCCCGCAAGTTACAGCCTGGAACAACCCCTGGATCTGAGAAAAAAACAAGTCTCTCCCCGCGAATTGCAGCCTGGAACAAGCTCCTGACAGACCGCCATCATCTCCAACAATCTGGACCCCCGAGCTCAACAGTGATGACGATGGCGTTGATGTTACTGGCTGGGGGCTTGTGTATCAACCTCCATCTACTCCACCAAAACCCCCGAGGAAATCAACAGCTTCTTCAGACTCCTCGGTAGAAGACGACGATGGATCGACATGCTATGCTTATAACTATGGTTATACTTCAGAGTATGATGCTATAGACGGGGCAAGGACAGCTTCATTCCTGAATACGGTAAAAGCTGTGGTGGTTCATCTGTTGGATAAGGTCGTACACATGTACAGAAAGGAACAATGTTATGGCTGTCAAGTCGATCATCCCAGTCAAGTGCAACATGAGTGTTTGTTTGAGATGCCAGAATATTTTCTGGAGCGAAACTATGATGAAGTGGTAAAGAGACTGTGGACCGACCGTTTCATTCCAGCCATTAGGGGTTCTCTACATTCGAGCAAGCTTCATATGTCGGAGAGAAGGATCTTTGGAGCTGCCGAGGCGATTCTTCACAATCTCAGAAGCACAAGACGCTTTGAGGTTAAAATCAACAAGCTTTACGAAAAGCTTGTTGAAAACGACGAGTCACAGCTGAAGAATATAGCAGACGCATGGGACTTTTGGCAGCGAAAGGAAGAGTTGGAAACTTATTTGTAAAAAAGTAACACCATGTTTTTTTATTTTACTTTTTTTATTTTTATTTTACTTGATCTAGTGTGTCCTTCTTTGTAATCATGTTTTTTTTTATTTAATTTGTTTTTGATTTTCTGCCTGGAGAAAAATGTTTTTTAAAATCTGTTTTAAAAGCCTATGCACAGGCATTAAAGAAGAAGACTGGTGTAGAAGTGGCGAAAGCCTTTGATAGAATTTTAACACACAGTCAAATTCCTAAAAAGATGCAAACAGACGCGGGGAAAGAATTCTTCAACAAAGTTTTTCAAGCCTTATTGAAGAAACGAGGTATTGCACATTATGCAACAGCCAGTGATATGAAGGCGTGTGTGGTAGAGAGATTTAACCGTACGCTGAAAACTAAAATGTGGAGTCATTTGCACACATGAGAGTAAAGGCATCGTTAGATCTGGTGAGTTTGATTCTCAAATCTACAGAGTTCAGGAGAAGCCTCTCGCTGAAAAATATATCGGTATGCAAAGCCCCCATCAGATGCAGCTCTCGGGACTCTGCGGTGAACACCGCTCTCTTTACGAGACCCTTGTTTGGCCCATTGGCGATCACTACAGAGTCCATAGCTCCTGCAGTGTCTTTATAAAATAAGCCGGCAGTGAATTGAGTTTTTAAAGTAGAATCAGAGTAATTCAATAAAGTTTCAATCATCGCTCTGTAAGGATGTGTCGAACTGGACTGAGAAATCAGCCTATCCCCTAGAATAACGTCACATTGACTAAAAATTGTGTTTAGAGGATAATTAACAAGTGCCACGGGAGCATCGACTGCCAGATTAGTCCCATCGGCGTTGGTTATTTTGACCCTGAGATGCATCAGTGTGTCGTTCATATCAAGGTATTTATCCCCGTCCCCTGGAATGAAAAATTCAATGGGTCCATCCTCTGTAATGGCAGACAACGGGAGGACCTCTGTGTAGTGTTTTTCATCTATAGAAAGCTGCGTCATGGGAGCCGAAAACAAATCCAACTCTGCCATGCTACATTCAGCAGATTTGTGATGTAAAAGAGCCATATTTAACACTCTAAAATATATCTCTCCCTAGTGTGTTCCTTCTTCGTGGGTGCTTTTTCCCTAATGATTTTCTCTTGGTTGAGCGCTTCCCCTTTTTAAAGCCTGCCGGAACCCGTTTTCCTGGAGGTCTCTTTCTGGCCCTTCTTGCTAAAACCACCAGACCCCCTGATCCTTCTTGAGACCCGTGATCCGATTGGCCGCCAAAATTATGGACCGCCTTACTGATTACATCAGATGCAATATTTTTAGCCGCCGATTTGAGATGAGGTTTAGCTATGGCAAACCCCCTTCTCACCAATGGTGCTACAAAACGAAATAATCTTGAGAATATAGAACCAATGCCTCGACCGTACATAACTGGTGCTCCATAAAAACCAGGCAATGACCCTCCAGCCTGATTCTCATAGTAGCTAACAAAACGTTGCGGATCCTGATTAATCATCGTTTTGCAAATGATTGCCCCGCTTTTGAAGGTCGGAAATGAAGTTTCACTACACTCTTGCCGTAGGTAAACTTTACTGGTTCGTTCTGATCGTTTTTTATCTCTATCTGTATATTTTCGATATGCGTTTTTGTTACCGGCAAATAATATGCAGGACTAAAATACTGGGTGATGGTATCACCGAATGTCCCTTTTATATCTACGGTTCTCAGGAGAGGAGCAAACGCGTCACCTACTCTCTGATGACTGACAACGTTACTATAACAGTAGAGATGAGTTGCGCCTGCATTTATATCCGCGGGGTAGGTTGCTGATTTGTCATCAAATTTGATCCACTGGTCTGGTTTTATTCCAAGCATATAGGCGAGGGGCTTTGGAAAGCGAAAACGATGTTGTCCACCACCCTGAAATTCGATTTTCCGATGAATCGGACTATAGTAAAAATGGACATCAGAATCAATTTTTCTGAAGCAGGACTCCAGTTCCGCCTTGAGCTGACTTATGGTGCTGTAGTAACCCCCATTGAACATTTGAAGCTTTACCTTGCTCACTATCTCGGGGGATTTTGATTTCTTTATCCATTCAAAATATGCTACATCTAGAGGTAAGTTATACCAAGTGTGTGGGTACGACATTTCTGTCATGGCTACCTGCCATGAACCGTCTAAATGTAAAGGTTGTGCTAGGTTTACCTGGTAGCTAGAGCTTGTATTGTTTTGAAATACATCAAGACTGGCATTGGAAGGCAGCGTAATATAAAACCCCTCGTTTATCTCCATGGCTGTAATGAAGGACTGAGCGTTAAGTCTGTTGTTTTTATACATCTTTGATCTCCCCAGCATCAACCCAGCTGTTGAATTTCTCGGGCCAGTTCTTCCAGCATACATACATCTGTTTTTTCCCTCTCACTACACGTCTTTTCAGAATTTTCTCGACTTGAAAAGCCTTGTCATTAGATACCTTCACTTTTTGTAACTCTTTCTCATAAAAAGTCCCCTTGATCTCCTCTCCATCATAATCTTTGAGTTTGTAAACAGGGGGCTGACGAGGTATGCCTTCAGACACCGTAAATAATTCGTCGGTATAACTCTGTTCATATTTTTTATCAAAGACCCCTCTCAGCTTAGATATTCGTACAAGTTCCCCCTCCTTAAAGTTCATTTTCGTAGCAGCTTTTTTACGATGGATGGATGGGGTATACAGGTTACGATACACTTGAGCCGCATTTTCCTTTGTCACCTGCAGAGGCGTCATTTTAATACTTCGGTGATAACTATTATTGTAGGTTTCAATTAGTTCAGGCAAGACGTCTATGTATCTATGCGTGTTTTTAGCTGTAAAATACCTCCACATTTTAGTTTTCAGCGTACGGTTAAATCTCTCTACCACACACGCCTTCATATCACTGGCTGTTGCATAATGTGCAATACCTCGTTTCTTCAATAAGGCTTGAAAAACTTTGTTGAAGAATTCTTTCCCCGCGTCTGTTTGCATCTTTTTAGGAATTTGACTGTGTGTTAAAATTCTATCAAAGGCTTTCGCCACTTCTACACCAGTCTTCTTCTTTAATGCCTGTGCATAGGCTTTTTTCGAGAATACATCTATGACTGTTAACAAATAATTAAAACCGTCATTATGCTTGGATAACGACTGCATATCGCAAAGGTCAGCTTGAAATTGTTGTAGCGGTCTGAGTACGAAAACTCTGTTTCTTACAAAATGTACCCTTGCCGGCTTGTGTAAAGTATAAGCATCTTGTTCAGATAAAAAATCTCTGACTTTCTTTACATTTATTTGTTTACCCGTCTCATTCTGTACAGCCCTATGGAGTTTATCAACGCCCCCTAAACTCCCTGGATTAGAGGGAGTGTAATACACTCTTTGCATGACACGTTTCTCAGACATGTTCCCTGTTACCGTCCCAATGAGGTAATGAATACAACAGTTTTGTTACAACACATTTTTATTGATTTGATGCATATATCAACAACAGATTTTAAAAAACATTTTTCTCCAGGCAGAAAATCAAAAACAAATTAAATAAAAAAAAACATGATTACAAAGAAGGACACACTAGATCAAGTAAAATAAAAATAAAAAAAGTAAAATAAAAAAACATGGTGTTACTTTTTTACAAATAAGTTTCCAACTCTTCCTTTCGCTGCCAAAAGTCCCATGCGTCTGCTATATTCTTCAGCTGTGACTCGTCGTTTTCAACAAGCTTTTCGTAAAGCTTGTTGATTTTAACCTCAAAGCGTCTTGTGCTTCTGAGATTGTGAAGAATCGCCTCGGCAGCTCCAAAGATCCTTCTCTCCGACATATGAAGCTTGCTCGAATGTAGAGAACCCCTAATGGCTGGAATGAAACGGTCGGTCCACAGTCTCTTTACCACTTCATCATAGTTTCGCTCCAGAAAATATTCTGGCATCTCAAACAAACACTCATGTTGCACTTGACTGGGATGATCGACTTGACAGCCATAACATTGTTCCTTTCTGTACATGTGTACGACCTTATCCAACAGATGAACCACCACAGCTTTTACCGTATTCAGGAATGAAGCTGTCCTTGCCCCGTCTATAGCATCATACTCTGAAGTATAACCATAGTTATAAGCATAGCATGTCGATCCATCGTCGTCTTCTACCGAGGAGTCTGAAGAAGCTGTTGATTTCCTCGGGGGTTTTGGTGGAGTAGATGGAGGTTGATACACAAGCCCCCAGCCAGTAACATCAACGCCATCGTCATCACTGTTGAGCTCGGGGGTCCAGATTGTTGGAGATGATGGCGGTCTGTCAGGAGCTTGTTCCAGGCTGCAATTCGCGGGGAGAGACTTGTTTTTTCTCAGATCCAGGGGTTGTTCCAGGCTGTAACTTGCGGGGGGAGACTTGTTTTTTCTCAGATCCAGGGCTTGTTCCAGACGGCAGCTCGCGGGGAGAGACTTGTTTTTTCTCAGATCCATGGTTAGTCTTCAATGGTTGTCTTAGGGGGTCCTTAGCTTTAAATGATCTGGTGAGGGGTGGGACTTATTATGTTGAGGAGGAGGAGGAGGAGGAGGAGGAGGAGGAGGAGGAGGAGGAGGAGGAGGAGGAGGAGGAGTCGGAGTCATCTGCAAAAATGAGAGTTTTTTTCACCATTATAATGTCTATCGCTGTTTGACTCTGTTTAAAAAGTTCTTTAAGCTTTGTAGATTTTTCATCGATCATTTTCAGCCAAGCAGCCAGAGGCACACGCAAAGATGTTTGAAAAACCCCACATGTAGAGTTGAAATACTCCAAAACAAAATCATCAGAGGGGTCCTTCCCCCGTGTCACCAAACGGCTTGAGCGGTAATACCATCTACCCGACGGGCCGCTTTTAGTTTCCCAGACGGTGCTTGTCAGGATTCTTTTCACTGGCGGCGGCGGGTGAATATTTTCTCCCTCTTCTTCCACATGGAGGGGTTGCGATGAAAACTCTTCTTTGATCTCAACCACAGTTTGCGTTTCTTTGCTTTTTGATGCAGGTTTCATAGACATTGCACGTACAAGGGATGAATGATTCCACAATGGATCCACGATGGTTTCTTGATGCACTGTTTTTTCTGATACAACGGTTGCACGGAGATCTCTGGAAGACACCAGAGTTAACACAGCCCAATCTGTTGAGGTCAACGTCGCTTTAACACTGCTGGGTCCATAGGTTTCGCCATTCTTCAGATTGTAGAAGTGCAGTTCATTCGCCATATAGTTGAACACAAAACCCCAAACATCTCCATTTTCCAGACTCCATTTTTCATGAAGAGCCTCTGCGGGAGGGGTTTGAACCCGGCATAGATACTGCATCCGTTTCTTGACCGGCGCTCCCGACGGATGGTGGTAAGTTGTTACCGGCGTCTCGCTGATTAAACCCATATCGATGCGTCTCTTAGCCATTTTCTTTTCTGAAAGTTTAGGTGACTTGTTGAGTGGAAATGACTGGCTTTTATCTAGTTTTACATAGATTTTTTTTTTATGCCTGACTCCACCCCCTCACTATCTTCTGGCGGGAATATGGAGGGAGGGGGTGGGGGCGACAGGGCGGATGTAACACCTGCTGTAAGGAGGGGGTGGGTTGAGAGGGTGGGGGCTGGGCTGGGTGGGGGCTGAGAAGGGTGGGGGCTGAGAAGGGTGGGGGCTACCGGTGAGGATGTAACACCTGTATGTGAGGGGGAGGGGGGCGGGCTGAGGGGGGTGGGGGCTACCGGGGGGGATGTAACACCTATACGCGATAACACCTCGAACAAAGGGGCTCATTAGCATATCAAAGGGGCTCATTAGCATGTCAAAGGGGCTCATTAGCATAATTAGGGGGCGGGACTTAGAAGGTGTGACCTGTCACTTTTTTATGCATACTAATGTGATTGAAGCGGGATTGGTAACACTACTTGAGTTGAGTGTGTGCCTGTCTGAGATCATTGAGATTGTTACGGATGTAAGTGTGGTAAGCTTGGGAATACCAGCGCAAGGGTGTAACTTTGGTTTGAGAAGTGGGGGGGACACAAAACAGGGGGTCCTCCGCAATGAAAGATTTTCTCGATTTATTTCCATTTCCTGCCTTTCTACAAATATATTAGGGACTATGGTGTTAAAAAATCCAAGAAAAATGTGTAGCGTATATAATGAGTGTGCACACTTATCTAGTAGCCTATCCATATGAACCTGTTTTATTTGTGGGTGGACCTCACATCCTCTAGTCTAGGGGGGTCCAGGGGCATGCTCCCCCGGGAAGAATTCTTTCTTTAAATTGAAGTTAAATGCATCAATCTGGTGCACTTTGAGGGCAACATGAAGAGATTTATGGATACAGCTCTCAACACTCAAATGAAACAGAACTGTATATATTTCAATAATCAAAAAGCCATTAGAATATCAATATGCTCACAAGCAATAACAAATCATTGATAAACTCCTCTCTCCTATCTTTATCTTACCTAGTCTGCATTCTTTCTTTTTATTTATGTATATTTTAATAATCACTTCCCTTTCAAACTGTGTTTTTTATTTTTGACTGACCTATAGTACACATTGGAATGATTTCTTAACTTATTTTTTACAATTAGGCTATATTAAATAGATGGAAATATTTGTTGACCAAACCGTTTGAGACCCACTGAGATAACACACACACACACACACACACACACACACACACACACACACACACACACACACACACACACACACACACACACACACACACACACACACACACACACGGGCGTAATTTCCACTGGGGACAGGGGGGACATGTCCCCCCCCACTTTTCCAAATCCCGTATGTGTCCCCCCCACTTTCAAATGTGTTTATTTTTAACCGCATACGGCCCGTCATCGCCACGGAGGAGCTGGACACTGACAGCCTGCCTCTGTGGCTGCGCGCGCACGTGACTAGGAACGTCGCGTGCATAAACTATAAATAGCCCAATGAATGATGATCAAGTAGCCTACTGCGGTCGTGACAGAAAAAAACAATGAAACGCCAACAGCAGCAGCAGATTAGTGCTTGGGTGAAAAGAAAGAAAGGAGATGTGAGTTGGTTGATTCAGTAAATTAACTCAGGATAATCATATTTTCTGTCTACACCTGTTGATGTTCGGCTAATGCCGGATTTGCTAGCTTGATGCTACCGGCATTTACCGGCAGTTACTCTCTACACACAGCGGCTCCGCTGCCCGTTAAACAGCTTCATCTTCATCAATCTATCTTATGTTCTTCTTTCTCCAACAATTAATGAAGGTTGTTAAGCGTTTTAGCTCCTTTGTTGTTAATATTGACCGCCATTTGCTCTATGAAGAAAACAAGCCTCACTGTCAGTGTTCTCACGCTGTCCTCACATCCCCGGACTGTGGGACAGACTCGGAGGAGCAGAGGCAGGGGCGGTTCTAGGGGGGGCCAACAGGGGCCAGTGCCCCCCTCCAAAAGAATTGTTACAATATTACGATTTATTGGAACTAAATCAAATCAGAGACCAGGATGTACAGTATATATTAAACTGTTCATTACCTTATATAAAAGCAAATACTGTTTATGTTTTTTAATTAAATTGTCACTTAAAGTTACTAAAACAAATACTCCAACTGAAAAAATCTACTGAAAACAAAGGGCTGTAAATTAAATGTACTAAAAACAAATACCTTTACAAAAACCAATAGCAATTACTGTATTTTATGTTTATTTTACACAGTTTTTATACTGTCTTTATCATGTTAACCCGTTTTTATTGTGCCCCTCTCATGAAATAACTTGCCCCATCTGATTTGTATACACTTTTATTAATGATTAATGTATTACATTTGGCTACACAAACCACACACATGTCACTAATTTGTAAATGTACTGTTTTTAAATGAAAATTGTCACTTTTTGAATAGTGTTGGATTCACACTAGTCTGGCTCCGGTCTTGACTCGGTCTCGCCCTGCCGTGGTCATGGTCTTGGTCTTGACCTCTTAAAGTCTTGGTCTTGCCGGTCTTGGTCTTGCCGGTCTTGGTGTTGTCTTGGTCTTAGTTAAGGTGGTCTTGATTACAACAATACCAATGGCTCAATATGATTATAACACCATTGCTTTCATAGCAGAGATCAGATGAGGTGGAGCTGCCTCAAGACACAGAGGGTGAGGCAGATAGAAGCAGCAGCAGCACAGAGTTGCAGCAGGTATGTTAAGTGCTGTAGTCAGGTGATTTCAATTTGAGATGAGAGGAAGAAGTGTATAAGAAGTGAATACAGTATGAATAACATTTAAAGTGTTGTAATGTAAAGCAGAACAAATACTTAGTTGCTCACAAGACTGAGTACTAGTAATAATACAACCAACATGATTTCCCAGCATTGTTCTATATATTTTTGTGTCATGCTTTCATATCAGAGATCAGATGAGCTGGAGGGGCTTCAAGACAGAGAGGGTGAGACAGGAAGAAGCAGTTTAGAGTTGCAGGTAAGTGCTGTATAAAGGGCCGGGTTATTTGGTATTTTCAATGATGTCTCATGTCAGCAACAGGCTAGCATATTGTCATATTTTATAGGAGAGACCTGAGGAGACAGACATAAGGAGAGAAGTGCAGGCAGGCAAGCAGAAAGCTGAACCAAACCATGCTGACCCAAAGCTCATTGTAGTGCATCAGCTTATCAACAAAACATTACGATTCCAAGAAAAGTGGTACCGTGAATTTCCGTGGCTCCACTACAGTCCAGGAGTCAATGGAATCTTGTGTTTTTTCTGTGCTCAAGCTTTTGGGCACGGAAGATCAAATTTGGCCAAGAATGCAGATCCAACCTTTTGCAACACTGGTTTCCGAAACTGGAAAAAGGCAACTCAAAAATGTGCAGAACATGTCCAAAGCAATGCACACAAAGTTGCTGTCACTACCCACTGCCAACAATCTAAACCAGTCGATGTCCAGCTTTCTTCAGCCAAAGCTGCACAGCAACAGGAATCAAGACGGTGTCTATTAAAAATTGTGAGCTCTGTACAGCTCTTAGCACGCCAGGGAGCTGCTCTTGGGGGCCATGCAGCTGAAGAGGGAAACTTAAGCCAGTTACTCAAAGTAAGATCTGAAGATGACCCTGGCTTAGAGAGATGGCTGTCAACAAGAAAACATGATTTCACATCCCCCCAAATCCAGAATGAAATGTTAAATCTATTTGCAAACACCATAATTAGGGAAATAATTAGCTCAATTTACAAGCTGCCTCTCCTCCAGTATTCCATTATTATTGATGGAACACAGGACATAGAAGGGACTGAACAGGAAGCCATTTGTGTGAGGTATGTAGACCATGATTTGGTCCCCCAGGAGGCCTTCTTGGGTTTTTACGAGGTCTCAAGCACAACTGGGGAAAACATAGCAAAAGTTGCCACAGATGTGTTGCTGCGCTTGAATCTTCCGCTGTCTGGTCTGCGTGGACAAACATATGATGGGGCAGCAAACATGTCAGGCGACAGAAAGGGAGCACAGGCCAGGATAAGGGAGATGCAGCCACTGGCTTTGTATGTACACTGTGGTGCCCACTGTGTAAATCTTGTCACCCAGGCTGCTTGTAAGGCTTCTTCCCTAACATCTGATGCTCTGGATTGGCTCCACAAGCTTGGATGTCTGTACAAATTGTCTGGCAAATACAAAACAAAATTTGTGAACATTGCAACAGCAGCATCAGGGACAGTTAGCAATCTGCGGCCCTTGTGTCAAACAAGATGGACCACCAGGACTCCAGCAATCTGGTCTGTGCTACGTCAGTACGAGTCAGTGCTTCTGAGCTTAGAGGACATGGCCCAAACAGATGCCTCAAACACTGGTGTGACTGCAAGAGGGCTGCTGGAGAGATTCGGAAAAGGTACGACAGTGTTAGGACTCATGCTAGCCACTGAAGTAATTCAGGAGTTGGAGTGCCTTAATTGCACACTGCAGAAGCAGACAGAAACCGTGTCTGGTATGCTATCTGCAGCAGATTGTGTTAGGACCACCCTGAGGGCAAAGAGAACGGAGGAGAAGTTCCAGGAGATTTACAGCCAAGCGACAGAGAAGATCCGCATGCTAAATATTGAGCCCATAAGCATGCCACACATCCGCCGTCCACCAAAACGCTTTATTGGCAACGACACTACTAAACACACACCCACAACCCCAGAAGAACACTACAGAGCTGACTTCTTCAAGGTGCTGGATACTGTGGACATGCAGCTGAAGGAGAGGTTTCATCAGAGTGGTCTGACAATATTGGCAAAGCTGGAGGAAGTCCTCCTAACTGGGGAGCTGGACACCGCAGTGGTGGACCAGTATCCTGAATTAAACCAAAGGTCACTGAAGGTGCAGCTTGACATGTTTAAGCTCCAGTACCCATACAAATCCACTTCAGAGGCCGCAGCTATTCTGAAGAGTCAGTTGCCTGAAGTCCGTGGCCTTTTCGACCAAGTAGAAGCCCTTACACGGCTTCTTATGGTTGTTCCTGCAGCCTCTGCTGAAGCAGAGAGGAGCTTCAGTGCTCTGAGGAGGTTGAAGACCTGGCTGAGAAGTACAATGATGCAAATTCGCATTAACAATGTAGCAGTCTGTCACATTCACAAGGAATTGCTGGATAAAGTCAGCAGGGAAAAGATTTGCCAGGAGTTTATCCTTGCGAATGAGTACAGGAAGCATGTGTTTGGTTCTTTTAGCTGAGAAGAGCAGAGAGGACAGTAAAGGACACATGGAGAGATGGGATTGAAGGGATAGATTGAGGACGATGAAACATTTTCTTTATATTAAAAGTTTGATTATCTGTTGTTTGTCTTAAACCTTTGACATAAGCCATTATATTACATTTTTCTATTTCTTTTTACCTGTTTTTGGTTCGTCTGGTCATATTTTGAATCATTTTGACCATAAATAAAAGAAGAAGAAAAAACAAAGTGGAAATTGAATCTCACATTATTTTAATTTTAATCACACAAACATTAATTCTGAAAATGTTTGACTTTATGAATGATTATCTTTAGTGTTGGCTATCGGCCCCAATATTAAACAATTAAGAAAGTAAGACAGCTTTTCCTTATACATATTTTAGTATTTTTCTTTCTGTCAGAATTTATCTTTATGGCCAACTACATTTTTGTCTGTATTTTTTATCACCATAGTCCCTAAATGTTAGTAGAAATGCAGGAAATGGGATTCATATCGAGAAAGGTTTTATTGCGGAGAGCCCCCAGGCCCCCAGACCCCCTGTGTCCCCCCCACTTCTCAAACCAAAGTTACACCCCTGCACGCACACACACACACACACACACACACACACACACACACACACACACACACACACACACACACACACACACACACACACACACACACACACACACACACACACACACACACACACACACACACACACACACACACACACACACACACACACACACACACAGGGTTGGTGGTGAGGGTTGTAGGCGGATGAAGTGGGTGCGAATTCGGAGCATCGCAGGAAGCCGAAGAATGCTAGCAGGAACATGCATTCTAGGGTAAGGTCGACCGTTGGTGATAAGTATCCTGAGCGTAGGGAACGGATGCAGAGGCTGAGAAGGTCGGAAGTGAGTGGCAGTCGTTTGGCTGTGATGGAGGGTTCCTGCTTACGTAAGCCTTTGATAAGCATTGTGACGTGGCTATGGGACGTGGAAGGACATGTTTGGCCGCTGGCTATTTTAATGAAGAAGTTAATTCCGGCCAAGTATGTCTGAATGGTGGATGTCCGGCATTTACGGATGGAATGAGCGTGAGTAATGAAATTGCAGACGGATATGACGTCCAGAGTGGGGAATGGTAGCTGGTATGCGCCGTGATATGCCTTAAAGCAATTCCAGCCGGTGAGATAGGCTGACAAGGTGCTTGGGGCAAGGCTGTTGAGGATGGCTTCCCGTGAAGCGTGTGTGAGTAGTTCCAGTTGTGGGTTTAGTTGAATATGGTGGCTGAAAACGGTGGGACTGGTATGGGATGGAGATCCGCCTCTGGGGCCAAGTTTCTGAATTTCTGAAATTGGAAACGAGACAAAGAGTCAGCGATGCCGTTCTCATGACCTGGGATGTGTGCTGCTTTGAGGATGAACTGGTGTTGGGCAGAGATTAAGGTGAGTCTGCGAAGGAACTGCATGATGGCTAGGGAGCGAGATCGGCCTTTGTTAAGGATCTCTACGACTGCGCTGTTATTGGTGTGGATGAGTATGGCTTTCCTAGACCATTCGTGCCCCCAAAGAATGGCAGCTATGATGATATGATACAGTTCGTGAAGTGCGGATGAAGGGGAAAGTGTCTGTGAATTGAGAGCTGTGAACTCTGGGGGCCAGGTGGATGAGAACCATCTCCCTGCATAGTAGCCGCCAAAGCCTATGGAGGGGGCTGTGTCAGTGAAGAGTTGGATATCCTCTGGTTTGGTAATGAAGTCATCATAAAAGAAAGAGATGCCGTTCCACGAGGACAATAAATCCTGCCAAAGGTGCATTTCCATTTTGAATGCGTCGTCGAGAACTAGTCGATCGTGGATGGAGGGAACTGACGCCGCTCTGTTCAGCAGGTTGGACAAGAAGGGTTTTGCTTGAGGTATTTTGCGGATGGCGTAATTTAGGTGGCCGAGGAGGGCTAACAGCTGCCGTTTCGTGCATCTGTCTACCTGTAAGTAGTTTGACAAGAGGAGAGTGATGCGCTGTACTTTCTCTGAGGGTAGAGAAGCCTGGAAAGACATTGAGTCCAGGGTGATGCCTAGAAACTCGATGGAGGTTTTAGGCCCTGAGGTTTTCTCTTCAGACAGAGGGATGCCAAGGTCTGAAAATGTTTGTATGAGTGTGCTCAGCCCGTGGCAGGGGGGTGAGGATGGTGGAGTGACGATGAGAAAGTCGTCAAGAAGATGGAGCACATAGGGGAGTCTGTGGTTGTTTGTCAAGATCCACCACAGAGCTTCTGAAAGGGAATCGAAGATTTTGGGACTGCTTCTGCAGCCGAATGTGAGGCGTACTGATAAGTAATACGCTCCCTTCCAGTACACTCCGAAGAAACTCCAGAAGTCTGGGTGAATAGGCAAGATCTTGAATGCACTGGTGATGTCTGCCTTAGAGAGCCATGCTCCGCAGCCTGCTGAGCGGATGAGGGTGATGGCGTGGTCGATGTTTGCGTATTGCATCGAAAAGTCTGGGCTTGGAATGACGCTGTTAATGCTCGGGATGGCTGAGCCGTGTGGAGAAGACAGGTCTATTATGAGCGTCTTTTTCCCGGAGTATTTCCGAGTAGCTATGCCTATTGGACTGATGCGGAACACTGGAAAGGGGGGACTATCGAATGGGCCTATCATGAATCCTTCTTTGACTTCTTTGGCCAGTAAGGTGTCGACGGTGTGAGGTTCTGTTAAAGCGGACTGAAGGTTGTGGCAGATGTGAGATGTGTCGGGCAGTATTGCTATGCCTGGGTGTAACCCATGGGAGAAGCCATTGGTGAGCAAGTAAACAAACTGTCTATCTGGATGATTTACTAAGGCGGTAGCTAAGTTGCTTACCTTGATGGGTGTGCTGAGGTGCCGTGCTAGTCAATCTGCTGGTGTAGTTGGGTTGTGAGGGCAGGTGCTCCTGGCATGAGCGCCGCCGCAGAAAGAGCAGATGTGCATGAGGCGGCAGCTAGAAAGAGAGCCTAGGTCATTGAAATTGTTACACACCATCCTGCCTCCCTGGTAGAGGATTGGCCTTCCGCGTCTGTCAACGCCCTTTGAAACGGGGGCGTTGGCTGATGAACGTTTGTTTGCGGGCCTAGGGATGATGGGAGGTGGGGGTGCGGCAGGTGATAGGCGGTTGAAGGTTGAGGCGTTGCCTCTTGATGGAAAGGGGAGTGAGCGGGGTGGCTCGGGTGGTGGGGCGCTGACTGAGCATGCTGAGGCCGGGTGGGAGGGGGCTCCGCATAATTGGCAAGAGAGGGATGGGCGTGCTGCAAAGATGTGGCAGTAAAGCTCGGAGTCCAGAGCGCCCCAGTATGTTCCCTGGTTGAACTGGTTGAACTGGTTGAACTGCTTGATGCGGCCGGCGGCTTGGCTAGCGAAGTGTAAAAACCTGAGCCTCCGAAGCGTAAGGCCATGTCGAGCTCTATGAGGAGGTACTCGTCTAACTCGGTTCTGCGTGTGGGGTAGACTGAGCAGATGACGTCGCGGTAAAGGGAAAAAGCTAGGGCGAACTCTGCGGGGATTAAGTCCTTAGACCTCAGAGGTGATGGATTTCGCAGCTTGACTAAACCGAAGTTGGTCTGCATTTCCCTGGGCTGGCTAGTGTCTATGATTGATGGCTGTAGTAGTTGAGCTAAGTCTACGTAGTTACCTAGGAGAATCTGCTGGCGCAAGACGGGACACGGGGGAAGGGCGATAGAGGAGGAGGCTGAGGAGGCTGGCTGGATGGGTGGTGTTGCTGTGGCTAGAGTGTAGCTGGTTGCACAGGGAGGAAAAACATTTGGGTGTTGGGGAAGGGATGGGGATGGGATGGGGTAGGGATGGGGGGAGGGGGAAAGGATAGACCAGTTGGAAAATAAGTTACTGGGTAAGAGTCGGCTAATGGGTTAGCATGTAGCATGGCCCCTTGGGTTACTGGGTGAGGCGCTGTTGCTACAGGGTTAGCTGCTAAAGGAGGAAGGTAAGCAGAAGCTGGGTAGCTGTGGACTGCTGAAGGTAGAGAAGAAGAAGGGATGAAGGGATGTATGTGCAAGGGGATTTTGTGAAGCCTGTGAGCACCGGGATGAGAGAAAGTTTGACATAAGCTGCGACATGTCAGACACAGAGAGAGCAGGCACAGAGGGCAATACGACCTGGCCCCCACCAGGGGGTGCTGGTGAGTCGGGCTGTATCCGTGGAGGAGGACGGAGGCCTGTGACGTCACAACCCGTGGTGCGAGCGCGCCGCGCCGTGGTTGGCTCTGGAGCAGGAAGAGCTGTGTGTCTCGTTGTTCTTGCCGTTGTGCTGCTGTAGGCTTTGTAGAGGTTGAACAGTCTAGCCTTGTTGTCATTTCGGTGAAAGTGGATGCCGTTTTCTTTCAGGAAACGTTGGAGTTGAATGACTGTCCACCTCCGTAGTTCGGGCTCCGTAGTTCGGGCTCCGTTTCGGAGCGCGGCTCCGTCCGAGAGGCGTGTCGAGTGCGCCGCTGCGAGTGGCCGGGAGCTGCGAATGAGGCAGGCTGCAGGTGGTGGGGAGATTGGAGCTGGCTGTGCCTGTTGTGGCCCCGGTTGTTTGCCCTCGCTGGCGGAGTAGACAAAGCCTGGGACCTGTCTGGAGTTGGAGGTATCTCGTTGGGGGAGCTTGAGTGGGAGCGGTGGCGGCTGGTGTGTGGGACACCGATTGCCGAGCGCACTCGGCTCCGTTCGGATGCTTGGCTTAGATCCGACCGCTGACCCGAGGATGGCGGGTAGCCGATGTCGAAGAGATCTTCATCTGACTCCGGCGAGTTGATCAGCAGTTCGGGATCCATGGTGAGTTGAATGTTCTCGTGGTAGCGTTTAGCTTGTTTGAACCGTGACGACGCGCTGCGTGAATCACGGTCTGCCTATCTGTCTTTGAAAGGATGGAGACAAGCAGTGGCCGGAAGTTTTGCCGGATATAATTAGGGGTGGCCGTGGTTCGAGGCGGAGTTTTAGGCGTGGCCATGCTCCTGAACCTATGTTAACAATTTAACCTCATTTATATTCACCTGCTGTAGAACAGATTATTATGTTATTATAGAATATGATTCCTATGTTCACAGAGTCCTACACTCCAGGGTTTCCCTTTGTTTTCTACCTGTTCTCATTCCCAGTTCATTGACCTTTGGAACACAGGACCCTGGGAACATAGGACCATGGGAATATAAGACATTGGGAACATAGTAACATTGTACAAAAGCACTTTGGGAAAGTAAGACCTTGGGAATATTGCACCCTGGGAATAGGTCCTTGGGATCATTGGACCCCAGGAACATTTGGAACATAAGATCTTGCAAACACAAGACCCAGGAAACATAGGACCCTGGGAGCAGAAATAGACTACCCTCGTCTCACCTTGTCACACACCAAACGCAGGATGTGATTTCCCCCAGATGATTATTGAGAGCATGTCGACCTAATGGTAGTAATTCAGATAAAGTATTTTTGTTCTCTGTTTGGTGAGAATTCACTGTCCACACCAACCAAGTTTTTCTCCCCCGGCGTCAGACCTTTTACGGAAAACTCTCAAAGTATATGGCATCCAGAGAACAAATCACCATTTATAAACATTAAAACTTGATTTATTATTATTGAATTGGGAGGTTTTGGCATTGGAGGGAGTTTCAGAACCAAAAAATAGTCGTAGAACAATAGTGAGAACACCTGTTAAACCTGTGAATGAGCCAGTTGAAGAAATTGTTTTAGTAATTTTAGCATAACCCAAGATCACTGAATTCCCTCTCAGAGGCACAATGTTGCTATAATTAGTAGAATTGATTGCCCAAGGTATTAAAATAAAGCCAAAGTTAAAATAAATTAGAATTATCTCCTGAAACAACTTAGTTTAGGTCCAGGCCTTTTTTATCCAGGGATTGTTGGACGTATCAACAATCAAACACAGGTTTATCTGAGGAGTTCAAACACATTCAGCCATCAATTTACACATTGAGCACGACCTCATCTGTAAAAGGCAATCCATTACAGCCTATCGATACAAAGAGGACTGCAATGTCCTTTTCCTGTCAATAGTAGCTCAAGAACGCTTAAATCGATCTGAACTTTACTCGAGTCTGTAAATTCGGATTGTCAAAAAGCGAAATAAGTTCCGTCCTTGGCATTTTTCCCACCGGTTGTTAAAGGTATTTGTTTTCTTCTGTTATGTTTTGAAATGTTTTATTAATGAGCACCAATCGTTTGCTTTCTTATCTCCCTCTCCTTTTCTTTTCTCTCTCCATCACTGCTCTTTCCACCTCAGTGACCACTCGCCTCTGTTTACCTTCATGAAAGATTAATGATTGTTCGTGAAACCCTCTGAAAATGAATGCTAATACTTCTCATGTTTGACTCATATCATTTAACCCGCATGAATGATTCATCAATGCTCATTGAGGTGTGAACTGAAAAATGATCTACCTTCTGCAAACGACACTATGAGTAAGAGGTTGGATTATAAGTGTATGCATGTGTATGTATGCAAATGTCTTTGAGTAAAATCCTCACCTTGGGGACATAAATTCAGCATCCTTAGGGCACTGCTTGTTTGTCTGTGTATATTACATTACATGTTACTTGTTAGATGCTTTTATCCAAAGCGACTTACATACTCAATACTGTGGACAATCCCCACAGGAGCAATTTGGGGTGAAGTGTCTCAGGGACACAACGACATGCTGACTGCAGTGGGACTCGAACTTGCTATCCTCTCATTCGAAGATCAGCGCATTAACCCACTGCGCCACACGCCGCCTTGTATATATTTCCATTTACATACTTCGCATTGATGTACTTGAAAAAACACATAAACTTGAACAATTACTTGAAGCCCAGCCACGGCAGACAACGCAAAATGTGTACACGAATCAATAGGTTACATTTCGTGACGATATCACTATTAATAGTGCATCACTTGCAACTTCTATCTTTATTTGGGTTTGATGCTTATTCCATATAATTCCATGTATGATCACAGGAAAGGTTAAGCAGCAGCAATAGCCACCCAATTTTTTGAGAAGTGTACCACAATAGTGCAGGAGCTAGGCAATGTGTACAAAAATAGGGTTTCAAAACGTAAACTTTAAAACCTTTAGCCGTAAAGTTCCATCATATTAGCTTGGTATTACATTTTTACAATACAATGAAATATTGTCACAGCACATTGAGTTTGTTATTAGTTTAAAAGAAAATGACAAATCAATGTTCATTTCTTTGTATCTTCTCTCCCCTAACAGCTTCTTAATCACAACTCCTAATCACCTGATGATGGGGAATTAATGAACCTTTGCAAAGTGTGTGTGTGTGTGTGTGTGTGTGTTTTGTTCTATTTCCACAAATCACCTGTTAATATTAAGAAAATAATGACTAAACCTTGTAAAGCAGCAGCACTACTCAATAAAGTGTGTATGCATATATATGTGTGTGTGCACTGCATGTGTACAGCAGTCATTTCCTGGGTCTGTGTCAGATGGTTAATGTTGCGTGGAGTCATTAATCAAGGCACAATGAGGAGCTGCTGCAACAAGACTTGACAGTAATCTATTGCGTGAGTGTGTTTGTGTGTTTGTGTAGGCTTGTATGTGCCTTACTTAAGAGTATACTTGTGTTTGTGTGAGTTTGACTGTTTTAAGTGTGAGAGTTATGTGAGAGTTGTAATAGAGCGGTGCAGTGATGACGTATCTTTATAGGCCGACCAGGAAGAGAAAAAGCTTTGTGGCAAACACACTTTGCACGTTTTGTTATGCTGAATACTCTGCACATGTTAACACCACTTTGTACATTTTGAAGTCTAAATACATTCACCAGACATTTACATCTGATATAAGGCTATAAACATTTTATATCAAAAAATACATCAGGCCACCAAGCTAAAGGCGGCTAACGTTCGGTAGTTTAGACCAGCGTTTTTCTACCTTGTTGAGCCGCGTTACATATTTTACATTAAAAAAATTCTGCGGCAGACTAGCAACCAAGAAAGTGACACATAAAAGTTACCCGTTTGTTTACTCAGGCGAACCAAGTAGTGCGTGTTCTTGTTTTGCATTCTTTTATTGTCATTGTACAGGTAAAATTACGGGGGTTTTGTTTGGAGATGACGTTTAAGCATGCTTGGGATCAAGGCACTGTTGGATTTGAATTGCGGCAACTAAATAATATATTTTTGGACCTGTTAAGTGAAATTGGACAATATCCCATGGCACAGTGGTTGAAAATCACTGGTTTACTGACGTATGTTATGTCGTAGATCAAAATATGAAAATCTCTTGAGCTTATGTTAACCACAGATCTTATTTAAAGCCTCTAATCACAAACACATTCAAAAACACGTTTACTTCAAGACTAGGGAACCGTAAGTGTTAGAATGCTAAGTCTTTTCCGGGTTTTAGGACCACTCTATTGACACTGCATATTTTTTAGTAAGTTTTCAGTGATAACAGGAAGAGTATAAAAGAAGAAAGTACTTAAATTGTTTTGGAGGTTAACTCTGGTGATACTGTTTGTTTTTCATATGCCAATGAACTGAGAAAAGTCCTAAACCATCTATTAAAGGTAGGGTAGGTAAGTTTGAGAAACCGGCTCGAGATCGCTAGAATTTGAAAATACATAACCGGAGAAAATCTGCCACTTCCTTATAGAGCCCCTCCTCCAACACACACGAACGCGCACATGACCAATGAGGGCACGGGATAAGTTTGTGCACAGATGGAAGGCTGACAGGCAGGTAGGCCATCCAGTTATTTTAGCCGGGCCGGCTAAAATGATTGGTCGTGCTTTTTTCAGTATTACGGCTTCCACAGATGACGTTCTTTTTGTCAAAGCACTTAAGATATTCATTGCTATCGGGATGTTAAGAGCATTCCATGGAATATAACAAAAAGTGTATCTCGAGCCGGTTTCTCAAACTTACCTACCCTACCTTCAATAGATTCTAAGAAGTAGGGATGCTCCGATCGCCATATTTTGGGGCCGATCGCCGGAATCAGTATCGGTCGATACCGATCGCCGATCCGATCGAGTGGGTGGGGCCTATGGGGATCTTCCATTTAAAGTGATGTTTAAAACTCAGTTAATGGGGCTCATTCACTGGCGCTTCCACAAACAACAACCAACATAATTATTACATTCAAATGAAGTACATTATTCAAGTTTACATTAACTTTGGATAATAACACGGGAGAAATGAGCGGAAGCGCTCTCTTTTCCTCTCCCTCCCTCCCTCTCCTGACAGCCGGTCCCTATCCGTCTCATGCAGCTCACTGACCCGACAGTGAAAAATACATATATTTATAACTAGTTTAGCTTGTTCCAGAGGTAGATAAAATATCTACAGATGGAGCATCTTATTTCAGACTCCAGCTTACTGCTTCCTGCCTACTACCTGCCAGTTACCTGCCTAAGACCTGCCAAAGACCAGTATCTGGGAATGTTCAGCCCTCCCACTATTTTCCAAGAGGGCGTTACCAGATTTTCAATTTCAGGATTTAACCAGGAGATGGCGCTTCCTTCACAAAAACAGGAAGACAACTTTTCATGGACTTTCAGTTTTGTTTAGAAGAGCATTTAAACACATCAATATTTTAGATCAAATAAAGTATATATAATCTTGTAATTCAATAATATATAGTCTTTATATATTAAATAACTATGGCCAAACTAAGACTTAGTTTTTCACAAGAGAAAATGCAGATATTATATAAAAAACTAAAGTTAAAATCTTGTTTTTAATGCCCCAAGAGCAATAAAAACACTTGGTAAAAAAATACAAGCTGTAAAAATACTTATATATATTTAATACTAATAACATAATGATTAATTTCAGAAGATAATACTTTTCAGTGTCTGTCTCATGCAGCAGCTGACCCGGCCGACAGTAAAAATAAACATTTATAACTAGTTTAGGTTGTTTGAGAGGTAATTAAAATAGCTAAGGGTGATGATCTGACTTGAAGTGTGTGTTTTTGCTCCTAATTAAATGTGTACAAGATGTGAAGTCAACAGGTATAGGAAAATATTCCTAAAACATCCAAATAGTCACAGCAGGGATTTGCCACTGTGCCACTACAGTTGATCTGTGTGTCTACAAAGAAAGCTTTTCATTTGCTAGATGCTGATGTAGCTATTTGGATTACTTTTGAAGATGCAGTTGGGAATATTTCCTCAACCCTGCTTTGTTATTTTCAGAAAAGTGAAACTTAAATAGGCCTATAAAATGATAGAATTTAAAAGAGTCTTGAAAAAGCATGGTGATGGCAATAAATGCATTAATGAATCCCCAAAATCTACAGAATACATTTAATTTAAGGGGAGCAGTTACTGAGAAGTATATAATGAGAACTGCTACCAATGGTGGCCTATTTAGTTTATTAAGAAATACATATTTTTAGCTTATTTCAGACTCTAGCTTACATACATTTCCCGCCTAAGGATAATATTCCCACAGTGCAGCATAATGTACTGTATTACAAATTCAAAGTAAATGACTGTGGGTAATACAGCAATTTACTGCCTAGATTACAGATTTTGTTTACAGTGTATGTTGCATGTTTTAAATGTGTTGTATTTACTTGTTTAAAATGAAATGTGTTTTAGATTGACTTTTAAAATCTAACTAACTACAGATGAAAAATAGCCTCTTGGCTAACTCTAAGAAGAAAGGGTAGACATATCTGTACTTAGTGCCAAGTAGCTAAGCAGGTATTCACTCAGAGGGGGGTAGGTACTAAATGCCATGCATTTACATGTAGGCAAACAAAGTCAAAAATCAACATACAGTAGGGGGGTGGGGGATGGTGAACGGTATGGTCAATGTTTGTAAACACAATCCCCAGGATGTGTCCTTATCAAACCAAAATAGAAAATGCAGATATTACACTCAGACATCTGAAAAGTCCTTATAAAATAATATAATTTAAAAGAGTCTTGAAAAAGCATGGTGATGGCAATAAATGCATTAATGAATCCCCAAAATCTACAGAATACATTTAATTTAAGGGGAGCAGTTACTGAGAAGTATATAATGAGAACTGCTACCAATGGTGGCCTATTTAGTTTATTAAGAAATACATATTTTTAGCTTTTTTTGATCTGCAGTAGGAAATTGAGCTTTTTTAAGACACGTAACTGTAACTGTATTCGGATTACTTTCAGAGCCATGTATTCAGTAATCAGTAACTGATTACATTTACAAAGTAACCCTCCCAACCCTGTTCATATCGCAATATATTCCAGAAGTCTGAAATGCAAAACGTTAGAAATTAAAATCAATGTTTAATAGCATTATTTAGTCTAAAACATACCGTCAGTTTAAAAGCTGTTTTATTGTGAAAAACCCGGAAGTTCTCATAAAATCTCAATGCCAAGCTTTTATTCTGAAAATCCTTCATATCCGGTTAGTATTGACAAGCATGTGGCTAATATTACGTTTTCTGAATGTGAAGTAAAAATGACACGGAATGTTGCACACCAAAACCTACTGACTTTAACATTACATCTATAGACGTCGAGATATTATTACTGATGAATATTAAATGAAGGTACCGTTGATCGTAAAGTGTTTTCACATACGTGGGTAGCTATGACGTCAGAAGGAGTTACCGTAAATGAGAGCTGCCGTAAAAGTGTTTCTAGGATTTCTAAACAAACTATTACAGCTGTTATAAAAAGTTATGAAAGAGATAAGGAGGAGAAAAGGTTTAAGGAAGTAAGCAAGGAATACAGAATGTCGAAATCCTCTGTTTCACGCGATGTCGAACATTGAAGACAGAGGACGGCGGTCCCCCAATCTACACAGCAGGAGAAAGAAGATCATAAAGCAGATCGGAGGAGACACCACGATCTTTCCCACATTAGTGCAATTCACCTATACTTAACCCCAAATAAAAGAACCCAATAAAAACTGTTGTTAAATAATAGTGAAGTCACGTTGTAATAATAACTCATCTCTCGGTTTGAGTGTTCTTTTTCTGCTTTTCTGACTATTTCTCATTGTGGGGAAAAATAACACCCAGGGATCCTGATCGTTTTAATGAAGTTGAATACAGAATATTCATATTTGTCAGTGATTTCATGTCAATTTGGCGAACATAAACATAAATGATCGTGGTGAAGATGATGATTAAATTAGGATAAAAAATCGGGAGAGCCGGCTGCATTTCCTCTCGTTCGTTTTTTTCGACTAAACAACATTATTTTGTTAAATAACAACATGGTGATGTTTTGTAAATGATTAAATGTCTTATTTAGCACAGACTATGATCCTATCCGTGACATATGGATCTTAACAAAGATCCGCTATACATTAGTACCAGACATACTGTACATCCAGCTTACTGTATCGAAGTTGATTTCACATGAGCTCCAGTGTGGAACCCCACTGCACCCCCTGGTGGATCAATGATCCATTGCAGCTGGCTTCACAATAATTACATTTATTTATCACGGGGGCGGTATCAAGTCAGACTGGGGGCCGGCTCTTCATCACGAACCGATCACGGACCGTGCACGAGCCAATCACGACCCTCGCGTTTCAAACTGTCTAAAATAAGACGCTCCATCTGTAAGGCTGTAAGATCTAACTCTTGTGTGTTTCGCTCCGCTCACCGGTCCGTCACAGCGGATTTCTGCTTCACACACGTTGCATACCGCTATTTTACTGTCTTTTTCGGACACCTTCAAATACTGCCAGACTGGTGAAGCCATTTTCAATCAATCAATCAATGTTTATTTATATAGCCCAATATCACAAATGTTACATTTGTCTCAGTGGACTTCACATTTTGGCGAGCTTGTTTTGCCGCGCACAGAGAAAAGTGTCATCTATTTTACTTCATGTAATCGGCTCTCCCGATCGGCATTTATAGAGAGCACCGATCGATCGGCAGAGAGTGAATATCGGCCGATAACGATCGGCGGCCGATCGATCGGAGCATCCCTTCTAAGAAGTATTATCTGTGTTATACCTATGTGTTAAGGAATAATTATTCTAGATATCTAACCATTTGCTCTGTGACGTTTTATGATCTACTCGTCTGTTATCTCCTTTAAGGAAAGGCCTTGGTGCCATATGTGTTGTTGTCACCAGTTTGTGACCGGTCAACTTGTCTGGCACGAATGGTACTTGTTGTGAGAACGCTGAGGCACTTCTTTATCGGTGTTTGTGGACTCTAAGATGTGAAATCTTTGAGGCCATGAGTGTCGGACGCAGGTGGTTCAGTGTTCCCAGCTGTTTAGTCTACTCCTTCAGAGATGTTGATTACTCTCTGTGAACCAGTTCTAACAAGGTCTAGCATAGAGAGAGGCTCTTCAGAATTGACGTGGCAACTCTACCGTAGAGTCAGAACCTCTGACTCTTTGACTTGTGATGTGTATCCTCCGGCCAATACTCTGAATAAACCCATCAGTGTTTGACATCAAAAGCTCCAATTCTCACCGTGTCTCCTTCCTGAGTCGGTGACTCCCAATGCATTGCTACACAGAAGTTTCCCCCACACTATGTGCCATAAAAGCTATAAAACACACATAAATGAGCCAAAATAGGTGACATGGTAAGTCATTAAAATGAACATGTGCACAGTAGAAGTATTGTGAGCCAATGAAGCATCACTGGAGCTCCACATTTCCTATCCTTCCGCTGCTGAAAATAGTACTCAATGGATGAACTCTTGTTTCACCAACATTTGCTAACAAGTGACCTTTAAAAAAAGTATATATTATGAGGAGTTTTAAAATATTTCCGTTCTCATTAGGAACGTGTGATTGGGGCTCAGAGACACATTCAGGGTAGAGAAGTCGAGATGTGATGGAGATAAGGGAAATATCACCATTAGCATTATGCATTATGCTGATTTCATTTCATACATTTAAGCTTATATCATTGGCATATATTTTGTAAGTTATTGTTAAAATAAAAGCAGAAAAGGAGCAAATACAATAACATCACTACTGCATCTACTTTGGGATGCGGTCAGATGGATTCCCATAAATTGTGTTGAGAAAAGGGGATGAACTGACTGCTGATCCCTGAAACAGCTGTATTTATTCACGTTTCTCGACCAAAACTAAATGGATTAAATTGAATGCATCACGATTACATAACAATTCTCCATTGTCCAATAGTATTATAAATTGAATGGTGTCCATCTCAACAAGGCTTTGCTATTCACAACGCTACTTTACAGGAAGAAAAAAAGAGTGTGGTTTTTCTACATCATCTCTTGGACAGCATTAGTGTCAAGCATTGATGTGTTACCTGCGGCATTGTGGGAAAACAAGTACCATTGTATTTTCACAATGTTGACATTGACTTGGTACAAAATGACTTTTTTGACATCCCTTATTCCTCATGTCACACCAGATTGTTGACATTTTTAGCTTTTAGTGAAATATTCTCCATCCTCTGAGTTATCCTCTAGCACCATCATGAGCTGCCTTATTTATACCTGCAGGATTAATGACATTCCCATCAGCCTCAGCTATACTGTGTTTTATGTTCTAATTAGAGAATGGGATAACGCTGACATGGCAAACTAAGAGCATAAACATAATATTCCTGCTAAACAACTGCATGTTCACATTGCCATTGTTAGCATATAAGAATGCTGACATTAGCATGTTGCTCATAGCCCTGCTGTGAGACAGAAGGGATACATTATTATATTTTTGTTACAAGTAAATCTGGTCCAATCTAGTAAAGAAGAAATCATTATATGACGAAAGGCTTAATCAATACTATTGATTTTATATTTAAAGCCTGCCTTTATAACTAATTTAAATGTAGTATGAAATTTGCACACCACCTTTTCCAAAGAATGGAACTGTTGTGCCTATTTAAGATAAACTGTGGTCTTTTGTCCTGCCTTCTCAAATGTTTCTCAATGATTCTATAATCGAATTTCACTTTGAGTAGTCTTCAAATGAACCCTGAGGCAGCGGGCTGATTTTCAGTGACACTCAACACTGGCCTGAATCTTTTCCCATCATTATCACCGGCTCTGTGAATGTGCTGCTTGTCGATACCAAAGATGATTTACGGAGGAGGCTGGTCATTAGCTTTACAAAGGCTCAAATGTGCAGCACGGGGGTGTTTGAAGCATTTGCACGGGTGTGTGTTGGAGTGCTCAGGCACATATGGCACATTATTTATGCATGTATGCTTTGCCATGGAAAAGAGCCAGTGTTCATACTAGTGTACATACAACATGCACTGTTATGCCAGTATGTTCTGTACCCTTCTTTTATTATGCTTATGAGAAAACATTGAAAGCCTTAATCCAAAGCGACACTTTAACACAGTGTACATGTCTACAGGAGGACCCAAGGACACTTTGACACATCTTTACTGTGCTTAAGACATTGTTAGTTCATGTGTATTTTCTTTATGCGTGACTGTGGTTGTTAAATTCAATTATTTACAAATAGAGTGGTGCAGAAACGACTCCCAACACCTGGAAATAGCTTAGCAATATACCACTTCCGGTTCCCTCCATTAGTTTTTGGTAAGCCTGAAATTAGGTCTGTGGTTAACACAAGCTGAAGAGATTTTCAAGTGTTGTTCTATGACATCAAATAAGTCAGTAAAGACCCCACTGGTGAATGTCTGAACTACTATAAAAAAAGCAATTGCTACGAAAGTGGCTTGAAGAAACTACTTACTACTAATAACGATTACTAACGTTTCATGTCGAACATTAGCCGTCTTTAGCTTAGCTGTGGTGAGATGAAGTTGTGCCACTGGTGAATGTCTGAAGCTTCCGTGTGTCATAAAAACAGCGGTTGCAAACAAGTGACTAAATGAGACTACTTAAAGTCATCAAACTGACACGAGACCGCCTTCAGTTAACTGCTGGTGAAGCGCAGTAAAGCGATCATGATGTAGTTAGTTCATAGCCTAGCGTTAGCTTCTTACTTCTGGCAATTTCATTTAACACTACTTTAATTTAAGTAGTGTTAATATGTGGAGATTATCCTGCTGAACAGTAACAATACAACAATAATGTATGTTTGCCACAGGGCTTATTTTCTGCAATATTCTGAAATCCAATGGGAACATTTTATAGTTTTTGTCAAGGGAGCCCTTAAGATGCTAACCTAACGTCCCATTCGGCCTACAAAAATACATCATTGCAGCAATCTATTAAGAATGGCTTTGAAGTGTAAGGGTTAGTGTAATCTGAAATCAACACAACATAGATTGAATATATTTTGACATCTGCATAACAACAATGCAGAAATAACAAGTTTGGAGTAGTATCAGAGCGTACAAAACATTTACATAAAACTAGTTTCATACATGTTTGTGCCTTTGCATCACACATACATCATTCAAGTGCAGCTCATTTTGCCTGTTCATTAGTGTGCGTGAGTCTGTGGGTTCATCAGTGTGACTGCCAACAGTTGTGCTGCTGATGAGGGCTTTCTGTACATGCAGGGTGAATAATTCCTACTTAGCTGGATACACGCTGCACCCACCGGGTCGTGAAAGTCACTTTGTGTCGCAGTAATTGGCAGGGTGATCCGCCGCATGGTGATTAAGCAGCACGGCTTTGCTAAAGATGTCTGTGTATCCAGGAGAAATCATGAAGGCGGCTGTGGAGAAGGATGTCACACTGGTTGAATACATACTGTTATAGAAACCATCCACTGTAGGTGTATTCATTTATAATAATATACAGTGCATTTGGATATTGCTTGTGGTGAAATCACTATATGCCCATCTCTGATGCATTTCAACACCAAAGGTAAATTAAAATAATCAATAAGACCTCGTACTTCCAACCATTTTTATTTTAATGATGACAGGAGGCACAGCAGACCTCTGTCTGATGGACAGAACTGTGTTCATGACAACTTATATATTTACTTTTAATTCATTCACAGTGCGGTATAATGAGACAATAACAGGCTACAGATGCGGACATATACACACACATATATATTATAGGCTATATATTTATATAAATAATATATACAATTTCAGATTAAAACAAGTATGAGAGCACTCTCATAATAACGTAACACTATCAGAGACTGGATATATCCCCACCCCCTCTCTGGTTGCTACAATGGGGAAATGAAATGACGGGCCAAAAGTTGTATTTACAAGTATTAAAAGTAAGCAGAGGACACCAAACCAACTGAGACCTGTCTGTCCGCCGCATCTATATACACACACACACACACACACACACACACACACACACACACACACACACACACACACACACACACACACACACACACCACACACACACACACACACACACACACACACACACACACACACACACACACACACACACACACACACACACAGCTCCTAAAGCATATCATATATATCAGGATACAGCCGTTGTGTATTTTATTATGTGAAGCACTAAATGGTCTTAGAAAAATATCGACTCTTTGTTTGTAAATATCTACTAAACTAAAGCATACAAATACAGAGAGTAATGTAGGCCTGTTATACTGAGTGATATATATTTTACACACTGCTCTGCTTTCTGCACGGACCTCACAGTTGTTCTCACTGGAAACATCGCGTCGCGATTCAAGCAGTTAATAAAATAATATCCAGGGGATGCATGCAGAGCTGTCATTGGCTGAGATAAGTCCGGCCGTGCGTCACGACTCTTTTAACATCGCTGTTGCCGGAAATACATCCGCGGAGGAGCCGTGGAGGACCCATCAGTGTATCCTCGGTTATAGCTCCTCCAGAGAGCCTCCTTGATGCTCGATCCTCGGTCCTCGATGTGCATTTAGAGAAATGAGATGTCCTTCAAAATGGCGCGTTCAAATCAATTTCCGGGTCACTTCCGGAGGACCGAGGATTCGAGGAGTCGAGGAGGGGAAATTAGAGAATTGAGAAACCTTCACTGTGTTGCACAGGTGTGTACTGTGTGCCTGTGTGAGTATAACGATTTACCTATAAATATGTCCCTGAATCTAGAAAGCTTGAACTCGATGGGTCCTCAGCAGTTTACCCGCCAACTGTGGAGCATATGAGATAAGTGGTTGTCAAGAATATCGATGGACGTGCATACAGATTCTCTCCATTATAGTAAGATGATCACTCTGCAGATGCAGCTGTTAATAATTATTGCACTGCATCTGCACCAAGCAGTGGAGAAAAACGATATGTACATCATCAATATTCCTCAGAGTGAGGGAAGAACAGCTTCTAGGAATTGATTGGTGATAGTACATGTGGCATGCTCTATCAAAATCAGAAGGGTGACGCAACGGCTAATTTCTAGATAAATGTGGATTTATGTCAACTGCTTGTTTTATGGTTGTGTCTGATTTAAAATAAGCAAAGTATTGGATTTCTCAATGTGAAACTATTTTATTGTCATATTCAGACGATAAATACACTACTACACAAGGAAAGATGACAAGCTCAGCAAATACCATCAACTTGCACTTTGATCGAGCACTGCTGCCCCTCCCTTTATGCTATTTCTACCTGAAAATAAGAATAAAAGGTAACACGGCAGGGTCCAGGACAAATGGTTTATCCCAAGCTCCAAGGAAATGAACGGGGCATTCAAGCTAAAAAGACGTTCCAGTTGACTCACAAGGAGGCAGGGCTTAATGAAAACGCATGTGCGATCATAGGGATTATCATGACCCCGCCTCCAACACTGTATCCAGTTCTCTTTATAAAACCATGGTTTATCAAAAACAAATGCAAATATTTAATTAAAAAAAGTAAAGTCCTTTCAAGTCATCTGTCTCAAGTCAAGTCTCAAGTCATGCATACCAAGTCAAAGTCAAGTCAAGTCTTTTATCAATGTTAGTCAAGCAAGTCTCAAGTCCAACAATATGCGACTCGAGTCAAGTCATGTGACTCGAGTCCCCCACCTCTGATGTATACAAAGGAGCAAGCATTGGATCAGTAACCATCACTATGTAATGTGAACTTTTTAGCTTAATATTTTTTACACAAACAATACAGAAAATATTGGAACGCTAAGAAATGTCATGACCATCAATGTCCAAAAAAATATTTGTTTCAATCAATCAATGTGACTGAAAATGATAGAGCATGTCCGTGATCACACACACACTCATATGATGAAAGATGCCTTGTTAATCGAGAAACCTGTGAACTATCACCAAAAGAAAAGATTGCCAATATAACCATGAAAGCAACACACAACAAATAGCACTTTGAGTTTTGTTTAAGCGAATGAAAAGTGCGCTTATAAATAAAATTGATGATGATGAAGACCATTCTTGTTTGTGTATTTTAATGTTCAGTTTGAGCTGACATACACCAATCAATAGGTAACGCTGTCTGGAAGTACCCAGTACAGAGTATTAAAAGTAACATGTGTGGAGTGTGTGTGCACGCCCGTGCCCTCAGGGGTGAAGAATCAATCTGGACCAATTAACCTGTCCAAACATAACCTGGGGGAGAGAGTGACAGAGAGAATGACCAAACGCACCATGGAAATGTCTTCCACCGCACACTCAGACACAAGACCTTTATTCTGGGTTTAATAAGAGCGGTAAACAGTGAAACGAGCCTCTGAACTGTCTCATAAAAAAAGTATCCATTCTTATTCATATTGTGTTTGAATTGGCTTTTCTAAACATGCAATGATCAAAACAAATGTCAACTGTTTTTGTCTGTTATCAGGAAACAAGGGTTTCAAGTCTGAAAGAAAAAAAAGTCGATCGAATGGGAAACACTGGGGGACTGACAATTAGCCAATCAGTGCCACAGGCTGGATTTACAACTTTATCAAGCTGTGCGCATTCTGGACTGCTGAATAATATTTCTAAAATATGATATGACTCAAGTTGATCTACAATTGGATTTTACATAGAAATATGCCTTCTCACTAACGTCCTACATTGGAGTTTGTTTTACTGGGCTGCACTTCAAAACCAGCATGTTGCCATGGCTATGCATCATTGTTGACTTGACACATTTTTTAAGAGTACACTTTTAATCCCTAAGCATCTGACTCATGAACATGCCTGACAATGACAAACAATGTTGTTCCCTAAACAAACCTGAATTACCCTGTTAAACTTTATCAGATACGTTTTTCTGTTCAGTGGTTGCTGGCCATATGGACCCAAAATCATACCCTTGTGTTTCCAGGCTGAATAGTGAGGCGAAGTCCCTCCCCTTCCGGTGGGACTCATGGGACCTTATTTCGGAAAAATTATGTATTGAAGTCAATGGAGAGAGAAAGATTATCTTTCGATCCCGTTTGAATTGTGCCAGGAATTACACATATGATGTTTGTCAATCTTAAATAATAATTTCCATGTCAAAAAAATCACAGTTTGTCGTAAAACTGTTGAAATATAAGACTAGAAAGACTACAAATCCCAGAATCCCGGTCCCGCATGCTGGCTCTTACGGAACCGACTAACTCCCCTTGTGTGTATGTACAGCTCTCAACATGCCCAGACTTGTAGTGATTTGCACCTCTTTTAATACTTTTCGCCTCATTCTGAAAGAAAGAAGTGAAATGTGCCAACGTGACGGCCGTCTTGGTGTGTGGTGCGAGACGGGAGATGTAGTTCATTGAGCGGTTTCACACAAAAAAAGGGTTACTTCACAGTTTTACGACACATTTTTATTTTTTTGACTTGTAAAATTATCTTTTAAATTGACAAACATCATATGTGTAATTCGTGGCACAATTCAAACGGGATCGAAAGATAATCTTTCTCTCTCCATTGACTTCAATGCATAACTTTTCCGAAATAAGGTCCCATGGAGCTCAACCGGAAGGGGAGGGACTTCGCCTCTCTATGGGGATACATGATTTATACCGGTTTGATTTATCAAGTGGACTAAACATACACAAATCCCTTTCCTTTACAAACAGTGGTAGCATTTATTGACAGACAAACAAACTACAAACTGCATGGGTGTGTTACTGCTGAGCTCAAACTCACTGCACACACTTGCTCACCCTGGTACCGTCGGCTGGACTGAAATGATTTGTGTGTTGTGGTGGCAGATTGGCAGTTTAATAAAACCATAATTAACAACTCACAGTCACACACACTTAAGCTCTCTCTCTCTCAATATCTCTCGTACTCAACTTCTTGTGGTTTGCTTTTTTCAGTTGGAAAGTCGTCACACAAACTTCCTCTCAACCTATATTCTGTTGACGGCGTTGTCATTGGTGTTGATAATGAGTTATGGTATATGTGGACCCAGGGACTCTTGGTGGCATGACTGTGAGTGGGTCGGGGGCCGTATTCATAAACATTTCGAGAATACTGGTGGTGTGATTGATGGATTGGTGTGTGTTGGTGTGACAAAATAAAGAAATGGAAATGCACTCTAAGTGAAATAGGTATAGAATGGCTGGTACAATTAATAAGCCCAATCAAATAATTTAGTTTCTATCAAGACATGGCGAAATATGTACACTATATAGAGAGGCGAAGTCCCGCCCTTCTACTTCCGCACCCATGGGACCTTATTTCGGAAAAATTATGTATTGAAGTCAATGGAGAGATAAAGATTATCTTTCGATCCCGTTTGAATTGTGCCACGAATTACACATATGTTTGTTAAACTTCAAAAATCATTTCCATGTAAAAAAAGTCACAGTTTGTCGTAAAACCGTTGAAATATAAGACTATGAAAAATACGCAACTAGAAAGACTACAAATCCCAGAGTTGCGTAAGTGATGTCATACTCGTGTTACTCACCGAAACCTTATAAAGCCGGTCCTGCATGCTGGCTCTTACGGAACCGACTATCTCCCCTTGTGTGTATGTACAGCTCTCAACATGCCCAGACTTGTAGTGATTTTCACCTCTTTTAATAATTTTCGCCTCATTCTGAAAGAAAGAAGTGAAATGTTCCAACGTGACGGCCATCTTGGTGTTGGTGACGTGCGCGAGACCAGAGATGTAGTTCATTGAGCGTTTCACAAAAACAAATGTGTTTCACAGTTTTACGACACATTTATATTTTTTTGACTTGCAAAATTATCTTTTAAATTGACAAACATCATATGTGTAATTCAGGGCACAATTCAAACGGGATCGAAAGATAATCTTTCTCTCTCCATTGACTTCAATACATAATATTTCCGAAATAAGGTCCCATGGAGGTCCACCGGAAGGGGAGGGACTTCGCCTCTATATTTGTTTCCCCTTTATTGGATTTGTTTGCCTAATTTCTGGATATCCTGGTTTTGACCCTGCTTCACCTGATTTAAGTAAACTGAACTTTTTGAACATTCTTGCTGTATCTGTGTCTTTCTTTTGGGTTCAAATCTGTACCTGTGAACATTACAAACTGAAGTCATTTACTGCATGGATCTCTCCTACCTATTTGTCTTTCACCATTTTCTCCTCTAAACTTAAGAACTCTTTAGAGTCCTCCTAACAGATTGGTAAAGGGAAGGGATAATTGTTTGTATGTGATTATTCTTATTCTGAATTGAATCACTGATTCCCCATTGAACTACCTGTTATCTGGATTCCCCATTCCAGCATTCTATCCCGACCTCGATTCCTGCCCGTGTTTCCTGGTTCCCGTTTCCTGTTCTGGTTGCTGCTAAGCGTCTCACCGGTTCGTGTTCCAGCGTGAATCTTTTCTCTATTTCCTGCTGTAGATTTATCCTGCCCTAAACTGAGAGCAACATCAATTCTCCTGAGTTCTTCTGTGGAAGATTTTGTGTTGGACATTGCACACTGCTTGTTATACATATACCTATATCCAGTTTAATAAAAGTAATAACAAACTAATACTCTTGTCTAGCATGCTACAATAGAGTGGTGCAGTGATGACGTATTTTTGTAGGCCGACCCGGAAGTAAGCTGCGCATGGGTTCTGTTAGAAATTAAAATCAATGTTTTATGGCATAATTTAGTCTAAAACATACCATCAGTTTAAAAGCAGTCTTATGAAGAACTCATTGATTTCAGTATTGTGTTCACACCTTAAAAGGTGTGAAAGGAGGGATTGTTAGAAATTAAAATCAATGTTTTATGGCATAATTTAGTTTAAACATCCCGTCAGCTTAAAAGCAGTTTTATTCTGAAAATCCTTCATTTCCGGTTAGCATTAGCATGTGGCTAACGTTTTGAAACCGTGAATTGAAGGTGAAATGACATGTGATGTTGTACACTAAACACACTGGGATTAGCACTCATTTATTGACGCTGAATAACGTTTATCAGGGAATGTTTAAATAACCACAGACACCAGAAGGATGTAATTTAGCAACAAAAAAGGCAGGAATTGCATTGGACCCGCCCCCCCGACGACGCTGGCCAATAGGAGAAGACCTCAGATGACAACAGGAAGACCAAGCCAAGAATCAGGCAGTGCTTCTCCTCCTGACCTGGGCTGACCAACACATGGGGAGAGTGTCTCCGCTTGCAATTTCATTTGTAAACCACCGCATCTTTTGTGTAATTAAATGCTGTTAACTTTTATAAGCTTGCCTTGACTCTTTTCAGTCTCTCCTGCTCTCGGGGTTCAAGAATATCTAACACTATCTACATACATCTTATAAGAGTATAATACATATGTATAATATCAGTTAAAATAAGTGCTTAAACATAGAGTAGTTAACATTGCAGGAAAGCAATATATTAGTACTTTGTCAGGCTTAATATTTATACCCCTGAAGCTTTTTTCTAATTCAAAATAAGACCTTAACCTAAAGTATTCTTTAATGTTTAAATAAAGCCTTATAAGTTTGTCTGTCTGTGTCTCCTATTAATATCTAATAATAAAATAATACATTTCAATAACGTGCTTTAACCACCAGGTGTCCCTTTCTATCAGCTTTGCACCGTTATGGTGTAAATAAATATACCAATATACCGATTGGATCAAATATAAAAGTCAGCCAAATTTAGTATTGATACTGCAAGGAGACTTATATTGTGAAGAGAAATTGAAGATTTTGTTTAATTGCTGATATATTTATGATCCACGTCACATATTCAGTTTAGGCGGCAGTTCTTCCTATTTGTCTTGAAGTCTTCTCATCAGGGCTCTATAAATAGCGAACTACGGCAGATATGTAATATTTAATGCAGCCGAACCGTGTATTACAATGCCGTTATGTGATGACCTCCAAAGAGAAAAGCAAGCAAACTCGGAATAAAGTATTATTAATTTTTTTTTAAATGTTTTCGGATTTCACATCAACAGGAAGTCCGGTTAACTAAAATGTCCGTGCGGAACAATACCCCCAACCCATAGATCCGTGGGTGAATAATGTCAATCACCACATTACACACATCCCTTCACATTTACATTTTAATTTACATTAAAGGGGACCTATCATGCAAAATGCACTTTTGTACGTCTTTTATACATGAATATGTGTCCCCGGTGTTCCAGGGAACTCACCAAGTGTCAGAAAACACAACCCTCTCTATTTTCCTCCATACCCAAATCTCTAAAAAAGGGGCTGCAACGGATCTGATAAAAACTGATCCAGATTTGAACACTGTCCTGACGTCAGGACAGTGGCACTACGGCTATTGGGCCAACTCCACCAATCAGGAGGAGACAGCCACGGCCATTGCCGTTCGAAAGCGCTGGAGACGCTGTAGTACATATGCCAGGCCTGTAGATGGTGCTGTTCTCACTGAATCTGCCCTTGCAAAAACAGAGCTAAAAGATTTCAAATTGAGCAAAATGAGGCATGGCTAAAATGCATGATCTGTTTGGTATTTTGAAAAAAAAAAAGTATAAATATGCCTTATATAGGTATGGTCCTACACTATATTATTCAAATATAGCATGATAGGTCCACTTTAAAGTATTTCGTAAGGCCTTCTAAAATGTTTTAAAATATAATTAGGGTTGTAGTTGAAGAGTTTGCCTGGCAACGCAATCGCACAACGGCACGTCCATTAATTCCACAACCACACACATGGATTAACATCGATTTAATACATTAATGTAGCCTTTGTTTCTGCTAAAAGAGGTGTCAACCAGCTGGGGCAACAAGAAAATCGGCAAAATCGAGTGTGACTATTAAAAAATAAATAATTATTATATTAATATTGACAATAACAACCGACCGTCGGGGAGCGTTCTCATGGCGTCTATTATCAACGCTATGGGAGGTCTATGAAGGTCTATGGGACGCCCTGCCTGTTGAAAACTGACTCTCAAGGGGTACCCTGTCCGTAATAGAGTGACGGAGAGGGGCCCTGACCGTCCGTCAACATGTGACGGGTTGGGAGTGAGAACGTGTTGCTGATCCAGCTCCACCCAACCTCAGAAGGAGAGGTCCAATGGTGCTTTTCCGTTGTACTAGGAACTTGGAGAATCTGAGTTCCCAGTCTGAAATTTCAAATGGAACGCACCCTGAGGTCAGACCCCCTACTTGGAAACTCGGAGATACTTCGCCATACTTGAGATTATCCGAGAATCTCATTCAAAATTGAGTCTCCGCGTATGAACATTAAGAGAACACTTTGACTATATAACATTTTCAGTTCTTCTGCAATATTTTTATCACATAATTCAACTGTACATATGGTACTGCTCATTTATCTCTGGATATGTTGCTACGATGTTTGTATTAAGAAAATAGGGTTAGGGTTAAACTGATTCAACTGGAGGTGACTGCTAAAGCTGTAAACAAGGCGAACAACTTTCCTGCCAATGTCCCTCTTTTTCTGTCTTCTGCCACTGGAACGCAGTCAACTTGAATGTGACCTCACTCCCAGTTCCGATATCCGACTTCCAATGTAAATGGAATGCAGCATAATCCTTCATATGTATAACACACTTGTGGCTGTTCTTGGCCTGAAATCAACCAATTATGTGTAAATTAAGATAGATTGATGTTTTAATTTAAAAAAGCACTAGATTATGTGTGAAAGCTGCTTTATTAAAGCTTTTTCAAATACACAAGAAACTCATAAATCAATAGCCTGTAGATGGAAGGTTTGTAACGGATTAAGGAAATATGTTGTTTGCGGCAATGTTTAATTCCTTTCAAACAGCCTTGCAAGCAGAATAAAAAACAGATATCTATTTTTAACAGCATAAAAAGACAGCGGAGCGGTCAGCTATTTGATCTCTCGGTTCAGTAGCCGAGTAGGATTTGAAGTTGCCGCTGGAGGTTTGTCTACTTTAAAGTGGAACTGTGTACCCATGCTTGTAATTTAGTTTGGGTCTGTGAATACAGTTTGGGAATGAAGAAACAGAAAAATATGAAATGTTGTTTATTTCCCCATCTCCCTTTGCGTATGTTTGTTCGTGTTCTCTATCTGTCACCCCTGCATCTCTGAACTTTCTCTGGCTTGCTCTCTTTTTCTCTGTCAGTTGCCATCCATCCTGCTTTCATTTTCTCTCCTTTTCTCATTGCCTAGCTCTTGATCTCCCTCCTGTTTACATTGTCTATCTTCCTCTGTATTTCAATTTTTCTGCCTACCTTTATCCGATGTTGTCCCTTTCTCCTATTCCCTAATCCATGTCTTATCTTCCATCCATTATTTTTATATCTTTGCAATCCATATTTACTTAATTAAAATTAGAGACTTATTGCCTGCCAATATATAGCATCAACTGAAGTAATCTGAGACCTATAACCAGATAACTGCCGATAAGAAAATGTGATTATCTGTGTTATTAGTAATACTGGAATATTGAAATCAATGTTAGTGGGTGGTGAGAACAATGTAGACATATAGGCTGGGAATAAAGTGAGGCTTAACATATACTGTTACATACTGTATACAAATGATGCACATTGTGTGTATGCTTGAAGTCAAACGAACATGTTGAATACATTTCAGGAAAGATCCTTATCTTTAGACTGGGCATTGTTCGCTCTATGCGGATAATGATGATACATTGTTTTTAATCAATTATGTTATCATAACCTATAATTATATGAAGCTATCTTCAAATATATTGCAAGTTGAAGCAGTTTACAGTGTCTGCAATCAGTGTTATTATCATGTTTGAGCGCAGGCGTAGTGAAATGATTTCAGCTGAAATGATTGCGTTCTCTCTTGAGATGCTATTGACACATTCTAACTGAATTTAGTGTTTTAGCTAAAGAAAGGACCTACTGATTACCTCTGTAAATATACTCTATATCCAAGACTTGCTGAATTGTAAAAGTTGATGCATTCATCATCACCTTAATGTTTCAGCTAATAAATTAGGAGCTTATTTTTTCTATTTATACTGATGGTTGGGCCTAATGTGTATCATATATTAATACAAAACATAAATAATCTAAGTAATTAGTAGCCTAACTTAAAATGTTAAATATGTTGCTCTGTAGTGAAGTACAAGTATAATTATAAGAACATGGAAACACTACTAAGTACTTAAAGTGCAACAAAAAATTGTCCTTAAATGTACTTAGTTATATTTCCCCATTGTATTTTAGTAGTTGTGTAGATGGTGTGATCGTGTGATGGTAGCAACATCTCTAGGTGACACCCTGCAATTGTGCCTGTTCACACCGGAAGATTCCGGTTAGGATTCGGCTGGAAACTGGCAAGAAGTCGGCTGGGAGCGAAAATTCTAGGTGGGTGCCTCTGTAGCTCATCAACAGCTGTGTTTACTCGCATCATTCAAACAACAAGCGCTGGCGAGGGGGCGGGGCTTATTTCCATGTAACTACTATGGTAGATACCAACTACAACAAAATGAACATATTTAACCGTGATTTCATTGTAATACACGTTTCAAAATGATGCTGAAGCAGTGGCGAGCCGTCACTGAGGGCCTAAGATATTCTACAAATAATATTTAAAAACATTTAAAAAAAACATTTATTCTTTTTAAAAATATTTTTCATTAGTTTTACCAAAATAACTTGATTTAATTGTATTTAAAATAACATTTCCAAAGAAATAAATCCTTCGAATCTGCCTATTCAGTTTCTGTTGGAATGTGAAGGGTTAAATGAAAGAAGCTCCTTTAGCCGTCTCTGCGAGGTACTGTGAAGATAGGAGCTGATTGGTGGTCCAGCTATACATTCACAAAGGGCCAGATATAGTAATTCAACAAGAGAGTAATGTCAAATGACAGTACAATTGACCAATCATATCTTCCCTCTAAATGGGTCGGCTTTATTATCGCGGACTTTATGACAAGTTCCGCCCGCTGTGAAGTTTATGCATTTGTTATAACAACGGGTCAAGCTAGGCGGAAGTAGCTAATTAGCATAAGTTCTTTCATGATGTCTCACGTCAGTGATAGTGATGACATCGTTTCTAAAATGTTAACCGAGTCATTTTCAAGATTGAGTTACAATGATAAACTGGAGTGGCAAAGGATCAGCTGCATGACCCGCCATCAAGTACTTCATCCAAAAGGACAGGAGGATGGACTTTGTGTTGAAGTGATTTGATCATCAAAGGTAGGCCTAAGTAAATTTCAATGTGGGCCGCGGTGCTGACTTAATTATTTTGTAATTGTTACTTGGCTGTGGGTGCCTTGTCATGATGGGTGTTTATATAAATCCGAATAATGGTTGAAGTCTTGACTGATGATATGAATTTAAATTGCTATTAGCAATGTTCGCTGCTGCTAGCTAAACAGTCAGGGCTTATCGAGGATACTGTGGCGGGGAGATTCTGCATTTATGGTATTGCAGTACAATGATGGAGTGAGGAGTCACATTTATTTCTGCAGGCTTGCTTTGCATCTACGGAGTGGAGTGTGTTTGAGAACAACAACATCAACACACACACGGACACGGTCATCTGCTACATTGGGAAATGCATTGATGATGTGGTACCAGTGGCGAGCCGTGAGCTTTATACCTAGGCCCTCTGACCCCCACCAATTCCCTCGAAAAAAAGAAAAAAAAAGAGTTATTACGTCACAGCGTATACTTCAGCGGAATATCAAAACAACGGCCCAGGGTGCAAAACGCATCAATGACAGCGACCCTCTACCACACAAAACAACACCTGTGAACCCAATTTGTGTTCTTTGACATTGAAAATGATATTGCATTGTGTTTGTTACTTTCGTTGCAGTTGTATGTCTTAAGTGTAATTTGGCATGCTTTTATTTTGAAGGCGAGTTCACGCTGTTGACAGGAAGTTGTTGTTGCTATGGAAACAAGAAAAGTTTCACAGCAGGCGGAACTTGTCATAAAGTCCGCGATAATAAAACCCACCCATTTAGAGGGAAGATATGATTGGTCAATTGTACTGTCATTTGACATTACTCTCTCGTTCAGTTACTATAGCCGGCCCTCTGTGAATCGCAGAGAGGGCCAGACCTTCTTTCATGTAACCCTTCACATTCAACAGAGACTGAACAGGCAGATTCGAAGGATTTATTTCTTTGGAAATGTTATTTTAAATACAATTAAATCAAGTTTTTTTTCGGTAAAACTAATGAAAAATATAACAAAAATAATATTAAAAAAATATATATTTAAAAAAAATATATTTTTTTTTAAATGTTTTTAAATATTATTTTTTAGAATATCTTAGGCCCTCACAGAGGGCCTAGAGCAGGGGTGGGCAATTATTTTTTCCATGGGGCCACATGAGAAACTGAAAATATTGTGGAGGGCCGGGCCAAAAGGCTGAACTCAATTCTGCATAATATTAATTGTATTTCTTTATAAAAAGCAGTAAATAGCATTGTTTTGACAAGCTGGTAAGAGTATATGTTATAGTTAAGCAATGAAAAAGTGAGGTTGCCTTACAAAAAAATGTCATTTATTAAATCAAATTTCCCAAAACAATGGTAAACAAAATGAACGTTTTTCACCATTTGTGACTCATATTAGTGAACATTTTCAGTCACATTCACTCAAACACATTTTGAGTTTCATTTACTGTTGGAAAGAGGTTCTTAGCATTCTAAAGACATCACAATATTGTCTTTGTACTCCAAATATTAAGCAAGATACATCATATTGAACTGTCACTAAACATCACTGAACTGTGATTTTGAGAAAAAGGCTTCCAAAGAAAGTGTCCCAGTTCACTGCTAGTTGGTGCCTTTACATGCCAACATTTGTAGTCTAACCACCTCATTTGGTGTTTTTAAGTTCTCTTTTCTTGTTCAGTGAGAGAAATCTAGTCTCTGCTGGGCTTTAACGAGTGCATCAAAGTCAGGTTGAATGTCTGAGGTGGAGATGCGAAGCACAGCTGACAGATGATCATCAGTGAGAGAGGATCTATACCTGGATTTCGTAAACTTCATAATTGAAAATGTTTGTTCACATATGTATGCGTGTCCATGCACTCGTTTACCTCCGTGAACAGATCGCTCCCTGTCGTCGTCCCTTTCATCGACCGCATTGCTGCCAGCTCCTCCGTAATCTTGAAGTCCGGTGTTATCCCGCGGACGAATACGAGTAACTGGGCTGTGTCGCGGACATCACAGCTCTCGTCCAAAGCCAAGGAGAAAAAGTCGTAACTTGCCACTTCACGTTGCAGCTGAAGCTCCAGATTCCCCGCAATGTCCTCGATCCTTCTAGTCACGGTTCGCCTGGACAGCGGGACTTGCTCAAATGCGGCTTTTTTTTCAGGGCATATTAGTGCTGCAGAGTCCACCAAGCACTCTTTGACAAACTCCCCCTCCGAGAACGGCTTACTGTTTTTAGCAATTTTGTGGGATATCACAAAGCTGGTCATGGTTGCTGCATCACTGGATGTGTGAAGCTTGGTAAAAAAGCCTTGCTGCTTTTGCAGCTTAGCTAGCAAAGCTTCCGATGTCCGCGCCCTTTCAGCGTCAGTCAAGTTTTTATATTTCTCCGCGTGTTTCGTCTCGTAATGTCGACTCACATTGTACTCCTTAAACACGGCGATCTGCTCCCCGCAAACTAAACACACGGTTTTACCTCCGACTTCAGTAAATAAATACTTAGCAGTCCAATTTTTGTTGAAAACCCTGCATTCAGCATCTACCTTTCTTTTTTTAGCGGACATTTTTTTGAGGGCTAAAGTCGTCTTGTGACAAGGATCCAATAATGTGCACGTCTTGATATACGTATTGCGTCATTATGCACGTGAATAAAAAACAACTTCAAAATAAAAGCAATGCAGCTTTAGTCCATGCATGAGGTAAAGTTAGAAAATATGTTTATTTTGTAATTTCCAATTAGCCTTACACGGGCCGGTCAGAGTCAACCAAAGGGCCGTATGTGGCCCGGGGGCCGTACGATGCCCAGGTCTGGCCTAGAGGGCCCTGACGGCTCGCCACTGGGTACCGAAGGTTTCTGTACGAACATTCCCGAATCAAAAGCCCTTGATAAACGGCGAGGTGTGCGGCAAGCTGAAAGCGCGCACTATCGCTCACAGAGCTAGAGTTTTGGAGGAGTACAGGAAATCCAGATATGAACTCCGGAGAGCTATCAGCAGTGCAAAGAGACAATACAGAGAAAAAGTGGAGGCTGACTTCAGAGGCTGTAACACCCGGAACATGTGGGCGGGACTAAGAACAATGACGGACTACAAAGGTGCTGCGGGAGTGTCTGCGTGCGCATCTCTCCCAGATGAGCTGAACAGTTTTTTTGCACAATTTGAGAGCAGCCAGGCTGTGGAGGCACAGAAGGATCAGGAGCCCTGCCCTTTTGTTTTAAACAGATGTGTGCAAATCCTTTAAAAGGGTTAACCCACACAAGGCTCCTGGACCTGATGGCATCCCTGGCCGTGTTCTCAGGGTGTGTGCAGTTCAGCTGGCAGAGGTGTTCACAGACATCTTCAACAGGTCCCTGCTGCAGTCTGTAGTCCCCACATGTTTTAAACACTCCACCATCGTTCCTGTCCCCAAAAAGACAAAAATCACCAGCCTCAACGATTCCCGCCCAGTAGCACTCACCTCCATCATTGTGAAGTGCTTTGAGCGGTTAGTCAAAACCTTCATCACCTCCTCCCTCCCTGAATCTCTGGACCCCCTGCACTTTGCCTACAGAGCAAACAGGTCCACAGACGACGCCATAGCCCTCACCATCCACACTGCCCTCTCACACCTGGACCAGAGGAACACTTATGTGAGAATGCTGTTCATTGATTACAGTTCAGCCTTCAACACCATTGTGCCCTCCAAGCTGGTCATCAAGCTCAGAGACCTCAGGCTCAACAGCGCCCTCAGTGACTGGATCCTGAACTTCCTGACGGGCAGACCCCAGGCAGTGCGGGTGGGAAACATCACATCCTGCACCCTGATCCTCAACACCGGAGCCCCTCAAGGCTGCGTGCTCAGCCCTCTCCTCTACTCCCTGTTCACACACGACTGCGTGGCCATACACAGCTCCAACACCATCGTGAAGTTTGCAGACGACACGACCGTCATCGGCCAGATCACCGACGGCGACGAGACGGCGTACAGAGAGGAGGTCGAAAACCTGACATCTTGGTGCCAGGATAACAACCTCCATCTCAACGTCAGCAAAACCAAGGAGCTGATTGTGGACTACAGGCAGGGCCGGCCCTTGGCACTGGCGAACTAGGTGGTCGCCTAGGGCGCCAGATCTGGAGGGGCGCTGCGCTGGGAGAAAACAAATGATGATTAAAAAAAAATATAAATGTATTTATTTTTTATTTGTATTCTGCCTAATTTTCTGCCCTTGATGTAATACATTTACATGAATAATTGAATAAAGTAAACACCCTTTGCACCCCGGGCCGGCAACATTTTGCATTTGCTCTGTACGATGGGCGCTGTAAGGGATGAACGTGGGGGATGTTGACTTATCAGGCGCCCGCAGCTCACAGCCAAAGTGAGAGAGAGCCTCCGAGCGAGCAAGAGAGAGAGAGAGAGGGTGCACATCGGTACCGCGGATTGTTGTTGGATTGAGGCTGATAACTACAGCTCAGTGAGGTAAAGGACTCTGAATGTTTAGATAGTTCACTTTAGTCTAAGTTATCTCAGTGGGTCTCAAACGGTTTGGTCACAATTTATGTAAACAAATATTTCCAAGGCACACCTTTATAATTATTAGGATAAATAACAACAGGTTTGAAATCATTCCAATGTATACTATAGCAGGGGTTCCCAACCTTTATTGTGCCAAGGACCGGTAGATACATTAAAAAAAAATCGCGGACCGGTTGTCAATTTTAACTGATTTTAATATTTACTCACCACCAGCAGGTAGCAACAGAGGCTAATTGTATGTAACAGCCTGAACAAATACTAGAACAATATGCATCCAAAACATATTAACAAAGTTTAAAAAAGAACCAGTGTTGTTTTTTGGTTTTTCGGAAAACCAAAAAACCGACGTTATTCGGTTTTTAAACCAAAACGGGAAAACAGATAAATCAACGTTTTGGTTTTGTTTGTATGATTTACGGATAATCCAGTGAATGCTGGGAAAACGAGGAGAAGGCGCATTATGAAGGAGATGTCCGGTCGCCAGGGTGTGTTGTGTGTGTGTGTGTGTGTGTGTGTGTGTGTGTGTGTGTGTGTGTGTGTGTGTGTGTGTGTGTGTGTGTGTGTGTGTGTGTGTGTGTGTGTGTGTGTGTGTGTGTGTGTGTGTGTGTGTGTGTGTGTGTGTGTGTGTGTGTGTGTCACTGGCATTTGTTTTCAGAAGATATTATGATAGTGTCGTTCGTTCCGGTGCACTCCCGACAGCATTTAGCACTACATCGAGATTAAGATTAAACTAATTTATTTTGGGAACAGCCGCATATATGCCGGTGTCGGACAGACACAAACACACCGAACACACAGAGCTGAGCTGAGCAGAGCACATACACACACACATCATGCGCCTTGGTGACTGACTGGACATCTCCTTCATAAAACTAATAAAAGGGGGAGTAATCGGGCAGTTCGATGTATGTAGATGTGTGTGTGGTTAACACGTAGCAGCCTGCAGTCACTCTTAAGCTGTTCTGATTAAGTTAAACACAGCGAAGGCGGTGCGTAAAAAGGCACAGCTCTTTACCGAGTATATGTCCCGCTGCCTCCTGATGCTGCAGCCATGTCATGAAGTGAAGGAGGGTTTCCTTCTATAAAACAGCTGCGGGCAGCAGATACCGTGAGAGTCCCGGACATTAATTCATAGATCAAGGCAGACTGGTTTACTCTCCTGTTTTGCCAATCCGGTGCTTAAACAAATAGCTCTACACCCCTGGCCGACATGTCCTTAAAATGAAGTCCGAGTTTGAAATATATCTCAAATAATGTATGCACCACCATTTCCCCACATAAACATAACCGTCTGCAATCAAACGGTTGTCTCCTGTGCGCTCCTCTTCCTACTTGGCGCACCAGTAACATGCTCGTGCGCACAAGAGGCTGAGACCTTAGGCTGAGCCGCCGAATCCCTCGGAACATCATAAAAGCCATTTTCAACAGTTTTCTGGTGAAAGATTAACTAGCTACTGGATGAAATAATATGACTGGTGGCATAGGTGCGAAAATTAAACACTTTTTGAAAAAAATATTATGATAAAATATTTTTATATATTTATAATTCTGCAAATATTACGATAAACTCACAGCTATTTCGCGGCCCGGTACCGGTCCGCGGACCGGGGGTTGGGAACCCCTGTACTATAGGACAGTAATCAAAAATATCCTTTAAAACTGGATATATAAAAAAAAATGCATGAATAAATAAATGTTAACTAGGTAAAATAAGATATGAATGAACAACAAAAATAAAATACGTTACATTTATTTGTTATTGGCTATGGTAGGTTATTGGTTATGTTCACATACTTATTTGATTATTAAAATGTAAACCGATCTTTTTCATATGGGTGTTTTAGAGTTGTACCCCCTAGATCTAATCTCTAGTAATTCTGCTCAAAGTGCACCAGATTGAAGCATTTTACTTTAAAATGTTAAAACAAATCTTTCCAGGGGGGCATACCCCCGGAACCCCCTAGAGGATGTGACGTCCACCCCCCAATTAAACCATGTTCATACAATAATGAATACATTTGAAACCTTCTTTATGTATATAACCAACATGTGAATACGTTTAAGTTGTTGTAGTGTATTGGTCTTTTGTAGAGATTTTTCATTTATTCTTTATATATTCAATTGTGTATTGCTTGTAGGGGGGGGGGGGGCACCAAATCATAATCTCGCCTAGGGCACCAAAATGTCTAGGGCCGGCCCTGACTACAGGAAGCAGCAGAGAGAGGGTCACGCCCCCATCGCCATCAATGGTGTTAAGGAATAATTCTTCTAGATATCTAACCTTTTGCTCTGTGACGTTTTATGATCTACTCTGACGTCTGTTATCTCCTTTAAGGAAAGGCATTGGTGCCATATGTGTTGTTGTCACCAGTTTGTGACCGGTCAACTTGTCTGGCACAAATGGTAATTGTTGTGAGAACGCTGAGGCACTTCCTTATCGGTGTTTGTGGACTCTAAGATGTGAAATCCTTGAGGCCATGAGTGTCGGACGCAGGTGGCTCAGTGTTCCCAGCTGTTTAGTCTACTCCTTCAGAGATGTTGATTTCTCTCTGTGAACCAGTTAAAAGGTCTAGCATAGAGAGAGGCTCTTCAGAATTGACGTGGCAACTCTACCGTGTAGTCAGAACCTCTGACTCTTTGATTTGTGATGTGAATCCTCCGGCCGAATACTCTGAATAAACCCATCAGTGTTTGACATCAAAGCTCCAACTCTCACCGTGTCTCCTTCCTGAGTCGGTGACTCCATGCATTGTTACACAGACGTTTCCTCCACAAATGGGACTACGGTGGAGAGAGTCAGCAGCTTCAGGTTCCTCGGTGTCCACATCACTGACGACCTGACATGGGTTGCGGTCGAATAGTCCGTTTTGCTTAGGAACCTTCCTAACGGAGTGAAATGACCCGGAAGTACCTCAATGGCAGCCACGATAAGAGCCGTTTGAATTCTCCAGATGAGTTACGGTGCTTAATAAGCATTTTAAAACGTATGTGGTAACTTGCCAAAGTGCTTTGTTTTGAACGTTCATCAGTATTATAATCAAAAAGAGAAATAGTTAGTTTTTACTGAAATTATCAAATAAAGTAAACATTTCACAGTGTTTACTGAGCTGTATGGGGTTTGTTCAACTTTTAAAAGATGTTTGAATGGTGATATACACAGTGATAGATGTTAAGGACTAACGTTTATAATAAATACATTTGTATTTATTTTAAGATCTTTTCATACAATCATACGTATTGGGATCATTTGTATTAATGTGGACCGGAGGGAGAGGGTGACGAGCATAAGTTTCACTTTCCTTTTGTTTTTCAATTCCAACTTTGGTCATGAAGAATATGTTTCTCTGTTGTCCACGTTAAAACAACAGCATCAGAGCAGCGTGCAAAGTCTCTAGATGAGTTTACAGTAGTCCGTCGTTCTTATTAAACATCCATGTAGTCCGCTGTATAGAAAACTGTAGTTTCCCCACAGCAGCAGACGCACATTTATGACCTCCGCTGGCGCATCATAAATACGTCGGATAGTGAAAGTGCAGTCGCATTCTCAAAGCACCGCAGCCTCTTCTCCTAAATCCTTTTGAATTCTCCTATCCACTATTCCTTAACCCCGTGACGTTTCACACAGAGGTCAAAGAATAGACGATAGGAGCAGATTTTTGGACTATTCGACCGCAACCATGGACTCTTCACACTACCACTATCACTAAAAAAGCTCGACAGCGGCTCTTCTTCCTCCGAAAGGCTGAGGAGGTTCAACATGGACCCCAGGATACTCTTCCACTTCTACAGGTGCACCATAGAGTAGTTGATCTGATTGAAATTGTGATTTTAATCTCAAAACCGCTAAAGTATTTTCAGGCAGAGCCCCTCCTCCCTTCTTCCAAGCGACTTTGTTAACTACTTTGAAAAAAAGGTTGATGATATTCGCTCTTTTTTCTCCGACTCACCATTACTGGGTCACCAGTCCCACCGTTCACCCTCACACTAACCTCCTTTTCCCCTCTCTCTCCAAGTGAGGTTCTTACCCTCATTACCTCTGCCCGTCCTACCACTTGTCCTCTGGACCCTATCCCCTCAAACCTCCTTCAGACTATCGCTCCTGATATTCTACCGTTTCTCACCCATCTCATCAACACTTCTCTAACTTCTGGTCACTTTCCAAACAGTCTCAAGGAGGCAAGAGTAAACCCTCTCCTAAAGAAACCCACTCTCAACCTGTCCGATGTTATAAACTACAGGCCTGTCTCTCTCCTCCCATTCCTGTCTAAAACACTTGACTTTAAACAACTCTCCTGTTATCTCCATCAGAACAACCTTCTTGATCCGCACCAGTCTGGTTTCAAGGCAGGTCACTCCACAGAAACTGCTCTCCTTGCTGTCTCTGAGGAACTGCACACTGCTAAAGCAGCCTCCCTCTCCTCTGTCATCATCCTATTGGACCTGTCTGCTGCATTCGACACGGTGAACCATCAGATCCTCCTTCGCACTCTCCAAGAACTTGGAGTTTCAGGCTCTGCACTTTCCCTCCTCACCTCATACCTCAAAGACCGCACCTACAGGGTAACTTGGAGAGGGTCCGAGTCCGACCCTTGTCAATTAACTACAGGGGTCCCTCAGGGCTCTGTCCTTGGTCCCCTCCTCTTCTCTCTATACATAATCTCGCTCGGATCAGTCATTAGCCCGCATGGTTTTTCATACCACTGCTACGCTGACGACACCCAATTAATTCTGTCTTTTCCCCGTTCTGAAACCCAGGTCGTCGCACGCATCTCTGCTTGTCTAGCAGACATCTCTCAGTGGATGTCTGCTCACCACCTCAAGCTCAACCTTGACAAGACTGAACTGCTTTTTCTTCCGGGAAAAGAGTGTCCCACTCTTGACCTAACAATCAACATCGGCCCCTCAGTAGTTTCCCCGACTCAGACTGCAAGGAATCTGGGTGTGACCCTAGATAACAACCTGTCCTTCACTGCAAACATCGCTGCTACAACACGCTGCTGCAGATACACTCTTTACAACATCAGGAGGATACGTCCCCTCCTGACCCAGGAAGCGACGCAGGTTCTGGTCCAGGCTCTCGTCATCTCACGCCTAGACTACTGCAACTCCCTCCTGGCTGGTCTACCTGCATGTGCCATCCGACCTCTGCAGCTCATCCAGAATGCAGCGGCTCGTCTGGTCTTCAACCTTCCTAAATTTTCCCACACCACACCGCTCCTCCGCTCCCTTCACTGGCTTCCAGTAACTGCTAGAATCCACTTCAAGACACTGGTACTAGCGTACCATGCTGTGAATGGATCTGGCCCTCCCTACATCCAGGACATGGTTAAACCATACACCCCAGCACGTGCACTCCGCTCTGCATCAGCCAACGGCTCGCTGCACCCGCACAGCAAAAACACGCCGGTTTGCTATCCTGGCTCCAAAATGGTGGAATGAGCTCCCCATTGACATCAGGACAGCAGAAAGCTTACACATCTTCCGGCGCAGACTAAAAACACATTTCCTGTTTTCTTCAAGTTTGTATCTTCTTGGTCGAATGCACTTATTGTAAGTCGCTTTGGATAAAAGCGTCAGCTAAATGCAATGTAATGTAATAGAGAGTATCCTGTCTGGCTGCATCACGGGCTGGTATGGCAGCTGCACCGCCCTCAATCGTAAGGCTTTACAGAGGGTGGTGAAAACTGCACAGAACATCACCAGGACGGAGCTGCCATCCGTGGAGGACCTTTACTCCCAGCGGCTCAGGAAGAAAGCTCTCAGGATTATAAAAGACCCCCATCACTCCAGCCACAAACTGTTCTGTCTGCTGCCGTCTGGCAGGCGTTACCGCAGCATCCGGACTAAACCACCAGACTCAGGGACAATTTCATCCCACAGGCAATAAGACTGTTAAACAACTGAACCGTTGAAACAACATCCATAACATTCATCTGCTACTTCGAAATGATGTATCTATTTATCTAATATATCATATTCCAATAACTTGCATATAGACTCTTATTGCACTATTTCACTTTTTTAAACTATTTTTGTATTTACTATTTACTTGCACTATATTTCTGTTTATCTGTTTTACTGTGTTGCACTGTTGGAGGAGCCTGTGACCTAAGATTTTCATCGTCATAACTACACTGTAGCTATGTTCGTATGACAAAATAAAAAACCTTGAACCTTGAAAATATGATTTATTTTTAATGTTATGCCCTTGATGACTTGTAATACTTTGGCGCATGCTGCAAACTCCAGAGGCAACTTAACGTCTCCTTTACTCCACTCTGCGTATGTGTGTGTGGGGCGGCAGAGCAGAGTAGACAAATATGTAACACAGATAAAATAGTCTGGGTTAAATTCTGCTTAAATGGAAAAATATGCAGTGTTTGCTGGTATAAAATGTAAGTTCATTCTAAATTAGTAGTAAAGGATAATGGGAAATCCCTATAGCGATCCTCGGTTGCTATGTACGCCATAGTAACGGAGGACTTAACCTGTTAAGCCCGAGAGACCCCGGTACCGGGGCCCTCCCGCAACATCTTGCAGGAAACAGTGTCTGAGGGCATGTTCATTTAATAAACTATGAATGTTTTATATCCATGTAATGGGAAGAAAGTCATCTAACTGATCTTTTTTTTTTTTTTTTCAAAAAAACCCCCACAATGTTAACGCTGAGCCTCTGAATTAGCAACGAGCGAAAAATGCTAACAGATTTACTGCACCGAAACTCACTCATAAAACCTTATTATTTATATTTTCTGCACATCCAACCCATCGATCTGATCCTGAGATGACACAGAATCGATGGGTACATACATTATCACTCTATGATACGAACTCGCGACTTTATAAACAAAAACAGACATCAAAACATGTGGCGCTAGGTAGCTAAAAACGCTAACATGGCTTACCTGTGTCGTAGTCTGGTCAAAAGTGGTCTTCAATGGCATTAAAACGATAAAAATGCTGCTGAAGTTAATCCATAGGTTAATCCAATGTGCCTGTGTCCCTTTGAAATGATTTCTGATAATCCATAAGCAATAAAACTGCTTTTCCGTTTCCAGATGTCAGAGCTAGAGATAGGTTCGCTCTGATGCAAAACTGCATGCGCGAAGCCCTCACCTTTTTCTTTACCGTGTGTGTGGGGAAATTCCCCTTCGATTATATTGGCTCTAACGGTCAGAAAGAGATTTAATTCGTCGAAATCGACAAAGGGGGGCCAGAGATATGGAAAATCCACCCAAATGACCCCAGAAGTGTTTTTTTTTTGCAAAATCTCTCTAAAAAGGTCAGATTTAACTTGTTTTGCATCAATCTTGATACAGGGTACTTATTATATGTTGTACTTTGGATTCCTAAAGGTTTTAGTCTACTAACCCATCATCCAAGGGTAGTTTTCACTATAAGTAAAAAATAATTTTTGGACGGACACTATAATTTACAGTTATTATTATTTTACTATGTTCAATCTGAATTTTCTTTAAAATAAAAAACATCTATATTGATTCTGACTTTTCTACATCCAACTCACAGGTTTATCTTTACTTTGATAAAAAAGATTATTAATTTAACCCTTTTAGAAGGGAAGATATGGTCATTTGTTCTGGGAATGTCATTTTCGAGCCTGAGACCTGAAAAACAGGCTCAGGGCTTAACTGGTTAATGGCAGGTAGCGGCACTAATATTGTCTTCCAGTCTATCCTCTGGAAGTCTTCAATGTGTCTGTGGTGGTAGAGGAGCAGATCTTCATACATGACCACTGAGATGTGCCCACTGGCTTTACCATGTTAATAGGGGAAATCTACTGTCTCAATCTGAGTACCCCCACAACATGAAATACTCCTTTGAGTTCCTTCAAAGGGTCATCATGAGCATCAAACCGGACCAGTGCTCAGCCAGAATCCATTGGCTCAGAAATACACTGCTGAGATTTCACCTGTGAAAATTACTGTGCCATAGCTCCAGGAAGAAGGGAGTTTCTGTTTTGGACTGTTGCTAGTTCTGCACATTGTTCTAATTTTCAGCAGTGTCATTTGTACAGTGCAGGTCACATATGAACACAGCTGCTGAGATCCACATTTCAAGCCCTTATTGAGAGGAACCAGTGTTTTGGGGTCCCCTGCATTGTTCTTAACAAACATAGTATTGAATTCAGCAATATACATTGTGCAACTCAGGTCAGGTATGGAGGTGGTAGAAAAAGAGGTGGTAAACCCTTGTGCTTTCCTGAACTGAAGGTTTGATTGTCTTCATTTGTATAGAGACAATCACTAACATGACAAACCGAATGTTTTGAATTAAAATTGCTTTCAAAAAATCTTCTATCTAGTCATGAAAGTTTATTGCATGGTTCATTCTGATTCTGCCATTTCTCTTTCTTCATCTGGCCTATTGTCAATTACATTATGGTACACTGAAAATAATTGTAACTATTACTAAAATATTACTTCAACAAGAAATTACTATTTTAGTGCTTTAGCTCAAAATGTCTCCTTTTAATTAATTTGCTTTACTTGTATTTTGTATTCAAAGTACATTTGAACCATAGCAACAAGTAAATATTAACTAAAGTATTGTTTTCACTGTAAAATTGTTAAAAGCTAGTGAAGTTTACCTGGGCAACGTGAGTAAAGGTGGGTGACTATGTTGGCCCTATGAGGTCAGAGGAGTTTGCACACGGTACAGATATTTGGGAAAAGAGGACGGTTTACTGTTTGAGTGGAAGAGAGCATGGACCCTCGGTTAATGTGATGAATAACCGTGGATTTGGAATCATGTGAGTATATTTATGCGCTTGGTCAACTAGTAAAATTCCTGTTAGCTTGTCAGCTGAATGTAGATATTAAAAATGAATGTTAAAGGCCCCATGTCTTGGCCATTTCTACTGATCATAATTCCATTGTTGAGGTCTACTAGAATAGATTTACATTGTTCAATGTTTTCTCATACAGCATCTCTGTATAGCAGGGGTGTCAAACTCAAATACACAGTGGGCCAAAATAAAAAAATCGGTACTAGTCGAGGGCCGGACTAGTTCAATGTTTATTGCAAAACGTATTGAAATGAAATTATTGCACATATTAAACCTGGAACTAACAAAGCTTAAATTATTGCCTATAAAAACAACATTAAGCATTAAATAATCAGTTGCATTCATATCTTATGGCTCTATCTGCAGCTTTTCCGGAGTCATTTCTTATGATTACATTTTTCCACAGGCCAACAACAGCTTCAAAAAAACAATTTCCCTCAAAGAAAAAACCAAACATGCAAGAAAAAAAGTGCAGAAGGAAACATCCACTCAGTTTGCTGCTCTGTGATGCACACTAAGCCAGATACTTGGCATCTCATCTTGGGTGCAAGTTCATCAATGTTTGGGGTCAGGCTCTGAGCTGAGGAAATCCTCAGGATTGAGTGAAGGTGTGCGTTTAATATACCGGCGGGCCAGATCTAATAGTAATACAAAATTATCCTGCAGGCCGAAATTAAATCCACCAAGGGCCTGATTTGGCCCCCGGGCCTTGAGTTTGACACATGTGCTGTATAGTATGTGTATTCACTCTCTGTCCTACACGCCTTGTTGGAGCTCCTAACCCTTACTGCTTGGCTCAGATCCACCAACGTCAGCAAGATCTCACCTCTATTAACTCCTGAAGAACCAGGTTCAATTAACTGCTGTTTCAATTCAGACGACCCGCTAAATCTGTTTAAGCGATCCCGAAGGATTTTGATATCAGTAATGAGGTGTGGCCCTACCTAAGTGTCAGTGTGGCAGTGTGCAATCTTACCTTTTAAGCAGGAGAGGAGAGCGCAGATGTCTTTTAAAGTGGACCTATCATGCTATATTTGACAAATATATTGTAGGGCCATACCTATATAAAACATGTCTGTGAAGGTCATGCATTTTAGCCATGCCTCATTTCGCTCTATTTGCTCTTTTCCAGCCCTGTTTTTGCAAGGGCTGATTCTGTGACGTAGCTTTAATGCAAATGAGCTGCAGCTGACCACGCCCCCTGCAGGAGAGGGGAGCGTCCGTCGTCCTCCGTGTTTTATTCTTATATGATTATATAGAGTCGTTATTCATTTGTTTTAAAGCTCAATAAATAACAAAGAAGACCTTTGACCGGCACTTTTCTAATTTTGTCCGGAAGATTTAAACTTTACATTTACATTACATATTACTTGTTAGATGCTTTGATCCAAAGCGACTTACATACTCAATACTGTGTGCAATCCCCACAGGAGCAATTTGGGGTGAAGTGTCTTGCCCAGGGACACAACGACATGCTGACTGCAGTGGGGTTTGAACCTGTGACCATCTGATCCCCATACCAAGGCTCTTTCCACTGCGCCGCACGCCTCCCTTTAACGGACATGTTGACCGGCGGAAAAAGATCGAACTGAAACTCTGCCGCACGGTCCCCTCGTCCCTTGGAAGAGGCGGAGAGGTGGGTGTTTGTCATCTGCTGGTGGACTACCGGAGAGAATTACAGTGAGGGAGGGATTGCATTGAATTACAGCAGCAGGAGCAAACGCTTGCCTCGGGGAGGGAGAAAAAGAGCCAGAGCGTCCACAGCGGAGAATAAACAGAAGGGCAACCATGGCAACCATGTGGCAGACTACAGCACCACTTACAGGCCTGGCATATGTACTACAGCGTCTCCAGCGGCAGTGGCCGCGGCCCAACCCCCCATTCCCCTGATAGGTGTAGAGTTGCCCATATAGGCGGACCACCCCTTTTCTGACGTCAGAACAATTCAAATCTGTATCAGCTCCGTTGCAGTCCCGTTTTTAGAGATTTGGGTATGGAGGAAAAGAGAGAGGGTTGTGTTTTCTGACACTTGGTGAGTTCCCTGACACACCAGGGACACATATTCATGTATAAAAGACGTACAAAAGTGCATTTTGTATGATAGGTCCCCTTTAAGTTGTCCCAATCCAAAAGGTGGGATCAGTTTATTTGAAGAAAAATTGGTCCACACTTATACAGGGTTTCTACCTTCTCTCGTTACAACATTACAATCATATAAAACATATCATGCTGTGGTCATTTTCTAATCTAAAACCTTAATTCATAGTTTAGACATTAAAGTCTTCCGACATAATCCAAAGGAATCTTCTCACGGAACATCCACAACCTATGGCCTGACACATTCAGAGGCCGCTCCTCAAATTTAAAACTGTGGACTACGGGGACATTCACAGTTTTAGATAAAGCTATGGCACTGGTGCACTCATTTGTCATTTGAAAAATGTTTTTATTGGGGAGAGGGGGTGTTTGCTGTTGCTAAATTTCTCTAATATTTACAGTATGAATTTACCCAAGTAGCTTTAAAGATGGATTTTACCAATGCAAGTGTCTTTTCAGTTGTTGCATACAGATCATTAGGATCAGGCCTGCCTGACCAAAAGCCAAAGCCAACAGATCATCTGACCAGGCTGAACCTGGGTTTCTTTTTGCATATCATAATTAGATCCAAAACATGAGTTTAAAAACTGTTTTTTTGTGCAGTTTAATCTTTCTTTACATCCTTGCAGCTAGTTGGTGCCGTCTTTTGTAGAATGTTCAATTGACAAGGCAATACATTTTGCTCCCTCTATTTTTGTATACGTGAGTAAGTTTACAATTATGTAGTGTTCCCTTCTGGGTCAACACGACCAGCTCATCCGGGCGTTAGTCGAGAGTAATCAATCCATGGCTCATCATGTCTCAGAGTTAGCTTGCCAGATCTCTGCTCTGACTACCTCGGCTGCTGCTTCTCGTGCCACTCCCAATCCTGCTCCTGTTTCTACTCCTCGCCAGGATTTCCCCATCACCGACCCTGAGCCATTCCACGGAGAGGATTTCTTTTTCAGTGCAACAAAGTTTTTCACCAGCGTCCTGTTTCGTTTGCAGCTGATGTCACCAGGATTAATTATGTTCTGAGTTTGCTCCGTGGCAAGGCTTTAACCTGGGCAGAGGCTTTGAGCTCTTCGGTGGATTATGACTCTCTGCGTTTTGAGTGTTTCTCAAATCAGTTTTCTGCCGTTTTTGATCATCCCAATTATTCTGGCTCCGCCGATAATCAGCTGCTCAGTTTACAACAAGGAAACCGGACTGTGGCCGAGTATGTGGCCGAGCAGAGGCTCGATGGGACGAGGCGGCTCTCAAGGCAGTGTTTTTGAGAGGTTTAAAGCAGCGGTTTTCAAAGTGTGAGGCGCGCCTCCCCTGGGGGGCGCCAGAGAGCTTCAGGGGCAGCGTGAGACAAAACATAATGAGAAAAAGATGAGTTATGCCGGGAGCATATAAGGATGTATCCACAATGTTGAAAATGTTAAAAAAAATATGTGTTGAGAACACGGCGTGCGAAAATATAAGGGTCGTGCTGCAGCTAGATTTGCCTGTCCTCTGTAATAAGGTGTCGGCGACTGACATGCAAGGAAGAACGGCTGTCCACAGGGTTAGGGTTCCAACTTTAACAACTTTATTAACTTCCAGGGTAGTGAATTGAACATGCAATTGTAATTGGGTGTGTGGTATATTTTCATGCACGCACACGCATGTTCCACAACACACAAACTGAACAACACTCAATTGTCCGATCGCTATAGTGTCCTTGCGATCTTGTTATAACAACAAGCGCACGTTACTGATGCAATATGAAGTAAAAAGATATGATTCTACACTGTATTGAAGTAAACATGTATTATTTTGAATTGTATTTTAGTGAACATGTATTGTTTGAACTGTTTTAAGTAATCACAACTGTTATAGGTAATCACAACGGTTTTGGGTAATCATATATATAGAAAGGATATTCTCTCTTACAACTCACTGACCCAGAGATTCTGTGTCATACACACACCTTGCCTGTTTCACCCCTAAAAGCAGATGTCGTCATTAAGGTCGTTAAAGACAACATTACACCGCTCCTTATCACCCCTAAGAACAGATGTTGTTTTTTAAGTCGTTAAAGACCTCATTAAATAGGTGCAGAAAAGTTTAAATGTCTGAAAAGGGATACTTTATGTGAAAAACTCCCATGGGAAGGGGATGGAGTTAAGATCGAGGCAGAGATAAAGATTGACTTTTGACCTTATGGAACTTTGGAATTTCAAGTTCTGGTGAAGAACTATTGAACCCGACCAGAAGTGAATCCAGCCAGTCAGGACACTTGGGGGAGGTGATCAGCTTACACAGCTCCTCCTCACGGACTCTCTGATTCGCTTGGGAGGAAAATGGGAAGGAAGAGTCGACACATCTCCGCCCCAAAAATAGATATGAATACTGATGTTTTTGTATGTAAAAATGCTTCTGGTTTGCTGAGTGGCCGGTCCCGACACCTTTGTCCGCATCGCATCACAAGCCTGAAGCCCGGAGTACTCGAGTACTCTGTATAACTTGTATATGTGTTTGGTTTCCTACCAGAAGTAAACTCAGATAATTTGTTATAACTTTGATTCCGGTGTTTTCAATTCCTTTCTTAATTTAATAGAGATCCAGCCTCATCCAACGAACGGCGCGTAGCAGAGGGGGTGGCTATCAGCCACCACAATAGATGTTCTGCTCCAACAAATATGGTTGAGACCATTCGGGCTTATTCTAGAGGGGTGCAAGGAATAGTCCAAGTAGTGGGGGAGTTTTATACAATATGTTTAAAACATAAAGATAAAAAGGTTTTAAAAAGTTATTTAATGTTTTAAGGAGGTGACGCTACTCAGCCAATCAAATTGGTGCCGTCAGTGACGGGCCGTCTCCACAGCAGCGTTAAAAAATCTTGAAACGCTTCTGCCCATTCACTTTGAATGGGGTGACGTCACTTTCCCTCACTTTTCGCCGAAATGCATTGTGGGCAGGCGAGCGGAGATTCTCAGGATTTTCAAGATTCAAAGTTGAACAATGTTCAACTTTTGAAGCTGAGGTGGAAGCGGCAGCCAATCAAATCCCGTGTACGCAAATCTGGCAGTTCAAGCTCTAGCCAATCAAACGGCGTGTATGCTGGGAGAGACATACCGCAGGTCATTTCCTCATATTCCAAAAAATGGAGGAGAAATTAGCGGTAGCGAATCAATCACCCGGTGCTTTATGACCAGACCTACCGGGATATAAACCGGAGGAGCCAGGCATGGAGGGAGGTGGCAGAGACAGTGGTATGTTTTCGCCTGTTTTGGGGAGTTTATATCCAGTTTACTTCGGACTTTTTGGCTTCGTATGTCGCGGGCGGGAGATTCATGTGATTGGTTGATCGCAAAAAAATCCCCAAGCCTCAGATACGCCCACCTCCAAGATTTTTTTAACGCTGCTGTGGAGACGGTCCGTGAGTCAGCACGAAAGATTCAAACACACACACAGATACGAGACAAGGAGAGAAACAGCCGGAGTAATTTCAAATGGCGGAAGGTAGACAGCGAAAACAGAGCATTTAATGACATTTTCTCTTACTGGACCTCTTTGAAATGCAATTGAATACCCCTGCATTATAGCAACAACAACAATAATAATAATAGCAATAATAATTGGGAGGGGGGGCGCGGCTGTTCTTATGTTCTCTGAGGGGAGGCTCACCTTCCCACACTTTGAAAACCCCTGGTTTAAAGGATCAGCTCCGGGATTAATTGGCAGCTAGAGATGTTCCAGCGGATCTCCCAGATTTGATTTCCCTGGTGTCCCGCCTGGACTGTCGTTTGCGGGAGCGCCGAGCAGAGCGGACACAGCGTACTCCACCAGTCTCACACAGTAAGCCCAGTTTTTCCACTTACTCTGTCCCCTCTGTGTTTAAATCTCCTTCCGTCCTCTCGCCGCCCAGCGTGCGCACCACTTCTCATGAGGAGGCTATGCAACTGGGACGTGCTAGACTTTCATCGGAGGAGCGTCAGCGCCGGATGAGTGCTAAACAATGCATGTATTGTGGCAACTCCGGGCATTTCATTGCCAACTGCCCAGTACGCCCAAACGTGGGAGCTCGTCAGTGAGATTGGGGGTCCTGACGAGTCCACAGCCATCATCGCAACCCCCTTCCCTGAGCCGTTTTCTAGTACCCGCCAAGATCTGTGTTAACACCATGACTTTGCCCCTCCAAGCCCTCATTGATTCGGGTGCTGAGGATAGTTTCTTGGACCGTGAGCTAGCTGAACAGCTGGGACTCTGCCTGGAGCCATTGGATGAACCTTTAACAGCCTATGCACTTAATGGGCAAATAATCTCCACAGTTACAGAACAGACAAACCCTGTGACACTGATCACCTCCGGCAACCACAGAGAGCTCATCCAGTTAAAGGTAATCTCTGCACCATCCACACCTCTGGTATTGGGTTATCCGTGTCTTTGCACCCACAACCCACACATTGATTGGGCTAAGGGTAGAATCATTGAGTGGGATCAGTACTGTCTCGCTAACTGTCTGTTATCTGCCGTGCTTTCTGTCTCTGTCTCCTCCAACTCTGCCACCTGCTCTGCTGCTTCAGTAGATTTAACTGGAGTTCCTGCGACCGACCACGACCTGAGATTGGTCTTCAGCAAGGAGAGGGATCTCTCCCTTCCTCCTCACCGGCCCTACGACTGCTCCATAGATCTGTTTCCTGGGGCTCCTCTACCCATCAGCCGCCTCTACAACCTGTCCCGTCCTGAGAAAGAGGCTATGGAGCTATATATCACCGACTCAGTGGCTGCTGGGATTATTCGTCCTTCCTCCTCCCCCGTGGGTGCCGGGTTCTTCTTCGTTGGCAAGAAGGATAAGTCACTGCGACCTTGCATTGACTTTCGTGGGTTAAACAACATCACTGTTAAGAACAAGTACCCGTTACCTCTGCTTACCTCTGCTTTTGAACCCCTCCAAGGGGCAACCCTGTTCACCAAGCTTGACCTTAGGAACGCTTATCACCTGATCCGTATCCGCCAAGGGGACGAGTGGAAGACGGCTTTCAACACCCCTTTAGGTCACTTTGAGTACCTTGTCATGCCCTTTGGTCTCACTAATGCACCAGCAGTTTTCCAGGCTCTGGTCAATGATGTCCTGCGTGATTTCCTTAACCGCTTTGTCTTTGTGTACTTAGACGACATTCTGATTTTCTCCAAGAACCAGGAGGAACACGAGAACCATGTCCGCCAGGTTCTTCAGAGACTGCTGGAGAACAAGCTATATGTCAAGACTGAGAAGTGTGAGTTCCACCAGAACCGGATCAGCTTCCTGGGCCACATCATCAGGCAAGGCAGAGTGGAAGCAGATCCAGGGAAGATCGAGGCTGTGGTGGAGTGGCCAACCCCAACTACGAGGAGGGAGCTTCAGAGATTTCTGGGCTTCGCCAACTTTTACCGCCGCTTCATCAGGAACTTCAGTAAGGTAGCTTTTTTCTTATTTAAAGAAGACCTTAACCTAAAGTATTCTTTAATGTTTAAATAAAGGTTAATTCGTTTTTCTGTTTTGCACATCCTCCTATTACTATCTTTGTACATCCGGCACTAAACTGTTTTATTGTAGAGATCACTTACAGTATCTTCTTGATATTTTATATTCTATATTTATATCATTGACCTTCTACTTTCCCCCTATTTTGTATGTACTCTTAACCTGTTACGCACCGACCCCCCGGTACCGGGCGGATAAACGCGTCATTTGCAGGAAACAACGTCTAAGGAATCTTAATATTGAATAAACTATGAATGTTTTATATCCATGTAACGGGAAGAAACTCAGCTAACTGATCTTTTTAATTTTTTTTTCCAAAAAAACCCCACAATGCTAACACTCAGCCTCTGAATTAGCCACGAGCGAAAAAATGTAACCTATCACTGCACCTAAACTCACTCATAACTCCCTTATTACTTATTCTAGATGCACAGCCAACCCATCGATTAGCATCTCCTGGAGACACAGAATCTGGGGGTGCCCACCTCAACACTCAGTGATAAACATTTGCGACGCTATAAACGAAAACGTACATCAAAACATGTGGCGCTAGGTAGCTACAAACGCTAACATGGCTTACCTTGGTCAAAACTGGTCTTCAATGGCATTAAAACGATAAAAAACGATGCTGCAGTTAATCCAATGTGTCTGTGTCCTCTTTGAAATTATTTCTGATAATCCATAAGCAATAAAACTGCTTTTTCGTTTCCAGATGTCAGAGCGAGAGATCGCTTCACTCTGGTGCAAACCTGCATGCGCGAAGCCCCCACCGTTTGTTTTCACAACGAGTGTGTGTGGGGGCCTCCCCATTCGATTGTATTGGCTCTAACGGTCAGAAAGAGGTGTCAACCATCAAAATCGACCAAGGGGGGCCAGAGATATGAAAAAAAAACAATATTCACCCAAATCACCTCAGAGGTGGAGTGGTTTTGGCTAAACCTCTCTAAAAAGGTCAAATGTCACTTGTTTTGCATCAATCTTGATACAGGGTACTTATTATATGTTGTACTTTGGATTCCTAAAGCTTTTAGTCTACTAACCCATCATCCAAGGGTAGTTTTCACTATAAGTAAAAAATAAATTTTGGACGGACACTATAATTTACAGTTTTTTACTATGTAAAATCTGAATTTTCTTTAAAATAAAAAACATCTATATTGATTCTGACTTTTCTACATCCAACTCACAGGTTTATCATTACTTTGAGAAAAAAGATTATTAATTTAACCCTTTTAGAAGGGAAGATATGGTCATTTGTTCTGGGAATGGCATTTTCGAGCCTGAGACCTGAAAAACAGGCTCAGAGCTTTACAGGTTAATGTTTTTTTCATCAAATATAACATATTCAACCAAAAAATTCAATAATGTGCTTTAACCACTAGGCGGTGCGGGTTAAAAAACTCAAGTTTAAAGTGTTAACACAACAAATTATACTTTTTATTATTAGTGTAGGTCACTTATGTATGTATAACATCTGAAGCTGTGTAGTTTTATTCATGTTTTCACAATTTTTGTGATTTATGATCCACGTCACGTAGAACTAGTAGAACTAGTAGAACTTCCCTTGGCATGGCCCTGACTAATCACAGGTTGGCAGGGGCATGACGTGAGCCTCATCTGATTGGTCAATCCCTCCATTTGTTTTTACCAAGGGAAGCCAATTTTGGCTGGCCTCCTCTCGCAACAGTGAGTGCAATCTTCTGTTTCACCATAACATCTAGAGAGGCGCTGTTTCACTCTTTGTAAAATACTCAATGAGAATGGGGGAGAGATCAAGCCCCCAGGAAGTGCGCCGGACTCTGATGAGAATATTCGTTGTGGCCAAACGGCGGTACTACACTTCCGTTAGGTTGCTGGGCCCGGAAACACTTTTTCCCATTGACTTACATTGGGAAAGAGACTCCTGTAAATCGTTGGATAATTTTTTTGAAACTAAATAAACAACCCAGTATCAACGTTTGTATAGCCCTTATTAAAAACATTCGGTCCTCAAGTTGTAAAATGTGCTAATAACGTTATTCTGACCGCGCCGCCCGGCACGTTCATGTTACGTGTTCAGTACTACATGCGTTTTACCTTCACCCATGGATGCACAATAAGAACGGACCCATATCGTCTTACCGTTCGGGTGTTCAGAGCAGAGCTCCCTGTTGGAGCGGCAGAGCGTGATGTGAACAGAAAAATGGATCCCTGATATATATATATATATATATATATATATATATATATATATATATATATATATATATGTATATATATATATATATATATATGTATATATGTATATATATATATCCAGGGGAGGCGCGCCTCACACTTTGAAAACCGCTGCTTTAAACCTCTCAAAAACACTGCCTTGAGAGCCGCCTCGTCCCATCGAGCCTCTGCTCGGCCACATACTCGGCCACAGTCCGGTTTCCTTGTTGTAAACTGAGCAGCTGATTATCGGCTATGTATATATATGTATATATATATGTATATATATATATATATATATATATATATATATATATATATATATATATATATGTATATAGCCTGTGTTGTATATTTATACACACAAATGAACAACCTTTGTTGTCAAAAAACAAATAACAAGTTGTATTGTAGTGTTTATTTTAGTGTTGTTTTATGCTTATCCACATTTTGATTTCAGAGCACAGGACAGGAGAAGGCTGGGCACAACGTAAAGCTCAACAGTGAAGCTGGCAATGCTGAACAAAACCATCTAGAGTTATAATATTTATTCAGCTGAAAAAGTCAAAGCTCTACGAAAATGTAATTACATATATATTGCACATGGTTGGTTTAACTACAAGGGGTGTTATAGTCTGTGTTGTAGTGTGTGATATTGGTATTTATGGAAACATGTTACACCTTTCCTTCAAGTACTATACGTTTTAGTTACTTGTGGGGTACTTAACATGAATAATCACAGTTACTATCCTTTTACTCCATCACATTTCAAAGAGAAATAGGCTATTGTTATTTTAACTCCACCACAGTAATCCATCATCAGCTTTACTTTTTAGATAAAGATTTAAATCACAATTGATCATAACTCAAAATACATATATTTGAAGTGGTTTCATGTACAACCCACAAAAGTATCATGCTAAATGAAGCTCTGTTGCTTGTGTGACGGTGTGGTGAGGCTAGGTGTTAGAAGTTGGTTGCTGACAACACCACCTGGGGGAGTTTCGCCCCCAGGAAATTATAAAAACTAGGTCTAATACGGATAAGGACAATCAGGTTCGTTTTACACCGCGGGCAGAGACAGTTTTAAGGGTCAGAATACAGTTTTATTTATAACATACAAAATATCTAAAAACACCACACACGATACATTTGAATAAAATACCCACTTTGGGGAAACGGACAGGGCTGGACTTACCATGGCGGCAGTTAACAAAAAGGGGAGTAAGGGGTCCAAAATAAATCGCCCGTGACACTGCACACCACTCAAAACGGACACGTGAAGAAAACCACTGCCACCACCAGGGAGTCTGCCGCCTCAGGCCCACAGCACCTGTCCGGCACACGATAAAATGTTATGGTTCTGCCAGAAGGTTTGTGACAGAAGGATAAACAAAGGAAAACAACAAAATACACCAAATCTGAATGAATGTAAACACAAATGAATAAACAAATTAAACCAAATGTAAAGGACTGCAAGGAATAAACAAATTAAATCAAATTCAAGTAAATTTAAAGGACAGCAAGGGATAATCAAATTAAATAATAAATGTCCTTATAGTCATATTAGGACAATTCCCTGACGCCAAGAACGGCTCCAGCAACAGGCCAGAGCGAGCAGTCTGGGCCTGTCCACAGCGACGAGCCACAGCGATGAGCGAAGTTCACAGAGAGCCCAAAACTCACAGAGAGCCAAAACTCACAGAGAGCCAAAACAGCAGCACGAGACGGGAATGATGGCCAAAGGTGGGGGAGGGAGAATAGTTACAACACCCCTGGAAAGGGAATTAGAATTACTACAAAATCTGTATGAAAGTGACGGTTTAATTTATAATATGGGGGGGGCTCATACGTACCACCTTGTGCAGCCAGGCGCAGCCACAGAGCCGACAAGGGAGGGAATGAGACCTGCAAATCCCACGGCCAAATCCCGCTGTGACATAAATAATCGATAAGGCAGGGGAACTACGCAGCAGATTTAAAGAGAGCAGACAACGGCACTCACCAACAGTGTGCAACGCTGTGATCACGGAGCAAATGCCTCCTTTAATGCCCTGGACGTCAGCTGCGCTAAGATGAGAAAGTGTCAGCAGTGTGTAGCTTGTGACCATGAATGAATGACAGACTGCACAGTGCTTTACCTGTCCGGTAGAGAGTAGGACATGAATGCTGCCACGCCAAACAATTTGCGTCACTACGCCAGGCCAACACACTCTCACTCCCTAAGCGTCCAGGAGCGACGCTTGGTCAGGGTCCCGTGGCATCCAGTTGTGACGCGCCGAGGCTCCTTCAGCTTCATAAACGGACGCAAAGAGCTTTCAACTGATTGCAATGTATTCCCATCGGTGTCGCTATTTGACGCTTAGGGAAGCACGGCATTCGTTTGTGTCGGAGGCTGTTAAAGGCAATGTGAGCGTCCATTCCCATTGGATAACGGAGAATTGTACACCCGGAAGTAAGTATTCCCCTTACTGTCGATTGATTTGACAGTGATATCTCCACTACTCATCAACTCAAAAACACCAGATTATCCTTGTTAATTAAACGACATTGATAGGTTTTAGTGTGTGTACAATGCTTTTGTCACGTTTTCCCCTTCAATTCTGAGAAACAAGTCGTTTTCTATGAGTTTTGGATGGCCGAAGACATGACATTACCCACAATCCTCTGTAGCAACCATAGACTGTATAAAACAATTAAATAATACATTATTCCGAGTGTGCTTGCTTTTCTCTTTGAAAGTCATCACATAACGGCATTGTAATACACGTTTCGGCTGCATTAAATATGACATATCTGCCGTAGTTAACTCTGCCCTGATGACAAGACTTCTAGACAAACAGGAACTGCCGCCAAAACTGAAAACTTGACGTGGATCTTAAATATATAAGCAATTAAACAACATCTTACATTTCTTTTCACACAATACGTCTCCTTGCAGTATCAACACTAATTCGGCTGACTTTTATATTTGATCCAATTGGTAGATAGGCTGTATTTACGCCATAACGGTGAACAGCTGATAGAAAGGGACACCTACTGGTTAAAGCACGTTATTGCATTTTATAATTTTATTATTAGATATTAATAGGATCCCTATAAAGTATATTCATTACTCGTTATTCTCTACTAATAGTTAATTAAAGACTGTATATAATGACTATTTTGCACATCCCTTTCAAGATTTTCTAAGGTTTATGACATATCATATTATACACAACTACGGTGTAGTTATGCAATGAATGAAAAACTTGGGTCGCAGGTTCCTCAACAGTGCATTACAAGACATCTATCAATATGTGTGTACCTCCACCATTACTTTGTCATATTCTGCACATTTCTTATACTATCTACATACATCTTATAAGAGTATAATACATATGTATAATATCAGTTAAAATAAGTGCTTAAACATAGTTAACATGGCAGGAAAGCAATATATTAGACGTTAAGTACTTTGTCAGGCTTAATATTTATCTGAAGATACACATTTCACTGTGTGTGCTGTGTGCTCTGCATGTGTGACCATCAAAGAGGGTTTCAACCCTCCATATTCATCTTCTATACCCCCAAAGCTTTTTTCTTATTCAAAAGAAGACTTTAACCTAAAGTATTCTTTAATGTTTAAATAAAGCCTTATTAGTTTGTCTGTTTTGCACATCCTCCTATTAATATCTAATAATAAAATTATAAAATGCAATAACGTGCTTTAACCAGTAGGTGTCCCTTTCTATCAGCTGTGCACCGTTATGGCGTAAATACAGCCTATCTACCAATTGGATCAAATATAAAAGTCAGCCGAATTAGTGTTGATACTGCAAGGAGACGTATTGTGTGAAAAGAAATGTAAGATGTTGTTTAATTGGTTATATATTTAAGATCCACGTCAAGTTTTCAGTTTTGGCGGCAGTTCCTGTTTGTCTAGAAGTCTTGTCATCAGGGCAGAGTTAACTACGGCAGATATGTCATATTTAATGCAGCCGAAACGTGTATTACAATGCCGTTATGTGATGACTTTCAAAAAGAAAAGCAAGCACACTCGGAATAATGTATTATGTAATTGTTTTATACAGTCTTTGGTTGCTACAGAGGATTGTGGGTAATGTCATGTCTTCGGCCATCCAAAACTCATAGAAAACGACTTGTTTCTCAGAATTGAAGGGGAAAACGTGACAAAAGCATTGTACACGCTCCAAATATCTGGAACAAACTCCCAGAAACCTGCAGGCCCGCTTCAACTCTTACTACTTTTAAATCCAGGCTGAAGACTTTTCTTTTTGCCGCTGCTTTTAATTGAACTATTCATATCTTAAACTGCACTGTAACTTTTATCCATGTATTTTTTCTTTGAATGTTAATTTTATTATCTTTTATTTTTAATGACTGATTTTAAATGCCATTTTCTTAATGTCTTCCATTTTTGTAAAGCACTTTGAATTGCCTTGTGTTGAAAGGTGCTATATAAATAAACTTGCCTTGCCTTGCCTTGCCTTGCCTTACACACACTAAAACCTATCAATGTCGTTTAATTAACAAGGATAATCTGGTGTTTTTGAGTTGATGAGTAGTGGAGATATCACTGTCAAATCAATCGACAGTAAGGGGAATACTTACTTCCGGGTGTACAATTCTCCGTTATCCAATGGGAATGGACGCTCACATTGCCTTTAACAGCCTCCGACACAAACGAATGCCGTGCTTCCCTAAGCGTCAAATGCCGACGCCGATGGGAATACATTGCAATCAGTTGAAAGCTCTTTGCGTCCGTTTATGAAGCTGGAGGAGCCTCGGCGCGTCACAACTGGATGCCACGGGACCCTGACCAAGCGTCGCTCCTGGACGCTTAGGGAGTGAGAGTGTGTTGGCCAGGCTGCAGCCACCACAGGAGAAGCGGAAATGGGAGGTACCCAGTTCTTTGGCACCTCAGCTTAAATAGCCGGTGCGCACAATTGGTGCGCTGGCCCGGTGCCAAGCAGCGGCACAAAGGGAGAAGACCTCCGGTCACACTTGGATATCACTAGATCCTGTTATCAGCGTAATATAAAAGTACATAACGATTTATGTCAACATTAGCATAATTACTAGCTAGCCACTAGCTGCTAACTGCTGCGGCCGCCTCGTTAATATAAAATCCATCATAACAATCCAGTACCATGCAGTCATGAACGCGTGGTGCTGTTACGTGTACACGTGTGACGTACTTGATGTGAACGAGCCTTTTGGGGGGCATGGTTAAAGTTGCGCATGCTCTATGAGCGCACATACGGGTACTTCTCAGGCATGACGGGTAATCTGTGACGTTTCGCTCTTTCAAAAGTTGGGCCATTTTATCTTCATGCACCAATGAGCAACTCTCATAGGAATGAATGAGGCCCCGCCTCCCACACTGTATCCAGTTCTTATTATACATCCATGGGAGAGATGGGCCTCAGCAAAGAAGAATTACCAAAACTAAACAAAGTGTTTTTATTTATTTATTAAAATGATAACTACAATCCGAAAAAACAGGGGAAGCCTGGCTTCCCTTGGCCTCCAGGAGAAAACGCCACTGGTGTTATCCCTGTATCAGTTTCACACGGTTTTAACTTCCTTTGTGGTGTTGCTATTCTTGTTGCCTACACGTAACCATGTCCTTGTTATTTGCAGGCTGATGAAGCAACATGAATTTCATTCATTCATGAGAGACCACTATTGCATTTCACCCTGGCCTTTACCTTTTGTAGAAATTAGTGTGAAAGTTTCAACCATGACTCCACTAAACTAATTACATTGCTGAGAATATCTGCCGAGCAAAAATACATGAAAATAACATCACATTATTCCAGTCTCTGCAATGGCTTAATAAGACCGGAATTGAAGAGAAATGGAAAGCTAAAGAAGTTGATTGAAAACAGGCACTATGTATGACAACGTTGAATTCATTTCTGCCTTTTTGTATGTTGTTGCATCCCTGGTTTGATTGAAACAGTTGTTTTGAGTTTTCTGTATAATCTTGGCCTTATAGGGAGGCTGTGGCGCAGTGGACTAGTGCGTTGGGTTCGGATCAGGGTTCAAACCCCACTGCAGTCAGCATGTTGTTGTGTCCCTGGGCAAGACACTTCACCCCAAATTGCTCCTGTGGGGATTGTCCACAGTATTGAGTATGTAAGTCGCTTGGGATAAAAGCGTCTAACAAGTAACATCTAATGTAATGTTATATGCTCTGTTAGTGGGCACAACTTTGACAAACAGGTCAAAACTTGGTTTGGACACATGGTCCATTATTATTTTACCCATTCTCCTGCACTATTCCTGGTTATTTTTCGCTGTGTGCTTTGGACCTCAAGCTAAAAGGCCACATTTACAGGAACAGTGAAGAAAATAATTTGTCCCAATCTAAAACAAAGCACTACAATGTATTGTGTATCACAATGAGGAAGAGATGTGTCTCAGCGTGAGCCATAAATAGGCTAAATTGCTGCAGTAACATGTTTTCTATTATTCAGCTCTCTTGCACTTTGTCCTTTTATTATATCTGTTTCTCTTGCTGTACCTCTCCACTCCCGTCCTCTTGCCTGGTGTTTCTTTAATTATCCTTCTCTGCATCCCACTCTCTTTCTCCTGCCACCTACTTTCATTCCTCTCCTACACCGGCTGCTACATTTGGACCTCTCCTGGTACTCTGATTAGTATTTCCAGCCTCACACTGTTGTGTTTTTTACTCTGAGACTGGCTGGAGTGAGCGGGTGTTCTTTTCTGTTGACACAATTTCTGAATACTCAACTGAAACCAATAAAAGGTCCCTATGAAATGGCAGCAGGGGGGGCAAAGTGACACGCTGAGTTAAAGTACAGGGCTGCACAGCTATTGTGTTTCTCTCTGTTCAGCAGAATGGTTGGATTTCAGCAGTCGGCCTGGCCTTTGATAAAGTCAGACAATTGTGTATCCTAGCTTGTAATTTGGTATAGCCAGTTGTTGAAAACAGTTGGAGGAAAATGTCCTTGAATAAAGCTTCAGCTCATATTTTACCAAAGGTAAATGTAAGTTTAGGGAATCTACCAAGGTGTGAGACAAGGCTTTGTCTTTGTTAAAGTTTTAGTTAAGTGCATTATTGTGTTCCGAAAAGTGCCAGAAATATAGGGGACCATGTTGCCGTCTTGCTAACTGAACATTAGTTAGAGGACTTTGAAAAGAACAGCCACAACTGACGGAGGCAGGTAAAGGAAGTATAAGGTGACAGAAAGGAAGTGTTGCGGGGGGGAAGAAGACAGGCTGATAATTGGAGGTGAGAAACAGAAAGAAATAGATCTGTGGAAAACGATCTGTATTCCTATTCTTCAGAAAAAGATAGATACATTGTGTCTTGTTCTTGTACTGTGTGTACAATTAATACTCCAGACTACGACGTGCTCTAACATTTATTGATATACCGGAGACATACATATTCATGTATAGTAGGAAGGCGAACTTCACTCAAACTGTTTGGCTGCGCATTCATACTCTTACTACGTCACATCACGTGAGCCAATCATAAACAAGCATAGATAAACATTGTTATCCACATATTCTGCAAGAATATTACACATTGTAAGCAATGATGTCAACAGTAATATTTGAATTGTAAAATTAGGAAGCAGCCTTCGACCTACAAATATTTCTTCATCATTGATCAGAGAAGGCAATTTCTTTAAGATTTAAAGTGTCATCAGTTCCAGGATATTTATAGATAGTAATCTTTAAAAGGTGGTTTTACGTTCTACTAATAAACATGCAACAATCAATTGTGATCTAGCAGAGAGTATTTTCAAAAATTAATCGTTAATGCTACATATATTGTTAGGAATTAAGATACAGAAAATATATATTAGGGACTTAATATGTTTTTTTATTACCTTAATCGTGTCTCGGATCAGTACCAACGGGTGCAAAATGTGATCATAATATAAGGGTTAACTATTCTTGATTCTTCATCTACTTCTGTATTATCGATGTTTGCATCTTCAAACCCTGTATGAATGTCACTTCAGATAAGTTATTTCTTATTTTGGTAACTGAACATCATGGAATAACCTTACTCATTCTTCTCCTTATTGAATCCACCATGCAAACTGACAATATGAGGATGACCTGTAAGATCCAAACCCAGTCTTTTTTAAACAAATGAACTGTTAATATACAAGTTTTTGCCCGAGACAAGTTATTTGCTTTCACCAACTCAAATCTTCAAAAGTGCAAACATTTACACCAAGACAGAGTCATTCTTTTTCACATGGCCCTTTGGAGGCAGAGCTTCTCAGAAAGGGTTTTATGGATGGATGACTGAAGCGACATCGTAAAAAACAAACCATGAGAGGTGGCAGACACAAACAGAATGTCCCAGTCGACCAGAAGACAAAGAGGCTGAGAGGAAAGGGAGGGTTTTATGGACATTGGTTCATTGTGACAGAGACACATTGACAGTCCCCTCCACTCTCACAGGCAAGGAGCCGGGTGTATCAAAACCATAACTCTTCTCTGGCAATTTGCCTCTTTCCTCCGTTGCATGAACATCACAGTAAGACCCAGAGAGGTACTGAATTAGGAAAGCAACAAGGGAAAAGAGGTCGACATAAAGGAGAGGAAGCGGGAGGTTTTCCATTTGGCTCAGTTTCTGCAGCTCCATTTTCACCTGAAAAATGGTGTCATTTTTTCTACCCGTCTCCTGTGCTCTGACTCTTATTTTCTACCTTTTTGTATTTACTTTTCCTGTTCTGCACTTTGCCAGGAACGTCTCGCAAATGAGAACTGTAGCTCATGTGTTCTGTCATAAAAATATGGGGGCAAAAAAGACTGGGGATAAAGGCGGGGTTTTATGAGGATATTTTCTCATTTATACCGCTACACTTTCAACACTACCTCCAGCTCAACAGCAGCAAGACGGAGGCAATCCTGATAGGCACCACTGACCAGCTTGCCAACATCAGCCCCTCCCTTGATGGTCAGCTCATTTCTCTCTCCTCCGTTGTCACCAACCTCGGTGTAAGGTTTGACCCCACTCTGTCTTTCCAAGCCCATATCAAACACATCACCAAGACCTCCTTCTTTCACCTGAAAAACATTTCCCGACTGAAGCCCTCACTCTCAACTGATGACACCAAAAAACTGGTTCATGCACTCGTCTTCTCAAGACTAGATTATTGCAATGCACTCCTCTCCAGTCTCCCAGCCAAATCCATCAACCGCCTGCAACTTGTCCAGAAGAGTACAGCCAGAGTTCTCACCGGTACAAAAAGGTCCGCACACATAACCCCCATACTTGCACAACTACACTGGCTCCCAGTCCACTACAGGATCCAGTTTAAGGTTCTGCTCCTCACTTACAAAGCCCTGAATGGACAAAGCCCAAAATACCTCTGTGACCTCATCCGTACCCAGACCTCTACCCGCTCTCTACGCTCCAGCCACGCTCCTCTTCTTTACATCCCCCGCACACGTCTCCGAACAATGGGACACCGAGCCTTCTGCTCATTCGCCCTGCGCCTCTGGAACTCCCTCCCAGATCAGCTGAGATCTGCCCCTTCCACCGAGGTCTTCAAAACCGGCCTTAAGACCCTCTTCTTTCGGCAGGCCTTCCAATAAACTTTGAGCATGGTACACCTGGAGTATTGCCATTTTTATCGCTATCTCCGACTTTTATTTAATTAATTAATTTATATTATATTTTATATTTAATTTTTAATTTGTATTTTATTTTAATTTGTAATTTTGTAATTGTTCTTATTATTATTTGTTTAATCTCTCAAATTGTATCAGTGTCCTTTGCTGTGAAGCGCTTCGAGATTTGTCTTGGCAGATGAGAAGCGCTATATAAATAAAAAAACAAATAAAAAAAAACACTAACTTGCTTTTTCTCCCGAATCCAACTCCTACTGATTCCTTCATTACATTCTTTTTTCGTCTGCCTCTTTATTCCTATCCCTGGCTGGTAATAAATATGGAGCAATAAAGAGTCAGAAGGATGGAGTGTCTGAGGAAGAGTCTGGTCAGAGCTTGTGGGTAAAGTCAAACTGCAGGTTTTGACAGACATATCGTCCAGTCTGCAGCTACAGTATGAAGGCTGAATTGCAAACAGTTGACCCTTTTAAAATAACCTCTATTATTCCCTCTCTGCCTTCAACACTACTTTTTTTGTACACTGAGCAAAGTGTGATTGAGTATCTCTACTAGGGCTGCTCAATTCTCAATCGTATTTTAATCGCAATTACGATTATGGCTTGCAACGATTACGTTTATTTTTATTTTTTTTATTGGTTTTTCAGTTGAATTATACTTAAAGTTCAGGGTAATCAACTGTTAAAAACATACTGTTCACATTTTTCTTTCTCCAATACATTTATATTTTCATAGTACATTTTTTTTTTTTAATAATCGTGATATCAATTATTGACCCAAATAATCGATATGATTATCGATTATGATTTTTGCCATAATCGAGCAGCCCTAATCTCTACACACGCATTTCACATCTTATGTTCTCATCCTGACTTGTCATACTTGGCTTTTGCACAGTACTTTGCTGCAGAAGGTAGGCACAGTTTTTACTTAGTTATTTTATGTTGAGAACGGGTTTTTGCAACAAATTCGCTTTTGGCAATGAAACTACTTGGTTATGTTAAAGGTGACCTATCATGCAAAATGCACTTTTTGATGTCTTTTATACATAAATATGTGTCCACGGTGTGTCAGGGAACTCACAAAGTGTCAGAAAACCAAACTCTCTCTCTTTTCCTCCATACCCAAATCTCTAAAAACGGGGGTACAACGGAGCTGATCGGATAGGTTTAGGCAATAACAATACATGGTTAGAGTTAGGATTTTGGCGTTAGGTTTAAGTTCAGGTCCCGTGTCTACATAGCTGCTGGGAGGCACCTGCTCTAAGGGTTTCATCAACTCACAGCGCTTTGTATCGGTTTTAATGACAACCATATCTTGACAATGTATGACAGACTAGCTCCGCCCCCTTGGATTTTATTATCTGTTTGTGTTACTATGTATTGTTTGACATTGTCTTTTCATCATTACAACCAACCAAAAGATGCTAGCTCTCACACTTTGTATGAATTAGCTTCACCGCTCAGAAGATTTGCGTAAGGAGATAAAGTCAAACACTCAACAGCAGCTACATCCAGGGTCTGCCTACCCGACTTGCTCCAACAAATACACTCTTTGGTCTTTTTTTGGTAGCTTTCGCCTGACAACCACGGTCAAAAACAAGCTCCTCCTCTAATTTACTGCACGAAAAAATTGGAGCTTAGAAAAAAGACTCCGGGTGCTGTGCTTTTTCTAGGCTGCTTCGACAGCATGCGCTCTGTTCTTATTGGAATCAATTGAAATAACGACACTGGCAATACAAAAAAAGCTGTGGCTCATTGCGTTAGTGCACTGATCTTCGGATCAGGGGGGCACCGGTTCAATTCCCACTGCAGTCAGCATGTCGTTGTGTCACCCCAAATTGCTCATGTGATCGCCCACAGCAGGGGTCTTCAACGTTTTTCAGGCCAGGGACCCCCAAACTGATGGAGAGCTGGAGCAGGGACCCCCCCTACTATATGTATGGCATACAATTGTGTTTTATATTAAACGGGGCCTAGTGCCGTGTATAAACATAGCTACTCTGTTATTGTACATTCAATACTAAGCTATTCAAATAATGACAGAGCCAGCGTGTGTCATGCGGCCTCGTGATTGGCACAGCAGCGATAGGGGCGGGTCCTCCCCTTTGTGTACAGGAGGCCTGGTGGGACAGGTCCGGGGTAGTCTCCTGCTGTGAGTGAACCGGCGCCTAGCTTGAGATAGCTACTGTGTGTAGCTGAATGCGTGCATTGCTGACTGAAAGATAACGTCTTCTGCCTCCATTTCTCCGTTCGCTACAATATGTTGGATTCATGTTAATGTGCATTTAAAGACATTTCAATTTGTGGGAAAAAAATGTTTGGAATTTTTTTTTTTTAAGAAATATAAAAAATTGTCTAATCAACCAAAGATTTCGCGACCCCCCTGCAGTACCTCCGCGGACCCCCTGTTGAAGACCTCTGGCCCACAGTATTGAATGTATGTAAGTCGCTTTGATAAAAGCGTCAAACAAATGACATGTGAAGTACTTGGTTCAGTTGAGGCTAGAAATGAGCTTGATTAGGGTAAGGATTAAAAAAAGAGTATGGTGTAGGTTGAAATGAGCCACAGATGTAGCGTAATTTGACAAAGTTACATAGCGTCTTGGGGACATCAGTAAAAAAAAACTTCAGCCTTTACCACGGGACATGAATGCCGGTCCCCTAGGTAAAAGTCCTGTTTGTTTGACCCTTTCTCCACTCCCTCCCACCTTAAGCATACTTTCCTGCTCTTGATGCTACGTCTGTTGCTCTGACTAATAATCTAATAACGCTGAGCGTCTCATACGGACAGTAAAGGGAGCCTGGTATCATACACCGACGCCTACTGCCTGAGCTGAGAGAGTTTGGCGCCCTGTGAGAGAGAGCAAGCTGCTGACGGATGATTCTGTCTGCATTCAGCAGTCAGACCGTGTGTGTGTGCACAAACAGAGACGACTAATGAGACTGTGTGTGTGTGTGTGTGTGTGTGTGTGTGTGTGTGTGTGTGTGTGTGTGTGTGTGTGTGTGTGTGTGTGTGTGTGTGTGTGTGTGTGTGTGTGTGTGTGTGTGTGTGTGTGTGTGTGTGTGTGTGTGTGTGTGTGTGTGTGTGTGTGTGTGTGTGTGTGTGTGTGTGTGGAGCAGCAGGTGGTGTGTTCCACTGTAGATGTAGGAGTGGGATGTCAAGGCTGTCGACTGGCTGAAACATCTCATGAGCAAGTGAACAGTCACTTTGAGAAACACACACAATCCATTTTCACATTGTCGTTTTGAATGCGTTTTAGTTTTTTGATGTAGGTACTTTCCAGTAACAATGCTGTATATATTTTCGAATAAACATGTTTTATATTGAATCCCTATGAATGAATATGATTGTCCCTAGTCTGTATACTGGACTACAACGTGTTAGATGAAGCATGTTTCATTTGATTTCATTTTTATTATTTTAACTCGTTTTATTTTTATAGTTTTTCTGGTGTCTTTTTCCCTTTTTGTCTGAGGGAATATAACAACTCTGCATTTGTATACTATACGTAGTTTCTTGGTATATTCATATTTCATGTAAATAATATTCTATATTTTTACTTAAAGTTAGGGTAGGTAAGTTTGAGAAACCGGCTCGAGATACACTTTTTGTTATATTCCATGGAATGCTCTTAACATCCCGATAGCAATGAATATCTTAAGTGCTTTGACAAGAAATCCATAAAAAATGTTCATCTGGGGAAGCCGTAGTACTGTAAAAAGCACGACCAATCATTTTAGCCGGCCCGGCTAAAATAACTGGATGGCCTACCTGCCTGTCAGCCTTCCATCTGTGCGTTCGTGTGTGTTGGAGGAGGGGCTCTGTAAGGAAGTGACAGATTTTTTCCGGTTGTGTATTTTCAAATTCTAGCGCACTCGAGCTGGTTTCTCAAAAATTACCTACCCCACCTTTAAGTTTGAAAAATACATATATATTTTTAATTAATTTAATTAAATGTTTTTCTTACTTTTTATCTTCTTTGTTTGTTTGTCTTCTACTGTGTTTATGTATAATCCATGTACACAAAGATAAATTCTGCATATGTGTAAACCTACTTGGCAATAAACCTGATTCTGAACTCACATCAAATTTGTATTGGTTTTATTGACAACGTATCACCCCTTACCCCTAGATTCCACCGTGTCCGTCTGCGCCGCATTACGGCTGCGGCGCGGTTTTGGTCCGACCTCCTCCAGCGTCATAACCTACCGGGCGCGTTTCAGAAGCGGAGCGTCGTGCGTGCAGGCTCGCAGTTTTTTGATTTGGGCTTATTTCCTGGACATTTGTACTTCTACAGTAGTTAAATGGTTTATTTTTGTGTCTGTTTAAATTGTGTTTATTGTTGTTATTTCCTATTTTGTTGTGTTGTAGACTACGGACACAGTTAATAATAATTGTAATAGTTCAGTTATAAACGACATGAATCAAAGATGTGTGCAAAAAATATGCATTCATCATCATAATTATTCTATATATATAATCAATAAATCACTGACCACAAGTTTAATAAACGTTTTAATTATTACAATTTCACCCAAAACAACATTTTAAACGGGAACATCAAATAACAGTTGAAATGTACAACAATTAATTAATTAATTCAATCAATTCATTTCATACATTCATTAACTTTAAAACATTAATATTCACCTTCCACTCCACAAACTCCAGCGACTAAACACCAGGCCTTGTCCTTTCTGATGTTGTCCTTGTAAAAATGATGGGTTATGTCGTATAAAATCGTTTGTTTTTCCACTTCCATGATGAAAAGCTCGTTGTCCATTGTGCGTGTCGTAGTGAAGGTGTTGTGATGTGAAATTACTTTATTTGGGGGGATGGGCCTGGGCCGGATGCTCTGAACGTTCCACTTCCTGCCTGCCCGACGTGACGCAACGCCTCACGTCAAAAATAGGATTCATCCTATTTTTAGAGGAGCCCTGCGCCGACACGCTTCTGGGACGCTTCTAGCCGCGTGTGGTGGAATAGCACGTAAGAGGCGGTATTTTATGTTTATGTTAAAATGTTTTCTTTCTGCCAGGAATTGATTGTATTAATGGACTTTGAGCAAACAATGTATAGTGTGGAGCAGGACTGAAATCATAAAAAACATGAAAAACTAGCGCCTTGCTTCCTCTCACCTGTGTTATTCTTATTTTTTCTTCTGATGATCTTTTGCCATTTTATAATACTTTAATAAACTGCATTTGTCTCAGTGTAAAAATAATTCCTCACAGCCACTCTGAGTCCTTACATTAACCAAAAATAAATAAAAATCCACTGGCGCTCTACCACTCCACTTTAAAAAATGTAACCCCTGAACATATAAATTATATTGAGATGGACCTGGACTGCATAAAGTATGGCCGAGGGTGCCAGTAAATCTGCAGCAGAGAAAGTGTGAAGCTGTTTTCTAGCAGAAGAGGCAGAAATTGATTACTTTCCAAAAGCAGAGAGTAGATAACTTCTCAGCTGGCAACCTTACTGACAAATCTGCAGCGCTCCTTCTCCGCCCTCTCTCCATCTCTTGCCTCAACATCCAATAATTCATTGACAGTACTTTACCTTGATGCCTTCTGTTAAGAATACGAGAATAAACAGAAACGGAACAAAAAGTACAGAACAGGAATGACCCAATATTCAGAGGATTTGTCGGCTCAGTGAATAGCTGTATAGGGTATACTATACAAAATCCATGACCTAACAAACATCCATAAGAATTTGCAATATGTCTTAACCTCTTAAGCCCTGAGCCTGTTTTTCAGGTCTCAGGCTCGAAAATGACATTCCCAGAACAAATGACCATATCTTCCCTTCTAAAAGGGTTAAATTAATAATCTTTATTCTCAAAGTAATGATAAACCTGTGAGTTGGATGTAGAAAAGTCAGAATCAATTTAGATGTTTTTATTTTAAAGAAAATTCAGATTTTACATAGTAAAAAACTGTAAATTATAGTGTCCGTCCAAATATTCTTTTTTACTTATAGTGAAAACTACCCTTGGATGATGGGTTAGTAGACTAAAAGCTTTAGGAATCCAAAGTACAACATATAAGTACCCTGTTGACCTTTTTAAGAGAGATTTAGCAAAAAAAAAACACTTCTGGGGTCATTTGGGTGGATTTGACCTATCTCTGGCCCCCCTTGCTCGATTTTGATGAATGAAATCTCTTTATAACCGCTAGAGCAAATGGAATCGAGGGAAAGTTCTATACACACCAAAACGTTAACAAATAAGGAGTGAGAGTGACGCGTTACCAAAACCGGAAGCTGCATACACTCTGGTGGCTACCATTAGCAGCTAACTTTTCCGCTCCGATTTTTACATAAAAATATTTTTTTTCGTTTTAATGCCATTGAACACGTCTTTTGACCTAATTGACAGCTACGGTGAGACGATCTGCCGTAAAAGCTCCGTAGAGGTACGTGTTGTGATGTCTGTGTTTGCTTCCCCTGTCGCAAGTTCGGATCGCTCAGTGATGATACTATACCTAAATAATCTGTGGAGTCTCAGCTTTAATCGGATATATTGTATGTGCAGCTACGATAAGTAATAAGGGTATCTTTATCTTGAATTGTGTGCCGCAGTGCGTTAGAATTTTTTCGCTCAGGGGTCATTTAGACGCTTCTTATGAGACTTGTGTTTTGTTTTGGTAAAAATGGTTCATATCTTCAGTTAGCTGAGATTCTTCCCGTTAATCTGGTGCTACACATTAATAGTTTCATAAATGTTAAGAAGCCCTGAGACATTGTCTCGAAAAAAAAACGGTGGGAGGGGTCCAATGGGGGGACCGCCGTGCTTAAGAGGTTAACCTGTTAAGCCCGAGAGACCCCGGTACCGGGGTACTGCCGCAACATCTTGCAGGAAACAGTGTCTGAGGGCATGTTCATTTAATAAAACTATGAATGTTTTATATCCATGTAACGGGAAGAAACTCATCTAACTGATCTTTTTTTTTTTTTTTTTAAAAGAAAACCCACAATGCTAACACTGAGCCTCTGAATTAGCAACGAGCGAAAAATGCTAACATCTTACTGCACCGAAAATCACTCACAAAACCTTATTATTTATCTTTTCACCACATCCAACACATCGATTCACATCGTGAGGTGACACAGAATCTATTGACACAGACATTACCACTGAATTATACGTATTTGCGACGTTATAAGCAAAAACAGACATCAAAACAGGTGACGCTAGGTAGCTAAAAATGCTAAAATGTTTACCTTGGCTCTGTAGTCTCTCCAAAGTGGTCTTCAATGGCATTAAAATGATAAAAACGCTGCTGAAGTTAATCCATAGGTTAATCTAATGTGTCTGTGTCCCTTTGAAATGATTTCTGATAATCCATAAGCATTAAAACTGCTTTTCCGTTTCCAGATGTCAAAGCTAGAGATAGCTTCACTCTGATGCTAAATTACATGCGCGAAGTCCCCACCTTTTCTCTTCACAACATGTGTGTGTGGGGGACTCCCCCTTCGATTCTATTGGCTCTAACGGTCAGAAAGAGGTGTCAACCATCAAAATGGAGCAAGGGGGGCCAGAGATATGGAAAATCCACCCAAATGACCCCAGAAGTGGTTTCTTTTTGCTAAATCTCTCTAAAAAGGTCAAATATCACTTGTTTTGCATAAATCTTGATACAGGGTACTTATTATATGTTGTACTTTGGATTCCTAAAGCTTTTAGTCTACTAACCCATCATCCAAGGGTGGTTTTCACTATAAGTAAAAAAGAATTTTTGGACGGACACTATAATTTACAGTTTTTTACTATGTAAAATCTGAATTTTCTTTCAAATAAAAAACATCTATATTGATTCTGACTTTTCTACATCCAACTCACAGGTTTATCATTACTTTGAGAAAAAAGATTATTAATTTAACCCTTTTAGAAGGGAAGATATGTTCTGGGAATGTCATATATAATAATATATAATTTATAATTTTTGTAATATGTGTCCCCGGTGTTCCAGGGAACTCACCAAGTGTCAGAAAACACAACCCTCTCTATTTTCCTCCATACCCAAATCTCTAAAAAAGGGGCTGCAACGGATCTGATCAAAACTGATCCAGATTTGAACACTGTCCTGACGTCAGGACGGTGGCGCTACGGCTATTGGGCCAACTCCACCAATCAGGAGGAGACAGCCACGGCCATTGCCGTTCGAAAGCGCTGGAGACGCTGTAGTACATATGCCAGGCCTGTAGGTGGTGCTGTTCTCACAGAATCAGCCCTTGCAAAAACAGAGCTAACATTTTTCAAATTGAGCGAAATGAGGCATGGCTAAAATACATCATCTGTTTGGTATTTTGAAAAAAAAAGAAGTATAAATATGCCTTATATAGGTATGGTCCTACACTATATTATTCAAATATAGCATGATAGGTCCACTTTAAGCGCCGAGACGCTTCTGGGACGCTTCTGAGCCGTAGAATGGTGGAATAGCACCCATTGACTAGAGTGGCCGCGATCTTTGCGAACGCCGCGGCGCAGCCATAACGCGACGCAGACGGACCCGGTGGAATCTAGGGGTAAGAGGACTTATGTGCTCCTTACACCATGCCAGTTGCTCTGACAAGGAAAATTCCTTGTATTTTTTACAAAATTGGAGAAAATGGTTCAGGAGACGTTACTATCTGTCAATGAGAACAATGTGCATCACAAGCAGCAACAGACTCTTAACGCTTTCCCAGATTAAATAAAAACGAGCAGGAATAAATTCAACTGCTAGTCTCAGATTGGAACCAAAACAAACCCCACAGAAATTAGCCCTTAGATTAGCTACAGTAGCTAACCTGGTAGGGATCTACTTGTTGATCAACCAGGGCAGTTTATCTTTGGAATTATTGGACAGAACATCCATAATAACCTTTTGTCATTTTGGAATTCAGGTGGTTTCCCAGGGTACGTTGTTTTCTGGAATAAGTAACAAATACAAAAACTTGATGCATGGGCATATTCACTCATTTAGAAAGTCTTTCATTTTATACATCACCCTTAATGTAATTGTTATGCTATACCTATGCCTGTTTTTACTATACTGTGTTACGAGGCTGGCTACTATATCATTTAAATGTTCAAGACTTCATAAGGTATGCTTCAAGCACTTGTGATAGAAGCACTTTCATACCCTCCATTTTTGCCAATACCAGATGGCACCAAACCTTGCAGGTATTTAAATGGACTAATTCATCAGTGGCATCATCTGCCGAGGCAGGTGTCATCATACCTCTGGTAAATACTTCCTCAAATCTTTGCCAAATGGTCTTTACAATACAATTTTTTTTTTTTTTTTACCCATTATACATTATCCATTACAGTTGCACCTCGCCAAATGTGGTTGTTTTTGGGCATGTGTGCAATACAGGGCGGATAGTTCGCTAACAATACTAAAAATCCTTACAGGGTTCCTGCAGGTTTCACCAACTCAAATGTAAGACTTTTTAAGACCTTTTTAAGACCACTTTGAATAGAATTTAAGACCTATTTCACGGCAAGAAAGTATGAAGGAAAATTGCGATGAAAGAAGAAATACGTCCCATAATTACTTACAAAGTAAATGTATTATAAGAACGATGACTGAACATAACAGCATAACAGTACACAGAACTGTGTTAGCGTGTTAGACAAAAAGTGTGTGTGTGTGTGTAGTGCTAGATCGTATACCTCCTGGGTTTTAGGAGGCGGAAGTGACGTAGTCGTGGATGAGAAGTCGGCAACTTTTGTATTAAAAGTTTAACGTTTACCCTAAATAGAGGAGAGTTCCGCTCACTCACGCCTTGTCACAAATATGAGGTTCATTAACGAATAATGAGATCATACTCTATAACAACATTAAAATGTGTGAAATATACTTACATTTCAATAATAATGGTTTGATTATTAAATAATAACTTACAGTTCTTATTTGTGTTGCATTTGTGGATAAAACCCAAAGAACATTTAGGATATATATATAAATAAATACTGGTCAGATATCCACCAGATCTTTTAGTGATTTTTGTCTCTCTTGGAGAAATTAAATTGCAACATCAAATACAAAAGTTAATCTGAAATTAATCCACAAATTATGATTGTTATAACTTAAATGTTATACCTGGAAACACAAATACACAACAGAACATAATACATTTGATATGCTCGTCTCTTGTCCTGGGTGGCAGATTAAGTCACTTCCGCCGCTGCTGCACTAGCTAACGCTGTTTTAGCAAAACAAATGCTATTTTTTTTTTTGCAAAAGGTGCAGCGGGCTTCAAACATGTTCCCCTCAACTGGTTTCAACCAAGCACTAAATTCGATGTTTTCCAACCAAATATGGTTGAACTTACACTTCCCCATATTTGTTTGTAAATAGATTTTTAGATACCTGGGTTTCTAACTGTCGCTAGCTTGGTTGCTAGGTTACTAGCTGGGTGTTCTCCGATAAGGGGCCGGGGGAAACAAAGTTAGTGATTACTGGTTCCATGTTGATTTATTTCTATACAAATTGTTGGGGGGAACTGAAAGGCTCTTACCGTCCAGGTTACTTTGCAGCCCGGACATTTCCCCCAAAACACATTTAAACGCGATCGCAACACAGAAGTACCTTTCAAATCCGATAATTTTTAAGACCTTCTAAATCATATTTAAGACCTTTCTTATTTTTTTGGTCATATTTAAGACCTTTTTAAGGCCTTAAATTCAGATTAGTTAACCCTGCCTTAACTGCTTTGGTAATCCAAGCCAATGTCTCAAACGTTTTGTTAAAAGTAGCTAATTGGTTCATTGGTAGATATCTGCTTCTTTGATGCCAATCCTCACTTTTATCTGCAAGTTTATCACAATGGCTCTATCATGTATCAGTTCCCTCAAAGAAATCCTCTCATTTAGTGTCAGACTCTTTGAAACATGAAACAGTTGATTGATCATCTTCCTAATGTCTTGTTCAGCTACTCTGCAGAGAGTTTTGATGGATGCATTAGTGATGTTAGGGCAAAAGGGTGCTCATAGGTGGGGGAAGATTTGGCAACAGTGTCTGTGTTTTTGGAGGAGAAATGTCTCAGATTAATCTGCCTAAAACACTTGAACAAGTCCTTTAAAGCAAGGGCATTAACACCAACGGTGGGCACAAATGACAGACCCCAGACAGGAGGGACATCTGTTCATTTGATCAAATAAATGACATCTTATGGGATAATGTGATGAAGGTCTGTGTACCCAGTCGTCCTAATAAATCTCTGACTGCATTTTAAGAGCGCAGTATGGAGTATTTATTCAACATTACATAACTAAAAGTAAAAAAAATGAAAATGAGCTAACCAAGTTTGCCTCTCAAATTCTAAATTACTCGATAGCTAGCTAGCTTTAAAGTTCTATAATGAACCACTGAGCTATGGCTCAGTGGTTCAATCCCACCTTGACACTCAACAGGTTCATTTAAGTTCAGGAGCCACATAGGGCCCAAATACATTCTGAAAATGTTCACATTAATTAATGATATTTTTACAGAACGTTATGAACAACCTGACATTTATTAAGAAAGAAAAAGTGCAATTTGTATGCGTCAGTTTATCATTTACACGTGTGTATTACAACGTACAGATCACAGTGTATCTACAAAGGCACAACACATTTAATCACAGGTATCTGGAACTGAACAATATAGTATTTTACCCACCAAACCAAACTCTTTTGTACGGAAGCTGCTGGCTGACATTATATTGCACATTTACATTTTGACACTTTGACACTGGATTGGACCCCTGTCCTAGAGGCAGGGACGTCGGGTTCCTATAGCTAGCTCATTGTTATCATAAATGCACTAGCTGCTAGTTCACCAGTCATCAAAACTAGAAAAAGAAAACCTTTAAAACCCATTGATAAATGGTACATTTCCTACGATAGGTTTAAATGTCAAATCTCACTCTCACTATAATGTCAAATAAACCGCCTCGGTAGTTGAACCAGTGTTAAAGTTTGGCCTTCAGACCACACAGACGAACTGTACCAAGGGGTCTTACTCAGCAGGGTTCAGTTCATTCAAACAAAAATAAATAAAAATAAGTAACACTTTTACTGAGGTGAAGGGACAGTTTAGCTGATCATTTAAAAGTACAGTAGCTTGGTTTGTTTGTGTTTAAAGCATTTCTTGCAATGAAACAAACATGTATGATAAAGAACATTTTGAGGGTGTCAATAAACTGTGGGAAGAGTGAGATACGAGAGGCAGGGGGAGGGTCTCAGTAGGCACTTCGCTCCCAATCGCTCATGTAAATATTGGCATATGAGGGTGCATATATCTGGCCCATGGCTGTTCCGCTCACCTGGAGGTTGTTGGAGCAGAAGCTCTTACCTGGGTTGGATGGTGGGCTGGCCAACGGGCGGGAGTGGCCAGGCGTTCAGAATGGGTTCTTGTTATTGTCGGTTTAACTTTTAATGGCCCTTTCATCATTGGCCCTCCCGTATTTTTGTGACCTCCAGCAGGGTCTGCCTGGGGGACAGCACCACCTGTAGTGGACAGACACGAAGGTGAGATAGTGTCAGGAACAAGCCCCCAGGAAGTGCGCCGGACTCTGAGGAAAATATTCGTAGTGTCCAAACGGCAGTACTACAATTTCCGTATCAGTCCGTGACGTCACCCGGCCCAAAAATACTTTTTCCCATTGACTAACATTGGGAAAGAGACGTCCGTAAATCAGCGGATAATTTTTCTGCTGGTACTTCTGCTCTGACAGCCAGGCATGATGGGTAATCTGTGACGTTTGCTCTCGAAAATCTCAGGCCATTTTGCCTTCATGAGCCAATGAGCAGCTCTCATAGGAAAGAACGAGGCCCCGCCTCCGACGCTGTCTCCAGTTTTTATGATACAAACCTGATTCTGATTCTGATGGTTTGAATCAGTTAAGGTATTGGTTCATGTCTGTATTTCCCCCGGGAGGGCGGGGCTTGTTCTCATGTACTTACATACATACAAGTGTGATCATGATACAGTAACTGCCAAATTAACTAATGCTTAACACCCGTTTTCTTTCATGTGTGATGTATAACAGAAATAAAGAGAGGGGTTGAAGAAGACAGAGAGCAGGGGAGGCAAGTGTTAGTTTTACTGGAAAGTAAATATTAGTCTATTTCTCTCAAAAACAGAAGACGTGAGTCATCGTTAAGAAGGAGCTGTCTCTTTGAGTTAGTGTCATGTTATCTGCTGTGAGATCCCTGTGTGTGTGTGTGTGTCAGTTTTGTCTACATGTCTGTGTCCGGATGTGCAATGTCAGTACACAGACGTACAAACATATTCAACAAAGAGTTCTACATTTTGGGAAATAACATTTCTTGCCCATTAGGAACATTTCCGGAGACAGGACACAGCTAGCTTAGCTAGTGGCGACTCGTCATTAGGGGCAGCAGAAAGTAATGCAAATAATAATTCCCAAAATATGCCAAAATAATACATGTTAAAATATATTTTAAGATCATGTTTAGTCATCTGATTCATCTGTGCATTGCTGTTTTAGTCTGCGTTCTTCTAATTAGTGTCTACACTGTGCCTATTGAGCCGTGTTGAGCGATGTGGGGCAAGCCCCTCTCTCTGCTGTTAAAATGAACGTGTACTGTAAAAACTACACTACGCATGCTCAGAGTATTTTTCTATTCAATGTGTGTGTGCACACCTGTGCCATCTCATAATTCAGAGAGCTGATTGGCTGTAAGTATGTGTGCCGCGAAAAGTTTAGATGTGAAGAGGAGACGAGAGAGAGCAGCTTATAGTGATTAAAATCAGTAAAACGGAAAGAAAATAATGAAGTTGACCATCTACTGTACTTCAGCTTTGGTAAGTTCATTTTATGTCATATCTTTTGTTGATCTTCTGTGTTTTGCCTATAGGCTATTGCTCTGCTGGATCGATTGATATTGTGACCTCGGTAGCCTACAGCTATTTGTTTACGTGTTTAAAAAAGCACCAGAAGCTTATATACACATCTAAGTTGTTCGTGCCCCACCACTTTTGTACATATAAAAACGCCACTGAGCTTAGCTAAGCAAAATTACTCCAGGGCCAAAAACCCCTAAAGCCGCTTGAGAAGAGGTTGTGGCTCAGTGTTTAGTGCGCTGATCTTCGGATCACAGGGGCACTGGTTCGAATCCCGCTGCAGTCAAACATTCCGCTGTGTCTTTGGACAAGACACTTCACCCCAAATTGTTCCTGTGGGGATTGCCCACAGTATTGAATGTATGTAAATCAACGATAAAAGTAATAAACAGATTTAAACTCTTCATATAATTGGATTTGTTCTCTGTTAAATTATATCAGAAAAATAATTAGGCAATAATGCATTCAATATAATAGTTGTTTGGTGCAAAACAAAAATACTCTACATACTGAATGCTTCATATCAGTGAAAGAGTTCATTTACTCAAGTATTGCTACTTTACTAGAGAATCTTCATATTATGCTTCTTTATACTTTTACTCCACTGCATTTGGTAGGCAAATATTGTACTATCGAGTCCACTACATTTATCTTACAGACTCAGTTACTTTGCAGATTTATATTGTTAATACAAAATATAAATAAACTACTACTTTATTATATATTATTGTAGTCAAGATTTGAGAGGGCTGAGTAGGGGGGCAGCCTGTGAGAATTGCCGGTACGCAAATAAAAGTCACGCTATGCAAAAGTGACAAATGTGAAAGTACACCGTACTGCCAGCCCACTAAAAGCACTGACCACGGGAACATGATCGTGCCATTGACACAGATTTGAATGTCATAATTTGTACAAATGATGCCTCTTCAATATGTGCCTGTGTTAAACAGAAGCAGCATACAAGCCTGTAAAAGGAAGTCCACACACACATATTCAAATACACACAAATGCTGACATTGAATCTACTGATTAACATCTGCAACATGTGTGTTTGTGCTTCTGTTTCACAAAGAGGAAGAAGAGGGAGATGAAGACTGCTTGATTAGTATTCAAATGCAAACATTCCACTTGTGCACATTTAGTATTCACAGCATGACTAATCCTTTATGTTTGCTAGCATTTACAGAAAGCTGCGTGATTGTTCATAGCTGGAGCAGAATGAGACCTTCAGGGCCCTATAGAAACAAACATGTTCGTATCACATTAATATGCTTAATTTAACCAGATAATGTCCCATTATTCACAATGTATAACACCGTTAATAATTCCCAAGATTACCACAACATGATCATTATCAGGAAAAAAAGTCTCCTGTTCATGCAGGCCGTTAATGATGCAGAGTTCAGTGTATGCCTGAATGTGTTATGCAAGTGAGTGGATTAGGGGTGGGCGGATCGATCTCAAAATATCGATACTTCCGATATTACGTTACGTTTCAAAATATCGATACTAGAGCCAATAGGATCAATACTTTTATATTTTTTTCCCCCCTCTCCCCTACTCGTCAATTTCATCAAAAACTATGTGCAGACGAACACAAGTATATGCGCTCTTTTCTTCTCTCTCCACTGCTGTCCTCGTGGCTCGCGCAGCGCGCACCCTGCCTGAACGCCGATTATCAAGCTGACTGACAGCAGCCAGCAGGGCAGGACAGCAGCAGCCAGCGACTCGTGAGTGAGACAGACAGACAGACAGACAGACAGACAGACAGACAGACAGACAGACAGACAGACAGACAGACAGACACGTGCATGATGGCTGAGAGAAAGAGGAGCGTTGTGTGGAGCTATTTCACAACTGTTAATGAAAACTTAGCGAACTGTGATGTGTGCAAGAAGGCAGTTCGCTACTGTGGCCACTTTGTATTGTTATTTTTCATGTTTGCACTTTAAATTTGCAAAAGTAAAATGTTTATTTGTCTATAAAAACTGTCCTGTCTTTAATCATGAAAATGAATCCAGATGTAGTCTGTTTATGATGCATTCAGCTCAAAAATCATGTCATGCAGCTCTCCCCTACATGAAAGTACATAAGAAGCTTTTCATTTTAAAAAGTATCGGTATCGGCGATACTGGCCCTGAAATACTTGGTATCGGATCGAATCCAGATTTTGTGGTATCGCCCACCCCTAGAGTGGATGTCAATGAAATCTGAATTTAAACCTTCCGTGGATGTCAACACCATTATATTGTAGACCTACGTTGCAGCAGATGGTTGCTAAGCTACAGTTAGACACTAATATATGTTTGTTTGTTTCACTGTTGCAACCCATTGTGACACAGTGCGGGGTTGCTGTCACAATAAAAAAAATAAACCTATATTTTTCTGTCACACTGTAAATGAGCGTGTTGTATCAAGATAAACAGAGCCAGTAGTTGGATGCTCCGGCACGAAGCATACTGCAGTTTGGAAAAGTTAGTTAGTGTTAGAGAGGTGTTCTATGTTTTACTTTAAAAAAACAATGATAAACTGAGATATTTACACCAGTGGAGTTGGAAACAACTCAATTGATAAGTCTAAGGGCTATGCTATCTTTCTATGCGATCACATTTTTGCAGTTCATCCAAGAAGTTAGAATCGCAAGGGCTCTCTCAACAAAAAACATTTCATATCTACACGTTTTGTTCAGGCAATTGTGTTACTGCTTCGAATATCATTTAAAGTGCTGTTATTAAGTGCAGATTATCCTGCTGAAGTAACAATGTATATTAGGCCGAAAACTAACCACATGACTGTCACATGCATGGATGTATAATATGAACTCAGGGTTCCTGCAGGTTTCACCAACTCAAATTTAAGACTTTTTAAGACCTTTTTAAGACCACTTTGAATAGAATTTAAGACCTATTTCACGGCAAGAAAGTATGAAGGAAAATTGCTATGAAAGAAGAAATACGTCCCATAATTACTTACAAAGTAAATGTATTCATGTTCAAAGAACAATGACTGAACATAACAGCATAACAGTACAGAACTGTGTTAGACAAAAAGTGTGTGTGTGTGTGTGTGTGTGTGTGTGTGTGTGTGTGTGTGTGTGTGTGTGTGTGTGTGTGTGTGTGTGTGTGTGAGTGAGAGTGTGTGAGAGTGACAAGAGCTATAGTCAGAGCTCTGCTGCCTTGGCTACAATCTTTCATCGTTGCTGTTGTATGATTGGTGTTTAACTACGGTATTTAGCGTCTACAGCACCTCCGCTTTTAGGGTTGACGTAGACCCAAACGTCACCCGGAGGTCCCCCGATGTTGTTGCGGAAGCTGCTGCACTAGCTAACTCTGCAATAGCTAACGCTACATTAGCAAAACAAACGCTAATTTTATTTGCAAAAGGTGCGGCGGGCTTCAAACACGTTCCCCTCCACTGGTTTCAACCAAGCACTAAATTTGAGGTTTTCCAACCAAATATGGTTGAACTTACACTTCCCCATATTTATTTGTAAGTAGATTCGAAGATACATGAGTTTCTGACTGCCGTTAGCTGAAGCTTGGTTGCTAGGTTACTAGCTGGGTGTTCTCCGATAAGGGGCAGGGGGAAACAAAGTTAGTCATTACTGGTTCCATGTTGATTTATTTCAATACAAATTGTTGGGGGGAACTGAAAGGCTCTTACCGTACTGGTTACTTTGCAGCCCGGACATTTCCCCCAAAACACATTTCTAAATCATATTTAAGACCTTTCTTATTTGTTTGGTCATATTTAAGACCTTTTTAAGGCCTTAAATTCAGATTATCAAATTTAAGACTTTTTAAGACTTTTTATGAACTGGATACAGCGTGGGAGGCGGGGTCTCGTTCTTTTACATTACATTACATTTCATTTAGCTGACGCTTTTATCCAAAGCGACTTACAATTACCAATTACAGGGACATTCTCCCTGGAGTAACTAAGGACTAAGTGCCTTATTCAAGGCCGGCGCACTTCCTGGGGGCTTTGTCACATGGCTGCCTGTCCTCGCCGCTAAGCTAAAGGCAGACATTTGGTGGCCTCGTTTAGCCACATGCTAGCAACCGCTGTTTTCGAGACACATCGAAAAATTCCGACATTCACCAGTAGGGTATTTACTGACGATTTACCATGCTAGGAGACGTGAAGATGTCACGATTTCGTCCCTTCAAACGTGACAGTTACACTGTATTGTGTATTGTTAACATGGCCCAACCAGTGGAGAAATACCCGGAAATGCCAAGCAAATGCTACCCCGACGGTCGGTTGTTATTGTCAATATTAATATAATAATTATTTATTTTTTAATAGTCACACTCGATTTCGCCGATTTTCTTGTTGTCAACCCCAGCTGGTTGACACCTCTTTTAGCAGAAACAAGAACTACATTAATGTATTAAATCGATGTTAATCCATGTGTGTGGATGTGGAATTAACGGACGTGACATTGTGCGATTGCGTTGCCAGGCAACAGCTTGGGTTCATGTTAATTTTCAAACTCTTCAACTACAACCCTAGTTATATTTAAAAACATTTTAGAAGGCCTCATGAAATACTTTAATGTAAATTAAAATTAAAATGTGAAGGAAAGTGTGTATAACAAAATACATCCGTCATAAACAATACCGGAAACAGACGTAGGCAAGATCCTCAGCTCGGTGATTGGATGTTTTAGCCGCAATGCACGTTGGGATATGGTGTTTATGCGATGTGAAATCCGAAAACATTTTTTAAAAATAAAATAATACTTTATTCCGAGTGTGCTTGCTTTTCTCTTTGTAAGTCATCACATAACGGCATTGTAATACACGGTTCGGCTGCATTAAATATTACACATCTGCCGTAGTTGTTTATTTATAGAGCCCTGATGAGAAGACTTCTGGACAAACAGGAAGAACTGCCGCCGAAACTGAATATGTGACGTGGATCATAAATATATCAGCAATTAAACAACATCTTCAATTTCTCTTCACAATATACGTCTCCTTGCAGTATCAACACTAATTTGGCTGACTTTTATATTTGATCCAATTGGTAGATAGGCTGTATTTACACCATAACGGTGCACAGCTGATAGAAAGGGACACCTAGTGGTTAAAGCACGTTATTGAATTTTATTATTTTATTATTAGATATTAATAGGAGACACAGACAGACAAACTAATAAGGCTTTATTTAAACATTAAAGAATACTTTAGGTTAAGGTCTTCTTTTGAATAAGAAAAAAGCTTTGGGGGTATCTACAGATAAATATTAAGCCTGACAAAGTACTAATATATTGCTTTCCTGCAATGTTAACTACTGTATGTGTAAGCACTTATTTGAACTGATATTATACATATGTATTATACTCTTATAAGATGTATGTAGATCAGGGGTCACCAACCTTTTTAGGGTGAGGGCTACTTTTAAAAAATAAAACAAGTCGGGGGCTACTTTTACTCCTCTTTTCTTTTCTTTTTTTGCAGTGTATATATTTAGCACATTTTAACATTATGATATGCTGACCTTTAACCTTTGTTTGCTGTTTGGGTCTGTGGGACCCGTTTTCAGTGTTTACTAAAAGAACATGTATGCAATCTAATTATTTTAACCTGCTTTATTTGGGGGTGGACGGGCCTCACCTCCTCCAGGGGGGTCCTCACCTCCTCTAGGGGGGTCGGGGGGCATGCACCCCCAGGAAGATTATTTTTTAATGTTGAAGTGAAATGCATCAATCTGGAGCACTTTGAGCACCAGATGAATTGATGGATACAGCTCTCAACACTCAGATGAAAGAGAGCTGTATACTTTTCAATAATCCAAACATCTTTAGAATATGATCACAACCAATAACAAATCATTTAAACTGGTTTATTCTTATCTTATGTTACCTAGCATTTTTTCTTTTTATGTATGCTTATTTTACTGATCACTCCCCTTTCAAACTGTTTTTTGATTTTTGTTACTGTCCTATAGTCCACATTGGAATGATTTCTTACTTTATCTATATTAAATAGATAAAGGTATGCTCTCCCTAGCTCTCTCTCTCCCTCCCTCCCAGCTCTCTCGCTCTCTCTCTCCCCCTCCCTCCCTCCCTAGCTCTCTCGCTCGCTCTCTCTCTCTGTCTCGCTCGCTCACAGAGGCTGTGAGCTCCTCCGTGGCGATCGACGGCTTGCGTTAAAAAAAAAAAAAAAACATATTTTTAAAGTGGGGGGGGCACAAACGGGATTTCGAAAAGAGCGCGGGACATTTCCCCCCTGTCCCAGGTGGAAATTACGCCATGCGTGTGTGCGTCAAGTGCCCCCCATGTGTTGTATAGGCTGGCATGATAGGCTGTTCAATGGGGCTGATGTGTTGTGTAGATTCTGCCAGAAGGGAAATCAGCGGGGAGGTGCCACATTGCTTTTCTTCCAGACTGCAACGCTGGTCCCGCAAATCAAGCAAGAACGTGATTGGTAGATATTAATTTTGGGGGTGGGGGCAGGAGGGGTGTTAGATAGATATAGAGTGGCGAAGTCCCTCCCCTTCCGGTTGAGCCCCATGGGACCTTATTTCGGAAAAGTTATGCATTGAAGTCAATGGAGAGAGAAAGATTATCTTTCGATCCCGTTTGAATTGTGCCACGAATTACACATATGATGTTTGTCAATTTAAAAGATAATTTTGCAAGTCAAAAAAATTAAAATGTGTCGTAAAACTGTGAAGTAACACATTTGTTTGTGTGAAAGGCTCAATGAACTACATCTCTGGTCAACCACACACGTCACCAAGATGGCCGTCACTACTGTCTTGTCAACAAACGATTGACTACCCTCACTATCACCACAATGAAACACGTCCTGAAGAATGTCATGCAAAGCCTGCCTTCCTTTGATTCTCTCTGAACTGCCTGGTCGTTTTAATGTTTAATGTCAACCATTTGTGCAGATAGCATGAAGTAGAAAAGATCGCCGATGCTAACGTTAGCGTTAGCATTTCTCCCCCGGAATTAAATGGTGTATTATAGAATGATCACACCGGTGACAGTACTATTCAAAGGGTTCACGAAATATGACTACTACTGTTACTGTTTAACATTTTGGGTTACTTAATGTTACTTCATGTTAAGGCTAATAAAAATGACAAGGCTGTAATGCTAACTAACGTGCTAGCTACTAGCTAGGTAGCTAACTTGATCAAGCCACTCCTGGTCGTTTCATCAGACGGGAAGCAAAAGAACAAGCAAGACCCATTGCTGGTATAATAACAACCTGGTACTAAGCACACAGGCATCTTGTTAAAGTTATCTTATCTTAGCCAGCGCCATATAGATAGATTATATCTATATTGCGCTGATCTTAGGTATCTGAATGGTGGAGGTAAACAATTGTGACATCACTTACGCGACTCTGGGATTTGTAGTCTTTCTAGTTACGTATTTTTCATAGTCTTATATTTCAACAGTTTTACGACAAACTGTGACTTTTTTGACATGGAAATGATTTTTTAAGATTGACAAACATCATATGTGTAATTCATGGCACAATTCAAACGGGATCGAAAGATAAGTTTTCTCTCCCCATTGACTTCAATGCATAACTTTTCCGGAATAAGGTCCCATACCCCGGAAGTAAGTGGGAGGGACTTCGCCACTCTATAGAGTTGTAGTAAGTAGATAGAGTTCGCTATGATTTAGGTTTCGTTTATGCATAGGGTAGATTCTTTTAATTACATTTCCTTTTTTGTTTTGTGTATTTTATACATTTTGGATTTGCTCGGCGAGCTATTTTGAGAACATGCCCCGCGGGCGACTCACGTTGCCTCTGCGGGCGACCAAGTGCCCGCGGGCACCGTGTTGGCTACCCCTGATGTAGATAGTATAAGAAATGTGCAGAATACGACAGTTTAATGGTGGAGGTATACACACATATTGATAGATGTCTTGTAATGCACTGTTGAGGAACCTGCGACCCAAGTTTTTCATCTCCGACCTTGTCAGGTATTGAATATTCAATAAATAAAGAACACAGAATTATTAAATATAAAACACAGAATTTGTGTGATTATACTAAATGATTTACAAATAAACACCACTGCATATTTGCAACTGTTACCAGGGATGCAAACTCATCAGGTATGAAAAAGGTGACAAGGATCCGAGCCCCCCGATCCCACGGAATATCGGCTTTAAAATTAGGAATAACAGAGGATTTTAGCAGTCAGAACAACTAAAGCAGCAGTGTTAATAACAGAAACGCCAAAGAGTCACATTGATCTAATAGAAATGTATAAAAGCATTTATTTTAATTGTGTAGCAGTCAGTTTATAATTTTGGCAGCACTGTTGAGCATTTTGAAAATGTATTTTCATGCCTCTGTGCAAGGCTTAGTCTTTCTATCTTTATAGCCACTGGTGTAAAGTAACTAAGTTCATAAACTCAAGTACAATTTTGAGATACTTGTACTTTATTTCAGTATTTCAATGTTTTGCTACTTTGTTCTTCTTCTCCTCTACAGTTCAGAGGTAAATGGTGTACTTTTCCTCCACTACATGTATTTAATCCCTTTAGTTACTTCACAGATGTGGATGAATGATGTGAAATATAATCAAGTGTTAAATCAGACTTTAGTTCCACCTGGAGTAAATTCACAAGCTACCCTGCAGTATACAAAGTCATTCAAACTAGCTGCACCTCTACCAGCTTTGAGAACACTTTCATGATCAATCATTATAAAACATATCATATATATTATTCTGAAATGGACCAATCTGCACAATGACTACTTTTACTGTCGCTACTTTAACTATATTTTGATGAGAATACTTTTCTACTTTTACTTGAGGAACATTTTGAATGCAGGACTTTTACTGTAACAGAGTATTCCTACACTCTGGTACTTCTACTTTTACTCAAGTACAAGACCTGAGTACTTCTACTTTTACTCAAGTACAAGATCTGAGTACTTCTACTTTTACTCTAGTACAAGATCTGAGTGCTTCTACTTTTACTCAAGTACAAGATCTGAGTACTTCTACTTTTACTCTAGTACAAGATCTGAGTGCTTCTACTTTTACTCAAGTACAAGATATATACTTATACCACCTCCGTTTATAGCCTATGAAAAAAACTATTTGAAAACGAAGGCTAAAGCTAACGTTAGCAGATAGTGACAATGTATGCTAGTTAGCTAGCTCAACGATTCCTTAAATAATATTGCGACAGGAACACTTTTCAGTTCACATCACGCTCTGCCGTTCCGACAGGGAGCTCTGCTCTGAACACCTGAACGTTCTAACAGCTGTTCACCAGCGGTCCAGTCTGTGTCACAGTGACTCCGGACCGCACAGTTAATATTAACGAACGCACCGTAGGTAATGTAGCTGCTGAAGCTAGACCCTCATCCCGGAGCAGCAGAGCCTTATTATACATCCATGAGCAGAGCCGACAGGCAGGAAGACTCGAGCACACAGCTCGCGCTTCATTATAATATATAAAAAAAGAACACCATGCATGTCATGATGGCACATCAGCTCGCGGCCGCAGATTACTCCGGGTCCCAGACCCCCCCCATACCCCAAAAATATTTTTATTGCAGATCTACATGAATCACACAAACGACGTATTTTGGATTCAAAACGGCGAATTTCGCCGAAAGATGACAAGTTTGCATCCCTGGTTACACATGCTGCTGTAACGAAAACATTTCCAACTTGGGATCCATAAAGTATATCTTATCTTAAGATGATCGATGGCTACTGCCATATTTGCTAAATTTGCCTCTGAACCTTGACAAGTACATGTTTCAGGCTTATCAATTAACAACAGGAGCGGTCACAGACATAAGACCAGCTGTTAAATAAAGCTCTTCTGACCTTAGCTGTCATGTGGGTATATATTAATGCTGCCCATTATGGACACAAGCAATTTTCACCCATTTATTAATTATATGTTTTAAATTTGAGTGTTTCCTAGCCCCTAAACCTCCAGGGATGTACACAGTTTAATACTGGCAACTTCTTATTATGGGAAATACGAAAACTTCTTTTATTTATTAGTGTTATTTAATATTGTAGTTATTGCCTGTACAGCACTTTGGTCAACTGCAGGTTGTTTTAAATGTGCTATATAAATAAATAAAGATTGAGATTGAGATTTTTAAAACTACAATTCCCAGTAGAGACATGCCATAGAACATGTTGCGAAACACACAATAGCCAGTATGTGTAGTTCAGGGGATGGGGTGGGGGTGGGGGAGGGGGGTGGTGAACCCATTCGAATCCAGTTTTGGATAGTCTGCCGTGGTTCCATCCCATTTCAAAGTGCTTTTTTGACGCTCGGCGTAACCCTCGGCGCACTGCCACTCAAACATCCAATGACAGAGCTTGAGGACTAATCACAGGGTTTGTCAAGCAAAGCGGAGAGAATACTTACTTCCGGGTGTAAAATTCTCTAAAGCAACTACTATGAGCTGCTCCGACTATCGGTCCTGACGGACTCCAAAAGTCCGACATTATTCAATCAAACAAATAAATAAACACAAGGATAATTGTGTGTGGTTTAGAAAAGAATAAAAAATTAGAAGGAAAAAACGATGAAACAATACAGATTTAAGTTTTCTGAGCCCCTACTCTCCCCCTAACTGACGGCAACAAAAGTCCGACATTATTCAATTAAAATAAAAAAGTAAACACAATAAGTGTGGCTTGATATTGAGTTAGAAAAAGGTTGATAAACGCTTGGGGAGAATGGATCTGCGGAGAGCATTTAGCCGCGATCCCAACTCGTCTATTACCAACGGAGCTCTATGCAAGTCAATGGGACTCCCTAATAGTTGAAACTCGACGCTAAAGGGCCCCCCTTGCGTTGGAAAGTGACGACAGGGACCCTGACATAACGTCAACATAGGCCGAGTTGGGAGTGAGAATGTTTCTCTTCCTGTCTTTGTGTTTTCCCGCCTCTGTGATCGTTTGTCCCGCCCTGATTCTCTCTACCTGGCTATAATCCAGAGGTGGGAGTAAGTCCTACATGTGCAAGTCATGAGCAAGTGTCAAGTCTTGAACTACAAGTATCAAGCAAGTCAAGTCAAGTCATTGCTCAGGGCAAGCAAGTCAAGTCAAGTCATTGCTCAGGTCAAGCAAGTCAAGTCAAGTCATACAAAATTCTGATGAATAAGCCCAGTTTCCGCATTTAAATCAGTTAAAAGACAGTGGCTATGAAAATGGATTTAACACACACTATGATCTTCATTACATACACAGTTAATCATTTGAAATCTAATTTAGACCGATGACAATCATATTAGATTAATATTAACCCTAGAACTGCAGACAATATAGCTAGGACTCAATCAAAAAGTCTGTTCAAAAAGGCAGAATTCCAAGTAAGAAAATCATATATGGCATTTGCCATTACACATATTTAATTTAAAAGTCTGTTAACACTAGAACCGCCAACAGCATCAGCACCTACATAGATATCATTTTCAAATCATTTAAAGGTGGGGTAGGTAATTTTGGAGAAACCAGCTCAAGTGCGCTAGAATTTGAAAATACACAACCGGAAAAAATCTGCCACTTCCTTACAGAGCCCCTCCTGCAACACACACGAACGTGCACATGACCAATGAGGGCACGAGATAAGTTTGTGCACAGATGGAAGGCTGACAGGCAGGTAGGCCATCCAGTTATTTTAGCCGGGCCGGCTAAAATGATTGGTCGTGCTTTTTACAGTACTACGGCTTCCACAGATGAAATTTTTTTTATGGATTTATTGTCAAAGCACTTAAAATATTCATTGCTATCGGGATGTTAAGAGCATTCCATGGAATATAACAAAAAGTGTATCTCGAGCCGGTTTCTCAAACGTACCTACCCCACCTTTAATTTGTTCCTCTTCATAATTTCCTTATAAACTAAGTAGGACAATTTAAAACTCAGTTAATAGGTTTAATTTAGAAATTGCTTCAGTTTATCATCATAACGGATCAAAAAGTTCAGATTCATTTTTACAATAAATCAAGGAATGATGCACTTCTACAAACAAAAACAACATAATTAAAACATTTAAACAAACTACTAAAAGTAGATGAACTACATTATTCAAAAGTTTACAGTAACTTCTGATAATAATACAGGGGAAATAAACGAGGCATCTCTTTTCCTCTCTCTCCCTCTCCTGACAGCCCGTCAGTATCAGGGTTAGTACAAATGAATCCCTTGGAGGTTCTAGTGTTAATTTACCGTTTTGTCTTCTCTTTGCAATGCTTAATCGATTTGAAACCAAGTCTAACGTAGCTTAAACTTAACGTTAGCTTTCTAGCTAACACAACACATTCACGTACCTTTCTCTGTGGGTTTTTTTGTAGTGACGAATGAAGTTGGATGTTGTGGTGGTCGTGTCACTGATCTTTATGCTGCAGACCCTGCATACCGCTGTTCTCTTCTTATTAGCGTCATCGACAACATCATCCTTGAATCCAAACTTCACTGTTTGTGGAGTAACGCTAGCCGATGCCATGTTAACTGACACTCCTGCCTTCTAGTGGGTTGCCAGGTTTGCGCGCATGGCATTTCGAAAAAACTAAACGTAATATCTCAATACAAAAACGCAAATATTTAATTTAAAAAAGTCAAGTCCTTTCAAGTCATCTGTCTCAAGCATAAGTCAAGTCTCAAGTCATGAATACCAAGTCAAAGTCAAGTCAAGTGTTTTATCAATGTTAGTCAAGCAAGTCTCAAGTCCAAAAATATGCGACTCAAGTCCGACTCGAGTCAAGTCATGTGACTCGAGTCCCCACCTCTGCTATAATCATCTTGCTGCCCTTGTGTCTTCACCTGTCCAATTGGCAATGTTTTGTTTAGGAATCACTTGACCGCTACGATTCTATAAGCAAAGAGGGCAGCCTGCCTGCTTTTTCCCCTACCACTGAGCTTTGAGTAAAGTACGCTGAGTATAAAGAGTCCCACTGTTCTAAACTGCAGTGCAGTGAGCATGACATTGCATCTACAATCTGCAGGAAAAGTCAAACCAACCATAGCAGAGTAGGCCAAGCACAATATTGAGTAGAGACACAATTTGTGACAAATCTTGTACAACAAACTGTGTCTACACTCTGACACTGATATATACAGAATACCACCATAAACAAATCATAGCTGAAATGCAACAGCAACCAGTCTCGTCCCCCCTAAAAATACCTTGGTCTCTGTAAATATACCCAGCATCAGTCTACGGTTTTTAAAGTGACTGCTGATGTGTCAAAGGAACACAATCAGTTATTCAAACGATCATAGTAAATCTTACTGCCCCAACTTCAGAGACAAATGACATTTAGGAACAGGAGATTACCCAGCGCTCCGCTCTATTTATGTTAATAGTTTCGTTTCAAATGTATAAATGTTCTTCTTCTATGGTGTATAAATGTAATACACACTTTAAAACACTCAGATAGCCTTGAAGCAATCATCAGCACTTGACATGCAGTCTTTTTAGTGTGTTGAATAAAATAACAGGAATATCTAACTTCTAACTCAACAGTAAGAAATAAACGGTTATGGTGAGGATTTCCACCCATCAGCCATACTGTTAAACCCCACGGACCCGCCGAAGGGTCCGAAAATGCTACATCTGCTAGCACCAGTGTGATCTCTGAAGTGTCATTTATGAAACTATTAATGTTCCACACCCAGCTGACGGGAAGAAACCCAGCTAACTGACTATACGAAAAAAAAATAAATAAAAAATAATAATAATTCCCACAAGAAGCCTTTCAATGAGCCAAAGACGGACTAATGCTATTTCTGCTCATAACTCACAAAAACGATCATTTATAATTCATACTTTCTGCACAAACAACACATCATCTGAAAGCTGAGATTCCACAGATTCTATGGGTATACACCCCATCACTGCAATAATTCACTGAGCTAGCAGCCAGAACATAGCAAATAAACAACATCAGTTTTCAAATCCATGACAATAATTAGCAGGTTAAATATTTTTATTTATTTTTTAAATTTTCCAATCATTTCTTTTTTTTTTTTATGGAATGAATACCTATAGTGATGATTCAATGTTATAAAATGATTTTTACAGTCTGGTACCTGAAAAAGGTCAAATGGCACTGATGGAACCAGATGTGCCCAAATGTGCCCAAAGCTTAGTCCGCCTGGACTTTTTTCCCCTAAACCTCTGTAAAAAGGTCACTTGTTTTGCCTCAATTCCTAATGCTTTTAGGCTACTAACCCATCATTCAAGGGTGGTTTTCACTATAAGTAATGGATTTTTTTTAAGTAAGAATTTACACTTTTTTACTATGTTCCATCTTTATTTACTCTGACACAGAAACATCTATATTGATTCTGACACTTCTACATCCAACTTACAGATGTAACCTTGCTTTGAGAAAAAAGATTATTAATTTAACCCTTTTAGAAGTGAAGTTATAGTCATTTGTTCTGGGCATGTCATTTTCGAGCCTGAAACCTGAAAAACAGGCTTGGGGTCTAACAGGTTAACAAACCAAGCCCTGATATGCTCCGGGGTTTTAAAAAAAAGGTAGGAAATCTGTTTACTGTTACAGTGATAACAGTCACATGAAAAATGGGTGTCGGGAAGAGAACAATACAAAATAAACCGGCCGTTTCAGAATTTAGCTAGTACTAACCAGAGTTTGTATTTGAGATACAAAAACAAAGCATGGCAGATCAGACATTTGGAATTTTTTTGAGTTGGGACGTAATGTAAAAGGATGGAAAGCTCCATAGCTTTGCCATAAGAAGAGAACGACACGTGCAAATTCAGCGCTTTCCCTCCCACTGAACTTCAAACTGCACAAAACCTTGACAAGATGTTGGTGAGGACTTAAAATACTTTTTGAGCTCGCCATAAATAAGAACCATTTCTTAAAATCAACAGATAATGCGTGATCATCACCCACAGCAAAGCTTTAGAAATAAATGATGAATCGACCCAATCATCAAAGACAGACTTTCAGTTAGAAAGTAATATTAAGATGAAAGTCCGAGTTAGAATCAACTCTGATTCACGTCCCTCTTCTGCTATCACTTAACACTTCTACTGTTTGTCAGAGATCCCTCCCTACTTCCTTGATTTGATACATTTCCTGTTGAGCAGGATGATTGAAAGGGAAATGGTTTGGTCATGCTCGACATTACTGTCTTTTGCAGTTTGATCAGCATTAACTAGCACCTTGGGGCAACCTCTTATTTATGGTAAGTACACGGCTACTTTCACAATACTTGCACAAGCTGATCTGTGACATTGTCAGTTGTTCAGTGTCAATTGCTAATTCTATTTTTTCTCTTTTTCAGGTTATGCATGTGGCAGTGCAAACACTGCAGTTTGGAACCAGCTAGCAGGTATTTGTTGTTAAAACATTTCCGGCAGACACATGCACATTTAAGGGGCAGTTGTCGCTATCCATGTCCATATACTGATTGCCCATGTTCGTTTGACACATGGAGTAAGCTTTTAAATCACACATACAAAACTCATGCTAAACAGCTAACACCAAAGCCAGTAGAATTACCTACATTTCAGTGTCATGTGTGCTCACGTAGAGACTTAAAAGACAAATATTTCTTCCAACATATTAATGGACATCTCAGGCATAATGAAACTGTACCATGTATGTTTCTAGGATGCACATTTAAAACTAACATTTACAGTACATTCAACACACACAAAAATAGGAAACACAGACAACATTACCTTAAAGACTTTATAGCCAATGTTGTCAGTACAAGTGGTGAGTTGGATGAGTCAGACAGTTCTGCAGTTGGTCCAACAGAGTCTGTCAATATAGACCAGGAATATGAAACATTAAGTTGTGGTGATGCTTCAGAAATACACCTTCCAAATTGAATCGAAGAAAAAATTGCATGCATTTTATTGACGTTGGAAAATATTGTTCACATTCCAAAGACAGTTATTGATGAAGTCCTTTCTGAACTTCACTACATATTAAGTACATCATCTTTGCCTGTCACTAGAGCTATTGTTTCTGATGTATTACAGAGCCATAAACTACAGGTTGAAGATTCAGTAGTTGGTGAGCTTTCCACTAGGGGTGGGCGATACCACAAAATCTGGATTCGATCCGATACCAAGTATTTCAGGGCCAGTATTGCCGATTCCGATACTTTTTAAAATGAAAAGCGTCTTATGTACTTTCATGTAGGGGAGAGCTGCATGACATGATTTTTGAGCTGAATGCATCATAAATAGACTAAATCTGAATTCATTTTCATGATTAGAGACAGGACAGTTTTTATAGACAAATAAAGTTTTACTTTTGCAAATTTAAAGTGCAAACATGAAAAATAACAATACAAAGTGGCCACAGTAGCGAACTGCCTTCTTGCACACATCACAGTTCGCTAAGTTTTCATTAACAGTTGTGAAATAGCTCCACACAACGCTCCTCTTTCTCTCAGCCATCGTCCGTCCGTCCGTCCGTCTGTCTGTCTCACTCGCGAGTCGCTGGCTGCTGCTGTCCTGCCCTGCTGGCTGCTGTCAGTCAGCTTGATAATCGGCGTTCAGGCAGGGTGCACGCTGCGCGTGCCACGAGGACAGCAGTGGAGAGAAAAGAGCGCATATACTTGTGTTCGTCTGCACATAGTTTTTGATGAAATTGACGAGTAGGGGAGAGGGGGCAAAAAAGTATCGATCCTATTAGCTCTAGTATCGATATTTTGAAACGTAACGTAATATCGGAAGTATCGATATTTTGGGATCGATCCGCCCACCCCTACTTTCCACTGCTCTATGCAATTCTAGTCCATTGGCCACAGCTATTGCAAAGGATGGCCCTCTTGCTACAGCATACAGATGTAGCACTCCAGATAGGACTCCAGTTTACAGCTTCCTGCCTAAGACCTGCCTAAGACCAGCATCTGGGAATGTTAAGCCCTCCCACTATTTTCCAAGAGGGCGTTGCCAGATTTTCAATTTCAGGATTTAACCAGGAGATGGCGCTTCATTCACAAATACAGAAAGACAACTTTTCATGGACTTTCAGTTGTGTTTAGAAGAGCATTTGAACACATCAATATTTTAGATCAAATAAAGTATATCTAATCTTGTAATTCAATAATATATAGTCTCTATATATTAAATAATCATAATAATAATGTAAATGTTTACATTACACTTCTTTATTTGTCATGCGGTCTACCTACGCTGTAAAATGTATTATCTCTTCGATTTACACACGGCATCTATTGCACTTCTGTCCATCCTGGGAGAGGGATCCCTCCTCTGTTGCTCTCCCCGAGGTTTCTCCCATTTTTCCCTTTGAAATGTGGGTTTGGTAATTCAGAAGGCTCACAGGTCACATTCCGACCATTATTTAAAACAATAGGCGCTTTCACACCGTCTACAGCCTGATTTGCATACAGTAGAGGGAGCTGTGGCTGAGGCCCCGGCCCCACGGGAATGCATACGGCAAAACGCATAGGATTAACGCAAACGCAATCGCCAAAAAGCTTCCGTCCACACGCAATATACACCTGATAGTGTCTGCCCACACGAGACAGCTCCCTTTAGATCCAACCGCTGGAAAAGCTGCAGTACATATGCCGAGCCTGTACGTGGCGCTGTAACTTCCTCCACAAAAGCAGCAACTTCCTCCACAAAAGCAGCGAAGAAGAATGTTTGTCATGGCTGCACTTCTGTTTATTCTCCGCGGTGGGGGCCGAGGGAACCGGGCAGAGTTTTTCGCCGGTCAACGTGTGTTAAAGTTTATATCTTCCGGACAAAATTATAAAAGTGCCGGTCAAAGGTCTTCTTTGTTAATTATTGAGCTTTAAAACAAATGAATAACGACTATATATAATGATATATAATAATAAAATACACGGAGCCTGTCTCTTTTTCCTCTCTTCTGACAGCGTCAGTGTCTGTCTCATGCAGCAGCTGATCCAGTAATGAGTGACCCGACAGTAAAAATAAACATATTTATAACTAGTTTAGGTAGTTTGAGAGGTAATTAAAATAGCTAAGGGTGATGATCTGACTTGAAGTGTGTGTTTTGCTCCCGCTGCATCACAGCGGGAGGAGCTGCGTGTCTCCGTCCTGTCAGATTAGACTTCACTCGCGTTTATGTCCATATCGAGATAAAGATAAATAATCTGAATTCAGTGTGCAGTGTACTTTTGCGGGGGTGAGCAGCAGAGGTGGGGAGAGGCGGGGTTATTGCGTCGTCATTATCAGAAAATGATAACCATATAGGCTACCACACGGAGCCGTTGGACCCCCCAGAGCGCTCCGTTCCCAGATCTATCCACCTTTGGACCCGTTGTCGTTTGCAGGGTCTGTTTCTATCGTTTCGTTACGGCGTCGTGTGGCAAAAAGGGCTATACGCAAGAGAAATATGCGGATACAACCCGTTTTCGTTCCCGTGGGGCCTGGGCCTGAATGGCCGGCGATTAGGTGTTGCACATTTATCATTAGGTGATCAGAGCTGCCTGCCTCCCGTCAGATTTCATTTAAAAAACAGGTCTGATTTTAAGACTATTTCTGCGCTCCTAAAGAATGATAAGAATAAGAATAATGCGTATTGAACTGGTTTCATTAATTAGTGAGTTTATTTAAGGTAATTAGGTAGAAGCCCTTTTTGATCAGTAACGAATTTAGCAGTTGAACATAAAAGTCAACTGAGTGTCACTTGCAATGACAGTGTTGTGTTTTTATTTTATGAACCTTTTACATTAAAAATGGTTGTTGAATATATAAATATTATTATGAATATGGATAAATACTAGGCTATTTATTATAAACGTTAGTCCTTAACATCTATCACTGTGTATATCACCATTCTTTAATTACATGTTTGATAAGTTTCTATGAAATAAGAAATGAATACAATTAAAAATGTAATTAACATATCATATATTATAATGTATTGTATTATTAAGTAATATCATACATTAACCCAATTATAGCAGATGCCACATTGAATGGATGAACACATTTATGCATCAATAATTACAACGGAGTATTTCTAAATACAAGTTGTAAAAATACTTATATGTATTTAATACTAATAACATAATGATTCATTTTACTTTCAGATGATAATACTTTTCAGGGTTAGGGTTAGGTCCGGTCTGACAGCGCTTAGCTCTCTGCTGCAGAGAGGAAGAGAAGATCACTGCTCGAAACAAAGTCAAAAATCATACATCCAAACGGAATAAATATAATTAATTATTATTATTAATACGTTAAGTCTTGTTCATTGTTTTTCACTTTTATTAAATGTTTGATATTTCCGGCACAGACCCTTTCATACCGGCAATGCGCGATAGAAACAACAGGAACTGCGGCAGCATAAATATGTGAACACAAAACTACAGACTGCTGGAGAAGAGATATCACAGGGGGGGGTTGGGACACACACATTCCGATGGCCAATTAGTTTTAAACAAAGAGTATACTCAACATACAGTAGGCATAGGGGGGTGGGGGCTGGTGAACGGTATGGTCAATGTTTGTAAACACTGTGACATTTTGACTTTATTTGATCATTTCTCTTTTTCAGAAGAGAAATATGAATATGTTAGTGGCTGACCCAGCCCCATGGTCTGTCACAGTAGTGCGGGAAAGAGAAGTGCACTGTTTTGCCTAGCTGGACCTGTAATTTACAGGAAAGGAGTGTGCGCTACTAAAGAGACGCGCTACCATGGAAACCAAACAATGGTGTAACTGTATTGAAGTCCGAGTGGAAACAGTAGCATTTGGAGCGTTATGTTAGAATGAAACAGCCAGGTCGTGACTCACAAAAAAAAAGTGTTACTTCACTAACTGTAAGCTTGTCACTCAGAGTAACCTACAGTTAACTTAACTGTTGGAAAAGAAAGATCAGGGGGGGGAGAGAGCTGTGGCTGATGGGCCATTAGGTGTGTAAACACACAGCTGAGAGCTGCCGTTTCATTCAGACTGTTTAAAAAACGGTAACAACGGACAATTTTCTTAGCGGATGCATGTCAATTTAAATCAATACATACAACTATTTTTTAAATCAATAAAAACATTTTCTAAATCCATAAAAGCATTTCAATTAATACTGGGAGTCATGTCATTACTTTGTTGAGAATGTGGCCATGTAATAAGCGGGATAATTTGCAGCGACTTGGTCATTATGGGGAAAATAACACCCGTCGGGATCCTGATCTGCCTGACGAGGCTCCATTGAAATATAAATATTTTTAGTGAATTACTGAGTTTAGGCACGTTAATAACGTTTTAATGAAGTTGAATACAGTATATTCATATTTGTCAGTGATTTCATGTCAATTCGGCGAACATAAACATAAATGATCGTGGTGAAGATGATGATTAAATTAGGATTAAAAATCGAGAGCAGGCTGCATTTCCTCTCGTTCGTTTTTTTCGACTAAACAACATTATTTTGTTAAATAACAACATGGTGATGTTTTGTAAATGATTACATGTCTCTTATTTAGCACAGACTATGATCCTATCCGTGACATATGGATCTTAACAAAGATCCGCTATACAGTAGTACCAGACATACTGTACATCCAGTTTACTGTATCAGAGTTGATTTCACATGAGCTCCAGTGTGGAACCCCACTGCACCCCCTGGTGGATCAATGATCCATTGCAGCTGGCTTCATTATAATTACATTTATTTATCACAGGGGCGGTCTCAAGTCACGCTGGAGGTTGTCTCTTGATTGAGGGCAGACCCCGTGCCGACCACGGCCCTCGCGTTTCAAACTGTCCTAAATGAGGTGCTACATCTGTATAAACGTACACAGTACTATACATCTCATTTTGGTGTTTTAGAGCCGGTTGAGTACATACTAGATGCCCAGAGGAATAGGACATTTCATTATATCCCTCTATTAAAGTCTTTGCAACATTTGCTCTCTCATAAAGGTGTCCTTGAACATATTGAAATGCAACAGCGGCTATTGGCTGTTCCCCAAGAGTACAGAACTGTAAGAGACGGTGAGTACTATAAACAGAATTCGTTTTTTTCTGATGAAGGTTTCAGAATCTATGTAAATCTTTATGTTGATGATTTTGAGATTTGTAACCCTAACCCCTTGTGGTGTATATTGGGTTTTGGGTAATTTGCCACCAGGTTCCCATTCACTAAAAACTCAAACTAAACTCAATCTATTTAGCTGTTCTATGCCAATCTGATGATGTTAAGACCTATGGCTATGGAAAAGTGTTGGAGCCTCTCTTGCAAGACTTAAGCATATTAGAACAGCACAGTGTATTTATTTCTCAACTTGGTCAGTTTGTTAAAGGTTCTGTCCAGTGTGTTATATGGCTCGGGGGATTTGTTGAGAGTTTTTCAGCTGGGTCAGTATGCAGGTTTTGTACTGGAGTAAAATCAGATTTTCAGACTAAGGATGTCCAGTCAGGTGCTTTCAAACTGAGAACAAGAGACATCCATGATGTTCATGTTCAGTCTGCTTAGGAGAATGCAACTATTTGCTGTGGTGTAAAAAAGCAGTGTGTTTCAACAGAGCACCTTTCCCATTTTCATGTAACTACTGGTTATCCTCCTGACATTGTGCATGACCTTTGTGAAGGTGTTGTTCCAGTTGAACTGGCTTGTTGTATGAGTTTGTTGATCTCCAAAAAATACTTCACTTTTGAAAGGCTCAACACATTGATTCAGACATTTCCGTACAAATGGGGGGACAGAACCAATCACCCCCATGACATACCACGCTCTTTCACATCTAGAAACACAATAGGACTGCTTCCCTTTGTGATTGGGCACATTTTACCAGAAGATGAACCAGCGTGGCAGGTAATTCTAGATCTTGAGGACATAGTTGAGTTGGTTGTGGCCCCTGTTCACACAGATGAGACCATTGCTTATCTTGAAGCCAAGATCTATGATCATAGACAGCGCTATCTTGAACTCTTTCCACATGTAAAGCTCTTACCAAAACATCACTTTTTAGAGCACTATCCGCAAATGATTCGTTGCTTCGGGCCTCTAATTGCACTGTGGACAATGAGATTTGAGGCTAAACATAGCTTCAAGCAGGTTGCTCGTCACACCAATTGTTTTAAAAACATACCTCGTTCACTAGCTACTAAACACCAGTTCATGCTTGCCTATCACACACATTCCTCCAGTGTCAAGAAGTCATCCTTGGAGGTCACAGATGTCTCAATCCTGCCTGTTGATGTCCTTAATGAGGGAGTAGTGTCTACACTGAAACAAAGTTTCCCAGATGTGACTGAGGTTCAGATGGCAAAAAATGTGTCTTGCTTGGGTATACGTTACTGTGAGGGGATGATTGTTGTACACGGATCTGCAGATGGACTGCCTAAATTCCATGAGATCATTAAACTTTGCATTGTTAAGGAGAAGTTGTGTTTTCTGGTAAAAGACGCATGTGCTTGGTACAGAGAGCATTATGGTGCTTTTGAGCTGTCTGCCTCACCCAATACAGAGGTTGCCGTTATTGAGCTTGCTGACTTGGTAGACCCCTATCCCCTTGTTGACTACATGGTTGGGAGTTTGCGCATGGTAATGTTGAAAAGATTCATCATTGTTAAAGGTGAGTATCATTTTTAAACCTAAATAGTCTGAGCTCTGGATAGCAGGCTCTGACAAAAATTGTCAAACCATTTTTATGTTCATCTTTGATATAATCCTAATGGGTTTCTTTCTTGTTATTCTTTCACCTTCTTTCTGCTCTAGATTAAAAGGTGTTCCATAATGGCAGGTCGGGCGGTTCTGCGCATCATCTTTGCCGACCAGTCTGACTCTAGAAAACTGACTCTGGATTCGGGAATCCCAGCAACAGTTGAATAACTGCACACATTTGTCAAGACATCTCTTCAATTGAAAGAGGACTTCCGTCTGCAAAACATGGATGTTGACTTTAACGAGTTCATGAATCTTACATCAGTGTCTGAAATTCAGGATAAAAGCACACTGAAAGTAATTTACTCTCCGATATTTTGTCGAATATTGAGCCCTCCATCACTTTGTACGCAGTTGACTCATTTGATGAGACCTCAATTACTGGAAGCTCAGAGCCTCTAATCCCTGCATCATCAATAGCCTCATGCTGCAGTGACGATATGGTGTATACGTCAACCCCGCATCCATCCCCTGAAGCTCAGGCCTCACAATTGTTATCCTGGCCCACAGTTTTTGTGGTTCCTAAGCTCACCTACGAGGCTGAATTTGAGCTTCATCTAAAGAATGCAGAGTTTGAGACAACTGGAACATACTTCCAGCCAGGCCCAAAGCTGACATGAGTCATTCTTGATGGCCTAGCCCAAGAAATGATCAAATTCACAAAATATCCAAAAGACTATCAGTGTGAAGAGGTAGCTGCAGCATTGACGAGGGCCCACCCTTGTTTGGGGCAGCTAGGATCCAAGACAGGATTTGGGGGGTGGAAACAGTCTCTTAAGTACAAAATACAAAACTATCGTACAAAGCTTGGCCGTCTTGGACATCCTGAAATCCTTGTGAACTCCTTAAAGCACAAGAAAACAGGCCAAGGCAAAGCTGCAGCAAACATAAAAAAAACAAGAAAAGCTGAAGTAAACTACATTCCTCTGCACCCAAAAGGCGAAACCACAAAAAGCTTGGAGAACTAGAGAATTGCCTTATTGTCAGAACTGAAAAAGCGTGACAATGAAGTGGTGATAAAAGCAAAAATGGAAAAAACCTTCTCCCACAGACGCCTTGAGATTGTGGAGCAAAGGCCTTTGATAAGGGACTTCAAATGCAGATGGCCTGCTCTGTTTCAGCCGAGTGAAGTAAGTAAATGTTTATATTGTTGACAGTCTTTTATTATTCTCCTTTGTGATTCATGTCTACAGATGAAGCGTCTTATTTTGGACAGTTTAAAATGCGAGGGTCGTGATCGGTTTGTGCACGTTCCGTGATGGCCGGCCGGCCCCCAGTCAGACTTGATACCGCCCCCATGATAAATACATTTAATTATTGTGAAGCCAGCTGCAATGGATCATTGATCCACCAGGGGGTGCAGTGGGGTTCCACACTGGAGTCATGTGAAATCAACTTCTCTGTTGTTAATAATGTTGTTTAGTCGGAAAAAACGAACGAGCCGGCTCTCCCGATTTTTAATCCTAATTTAATCATCATCATTGATGTTTATGTTCGCCGAATTGACATGAAATCACTGACAAATATGAATATTCTGTATTCAACTTCATTGAAACGATCAGGATGGGTGTTATTTTTCCCCACAATGACCAAGTCACTGCAAATGATCCCATGTATTATGTACATGTACATGGCCACATTCTCAACAAAGTTACGTAACGAAACATTCTGTATTCCTTGCTTACTTTTTATTTAATGCTTTATAACAGCTGGAATAGTTCGTTTAGAACAGGCACCTCACTCGCAATCTGCTCCTCCGCAACGCCTACCACCTACCTCCGGCTGAAATTATGAATGTATAGTAATCATAGATAACACGGCAGGCTCCGTTACAGTTTGTTTTCATCTGATTTCAAATATTTCAAATGTCTGAAGTTAATAAATACATTGTCAGTGTTCAAGTCAATAATAGTCATATAAGAAAAGTACTGATCTAATAACAGAGATTTTATAAGGACTTTTCAATGTTCGACATCGCTCATGTGAAATACAGTAAACTGGATGTTGTGGTGCCGAGAGGCGGGGTATCAAAAGTACAAGCTAAACTTTTATTTAGCATCTGAACACACTTGTAAACAACGTGATGCCCGGGAAGCGAAGACCCGGCGGAAACAGCTGGTCTGGTTCACTAAAATGTCCGTGTACAGTATATCTGGTACTAATGTATAGCGGATCTTTGTTAAGATCCATATGTCAGTAGAGATGGGATGGCAGAAGGTGCTATATATATATATATATATATATATATAATTCCAAAGCTGGTAAAGACCTTTCAAATTTAGCAATAATAGTCATATAAGAAAAGTACTGATTTGTTCTTGAATCAACTTTTTTATGGAAAATGTTTTATGTAATTTTATTTCATTTTAAATAAAATGAAAGACATTCACAGTTAATGTAATTAGATATACATTATTAATGCCATACATTTTTAAATGTAATTAGATATACATTATTAATGCCATACATTTTTGCATAAATATTTATTCAGTATGATAGCTGTCTAACAGAAGTTAAATCCATTTCTCACTTATTCTGACAATGTACTTAACCCCAAATAAAAGAACCCAATAAAAATAGTTGTTAAATAATAGTGAAGTCACGTTGTAATAACAATAACTCATCTCTCTCGGTTTTTTTTTGTTTTCTTTGTGTGCTTTGCCAAAAGCCACTGTGTCAAGTGTCCTAGTTGGGTTACCGTAACGAACAGCAGCCGGCTCTCGATTTTTAATCCTAATTTAATCGTTTATGTTCGCCGAATTGACATGAAATCACTGACAAATATGAATATACTGTATTCAATTTCATTAAAATGTTATTAACGTGCCTAAACTCAGTAATTCACTAAAAATTACTGATCCCTCCGCGTCGCGGAGGGATCTTGATCCCTGGGTGTTATTTTTCCCCATAATGACCAAGTCGCTGCAAATTATCCCGCTTATTACATGGCCACATTCTCAACAAAGTAACGACATGACTCCCAATATTAATTAAAATGCTTTTATGGATTTAGAAAACATTTTTATTGATTTAAAACATAGTTCTATGTATTGATTTAAATTTACATGCATCCGCTAAGAAAAATAGTCCGTTGTTACCGTTTTTTAAACAGTCAGAATGAAACGGCAGCTCTCAGCTGTGTGTTCACACTCCTAACTCTGATCTTTCTTTTCCAACAGTTAAGTTAACTGTAGGTTACTCTGAGTGACAAGCTTACAGTTAGTGAAGTAACACTTTTTTTTTGTGAGTCACGACCTCGCTGTTTCATTCTAACATAACGCTCCAAATATGACTGTTTCCACTCGGACTTCAATACAGCAACACCATTGTTTGGTTTCCATGGTAGCGTGTCTCTTTAGTAGCGTGCACTCCTTTCCTGTAAATTACAGGTCCAGCCAGGCAAAACAGTAATATGAAATATGAACGTTAGTTTTTAACTGAAATGATCAAATAAAGTCAAAATGTCACAGTGTTTACAAACATTGACCATACCGTTCACCAGCCCCCACCCCACTCTTTGTTTAAAACGAATTGGCCATCGGAATGTGTGTGTCCCAACCCCCCCCTGTGATATCTCTTCACATATCCATTTACATGTCAAAAAGCAACATACAGTAGGCGGGTGGGGGATGGTGAACGTTTACATTTCTCTACAGCAGTGGTTCCCAAACTTTTTGTGCCCAAGGCACACCAAAGGACAAGTAAAAATCTCAAGGCACACCTATTGTGCGAAATAGCCCTTATAACACGTGTTATCACTCATATCATGTAAAATATCTGTAAATGTGCATAATTATTTACTAATGCCAAATAAAATGTATAGATAGAACAATCAGTGGTTCAAGTTAGTATATTCCTCAGTGTAACATATCCACTAGTTGCAAAGCTTAAACATTTTTATATATTTTTTTATTTTAAGGGAAAGGATGTTTTCACTACTCAGTTTGTCAACTATGTTACGGACAAACTTGATGTCATTACAATCATTTGATTAAGTCCTGCACTTCAAGTAAAATCAAATTTGAAAGGCTCTTGAGTCTATTCTACCATATATCCAAAGATTTTTTAAAGTTTAAAAAATAATTGTATTAAAGTTTTGTTTTTTCATGTGATATGTTCAGCACTGTCATTAAGTTTAGGGATATTTTGTATTATAAAACTACCATACAGGTCATTTTGATAGTTTTAAGAGATGTCATGTAAAACTCTAACCTGTGTAGATATACATTATACTATAAAGGATATCAGAAGCACTATTTTAGATATTTTAAATTTGAAAAAATGAGGTGCAACATAGTTGACAATGAAAGTCAAACATTTGACGCAAATAACATAGTTGACTGGACACATTATTAACCATCAGCACTATGTTAATTTCAAGGCAGAAGTGCAAAATTCCATTGATAATGATGTGTAATGACGTCTACATGTCGTACAAATTGTCAACTAGGTTACCTGTCAACTAAGTTACTACAGTTATTACAGTACTGGGTAACTCAGTTGACAGGTAACCTAGTTGACAATTTCCCTATTTTGACCCATCATTTCAATGGTAGGCCTTGCCTGGATGACCACATGTCATTTTCTTGAACAGGTTAACATCACATTTGCACATATAATTGAATTAAAATCATTAAACAATTGTAAACCATAACAATGTACGTAACATTGTTGATTGTCAATGAGTATATTAATTGACCATGTGCTATTATACATAAAATATTGTAAAAATGTAGAGGACAATCACCACAGTGTGTTCAAAATGTCTGCCAAAGAGGAACATGGCATCATGTGATGCTGGTGACATGGTATTGGGACAAACAATTTTTGAGTTAAAGGGGGAAGTTCTGTTAGTAACATAGTTGACAGAACTTTTGCGGACATTCATATATTAAGATATTTAAATTATTTAAAGGGGGAAATCAATTAAAAATATGTTATTATTCTTTAGTATTTAGACTTTTGAAATAAATGAATCATTTTTTAAATTTACTTTAATGGTTTTTATTCATTATTTTGAATCCAAGACACCCTCAACTGAAAAACGGACATAGCAAAAACTGACAATTTAAGAACATCATGACACATTTCAAGCTAAATAAAGCATAGGATGCACATAATGTTTGTGTGATATTATAACATGCTTTCCAATAATAGGCAAAATATGATATCTTTGAAGAAAATAGTTAGAATAATTATAATTATCATCAATGGACATCAATGGACATGGAATGTACCCTAAATTGTAGAATCACTCAGCAGTTACATACACCAAACCTTCAAGTTATATTCCTATCAATATTATGAAGGCTTTTACAGAAGGGTTTGGTCATATATAATTCATAGCCTGAATTATATAACATTTTATACCTAAAAACATGGTGAAAATTGATATTTTAGGGCTGTTGACAGTATTTTCTGATTTATGGAGTGATACAAAGAGATATCCAAAATCCCTTCTGTAAAAGCCTTAGATACTAATATGACTACAAAATGAAACAATAATTTTGATCCTGGCTTTATCCAAAATTCAGATTTCGGTTCCTGAAATGTGTTAAAATATGCGCATATTTCATGAGATAATGGTTCATTTGGATATTTAAACATGGGGGCAAAACCCCATTTTTTCAGAAATCAGACATGGAATGTTGTAAAAGGTTGTCCACCAGAAATGATATCTAGGACCTTCAAGGATCACAACCTGGGTGGACAACCCGGTCAACTAGCTACTGGAAAGCTACAGTGAGGGTCCAAACAATGCAACCCCTATATGAAAAAAAGTCAAAGATTCTGGCTGGATCAGATGCCATCATTCTCTTTCTGATTGAATATCTCTGTGACAGTTCATAGTAAAGACAAACTGAGCCAACCGATTGAAAGAGCAGAACATAAGCTTTCAGGTGATGCCTTGGTTAAGCATGTTCTCAATAAGGCCACTAGATGAAACTGTGCCTTTTTTGTCTCTCCAAAGCGAAATCCATTTCAAGCAATGCACTTGTGGTCCTCTGGATTATTTGCTGTGTTCAAAATGGGTAATAATTATAATAATAATAATCCATTTGATTTATATAGCGCTTTTCCTGGTGCTCAAAGCGCTTAACAAGCAAGTAAAGAAGAAAAATAACAACAAAAGTAAAAGGTGCTAAACTAGGTGGAATAAGGGTGAGGGGTTAGTGGATTAGGAGTTGAAGGCAAGAGTGAAAAGGTGAGTTTTGAGGGATTGTTTGAATGATGTGAGAGTGTTGGCAGATTGGAGTAAATATACTTAAAAGATTATTTCTATATAACATATTGAAGGGTTTACGTTAATATACAGAAAGTTTACTGCCGATGCTAATTTGAATTGATTCAATGTTTACAGATTTTCCAGCAAGTGAGAGGATTTTAAGCTAGCTAGCTAGCTAGCCAGCACTGTTACTGTAAACTACAATTCTTTAATAATTTGTAAATCAGTTTTACAGTGTTAACATTTAACAACCTATTAATAATGCATACCCACTTAACGGGAAGAAACTCAGTTAACAGACCATAATAACAATTTTTACCTAAACGGAACACAATTCCAACACCAAGCGTCTAAATCGTCTACAATGAAAACATGCTAACGCTACATTAGTGGCAATGTCTTTACTTCATGTTATTAACAAACGACGTGTCATATGAAAGCCGAGATTCCACATATTCCATTGGTATAAGTCTCATCACTGTACGACCAAAACTCACTGAGCTAGCAGCCAGGAAAGAGCAACAAACAACTTCACTTTAAACCAGGTGGAATAAGGGTGAAATTTGAGGTTTCAAAAGTTGTGTTCAAGGGCATAACAACGCTGCTAAAGGTTAATGCAATGTCTCTGTGTCACTTTGAAATGAGGTGTATCATTGCTTTGATAACAAGATTATTCATATACCCCTTTTTGTTGTGAAAAATACTCTGGGCATGTCATTTTCGAGTCTGAGGCCTGAAAAATAGGCCCTGTGTTTAAGAGGTTAAGTAGCAAGAGGAAAGGATATAGTGAGTACTAAGTATTAAGACAGACTGTACTGCATATGCTTAAAATATTGTAATTTCTATAAACTTTCTATTGTAATCAGTCAATTGTATCCACTACTTAATTATTACAGTGGTATTGGCCTGTCAAAAATAGTAATCTAAGCCTGTAGCAAGATTACAAGCCAGCCGAAGAAACGTGTGGCAGACATTGCTATGGCACTGAAGTATTAACCATGTAAGAAGAGCTGTGAAAACAAAACCTCTGACTACAAAAAGTGTCTTATATGTCAAGAACATTCTACGATAGACCTGTACTGTATTAATCCATCAACAATTTCAAAGTTTATAAAAGCCATGAATGCTAGACAAGACGAGGTCTTTCAGACTGCACTATGCGTCTGCAGAAGAAAAATGGTTTGAAGACAGAACACCAAAGTTGCACCGGAAATGTCGAGGATTCCTTGTGAAATCATTGTGTGACCGGTACCGAGAAATTCTGAGGGAGCTTGGTATCAAAACGGCAGATCAGTACCGATCGACTACACTGAAATTGAAGCTGCAGCAACACTTTGCTGGACGTGTTTCAATCCTTGACCAGACCTGTGGTTCAGGCTTCATATGTGCATCAGCTGTACCCCTCGGTGATGCCCTTGAGAAGCTGAGGCGACTAGAAGCAGACCATAAGGAGGACGAGAAATACCATGCATTGCGGCAAGCTGCAAAGATTCTTCGAACAGACTGTGTGAATTGCAAGAGGCAAACTCATGAGAAGCATTCAACTGAGATATCCTTCAAATCTGCTAATGACATGGTTCCTGACTCACTCTTCAACTTCACAGCCATGCTGCTTAATGACAAGATAGTGGAACTCAATGATGATGGAAGAGTCATTGTTGATCAGCCAACAGCAGAGAAAGCCATCATTATGTCACAGCACGTCCTCCGGCATGTTTCTGGTGTATCTGGATGTTACTGACCTACCTGCTCCCATGTGTCACGTCTCCGCTAAAGACAGGCAGAGGTCCAGGTCATTGAGCATATTGAGAAGCTAGAGAGTCTAGATACTTCCTCAGATGGCACAGCTGAAGACCTGTTACTTATGTGGCGCCTAGCAAGAATGGTTACAACTTCAGAGTTGCTGGATGCTCCTCCAGATGCAGAAGCAAGACTGCCTGGCTGTTTGCAAGATCATCAGGGATGCAGGTGCAGAGGATATTCTTGTTGCAGCTGGTCTGTGTCAGGAAGGGACTGCCAAGAAGATGTTTGGTGAGAAGGCTGACTACTACCAAACCACGCATGTTCTCAGGATCCTCAGTGGGGCCATGTGGCGCTTGTACTGGCAAGCATTTGAGGCATGTGCAGCAGACAGAGAAACACAACACTGGCAGTCACAAGTAGAACATGTTGTGAAGATGTTGTTTGAGAAAGACACCACTGCTACTGAGAAGTTAGAGATCATCCAGATGTCACGTCCACAGACATCAATCCTACAAGAACAGGTGTTACTTTTCCAGGAATCTCTGAATGAGCACCCAACTGCAGTTTTCTGGTCAATCTTTCTGGAGATGTCAGACATTCTCCACAGGTTCATCTACTACCAGCGGGAAGGTAACTGGGCAGGACATTTCTGTGAATCAGCACGAATGCTACCTTACCTCACTGCAGCAGGACACTACAAATATGGGCAGCAGTCTTTGCCTCTATTTGGCTGAGATGAAGAAACTGCCAGAGACAGCCACATAGGCACATGAAGCACTGATGGCAGATGCATTTGTTGGAAGTAGAGCAGATGGAAACCACAATGGTGTCTCTCCTGACATGCTTCTGGAGCAGACATATAATGCAGATGCCAAGGAGGCAAGTGGTCTGGATGGTATTACACTCAATCGTGCTGCCAGGATGAAGTGGGTCTACACAAAACCACTCACTGCAGCTATCTCTGCAGAGCTCAAGTCTATGCTGCACCTCCATTCCTCCAGCCCCCACCATGAATCTGGTTGGAGTCGTGTCAACAGGGATGCAGAGATGGTAGTCAAGGTCATGGCAGCAGTAGAGACCAACCCATTCACGACAGCCACACCATCCCTGATTAATATATCAACTGGTGAGTGTGCAGATCCCACAGTCAAAGACAACCTGACAAGTGTGAAAGCAGTTGGTTTGAAGGCATTGTCAGAGTCACTGTCCAGTGACCAGAAGAAGACAAGTGTTGTAAAGCTAAACACCTTCCATACACAAAACAGGATGAAACCAAAGAAGTCTGGCGGGAAAACCTTTGCACCTGGCAAGAGCAATGAAGTCACTGCCCTTCTGCGCATGACCCAGATCATTGTCAGTGGTGGAGAACTCAACATTGTTGACTTCATAAGCCGCGTTCACACCAGAGTACTTTTCACCGTACTTTTCGCGTTTAGTTCCGTTAGTACCCCTTATGTCGCGTTCACACCAAAAAGAGCACTTAATCTCGGGAACTTTTACCCCCATTTTTAGTGCCTGCTGAGAGATGGTACTTTCCTGGGGGAAAAAAGTGCCCCAGTTCTGATTGGCTGGGCGAATTGCAAACCACACCCCGTACAACTCTGAAATGTTTTGTAAAGCTGCCATTTTATTATCCTGGCATTAGCATTATTAGCATTATTAGCATTAGCATTCGCCCAGTGCACAAACGCAGAGAGACTAACTTATGGCAACACAAAATAAAACATGGGAGCGGTGGAGATGAGGAGGTGTCTGCGTTCTGGCGATTTACTCGGAAGGCTTCAGTAGAAGCTGCTGGGAGTCCCAGCAGCTTCTACTGAAGCCAGTCCCCAACTCCGGGGACTCCGGGTGGCAGTATACGCCGTGAAGTTGTTTGCGGCCTGCCAGTAAACCCAAAGCAGAAGAAGACGAAGTGACGTCAGCGGCTTCATTTGCGTAATCTTCCCTCAGGGAAAAGTACTCCGGTGTGAACGCGATCTGTACTAAATGCCCTGGGGTAATAAGTGCCGGGGCACTGAGTGCCGGCACTAAATACGGCAAAGTACTTGGTGTGAAAGCGCCTATAGGCAACCACGAGTGCAGTGACCTTCCCCCATCCCTCTTCCAGGAAGATGGCAGTATGAGAATAGGGACCGAGGCAAGCCTTGTGAAGATCTTGAAAGAGAAGACCAAAGTAAGCAGCATCCCTGATCTGCCCCAAGACTGTCTTTTTTTTCAAGACAGCAGTAGTCGTAGATGCCATGTCCACCATACGACACTGGTCTTTCCACACAGGTGAAGGATTTGGAGTGATCGCTGAGCGATACAGGCACCTGCTGCTGAATGATGTGCCTCCTGGCACTGACATCATACACTTCTGTTGTGACAGATACAGTACAACCAGCCTCAAGTCAGCTGAGCAGGAACAGAGATATGCCAGATCCAAACCAGCGAAAGTGTATGAAGTCAGTGAGCAGTACACAGCTCCGGATCCAAAGAAGTTTGTTGCAGTGTTTGCTAACAAAGCAAACCTGCTGAGCTTCATTTGTGAGAAGTGGTGTGAGGATGAACAACTTGAACCTGGTCTTGGCCCCACTCATCTCTACCTGGGTGGTGGATTCAAGGAAGAGATGATGAGTGTGGTGCTCACAGCAGGGTCTGTTATGGATGTTCCTGCTCTTGAATCAACACAGCAGGAGGCTGACACTAGGATCTTCCACCACACTCTCTACAGTGTCCAGAATGAGGAAGTTGACAGAGTTGTCATAGATGCCAATGACACCGACATCATTACCACATGCCTGTACTATGGTGCAACGCAGCTCAGCGATCTAACAGAGCTGTGGGTGAGAACAGGCCAGAATGCATACCTGCCTATACATAAAATGGTTGTGGCGCTGGGACCTTCACAGTGTTGTGCCATGCCCTTCATCCACAGTCTGAGTGGTAGAGATACCACTAGTTATCCGTATTTCACTGGCAAGAAGACATGGTTCAAGAGCAGCATGAGTCTGGACATACCTGCACTTGAAGAGTTTGGTGAGAACCCTGCCGATGCCATAACAGATGACCTCCTCAATCAGGCACGAGACCTCACCATCACTGTGTATACATCCAAAGCTGATCACTTTGAGGGTTCTGATCTGGGCAAACTGAGAGCATACAAGTTCCTGAACAACAAATCAACGTTCCTAAAGCTACTAGGAGCTTGCATTTCTGCTGCACCTGAAAAGAGCTGCGGCAACCATCATTGACAAGAACGCACACATCGCCAAGCCAGAAATCCCCCCATGCACAGAATTTGGATGGTCTCTGGACAATGCACATGTAGTTCCGGTACCATCTACAAAGCCAGCTTGGCCTGTGTCAATGAACAAGACAATCTCATGTGGATGTCTCAAGGGCTGTCAGAAGAACTGTTCCTGTGCAAAGAATGCAGTTCCATGCTACATAGGGTGCCGTTGCCAAGGACTGGCAACCAAATGCAGAAGGATACACACTGCCACACTTGAGAGCAGTGACAGCAGCTGTGACTCAGAAAATGAATAGAAAGCAAAAAGCTTCTGGGACACTACCATGAATACCACCATGTGTACATTGAAAACATTTGTACTGTATATTCAGTGTATATTACTTTATCCCCCTTTCTTCTTAAAACATTCACATTTTTCTATTTCTGGGCCATGTGAATGATTATTTTGTGTTCAACTTCTGATTATTGTGTCATATCTGTTGATGATGATCAAAATAGGATATTTTTCACAAAAACAAAGACATTGATTTGTACAAATAATAAAAGGGTATTGATTTGACATTAAGTTGAACTTCCAGTCAACTTCCAGATACGATTAACTCAGTTTGCCTTGTCCTATAACATAGAAAACCTTAGATTAAAGGGTTTTGCAAAGAAAGTGGCGGCCATTTTGAATTTCGCTGCCTGTAGCTTTCCAGTCTGTAAACTGAAAAATCTGTAAACATTGAATCAATTCAACTTAGCATTGGGAGCAAACCTTGTGTATATTAATGTAAACCCTTCAATATGTTATATATAAATAATCTTTTAAGTATATTTACCAATTTTGAACACAGCAAACAATCCAGAGGACCACAAATGCATTGCTTGAAATGGATTTTGCTTTGGAGAGACAAAAAAGGCACAGTTTCATCTAGTGGCCTTATTGAGAACATGCTTAACCAAGGCATCAACTGAAAGCTTATTTTCTGCTCTTTCAATAGGTTGGCTCAGTTTGTCTTTACCATGAACTGTTACAGAGATATTCAATCAGAAAGAGAATGATGGCATCTGATCCAGCCAGAATTTTTGACTTTTTTTTCATATATGGGTTGCATTGTTTGGACCCTCACTGTAGCTTTCCAGTAGCTAGTTGACCGGGTTGTCCACCAAGGTTGTGATCCTTGAAGGTCCTAGATATCATTTCTGGTGGACAACCTTTTACAACATTCCATGTCTGTAAAATGACTTTGCCCCCTGGGTAATGCTATTTCAGAAAACTTGTAATACAAAAAACAATTGCCTTATTGTAAGTAATTAACTGGAGAAATATTTAGCTGATATCTTTAAGTTAAAAATACCCTATTCACCTGGGGTGTCTCGCCTTAATTAGATGTTTGATAAGTGCAGATCACATAGTAAAACACGTACACAGATACATTATTTTGTATTTTTATTAAATTCGACAATGTCAATTTCACTTTCCACTATGTCCACCGTTGTTTTTCACAACCAATGGCAGAACTTTATTGAGGCCTGTAATTAGTCAACTACAGGTCTCTTGAGTCAGTCTTTTTCTTCCAAAAAGCTTGTGACAAGATGTTATTGCTCTTGGGGCATTAAAAACAAGATTTTAACTTTAGTTTTTTATATAATATCTGCATTTTCTATTGTGAAAAACTAAGTCTTAGTTATTTAATATATAGCGCCATCTCCTGGTTAAACCCTGAAATTGGAGAATAGTGGGAGGGCCTAACATTCCTGAATACTGGTCTTTGGCAGGCAACTGGCTGGCAGTCGGCAGGAAGCTGTATGCTGGGGTTCAAAATAAGAGGCTCCATCTGTACATCCTTGCATGGTTGTGATTCTAATAAACAAGTAACAATTGGTTGTATTGTGCTTGTTAATAATATTTTGAAGGTGAATGCAGAGTTTTTGAGGATCGCAACATCGCCACTTCAATCAAAGTTCATGCGGCAGCTGGACCACTTCTCAGACAAGCTCTTGAAGATCTTCAAGACCAAAGGAGGACTGAAGGGGCAACACATCAAGGAAGCCCTTGCAATATCAGATTCGGTTAGTATAAATGCATAGAACATCGTTTTTCACTGTATTGTTTTTGTCCATGCTCATATGAACACATTTAAGAAATTGTCTGCTTTTATAGTGTTTTTATGCAAAATACTTGCATTTTTCACACATAAATGGCTGTGAAATGCATTCAAGGCAACAGCTTATTGTGGAAATGTAGGGGTTAGGAGTCCTGCTTAGGGACACACTCAACAGATACAGCCGTCTACTTTGTAGACTACCTGCTCTGTTGCACATTGTGCTTAATTCTCTTTGATTTATCGCCCCTGCTTTAGTTTGAAAACATCCACATCAAGAGGGGGTGCATCCTGCGAAGCATCGCGATCTACGAGGATCCAGACTCTTTTTTTAAGGAGTATCAGGTATGTTTATCACAATATGTTTTCAATGTAGTGGTTAACAGTGTTACCCACAATTATAACCACCATTACTTACATTTATAATAAGAAAGTTCTATGGCACACAACCCTATCCCTGCTTACATCTAGATGTGTTATCACATATCATAAATACATGCAGAAATAAATAAATCTATACATTAATATAGGAATTAATATATGTAAGAATGAATAAATACAGAAATAAATACAAATAATAAATAGATACAAAAATAGATATAGAAGTAATTTCGTCGAGCAAGTGTTAAAATAAATATAGAAAAAAGTTAATTAATACATTTATACAGATATATATATAAATCTATAAATTAACATAGGAATAAAATGGATAAATACAGACATAAATAAAAGCAAATGTGAATTAAAACATGACAATAATAAATGAATGCTGAAATAAATATTTACATTTATGTATAAATACATCTATAAATGAATAAATAAATATAAACATGAATACATATGTAAGAACTAATAAATAATTAAATAAATACTGAAATAAAATAATAAATAAATACTGAAATACAGAAATATATGAATCGATAGATTCATGTTTAAAAAGGTATGTGAATGCAGCAATTAATAAATTGTTAAAGGAATAATTACATAATCACATAAATCAAGGAAATAAATTATTAAAGAATAAATAATCAAGGAATATATCTTTATAACTTATTTATGTAAACATTTTCTTACAAGCTTAATTTAGTTCTGTGTTGGAGGTCCTAACCTTCTCTGGTATCACTCTGGACATTTTTGTCCAAATTGGTAATTTTTCACGTCAGATTTGGCTATAATGACTTTGTGTTTTTTCTAGATACTTTTTGGAATTTCAATTTTTCTAATCGTTCTCGAATACACTGTGTACAAATTACCCTAATTGTCCATTTAAAAAATGTTCCCACAGTTTTTTGGTGTGGGGGGAAAAATATTTAAATATAATATTTTTATCATGTCATTTTATCATTCAAGTTTTTGAAAGTGGACATTTTTATCCTGAGTGGCCAAATAGGGTAGTACATTTCAGTGATACCAGAGGGTTAGTCTAAAACTGTTTTGATCAATTAGGAGAGCCACATAAGTAAATCTGCTTCTATAAAATGCAGTTGCAATGAAAATGTTTTATGGTGAATGGTGTTCAGGTTTTAGTTAACACATGTGTTGTATGTTTGTGTATTTGTTCAGGCCTCTGCCTCTGAAGATGCCAAGAGGGACATGGCAAACACAGTCATGGGCATATACACACTTCAAAGAGATGTGGATTGGCAGCCAGAGGACGTGGGAATTGTCATCGAAGGCAATATAGTCATGGACAACTTGGGCAGCGTGATTGTGGGGTTTGTCATGCTATTGGGACTTATTTATGCCCTGGATTTGAGCTTTCCGGACAATCTCAAACACACCTTCGAGTTTATGCAGAAGGTAGTGATTAATCTGGATGGGCACAAGCTGAATGGTAAAATAGAAAGTCTGAAGATCAAGTTGTTCGATTGAAATGTGAAAAATAAGTGACTCATGAGTTCATTGTTGTCATTTTATTCTTGAGTTTCCTAATCAGAGCACATTAAGCAGTTCTATCAATCATTTGTTCTGTGCTTTTCTGTATTTGTTTGTTTCAACACACTGTAACACTATTTCCATATCTTGGTGTTTGCAGTGCACTCTTTATGTGTTATGTCCCTGTTAGAAGAGTAGTGCATACTCATACCCTGTTATATTGTATTCATTGTATTTGGCAAAGGGAGATTTGATAAGTTAATTCTAGGAGTTCCATTTCTCTTCCATTTTACAAATTGTATTATCTTTCAGAAATGTTTTTCATCTTTCAGTGTGAATTCATTCATTTTTAAAACACTGTATTGAATGGAATGGAGGATTGTTTTGAATAATGTGAATTTCAAAATAAAACAAACTAAACCATGTTTTCTATTCAACATTTTTATTAAATTATATTTAACCTCATTATTTCATTTTCAATTAATTAAATAGGATTTAGGTGGACTAGCATTATTTAAATTCATAAAGGTAATGTTATCATTTTACTTAAACTCTATTTGAAAAATTTGAGTTGGACTAACTCATTTACATTATACTGCATGGATGCCATTAGTTTGAGTTTGTGCCACATATATTTATTGGACGGAAAACCTGCCAACAATCAAATTGAGTTAATCCATTGAGTTATTTTTTTGAGTGTAACGTGTGTGTGTATGTGGAACTTCCCCTCGATTCCATTGGCTCTAACGGTTAAAAAGATATGTCAATCATCAAAATCGACCAAGGTGGTGGGCCAGAGATAGGTCAAATCTACCCAAATGACCCCAGAAGTGGGTTTTTTGTGCTAAATCTCTCTAAAAATGTCAATTTTCTCTTGTTTTGCATCAATCTTGATACAGGGTACTTATTATATGGTATAGTTTGGATTCCTAAAGCTTTTAGTCTACCATCCCATCATTCAAGGGTGGTTTTCACTATAAGTAATGTTGTTTTTTTTGGACGGACACTATAATTTACATTTTTTTACTATGTTCAATCTGAATTTACTTTAAAATAAAACAAATCTATATTGATTCTGACTCTTCTACATCCAACTCACAGGTTTATCATTGCTTTGAGAAAAAAGATTATTAATTTACCCCTTTTCGAAGTGAAGTTATGGTCATTTGTTCTGGGAATGTCATTTTCGAGTCTGAGACCTGGAAAACAGGCTCGGGACAGATTAACACCTACCATGATTTGAGGCGCCGCAAGATAACATTATCACGCTATTTGAATATACGTGTTTTAATGCAAGTTATTTTACTGAGTTTAGTCCTCAAGCTTGCTCACATATATACAATATATCTGCTCACATTTGGTTTCTTTAACCCTCTGGAGTCTGAGGGTATTTTCTTGATTTTTAGATGTTTTCTTAAATCACCTTTTAAATGTACTTCTTATAACATGGCACCCCATGTGTTACATATCAAAATGTTCAGGACAATCTTTGGTCTTGCTATATATGCAGCACTGTGTGATGAGATAAGTAGCTCAATAGCTTAACATTTGACATCCATTTTGGTGTTTTAGATTTGGTTACCAAAGTCATAGGATCTACAAAAGTAGTGAAATATTTGAATTACACTGTATATAAATGTGTTATTCGTGTCTAAAATGAAATTTAGTCAATTGACTGAGTGACTGTGGCTCAGTGGATAGTGTGCTGGACTTCGAATCATGGGGTAGCAAGTTCGAGTCCCACTGTAGTCAGCATGTCGTTGTGTCCCTGGGAAAGACACTTCACCCCAAATTGCTCCTGTGGGGATTGTCCACAGTACTGAATGTATGTAAGTCGCTTTGGATAAAAGCGTCTAACAAGTAACATGTAATGAGTAAAACAGCTGTCAATCACTCTACTTTCACCACAGCAGGGGCTGAGATACATCAGGACTGAATAATGACTTCATATTACATAACAAGGTTCATGTGATGTGTAAAAATAGAAGAATTGAGCATTAGAACTTTTTTTTTCAACCAAGAATTTATTATAATACCAACTATTTATATAAATATAACTGCAAAATCTCACTATTTACAATATTGAACATCAGAACCAACTATTCATTATACATACCAATAAAAACAGCAAAAACACACTTGTTACAATATTGAACACCAGAACCTTTTTTCAACTATTTATAAAAAACACTTTCACTCAGATTAAGTCCTCATGCCATGCCTCAAAGCAGTTGCGTTCCAGTTAGAGACACAGGGCAACATCACACTGCTTGCACTTCCAAGGTGTGTCCTTTCTTTTGCCTTGGATGAAGCAATGTTCACATTTCCTGCGACCTGTGGTGGCCCTGTCGCTTGCTGCCTGGACATCAGCAATGGGCACAGGAAGATGAGCTGCAGGTGCCCGGACAGGAGGTGTATGGACAGGCTTGCCACAGAGCTCAGCTCCCCCATGAATACTTTGTGTGTCATGGGCTTCTTCTGTTGTGACAGACAGACTTCTTTGTACATAATGTAGCTGTTTGTAGTGACAATGTCCAGGAAATGATCAAATCGGCTCCTGTACCAGCGCATGGTCTTGTGCTTTGCAGAGTAGTACTGTATGAGCTGATCTGACAGATCAACTCCACCCATGTGTGCGTTGTACTCAGCAACAGGTGTGGGACAGGGGGTCTCTACTCGGGTCCAGGAGCCATCTCTCTGCTTCTGCCTTCTCTGCACGGTGTTGCCAGAGTATGCTTCATGGATGGTGGAGCAGACAGCTACTTCCCTGGTGTCCATCCACTTGACAAATACCAGTGGGCCCTCCCTGATCCATCTTATGGAGCCTCTTTGGGATTTTTTTGTCAGGGAGTTAGTTTGTGGCCTTGGGCAGTCCTTGTGGTTCTCTCTGTAGGTCCCACAGGCAGTGAACTTTAGGGCATGGAGAGCCTTGAACACCTTCAGGCTGGTGTACAAATTATCCATGTAAATATGGTAACCTGTTCCGAGGTAACCTGCCTGCACCAGAGACATTACCACATCATACGACAGGCCATGTCCGGAGAGGATGTCGCTTTTACCAGTGTAAACAGAAAAGTCTATTGTGTAGCCATTCCTCTAATCAGCTATGACGAACAGCTTGAATCCCCACTTGGTTGGTTTGGCCTTCATGTACTGGGTCATTCCAGTCTTAGCCTTGGAGGCAACCATCCTCTCATCCACAAACAGGTATTTATGGGGATGGTAAAAGGCCTTACACGCAGTCTTGATGGTGCCCATGAGGGGTCTCAATCGGAACAGTCGGTCATGGTCGGGTGTGCCCTTTTTGCTATCGTTCTGGACATCCTCATCAGGGTCGCTGAGATGCAAGTTCCAGGATATTGTCCTGTATCTTTCACGTGACATGACCTGTGCTGGCAGAGGCACTGACAAAAAATGATCCTGCCTCCAGTAGTCCAATACATTGTCCAGTTTCAGCAGGGCCATGTATAGAAGCAGCCCCATGTATTTATAAAAATCCTCTACAGTGAAGTCAGTCCATTTGTATGTTTTCCCCTTTCCCATCTGCTGTGCAGCCCGCTTGTTTGTGTTGGTACAGAGTGTCTGTACTGTTAGTGCACTGAAGAATAGTTTGAACAGGTCAAGGGGTTTGTATGATGAATGTTGAGCTGAAGCTGTGGCCCGGGTGTGCGAGCAGGTTGAAACCTGGAGACAGGGGGAGGACAGTGTCAGGGGCCGTTTCTCAATGTCCGAGGAAGGCTGCTCCATAGCCACTATTTCAAGCATACTACGTCATCGAGTGTCGCCGAAGGACTGTTCCAATGTCCCAGCATACTTGGAATTCTAACCGAGGCCGGCGTACTTCGTAGCGAGAAATTTCGAGGCTGCACATGTGTAGACTCCGTGGTCTTAAAATCCCACAAATGCTTTGCACAAACGGAGCCAATTTCCCAAATCTTTGGCGGAATCGCGCTCCATTTAAGGCGGGGTCCATCGCATATGACGCACACCTGTTAGCCTGTTCCACCAATTCTTCGTTTTCCGAGGCTAGGAAGGATTCTTGCCTCGCTTCTGAAGCAAGTGACCTCGGAAGACATGTGCTTACCAAGCAAGCGTCTCGACATTAAGAAACACCCAGGGTCTTTGTCTGTCTTGACAGTGGAGCTGGCTGCTTGTGCAGGTGGGGTGATGGTGCATGGGCTGCTGGTGGCTGTGTGGGACGGTAACGTGTGCTCTACGACAAGGGGTTCCCAACCTTTATTGTGCCAAGGACCGGCAGATACATAAAAAAAAAAATCGCGGACCGGTTGTCAATTTTAACTGATTTAAAAAATGTACTCACCACCACTCATCACGTTATTCAGTTTTTAAACCAAAACGGAAAACAGTTAAATCAACGTTTTGTTTTTGTTTGTATGATTTAACGGATAATCCAGTGAATGCTGGGAAACGAGGAGAAGGCGCATTATGAAGGAGATGTCCGGTCAGCCAGGGTAGGTGTGTGTGTGTGTGTTGTGTGTGTAGTGTGTGTGTGTGGTGTGTGTGTGTGTGACACTGGCATTTGTTTCAGAAGATATTATGATAGTGTCGTTCATTCCGGTGCACTCCGACAGCATTAGCACTACATCGAGATTAAGATTAAACTAATTTATTTTGGGAAAAGCTGCATATATGGAGTTAGCCATATGTGTGTAAATTACTGTTCATAAACATTTGAAAACAAATGCCGGGTGTCGGACAGACACAAACACACCGAACACACAGAGCTGAGCTGAGCAAGAGCACATACACACACACATCATGCGCCTTGGTGACTGACTGGACATCTCCTTCATAAAACTAATAAAATGGGGAGTAATCGGGGAAGTTCGATGTGTGTAGAGATGTGTGTAAGGTGTGTGTGGTTAACACGTAAGCAGCCTGCAGTCACTCTGTTCTGATTAAGTTAAACACAGCGAATGCGGTGCGTAAAAAGCACAGCTCTTTACCCGCTGGGTGCTGCACTTCTCAGAGGCGGAGTATACGTCCCGCTGCCATCCTGATGCTGGCAGCCATTTCATGAAGTGGAAGGAGGTTTCCTTCTATAAAACAGCTGCGGGCAGCAGATACCGTGAGCATCCCGGACATTAATTCATAGATCAAGGCAGACTGGTTTACTCTCCTGTTTTGCCAATCCGGTGCTTAAACAAATAGCTCTACAACCCCTGGCCGACATGTCCTTAAATGAAGTCCGAGTTTGAAATATATCTCAAATAATGTATGCACCACCATTTCCCCACCCATAAACATAACAGTCTGCAATCAAACGGTTGTCTCCTGTGCGCTCCTCTTCCTACTTAGCACACCGGTAACATTCTTGTGCGCACAAGAGGCTGAGACCTTAGGCTGAGCCGCCGAATCCCTCGGAACATCATAAAAGCCATTTTCAACGGTTTTCTTGTGAAAGATTAACTAGCTACTGGTTGAAATAATATGACTGGTGGCATAGGTGCGAAAATGAAACACTTTTATGATAAAATATTTTTAAATATTTATAATTCTGCAAATATTACGATAAACTCACAGCTATTTCGCACCGGCACCTCCGCGGACCGCGGGTTGGGAACCCCTGCTCTACGAGACCTCTTTGCTGTCCGGGTTGATGGTGATGGCTGTCGTGGAGCCGAGGTGTATCTTGACCTCGTCGCAGGCAGAGATGGAGGCAGCTGTCGTGATGCTGGTCCGCTGGTCCTTGGTGGGGATGGCAGTGGTGAAGGCCCTTGATCAAGCGGCAAACTCTGGGGAAGAGCCGGGACGCCAATACGGAAGTGCCACAAACTGCAGTTCATATATTGGCCGATAGGCGATGACTGCAGAAACGAGCAATTTCCATAGACCCCCATGTTAAAATGCCCAATTTACAGCAGAAAAAAACATGTTTCTAGCCCTGGATGCAATACATATTATTATGGATATAGTTAGATTCCACCTTCATGATTATGAATCTGTGAGTGAATTGTTTTCTAACGCGACCCTTTTATTTATATTAGGTCTTAAAGTTTTTAGGGCGTGGACACTTTGATGGACAGGTACGTGCCTCACTGTCAGCTAACAGCAACTTGTCCACTCTGCTAGGCTACAACGTTAGTTAGTTGTAGTTACTGTACTTGACCCTTTAGCCGTGTTCGTGGTGATTGTGCCTTTTAGGGAATATTGTTACAAATACCAGACAATTAAAATGTCGTGCTGTGCGCTTGAATGTACTAACAGAACTTCCAAGAAGTCTAAAATGATAATATTATACATGTTAACCCCGTTAGCAGGTGTTTGTGTGCTTGTTAGCTTAGCTTGTTATGTAGCTTATTAGCCAGCTAAGGATGTAACCCTTTATACATGTATATTACAGTTTAGTTTATGATTCAGCCTTGGGTAAGACTTTTATAGTATATGGCTATGACGCCCATAATGCTAAACGGGAGCAAATGTTAAAAGGAGACCCAATTATCCCAGTGGTGGCCGCCGGAGCTAACGGCCGAAGGGGGCTAACTCCAGCCGGTGTCCAGCTCCAGCCGGCGTCCCGGAGCCCACTGCGGCTCCGTTAGCTCCGGGCGGTGGAGTCCGGCATTATAACTGGAGATCAAGGAATGCAGCGAAACGCGGACAACGTTTATATAGGGGAACTACACTGTTTTATCAAAACCAAAGTGCCACGCAGTAACTTGGTATGCATGTATTTCATGTTAGCTTAGCTTCTTAGCCTGAGCTAGCTCTGTTTACTTCCAGTTCGGAGGCAGCAGGTCCCGCCTCGGCTCCGCCTCTTTGCCCTTATTTGGAGCAGGCTGAAGCAGGCGGGAGTTAGACTCTGACGTCACTGTCGAGCCATTGGAGGCTCCTGGATAAATGTCATCTGTGGGCGCTAGGGCTGTACCCGAATATTCGTTCGTTGGAGTACTATTCGGGTTTGTAATCTATTTGTTGTTCACGCGTCCAGGAGAGAAACTTAGAATAAGGAGACTAATGGAGTCTCCGAAAAGGGGGAAATGAGTACTTTAATTAAATGGCGTGGTGATAAAACAAGCAGAAGGTAAGAGGAGAAGACAGAGCAGCTGTTGCCTCGCCGGGGTGCAGGGGTGAAAAAGAGGCCAGACAACGTTCGTCAGCTGGTTATATCTCCTCCGTTGGCTCCTCCTCACGTGCCGGTTGGCGTTGCAGGGGGACCTCCCACCACGGTCTTCAATGTCCGTTATCGCGCATAACAGAGGATTCAGACGTTGTACATTCATTGCATAACTCCACACACCTCTTCTCCTCATACTCTCTTTCATGACTTTTTATTTAATGCGTTTTAACGGCTCAAAACGTTACTTTAGTAATACTGGAAATGGCTTCACGGCAGTTATCATTTACGGTAGTCCCGGAAGTCGTCATATCTACCTCCGTCTGTAAACGAAACTTATTAAAATAAACTGTACCTTCATTTAATATTCAGCAATAATAATATCTCGACATCTATAGATGTAGTGTTAAAGTCAGTAGGTTTTGGTGTGCAACACTCCGTGTCATTTTCACTTACATTCACATTTCTAGAAAACGTAATATTAGCCACATGCTAAATGCTAACCGAGATGAAGGATTTTCAGAATAAAAGCTTGGCATTGAGATTTGCGAGAACTATCCATTTTTTTCCAGAATAAAACAGCTTTTAACTGACGGTATGTTTAAACTAAATTATTCCATAAAAACATTGATTTTAATTTCTAACAGGTTTCAATTTCGTTATGCGCTGCACTGCGGCTGCCAAATTGAGGACCACAGATGGAAATGAGCTATTAGCTATAATCTGGCATATTGCATCTCTTCTCTTTGCTGAGATTAATGTTTTTGTATGCATGGTCCTTCTATAAATAAATACAAATACAAAAAAAATAATTTGAATTTATTGAAATTTCCAATATCAACGTAAGAGCTTGTGCCTCTTCGGGGGGTGCTAACACTTAACCATAAACGTTATCGTTTACTTTCTCCGTTAATCTCCGTCACGTTGTTTCCATAGCAACAACAACTTCCTGTCAACAGCGCTAACAATAGCGCCAAGCCAAGCCAAATTACACTTAAGACATATACAACTGCAACGAAAGTAACAAACACAATGCAATATCCTTTTCAATTTCAAAGAATACAAATTGGGTTGGATACATTAACAAATAACTATAAAACAACAATACTGTAGAATAACTAAATGAATGCCGTGAATAAACCAAAAATAAACGTGTTGAAGCGGTTCGCTGCTGATTATTACGCACCCCCCACGCGGGCCGAATATCCGAATATTCACTGCTGATTACTACCGAATATCCGGAGCCCGAATAATGGTATTCGGGACAGCCCTAGTGGGCGCTAGGCCCAGGCAGCTCTGAAACCTCCCTGTAAAACAAATAAAAATGTGGGACAATAATTATTACTACATTCAACACACACACACACACACACACACACACACACACACACACACACACACACACACACACACACACACACACACACACACACACACACAACACACACACACACACACACACACACACACACACACACACACACACACACACACACACACAATAAACCTATTGTTAATTTTCACGGTACTCCCCACAAATGGCAAGCACACATATAAATAAGTCTATGACAGTCTGATCTGTACAGAACGGTATTATAAAATAAAATACATGTCTATAGCCACTATAAATGTCTCCGTTGTCATCTACACATGTGACCTTACATATACACACCAAAATAACATTTACACATATATAACGTTTACACAGAGTAAACGTTTACTAATCAATAGTCTATTTTGTCCGAAGATAAACTTCATGACGAAAAAAAAGAATGGCTGATAAACCTATTGTTCATTTTCGCGGTACTCCCCACAAAATGGCAAATGCACTATAAGTTATATTTACACTTATCCATCCTCAAATGGATCCTTGCTGTCCCTGTATGCTTCTTCTTCAGAAGAGTCGAAGCCTTCAGGTTCTGATGCGCCATCATCTTCACTGCTGCTCGCGAAAATAATATCCAGCGCGTCCGCAACGGTAAAGTTCCTTCGTGCCATTTTCTCTGTCTATGTATCCATCTCTTCCTCACAGACTAAAAGACTAAAACTGATGGGAGACACCTGTTATATATTTTGTATTGGGTGGATAGGTCCTTAGATTTCTAGAGTGTCCATTGGTCATGTCAGACCGACATGGCTGCCGGCCGGCCGGCCGAGATTTCCTTGACTGAATTTATTGATTTAATGAATTTAATTTTATATTGATTCTGACACTTCTACAGCCAACTCACAGGTGTATTATTGCTTTGAGAAAAAATATTATTAATTTACCCTTTTTAGAAGTGAAGTTATAGTCAATTGTGCTGGGAATGTCATTTTCGACCCTGAGGCCTGAAAAACAGGCTCGGGGCTTAACTGGTTAAATGTTAAGAAGCCCTCAGACGCTGTTTCTTGCAAGATGTTGCGTTTTGCCCCCGCCCTCGGGGCTGTGGGGTTTAACTGGTTAATAAACTATGAAATGGTTAACCTGTTACCCCCTGAGCCTGTTTTTCAGGTCTCAGGCTCGAAAATGACATTCCCAGAACAAATTACTATAACTTCACTTCTAAAAGGGGTAAATTAATAATCTTTGTTCTCAAAGCAATGATAAACCTGTGAGTTGGATGTAGGAAAGTCAGAATCAATATAATTTGTTTTTTATTTTAAAGTAAATTCAGATTGAACATAATAGTGCACAGGGGGAGCACAGGTTCAGCACAGGTTCAACAAAAAAAAAAACTTACATTACTTATAGTGAAAACCACCCTTGAATGATGGGATAGTACACTAAAAGCTTTAAGAATCCAAACTATAACATATAATAAGTACCCTGTATCAAGATTGATGCAAAACAAGTGACATGTGACCTTTTTAGAGAGATTTAGAAAAAAAAAACCACTTCTGGGGTCATTTGGGTGCATTTTCCATATCTCTGGCCCCCCTCGGTCGATTTTGATGATTGACACCTCTTTTGAACCTTTAGAATCGAGAGGGAAGTTCCTAAAATCCATCTAAACATTAACCATTGGTGAATGAGTGCCAGAATGCCCCGGAACCGGAAGCTGAGATACACTCTGGTGGCTACCATTAGCAGCTAATATAAAATCTCCGGTTTTTACATAAAAATGGAATTATGGAATTTTTTTGCTTCCGCTGTCGCGAGTTCTGATTGCTCAGTGATGATACTAATACCTATATAATCTGTGGAATCTCAGTTTTAATCTGATATTTTGTATGTGCAGTTACGATAAGTAATAAGGGTATTTTTACCTTGAGTTCTGTGCTAAGTGCGTTAGCATTTTTTCGCTCAGGGGTAATTTAGATGCTTCTTATGAGACTTTTGTTTTGTTTTGGTAAAAATGGTTCGTATTGTCAGTTAGCTGAGTTTCTTCCCGTTAATGTGGTATGACACATTAATAGGTTACTAAATGTTAAGAAGCCCTGAGACACAGTTTCGTGAAAAAAAAAAGCCTGGGCTGCCGGGCTAAACAGGTTAAGTTTGCTCACACACTCACCGCAGGATTGTTGTCTGTCAGTCATGAAAGACTCTCCTTGTTGTATCTATCATAGTAGAGGAAGGGACCAAAAAAGAAAGTAAAAAACTGTTTCCTTTCATTTATAAGCCATGGTTTGTGTTGTGTCTTGTTTTATTTCAATAGATATGATACATTTGTAAAGGTGAATTGTGCTTTTGTACAATTATTTTACAGCAGAAACCAGAGGTGCTAATTTGGGAAACCTAACACTTGGTAGTACCATTAAATAATCACTTGAAATTGGCAGAAAAATTATGGCATATTTAAATATGGCAGGCTCAAAAGGTTAACAACTGAGTCACCATTGTTTGGGCTTGAGATTTCAATTGTGTATTTTCCGTTGTTTTTCTTGTTGTCACTTAACCAATGACTCTATTACTGTCAGAAAGCCTATAATCAAAGTTCCATCTGAGGACTGGTACACCAACCAGTTTATTCACAAACATAATTAGGGGACATTTTTATTTATAATATCAAACCATGTTTTAAAATGTCTTGAATTTGATGTCAAATCATTTAGTTTTCAGACCCATCTCTAAGGTCGGCTCTCAATCAGCTAAAAGGATTTCCACTTCACTGAGCTGCCTGTGAAATGATTCAAAGCTGTGTGTGTTTGTGTGTTAATGAAGGAACTTGTGGCAGCCTCAGTGAGGAGCTGCATTTCCTTTATTTAGCCAAGATTTAAATAGATGTTGGCCCATGAGCTGGATAGTTTGTTTTTGGAAGTCTTCCTGCCGCAGCTCAACTTGACTTTGCTCTGATTGCAGTTTACTGCGGCACAATAATGTCTGCTGACTCATTCCAGTTTCCCTTTTCTGCTTTTCATGCGGCTCTCTACATCAAGCCTCAACCATACAAATCCAACCACAAATAAAAATGTTAACACCAAAAGCAAGATAGCAGTTTTATTTATGTAATAATAAACACATGGTATGGATAAAATAAGAGCAGAACTATGGAAGCGAACAAGAGACAGAAGTATTTGAATTTTATCAGACACCGAATTTATAGCATTGAAAATAATTACTTTGAAAATCATGTATCTGAATTTTTTTTTGCTCCGAATTTACCTATGTGCAATAAAAATGTAACAATTCAAGTAAAACAAATTTGAATGGTCAAATTCAGATCCCAAAAATTCAAGTTAAAAAAATTTGAATGTACAATTTCGGTGTTTAAAAATCGACATTGCATTCGATGCAGCATCATCAGAGGCCTGTACTACGAAGCTGGATTTTCGCTTAGCCGGCTGACTTCAGGGAAAACTCGGGCTTTCCGGTCCTACGACGCTGGTTCTCTTTTTAGCGGGCTAGACCTCCATGGTAATTTATGCTGAGCGGCTAACCTCCTCGGGAGGAGGTTAGGTTGCAGGCTAAGAGATCAACTCAGTGAAAGCACCGCCTGCTGACCAATCAGAGCTCCGTGTGCGGAGTTTAAAGCTATCAAGTCATATTACAGGATAGAGGAAATACAGAAAAACTGCCGTTGCAGGAAAGACGGCCGGTGTGAACGTGAAAATTAATAGAATATCCCCTCCCATCTTCAGAGCAATCTGACTATTATAACATTAGCGTTAAGAAAGCTTACTTAAATATCTTCCACAACATCAGTAACCGGATCAGAGTAACATTAAGTACAGTCTGCGGCACTGTGAGTGCAGACGTCGATGTGTCCCATTATCATTCATATCATATCACATCATAATGTATCATATAGGCTATTTCCTTATTTGAGTCAGCTGAGCCGTATCTGGCCGTGCAACACTCACAGTGTCACATACTGTATGCAGAAGTATTATTTTAAGCAACACATTAAGTTGACGAAACACTCGAGTCAAATGTAATTAAAGTCAGATCGTGTCTTGGACGGGGCAGTGATATCATAAACCTGTTAATGAACGCATTCAAACACTTTTTCTGTTACCAGCTGTATTCACCTTGCAGGTGCAGCTATGTGGCTTTTATCCTGGATAAAGTGTTTAAGTCATGGATGTTTAAAGTTTAACTTCTTCATATTTGACTAATATTAAAGTTCACTTTTCATTCAGGAAGTATGACGCTGCGCTGTCAGTACGCTTGTCCATGTTTGAGATTGGTCGAATGCTCCAAATACCACCCCTTTCATGTGAACGCGCACCTAACTAGATAGGACACGGCTGGCTTGAGCGATCCACTTGATAACCAGCGTCGTAGTACAGCTTAGCGAGAGCGGGTATGTTTTGGATTGGGCCAACCGGCTAACTCAAACATATCCAGGTTAGGTTGAACCAGCTTCGTAGTACAGGCCTCTGGGCTACCCAGACAGGATAAGCAATCAAGCCTGAATGCAATCGAACCGACTTCTGACCTATCAGAGCACGTGCTCTTCTATAACCTAACCCTATCCCTTTTATTTTAAATTGTATAATGTCGGAGTTTTTTTGCCGTCTGCGAGGAAAAGAAATGGGGCTCAGAGCCTCAGAATACTGAAATCTGTATATTTTGACTTCTTTTTTTCCTTCTAATGTGTTATTATTTGGTGCAGGCACGAAACATACTACCAATGCTTCTAAAATCGTTTTGTGTCAGAATACTGAAATCTGTATTTTTTTTAATCTGTTTTTCATTCTAATTTGTTATCATTTACATTGCTTATAAAATCGTTCTGTGTGACACGATAAAAATGGCGAAATCGTGTTGGTGAACACGAATCAATAGATTAATTTTGTGACTATAACACGAAATGCCGTGAGACTGTGTTGGCTCAGACGTGGTCTTAAAGAGCCTGTGACAGCCTCCCAACAACTGTTGTGCAATGAAATATTGGGCTACTAGTAATCTCGAACCGTCAGCTTAAAAAAGAAGGTGCCATACCGTTCCGATAAATATCAATAATTTCGAACATCGCGGGGAAATTCCTTCGACTCATTTTGAAGTTTTGGGGGAAGCCGGAAGTGACGTCAATGTGGGAATGCTTCACTGTGCGGCGAGAGAGCCAAACACGGACAAAGTGTGTTGTCATGCGTAGAAATTGTGAATTACTGAGTTTAGGCACGTTAATAACGTTTTAATGAAGTTGACTACAGTATATTCATATTTGTTAGTGCTTTTCATGTCAATTCGGCGAACATAAACATAAATGATCGTGGTGAAGATGATGATTAAATTAGGATTAAAAATCGGCAGTGAGAGCTGCTGAATTTCCTCCCATCGGATGTGATGTAAAAACAAACCGATTATTTTTATAGTTGTAAACTCAAGTGGATTAAACTACATTTATTAGTGCTTTCATGTCAATTCGGCGAACATATGATACATTAAATGATCGTGAGGATAATGATTAAAAATCGTTTGTTTGAGCCGGTCTGCATTTCCTGATGAAAAAACAAACCGATGCTTTTTGTAGTTGTAGTACACCAACGTGGATTAAACGTGTGTTTTTTTTACCACAATGTTGGGGAAATTAATGGATAAAATGCACGGATTATGATTTATGATTATTATTATTATTCCCACTCCGATCGGGACACTAGGTCCACCGTTTCCCCGCAGCGAGGCTCCCCCCGTTGACAGTTTACGTGGGCTGGGCTGGGTGCAGTGGCGGACTGGCCATCGGGACGAATCCCGATGGGCCGGTACCGAAGTGGGCTGGTCGGATAAGTCACTAGCACATCCCCCACTCCCCCCGTTGACAATTTACTAGCGGTACCGAAGTGGGCCGGTCGAGAGTCCCGGGCTGATTTTTAGTCCCTGTCCGCCACTGGCTACATGACCGTATTATCGCCCATATTGACGCACCTAATTCCTAAACTTCTAACAGATAAAACATAAACTGATTAGTGTCCACTGCCATTTTTTGAAAACAGAATCGTTATTTAGTCAAACTCCGTAAATAAAATAGTTTACAAACCATTCCACATTGTTGTATTTTAGTGTTGCCTCTGTGTTTAGTGTCCTGTCTGTCTGTAACTTTGTGTGGTAGTGTTACCACTGACAGGTCTCTCTTGAAAATGTGACCTTGTGTCTCAATGAGATTTTACACCTGTATAAATAAAGGCTAAATAAAAAAATTGTTCATGCGTTGTAGATCAAGAGGTATCTCACGATCGTCGGGCGGGTTGTCGTCTCCACTGTCCGACTCGGAGTTCGTTTCATCCGATTCAGACTCAGAGGCATATGCAGGGTTCCTGCAAGTTTCGCCAACTCAAATTTAAGACTTTTTAAGACCTTTTTAAGACCACTTTGAATAGAATTTAAGACCTATTTCACGGCAAGAAAGTATGAAGGAAAATTGCTATGAAAGAAGAAATACGTCCCATAAATGTATTCATGTTCAACATAAGAACAATGACTGAACATAACAGCATAACAGTACAGAACTGTGTTAGCGTGTTAGACAAAAAGTGTGTATGTGTTTGTCTCTGTGTGCTTGTGTGGGCTGTGCAATTAATCATATTTTAATCGCAATTACGAAACAACATAATTGATTATTTTGCTTTGCTAGGTTGTGACAGTGCACTACAACATATTTGATCTAATTAATTTTAGTCTAATTTATTTTTATTTATCATATTTGTATGTTTAGTAGCTTGTGGAAGTGCGCTCCAAAATATTTGTTGATCTTGTTTATTGGTATTTATTATTTTTTTATATTATTTATTTAAATGTATCATTTATTTAATTTATTTTTTCAGTTGAATTATACGTTCAGGGTAATCAACAGTTAAAAAGATACTGTCCAAATTATTATTTGTTTTAAAGTTCAATAAATGGATGTTTTCAAAGTCAATTAATAATTGTATTTACTAATCGTGATATCAATTATTGACCAAAATAATCGTGATTATGATGTTTGCCATAATCGAGCAGCCCTAGTGTGTGTGTGTGAGAGAGAGAGAGAGAGAGAGAGAGAGAGAGAGAGAGAGAGAGAGAGAGAGAGAGAGAGGAGAGAGAGAGAGAGAGAGGAGAGAGAGATGAGGAGAGAGAGAGAGAGAGAGGAGATGAGAGGGGAGAGAGAGAGAGAGAGAGAGAGAGAGAGAGAGAGAGAGAGAGAGAGACAGAGACAGAGACAGAGACAGAGACAGAGACAGAGACAGAGACAGAGACAGAGACAGAGACAGAGACAGAGACAGAGACAGAGACAGAGAGACAAGAGCTATATTCAGAGCTCTGCTGCCTTGGCTACAATCTTTCATCGTTGCTGTGTATGATGGTGTTTAGCTACGGTATTTAGCGTCTACAGCACCTCCGCTTTTAGGGTTGACGTAGACCCAAACGTTGCCCGGAGGTCCCACTGTGTTGTTGCGGGAGCTGCTGCACTAGCTAACGCTGCACTAGCTAACGCTACACTAGCTAACGCTACATTAGCCAAACAAACGCTAATTTATTTTGCAAAAGGTGCAGCGGGCTTCAAACACGTTCCCCTCCCCTGGTTTCAACCAAGCACTAAATTCGATGTTTTCCAACCAATAACGGTTGAACTTACACTTCCCCATATTTATTCGAAGATACATGAGTTTCTGACTGCCGCTAGCTGAAGCTTGGTTGCTCGGTTACTAGCTGGGTGTTCTCCGATAAGGGGCCGGCGGAAACAAAGTTAGTGATTACTGGTTCCATGTTGATTTATTTCAATACAAATTGTTGGGGGGAACTGAAAGGCTATTACCGTACTGGTTACTTTGCAGCCCGGACATTTCCTCCAAAACACATTTAGACGCTATCGCAACACAGAAGTACCTTTCAAATACGATCATTTTTAAGACCTTCTAAATCATATTTAAGACCTTTCTTATTTTTTTGGTCATATTTAAGACCTTTTTAAGGCCTTAAATTCAGATTATCAAATGTAAGACTTTTTAAGACCCCGCGGGAACCCTGATATGGTTCGAATCTGTAGGGCATATAGCCAATATCGTCTACGATGTCATGACTATCACTTTCCGATCCTTCAGCCTCATATGAGCTCTCAGACACGTTCAAAATTAAACTGTCATCGCTGTCTGAACTTGCTGCTGTGTGCGCCATCGTGCGTTTGCATGCAGATGCTGGGATCCGGAACGGTGCAGCTGGAGCTCTTGGCCCGCAATTACGTCACACATAATTTGGCGGGATTTGAAGAACCCCCGAGAAGATCCAGAATATGGTCAACATTGAAGGGGAGATTAATGGTTATCAAAGTACAAATATCCCAAATCAGTTCAGTAACGGTTTCAAGGGGACAATATTTACTAAAATTGATGGGTTTGGATGATGGGGGAAACCCGTGACACAGGCTCTTTAAAGAGACGCCAATGTGGGCCATGCTGAGTCAACACCCTGACACAGTGGCCCTGCTATTTCCACAAGAGGGAGCAGTGGATTATAGCCCTGCGGTACATTTTTCCAATTTTATCTTTTTGTATACAATATATATATACATATATTCATATCATGTAATATTTTTAAATCCAAGCCTTTCTTGAATGCTATTATATGGCAGAGGTGTCATATCTTTATCCGTTATCAGTCATTGTGCCTGTAATCAATCTTTTATGATTAGTTCCTAGTTTTGTTTAAGTGCGTCGAACATAGCTCGCTTGCTGAAAAATGAATCCCATTTTTAGACAAATCTCTCACAATAGTGTCCGGTAACCATGTTGTTATTTTATATGGCTGTCAATGTAGGTCATTCTTCAGCGCATCACCTGGCCTCGTGATGATGATGATGATGATGATGATGATGATGATGATGATGATGATGACGATGACTGTTCAGTTGACACAAAATGCCGTGTATCAGGATATCTTCGCCACTTCATTGAAAATGGTATGTTTACAGTTAGAAATAATGCCAACATGCTATTGAAGTAAATTATGATGATATTAAGTACAAGACATGATATGTTACATTCCTGATCTTACAAACCTGTGTGCGCTCCACTTTTGGATATGCTTTCTACTCCACTCCGACACAACTGTCCTACACATGCAGGTGTGCAAAGACACTCAAGTAAAACAAAAAAGCTACTTTACAACTATTTCTTACATTACAGATAACAAATGTGATGCTTTAATTGACTACTAAAAATTATTTGAATTTTCTAACTTACTTTTCTTAATTGTAGCACCCATTCATTTAAAGAACTTTTGGTTAATCCACAGCATCACCTGATGTAATGACAAATCTGGTGAAATTCTGGACCGGGTGGGAGATTCTGCCACGGAATAATCTGTCCATTGAGATGGTCAACGGCAGCTTCCCCACTGCCTCAACCTGTTATGAGACCCTGCGCATCCCAGGGCATTACAACAGGGATGCAAACTTGTCACCTTTCGGCGAAATTCGCCATTTTGAATCCAAAATAGGTCGTTTGTGTGATTCATGTAGATCTGCAATACAAATATTTTTGGGGTATGGGGGGGGTCTGGGACCCGGAGTAATCTGCGGCCGCGAGCTGTTATGTGCCATCATGACACGCATGGTGTTCTGTTTTTATATATTATAATGAAGCGCGAGCTGTGTGCTCGAGTCTTCCTGCCTGTCGTGTTACGCTCACCGGTAGCTACAGGAGTGAACTCACAATGCTGAACACAGGACGATGAAACAGAGCTTTTGAGGTAGAAAAAGGTTTATTAACCAAAAACCTTATATAGAGTCAGACGAGGGATTAAATATCCAATAAACCCAAAGCCAGGGTTTGTTAACTGAGGTGGTGCGGATATGCACGGAGATACTCTGGCGAGGAAAGCCGGGGGACCAGAGCTGGTGAGAGTCGACAGGAAGGAGCTGGTGTGCGTGGAAGCACGAAGGTACACTGGCGAGGAAAGCCGCTGATCCAGAGCTGGCGATAGTTGACAGGTTGGAGCCGGTGTGCGTGGAAGCACGGAGATACTCAGACGAGAGGTACGTGGCTGGATGTGGCAGGCAGAGGAGTAGGCAGATGGATTCTGACGGAGAACACAAGGGTTAGATTCGGCAGGAACACAGAGAGTTAGTTTTACCATAAACTACATGTACCAAGTCGAATTACCAGCGAGGTGAAACGACGAACTGGTGAATACTGGATGAGAGGACCGGGCATATAAGCAGGTGAAGGTGAGTAGTGTAATCAGGATGATGAGCAGCAGCTGCGGAGGTGAGTTGGCGGGAATCAGAAGTGGGTCAGCCACACCCAGCCAGGGAGACAGACACACAGACAGACAGAACGAACATAACAAACATAAAACAAAGAAGAGAAGAAGGAGGGAGATACTGTAAATCCTCACAGTACCCCCCTCTCCACGGGAGCCTCCTGGCGACCACCAGGCTTGTCAGGGTGTGCTCTGTGGAACTCCCTCACCATGACAGGGTCCATGATGCGTGACCGAGGCACCCAGCAACGTTCCTCCAGGTTGTACCCCTCCCAATCAAACCAAGTACTGAAAGCCCCTGCCCCGGCGTCTGACATCCATAAGCCGACGCACGGTGTAGGCACGATGATCATCGATGACTCGGGGGGGAGGAGGGGGAATGGTTGGAGGGCACAGGTCACTAGTGTGGACTGGCTTGATCTGGGAAACATGAAAGGTTGGATGAACCTTCATGGATCTGGGGAGTCTCAAGCGGACAGCAGAGGGGTTAATAATGCGCTCAATGAGGAAAGGCCCAAGGAACCGAGGGGACAGTTTCTTTGACTCGGTGAGGAGTGAGATATTTTTGGAAGACAACCAAACTGATTGTCCAGGGGTGTAATGGGGAGCGGCATGTCTGTGACGGTTAGCTGACCGTTGATTCCTGGTAGAAGTCCGGAGGAGTTCTGAGCGAGTGTCCCTCCAAATCTTACGGCACCGTTGAATGTGATGCTGGACAGAAGGAACTGCCAACTCACTCTCCTCCTCAGGAAACAGGGGAGGTTGGTACCCTAAGGAGGCTTCAAAAGGAGAGAGAGCAGTTGCAGAAGACGTGAGTGAATTAAAGGAATACTCCACCCAGGGTAGAAGGGAGCTCCAGGTAGATTGATTGCGATTGGCAACACAGCGGAGAGTAGATTCCAGGTCTTGATTGGCCCTTTCAGTTTGACCGTTTGACTGGGGATGATAACCAGAAGTTAGACTGACCGATGCACCAAGTGAATGACAGAAATTCTTCCAAACCAGAGAGATGAACTGAGGTCCACGGTCGGAGACGATGTCAGCCGGGATTCCATGCAGGCGGAAAACATGCTGGGTGAGAAGTTGACCGGTCTCCAGGGCTGAGGGAAGCTTGGGCAGAGCTACAAAATGGGCACATTTGGAGAAACGGTCTACAACTGTTAGAATAGTTGTGTTTCCTTGTGAGGGAGGTAGGCCGGTGACAAAATCTAGTGCAATATGAGACCAAGGTCGACTTGGGATAGGAAGGGGCTGGAGCAATCCTGCAGGTCTCTGATGAGAGGCCTTGCTCCTAGCACATGTAGTGCAGGCTGAAACAAACTCCTTAGTGTCCTTGTCAACTGTTGGCCACCAGAAATGTCTCCGGAGAAGAGAGAGTGTGCGGTTGGCACCAGGATGATTAGCGAAAAGGGAGCTGTGGACCCACTGCAGGACTTGAGAACGGACAGAGTTGGGGACAAACTGACGGTTTGGCGGACCACAACCAGGGTCCGGTTGCTCCAATAGCGCCTCCTGGATGGAGTTACTGATCTCCCAGGTGAGGCCACCCACAACACAGCTCAGGGGAAGAATAGAGTCAAAAGACGTGACTGGTCCCTCAGACAAAAACGACCTGGACAGGGCGTCGGGTTTAGTATTCTTGGAACCAGGACGATAAGTTAGAGAGAAGTTGAAACGACCAAAGAAGAGGGCCCACCTGGCCTGTCGGGAGTTTAGCCGTTTAGCAGACTGAATGTACTCCAGGTTCTTGTGGTCAGTCCAAACCAGGAATGGCTGCTCGCTGCCCTCGAGCCAGTGTCGCCACTCCTCCAACGCCATCTTCACCGCCAGCAGCTCTCTGTTGCCCACATCATAATTTCTCTCAGCTGGGGAAAGACGGCGAGAGAAGAAAGCACATGGGTGAAGCTTATTGTCTGGCCCTGCCGTCTGAGACAAAACAGCGCCAACCCCGATGTCAGATGCATCTACCTCCACCACAAACTGCTTGCTTGAGTCTGGCTGGATGAGTATGGGGGCAGATGTGAACAAGGATTTGAGGAGAAGAAATGCCTTGTTAGCATCAGTAGTCCAGGTAAACTTGATCTTGACAGAAGTGAGACTGGAGAGTGGAGCTGCTACCTTGCTATAGTTCCTGATGAACCGGCGATAGAAGTTAGCAAAACCCAGGAACCTCTGCAGCTCCTTCCTAGTAGTGGGGACTGGCCACTCGGAGACAGCTAGGATCTTTCCTGGATCAGCCTCCAACTTGCCCTGCCTGATGATATATCCCAGGAAGCTGACCCGCTCCTGGTGAAACTCGCACTTCTCAGCCTTGACGAACAGCTTGTTCTCAAGCAGCCTTTGCAGCACCTGACTGACGTGGTCCTGATGTTCCTCCAGACTCGTGGAAAAAAATCAAGATGTCGTCAATGTAAACGAACACGAATCGGTTAAGGAAGTCTCGTAGGACATCGTTAACCAGGGCCTGGAAAACAGCGGGGGCATTAGAGAGTCCAAAGGGCATGACAAGATATTCGAAGTGACCAAGGGGGGTGTTGAAAGCTGTCTTCCACTCATCTCCTTGGCGAATTCGAACAAGGTGGTAGGCATTCCTGAGGTCGAGCTTGGAGAAGATGGTGGCACCTTGGAGAGGTTCAAAGGCTGAGTTTATCAGGGGAAGTGGGTACTTGTTTTTAACTGTAATGTTATTTAGCCCACGGAAGTCAATACAGGGTCGGAGAGACTTATCCTTTTTGTCCACGAAGAAAAACCCAGCACCCAGAGGAGAGGAAGAAGGACGAATTATCCCAGAAGCAAGAGAGTCACCGATGTATCTCTCCATGGACTCTCTTTCAGGCCGAGACAGATTATAAAGCCTGCTGGTGGGTAAAGGAGCTCCAGGCAGCAGATTGATGGGACAATCATAGGGACGATGAGGAGGGAGAGAGAGAGCTTTCTCCTTGTTGAAGACCCCACTCAGGCTGTGATAAACTTCAGGAACACCAGACAAGTCAACTTCAGCAGAGACACAAGGAGCAGACTTAGGTTCGACAGGGACGGGAGGCACAGCAGACTGTAAACAGTGAAGGTGGCACGACTGGCTCCATTCCATGATTCTTCCTCCGGCCCAATCAATATGTGGATTGTGGGTGCGAAGCCATGGGTATCCAAGAACCAAAGGGGTTGCTGGTGAGGAAATAACCTTCAGTTGAATCTCCTCTCTGTGATTACCAGAAATAAACAGGGTTAAGGGTTGTGTCTGCTGTGTAACCTTAGAAATGCTTTTCCCATTTAAAGCATATGCTGTCAGAGGTTCTGTTAGAGTTTCCAAATGTAACCCCAGCTGTTTGGCTAGTTCACAGTCCACAAAGCTATCCTCAGCTCCAGAGTCAACGAGAGCAGAAAGGGGCAATGTCTGAGCGTTGAAACAAAGTCTAGCAGGAATCAAAAAACGGCTCAAAATTGGGGCTACAATAGGTGTAGGAAGCGAACTCGTCAGGACCCCCAACTTTACTGACGAGCCCTTGCGTTTGGGCGAACAGGACAGCCAGAGAGGATATGGCCACCCTTTCCACAGTACAGGCATTCTCCACACCTAATACGTCGAAGGCGCTCCTCAGGGGATAATCCAGTGCGTCCCAACTGCATAGGTTCCACCATAGCAGAAGTGGGCACGCGGGTTGGTGAGGTGAAGCCAGATGGTCCGGACACAGAGGGAGCAAACCTGGGAGAACTGTTTGGCTGATAAGGCAAAGCAAAAGGAGGACGCTGCGTGCGCTCCGCACGGCGCTCCCGCAGCCGGCTGTCGAGACGAGAAACCCAGGAGATTAAGGATTGGAGGTCAGCAGGCTCCTCTCTTGCAGCCAGCTCATCCTTCAGTTGATCCCTCAATCCCCTAACAAACACAGCCCTTAAAGCCGCCTCGTCCCATCGGGCTTCTGCCGCCAGTGTGCGAAAATCGATAGAATAATCTGCAATGGTTCGAGTTCCTTGTTGCAGATTCAACAGACGATTAGCAGCTGAGCCAGAGTGTTCAGGATGATCAAAAACAGAGGAAAAATGATCCGAAAAAACTCCAAAGGAAAGTGTATTGTAATCCACAGAAGAACTCAATGCTTCGGCCCAGGTTAAAGCTCTTCCACGAAGCAAACTCAACATATAGTTAATCTTAGTTCCATCAGAGGAAAAAGACACGGGGCGCTGGCGAAATACCTTATTGCATTGAAAAAGAAATCCTCTGCATTTCTCCACCTCTCCGTGGAAAGGCTCAGGATCGGCAATGGGGAAGTCCCGGCATGGAGTGGAATCCACAGGTGGATAGGAGGAGGCAGGAAGTGTACCAGAAGACGTCAAAGCAGAGACCTGAGCAGCAAGGTTTGAGACGTTTAGAGCCATGGATTGATTGCTCTCCACTAAGGCTCGAATCATCTGCTCATGATGGCCCAGAAGATTTCCCTGATGGGAAATGGCGTGCTGGACTGAGGCGGGATCCGATCCGGCATCAGCGGAGCTCATAGTGACCAGTTCGTACTGTTACGCTCACCGGTAGCTACAGGAGTGAACTCACAATGCTGAACACAGGACGATGAAACAGAGCTTTTGAGGTAGAAAAAGGTTTATTAACCAAAAACCTTATATAGAGTCAGACGAGGGATTAAATATCCAATAAACCCAAAGCCAGGGTTTGTTAACTGAGGTGGTGCGGATATGCACGGAGATACTCTGGCGAGGAAAGCCGGGGGACCAGAGCTGGTGAGAGTCGACAGGAAGGAGCTGGTGTGCGTGGAAGCACGAAGGTACACTGGCGAGGAAAGCCGCTGATCCAGAGCTGGCGATAGTTGACAGGTTGGAGCCGGTGTGCGTGGAAGCACGGAGATACTCAGACGAGAGGTACGTGGCTGGATGTGGCAGGCAGAGGAGTAGGCAGATGGATTCTGACGGAGAACACAAGGGTTAGATTCGGCAGGAACACAGAGAGTTAGTTTTACCATAAACTACATGTACCAAGTCGAATTACCAGCGAGGTGAAACGACGAACTGGTGAATACTGGATGAGAGGACCGGGCATATAAGCAGGTGAAGGTGAGTAGTGTAATCAGGATGATGAGCAGCAGCTGCGGAGGTGAGTTGGCGGGAATCAGAAGTGGGTCAGCCACACCCAGCCAGGGAGACAGACACACAGACAGACAGAACGAACATAACAAACATAAAACAAAGAAGAGAAGAAGGAGGGAGATACTGTAAATCCTCACATGTCGGCTCTGCTCATGGATGTATAATAAGGCTCTGCTGATCCGGGATGAGGGTCTAGCTTCAGCAGCTACATTACCTACGGTGCATTCGTTAATATTAACTGTGCGGTCCGGAGTCACTGTGGCACAGACTGGACCGCTGGTGAACAGCTGTTAGAACGGGCCGTTCAGGTGTTCAGAGCAGAGCTCCCTGTCGGAGCGGCAGAGCGTGATGTGCACTGAAAAGCTTTTCTGTCGCAATATTATTTAAGGAATCGTTGAGCTAGCTAACTAGCATACATTGTCACTATCTGCTAACGTTAGCTTTAGCCTTCGTTTTCAAATAGTTTTTTTCATAGGCTATAAACAGAGGTGGTATAAGTATAGATCTTGTACTTGAGTAAAAGTAGAAGCACTCAGATCTTGTACTAGAGTAAAAGTAGAAGTACTCAGATCTTGTACTTGAGTAAAAGTAGAAGTACTCAGGTCTTGTACTTGAGTAAAAGTAGAAGTACTCAGGTCTTGTACTTGAGTAAAAGTAGAAGTACTCAGGGTGTACCAGAGTGTAGGAATACTCTGTTACAGTAAAAGTCCTGCATTAAAAATGTTCCTCAAGTAAAAGTATAAAAGTATTATCATCAAAATATAGTTAAAGTAGCGACAGTAAAAGTAGTCATTGTGCAGATTGGTCCATTTCAGAATAATATATATGATATGTTTTATAATGATTGATCATTAAAGTGTTCTCAAAGCTGGTAAAGGTGCAGCTAGTTTGAATGACTTTGTATACTGCAGGGTAGCTTGTGAATTTACTCCAGGTGGAACTAAAGTCTGATTTAACACTTGATTATATTTCACATCATTCATCCAGATCTGTGAAGTAACTAAAAGTATTAAATACATGTAGTGGAGTCAAAGTATACTATTTACCTCTGAACTGTGTTGGAGTAGAATACCTCTGCTACGCGCCGTTCGTTGGATGAGGCTGGATCTCTATTAAATTAAGAAAGGAATTGAAAACACCGGAATCAAAGTTATAACAAATTATCTGAGTTTACTTCTAGTAGGAAACCAAACACATATACAAGTTATACAGAGTACTCGAGTACTCCGGGCTTCAGGTTTGTGACGCGGTTTACAGATAGACAGACCAGCCTTCAGGAAACGAGAAGTACAGACTTCAAGTTTGGGATGCGGTTTACACGTCTCTAGACCTGCCTTCAGCAAACAAGAAGCATTTTTACACACACAAACATCAGTATTTCTATCTACTTTTGGGGCGGAGATGGGTCATCTCTTCCTTCCCACTTTACTCCCAAGCGAATCAGAGAGCCCCTGGGGAGGAGCTGTTTAAACTGACCACCTCCCCCAAGTGCCCTGATTGGCTGGATTCGCTTCTGGCCGAGGTCAATCAGAGTTTCGAACAGAGTGAGATCCCAAACCACACCAGGTCAAAAATCAATGTTTATCTTTACCTTATCTTACTCTACATTCCTTTCCCAGGGGATATTTTCACCTAACCTTCCCTCCTTCCGACATTTAAACTCTTCTCCACTTATTTTACGATGTCTTTTAACGACTTAATGACCGCATCTGGCTTTTATGGATGATAAGAAGGATGTTGGTGTATTCAAACACAGAATCTCTGAGCCAGTGAATTTAAAAGTGTCACAAACGAGCTGAGGACCAAAATGCAAAACACGGGGAAACCAGGGATAGTCTGTAACCAGCTTTATTGAAGGCAATAACTGGTAGGAGACGAAAAGGCAGGTAGTAGGCAAAGGGCTGGTCGGGGACAGGCGAGGGTTCCAGGAGAAGGCAAGACGGGAGTCGCAGGTACAGACCGGGTCAGGGAGCAGGCGTGGCAGAATAGTCCGGGTACAGGCAGGGTCAGGAATCAGGCGAGGCAGGCAGGTCAGGGACAGGCAGGGTCGGAACCGGGAGAGCAATCTGGGAAGTAATGCTGGAAAGACTGGCATGCTGCAAAGTACGATCTGGCACTGAGGTGAGAGTGAAGTGGGCCTATATACTACTGGAGCTGATGGGTGTAACAGAGTGAAAGAGAGACAGGGTGTGGCTACCAGGTGACTAAGGAATGTTAATGCAGAAAATAGGTGAGTGAGAAAGCAGACTGTGACAGAACCCCCCCCTTAATGGATGGCTCCCGACGTCCAAGACAAACCTACGGGGAAAAAAACAAATAAATAAAAAATCAACAAAAAACCTACAGACACCGGGTGGAAGGTGGGGGTATGGGAAAGGTTAATACTCATCTGAGAATGCTCTCTCGGCCTCCCCCTCCTGGAAATCCTCGTCCTCCTCGACTGAAGACACCTCCCCCTCCTCCTCGATGAAGCCCCCGGTCCGTAACCGACGAGTACCCCCCGGCTTAACGCCTGGCTGAGCGTGGGTCCTAGAAGGCTGCTCCGGGTAGCGCAGGTGGAAGTCCCGGATGAGTTGAGGGTTGAGGATGTGACGAGCAGGAATCCACTGCCTCTCCTCAGGACCATAGCCCTCCCAGTCCACCAAATACTGAACCCCTCTTCCTCTGCGTCGGGAACGAAGTATACGACGAAGGGTATAGGTCGGACCCCCATCGATCATCCTAGGGGGTGGTGGTGGGGGAGCGGCGGGAATCATAGGACTCTCCCGGACAGGTTTAATCCTAGACACGTGGAAGGTGGGATGGATCTTCATGTTCCGGGGCAAACTCAGTCGAACTGCTGCAGGGTTAATGACCTTGACGATCTCAAAGGGTCCAATAAATCTGGGCGCTAACTTTTTAGACTCCACCCGAAGGGGAATGTTTTGAGTGGAAAGCCACACCCTCTGGCCTAGCTGGTACACAGGTGCCTTGGTGCGTCGGCGGTTCGCTGATGTGGCGTACCGGTTAGCAGACTGAAGCAGAGTAGTTCGAGCCCGCCTCCAAGTCCTCCGACAACGTCTGATGAAGGCCTGGACAGACGGACAGGTAACCTCTTTCTCCAATGCAGAGAACAAAGGGGGTTGAAACCCGTATGCACACTGAAAAGGGGAAAGACCAGTAGCGGAACTGATGAGTGTGTTGTGGGCATACTCCACCCACAGGAGTTGTTTAGACCAGGTCGTAGGATGATCGGAAGCCATGCAGCGGAGAGTGGTCTCCATCTCCTGATTCTTCCTTTCAGTCTGACCATTGGCCTGTGGATGGAAACCGGAGGTGAGACTGACCGTCGCCCCGATCAGTTCACAAAACTCCCTCCAAAACACAGAGGTGAACTGGGGCCCCCGGTCGGAAACCACATCAGTCGCCAGTCCGTGAAGGCGAAAAAACGTGGAGAAGCATAAGTTCAGCCGTCTCCTTAGCTGACGGGATCTTAGGCAGGGGTACGAAGTGAGCCATTTACTGAACCGATCCACCACCGTCAAGATGGCAGTATGTCCGTGGGACGGTGGAAGACCAGTCACAAAGTCCAACGAAATATGTGACCATGGGCGACGTGGAACCGGTAATGGATGAAGGAGGCCAGCTGGCGCTTGGTGAGAGGGTTTGTGCCGATTGCACACAGGACAGGCGTTCACAAACTCCCGGGTGTCAGCCTCCAGCGTAGCCCACCAGAACCGCTGCAAGACCATCCCTCTGGTACGTTGAATCCCAGGGTGGCAGGAAAGTCTGGAGCTGTGAGCCCACTGAAGCACCTCAGCCCTCAAAACCTGAGGCACAAACAAACGGTTAAGAGGACAAGAACTAGGACCGGGTTGGTCCACCAACGCAGTCTTAACCCTCTCCTCAATCTCCCAAGCGAGAACACCGATCACTCGAGGAGCAGGAAGAATAGTGTCCGGGATACCGCAGGTGTCTCCCTCCCTCCCGAACTGCCGGGACAAAGCGTCGGCCTTCACGTTGCGGGAGCCCGGGCGGTAGGAGAGGAAAAAATTAAACCGGGTGAAAAATAACGACCACCTGGCTTGCCGGGAATTCAGTCTTTGTGCCGACCTGATGTATTCCAGGTTCTTATGGTCGGTCCAAACCTGAAATGGCAGTTCTGTCCCCTCAAGCCAGTGTCGCCACTCCTCCAACGCCAACTTGACTGCTAGAAGCTCCCGGTTCCCCACGTCGTAGTTTCTCTCCGCCGGACTCAATCTCCTCGAAAAGAAAGCACAGGGGTGGAGCTTCTGATTCTCACCAGAGCGTTGTGACAGGATGGCCCCCACCCCTACGTCAGAAGCATCCACCTCCACCACCAACTGACCAGCAGGGTCTGGTACCTGTAGGATAGGAGCCGACGTAAACCGGCGCTTGAGGTCCTGAAAAGCCTCCTCTGCTGCATGGGACCATCTAAACGTTACCTTAGACGAGGTCAGGGCGGTGAGCGGGGCGGCCACGGTTCTGTAGCCACGGATGAACCGTCTGTAAAAGTTAGCGAATCCTAGGAAACGCTGCAGCTCCTTCCGGGAATCAGGAACCCGCCACGAGGTAACCGCTGAAACTTTGGAGGGATCCATCTCCACACTTCCTTGACCCACGATGTAGCCAAGAAAGGCGACCGAAGAAGTGTGAAACTCGCACTTCTCCGTCTTGACAAACAGCGAGTTCTCCAGAAGTCTCTGGAGGACTGTCTGGACGTGATGGATGTGTTCCTTGAGGGTCTTTGAAAAAATCAAAATGTCGTCCAAATAAACAAAAACATAACGATCCAACATGTCCCGGAGTACGTCGTTCACCAACGCTTGGAAAACTGCAGGGGCGTTGGTAAGTCCAAATGGCATCACCAGGTACTCGTAGTGTCCTGAAGAGGTGTTGAAGGCGGTCTTCCATTCATCCCCCTCACGGATTCGTACCAGGTGATATGCGTTTCGTAAATCCAGCTTGGTAAAGATTGTTGCTCCCTGTAGTAACTCGAATGCTGACGAGATGAGTGGCAGGGGATAACGATTCTTTACCGTGACGTCATTCAGACCCCGATAGTCAATGCAGGGTCTCAGGGTCTTATCCTTCTTCGCCACAAAAAAAAACCCTGCTCCTGCGGGTGACGTGGAAGGACGAATAATTCCCGCAGCCAGAGAGTCATTGACGTACGTCTCCATGGACTTCCTCTCCGGTGCCGAAAGTGAGTACAACCGCCCCTTGGGTGGGACTGCGCCCGGATGTAGCTCAATAGCACAGTCATAGGGCCGATGAGGTGGGAGAGACGTTGCCTTAGTCTTGCTAAAAACCTCCTTAAAGTCCAAATACTCCGCCGGAACCCCTGTGACATCCGGAACCAGGTTAATATCCACAGATAGTTGAGGTGCAGCGGCCTGCTTGAGGCAAACCTGATGACAGGAAGAACTCCACCCTAGGATGGACCCAGTTGACCAGTCAATGTTCGGGTTGTGGCGGAGGAGCCATGGATAACCCAAAATCAGAGGAATCTTGGGGGACCGTAGCACATGAAACTGGATTGTCTCATGGTGGTTCCCCGACATGAGCATATGGACCGGTGTCGTCTGGTGAGTCACCGTTCCCAGCAGGTGACCGTCCAAAGCATTAGCCGGTACCGGCTGGGGCAACTGAATCTGTTGAATGCCCAGCTGTAGTGCGAGCTCCTCATCAATGATGCTGACATCTGATCCGGAGTCGATAAACACAGCCAGAGCCTGAGATGTGCCTCTCAGGAGAAGTCGAGCATGGCACAAAGGTCTTCCATTGGGGATCAGCTCAGAGGTTCGGCCCACCAGTATACTCCCCATTACTGATGGGCTCTGCCTTTTCCCGGACAACGGGAAACAAAATGTCCAGCCTGACCACAGTAAAGGCATAAATTCCCTCTTCGACGTAACTCCCTCTCCTCAGAGCTAAGACTGGTACGACCCACTTGCATGGGCTCGACCTCCCCGTACCGTGAGTCAGAGTAGGGATGGGAATTCTCCGCCGAAACCGGAAGTTGAAATCTCCCGGAAACCGGAAGTTGTTGTCGCGAGCGGCGGCCCGCCGCTCGTGTCTGTTGCTCTTCTCTTCGTGTCTGAATTCGTCTGTCGATCCGAGAGGTGAGCTCGATCAACCCATCCAAGGAAGCAGGGAGATCATAGGAAACCAGCTCATCTCTCATATAATCCGCTAAGCCTCTCAGATATGCGTCACATTGCGCCGGCTCGTTCCAGCTACTACGGCGGCTGCTGGTGCGGAAGTCAATAGCGTAATTCACCACCGTGCCGGAACCCTGGCTCAAGCTCAGCAGACCTCCGGCAGCATCGGGACCCAGACGAACGGAACCGAACACCTTCCGCATCTCCGCGGAAAAAGCAGCAAAAGAGGCGCAGGCTGGAGTCTGCTGCTCCCACTCTGCAGTACCCCATAAGCGGGCTTTCCCCGTCAAATGATTAACGGTGAAAGCTACGCGAGCCGCCTCGGAGGCAAAGGTGTGTGGCTGCAGTGAAAACAATATGGAACAGTTTGTGAGAAAAGGACTGCATCCCTCAGGCTCACCAGCGTAGCGTTCCGGAGTTCCCACACGAGGCTCCGGAGCGTATCCAGTCGATCCAGAGGCTGGAGTGAACATCGGAGCTGCAGGCGGAGGGACGGTAGCAGCCATGCTAGCGGCTAGCTGTTGTACGGTGGCGGCCATCTGTTGCATCTGGGAGGCCAGGTAAGCCAGCGCTTGTTCCTGGGTTGAGGTTGCCTGGTGGGTCTCGGTAGCTAAGGTAGCTATCGTGACCTCCTGTCTTTGGATGGCTTCCTCAACCCTCTCAAAGCGGTCTCTAGGAGACCCGGTGTTTGCTTGGTCCATTTCTGGCCAGATCGTTCTGTCACAAACGAGCTGAGGACCAAAATGCAAAACACAGGGAAACCAGGGATAGTCTGTAACCAGCTTTATTGAAGGCAATAACTGGTAGGAGACGAAAAGGCAGGTAGTAGGCAAAGGGCTGGTCGGGGACAGGCGAGGGTTCCAGGAGAAGGCAAGACGGGAGTCGCAGGTACAGACCGGGTCAGGGAGCAGGCGTGGCAGAATAGTCCGGGTACAGGCAGGGTCAGGAATCAGGCGAGGCAGGCAGGTCAGGGACAGGCAGGGTCGGAACCGGGAGAGCAATCTGGGAAGTAATGCTGGAAAGACTGGCATGCTGCAAAGTACGATCTGGCACTGAGGTGAGAGTGAAGTGGGCCTATATACTACTGGAGCTGATGGGTGTAACAGAGTGAAAGAGAGACAGGGTGTGGCTACCAGGTGACTAAGGAATGTTAATGCAGAAAATAGGTGAGTGAGAAAGCAGACTGTGACAAAAAGTGAGAATAACATTCCTATTCTATATATAATTACCCAAACCGTTGTGATTACATAAAACAGTTCAAACAATACATGTTTACTTCAATACAGTGTAGAATCATATCTTCTTACTTCAACTGTAGAGGAGAAGAAGAACAAAGTAGCATAACATTGAAATACTTAAATAAAGTACAAGTATCTCAAAATTGTACACAAGTATAGTACTTGAGTTTATGAACTTAGTTACTTTACACCACTGGCTATAAAGATAGAAAGACTAAGCCTTGCACAGAGGCATGAAAATACATTTTCAAAATGCTCAACAGTGCTGCCAAAATTATAAACTGACTGCTACACAATTAAAATAAATGCTTTTATACGTTTCTATTAGATGTTACTCTTTGGTGTTTCTGTTATTATTAACTGCTTTAGTTGTTCTGACTGCTAAAACCCTCTGTTATTCCTAATTTTAAAGCCGATATTCCGTGGGATCGGGGGGCTCGGATCCTTGTCACCTTTTTCATACCTGATGAGTTTGCATCCCTGTACAAGGACTATGCATCCTTTGAAAATGTCATGCTGGCTTGTATTGGCACTTGCCAAACAGGATTTGGTCTTGTGTAATGTGTTGGTAGAAGGCAGAGGTGTTCATTGACTCCAGTGTTGAGTCTTTTTCTGCTGTGAAAATACCAAATAAAGTTCTCCCTTTCTTCTGTTCAGAATCAGCCTGTTGTATATTGAACAGCCCAGTATATGTATTAGGGATGCACAGTATGGATGTTTTTTCAGCCGATAACAGATCACTACCTGCTTCTCATGGCGAATACTGATAACTTCATAACCTGTAGTTTATACACACCTGAGGGTCTACAGATCAGCTAAAGGACAACAACCAATCAGAGCTGAGGGTAGTCAGAAGCACCTTTTTGGACAAAAACCTTCTAGTTTAGTCATTTATGATAATCTTCAAATGATTCCCATGGTTTTAAAACTTGCTAAATAACCAACATATTTGCTACATACAGCTCTGGAAAAAAACTAAGAGACCACTGCAACATTCTCAGTTTCTCTGGTTTTTTACTATTTATAGATATGTATTTGAATCAAAATAAAACAATACAAAAATTGTGCAGTGGTCAATAAAAAATGTTCAGAGCTGTATTTTTAGACAATGTACTTTGACGTGGTAAACATTAACAAAACCCTGCTGTCAATAGAAGTGTTTTTTTAGTCATGGTTTATTGTGAAAAAAGATGACCACTTAACCATGTGTGTTTTCTCCATCACAGCCTAATATAAATGATGGGTGTTTCCTGAATGTATGGTCACATGACAATACATGTGTTTGGTTGACTAGATAAAGGGGGTGGGTCAACTTATCCACTGGCTCATCTTACCCCACTCTCCCCTACCATGTAGTATTGTAATACTGTACACTGAAAATCACAGATGTATATGTCTACTGCTCAAGTGATTTGCTCACCAACTCCAGTTCTATTCAATCCAGCATGAGGAATACACTGTATCCTTACTGTTTTGCACATTCAGTGAGTTGGAACTCCTACAAAATGGACACAGACAGGTCAATGGTTTGGAAATATAGACTGGCCGTGGCCTGATTCTTGTTGCATGAGTAAACAAGCTGGACACGTCATATAAGGGTGTCATTGTACGTTATATATTCTCCCTATCATCCACATCTCTTTCTTTATTCCCTCGCTCCCTTCTGCTCGCCTTTTTATCTCCTGCTATCGCTACCGTTCTCTTATTCCTCATCATTGCACTCGCTCGCTCCTTCCCCACGTCTCTCTCTGAGGAACCAGATGTGTTCCTTGTATGATTTATTCAGTTGCAGAGATTGGGGCGGAGAGAGTCTGCTGCAGGCAGAATGCACTCTGCTTTGGTTCAAATGGTTGAGTCTACTTCCTACCCTCATTCCTTATGCAAATGAGTTTTCCTTGTTTGTATGATTCACTATTTTTTTTCACTGAGAAGTTGCATCAATATTGTGGACATGACCATTTTTTTTTAGCTGGCTTACACTAACGGTACGTCTACACAGCAGCGTTAAAAAAATCTTGGAGGTGGGCGTATCTGAAGCTTGGGGATTTTTTGCGAGCAACGCGACCAACAACCAATCACATGAATCTCCCGCCCCCGACATACAAAGCAAAAAAGCCCGAAGTAAACTGGATATAAACTCCCCAAACAGGCGAAAACCTACCACTGTCTCTGCCACCTCCCTCCATGCCTGGCTCCTCCGGTTTGTATCCCGGTAGGTAAATAGGGACTGGTCATAAAGCACCGGGTGATTCCCTACCGCTATAATTAATTTCTCCTCCATTTTTTGGAATATGAGGAAATGACCTGCGGTATGTCTCTCCCAGCATACACACGGTTAGATTGGCTAGCGCTTGTACTGGCAGATTTGCATAAACGGGATTTGATTGGCTGACGCTTCTGCCGAGGCTTCAAAAGTTGAACATTGCTCAACTTTTGAAGCCTGAGATGCCTGGAAATCTCCGCTCTGCTTCCCTCAATGCAGTTCGGCGAAAAGTGAGGCAAAGTGACGTCACCCCATTCAAAGTGAATGGGCAGAAGCGTTGGAAGATTTTTTTAACGCTGCTGTGTGGACGGGCCGTTAGATAAAGACTGAAATACAAGTAACCAAGGCACCAATGACATTGAGAAAATTGCCTTTTGCATGACAACTTGCAATATCTTGTCAATGAACATTATTTTAACATGGTAATACCATTTATTCCATAAGTATGAACCATATCTAACGTTAAAATAGTGCACAATGTTGTGACTCTGGCCCCGATCTTTATATATTTCTAGAGTCGAATAATCCTGCAGCTGTTAATGGTCCTTCATTTAAATATTTTACAAGAAATGTAAGCTTGCAGCCTTAAAGATGTCTCAAGATGTTACAAATGTACTCACACAGAGTTAAATCAATAAGCCTGTAATGCACAGATTATCTAAGAGTTCCAAGTCACCACTGTACTTATACAGTATGTAAGTTCCCATCCCATAATGCCTCAGGGAATGGAAAAGGAAGCACGACACTGCATTTAATGTCTCTGCTTTAAAAAGACTTTCACGTAGCTTTTAATGTCAAAAAGCCCTTGAGACTTTAACTTCCAAACCCTACATTAGATATTTGACTTTGATTTGTTTTGCCAGTTGAATGCCTTTAGGTGTTCTGTTCAAACACATCACAGTAAATTGGACCGTTTTGCGTTGGTGGGAGGTAGCTCGCCAACTGAATCTGAGCAGCAAGCCAAACTCTGCAAGTTCTAAACTGCTTACCTCCGTTGGGTTTTTACAAACACATCTAATAATTTGTTATACTTAATGAACAAGGCACCATAGTAATTATGATTGTTAGATAACAGTTACAAGCAGCAGAATTGTTTCTTTCACATACCTTTTATTCTTTGCCTTTTGGGGTTTCTCTTTTTTCTGTAGTGTGTCTAGGTTTTTGTGCATGTAAATCAGCTGCTTACCTCCGTTGGGTTTTTACAAACACATCTAATAATTTGTTATACTTAATGAACAAGGCACCATAGTAATTATGATTGTTAGATAACAGTTACAAGCAGCAGAATTGTTTCTTTCACATACCTTTTATTCTTTGCCTTTTGGGGTTTCCCTTTTTTCTGTAGTGTGTCTAGGTTTTTGTGCATGTAAATCAGGGGTGTCCAAACTTTTTTCAACGAGGGCTACATACAGAAAAATATACGAAGGGCTGGGCCACTCACTAGAGGTGAGGTATATCGCCTCATAAGTTCGGTTATAAGTTGGAAAAATCAATCCAATGTAGGTAAATTATTCTTGATACTTGAAAATGCTGTTAGAAAAAAACTGCCTACATCACAGCTCTCCATAGGGGTTCATTTATTCTGTTGGCAGCTCATTCCTTAAAACAGAAGCTTCATATTGATTATAATAAGAGGAAATATGAAGGGTATATTACAATGTTGTTATGTAAATGTTTTATTGGGCTTTTTTCTTATCAACTTAGATTTGTTAGAACATGTTTGAACTTTGACTGAATTTATTTGAAAATTGGGCTTATTAAATACTGTGTAATATATTTGAACATATATATTTAAGAAGTACAATATAAGACAAGCAGAAGTTTATTATCAGGGATGCAAACTTGTCACCTTTCGGCAAAATTCGCCATTTTGAATCCAAAATAGGTAGTTTGTGTGATTCATGTAGATCTGCAATACAAATATTTTTGGGGTATGGGGGGGTTCTGGGACCCGGAGTAATCTGCGGCCGCGAGCTGTTATGTGCCATCATGACACGCATGGTGTTCTGTTTTTATATATTATAATGAAGCGCGAGCTGTGTGCTCGAGTCTTCCTGCCTGTCGGCTCTGCTCATCGATGTATAATAAGGCTCTGCTGATCCGGGATGAGGGTCTAGCTTCAGCAGCTACATTACCTACGGTGCGTTCGTTAATATTAACTGTGCGGTCCGGAGTCACTGTGGCACAGACTGGACCGCTGGTGAACAGCTGTTAGAACGGGCCGTTCAGGTGTTCAGAGCAGAGCTCCCTGTCGGAACGGCAGAGCGTGATGTGCACTGAAAAGTGTTTCTGTCGCAATATTATTTAATGAATCGTTGAGCTAGCTAACTAGCATACATTGTCACTATCTGCTAACGTTAGCTTTAGCCTTCGTTTTCAAATAGTTTTTTTCATAGGCTATAAACGGAGGTGGTATAAGTATATATCTTGTACTTGAGTAAAAGTAGAAGCACTCAGATATTGTACTAGAGTAAAAGTAGAAGTACTCAGATCTTGTACTTGAGTAAAAGTAGAAGTACTCAGGTCTTGTACTTGAGTACAAGTAGAAGTACTCAGTTCTTGTACTTGAGTAAAAGTAGAAGTACCAGAGTGTAGGAATACTCTGTTACAGTAAAAGTCCTGCATTAAAAATGTTCCTCAAGTAAAAGTATAAAAGTATTCTCATCAAAATATAGTGAAAGTAGTGACAGTAAAAGTAGTGATTGTGCAGATTGATCCATTTCAGAATAATATATATGACAGTGTTTCCCCTAGGATGGAGTCATAGCAGCGGTGCTAAGGCAAGTGGGCCCAGCATAATGTGAGCGCGGAGCGCATGGAATTTTTTAGTGTGTGCGCGTGCGAAGTGCGCCCCCGCCAATTTGTTTCTATGTGTCTAACCAATTTGCTGCCCTAGGCGAGATTTTATATATAAAGAATACATGAAAATCTCTACAAAAGACAAATACACTACAAAAACAGAAACTTATTTGAACATTTTAAAGTAAAATGCTTCAATCTCGTGCACTTTGAGCACACAATTACTAGAGACCTGATCTAGGGGGTACAACTCTAAAACACCTATCTGAAAAAGATCGGTTTACATTTTAATAATCAAATAAGTATGTGAACATAACCAACAACCTACCATAGCCAATAACAAATAAATGTAACTTATTTTATTTTTGTTGTTCATTTATATCTTATTTTAGCTAGTTAACATTTATTTATTTATGCATATTTTGGTATCTCTCCAACTTTAAACGATATTTTTGGTTTACTGTCCTATAGTATACATTGGAATGATTTCAAACCTGTTTTTATTTATCCTAATAATTATAAAGGAGTGCCTTGGAAATATGTGTTTACATAATTTGTGGTCAAAACGTTTGAGACCCACTGAGATAACTTAGACTAAAATGAACTATCTAAACCCTCAGAGAGTCCTTTACCTCACTGAGCCTCTCAGTCTGACAGGAGAGCTCTCCTCCACCCTGGTTGTAGAAACATCTACTTCTTATATCCGTTAGCGCAGCTAGCACCAGATTCTAATAACAACAGCGTCGGTACCGGTGCGCCCTCTCTCTTTCTCCCTCGCTCGCTCTCTCGCTCCCACGCTCGCACTTTGGCTGTGAGCTGTGGGCGCCTGATAAGCCAACATCCCCCACTTTCATCACTTACAGCGCCCATCGTACAGGGCAAATGAAAAGTGTAACCGGGGTGAAAATGGTGTTACATTTACTTAATTATGAATGTTGTTACATCAAGGCCGAAAATTAGGATGAGCGCCAACGGTCAAAAATGTTTTTTCCCCTCCCAGAGCTACCAGCGCAGCGCCCCCCAGATCTGGCGCCCTAGACCAGGGGTTCCCAACCCCCGGTCCGCGGACCGGTACCGGGCCGACGTGTTTATGATGCGCCAGCGGACGTCATAAATGTGCGCCTGCTGCTGTGGGGAAACTATGGAAACTACAGTTTTCTATACAGCGGACTACAACATGGATGTTTAATAAGAACGAGGGACTACTGTAAACTCATCTAGAGACTCTGCACCGTGCTCTGATGCTGTTGTTTTATGCTTTATGAACGGGGACAACAGAGAAACATATTCTTCATGACCAAAGTTGGAATTGAAATAAAAAAGGAAAGTGAAACTTATGCTCGTCACCCTCTCCCTCCGGTCCTCATTAATACAAATGATCCCAATACGTATGATTGTATGAAAAGATCTTAAAATCAATACAAATGTATTTATTATAAACGTTAGTCCTTAACATCTATCACTGTGTATATCACCATTCAAACATATTTTAAAAGTTGAACAAACCCCACACAGCTCAGTAAAGACTGTGAAATGTTGACTTTATTTGATCATTTCAGTAAAAACTAACGTTCATATTTCTCTTTTTGATTATAATACTGATGAACGTTCAAAACAAAGCACTTTGGCAACTTACCACATACGTTTTAAAATGCTTAATAAGCACCGTAACTTTCATGATATAATTTCTCGTTCATAATCGGTTGTTTCCGTGAACGGCCGACTGTTGTGTGACGGCAAATGCCGTGGCCGCAAGGCATTGTGGGGCAGCATCTTCTCCTCTCCTTTAGGTTAGGGAGGTCCAGTGGTTCCTAAGCTAAAGGAGGTTTGAAACCTCCTTTCCTTTCATTTAGAGAATTCGAACGGCACTTATCATGGCTGCCACTGAGGGACTTCCGGGTCATTTCACTCCATTAGGAAGGTTCCTACACTCAAAAAAATAACTCTTTGAATGAACGTAATTAAATCATGGACAATATTTCCACATGATTAAATCACTTTCTTTCAAGATTAAGCAATTTGATTGATCCAACTTGATTTACTTGGGTTGGGTCAACGTAATCTATTAGGATTGATACTACTTATTTATAAGGTTTGTTACCAACTTAATTTACTTGGGTTGGGTCAACGTAATTGCTTAAAGCTGAAAGAAAGCCATTTCATTATGTGGAAATACTGTCCATGATTTAATCAAGTTAATTCAAAGAATAACTTTTGAGTGTTTACACATTTAAAACGTTTAGAGTGAACAGTAACCAGAATTTCAACAGTCTAGTCTAGTGAGCTTCAAGGGTGGAAACATAACACAAACGCGAGATGTTGAAATAAAATTGTATTTCACAAAATAGGCAAAGAGAAACAATGCTTTACACTGGCAGATGCTTGAAAAAATAAAGTTTCTTCCCAAATATTATATGAAATATAATACGATGATGCATTCGCGTCTCACGTCAATGCTGTCAGTCTAAGTATGCAGATTAGAGAACATGCAATAAAAAAAGCCCATTAAGAACACCATCTCAACCAACAAGGAGACTGGGTTTCACTGTTATTAAATATAACAGTGAATATATATTTCACAAAATAGGCAAAGATACAATGCTTTACACTGACAGATGTTATTAAATATAACAGTGAATATATATTTCACAAAATAGGCAAAGATACAATGCTTTACACTGACAGATGTTATTAAATATAACAGTGAATATATATTTCACAAAATAGGCAAAGATAAACAATGCTTTACGCTGACAGATGTTATTAAATATAACAGTGAATATATATTTCACAAAATAGGCAAAGATAAACAATGCTTTACGCTGACAGATGTTATTAAATATAACAGTGAATATATATTTCACAAAATAGGCAAAGATAAACAATGCTTTACACTGACAGATGCTTAAAAAAATAAAGTTTCTTCCTAAATATTAAAATGTTTCAACTTTAGGGTGAACAGTATAACAAACTTGAGTTTCAACAGTAGACCAAACTACTTTTATACTTCTTGCATATAATCAACATTTCTGTCAAAGAGGTGAGTCACCGAATCTCTGATGGCTGCGTGTTTGGAACATGAGGCGATCCCAAACAGTGACATTAGGCACGGGAAAGCAATGTTTTGAGGACTTGTCCTTTTGTGGATAGTCTGTTTCCATCTAGCTCCATCATAATTTTCTGCAGTGCTTCAAATGTAAACTTCAGCTCTGGAGGGTAGCTCAAGTTTAGAGCATACACGAGAGCAAACATCATCGCCACTGCAAAAGATACGTTTCCCAACTCATCCAGCACTTCGACCCCCTCCAGAATGATCCCAACGTTCTCAGGGTCATCCCCAGGCTCTGCACCTTCGTGTCGAATGACAAATATTTTCCGAAGACCGTCTCTGCCATTGCCGTTTGACTGCTGTTGTCGATGCTCTGTGAAAAAACAAATAAGAAGGAGAGTGATTTTCACGGATGTGCATTACGTCTCATTTCTATAATGTGTCATATTGAGCTTTATGTAGTTTGGGTTTTCCAAATTGAAAAAAAAGAAAGAACAAAAAACACTATTTCCAAAAAGCATTAACATATCCAAAATCATCAAAATGTAAAGGCAACATTTCCCTAAGGGTTAGTTTTAGAGGAAACACAATCCATTCCAACTATGATCATCCTCCTCTTTGTGAAGATAAAAAAGGTACATCAACATACCATGTATTCCTTCACCAGCTTCTCTGGATCTTCGTTGAAGTAGACACAAAGACCTTTGAGGATGCATTCACGTCTCACGTCAATGCTGTCAGTCTATGCAGATCAGAGAATGATGCAATAAAAAAGCCCATTAAGAACAACAAGCAGACTGGGTTTCACTGTTTCACAAATGTTTTCTTTAAAACCCTGAATGTAATATTGCACTTTGATGCACTTTAATTAAATGGGTTTAGTTTGGACAGATAATATACTATGCAATTTAAGCAATACATTTTTCTAAAAAAGGAAAACAATTAGTTGTTCATTTGTTCACCTGTCTTATTTTGAATATTTAAAATGGCTTTTTATTGAAGAAATACTTTTGCTTTAAAAAGGTAATCTGTTTCCAATTACTCGATTAATCAATGGAATAATTGATAGAATACTCGATTACTAAAAGAATTGATAGCTGCAGCCCTACAGTACACTCAGTGACCATTGGGGTAGGAACATCTGCCATTTCCATGAAAGACTGCTGTCAGGGACAGCTTTGTAGTGCGTTATTTTAGGCCTTCATAATAGTATGCCGCTCACTCTGATACAATGACCCCCACTGGGGGAATGGATGTGGTGCTAAGTGTCAAAAAAATATCGAAAACATAATGCTCCGGATGCTATGCTATTCACGGAACATCCTAGACTTTGTACAGCTCCTACAGTTTATTTGTCACCTTTACATTGTTTTCATACCTGGGTTATGGGAAGCATGATGCTTTTGATCTTCTTCCCTTGAACTCCACCTTTCTTGGTATACACGTCGATCAGGCTTGTAGAGTGAATATCCAGCGAAGAGAAGAACTTGGATTGCAAATTAATTGTTGTGATTCTCTTAAATTCTGCATTCACCTACAACAAAAAAACAAAACCCACAAAACTCAGATTGGCTATTTTGATGTCACTGTTCACAGGTTTGATTTAGCAGTTCAGTCCGTTTAAGACATGCAATTGCATAAATCATGTATTTATTTATATGATTCCTGCATACAAATGCCACTGTACATACAAAATTCAGAATTTGTCAATATGTCTTTTATATGGCACCTACTGTGCAGTCCGTAAGCATTCATTGTCTACTATATATATCCCAATAAAAGTAAAAAGGGGACGTTCCTTCACACATTCATTCACTTACCTCACGCACATGGAAGAGAGCCGGCCACCTGGTTTTGAAATCGGCTATCATTGGTGCCTGCCGAACAACCTCTTGCCTTCTGCATGCAAAGGTCTTTTCCATCAATGTTGCCACCTTGTCCTCATTATTCCTTTGTGTTACTTCTGAGAGGAGGGTCACTCTTAACTTTTCAAGCGTCTCTGCCGTTTCCCCGGATGGGTAGGTGGGGCAGTAATTCACCTCTGCTTTTTCACACCATAGGCAGGACTGCATTTGCCATCAGGTTTGTGCTTTAGGGCATTCACTACAACTTCGGGGCATCCAAGCCGCCTAAGCTTTGTTCGGTAGTTAGCAAGTTTATATTTCAAGCTCGTCTTCCATCCGCTATATCCAGTGAAAGAACCGGGTTCTTTCAAACATGGATGTGATGAGACAAGAGCTTTTGCTACCTCCTCAAACTCACTGTCAGAGAGGTAGACTTTGTACTCTATAATCTTCTCAGCTAAGCCATCAAGAATGGCAGATTTAAGTTTGTTGTCAGGACTCAACAATGTTCCGTCCGTTTTGAAAGTAGCGTTGGCCCTGTCCAGCTGTAGTTCAGTGTCGTAAGAGAACCGGGGCACAATGAAGACAGGGGGCCATCCAGATGATCTTGACGTGGACTCAGGAGAAGACAGTATGTCAGTATTGACGGAGCTTCCAGATGAGAGAGATGAGGAGTCATTTAGACAGCGGGAAGTGGCAGCAGCTGAGTAGGGAGGGGGCAGGGAGCCAACAGGTGCAACTGATGTAAAGATGACCTTGATGGAACTTCTGTCCTGGACATCTGATGTTGACAGCAAGTTGGTGAATTCATTCCCAAACTCAGCATCCATGAATTGGAGCCTGAATTCCCCTTCTATACCACACTGCCTCTTAATTTGCTGTGTGAGTTCAGTGACAGACTCTGGAATCCCATCTGGAAGGATCAATCTCTGGGAACTGTTTTCTCCTAAAATGATTCTGAGCTTCACTGGAGTAGCCATGCCACGGCCGTCTGTGAAAGAGGGATGAGAAAATTAGCCTACATGTTATACAGAACTTTTTTTTTCAAGGGATGCACAAGGGATCATCTTAATTTAAACAGAGCAATGAGAGGACAAAATAACCATTCAACGTTAAATCTGTCGGTTACCTCATATGTCTATGTGTCTTTTTAATGTCACCATTCTGAGAGGTCCAACAAAGTAGTCTGCCAAAGGATAGTCATCTGCCAGTTCCCCAAGCTCAACCAAAACAGTTTCTCTTGCTGGACTCAGCTCAAAGGCTCTGAAATGCTCCCTATACCACCCATAAAGCCTTCTCACCATGAAACATAGTCTCTCCTGTACAATGCAAATCTGAAGAATCTCTCCAAAGTCAGGCAGTCCACTTGTAGACCCATCAGCAACTATCATCCCATTTCTGAATGTTACCCCTTTGCTTGATACACACTTTGTTAAGTGAACTTCAGTTGTACCAGGGAAGTTCTGGGCAATAGTCTGAGCTATGTCTTGTTTCAATACATCCAAAGGCACTGTTGAGACCTTTGTGATTTCCAGGGCAGCTTCATCAAAACTGGATGATACCAGTTGATAGGAAATCATTAGCTGATGCTTAGTAGCTAGCGAGAGGGGCACATTTTTAAAGCAATTGGTGTGTCGCGCAACCTGCTTAAAAAAACTGTGCTTGGCCTCAAAACGCATCGTCCAGAGGCCCACAAGAGGACCAAACATCCTGATCAGTTGTGGATAGTGCTCCAGATAATGATGCTTTGGTAGCAGTCGCACATCAGGGAAGAGTTCTTGGTACTTTTGTCTGTGCTCTGAAATCTTGCCCTCAAGATAGGCAATTGACTCATCTATTTGTGTTGGAGCAACCACAAGCTCTGCAATGTCTTTTAAGTCCAACAGTATTTGCCATGCAATTTCACCCTCAGGCACCAGATGCCCAATTATGAATGGGAGTAGTCTCAACGGAGCCCAATTTTCATGGGCATTCCCACCTATTGTTTTTCTTTTAGAAAATGTGTGTGGGATCACATGTGGCCTGTTTGTTTTGTCTGCCCACTTATAAGGGAACTGCAGGATAGATTTGTTGAGGGTTTCAAGATTGAAATATTTCTTAGATATCAGCAATGCCAAACAACGTGCAAGCTCTACTGGCACTAACCCCTCAAAAATATCATGCATAATATCTGGAGGATAACCCGTGTGAATACTGAAGTGGTCAAGAGATTGAGTGATGGAACAATGTCTTTTCACCGCAAAACAGCTTGCCCCATTCTCCTGCACTGATTTCACATGAGAGTCATGGAGTTCTTTTGTCCTTAGACTGAATGCACCTGACTTTACCTCTTTTGTTTGAATGTCTGTACTTGTTGCTGTGCAAAATCGGCAGATATATCCACCAGAAAAGCTCTCATTGAAACCAGCTATACTGTGAGCTCCCAGGTTGTCTGCCGCAACAACCTGAATGGTGCCTTTAAGACATCTGCCAAGCAATGGAATGAAAACACCAACTTGTTCCAGAGTTATCATATCTTGAAGAAGAGGATGTAAGACACGGTCATAACCATACTTCTTCACATCATCAGTTTTACACAAGAGCGCCAGGTAAATCGAGGATAGTGATGAATGTGAGCCTGGAGGCAAATTACTCAAAGTCCAGTAGATTCCACAAAGCTTATGCTTCTTGCGAGAAGTACCCAGAGGATTACAAATCTCAAAGTCATCTATATGTATACAGTCAACAAAATTCTTAAGTCATCCCCTGATAGAAAACCGTTTTCCTTGAAGTGTGAACCATCCTGGGAAGATTTGTAAGTCTGTTGTTCACCAGTCCCCCTATTACTCTGCTGCACTCTGTGGTTTTCAACTACCTTGTCTACAACATCTTTCCTCTGAAAGAGCTGCTGCAAAGACTTGAGTCCAGGCACATACTGAAAACTCATTTTTTCCTTGGCATCAAGTATGTACTCAATGGGTTCTACAACATTAAAGCTGTCTTTGTAATACTGATTGCGGAGATAAGATGTCCTTAGGGGACCACCCTTCCCTATGGCTTTGAGCAAGGGGTTTGATGCACAGAGAGCAGTGGCTACTTCTGTTATCACTAGGGATGCTCCGATCGATCGGTCACCGATCGAGATCTGCCAATACTCACTCTCTACCGATCGATCGGTGCTCTCTAAACATGCCGATCGCGAGGGCCGATCGCATGACGTAAAATACATGACACTTTTCTCTGTGCGCGGCAAAACAAGCTCGCCAAAATGGCTTCACCGGTCTGGCATTATTTTAAGGTGTCTGAAAAAGACAGTAAAATAGCGGTATGCAACGTGTGTGTGAAGCAGAAATCCTGCAGCTCCACCCGCTGTGACGGAGCGGTGAGCGGAGCGAAACACACAAGAGTTAGACCTAACACACTTAGCTATTTTATCTACCTCTGGAACAAGCTAAACTAGTTATAAATATGTTTATTCTTCACTGTCGGCCTCACACATTACTGGATCAGCGAGCTGCATGAGACGATACTGACGGGCTGTCAGGAGAGGGAGAGCGGGGGAGAGAGAGGGGGAGAGAGGGGGAGAGAGAGGGAGAGAGGAAAAGAGAGCGCTTGCTCATTTCTCCCGTGTTATTATCCAAAGTGAATGTAAACTTGAATAATATACATAATTTGAATGTAATAATTAAGTTGATTGTTGTTTGTGGAAGCTCCAGTGAATGAGCCCCATTAACTGAGTTTTAAACATCACTTTAAATGGAAGATTTAAAGTGATGTTTAAATCTTCCATTTAGGCCCCGCCCACTCGATCGGATCGGCGATCGGTATCGGCAGATACTGATTCCGGCGATCGGCGATCGGCCCCAAAATTGGCGATCGGAGCATCCCTAGTTATCACAGACTTATCAGTTGTGGGACTCTGTTTCTGAAATACACCTTCAAGAATGTTAATGGAGAGGGGCAATGTTGCTGAACTTAAGTAGTGCAGTTCTTCCAAAAACTCATCAATTTTTGTACCCGGCACATGTGCAAAATGCTCTAACTTGAGCAACGATGCAGCAAAGTTTTTCTCAATTACTTTGGAAGAGTTCTGAGTCACCTGGCTTGAAATCTTTCAACGTATGCGGTTTGTGTTTCCTGTTTTTGTGAGAGTGAAATGTTGCGTATATATTTGTTTCAAAACTGCAACCCACAAACATACAAGGAACAGTCTCATGACTCTTAAAATGAGTTCCAATGTGTACAAAATAATCCCGCTCCGTAGGAAGATCGCTCGAAGTGCACAAATGACAACTGAATATTGACAATTCCAGCTGCTCCTGAGAGTTTTGTTTGGGATGGGCTCTATTTAAATGAATGTGCAAAGCATTCCATGTCTTAAATGTACATGGGTAGTTTATGTGTGGGCATGGATAGCATTGCCTATGCCGGTGCTGTAGTCTAAAATGCTTTAGTAACTCATATCTACCAGAAAGAGATTCACTACACTCCTTACACCTCCACATTTGCCCACCAAAACAAAATCACCAGCAAAAAATAAAAAAAACATTTCAATCATGAACTTGAGAATGGCAGATGACACCTTTTACTTGCAGTCACTGATGAAGTTGGATTGCAGACACAGGTACGGTTAGACAGGACACTCTTGCGGTCGGACAGCAGCCACAGGAACTTTTGCAGTCACGAATTGCTGTGAAAAATTGAGAGAGACCAATCAACATACATGAAAGTTAAGTTACACAGAGAACTCGCAATATTGCTGTAAATTAAGACTCATCATTACATCTGCTTTTTTTTACACCGAACCTTATCAGTCCCCTTATCAGACAGAAGTTGACGAATTACTTAGTTATATCCAAACCAATTCAACAGAGTTCTTCAATTTAAAAGACATGGATCCAGCCTAAGTGCTAAGCTTTAAAACTGAATTAACAAATCACATTAAATAATGTGATGACAGAACTGTAAACAGAATTAACATTGCTTTTTATTTAAAATATATAAATAATATTTCACATCAAAAGAAACAGCACCATGGTTGTTTTATTGTAGCTGAAACTTTAACAAAATAAATAACTCAGTTACCTCTAATCATTAACCCATGTTTGTATAATTGTGTTAACTCCGTGTGTTGCTGCTTGCTTACATAATACCTGACGTGGAAACGTTACTCGTGGAGGGGGCTACAGAGCTACTAAAAAAAAAGTCGAAAACGGTGCATTTCTGTCTGAGTGTGGTGTACTTTTGCAAGATGTTTAGACAAATTGCTCTCTGCCGTGTGTGTGTGTGTGTGTGCGTGTGCTAGAGATGGGCGAGTCCTGATTCATCCGGATCATTAACCCGGATCCTAGAAATGAGCTGGTCGTGACGAGTCTCCCCTCTCCATTAACCCGAGTCCTTGAGTCCCACACTTGTTGTGACGTACAAATTAAAACTATAAATTGCGTCACTCGCTACTCTCTTTATAACATGTAAAATCACATTACAACGTACCCCAGTCCATCTGCCTACCCTTTAGCAAGTATACAGGATAGCTGCCTGCCAGAAGTGATCGTTTGGCTCAGGGGAGGGGACGCGGATCAGTGAAACTTCCTGCAGACTCGTGGGGACTCAGAGGAGCCGACGGCTCCTAACCGTAATAGCATAGCAGATCCAGCAATCCATACTCGTCATGTGCACGAGCATAGCCCCTCCTCCAGCACCCGGCTCCCGCGCTATATTATGCACGAGTCAACAGCAGACTCGCAGTCAACAGCAGACTCGCAGATTCGCAAATCCTGACTCGCTGCAACACACAGCAGAGCAGACTCGTGCGGACTCGGAGCCGTAACCATATAGCAGCAGATCCAGAGATCCAGCAGACTCGTCGTCATGTACGAGTCAACAGCAGACTCAGATTCGCAAATCCTGACTCACTGTGCACAACACACAGCAGAGCAGACTCGTGCGGACTCGGAGCCGTATATAGCAGCAGATCCAGAGATCCAGCAGACTCGTCCTCATGCACGAGTCAACAGCAGACTCAGATTTGCCAAATCGCAAAATAACCCTTTTTTTTGTGATCAACATTTTTTATTAAAGCAAAATACACTGTGTAGCGGAGGTTAATATAACGTCAGTTTAATAGATAGATAGATAGATAGTACTTTATTGATCCCAAATTGGGAAATTGTTGTTGTTACAGCAGCATAAAAGGCATTTTACAATAAAACAAAACTACAAAATATACAAGAATAGAAAGAAAAATAAAATAAAATATAAAATATACATGTCGAAATAGAAAATATACATGCAGATATTATATATATATACTCAAAATATATGGAATAATAATATGCTCGTGAAATGCATCAACTTTTCGGTTTCACCGATAGGATTTCTACGCTCTTGGTGATGCTGACTCATATGACTCAAATGACTCGTATGATCCGGATCTCTTCAATGACTGACTCAGAAGACCCTGAGTCCGTAAAAGGATCCGGATTTGCCATCTCTAGCGTGTGCGTGTGTGTGTGTGCTGCATGTAGCAGCCGCGTGTGTAAATTGCCCCGCCCCCTCGCACACAGACGCTAGATTGGAAAGATCGAAAAATACTCAAAATAATCATAGACGCATTTTGCAGTCTTTTTGCGTATTAAAAACGGAGTTGGCGAAACTAAAACTGCAATATAATGTTTGTGTAGCATAATACATATAACATATGTTTTAAATGTCTCCAGTACCGATACAAAGACTGATAACATTGGAGCTTAATGGTACCAGAGTCTTTAATAATTAATTCCCGGGACTCCTTTGATTAATACCGGGGCTCGGTACCCATCCCTACTGAATTGTTACATTATTCTATATTACTCAAAGTTGAAGTGCTTGTTTTTGCCACTGACAGGCACACGTATTATTATTAAGTGCCTGACAACATTATTACTGAAAATGCGTGGACATCAATATTTAAAATCGAGGAATATTAAGAAAACGTTGCCGATTTTCAGCCGGCTCTTTGTCACTGCAGTGCAGGCAGCATGTAGGTTACTGGCCCGGGGGTGCAGTGACACAGAGCCGAACATAACTATATGCTGAGCAGGGAGAGCTAGCGGAGAGACAGAGAGTGCGACTACCGACACTGGCAGAGCGGCACCCGTCACATAACATTACAGGGTTCCCGCGGGGTCTTAACAAGTCTTAAAAAGTCTTAAATTTGATCATCTGAATTGAAGGCCTTAAAAAGGTCTTAAATATGACCAAAAAAATAAGAAAGGTCTTAAATATGATTTAGAAGGTCTTAAAAATGATGGGATTTGAAAGGTACTTCTGTGTTGCGATCGCGTCTAAAATGTGTTTTGGGGGAAATGTCCGGGCTGCGAAGTAACGGTAATAGCCTTTCAGTTCCCCCCAACAATTTGTATTGAAATAAATCAACATGGAACCAGTAATCACTAACTTTGTTTCCCCCGGCCCCTTAACGGAGAACACCCAGCTAGTAACCTAGCAACCAAGCTTCAGCTAGCGGCAGTCAGAAACTCATGTCTCTTCGAATCTACTTACAAATAAATATGGGGAAGTGTAAGTTCAACCGTATTTGGTTGGAAAACATCGAATTTAGTGCTTGGTTGAAACCAGTGGAGGGGAACGTGTTTGAAGCCTGCTGCACCCTTTGCAAAAGAAATTAGCGTTTGTTTGGCTAATGTAGCGTTAGCTAGTGCAGCGTTAGCTAGTCCAGCAGCTCCCGCAACAACACCGTTGGACCTCCGGGCGACGTTTGGGTCTACGTCAACCCTAAAAGCGGAGGTGCTGTAGTGTATACGCTAAATACCGTAGTTAAACACCAATCATACAACAGCAACGATGAAAGATTGTAGCCAAGGCAGCAGAGCTCTGAATATAGCTCTTGTTACTCACTCTCTCTCTCACACACACACACACACACACACACACACACACATACACACACACACACACACACACACTGCTCGATTATGGCAAAAATCATAATCACGATTATTTTGGTCAATAATTGATATCACGATTATTAAATAACATTATTCATTGACTTTGAAAACATCCATTTATTGAACTTTAAAACAAATAATAATTTGAACAGTATCTTTTTAACTGTTGATTACCCTGAACGTATAATTCAACTGAAAAACCAATACAAAAATTAATTAAATAAATGATATATTTAAATAAATAATATCAAAATAATAAATACCAATAAACAAGATCAACAAATATTTTGGAGCGCACTTCCACAAGCTACTAAACATATATAAATATGATAAATAAAAATAAATTAGACTAAAATTAATTAGATCAAATATGTCGTAGTGCACTGTCACAACCTAGCAAAGCTAAATAATAGTTTTTTTCGATTATGTTGTTTTTGTAATTGTGGCAGGCCAAAATCGTAATTGCGATTAAAATACGATTAATTGCACAGCCCTAACACACACACAAGCACACACAGAGACACATACACACTTTTTGGCTAACACAGTTCTGTACTGTTATGCTGTTATGTTCAGTCATTGTTCTTATGTTGAACATGAATACATTTGATTTGTAAGTAATTATGGGACGTATTTCTTCTTTCATAGCAATTTTCCTTCATACTTTCTTGCCGTGAAATAGGTCTTAAATTCTATTCGAAGTGGTCTTAAAAAGGTCTTATAAAGTCTTAAATTTGAGTTGGCGAAACCTGCAGGAACCCTGCATTAACTGCCGAGCGAAAACCACAGTGGCAGTCAGCTCTGCATGGCAGCTAGCTTGGCAGCTAATTTACGTGATGTTGGAGTAGAATACCTCTGCTACGCGCCGTTCGTTGGATGAGGCTGGATCTCTATTAAATTAAGAAAGGAATTGAAAACACCGGAATCAAAGTTATAACAAATTATCTGAGTTTACTTCTAGTAGGAAACCAAACACATATACAAGTTATACAGAGTACTCGAGTACCCCGGACTTTTAGATTTGTGATGCGATGCGGATAAATGCATCGGGACCAGACAAACTCATCAAACGAGAAGAAATTGGACTTCAAGTTTGTGATTCGATGCGGACACAGATATCAGGACCAACAAACTCACCAAACCCAAAAGCAATTTTACACACACAAACGTCAGTATTTCTATCTGTCTTTGGGGCGGAGATTTGTCGATTCTTCCTTCCCACTTTTCTCCCAAGCGAATCAGAGAACCCCTGGGGAGGAGCTGTTTAAACTGACCACCTCCCCCAAGTGCCCTGACTGGCTGGATTCGCTTCTGGCCGGGTTCAATAGTTCTCTCCAGGACTTGAAATTCCAAAGTCCCCTAAGGTCAAAAGTCAATTCTTATCTCCGTCCCGATCTCCCCTCCCTACCTTTTCCAGGGGATCTTTTCCTATTTTACGATGTCTTTAACGACTTAGAAACAGCATCTGGCTCTTAGAGATGATAACAGCCAATGTTGGTGTGTGAAACACAGAATCTCTGGATCAGTGAGTTTAAAAGTGAGAATAACATTCTTTTTCTAAGTGATTATCAAAACCCGTTCAAACAATACATGTTTACTTCAATACAGTGTAGAATCATATCTTCTTACTTCAATCCCTCTTTTGATCTCACCTCACGAGATCAACATATAGCATTTGAAACATTACCACTGTCAATTTTCTTTTACTGTGTCTGTCCCAACATTTATATAAACCCATCAGAAGTTGGGATATAGAGCACTTTAAACCTTTAGGAACAGTCCACAACAACAACTTATTATGACAGTGGAGGGAGAATAAAATATGTCTAAAAAGCAAAGTCCTTGTCAGCTGAGTCATCTTTACTCTTCCCTCAATGGTGGAACTGATGAGTCTAACACACAGTGAGCAGATACAAGGCACACAACAACAACCACATGTCACCAAAATGGCAATAAAAGTAGCCACAGAAATCAGAAAAGACATTATCATACTTTTCCCTCTTTTGGTAACACATAGTTCTGTAGAATAAAACATACAAATCCCTTACATTATGGGATATAAAAATAAAGTTGAAAGTTCCTCAAAAAAAAAATGGATTGTTCAGACAAAGTTCCACACCGGCTATATCAACCTGTTTCAGCGGGAAATGGAGTTCCCTGTGCCGTCTTGGTTTGCCATGTCTTCGTCCCCCCAGCCCGCTGACGGCGGCTTCTGGGGTGCTTGCTAGAGAGATGTGGCCTGATTGTCTTCCCCCGGCCCGCTGATGGCGGCTTCCGGGTCGACTGTTGGAGAGATGTGGCCTGATTGTTCTCCCCCGGCCCGCTGATGGCGGCTTCCGGGTCGACTGTTGGAGAGATGTCCTGATCCTCCTCCTCCGGTCTGCTGATGGCGCCTCCTGGGTCGACTGCCTTGACGAGAGCCAGATCTGTTCTGATGTCATCCAGGGTCCTCGCGACGAGGGCCAACTCTGTCCTGATGTCGTCCAGGGTCCTCGCAGGTGTTTTTCCCGACCGCACACTGGCTCCAGTGGTACCAGTTGTCTCCCTTTCCATCTGAGCGGACGGCATGGGAGGTCCCCTCCAACCAGACGTAATCTGCTGTGTTGGCCTTGTGTTTCTCGGGTCCCCCTTTTAACGTCAGCAGCCTGTGTGGAGAAGTCTCATACCAAGCCCTTAAATTGCTGGAAATATGGTTTTGAAATCATCTCAAAAAATAAAAATCAAAAATCAAAATCAAAAATAAAAATAAAAATCAAAAATAGAACAAAAATAAAAATAAAACAAAAAAGGAACAAACTAACAAAACAAAAAATAACCAAAGCTAGATTATTTTAAATGTATCAATTTCTCTTAAAAGCAACAAATAAAACAAAACAAAAAAATACCATAACTAGTATTTTAAATTGATAAATTTCTCCTAAAAACGTAATAATCTCACATACATATTGTCTGATGTATATCCTATCCTTTTCCCCCTTTTTCTGAAATAGAACGCCGTTAACGGTGTTCTTATTTTCAGAAACATCGAGCCTTATACATCAGTTATTTAATATCAGCTATATATTTATTATTACTATTACTTATATATCAGGCATTAAATGTCAGCCTTCTTCCATGATTGACCTCGTCTATATTATCTGACTTATATTGATACGTGTCCGTTTGTATTTATTTAATATACTGGGCAATTATTGATAACTTTTTGAATCTCCCTCTTTTCTTAACAACTTGAGGTATGGCTATTTTGAAATCTGACTTGGTTAAGAGATGATTTGTTTATTGGTGAAAGGAACACTCTTCCCCTCAATGGTGTGGGGGTGGATATTCAGGGAGAGTTCCTTACAATCTCCAGATCTTCCTCTCAGTGTAGAGGCCATAAAACCTTTTAATGGGCTCTGTGGTCTGTTCAGATTTAGATTTTCTTCCTCTCCAGAGGTCACGCCTGTCTTTGACCCTGTATGCTGCTTTGAGTCAGCAGCACCTCAGGACAGAGAAAGGGAGATCTCTTCCCAAAAGTGTAAGTTCCCTTTTGAGCAACATAGCTCCACATTTAACACTCCCTGACTTGTTTGTAAAGCGTTCTTTAAGGCCTGAATTGAGTCTTCCGTTATGTAACGGAAAATCCCATTTCCAAAAAGGGTCAGTTTAATAGCCCTTATCATATTACCGCTCTGTGCTTGCATGCTAGGACCTATTGTCTTTGCCAGAGCTGCTGCTAGTCTTTCTACATGTATTAGCTCCATATTAGCAGGGTTCACTAACATGGTTGGTTGATCCAGTTTAAGATTTTTCAATATCTTCCATTACTATTTCCAACATTCCTTATCCCTGAATATCAGGTCTAACAATGTGTTTTCCTTTAGGAGTATTAGATGGGATACTCATAAGTGGCATTTGTGAGCCCTTATCTCCTTAGGGTGGAGGTAGGGTCTCAGACATTATACCACCTTCTCGTTGCTCTCTGTCTCTCAAGTATTACACAGATTTGACTTTAAAAAAATCACACAGAGCTTCTCATACCTTATCATATCACATTCAGGCAAATTTTTATTGTGCGATGTTTATTTCAACAGATAGCGTGACTTCCAGAAGTAGGCTTCTACAATCTCCTCACGGTGATTGCGACTTCAGGTCAAGAGTTAAAAACTCAGTCAACAAAATCTCTTTATCGTCACGTTTAATGAGCCTGATTATCCCCACAACAGTTTTGTGATGAGATACGGTCGTTCCAAATAATTAGTTGGAGGTCGCGTCTCTCTCCTCCTCTATCACCCACCATATAACAATTACAGAAATGTTATACATTTAAAGCACCACGAAAGGTAACCGCATTAATCAATCTGATCATGACCTGCGGGGAATGTAACCCTTCTTTTACAGCCTTACAGTCTTTAATGAAAGCACTGCGAGGTAACCGTATTCATCAATGTTATATTGACCTACGGGGAATTTAACCCTATTTTGACACCTAAGTAGTCTTTAATTAAAGCGCTTGCAAGGTAACCGCATTAATCAATCTTATCATGATCTGCGGGGAATTTAACCCTCTTTTTCTAGCCTTGCAGCCTTCGTATTTAGTGAGTGAAGGGCTGGGATCTACCCGCCACACTCAAACACTATTTTTGCTCTAGATCCAGGACTGAATACCCTTCTCTAAGCACTAATAATCTAATTTAACTAGAATATGTATTGTATTTCCCACCGTGACTAAGAACAGTGAGAACGCTGCTGACAACTCTAAAGTTTTAGTATAATCAATCACAGATTTTTGATATTCAAAACAGGTGTCTGCTCACCTTTTGTGTATAGCGCGCTTGCAGTTGTCAACAGTGTCTCTTTGTCCTCCCCCTGGACTGGATTCTGTCCCCTGGCTGTCGGTGTTCCTTTCTAGAGATCCGCTCACAAACGTCGGGAGTCACCACTTGTTGGAGTAGAATACCTCTGCTACGCGCCGTTCGTTGGATGAGGCTGGATCTCTATTAAATTAAGAAAGGAATTGAAAACACCGGAATCAAAGTTATAACAAATTATCTGAGTTTACTTCTAGTAGGAAACCAAACACATATACAAGTTATACAGAGTACTCGAGTACCCCGGACTTTTAGATTTGTGATGCGATGCGGATAAATGCATCGGGACCAGACAAACTCATCAAACGAGAAGAAATTGGACTTCAAGTTTGTGATTCGATGCGGACACAGATATCAGGACCAACAAACTCACCAAACCCAAAAGCAATTTTACACACACAAACGTCAGTATTTCTATCTGTCTTTGGGGCGGAGATTTGTCGATTCTTCCTTCCCACTTTTCTCCCAAGCGAATCAGAGAACCCCTGGGGAGGAGCTGTTTAAACTGACCACCTCCCCCAAGTGCCCTGACTGGCTGGATTCGCTTCTGGCCGGGTTCAATAGTTCTCTCCAGGACTTGAAATTCCAAAGTCCCCTAAGGTCAAAAGTCAATTCTTATCTCCGTCCCGATCTCCCCTCCCTACCTTTTCCAGGGGATCTTTTCCTATTTTACGATGTCTTTAACGACTTAGAAACAGCATCTGGCTCTTAGAGATGATAACAGCCAATGTTGGTGTGTGAAACACAGAATCTCTGGATCAGTGAGTTTAAAAGTGAGAATAACATTCTTTTTCTAAGTGATTATCAAAACCCGTTCAAACAATACATGTTTACTTCAATACAGTGTAGAATCATATCTTCTTACTTCAGTGACGCAGCCGAATAACGGTGCAACATTCCTTTGTAAAAGGGGCTGATATTACTGACATATAAGCGCCTAGGGCAGCACACTTTTCGTTTAACTTTTTCAGGGTAATGCTACCGTCATTTAGTTTTCAATCCTGATATCCTATATTTGAACCATCTCCCTAACTGGCAGTTACACAGACTAGCTAGTTAACGACGTTAGCTTTAGCATGTTCGTCGGCTCATTCGGCTTTTTAAGTGAGATAAAAAATAACACTAAATAACAAATTAACTATCAACGTTACCACAATATCGCTCATGGACTAGCAATTGATGACATTTATTAACAGCTTCACAGTTAGATGACAATGTTTTCTGCTTACCTCCTCCAACTTTCGCCAACGGTCTTTCTTGTCTCAACGATCCTCTCTCGCGATGATGATGGTTAAGTTTACGGTTACGCCAAAATATCGCGAGTGCACACAGGATGCAGGGAAAAACCTTTCCCGCCAGATCGCGGTCAAAATAAAACAATGGCAGAGTCTGGCAGAGTTCTCTTAATACATCCATGGAAGTGTCCAAGAGCAGTCAAGAATGTAGCATGCCTTATTGTTCAAGCCGTGTTTGTCTGTTTGTTTCACATCTTTACAACCGTGAACATTTAAAAGTAGATTGATTTTTGTCTCTGTTTACATTAGTTGGTATCCAGTTTATTTGTGATTATACCGCCACCTTCTGCTCTGGAGTGGGAATCATATGTACCCTAATCCCTTTTTCTCAGTTTATCTCAACATGAATGAATCTAATAAATGTGAAGTTGTTGCGATTCATGCAAACCATACATGTTTTCATCACGTTCATCTTGGAAACATGAAATTATTACGTTGAAAATACATGTTACATTTTATTTGATGTAACAGCCAGCCAAAGTCCTTTTTTTGAGTGTAAGCTAAATGGACTATTCGACCGCAACCCAGCATCTGGGAATGTTAAGCCCTCCCACTATTTTCCAAGAGGGCGTTGCCAGATTTTCAATTTCAGGATTTAACCAGGAGATGGCGCTTCATTCACAAATACAGAAAGACAACTTTTCATGGACTTTCAGTTTTGTTTAGAAGAGCATTTGAACACATCAATATTTTAGATCAAATAAAGTATATCTAATCTTGTAATTCAATAATATATAGTCTTTATATATTAAATAATCATAATAATAATGTAAATGTTTACATTACACTTCTTTATTTGTCATGCGGTCTACCTACGCTGTAAAATGTATTATCTCTTCGATTTACACACGGCATCTATTGCACTTCTGTCCATCCTGGGAGAGGGATCCCTCCTCTGTTGCTCTCCCCGAGGTTTCTCCCATTTTTCCCTTTGAAATGTGGGTTTTTCTCTGGAAGTTTTTCCTTGTACGATGTGAGGGTCTAAGGACAGAGGGTGTCGTTTTCTCATACTGATATTCTGAACAAACTGTGCTGTTGTATTTGCTGTAAAGTGTCTTTACTGTAGGGTATTTTTATTATATGTACAGCACTTTGGCTCGACCAAAAATCGTTTAAAAATGTGCCATATAAATAAAACTTGATTTGATTTGATGCTCATACTTTTACCTTTACAATCGTTTGCTTTAATATGCAGTATATGTTTTGTATATTTTTGTGTTTGCTTCCTCCTGCTCCCTTTCGGACACATACTGTATGATTTATTATTATTATTAATATGAAGATATTATTAAGATAAGATAAGATAAGATGTTACTTTATTGATTGAACATTTTAGTTTAGAATGTGCTATCCCACGGTAATTCAGAAGGCTCACAGGTCACATTCCGACCATTATTTAAAACAATAGGTGCTTTCATAATAATGATGAGAAACTATGAAATAAGAAATGAATCAAATTAAAATGTAATTATCATATCATATATGATATAGTGCAGTGGTTCTCAAATGGGGGTACGCGGACCCCTAGGGGTACGTTGGAGTACTGCAGGGGGTACGTGAGATTTATTTTATGTTAATGAAAAAAAAGAAGGAAAAAAAATAGATAAATATTCCAATTTTAGGAAAAGTAACGAAGTTTGAGCAGTGTGGGTTTTATATTAACAGTTACACATATTTCAAAACACGAAGTGTAATAACTGCAGTTTGCCTCCCTGTCAGAATGACAAAGATCCTCAGTGAAGCACAAGCCCATGTTTCTCACTACATTGTAAGTACAACTTATTAAAAAGATCAATTCAATGCAACTAATGTCGTCTTAGTGTTATTGCATGATGTTAAAATTGGTTTGCCATGAATTTAGTGATGGATTGTAAACATTTGAAATGTAGCATTTAAGTGTTTCTCAGTTACAATGTTGTTGTTTTAATAAATCAGACACTGATGGTGCAGCACTGTACTGTACCTCTTTATATAGGCTTTTTTCCCCTAACAAATAGTTTTTGCGCTGATCAGGGGGTACTTGGCTGCATTTATTTTTCAAAGGGGGTACATTATTGAAAAAAGTTTGAGAATCACTGATATAGTGTATTGTACACTGTAAAAATATTCACCGTGAATTCACAATAAATACTTGGCCAAATTTTGCATGACTTTCACAGTAAGATTCACAGCAATTTACTGTGAATGTCTTCACAGTAATGTATTGTAATTTCACACCCATGATATTACAATACATTGCTGTGAATGTCTTCACAGCAATGTATTGTAATTTCACACCCATGATATTACAATGCATTGTTGTAAAGGTAAAACTGTATACTGTAACTTCACAGCTTCAATGACTAAGGAATTACTGTGATATTACAGTATGTTACTGGGGAATTACATCATTTTGTTGTACATGCATTACAACAAGGGCCTGTACTTTTACATTTCTATTGTGAAAGCAATGCAGGAGTTGCCAGTAATTTACTGTGAATTTACAATGTGTACTGTGAAAGTAATGCAGATGAGTAGCCAGCAATGTACTGTCAATTTACAATGATAGACGTGCATAACTGTAGTCCCCAGCTCCGGTACTTCCTGGAGGAAGCTCATACAATGGTTTCCTGTCAAATACTATTGGATGACGTGACTAATCACGTCATCCACATACAGCAAGCAAAAATGCACAAAAAGCATCTCACCCGTGAGTCCAGTTGGGTCAAATCAAATAGGCTACACTGTAAAAAAGAAAACTGCCAAACAAAAACCCTTAAATTAAAGTAAAATACTTTCACTGAAATAAAGTGCTAAAGCAATTAATAAACAGGAATTGTCCTTAAAGATTTTACAGGAAAACACTGTAGTGTTACAGATGTTTCCTCTCTTTTCAAAATCCATTGTCTTAAAATGTTACATTCAAATACCTTAAATAAAGTTCTGATGAGAAAAACTGTTTTTTACATTTTTTTTATTAGATTTTTATGATCAAACACAAAAGTAAATGCAGAACCTAAAGTTCTACAGGTAGAATACTGTTATTTTACAGCTTTTTTCTAACATTTTCCAATCAAAGACGTTCAATAAAAAGACAGCACAAAATGTTCTGTAGGGAACAATTACTATAAAAATGTTAAAACTTAAAATATAAAAATATTTGTAGAATTATACAACCATTAATGAATACAGCATTTAATATTTAAACATCTACTTATAAACAGTATAAACAAAAAGTAAGTTTAATTTTTTAAGATTACTTTGAAACATTCTCAACTGAAAATAACAGAAATTACAAAATGGCGACATATGTTCACATTGTCCATTTGAAGGAGCAGTGTGCAGGATTTAGTACGTCTAACAATGGTAGGTTCCAACCAATGGATAACTTTTTCACTCACCCTCCTATCCCAAGTTTGTAGGAGAATGTATATTGGCTGCAAAAAACTTGAGGCCCAATCATGTTTCCTCTGTCCATTCTGCGCTACTGTAGATGTGGCAGTGCAACCTAGAGGACAAAAAGACAACAATTAGTAAACCATAATGATGAATGTTATTATCAGCAGCTGCCAATAGATCCCCCATCTTGTATGATGGACCTTTGAAGCAGGGTTGGAAACTTAAACACACTATTGATTGTAAAACAGTTCTTGATGGCATCCCAAGGGAATTGATCCTATGCTAAACCCCTTCCAGAACACCAACTTTCTAATACCTTAGAAACTACAACTAGGCGCTGGCACGAATGCAATGCTTCAGCTTTCTACAACTTTAAAGCTGTGTGGATGTGGCTCTATGAAGAGTTGTTCATATTTTTCTCATTTCATAAGTTTAGAAGGGGGGAACATAGTCTAACAACAGTTAGCTTTTGTTAATGTTACCTCGAGGCAAACTTGTGAGACTTGTTTCTGAAATCCCTTTCTCTTAAAGTGAATACATAAAAAAACAAACAATGAAGCTTACCCTAAAACTAACCACTGGATTGCTTGTCTAACATGACCTAGTCCATAAATGAGGTAAGGGTGGGAACAATCAAACGCACTCTCGCAGGCACTGCGTGTTAGCGAAGTACAACTGGGATTTCGAAGAGGAAGATATGCTTGGTCAATTCTTAATAAAAAAGCAAAAGTAACAAATTGAGCACTTGAGTTTTCATTAGCAGCGCCTAGCTACAGCTGCGGAGCTTCGGTCAATACCGCTAACAGTCTATTTCCTGAAAATGGTACATATCGCTGAATCTATATTTTCATCTTCAGTTGATGAAATCTGCATAATGTCCCTGTACAATAAGATTCGAGCATTTTGTAATCCAGTGAGGAAATTCAAGACCAGTAAATATTCATTTATTAAACAACACTGAATAAAATTGTAGGGTTTTCTTCAAACTCAGACTCTCTGCTGCGGCTGTACCTCAAAAGACAAAACAATTGTCTGATGATCTTTGTTGAAAAAGGTCTGATTGTCCTGTACATGTACAATGTGGGGTATTTTTAAATACTTTACTAAACCACATTGAATATTATGTTAGACACAAGTTATTACTCACATATCAAAGTCTTTTCATCTGCAAGATGGAAGAATAGCTGGGTGCTGCCTGGAGAAACTGATGAGGGACACAGGCTGGCGTCAGCACCTTTCCACACAGCCATCACATCTTCTCTTCCATAGTCTTTACTGTCCACTGGTGCTCTGTCAAAAGAGTGAACATCACAGCTGTCATGTTAACCCTTTGTTACACAACATACAACCAACATGCGTCAAAAGTGACCCGAATTCGTTTTAATTGTAAATATCTTTGCAATAAATTACTTTAATCATTCAGGATTCCAGGTATTCCTCAATTAACCTGTTTCCTTTCTTACTTTTTGAATACAAATCATGTTTGTATCACTACACTTCACAACATGGGTCAAAAATGATCCGTATTATTTTGCTATGTTATTTCATGCATGGCTGAGTGTTTCTTTACTATACATTTTCAAATCTATTCCTTTAGTCATTAATATTCAAAGTATTAATTAAATGCCTTGTTTTTGATTAACACAAATCATTATTTTCATTCTCCCGTTCTTAAATAATGAACTAAAATAGTTTAGGCCAAGTGTGATAAAAATGCAAAAAAAAATACATACTATAATTTTAGCAGTGATTTGGACCAAGCATGTATGATGTAGTAATACAAAAACTATTTTAGTTCACAGTGTGACATTAGCTAGTCATGTTAGCTTGTAATATATAGAGCAGAGCTAACTAGCAAGTTAGCTAAACGTTAGCGGTTAGCCGTTTATGCTATGCTAGCTGTAACTAGAACATAACTATAACTATAACTGAACATTAACTAACTGGATACCACTGTAAGAAAGCTGTGAAAGTTTACAATAAACTTGGCGACAACACTGTGACACCCCGCTGCATGTTTATGTGTAATTATCCCGTGTTGGAGATGAGGGTGGCGCAGCAGCACTGCAATAAGCTGTAAACTAACGTTAGCTGCCACCTGTTAAGCCCGGTTTCCCGGGCGCAACATCTTGCAAGAAACAGCATCTCAGGGCTTCTTAACATTTAACAACCTATTAATCATAACGGGAAGAAACTCAGCTAACCAGAAGAAGAAACGTAACCTTAAATAAAAAATAAAACATTCACAAACTAAGGATATTCTAAATACATGTTTAACTCCATTACAGTCGCAGGACTCACCAGATCTCAAGTCTTCTGTTCTTTGTTGACGACGTCCCGATGCTCATATTTAACGTGTAGATGTAAAACGATCCCGATATTAATCCATTAATCCAATCAAACTGACGTGGATGTTTCAAATGTGAACGACAGGCGCAGACAGTTCTCATTGGCAGGTTTCTTCTATGACGTTTATATTAACCAATCAGGAGTGTTGTGGACTCATTCCAAACATGCCTGACTTGTCTGCCGTGTTTGGCTGAATTCTATTTCAAGTGTCGTAGCTCTGGCTGTCGGCCAGAATCCGAAAACCATACATTATACTGCATGTAAGACTATAACTAACCCTTATTACTGTATATTGACCAATGGGAAAAAAAACACAGCAACATAACACATAAATAAAACAAGGATAACTGTGACTTATTGTTGAGTAAATAACAGTGTGTGTTTTAAACCTTGGTCCTCCCTGCAGAGATTTCTCCACTTTCTATGATTTTTTTTTTTTTTTTAATGATATTGTCAACTGTAGATGTTTACAATATAGTAAGTTAGGAATTTCATGAAAACATATTTATTTACTTTTGTTTCAACATTGGATATTTTGTGTTTGTGGTGGATTCAATCGAATATTGAGAAAATGATTTATGTAAAAATGTTTGACACAGTTTCATGTGTAGGTACCTTAAAATTACAAAGAAATATCTTAAAGTCTTATAATAGTAATACACTTATATTACGAGGAGTTACATATTTAATTGCAGATAATAATTTTTATTTTACATACATCTGCATGTATTTTCTGAAAGTGCAAAAATACTGTAAATATGATATAGTAAATTTACTTAAAAAAAAAATGAAATAAATGTTATTTGTTGTTGTCAAAATACTTAAAATAATGTTTTGGGTTGTTAATTTATAGTTCATATCTGTAATTTTACGGGATTTTGCAAGTTATTTAAAAAAACATAATTACTATAAAAAAATAATTATTTCCTGTAAAATTAGGATCTTTTTTTACAGTGTATAGAATGTCTCAGTTCAAATCTTCCAGACGGTTTGAGAAGTAGGCTATGCTGCAGGACACACGCCGGTTAGAATAGTCTATTCTGCACATGTGCAATGCTGCACAATTCAAATTTTACAGTAATGGGTTGTGCTATTACAGATGATTTTGAGTACAGTGCTTTACTGTGAAATAATAGTTAAATAATGTCAAATCCAATTTTACTGTAGTTTTATAGATATTTTGTTGTGATATTACAGGGGCTTTTTATTACAATATTTCTCTGTAATATGATACTCTTAAATGCTGTGAAATCCTTGCAATGTTTACAATGTTGTTGTGATATTACAGAGGATTTTGATTGCAGTATTTTATTGTGAAATAGTTAAATGCTGTGAAATCCAAGGATACAGTCCTTTTTACATGTATTTGTTGGGATATTACAGGGGGCCTTGATTACAATATGTCACTGTAAAATAATACTGTTAAATGTAGTGAAATGCTGGTAAATTTTTACAGTGTATTATTAAGTAATATCATACATTAACCCCATTATAGCAGATGCCACATTGAATGGATGAACACATTTATGCATCAATAATTACAACAGAGTATTTCTAAATACAAGTTGTAATCTAATCCTCTTATTTTACACAATTGACAGACAGTGTTATTTGTACGTCAATAGTCATATGTTGTCATAACCTTTTTGTGTGAAATAATTAATATTATTATTATTTCCGCCCACTGTTTGGCGAGCTGCATGAGAAACTGACGGGCTGTCAGGAGAGAGAGAGAGGGAGAGAGGAAAAGAGAGGATCCGTTTCTCCCGTGTTATTATCCAAAGTTAATGTAAACTTTTGAATAATGTACTTATTATTATAGTGATGAACATTAAAAACAAAGCATGTTGGCTGATTTTGGACCCCCTCACTATTTGTTTTCACTACTTTAATTAAATGTTTGATAAGTGCATGCAGATCACAGTACAGTATGCTCGTTTAGTAAAACACGTACACAGATAAATTATTTTGTATTCCAAAAATCAGGAAGTAAAGTCGGGGGGGAGAGAGAGCTGTAGCTGATGGGCCATTAGGTGTGTAACTGCTGAGAGCTGCCGTTTCAGACTGTTTAAAAAACGGTAACAACGGACTATTTTTCTTAGCGGATGCATGTCAATTTAAATCAATACATACAACTATTTTTTAAATCAATAAAAACATTTTATAAATCCATAAAAGCATTTCAATTAATATTGGGAGTCATGTCGTTACTTTGTTGAGAATGTGGCCATGTAATAGGCGATAAATAAAGTAATAAACTGTCCTAAATTAGCTGCTACATCTGTATACAACCCAACTCATTTTTAGTACTACCAGAAAATGTTATATTTAAAGAGGACATATCATGCTCATCTTCAGGTTCATATTAGTATGTTGTGCCTCTACTGTGACATGTCTCCATGCTTTAATGTTCAAAAAGCTCTTTATTTTTCTCATACTGCCTGTGCTGCAGCACATAACACAAAACAGTCAAGGGAAAACCCTTAAAAGTATAAAAGGGCCTCTTTAATGATACCCAGTGTTTTTATTTCTCAGTGTGCTGCTTTCGTAGCAAACCTATTTTTTTTCATTAAATTGCTCATTACCAAATAAACAAAGGCAACTTTAAGAACTTCTTATTATAAGAACCACAAGGCTTTCAAGTTTGCCTAGTGCTGACATTAGCCTATAAGTAATTATAAGTATGTATATTTACAGTCCAAGTCCAATCAGAAAACTATTATTTGCGCTTGCTCATCATTTTCATAAATGTCATTGACTGGGCTGTCAATCAGATATCAGCTCTACCTATGTTTTTAACCAATCATTTCTCAGCCTCTTGTTATGTAAAATGGTTTTAGTACATTTTTCTGGATTCATCTTTTCCTCAGTGTAGCTGAACCAAGATATCTGGAATTCAGTTTGATATTCCACACAAATAAATTGCATCATTATGCAAAATATATTTAAAAAACAGTGCTAAAAGTATGAAGAATATGTGTAATAATACATAATACATAAATTCTTCTCTTAGAAAAGTCAACACATTTTTCATAAAAGGCTCGATTTTTTAATAATGACTTAACTTATTTAAAAGATACAACATTTCAAATAGGACTTAACATTAAAAAAAATGTTGAAGAAAAGTGTATTGATATAATATTACGTATAACAAAAGTTGACAACAACTTTTGAGAGAGGCTGTCTCTCATGTAGCATCTGCACAAGCAGTACAACAATGCAGTGTTACTGTTACTGGAGCCTGGATGTGAGGTTGTGTTATCAAAGTGACACAGGAGTCCCTCTCTGTGATGGGGCCAGAAAAGCAAAGCGCGTAAACACCACACCTTGTGCAATATCATTTAGCGCAAAAATATAAGAATAGTTTTGATTATCCAATCTTTCTGTTATCCTGACTCCAATGGCTTCTGTTATCCTACGGGGACTACCCTATTTAAGGCTTCAGAGCCCCCGTGTCGCTCCCCACAGGCTGCTAGAGCACATATGGTTGTACAGAAACACTGCTGAGGGCCAGTGTAGCTCCCTCCAGTAAATGACACGAGGCTGAGGTCTTGTTTAAAATACGGGGTTTATTTCGTGGGACCTATTCCAACCCGTGAGAACTGGGTTGTACAGTAAGACAAAAAATATATAAAAGGTAAACAACAAATAAATATGTAATATATGCATATGTCATCACTGTTAATGCCGCCAATTAAACAATAAACGGCACACATATTTCACACAGCAAGTAGCACAAGCTAACAATAGCATGTAGTACAAGCTAGCGCATAGCATACATACATATATATAACCTGCAGCTCAACCACACACATTTACACAAACAACCAGCACAAAACGTACCTCGTTGGCTGCTAGTCATCTAGAGGGGCTGATCACTTTAAACTGCATTTTTCCCTTGGTTTCCTTAGTTTTCCTTTAACGTTCTGCGTTGCTCTGCACTTGCGACTATCAAGTGCGTCGATTAAACAGGTGTAACACAAAACACAGCAGATTAGTTCCGCCTCTAATAATCTTGCACATAAAAAGGTAGGAACCAAAAATACAACGCGGAACAAATGAACAACAGAAAGTGAAGACAGTTACAGCCAGATTTTCTATTTATTTATTTGTTGTAGAGGCTTCCCTTTGGGACACACCGCTTCCTCTCTTGTCTGTTCAGGTGTAAACTCAGACATGGAATATTTGGCCAGAGAGATTAATAAGTCCCCGCTTTGTCACTACCTCCTTCAGGATTGCAAGGTTAAATATTACAAAGCCAGGGATCAGTCAGACGATTTCAGTTAATGGGTGTCACTCGACAGGGCGCCTGTAGACTCCCCTTGGCAATCAGCTGAGCCAGTAAGTGGCACACAGACATAATTGCTAAACAGTTAACAGCAGGTGTGGCGGAGGGTTTATCAACTGGGTGCCTTCCATTATGAAGGAAACAGGAAAGGCTCAATTATAACACCATTGAACCTCTGGGAAGATTCTCACAATGTGACTCAGAGGAGCTGGCTCTGGAACATCACTGGAGGAAAGGGCTAATAATTCAGGGCTAAGATTGTTAAAGCCGCATTAGAAATTGCTCACTGGCGGTTTGAAAATGGCATTAAGACAACTATTCCCCCCCCCCTGTGAGCTAAATACAGTACATCCTGTTGTTGGTCACAGACAGTTTGTCTTGTTTTCTGCTGCGGGAGGAAGAGGGTTACGTTCTGTACTGGAGGGATAATATGGAGGATCGGGAGAGATCCTGGTGGGGCTCTGGTGTTTCAGGCTCACGACTGAGCTTTTAGAGGTAAGCACTTTTAAACACATAGAGGGACTGCTGCCATTCAATGTCGTCCAACTATCTCAAACTCAACAGCAGGAAAACAGCTCATGGTTGTGGCACCCAAGGCGCTGCTCCGGAAGGTTGGTGACTTCATCCTTGAGGTTGACGGCTGCTCCATCTCCCCATCTCCTGAAGCCCGCAACCTGGGTGTCATCCTTGACTCCACCCTTTCCTTCCACTCCCACTCAAGTCTGTCACCAAATCAGCCTTTTTCCATCTAAGGAACATTGCCAGACTCCGACCGTCACTCTCGGAGTCGGTTGCAGAAACCCTATTTCATGCTTTCGTCACCTCCCGCTTGGACTACTGCAATGGTGTCCTGTTTGGGGTCCCCAACAAAACCCTGGACAGGCTCCAGTATGTTCAAAACTGTGCTGCTAGGGTACTCACACATACAAAGCCGTGGCAGCACATCACTCCTACCCTCCACTGGCTGCCGGTCAAGTCCCGCATAACCTACAAAGTCCTCCTCCTCACCTACAAGTCCCTCCATGCCCTTGCCCCCCAGTACTTATCAGACATCCTTCGCCCACATGCCCCACCCCGGAACCTGCGGTCTTCAGACTCTGGCCTGCTTACCACCCCCCGCACCAACCTGCGAACCTTCGGGGACAGAGCCTTCAGTGTGGCAGCCCCCACCCTCTGGAACGCTCTCCCTGCGGAGATCCGCAACATCCCCACACTTGACGCCTTCAAAAGGGCCCTTAAGTCCCATCTGTTTGCTAAGGCCTTTGGCCCCTAATCTATTTGTTGTTTTGTCTGTCTGACTGTTTGACTGACTGCCTTTTGTTTTTGTTATGTTTGTTTCTACTCCTGTTCTTCTTTGTAAAGCGACCTTGGGTCTCATGAAAGGCGCTATATAAATCCAAGGTATTATTATTATTATTATTCCAGGTCGTCAGAAGGGAAACCATTGAGCAGAGCCCTGTATATCCTACCTCGACTGAGAGGTAATTGGGTTTGTTAGAGCCCTGTTTTGGTGATTTCTAACGTTTGCCAAGAATGTGTAATACACTTTAGCACCACCTTTTCGTAAACTGTTCTCGGTTTGTTCCAGGGATCCTAATATACCTTGGATTACGGTCACAGCTTTAAACAGATGGTTAATAACATACATTTCAACAAAATGTAATGTTTAGGCAATCAGAGTTTTACTAATAGACACGAACATGGGTCTCCTGGGTTAAATTATTGTGTTGGTTTGATTTATTCACCCTGACCCCTTTGTACAACCATGGATGTATAAAGAGAACTGGATACAGCGTTGGAGGGGGGGACTCGTTCCATCCTATGAAAATTGCTCAGTGGTGCATGAAGCCAAAATGGCCTGACTGTAGAGAGCACAAGTCCCTGTATCTGGGCCCATAGCGAGCACACTTGTGTTATGCTAAAGCCTCGCCTCAATCCTCAGCATCTCAGTCAAGTGAATATAGAGGGAAATAACTCGGGATTCAGCTTTTTTTGCTCATTTAACAACCTTAAGAACGTATGATTTTTAAGGGCTATACATTAGTTCATTATGGGTAGTTGATTCAGTTAAAAGAAAATATATTCGCTGATTTACAGATGTCTTTTTCCCAATGTAAGTGAATGGGATAAAGTATTTTTGGCCCAATATCGTCACGCAACTGACATGGAAGTTGTCGTACAACAGGAATGGAAATGTGCTTAAACACACGGCACACTTGCTGTGGGCTTGTGTAAAACTACCTCAAAGACCTACAGCTCTGGAAAAAATGAAGAGACCACTGCACCTTTTTCTTAAATCTCAATCTCTACTGTATGGCAGCCATTCCAGTGTCTGTTCAATTCCAACACAGATAAATGTTGTCAGTAGTTTATAGAATAAAATAAAACACATACCTATAAATAGTAAATCAAGAGAAACTGATAATTTTGCAGTGGTCTCTTAATTTTTTTCAGAGCTGTATAGGGTAACTTGGAGATGTTGCATCTCTTACTCTTTTCAACTCACGATTGGGTTCCCTCAGGGGTCTGTCCTGGGTCCATTCTTCTTTTCTGTGTACGACAAATTCTCTTGGCTCTGTCTTTCTCTTATGGCTTCTCTTACTACAGCTATGATACTCAACTGATTCTGTCTTTTCCCCGGTTTGAAACCTACTTTTGTATGGAGCAATTAGAAAAGGTTGACCTATTTGAATTCAATGAAGTAGCACTTAAAATTGTTTGGCTTATTATAAGCTAATGTACCTGCAGGATTCTTGTTTTTTAAAGTTTGTAGCTTCAAGGTTAAATGCATTTATGATAAGTCGCTTTAGATAATTGAATGGTAATGTATTGTAATGTAGTACTACTGTAAGGTAAATAAATCCTATAAAAGGTTGAAGGACGATTGTGACTGACATCTGAACCAGCAGACTCTCAGCTTATACAGCCTCTTTCAGACATGCACCCTTTTACATTACTCTGGTGGCTGTTAAACTAAATGTTGGTCTCATGTCTGAATAAGCACTGTCACTTAAAGTCAAGATGGAAATCTGGCTGAAAGATGCCTCTCCCATAAATGTGCCGTCAAGTATGAATAAATCTGAAAGGAACGATAACCTAAACGTATGTGTCTGAATGACAAAAAGCCGGCACTTTAAAAGATAGATGAAGACAGCAATGTTAGATATTTCATGTATTCCCATGTACTTAGATCCCCTAACAGGCCGAATACTATTTAATAGTGTTCCTTTATGAGTTCTCCTTACATGTGAATATTAATGTATCTATCTCATTCCACAAATATATTTTTTGATATTGATGAAGTTGTGAAATAAGATTTTAAAAATGTTTAAAAAATTGAAATAGAAGATAGTGCTTGCCTCTATTTAATTCTACTCTAGTTATCTCATGTTTGCATTTTGTCTGTATTGTCCCTCTGCTGTACAAGCAAATCAAAGCATTCACATGACCCAAAGGGGTAATGAAGCAGATGCCAAAAGTATTGCAGTAAATACAGATTCCGAGGTTTTTGCTAATTGGATCAAAAATGTAAGAATACTATTAACTTGTGTATTTACGAGGAGCCCAAATACGATAGTCAGTCAAGCAAACAGAGATGGATGATTGGCTCCAATATGGTGAAATGAACAGCAATAGGGGATAAATGTCCTTTTAGCCTGCCGGTGGACGAGTGGCAGGCTAACACGTTAAGCTTTTTCATATTTCACCTGATTGGCTCACAGTAAATTGCGTAAACTAAAGCGGAATAACACACACTTTTCTAAGTAAAAGTAAAGTCTCAAAAAACCCACACACGAATGCACAGCGATCCATGCACAGAAAGCGGGTTGTGTTTGCAGGTTCAGCGGTTTTAAAAGGAAAACAAATATGTGAGGATCAAAAATACATATGTAAAAAATTTTTCTGTATTTGGATTTTATTTACATGTATATGAAACGGAACACATTTGTGTGTGCATTGACAAACACAAGTGTGGATCCGGAAATACAAGTGTGAATCCTTTTGCGGATCATGAAATACAAGTGTGAATCCTTCTGTGTGCATGTGTGTATTATGAGACTGTTCTGAGCCCATATAATTATCCCGACAACAACGTTTCTTACTTTCTCAGACTCTGAGGAAAACAGCTGCAGTGAGTCAGGCAGTAAGTAGCCTGGCTTTGTATCAACATATATAGACAATAATAATAATAAATTCGATTTGTAAAGCACCTTTCATTGCTAACAGCAATCCCAAGGTGCTACAGGAGGCATAATAAAAACAAACAAAAGAAACAAAAGTTTAATCAAAAGCTTTTTTTAAAAGAAAGGTTTTTAAGCCTTTCTTGAAGGCGTCAGTGGTCTGTGGAGTCCTCGGGTGGTCTGTGGAGTCCTCAGGTGGTCTGGGAGGGAATTCCACAGGTGAGGAGCAGCTGCACAGAAAGCCCGATCCCCCATTGTGCGTAGTTTGGTCCTGGGGGGGCGAAGCAGATGGTTGGTTGTGGAGCGGAGGTTGCGTGTGGAGGTTTGAGATGTGAGAAGTTCCTTCAGGTATGGAGGAGCGTTCCCGTGGATGCATTGATGGGTCAGCAGTGCGATCTTGTATTCGATCCTGAATGAGACAGGAAGCCAGTGGAGGGAATGACGAACGGGTGTGATGTGGTTGTATTTTCTCACCCTCATCAGGATCCTAGCGGCACTGTTCTGTACATATTGGAGCTTCTGAAGGCTCCCGCTAGGAGTCCCGATGAGGAGAGCGTTGCAGTAATCGAGCCTTGAGGAGACGAAGGCATGGACCAGTTGTTCAGCATCTGGCAGGGAGAGTGAGACGGAGTTTTGCAATGTTCCTGTATACTATAATCATAATGTATCATAAACGTGCAACGATTAGTCGACTAATCGCCTTAATTGGCGACTATTGGTCGACTAAAATCTTTAGTTGAGGGCAGCCCTAGACAGTAGCTTTAGTGTCAAACTGGACATTAGTAATGTAAAGTTCCCCAGGATGTATAAAGGTAAAACTCCCTACAAGGCACCTGGACTTTGACATGAAAAGGCATTTTTACGGCAGGGGTTCCTGTATTCATACAAGAAAACTCAATCTGGAACAATGTTTCCTGAGACTGAGAAACACTGTTGGACTGTTTAGGCTGTCAGAGCGCCGCTGCTATCCATCAGGTAGCGCCAAGTTTGGCTCTGCTCTCCGTCTCCTTTGGGAATTTAAAACTGGCTTCAAAAGCCTACAAATGGTGACAATATCCTTCATACAGAAACTGGATCTTCCCTCCGCATTGAACTCCCAGGTGTAAAGGAGGGCCATAATCGCACATGATTGTGTACTTAACTTAAAACCTTCACACAGATGTTAAAAGGAAATTAGGTTAAGAGTAGGTGCATCTCCGGCATAATCAAGTAGGCAGTTCCCCACAGAGGCAGCACCAGAGGCAAGATTATAAAACCTCTGTTTTCATCCCCCCCCCCCCTCAGGGGCACTTTCAAAGCTATGAATCGGGCACAGAGAAACAGAATGCAAGCAGGGAGCTGAGGGAAGGATGGATGGTACACACAGGGTGAGGTTATTAATTCAGAGCTTTGTTGAAGCACGTTCCCTCAGGACCACCTGGCTGCTTTTAGGCAACGAAGTACAGTCAGATATATTAAATTGTTGCAGGAGTGATGCTAAACATCTCTCAGGGGCGGCCCTCAGAAGTGTGCTTATTCCAGATTACCGGGTTCAAGGGCAGCTTGTGCAGTCAGGGGTTATCCAATATGAAAACCTCCATTATACACATGCCATTGGGGCCGGACCATCAATTCATCAGTGTTGGAAAAGTTTCCCATGGGCGAACATGTTTTCCTTCTCAAAGATACTGTTCTGCTGCAGTCGGGGAAAAGCAGTGACCAAGAGGGCCGAATCTCTCTGAGGAATTATTGGTTGCATTAAAAAAAAACTAGCCAGATAGCACAAAAAAACGTACCTGCTGTCTTGCTTGAGGTGCTTATTTACATATGGAATCAGAGAAAATACACTCAGCTGTATCTAGGAGAACGTACAAAGTATAATAACCAGCTTTAATTATTTTCAGACTAATTCATCGGGGATATCACTTTTCAATTCCAACCCGCAATAGCTCAGAAGGTGTGTGTCCAATTGTTCAGGCTTAATTTGCTCTACAAAAAAAACGTACAGAAACCTCTAAACCCCACCCACTATTCTTCGCAGACTAAAACGTTTTCAATTTTGACTTTCTCAAGACCAAATTTGATGCAAAGCATGTGGAGAGGGATATACACATTTATCTAAAGGAATTAGAAAGATCAGTCAAAAAACATGGCCGTAAAGGCAAAACAACTACGTGATTGGGTTCAGGAAAGCGATCTTGGATTCTATCTTTATGTTTATTACATTACATATATTTGCTAAAGTAGGCCACAAGTTATATGTGCAACTGTTTATTGGCAAAATAAATAAAAATACTTTAATAAAATCTCCTTTGTGGATCTTATTTAGCCTCTTTGTTTTGATCTCAACCTCCCCCAATACAAATATATGTCTCTTTAGCTGCTCAATGCTCCTCTGTTAACCAGCTAGTCTTTAACCATGTCTGTGTTTTTGTAAAACTGTAATAATACAGAGATGAGTACAACATCATTATACAGACAGCAAGCAAACCAATACATTATTTAGCAGCATTTCACGAACAGAGCTAGCTAACATACTACTAGCTTGTAAAACACATGCTTAGCTTAACTTAACACAGAAAAGTAACAAGACACCTTATTCAAATAAAACACGTGAATTTTACATAAAATACCTTCAGTAGTCACACATTCAGAAACACTCTCCTCTCCAGGTGTCGAACTCTGTGCTGCCTCTTTCCGCAAGGATCCAAGAGCCAAGAAAAATAACTACTTAGACAGTAGGCCCAATACGCAGCACAGTTATAACAAGTTACAAATGGTAAAATGACGCTGAAAAGACGCCATTTCTGAAAAGCTCCTTGAAAAATTGCAACACAATGAAAATTCACTGGTACCTCATCATGCAGCTCATACTTATTTTACTACAGAGCACTTCAAAAAGGGGATGAATGAGGGATGAATGTTTCTTTAAAGAACAATTTCATTCAAATATAAAGCTCTGCACAGTTTATGTTCATACAGTATATCCCTAAATTGCAAGGGCTTATGCATGGGATACAAATCTAACAGTGTGGTTTGGATGACATAATCAATGTTTTGTTCCAATACAGGGAGTGATGTAATCCACTTACACCACAGCTTTAACTTTTTCAATATAAACTTAAGAACTTGCAGGGGATCAAATCACAGAACAACCCTCAAGAGCAGACCTCGGACCAGGCCAATTCCATACATTAAAATGCAGCCATTTTATTCAGATCTGCTCCAAAGATATTACCCATGAATTTGGGCCTGTAATCCTGCTGAAAGACAGACTGTGAAAATTAGGTTTTTATAAAAGGGAACATTTTTCTACAACATTGATTTAAGTTGAACATTTTGTACTGGCAGTGTACAAAATGTTCGAATAATGTTTTTTATTTGTTATAATATTGTATGCAATGCAAATTAAATGTATATCAAAGGACATGGTAATTCAGAGTTGAAAGATATCACTAATACAAATGCTATAACGTTATGACTTTTTCCTAGGCGTTTTACATTTGCCTACAGGAGCAATTAAGGTTAATTATATTGTTCAAGGACTCTTCGATATGTTCACTGCGGGGGGTGGGGATTGGACCACGCACTTTCTGATTGCTAAAGGCTTATTTTCACTCCTCTGCCACGGTTGCAACATTTATGAATTTACCTCTTCATCAAACCATTGGACTGGTTTTATTCAAAAGATTCCAGCGGACACATGCATTCCAGCGGAATCTTTTGAAGAAGAAGAAAGATTGAGAACAAACATCCTACACTTATAAAATGTAGTTGTGAAATAGCCATTTACCTCAAAGTTCAACAGACAGGGACTTCAAGAAACAATTCATTAGGGACTAATAGACATTTCCACGTGATGTTAACATCTCTTTTGTCATAATCCTGAGTGAAAGGGTGGGGACCCAGAATCATGCTGGACAATTCAAGAGGAATTAATGGTTAAAAAAAAAAGACATAAACTACACTAAAATAAACCAGAAATACCTAAATGAGATTCAGAAATCTTTCGATAGTCCGACATATTGTTTATTGTCTATCACAGTTGACAAAAAAGAGTTGCACTCGCCACCCTCCTTGACTCAAATGTTTTTCCCCCAAATTGCATTCATATATATCCAGTAGGGGGCAACTCCACCAGTTCCAAAAGGCCTCAAATTGTACAGAAGTCAATGAGAAAATGACCCTTCTCCTGACTTGATTTCTTACCTCCGGAGGTTAAAAGAAACAAATGCTTGAGGGCCCCCACCATAGCACAACTAAGAATTGATAGGTCGCTACAAAACTATATTTTGGGTTTGTGTCTTTTATCATCTCAATACTTTAACTCTTTCAGTGTCGTGAAAGTTAATTGTAACAATGTTGTTGCATACAAAAGTTCTTGATTACAGTTTTGTTGTAGCTCCACCCTCTTGTGTCAAGAAATTAAGATGGCGAAGGCAAAAACTTAGATATTCTATGGACCAAAACCTGTCTTTGACATGGGTTTTGTCTCTTGTTCACAGGAAGTGATGTATTTAATAATCTTGGTGAAGTGGTAACAATATAATTGATAGGTCAAATACAGGATTTTTATTCGGTATAGAAACATCAGACCACACAGATGCTAAATTAGATCAAGATTCAATCATTTATTGCCATACAACTTAGAATTGACTCAGTGTGCTCACAACAAAACAAAACAGCCACGGCAACAGACAACACATACATTATCTAATATACAACCTTAATATATATCTTTTTAAAACTTTATTATACATCTTTGCATGTATGTGATAGACAGTGAGGAAAGTCCAGTGCACAATAAGGATAAAGTGCTTTAAAAGTAGTATTAGTGCTTTGCTTTGGTAAAGTGCTGGTCTAGTATTAGGGAGCCATTTGGTAAAAAGGTTGTGAAAATCACAATGTAAAACGATTTCTGAATGCACCTGAATAAACAACTACGTTTGCAAATGGCTCCAGTGTAAAGATTTTAAAAAACAAAATAATTATAAGTATTCAGTTTTTTTTGTGAACACACACACATTGGTCAGTGGGCAAAAGTTTGAATAAATGGCCGCTTTCATGCGGAACACGCAAGGTATGTCCAGATTAAATCATAAACGTCTTGCGATATGAATGCACTTATGAAGATTACGCTTTATCTTTGTGGTATTCCAATGTGGATATAAATAAAGCTTTTTTCCATTCCCCAGCGAGGAAGGCCTCCACTTCCTCCTCTTATGCAAGAGTGGGTGTTGGGCCTGTCTGTTGACCATGAATGGGCCTTTGTGAGCACCAGTCAGACTGTGGCATTAATTTAACACAGGCCTGTGGCTGGAATAGTGAATAAAAAATGAATCAATTATATTTCTTAAATGGCATTTTTGTTGAATAGATTAGCTGACAGCCATAACATATGCAGATGTTGAAATCACCATTTCCCGCAAAGATTTTTTCCTCTTTTTTTGTCTTGCCTGCTGTTATGCAAGCCACTTTGTTTTCATGTAGCATATTTATTTTGTGTAACACAGCAGGAACAGTGGCTGTTTTTGTCTACTTACAGAAAGTCCCAAACCCTTCCCCTCCGGCTCCCACAGTAATTGAAGCGGATTCAGTTTGACCCCAAGCTTGTTAAGCACTCATCTGATAACCTTCAGCAGGAAGCTGTTTAACTGTAAGAGGGCGGATAAGGGGTTTTAGATCACTGATTTAATATGATATTATTTCACAAAATCTGATATTGTCTGTAGATAGCAATCTTACAAATTGAGCCTAAAGTGCCTTAATTGTTGTTCTTGTTGAGTGGAAAAGCACATAACAGCATTTAATCCTTTAAACTCTGCATTGAAACGAGGTCAAATGCAACTTATATTGTAGTACTACCTATTAACTATTACTACTAGGAACAATATTAACAAATAACGTGAAAAGTTGTTGCATCGCATGTATAACATAACTTCGCCCAACAATGTCCATCGATGCTCAGTGTTCTGGGGCCTCATTTATAAAGCTTCGCGTAGGATTCCCGTGGGAAGGTGGCTTACGTAGGACAAAGCAAATAAATACGCACAAAAATATTCAGATTTATAAAACACTGCGCACGCACGTTCTACGCCGGTTTCCCTTTATAAATCACAATCAACTCGAAATGTGGCACAGCTTTTGCGGGCTTCATGTAACGCCCATATTTGCCTATAAATAGTCAAAGAAACACCCCGTATTAATATTCATTTTGACTGACTGCATGAAGAAGATCGCAGGAAATGACGACAGAACAGCTAAAAAAGACATGTCATACCGTGTCAGATTTTGGTTCTTTTGGGGAGGTGGAGACAAATCACATTGTTTGGTGGATGCAGTTTGAACCAGAGTAGCAGCATGGAGGTCGGATCGTCACCAAAATAAATAAATAAGTGTTCGGAAAAAAGTTAATGACAAAATACACATAACCTTCCTCAGGCAGTGTGTCAGTGTGTTAGTGCCGGGGACAGGAGACCCCCCCCATGATGAGAAACTGTAAGAAATGATCGGGGAATCCTTCCGGAGTGGAGTCATGACGACTGGATCTGAATTGTTTTTGTGGTTTGTGTTCCAGCTGTCGATCAGCTGTGCGCAGCGTCTCCCACCCCCCCCCTAACTTTTACAGCATTGCCATTATATCCTCGTGTCTTTTATTTTGAAAGATGTTCTTTAACTTCCGGTCCACCGGACTTCATTCTTCAATACAAAACGGAAAATTGAATGAAGTTGTTATCAAAAACCGGACCGTTTTTTGATTCAGACAACAAAAACGGGAAATCGGGATTGGTTTCCCGTTTGGCTGGTATTTTCGTTTTTTGGTTCAAACGAAAAATCAAACTAACAAAACGTACACGGACCTTTTTTTAATTCGTTTTTCTCGTTATCTCTTTTAAGATTCAGACAACAAAAACGGGAAAATGGCTGGTATTTTCGTTTTTTGGCTTTTGGTTCAAACGAAAAATCCAACTGACACGGACCCTTGAAACACTGGAACTTGAAAAGGCCAGAAGGTCAAGCTGTCGAGTTGTGTATATGACAAGAGCAGTGCGTTTGGTATTTGAATGAAAACACATTAACATGCTGGCCCATTTGGAATACATTTTACTGCTGAAGGAACATTTTTTCTATTTTTGTTATATTTTAAATTGTGCTGCTTGTAGGGCTGTCCCGAATACCATTTTTCGGGCTCCGGATATTCGGTAGTAATCAGCAGCGAATATTCGGCCCGCGCGCACGGGGGGGTAATCAGTAGCGAACCGCTTCAACACGTGTATTTCGGTTTATTCACGGCATTCATTTTGTTATTCTACAGTATTGTTGTTTTATAGTTATTTGTTAATGTATATAACCCAATTTGTGTTCTTTGAAATTGAAAAGGATATTGCATTGTGTTTGTTACTTTCGTTGCAGTTGTATATGTCTTAAGTGTAATTTGGCTTGGCTTCCTATTTTGTATGGACATGCTTTTATTTTGAAGGAGAGTTAGCGCTGTTGACAGGAAGTTGTTGTTGCTATGGAAACAACGTGACGGAGATTAACGGAGAAAAAGTAATATCTACATATAAAGACGGAGAAAGTAAACGATAACGTTTATGGTTAAGTGTTAGCACCCCCCGAAGAGGCACAAGCTCTTATGTTGATATTGGAGATTTCAATAAATTCAATGCGGCTGCCAAAAAAAAAGAAAACGAATATCCGAATAACAGATTGAAACCCGAATAGTACTCCAACGAAACGAATATTCGGATATTCGGATATTCGGGTACAGCCCTAGCTGCTTGTTAGCTTTTTTAGCCTTTTCTGACCGGTTGACTTTCAAGTGTTTCTTCATTGTTCCTTCAGTGGAAACAGAAGTCACAAAATTGGCCCTTACTTTGTAATGAAAATAGTTAACCAAGAGTGCTAATAGATTATGTATCATGTATTAGTCCCAAACTATGGGATGTTGTCTTTCTTTGAAACTGTCTTTCATAGTAACATCCCTATCGTCCATGCATTGCACTGACACCAAACCGAATAAAAAAATGTCTTATACTCTTTTGGAAACATGGTCTGATAAAATAGACCACCTTATTAGGTTATATATAATTAAGGTATTTTGATAACCGTCTACTCAAAGAGCCATCTTTCAAGATATGACATCAATGTTTCAAGTATATTTTAGATGCTGTGGTAAGAATTACTAATAGGCATTTCTCACATAACTGATCTGGTATTTTAAATTCCCATTTAAATGTGGTTTTTATTGATGTTTGATGGTTTGTATTGACACACCTTTGGGTGGTCCCAGTTAACCTATACCAATCATCCACATGTAAGTGTGTATCCCTTAACCATGTGTGTTTTCAACCTCACGCTTGCGTCTGCCATGCCTTGTTAGCCATGTAACTCATAAAGGCTGTCGAGGGACATTGGATGTGCATGTCACAGCTTCACAGCTCACAGGAGCGCTAATGATTCCCCCCATTCTAACAGCGCTCCTCAGCCACAGTGCATGATGGGACACTATCTGAGAGCGGGAGACAGAATACTTTTATTCAATAGAGGGCAAAGTGGGCAGACAGAGGAAGGATGATGGAGAGAATGAGGAAGCAGAGCATGAGGAGGAAAGAGGAGTTTTGAACACGTTCGGGGTGAAGGGGAGAGGGGTGTAGACAGCGAAGGACTTTTATTCAATAGAGGGCATGGCAAGTCAGAGGAAGAGGAGATAGACTGTGTCGAGCTGTGGGACAACACTTGTAATCCCATTAATCCACTATATACACTACAGAAAAGCCGATAAGAACTAGTATTACATGAGTCACATAGCAAGTTAGGAGGATCGAACAAAGCGTATGTATGGTTTTTCTTCAATCAAAACAGATTTTCATTTGAAAAATGTTTAAGGTATGTATACAGACATTTAATGCCTAGAAATGTTTATGCCTGCGTCAAGAAATCGAATATAAATGTCACAAACATACCATATAAAATGTCTCAATGGGAATAACAAAGCTACTGTTGGCAGACAATTAGCTTTGTTATGTATAAAGATTGGAATATTTGGAAACAGCTAGCCGAGCTCTGCCCTATGTACTACTGCACAAAGCCAACATATAGGCAGTTGGTGTGTTCTACAGAATATACAAATTGGATTTAATTTAACAGTTTATTTCAGAACTTTTTAGTATCTAGTTGGTAGATTTTGTCACAAAGACAGAGCCGGGCTAGCCTAAGCTAACCTTTGCTGGTAACTCCTGATCGATTTCTGTATATTATGCAAACTATGCAGAATGTAGAGGCTAAGTTTGTGGTTGCAGACTACTTTGTTAGTAATGTGTTGTTCCACCACAAACCTGCAGCACACATGCAGTGCTTGTGTGTTCTTTAGTAAGTGCTTTAAAAAAATGGTCTCTCTCCTCATTGCATAAGCAATTAATTGGAAGATTGCACAAGTAAACACGAGTTGATGATATATGTTTTTATTTGAGTTTACTTAGGTCATCCAATTTATAATGTCTGGAAACTTTTCCACTTCTGAAATGCAGGTTGGACCCAGTGGGATTTCAGCATTCACAAATAATTTCACAGCATTTACCTCAGTATTCTAGTGAAATATGTAATATAATGTAACTTTGTCACTATCCAACTGCTGCATTTTAAATAAAAAACCTCACCCCCATTAACTCACTGTGTGTTACCTTTAATTCTCAAAGGAACTTCAGCTTGTCTTGCATGCCTTCATGCTGAACAACTAGCTTGAAGTAAAAATGTACAACATTTCACATAAATAGTTCAGTTATATGTATTTGCATATGTTTTTGAAGTATGCTCACTATTTCCCCAAACATATATAGCTGTCTGTATACTTTTAGATACATTTTATAGATAATTATACATTAAATTGGCAAGAACGTTATGTTCTCATGTACTAAAAGTAATCCCTTCTGGCAGAATGCATCTGCAGGTCAGCGGATTTAATGAGAACAGCAGCTCACATTAGCATTGTACCATTTCCTTATCTTACCTCAGGTCCGCTGAGCCTTTGTGTTTCTGAGTGCAGACCAAAGTTCAAAGCTCCCTGCCGTGGAGAGTTTTGAACTTCAGGGCAGATTTTTGTGCAAAGAGTGTTTTTGCTTCGATATAATAGATGTAAAACCATCTGTTCTCCAGCCTCCAGCTCCCAGCAGGGAAACCCCCTCCTGCTGTTTCACGCTGCTGAACCACTAAACCTCCAGCAAGTGCATGACACTCACGTATTGAATCAGGAGCGGCAAATGATAGTTGGGTATAGGGTTACAAGATAATTGATCCTATCTTCCTTGTTGTTACACTTTATCGGAATGTTTGATTTGAATGAATGGATCATTGTTATAGCGGTGAAATTGTAAGAAACTAAAACAGAAAATCAACTCAAAAACTGTAGCTGAGGCACCAGTTAGCGAATCTTACGCAGGGAATGATCCAAGTCCAGGCAGGAACGACGTTTCGTACATTTATTTTGAGTCTAGTTTTCCGAGCTCCCTTTCTCTGGACCAACTTCCTGTTTTTATTCGGGAGGCAGACAGAGTCCAACATTTTTACTTAATAAAGCCTATACTTAGAGCTGGTTTCAGATTTCCCTCTGTTTGTCCTCCTGTGTCCTACATGTATTTAAAAATACAGTTGTTGTAATTTGACTGTCTTTTTGTTGTATTTTATCTAGTTTTATTTGATCTAGTTTTATTTGTATCTCACGTTCTATCATCAAATATATTCACAATTATTGTAATTGTAACTATATTTTACACTGTCATCTATGTTTGTTCTTCTGTAAAGCCTACTGAGACAAAAATGTTTTGTGATATTGGGCTATATAAATAAACTTTGATTTGATTTGGATGATCCAAAGTCAACAAAGTACAATTACCAATGGTTCCACCCTTGTGTGCTGTTCCCTTTCCGATGGCTTTACTTGTTCACCCTCGTAAAAATCCATATGCCTATACTGGTTCGCTAATCCCACCAGCACCTGTCTCCAATACATAATCACCAGATGCCCCGAAACGGCCTTGAAAATAAAAGCATAAAAAATTATTTTAATTTAACAGAAATAATTGCAATAAATAATGATACATTTAATTTAAACAAAAACAGCAAGAAAATAGTATGAAGAAATACAAATAATACATTAATTACCAATAAATAGCTCCAACAATTGTCATACTTCCAAGGTTAGGTGAAGCATGTGGACATGTGACCTGCATTCTATCAAACCCAGAGGCTACCTTGTCACATCTCCAAGGTAAATATACGAGGTGTGGATATGTTTCATTCATCAGCACCGTGTCATGTTACGTGTAAGCAATGAAATACATTTCCTGCTCTGGAAGTCACTCACCCTGATAGACCGATGACCTTTTCCCCCTGTGAGAGATGGAGTGTGCAGAATAAGACATATTGAGTCCAGGATGGGCCCTTTTGCTTCACTCGCCCTCACAGCTCCTCCACGTGAGCCGAGCATTAGATCCGTGCCAATCTCAAAATCCCTGCCGGTGAATGGATTCCCCCTTTTCGTCGACGCTGGCAGATTGAGAAGCAGAGGAGGGGGGGGGGGCGTGTTTTTGGTTGTAAAAAGCTAAGAAATCTGCCAATTAAATGTGCTTGGTAATATTTCTTGGCAAAAGGTGGGACATTTAGATAAATAGGATCTTGTAATTAGCTGGAAGAACTTATTTTGACCTACATTTTACCAGAATCAGAAAATGTTGTGTAACAAAATAAGCCAGATTCAGAATGTTTTCTGATGTTAATTGGTGATTTTCCAATAAAAATACTTTTCATCTGAAAATAAGATGTGTTCAAGAGTCTTTGTCTTAACAAGATACTTAAAGGTGGGGTAGGTAATTTCGGAGAAACCAGCTCGAGTGCGCTAGAATTTGAAAATACACAGCTGGAAAAAATCTGCCACTTCCTTACAGAGCCCCTCCTCCAACACACACAAACGTGCACATGACCAATGAGGGCACGAGATAAGTTTGTGCACAGATGGAAGGCTGACAGGCAGGTAGGCCATCCAGTTATTTTAGCCGGGCCGGCTCAGATCATTGGTCGTGCTTTTTACAGTACTACAGCTTCCACAGATGACATTTTTTAATGGATTTTTTGTCAAAGCACTTCAGATATTAATTGCTATCGGGATGTTAAGAGCATTCCATGGAATATAACAAAAAGTGTATCTCGAGCCGGTTTCTCAAACTTACCTACCCTACCTTTAAGAGGGTACTGTACACTACTTTTGGAATTAGTCTCTTAAAGCACTTCCAAATGTCGCTCATTGGACATATATTTGTTGAAAAACACCCATTAACTGCCATTAAACTGCCAACTGTCATAAGCAAATTGCAGATACTCAGCTGCTTAATACAGGGCCTTTATATAGAAGAAGATTGTCTTAAAACAAAACCCTATATCTCACAGCATTGTGTTATTAGGTCTTATATGAAGTGTAAATACTTATTCTGACTACATATTAGACGAATATACTTGGCAAGATATGAGTGTTTGTAGTGTACACTCAGCCCTGTAGAGCTCTGGTATTCATTCAGCACCACATGCTGTGTGCACCCACAGGAGCGGAGGGGTGGCCCGCTACTCCATGCCCTCAGGAAACTGACGGCGTTCTTTTCCTTTTTGTTCAACACTGAAAGAAGAATAAAAAGCTACAGTGCTTGCTGTTCCTGCTGTACAGAAGTAACTTCCATTACCGGAGGCAAAGCGAGTCATCCTACACCCTGAACCCATGGTTTTGAAAGACTTGTTTTCTTCTTTTTTTAATCGCCAAATGTACAGCTTTTATAACATAAGGTACAAAACACAGATTTTTCTAATTTCAGACAGTCCTTGAACACATGTTTTGCCTCAAAAGCTGCTGTCAGGAAAAATAATCAAATGTAAAATATAGAAATGTCATCAAAATTGTATATAGACTCGTACTGCACTATTCCACATCATAACTTTATTTTATTTTATAACTATTATTCTTTTTGTATTGCTCTTGCTTTTATTGTTATTATGTTATTATGTTGCATTGTTGGAGAAGCCTGTGACATAAGATTTTCAACTACATAATTACTCTGTAGCTATGTCAGATTGACAATAAAGAACCTTGAACCTTGAACCTTGAAAATACCTTTGAACTACATTAATGGTGGGGTATGTAATTTATTTCAGAAACACTTTTTGTTATATTCCATGGCCCGGCTAAAATAACTGGATGGCCTACCTGCCTGTCAGCCTTCCATCTGGGCACAAACTTATCTCGTGCCGTCATTGGTCATGTGCGCGTTCGTGTGTGTTGGAGGAGGGGCTCTATAAGGAAGTGGCAGATTTTTTCCGGTTGTGTATTTTCAAATTCTAGCGCACTCGAGCCGGTTTCTCAAACTTACCTACCCCACCTTTAATCTTCTCACAAAACCAACAGTTTGCATGATCCTGTAAAAACACATTTGTCAGAGGGTGACAAGAGCAAAACACCTTGAAACTGAATACAGTTTGTCGGATCAATCCCGGCTCCTCTTGTCCGCAGTCGTCCTTGAGCAAGGCGCTGAAGTCTGTGTCGCATGGCAGCTCCACCATCCGGGTGTGAAGGAGCAAATGAGCAGCAAATTGTAAAGTGTTTTGTCCTGTAGGGTAAAAAGCAGTCCAGTCCATTTCCAGTCATTTTAATCAGTCTAAGTAGTCCACCTGCCCGACTCATTCATTCGTCCATCGCTCATTAACACTGTCCTTGCACACAGGCGACTGAATAAAAAAGTCATCTGGAGTTTAAGGTGATATTCATTTGTCGCAGGAAGTTCTTCTCATTTGATTGGTATTCTAAATGTTTCTTGATGAATTTTGCCGTAATGTAACAGACAGTCTTTGTCCGATCAGCCAATGTATCTTTCCAAGGACTGAGGAAATGTCTCAATTTGAGTTCTAACTGTGATGGGGAAGAGCTGCAGGAACAATTCTTATACTGGGTACCACTTTACAATAAGACTACCCTCATAAACAGTGGCGGCTCCAGAGTATTTTAGTTGGGTAATCTATGGTAGGGCTAACCCATACAGTGGTGGTGCTCAAGTCAGTATTTGCAATGTAATTACATACACGCTATATCGCCCCCCTTGACAGTGAAACGCCACGCGTGAGGTTTAGATTATTTCCCTGTCTCAATCCAAATTGAACTGTATGAAATAAAAAGGCACATTTGTCTTGCAGTAAATAAAAAGGGCGACCTGGAGCCAATCCTGCAATTTCCCCACAGGTGAAAGAGTTGACATGCTGAAGACCCAACCCCTGCAGGGGGGTCTGGGGGGATTCTCCCCCAGGAGATTTTTTGAAATACTAACATAAAATACACATTCTGGTACTCTCTTGAGAAGAAAAATAAATAAATCCATTACTACATATTTAAAAAAATTAATGCCATTTTAGTTTTGTGTTACTTTGTTCTGAAAGCTGAACCTGCTGCTCCTCACAGAGAGAAGAGGGAAGAGGCTGTGTGAATTACTTTACATTGTGGATAAGGGTGGATAGCCCCCATTGTTCTGTGTGTCAAAATGAAAGACAGCCCACACACCTATCAATCATCAAACCGTGGGGTCTTATTTCATTACGTGTTGATTTCTATCAACACGTAATGTTGTATCGATGTATATAGAGGTGCACTGCTTATAAAGGATTCATAAAGGGTTTATAATTAGGTTGTAAACACTTTATTAATCATTAAGAACCATTTATAAACCAGTTCTAACATACATACATACATCAACACAGGCTCACTATTTGGCAAGATGACTAAGCCTTATATTGGCTACTTAGCGAGAATCAACTCAGTGAACAACAGATACCAAGGATGCTGGAAGATGAAGTAAGCTAAGTAGCCAATATAAGACTTAGCAGTACAGATAAATGTGGGCTCACTATTTGGCAAGCAACCGGTCACAGTTGCCCTGTTTATCTCATGTCTTATAAAAGTGTATTAATGATTTATAAACCTAATTAATTAATGAATTACAAACTATTCGTAAACCCTTTATAAGGCTAGTCTTATTGTAAAGTGGTACCTTATACTGTAATGTCGCTTTTTATTTCCTACATGGATCTGAACTTGGAGCCATTAAGGTCTGCAATCTCGGGGTTATCTTGAAACCTTTTAGTAATTTTATTCATAAATGACTTTCATTTTATGTATCTACTTGAAACAAAGTATGAACTATTGCTTAACTATGAATTGTATATCAGGTTAACTTTCCTACCTCCAATAGACCCATGTACAGCAGCTTCTCTGAGCTTCTAGCCAGGACATTCTGAGGGTACATCTGTACGGTACAATATTAGGAATTAGTCTCTGAAAGCATTTCAAAATTGCTCTCATTGGACATATATTTAACGTAAAACACCCATCAACTGCCATTAAACTGACAACTCACATAAGCAAAGAGCAGATACTCAGAAGCTTAATAAAGGCCCTTTGTCTAGATTGAATCTACTAAATGTCAAGAACGTGACACAGTGACTGGGACTCAAATGCGACGACTCGACACAAAAGTAAAAAAAGAAAAGTCTTTACTAGATTTAAGTAAAACAAAACAAAATCAAGCTTCAAGAGGAAAAAAAGGCAAAATGCAAGACTAAATAAACATGGCTCATGGTAAAAGACTAAGTAGAGTGAGGCCCAGGCCCCACGGGAACGAAAACGGGTTGTATCCGCATATTTCTCTTGCGTATAGCCCTTTTTGCCACACGACGCCGTAACGGAACGATAGAAACGGACCCTGCAAACGACAACGGGTCCAAAGGTGGATAGATCTGGGAACGGAGCGCTCTGGGGGGTCCAACGGCTCCGTGTGGTAGCCTATATGGTTATCATTTTCTGATAATGACGACGCAATAAATATGTTTATGTTTACTGTCGGGTCACTCATTACAGGATCAGCTGCTGCATGAGACAGACACTGACGCTGTCAGAAGAGAGGAAAAAGAGACCAGGCTCCGTGTATTTTATTATTATATATCATTATATAGAGTCGTTATTCATTTGTTTTAAAGCTCAATAAATAACAATGAAGACCTTTGACCGGCACTTTTATAATTTTGTCCAGAAGATTTAAACTTTAACACACGTTGACCGGCGAAAAACTCTGCCCGGTTCCCTCGGCCCCCACCGCGGAGAATACACAGAAGTGCAGCCATGACAACCATTCTTCTTCGCTGCTTTTGTGGAGGAAGTTGCTGCTTTTGTGGAGGAAGTTACAGCGCCACGTACAGGCTCGGCATATGTACTGCAGCTTTTCCAGCGGTTGAATCTAAACGGAGCTATTGCGTGTGGGCGGAAGCTTTTTGGCGATTGCGTTTGCGTTAATCCTATGCGTTTTGCCGTATGCGTTCCCGTGGGGCCGGGGCCTTAATGGCTTGGAAAATGCTGGCTTTCTTGACTCGGCACAGAACAAAGGGAGACGAGGACTGTTTACAGAAGAGTTAATGGGACACAGGTGGCAACAATCACACACAATATCAGGAAGTCAAGGATAAGTAACGAGATGGAAAGGAAATTACAAAATAAAACAGGAAGTGCAATGAAAGACAGTGCACAACAAGACTACACTTGAACAACGAGACTTGAATTATCATAAATAACTATAAACATGGCCTATAAACTATAAATAACATAAACCGGATATCTAACAAACTAAATAGATATTAATGTGTACAAGAACTTAACATGGCAAAAATGAATATACTTGACTTGATCTTAAACGTATACGTCTTGAATTTGTACTTTGTCAATACATATCGGTTGTTATTATTATATGAATGTTCTTGTTTGTTATGTAATGTCACATTTGAGGTCATTTGTTATAATGAGAAGATACACTAGAGGATGAGAAACCTTTTTGTTGCGTTATTTCCAGAGGAGCATACTGTACAGTGTATCCTTTATGACTCATATGATGACATTCTTAGCACACAAGTTCAGATTTGGTTCAATCCAGGCTTCTGGGCGTGTAACGTGTCAGTCCCTCTGCTTTTGTTTTTGTCACTTTCTAATGCTCATTATGCGAGGAGAAAACAACAACATCCCTAACTATTCCCCGTGAGGTCACGCTGTAAGAGAAGCTTCAGGTGCACCTGTTTCTGCAATAACCACGCTGGTCCAGTGATTGCACGATCAATTATGACTAATCCTGGAATATTTTCACTCAGCAGATGTTGTTATTACATTTAAGAATCACTGAAGCTTTATTTTACAAGTTGGTCATTTTTCAATCAATTTTCAAGGACCTTTCCTGCAGATGATGATATTTTGTACTAACTATTGCTGATTTATACTAATAAGTGTACCCAAAAAAGCATTTGAATTCAAATGGGTCAGTTCAACAGAAAACAATGCATTCAGCAAAGCATGCAGTTAGAATATACTTTATATGAAGAATGACATTTCCAATAATACAGATCTTAATTGTGTTTAACTGTGAATCTACAGTTTATTACAATTTCAGATAAACTACTATTTTAATCTTCCTTCCTGAGTGTATGCATTAAGCTTCTCAACACTAACATGTGAGATGTTGGCCCTGAGGGTTGTGCAATAGTTTGCTATTGTCAGTCAGTGTATGTGCAAACTTTGTATATTCACATAATTAATTTGTTAATATGTTAATATCTTTTATCAGGTAGTAATAATACATTAATAATACATTTAATTGATATAGCGCTTCTCATCTGCCAAGACAAATCTCGAAGCGCTTATAGTTTGTATGTATGATTTGTATGGAGCTGCAGGATGGAATCCAGAACACATTTCCTTATGGGGACAATTGAGTGTATCATATCGTATCATCTCGTATTTGGTTGTAGGCCAAAATGTGAGATTAAATGAAATATTTAGTTTCGCAATTTCACCCTTTATCATTATATTTTACTATGGAGTCTGTTTACTTCTTTCTGATCTACACCTTTTCAAATTATTTATTCATTAAAGACTAATTATTGAATTTGAAGTTCACATATTGCTTTTGATAAATGTAGTGTAAAGTCTTTTGCACAGTAAGTCCGCTGCAGGTGGTTTGTTTGATTGACAGTACAGATGAACACACCTTGGTTAAAAAACATTGGAATCTGCATTTTCTTAATACTAATTGTGTCAGGGAGCTTTAGGGGTGTTGTATGCTTGCAATACTAAATGCATTACAAATGTATGTTTTGACTGCACCAGGGCCAACAACACAACACATTTGTAAATGTTGTACTTACAAGATTTAGGTCAATAGAATCAGCACCAGCCCTTAGGCTTATTTAAAGCAAATGCACTTGTATGTTTCTTGCTGTTCTGAATGTGTAGCTCTATGGTTGATTGCACTTATTGTAGATACCCTTAGATATAAGCTTCAGGCAAAAGACATGTAGGGTACAATTCCTGCATAGAAGTGTTCTACACAAATGGAACACAAGCTTCTTTAGTTTGAAAGTATCACTCCAGGTGTTCATGAGAGCAGAGGTGGGAGAAGTACAAGTAAAAGTCCTGCATTCAAAATGTACTCAAGTAAAAGTAGAAAAGTATTTGCATCAAAATATACTTAAAGTAGTCATTGTGCAGATTGGTCCATTTCAGAATAATATATATGATATGTTTTATAATGATTGATCATGAAAGTGTTCTCAAAGCTGGTAAAGGTGCAGCTAGTTTGAATGACTTTGTATACTGCAGGGTAGCTTGTGAATTTACTCCAGGTGGAACTAAAGTCTGATTTAACACTTGATTAGATTTCACATCATTCATCCAGATCTGTGAAGTAACTAAAGGTATTAAATACATGTAGTGGAGTAAAAGTACACCATTTACCTCTGAACTGTAGCGGAGTAAAAGTACTAAGTAGCATAACAAGTAAAGGTCTCTCAAAACTGTACTTAAATACAGTACTTGAGTAAATGTACTTAGTTACTTTACACCTCTGACGCTCCAGCACTCTCCTCCGTGTTAATCACTCCTGAACGAGGCCTGTCCTGTGTTCCTCTCCAATCCGACTAATGTCCCGGCTCAATCCCGTTCCCCTCCATTTCCCCCCCGCTCCGTCCTGTCTCTCATGTGTCTCACCTCTCCTGCTCCCGCTGGCCTTCTCTCCATCAAGATCAATGCGTTTCGCCTGAGAGGGAACCAACGCCGGGTCACACACACACACACACACACACACACACACACACACACACACACACACACACACACACACACACACACACACACACACACACACACACACACACACACACACACACACACACACACACACACACACACACACACACACACACCAGCTGAATCACAGGCAGAAAGGTTACATTGATCTTAGTCATGGGTGAGATTGCAAAAGCCTTCATCCCTCATCTCTATCTCTCTCTGCCTTGTTCTCCCACTCTCATTGTATGTCTATACCTCTCTCCCCATGCTTTCCACTCTTTGTTTTGGACCCCATCCGCCCCCCTCCCCCACTCCTCCCACCCCCTCTCCCGTCCTCCATCACCTGCTTCTGTCTCTGTTTCTCTTTCATTTGCTCCTCCTCCCCTCTATCCTCCGTCATCGTCCTCCTCCCCTCTGAGTGCTGGTAATATTCGCTATAAATCATGACCACCCTGACACACACACACACACACACACACACACACACACACACACACACACACACACACACACACACACACACACACACACACACACACACACACACACACACACACACACACACACACACACACACAGCGACAGCCAGCTGTACATTGCCGCGGCTTGCTTACGTTGCTAACCATGCATTAACTATGCATTGGCTCCTTTCATGCATTCTGATGCGTGTGTGTGTGTGCGTGGTAAATCTCCAAATGATTTCGCTTTGCAGTCAAATAGCTGTATTAGTCATCGGCACACAAACGCACACTAACAGGCCTAACACACACCGAGATAATCATCACATCTTCTGAGAAGTTCCTCTTATAATAACTCGCCACTATTCAAGCAGGCCAGTGAGTTGGAAGCAGTCGGATCAGTGATGAGATCCTCGGCTGCAGGACGTGAGCAGAGTTCAGATTTATTTCGGAAAGGAAGAATGCCTATTGGGAGAGAAGCATTTTCTGCTCTTTTCCGTTACACTTTCTCCTCATTCTGATTCCCTCATTGAGCCATTGAAAGAAGAAACGTGTAAAGGAAGAAGCATGCATATAATTTACGAATGTTAAAGTAGAAACACGCTTTCAAATGCTCCATCCTGCATTTAAATGTTTTCTAAAGAGACAGTTTGTTACAACTTGCATCTGTTTACAAGGTTATGGCCATGACTATCAGTTTTGTACAAAAGAGATTAAAAAACCTCAACAAATCAAGGCCATGATTTAGTCGTTCTTGCACCTGATATGTAATATTCCATCCATAGATCCATCCCACAGTTAGACCCAACAGCTGGGTTAGGGGGATCCAATAGAAGGGTTCTTTCCTCACGATACCTACGTTCCAGTGGCATTAAATTGTCTGTCTGCATTTTTCTAGCGAAGCTTTTTGACAATGTAGAGGCAGTCCAAACACCGAACTGACCTCCAGTCTCCAGTGCTGATGCATGCAGTTAGATGGGCCTTGGATTGCAGCTTAACAAAGAAACTCTTGTGTTTTTAAGATAAACAAGCATTAAAGAGGTCCTATTCTGCCTAATGGGTTCCCCCTCCCCTGTAGTGTGTTATATGGGTTTGTGTGCATGTAAATGGTCTGAAAAGAGCTGTGTTCCCTCCAGAGGGAGTTTCTCTCCATCACACTCCCCCTCTGCCTCAAAAAAACTCCTATGTTTATCTCTGTAACATAGTGACATCACTATGTAAAACAATCTTATTGGCTAACGCTCCAAAACATTGTACGTGATCTCTAAGGACATCTCTAAGTGGTTGACCGATCACAACAGAGCCGGCCAGCTAACCAATCAGAGCAGACTGGGCTCTGGTTATATCTCTCACAGGCTCCGCCCTCTACTGGACTCTATGGGTACTACCCTCTATGCAAGCATTCACCTACTGAGATTTCCGGGGCGGGCCTACCTGAATGCGCGCGCATCTCACCGTATAAAAGGAGGCCTCGCCTCCTGACTATCATCCCTTTCTCTTCAGCGAGCGGGCAACATCTGAAGCAGAGATAAGACGTTTGAAAGAAGAAGAAAGAGTTATCATATCTCAAGGGCCTGTCCTTCGTGCCCTGGCTTAGATAGCGGGCGCCGATCCCCACCACCTCTCCTTCGAGTGTTTGGGGGACCAGGATATGGCCGAGGCGGTGCCATTCACGTTCGCCATTCCTTCCGGGTCTGGCGTCCATGGAAGTCCACCGCCCAGGGCGCGTGGCCCTCGTAAAAGAGTGGCCGCGGTGCGCTGTACTCTCCCTGGATGATGATCATGGCGGCGGGTGTGTGGGCGATTATTGGGCCGCAAGTAGCTTGGTCCACGGGCCTTGCCCCTGGCCCGGTTCCCCCGGGGACTGGTGCTCGGTGGCTTCACATGATATAGGGTTGACCCTACTTCATCACAGGCCGCCGCCGCTGCCTGCCGTGTGATGTCCCTGGGATATCACGCCGCATGGCACTTTCCAAAGAGGACCGTGTTGATCTCCTGGGAACCCCCATGTTTACGGAAGGGCTCTATGGATCGATCTCCTTGCTCACGGGATGAGGAGTAATCGCAGCGTGGCTGCTTTTTGCCCATCCCCAGAGGAATAAACACTGTCATACACTCCCCGCCCCCTGCTGTAAACCCCAGTAGAGGGAGCCAGCAGGTGGGCGTGTGCACGTGAGTGGAATAAACCGAGTGCTGTCAAAGCACTGTGCCGTTTCAAGAGACGCTATTGCCGGCGTGCTGTTGTCAGAAAACACACCTCGCCTGGTATAATAGCTCCGATTAATGCATTTCACCGTTGAAGGGGAAATACAGTGTTAATACGTGGGCGCGCGGCCCTCGTAAAAGAGTGGCCGCGGTGCGTTCAGGGACCTCCGCAGGAGAACGGTGGTTTACGTTTGTAAACTCTAGTTCCAGAGTGATGTGTGTGTGTGGGGAAAATGCATTCAGTAAAAACGATTGCATTTATCCCAGAGTAAGAGTCATCTCTCTCCACAATTCCACTTTTCCCCATAATGTCCGTTTCAAAGAGACGGCATTGTGACGGCGCGCGCGGCCCCCCTCCCCCGAGGGCAGGCCGCGGTGCATTCAAAGACCTCAGTAGAGAGAAGAGTCACCGCAGCGCGCGCTCCTCCTCCACAGGCTTTCCTGCAGACGAGGGAGCGCAGCGCGACCGTGAGACGAAGGGAGAGGTGCCGGCACGGAGATCCCGTGCCCGCGGCGCCCTCCACCTCTTCGGCCCACCCCGTGGAACCGGCGTGCCGGCACTCATGGGGACGGGCTGCCCGTCTTCACGGATCTGACTGGCGGGGGGAGAAAATATCTCCGCCCGGGACGAGAGGGCGAATCCCGCCTCCTCCCTGTATAATGCACAGATCACTACGTTTTTTAATAAAAATAAGGTTGATCTGTATCCTCATCGAAGTGTCTTTTGTTTCCACAAATGCTACACTTACACACAATGTTAACCATACAAATTCCCCATTCGCTGCCCCAGCTGTAGCTCCTGTAAAGGAGGTGGCTAGTGGGCATGCGCAGATGAGAGGGATGAACCGCAGGGAGTGCTATCTAAAGGAGAGCGCTATGCGGGTACAGGGACATTATGGCCAGTGTATTGCTCTCAGAGAACACACTATGCCTAGAGCAAAGACTCCAGTTAATGCAGTTTACCGTAGTGGTGAGAACAGCATTATGGTGGAGCGCGCGCTCACACAAGAGCGTGAGGCGGTGCGTTCAGGTACCTCAGTAAATAATCGGCCCTTTCTGTGTCGACCCTCCATGGGCAAATCTTCCATTCATGGGGAGTTTTGCAGCGGAACGGGTCACCAGAGAGTATCACAGCTTCATAGCTGCGGCCCCACAGCTGAGGGCTTCTCCATAAACACAATGTTATGGAAACTCAGCTGTGTACTAATAAGGTGGATGGACATCTCCTTTTATGGGCATGCGAGAGGTAAATCTGTCCTCCCGTGTAATGTGCTTGATGCGCCGGTGAAGATGGCCGCATCGTCTTTGTGCTCCTCTCCAACTTTGCCCATTTTCGTATTTTGTACATATTTATTTTACTTTTGCCGTTTTACTTTTAACATGGTTCGCAACATGCAAGCCGACCGCACCTACTCTGCCATACAATATAGCAGAGAGGAACTTCTTCAATTGCGAAACTTCGTGGACAATAATAACCCTCCGACAGACAATGGAGATTCGCCATGGCTACCTGTTGCTGTTCTACCTGAGAGACGCAAGAAGAAAACAAAGCGTGGATGCCGGGCCGGGCTGCTGGTCAGACTGAGGAAACGAGAGAATCGACCCCCTCTTCCGAGTATTCTTCTGGCTAATGTTCAATCCATTGAAAATAAGCTAGATGAACTCAGAAGCCGGATTGCTTTTCAACGGGACATTAAGAACTGTAACGTGTTAATTCTCACTGAGACTTGGCTCAACCCCGCTATCCCGGACTCCGCCATTGTTCCTGATGGATTCTCTATTTTTCGTCAGGACCGGACTGCTAACTCGGGGAAAAGTAAGGGAGGCGGTGTGTGTGTAATGACTAATAACAACTGGTGCTCAGATGTGAAGATTATTTCTTCTGTTCCGCTCATCTAGAGCACCTCATGATCACATGCCGGGCCTTTCATCTGCCGAGGGAATTCACATCTGTTGTGATAACAGCAGTGTATATCCCCCCGCAGTCGCTCGCCGACAACAACACGGCACTCGATCAGCTGTTTGGGATTATTGATAAAACCGAGACTTCACGGCCAGATGCGGCGTTCGTTGTGGCCGGAGATTTCAACACCGCCAACATGAAGAAGGTTTTGCCAAAATATTACCAACATATCAGCGGCCCGACGTGAGACTGTTAAAAAATTGAACTGTTGAAACAACTTCAAAACATTCTTCAGCTACTCAATAATATGTATCTAATACCTAATATATATATATATATAATTCCAATAACTTGTATATAGACTCGTACTGCACTATTCCACATCATCACTTTATTTTATAACCTTTTTTCTTTTTGTATTGCTCTTGCTCTTATTGTTATTATGTTATTATGTTGCATTGTTGGAGAAGCCTGTGACATAAGATTTTCAACTACATAATTACTCTGTAGCTATGTCAGATTGACAATAAAGAACCTTGAACCTTGAGATGGGTTTCCTCTCAGCAGAGATTCAGGCTCTGATGCAGAAACAGGCTGTGTCTGTTGTGCATCCTCAGCACAAGGAAAAGGGTCTTTATTCTATGTACTTCCTAGTTCTCAAGAAGACAGGGGAATTCAGACCTATTCTAGATCTCCGCGGCCTGAATCGCCACATTTCCTGCAGGAAATGTTGCATGTTAACTGTGAAACAGTTACTGGGGCTTGTGCAGCCAGGCGATTGGTTCACCACCATCGACCTGAAAGACGCGTACTTTCACGTAGAAATTGCTCCAGAGCACAGAAAGTATCTGCGTTTTGCCTTCCAGGGTGTAGCCTACGAGTACAACAGGCTGCCGTTCGGCTATTCCCTATCCCCACGCACATTCAGCAAATGTGTGGCCACAGCGCTTCAACCGCTGCGCGCCCACGGCATGAGAGTTTTCCTTTACCTAGACGACCTCATCCCGCGGGGTCTTAAAAAGTCTTAAATTTGATAATCTGAATTTAAGGCCTTATAAAGGTCTTAAATATGACAAAAAAAATAAGAAAGGTCTTAAATATGATTTAGAAGGTCTTAAAAATGATCGGATTTGAAAGGTACTTCTGGGTTGCGATCGCGTCTAAATGTGTTTTGGGGGAAATGTCCGGGCTGCAAAGTAACCAGTACGGTAAGAGCCTTTCAGTTCCCCCCAACAATTTGTATTGAAATGGAACATGGAACCAGTAATCACTAACTTTGTTTCCCCCGGCCCCTTATCGGAGAACACCCAGCTAGTAACCTAGCAACCAAGCTTCAGCTAGCGGCAGTCAGAAACTCATGTCTCTTCGAATCTACTTACAAATAAATATGGGGAAGTGTAAGTTCAACCGTATTTGGTTGGAAAACATCGAATTTAGTGCTTGGTTGAAACCAGTGGAGGGGAATGTGTTTGAAGCCCGCTGCACCTTTTGCAAAATAAATTAGCGTTTGTTTTGCTAATGTAGCGTTAGCTAGTGCAGCGTTAGCTAGTGCAGCAGCTCCCGCAACAACACCGGGGGACCTCCAGGTGACGTTTGGGTCTACGTCAACCCTAAAAGCGGAGGTGCTGTAGACGCTAAATACCGTAGTTAAACACCAATCATACAACAGCAACGATGAAAGATTGTAGCCAAGGCAGCAGAGCTCTGAATATAGCTCGCTTTACATTCTTGCCATGAAATAGGTCTTAAATTATATTCAAAGTGGTCTTAAAAAGGTCTTGCAGGAACCCCGTCATGGCTGGGTCACGGGAACAGGCAATGTTTTGCACAGCACGATTGATCACACACCTAACCAAATTAGGCTTTGCGATCAATTGGAAAAAGAGCACCCCCATACCTCACCAACAGGCGTTGTATTTGGGAGTGGTGCTCGATGCAGACGCGCTGCGTGCCACCCTGTCAGAGAGCAGGCGTGCGTCCCTTCTCCGGGCGGTGCACAGGCTGCGACAGGGGGCAACAGTGACAGCTTTAACTGTCATGCAGACTCTGGGTCTCATGGCGGCTGCTCACATGGTGGTCCCGTTGGGGTTACTACATATGCGCCACCTGCAGAGGTGGTTCTCCAGGCTGCGTTTGGATCCCAAGAGGCAAAAACGGCGGCTGGTGACCATCCCCCCCTCAGTGGAGGGCAACCTCCGGTTTTGGGGGTCCCCGGATCACCTCCGGAGGGGGTCTCCACTGGGATGGGTAACCTCCTAAATCACAGTGTTCACGGATGCGTCCAGAACAGGATGGGGAGGGACCTGCCTGAAGAGAGCTATAGGTGGGTGCTGGGCTCTAACAGAGTCTCGACACAGCAACCTCCTAGAGCTACGGGCGGTAGTGTTAGTCCTCCGGCATTTCATGCCCCTAATTCAAGGGAGACATGTAATGGTCAGGAGCGACAACAGCACCACAGTGGCTTATATCAACAGGCAGGGCGGAGTTCGCTCCGCCGCCTTGTTGACCACAGCGGAGAAACTGTGGTTATGGGCTTCAGAGGTGGTGTTATCTCTGAGAGCCCTCCACATCCCGGGACTGGAGAACAGAGGGGCCGACCTCATGTCGAGGGGCGGCCCCCTGCCAGGCGAGTGGGTGCTTCACCCGGAGGTGGTGAAGCAGATCTGGGCCCAGTTCGGGAGAGCGGAAGTGGACCTGTTCGCCAGCCGGCGCAACAGCCACTGTGCCCTGTGGTTCTCCATGGCCCTGAGCGACGACCCGCCCTTTGGGGTGGACGCGTTTGCACACGAGCCATGGCCAAGGAAGCTGCTCTACGCCTTTCCACCGCTGCGTCTCATTCTCCCTCTCCTGGGGAGAGTGAGGCGAGAACGTCTGTCAGTCATTCTAGTGGCTCCGGACCGCGTCGGGGCGCCGTGGTACTCAGAATTGACACAGATGAAGGTGGGCCAGCCCTGGGTGGTTCCCCAGTTCTGGGGGGCGATGTCTCAAGAGGCAGGTGCAATCGGGGCGTTACCCACTCTCGGCCAACCTCTCCAGGCTTGGCTCCTGAGAGGGACAGGCTGAGACAGGATGGATTGTCTGACAGTGTTATTCAGTCGATCCAGGCAGCTAGAGCGGGATCCACCACAGCCTGTTACAGGCCAAAGTGGCTGGGATTCCAGCGATGGTGTGAGGAGCGGAGAATAGAGCCCCTATCTTGTGAGTTAGGCTCTATTTTATCCTTCTTACAGTTACTGGTGGACAGAGGGCTTGCGCATTCAACTAGGGCTGCTCGATTATGGCAAAAATCATAATCACGATTATTTTTGTCAATAATTGATATCACGATTATTAAATACGATTATTCATTGACTTTGAAAACATCCATTTATTGAACTTTAAAACAAATAATAATTTGAACAGTATCTTTTTAACTGTTGATTACCCTGAACGTATAATTCAACTGAAAACCCAATACAAAAATAAATGATACATTTGAATAAAATAAATAATATCAAAATAATAAATACCAATAAACAAGATCTACAAATATTTTGGAGCGCTACTAAACATATATAAATATGATAAATAAAAATAAATTAGATCAAATATGTTCTAGTGCACTGTCACAACCTAGCAAAGCAAAATAATCGTTTTTTTTTATTATGTTGTTTTCGTAATTGTGGCAGGCCAAAATCGTAATTGTGATTAAAATACGATTAATTGCACAGCCCTACATTCAACAGTGAAGGTGTATGCAGCAGCCATCTCGTCCTGCCATGAGGGATTTTGGCGGCAGGTCAGCCTTTAGTCACACTGATGTCGCGGTTTTTGCAGGGGGACAGGAGGCTGCGCCCAGTAGTGCACGCCTCCACCCCGCAGTGGGACCTGCCCCTAGTGCTCGAGGCTCTGGTCTCCGAACCATTTGAGCCTCTGGAGCTTTCCTCCCTAAAAGCACTGTCGTGGAAGACAGCTTTGCTTCTTGCCTTAACGTCAGCCAAAAGAGTGTCCGAGTTAACCGCTCTGTCGGTGCACCCGAGCTGTTTACTGATTCGGGGTGACCGGAGCGGGCGACACTCAGACTGAACCCCTCCTTTGTGCCCAAGAGCCTAAGGAGTGCGTTCAGGTCGAGGGCTATTCAGTTAGGGGGTTTTAGTCTTCCCCCCCAGGGTGGGGCCAGGGAAGCTGAACTGCACCTCCTCTGCCCGGTGCGTGCGCTAGCATGTTATGTGGAGCCCACGGCTGCCCTTAGACGCACCGAACAGCTGTTCGTGTGCTTCGGGGGCGGTGTGATCGGGAAAGCTCTGTCCAAGAAACGCCTGGCAGGCTGGCTCTGCGAGTGCATTGCACATGCCTACGGACAGGCGGGGAGGGCCTGCCCTACGGGGATTCGTGCGCACTCCACAGGGGCTGTGGCTGTGTCAACAGCCTTATTCAATGGTGTGAGTGTGGAGGATATGTGCACAGCGGCGTCTTGGCCCCTTCATAAGGTTTTATCTCTTGGACATGTCTGGTTCTTTCTCCTCGTCTGTGCTTGCTGGGGCAACACAGGACTGGTGAGGAAGGGGCCTTTGAGGGGTCCCGGGATGGGCGAGGTACGTGCTGGGCCCTTACAGGGCTGGAGGGCTACTCTCCTCCTGCCGAGAGGCAGGAGGGGGGTAGCCCTCCACGCTTTAGTCCACACACGCTCTGCACGGGGTCAGTGTTTGAGTGTGGGGCATGGGCACTGGCCCTGTGATCCTTAGGGACTCAGGGAGGTGGGTGCACAGTGAGCCCATACAGGGCTGGGGGTTCTCCCCATCTGCCTATGGGCGGAGGGGGGGGGCCCAGCACTGTTTTGTGAGCACACTTTCTGCGAGGTAAGCGCAGCAGAGTGTGCTCTGTCAGCCGCAGCCCAGACTTCTCCACGGTCACAACCGGGTTAAGGGGGAGTGTGGGGCAGCAGCTGCTGACCAGAAAAGCCGGTCAGGGGCAGTAGGGTGGGATGATGTTGTTGGACGACAGTGCGCGTATACATCAGGGCTCAACCCACTGTACCCATAGAGTCCAGTAGAGGGCGGAGCCTGTGAGAGATATAACGCTGGGTTACGTATTGTAACCCTTGTTATATAAACACAGGCGGAGCCCTCTACTCAGGGCACTGTCTGTCCTATATCGCTCGCTGAAGAGAGGTGTAGGATGATAGTCAGGAGGCGAGGCCTCCTTTTATACGGTGTGATGCACGCGCATTCAGGTAGGCCCGCCCCGGGGCCGGCTACGTCTATAGAAATCTCAGTAGGTGAATGCTTGCATAGAGGGTAGTACCCATATAGTCCAGTAGAGGGCTCCGCCTGTGTTAATATAACAAGGGTTACAATACGTAACCCAGCGTTTCAGACAGAGGGTGAAAAGAGGTGCTGCAGCACAGGCAGTTTGAGAAAAATAAAGAGCTTTTTGAACATTAAAGCATGGAGACATGTCCCAGTAGAGACACTACATACTAATATGAACTTGAAAATGAGCGTAATATGCCCTCTTTAATTTGTGAGCTAGAATATTCTTCGGGCTTGTATGCTGCTCATGCTCTTTCTGCATATCATGTATTTCTGTTTGCCATGTATATAAATGTTATGTTCATAAATGTTGTATGTGACAGGACTACGGATGGAAACTAGCTCAAAGCTAAAATTCGGCTCATTTACATTTAAAAGCATTATTTTGTTTAAAATGTTCATTAATGTGCACTGTCCCGGTTCAAATAAACGATTAAATGAAAATGAAAAAGGCTGATACATTGACAAAAAAGTGCATTCATGCCCTTATATGGAAAAAAATGTTGTAGCTCCAGGCAATGCACCATATTGACCCTTCATAACTAAATATAATAATAAACCCATTAACATATCCTAAAAGCTAATTATCTGAAAATATCCCTAACCCTACCCAAACACTGTTCAGTTTGTCAATACACTCCAGTCCAACACTTTCTCATTGGCTAGACAATAGCTGGTGTTACCCTTTTAGTGCAAAAATAATCAGGTTAAAAATAATTTAATATGGTTCAAAAAGGTTTTTATGTCTATTTAAAAGGCTAGCGGGAAGAGTGCAAGGACCTATCGATTGATGGAAGGCGGGACTTTTAGTACACCCACACTTTCATTGTGGGACTAAAGCCCTCAATGGTTATTTACAGAAAGCCAGACCAACAGACCAGCGCTCTCCCAAAGCATGGTGTAGTGAACCTGCTTTAAGTATCTCAAAGTCACCAAAGTGGTGACGATGTAATCCACACACTCTTATATCCTCTTTATATCCTTTACCAACAATAGTCCCTTCCAAAGCGAGTGATGAAGTGATGTCAACATGTCTTGATTACTCACCCCGAGGCTAAATGAAGCTTAATTAAAGAGTCTATGTCCAACCAAGGACAAGTGCCTGAAGCTGGAGGAGGAGGAATGAATCAGTGCGCCTTGAACACTGCCAAAATTATTCAAATATTTAATTGGTGCTTTGGTCTTGGAACAAGGTTACAATGTGTAATATGTGACGGGGCAAAAAAAAAAGCTGTCAGCTCCTCAGAGAGATTGTATACAAGCCGACAATAATATCTTACAACCTACAACGTACATTTACTCAAGTATTGTACTTTTTGACATATTTGTTCTTTACTTAAGTATTTCCATTTAATGCTACTTTATTCTTCCACTCTATGCAAATAGTGTACTTTTACTCCCCTACATTTATTGTACCAATTACAGTTAGCAGTTACTTTGTGCATATACAAACACATGATATGCAGATATTGTATAATGCAGTATAGTACTACTACTCTACACAGTATTTCCAAGTTTTTCCAACATTGACAACAATACTAAATTGCTCTGACATGTATAAAAAACATAATAACATAATACTGTGAAAAGATCCATTCTGTGTATTGAGAACATTTAGTTTTGATACTTGAAGTACATTTAGCTGATACTTCTTCTGTCCTTTATATTATTCTGAAATGGGTCATTGTGCAGAATGAGTACTTTTACTTATTGTACTTCAAGTAACTTTTGATGCACATACTTTTGTACTTTTACTTAAAGGTGGGGTAGGTAAGTTTGAGAAACCGACTCGAGATACACTTTTTGTTACATTCCATGGAATGCTCTTAACATCCCGATAGCAATGAATATCTTAAGTGCTTTGACAAAAAATCCATTAAAAAATGTCATCTGTGGAAGCCGTAGTACTGTAAAAAGCTCGACCAATCATCTGAGCCGGCCTGGCTAAAATAACTGGATGGCCTACCTGCCTGTCAGCCTTCCATCTGTGCACAAACTTATCTCGTGCCCTCATTGGTCATGTGCGCGTTCGTGTGTGTTGGAGGAGGGGCTCTGTAAGGAAGTGGCAGATTTTTTCCGGTTGTGTATTTTCAAATTCTAGCGCACTCGAGCTGGTTTCTCCAAAATTACCTACCCCACCTTTAAGTAACATTTTGAAATCAGAACTTTTACTTGTATCAGAGTATTTTGAGACCATATTATTTGTACTTTTACTTAAGTAAAGGATCTGTCAATGGGAAAATAGAATGTAAAAAAATAAGCATTTCTTTTCTAAGAGGCCTTGACTACTTGGGTATGTGCAGCATGCCGGGATGTGGTATATATGGCTCTTAGTTGACACATCTGGATGCTTATAATTCTTCCAAATGGGCTCATATACAGACTTTGCTAAAGTGTGCGCACAGAATTCAGAGAGGAGTCTGACTGACTGGTGAATAAATCGTTTATTTCCAGATGGCCTAAGGCTGACTATAGAAGGAACCCTGTCTACCGGCTCATTCTTTCTCTTGTTTTGTCAAAAGAAACAGGTTTTATTGCTTCTTTCCAAAATTGAATTGCCTAACTTAAGCTGAGTGTATGGAGTTACAAGCAGCCAAATGTATTGAAGTACTTTTGATATTATCCTGTTGGGAAGTTTGATCTTTAACTGTGTATCACAATTAGTTAAGTGTGGCAATCTCTTAAGGACGTCATTTACCTTTATCTATGGTGAAAAACTAACAATTAACTTGTTCCTTTTCTGTTTTTCCTTCACACTAACAGTTGGACACTGTCAGTATGTTACTAAAGAGTAAAAGGGAGTTTTTAGCTGTTAATAAACAACACACATGTAGTCAAGGATAGACATCATAGTATATTTTCTCTTACAGCTCCTGCAAAGATGATTTTACTGTATTCTTTTTTGTATATTGTTTCTTAACCTGCTAATAAATGACTACCAAAGCTGCCATATACATAGAGTAACAACATTTGAGGTAACAACACCTGTTGATTGTTTAGATAATCATTACATTGCATTGCATTTAGCTGACGCTTTTATCCAAAGCGACTTACAATAAGTGCATTCGACCAAGAAGATACAAACTTGAAGAAAACAGAATCATATCATCATACATATAAGTACATCAGGTTTCATAGAGCTAAAACATTTCAAGTGCTACTCAACTGGCTTTAGATAAGCCAGTCCTGTATTAGTATATAAGTGCTCTGTTAGTAATTTTATTGCTCGAAGTGGAGTCGAAAGAGATGAGTTTTCAGTCTGTTCCAGAAGATGTGTAGGCTTTCTGCTGTCCTGATGTCAATGGGGAGCTCATTCCACCATTTTGGAGCCACGATAGCAAACCGATGTGTTTTTGCTGATGGGAACTTGGGTCCCCCTCGCAGTGCGGGTGCAGCGAGCCGTTTGGCCGATGCAGAGCGGAGTGCACATGCTGGGGTGTACAGTTTAACCATGTCCTGGATGTAGGAAGGGCCAGATCCATTCACAGCATGGTACGCAAGTACCAGTGTCTTGAAGTGGATTCTAGCAGTTACTGGAAGCCAGTGAAGGGAGCGGAGGAGCGGTGTGGTGTGGGAACATTTAGGAAGGTTGAAGACCAGACGAGCCGCTGCATTCTGGATGAGCTGCAGAGGTCGGATGGCACATGCAGGTAGACCAGCCAGGAGGGAGTTGAAGTAGTCTAGGCGTGAGATGACGAGAGCCTGGACCAGAACCTGCGTCACTTTCTGGGTCAGGAGGGGACGTATCCTCCTGATGTTGTAAAGAGTGTATCTGCAGCAGCGGGTTGTAGCAGCGATGTTTGCAGTGAAGGACAGGTTGTTATCTAGGGTCACACCCAGATTCCTTGCAGTCTGAGTCGGGGAAACAACAGAGGGGCCGATGTTGATTGTTAGGTCAAGAGTGGGACACTCTTTTCCAGGAGGAAAAAGCAGTTCAGTCTTGTCAAGGTTGAGCTTGAGGTGGTGAGCAGACATCCATTGTCTGCTAGACAAGCAGAGATGCGTGCGACGACCTGGGTTTCAGAACGGGGAAAAGACAGAATTAATTGGGTGTCGTCAGCGTAGCAGTGAAACCAGACTGGTGCGGATCAAGAAGGTTGTTCTGATGGAGATAACAGGAGAGTTGTTTAAAGACAGCGCGTTCAAGTGTTTTAGACAGGAACGGGAGGAGAGAGACAGGCCTGTAGTTTATAACATCAGACGGGTTGAGAGTGGGTTTCTTTAGGAGAGGGTTTACTCTTGCCTCCTTGAGACAGTTTGGAAAGTGACCAGAAGTTAGAGAAGTGTTGATGAAATGGGTGAGAAACGGTAGAATATCAGGAGCGATAGTCTGAAGGAGGTTTGAGGGGATAGGGTCCAGAGGACAAGTGGTAGGACGGGCAGAGGTAATGAGGGTAAGAACCTCACTTGGAGAGAGAGGGGAAAAGGAGGTTAGTGTGTGGGTGAAAGGTGGGACTGGAGACCCAGTAATGGTGAGTAAAGGTGGGTCTGGTGACCCAGCGGTGAGTAAAGGTGAGTCAGAAAAAGAAGAGCGAATATCATCAACCTTTTTTTCAAAGTAGTTAACAAAGTCGCTTGACAGAAGGGAGGAGGGGGAAGGGGCTTTGGGGGGGTTCGAGGAGGGTGGAGAAGATAGAAAATAGTTTTTTGGGATTGGAATAGGAAGAATGGATCTTATCTTGAAAGAAAGTGCTTTTTGCCTGAGAGATCGAAGAAGAGAAAGAGGAGAGGAGAGCCTGATAGGTTAGGAGGTTGTCATGGTGTTTGGATTTCCACCATTTCCGCTCAGCTGCCCGAAGGATGCTTCTATTAGCACACAGTGTGTCATTTAGCCAGGGAGCAGGAGGGGACTGACAAGGCTGCCAAGATGTAAGAGGACAGAGAGAGTCCAGAGAGGATGAAAGAGTCGAGAGGAGAGTTTCTGCAGCAGAGTTTGGAGGCAGAAGTTGGAACGAGTCAGAGGAAGGGAGGGCTGAGAGCACCGATGAGGTAATAATTGAGGGGGAGAGGGAACGAAGGTTACGGCCGACAGGTGCAGAATTAGAAGAGATTAGTTTGTTATGTTTGGAAAGGGGTAGAGAGAATGATATGAAAAAGTGATCCGAGGTGTGGAGCGGGTTTACAGAGGGGTTAGTAATAATTGCGAGAGGTCACATGAACAGGAATGGAGAATACATTACATTTCATTTAGCTGACGCTTTTATCCAAAGCGACTTACAATTACCAATTACAGGGACATTCTCCCTGGAGTAACTAAGGACTAAGTGCCTTACTCAAGGGCACACTAGTGGTGGTGTTCCTGGCGGGATTTGAAGTCACAACCTTCCGATCTTCAGCCCACCTCACTATCCATTAGACCACCACTATCCCAATATACACATGTTTTAGCATGAGGGGCTAATAAACACCAGCGATACTTAGCTCAATCAAAGTAGGATTGACCTCCTCTTTGCCTCCCTTGTGACTCCCGCAGGACTCTATTGTCTTCGTCTGTCTGACGCTCCAGGAAATTGCTGCCTAAAATGGACACTAGTCCTGATTGCTGAGTTGTCACAGCTGTGGGCCTACGCCCCTTTAATCAGTTAACTCTCTGCAGCTGATGGGCACCAGCTGAAACTGTCTCACTTCACACAATCAGCATAGCCTTCAGGGCTATTGAAATGCACTTTTTACAGACAAATGTCAGACTAAACCCTTGTTACAGAGGTTTTAAGTTAACCCTACTAAAATGACCCCTAGTAAAGCACTTAGTATTTGTACGATTGTTTAATCAAAGTGAACCCTAATCAAAGTGAACCCTAACAAGCAAATGTTTCAGTTTTTAAGATTTCTGAAAAAACAAGTTTACCCAGATTTCTGCCTGAAAAACAGGTATTTTAGCTGTTCTGAGATTTCAAAACACAATTTTAGGCAGAATAACTACAGAACAGTCATACAGAGTAGAATGAATGAAACAGAGAGGTCTAGAAACAAAAATAGAACTTACACAGGTTTCTGAATCAGCAGTGAGTCCTATCTGGTCGAGATTACACACGAACCATAAAACATCGAACCAGAATCCTGGATTCTGGTTCGATGTTTTATGGATATTGCTGGTTGTGTTGCTTTTATGTTTTCTATGTTTTCTATCCAAGGGAACACTTCAAGGTCTGAAGAGTAAAACCAATGTTAAAGTGCTCCACACTCAACTGGTTTTAAAAATAAGTCAGATTGTATAGAAACCTACTGTATCAAAATATTTGGGTATTTCTCACTTGATGTATTACTCTAGAGATCATTTTGCTAATGAGTTTGTGGTTTAAATTGCGAGTTTGAGGAATTTTTCAATACAACATGATATTCATTTTCTAAAATATGTTTTTATTTAGAGCAAAGTAGATACACATAGATACACTTATTTTACTGGTTGTTACTAGGGCTGTGCATCTTCACTGGTCTCACGATTCGATTCGATTACGATTATCCTGTCAACGATTCGATTCAATTCGATATCCCGATGCATCACGATGCATCACGATTCAAACCAATGCGTTGCATCCTCAATGTTCTATATTACTGCACATGGCTTATTTTTCATCAATGCATACATGCAGTAAATACATATGAACTCTCTTTTTATTATTTAGAAAGTGCTTCAGAAATCAATAACATAAATGTCTTGACATTAATTTATAAACCAAAATAAATTAATTGTATAGGTCTAGCCTCCCTATATCTGTGTGTGAAGTTGTTCCATCCTCAAAAACAAAAAACGAATGCTTCTGCAGTCTAGCTGCAGCTTCTAGCAACGGTCTTCTGTTAAAAAAAGGACACTGAATGTCCTGAATGTGGCATCACACACAGGACTTGAGTCTGAACACAGCAGACAACAGGAGTATTTACAATAGCATATAAAAACAAAAATACTGCATGTGGGTGCACACTTACATTCTCTGTCTTACTGTTACATAAATCCCATGAATGTATGAGATTAAGTTAGCTTCATCATATCTCAATCAGTGATTAAGTGAATAATAAAGTTTCTATCGGGTCACTATCAGCCTGTCACTCATTATTTTCAGGGAGGAGACGGTGATCGCGGAAGCTTTTTTCCTCCTGCCTTCACAAACTTTACACACGTATATATCGTCTGAAAGTTGCTAGAGGACATTCATACTCTGCAATCCAAGACTTAATTAAATCCACCAAAAACCTGACATGATTGTAACGCGATTATTTTTGAAAAGCATAAATCCTTGTGTCTCTGAGCCGCAGCGACACGGAGTGATTCAGAGCGGGTCCTTCTGCTGTTGGTTCTGGACTGGTGTTCTTGTGTTGGTGGATAAAGCAGACTGCTCCGTGTTTGGTGTTGCTGGTCTGTTCCCTGATCTCTGCGTCACCGACCGATTTGATATTAAAGTGACAGAAAAAAAAACTTTATAGTAAAGCCGCGGCCGGAAAATCAGGAAGCAAAGTTACTACGCTATAATCGATTATCTTCCGTCACTGCATCGATACCGAATCGTCCACGTCCGCATCGCAATGCATCGTAGAAACGATTATTTTCAACACCCCTAGTTGTTACCACACCATTGTCAGATTTCAGTGTTAACGTTCAACCCTGACGGTGGATTTTCGTTTCATAAAAGTTAATAATAACATTCTGGTTAACTTCAAAGCTCTTGTTCAGCGTTCAGTTATACTAAGTTTCACTTCTGGTTCCAAAAAGTCCACTTCTCATATGAAGACTATGGTTCTAGTATTTAAAGCGGAGTGGCGCAGCGGGCTGTGCGTTTGATCATCAGATCAAGGGGGCGTTGGGGAACTCCAGTTCGAAACCCGCTCCCGCCGCCACTGCGTCAGGCCGTTGTGTCCTTGGGCAAGACACTTCACCCGAATTTGCTCCTGTGGGTATTGTCCACAGTACATGTATGATACTAATGTGTACTTGTAAAGCGCCTTGATGACTTTGAGGTGTGAAGATGGGTGGTGTGGCGCAGTGGGCTGTGCATTGATCATCAGATCAAGGGGGCGAAACCCGCCGCCGCTGCGTCTGTAAAGCCGTTGTGTCCTTGGGCAAGACACTTCACCTGAATTTGCTCCTGTGGGTATTGTCCACAGTACATGACCGTTACATGTATGTATGTATGTGTAATGTGTATCTGTAAAGCGCTTTGGGTCATGGAAAAAGCGCTATAATAAATATAAGGAATTATTATTATTATTATTTAAAACTGATAATGCATTTTGATCATTTGATTTGCTGGAAGAAGAGATTGTGTATTTAAATGGGACATTTCTGGCTAAATAAAGGATACTATAATAAATTAAATGTAGAAAATGTGTAAATATCTCTCTTTTTTTAAATGGCCAAAAGCCAAATTCCCTGCAGAAAAAGAGCAGCAAATAATCTTTACAACACATTCTTAATAAGCTGCTTCAGATCGTTTTTGTTTCCCTGGCAGAAATGTCCCTAATATATTTTTAAGCGGTATTGATTTGAATAAAGTGCCCTTATTTATATGAAAGGCCGCGATCCCAAACCTATAAAGTGACCATCTGCCTGAGTACAGTCTTTCCTATAGAATCACCCCTCCTGCACATTTCATCAGCAGTAGCTTTATAAAAAAAACTATAACTCAGAAAAATGACTTCAGTTTGAGTGTTTGGATAATTAAATACAGACGAGGCAATGATTAACCAGCAGAGTCAGAGGTGCTTTGTCACTGCATTAAAGAGAAACACCGCGGCCAATCATAATGCGGTCAAATCTGTGGCCATTGCCCCTGAAATGACCTTCGCTGCTATATGAAGGGGTTTTATTGTCATTAGGTTTTTCTTACAGCCTGACCTTAATGTCTGGTCCAATCGCATCACATTACAGCAGCTCACAGTTACAGTAGCCCAGCTGTGCGTCAACATGATGCCAGAGTCAGGGGAGGAAGTCCTCCGCAGGGGGACTCACACACATACACGTTTGTCTTGCTGTTATTGTGGGGGCCCTGTGTAGACTACTTTCCCTGAGGCTAACCCCAACCCTCACCTTCGCTGAATGCTTCATTACATTTAGAGTCACAAGTCACAAATCCTCAGCTTGTGACTTGGAACAGCCATGCCTGTGAGAGGTATGTTGTTGTGTCATCTGTCACAGTCATGTTTAAAGGATATTATTCTCAGAAATCGGCCATGACACAGATTGCTTTTCTCCTTTGGAGTGAAATGTTCTGTCAGCGGAATAGTGTTTAGTTTGACAGTGAAAATTGGCTAATGTGCAATGTAACATCGGAGATTTTGAAAATTGGCTAATTCGTTAGCATAGAGGAAAAAGTGCAACATTTGAAATGTAAAGATATAGTTCTCGATGGTAGGTGCCAATCTTTTATTCTATTAACATACATATTGAATTATTTTGTGCAGGGGCCGACAATCGGCTACAAAGGCCCAAAACACTCCCATTAGGAGAAACGCCTGTCTCCTTAAAAAACAATGCAAATATGAAAAAATTAATTTGAATATGAAGAAACATCTTCACTAACTTGACGAAACATGCACTGCCATGAGGCTTCTAAAAACGCAGTGTAGATGAAACGCTGCAAATACAAAACGCTGCTAGAAGCTCAGAACACAACGGAAACGGGGTCTCTGGGATTATGAAGTTGGCAAACTGTCACTGTTTGCACAGTTAGTCTGTTTCATAATTGTAAGAGTTTTGTCGGTACATTGGAAATGACTATGTTAGCAATGTTAGCTAGCTAGCATATCTGCAATAATATCAGAAGGAATCATGCAATCACATTTTAATATAAGTCAATAAAATGTATATTTTAGCTAAGTTTCCAGTACCAGTGACAACTGGCCAACTTTATATTCCCCGAACACCAACAAGCGCTCCGGTCCCAGCTGTGTGCGTCATTGTTTAGTGTCCCTGTTTCGGTTGTGTTTTGAGCTTCTTGCAGCGTTCTGTATTTGCAGCGCTTTTAGTAAACAATGTGCATGTTATCTAAAGTTGGTGAATGTTTACGAAACGCTGCGCATGTGTTGTCTAGTTGGTGAAGATGTTTCTTAATTTGAATGTGTTTTAGCACTTTTGTTTTTCTATCTCCGTTTGCACCCGTCGGACACCGTAATTTTGCGTTAACAAAGTACATTTGGGGGAAATGTTACCTGGATTTGGTTTGTTATCATTCAGGCAAACAGAACATATTGAAAAACAGTATCTCTCTTTTTAAGTATCTAATTCTTCCCCCCTTTTTGTGTTTTTTTATTGTTGGCTGTAAACAGTTTGTACCTTGTTCTTTGGGGACAGCGGGTTTTGTTGACTCATGCTGCATAATCCACTTTTCTCTTGATCTGTATGTTCAGCATTTTCACTGTTTACCTAGCACAGTGTTATTCTAGCCAAAAGTCCCACTGAAAGTATCTTATTTATCAGTTAACTGAAGAAGCAGTGTCTGTTGGAAATATAGTAAAGATACAAATCAACAGCACAGAAGGTCGTTGAGAGCTTCTCCTGGACTTTCCAATGGCCTCTTTGTCACTTTTGCCACTCTTCACGTCTACCAGGGAAGACAATAACCTCCGGTTTCTCAGCGACTTCTACACCTTTAATTTCCTCTGAGTTTATTCTACTCCCTGTTTGATCAAGTTTCCCTTACCTAAACTTGAACCCAATCTTACCCCTCACACGAGTCATCTTATGTGACGATTAACCAGAGACCAGAAGCAGCAACTTTTATAAAGGGAGGCAAATACTTTGACAAACAGAATTTGACACTAGACCTGTGTTCATACTGAAGGTTCTTAGTGAACAATAGATCCCTGTTGCATATAAGCTAACATTGAATGTTAACTGTATAAGGCAAGGTTGCAACTAGAGCTGGTTGCAGGATTTACTGAGTCAGGAATCCAAATTCTGGCTATTCCAACCCCACTCTCCAAAGACATTTTGACTTTTTTTTAATCGTGTTGTTTTTATTATATTGACTCCTCTGTGTATTAATGTGTTTAATTAAATATATCTCCTTTAATAATGTTTTGATTGATTCTTCATACTAATAGGCATACAAGCTGGGAAAAGAATGACTAAACTTCTTCATTTTATTTAGCATAATTGTTGTCAACACATAGTTACTGGGCTTAAAAACATCAAGCTGAATAGATTTTCATGTTTTTGTACACCATAAACCACGTCAGTAAAAAGCCCGTTGTTAAAAATCTACAAATTGTATGCGTTTAAAAAAAAGGCTGTTGGTAACAAGTTGCTAAATGGACAACTAAATGTCAGCACGATCTTTAGCCTCCGTTAGCTTAGCGGTGGTGACGTGAAGTCATGTGACCATAATATAGTTTACAGCGCTAACGTTATTTTTTACTTCTGCCAAGTGCATTCTCTCTTCAACTATTATGAAAGCTGTGTGAATATGAACAAAACCTCCAAGTTTCATAAACATGTGTTTGCTACAGATCTTATTTTCTGCAATATTCCAAATGTAATGAAAAAATCAATGGATCAAGGGAGCCCTCGCCATGCCAACTTCTGGGTCTGCTTTCAAAAATGCTTCATCACTGCACCACTCTATTTCCATGATGAGTAATGTGATGTAAATGTGAATTACCAGCTGAGAAAGTTTTACAGGAATATCTGAGTTTTTAGTCCACTGTTAACTCTCCCCTTAAAATCTCAAAATCCACTGCCAGGACTTACTGTCCTCAATAGAAATTGCAACCTAGCATAACCTTGTTAACATCCATACATCACCCAGTCTGACACAATCACTCACTTATTACGCATCCTGTTTACACTTCCTGTATTTTGCTGCAGGGGATTGTGGGTGTTGAATAGAAATATTGACATGAAATGGTCCCATAGGTCCAGCCTGCACCGACTCCATGTCAAAAGTATTAACTGTCACACCCTCCAGCTCACGCACGCACGCACACACACACACACACACACACACACACACACACACACACACACACACACACACACACACACACACACACACACACACACACACACACACACACACACACACACATATAGGAATAGAACTGCATACAGGTATGCCAGACTAGTGCCTGTACCATTACTGCAGGAAGTACTCAAAAATACTCCACTTCACAAAAAAGTATGTAAGAATAATGAGGGAAATGTGCCTAAATTATGAAAATATCCCCTAAGATGGTTGAACTACTGTATGGTTTATGGTTATAATGTTATCACTCATTAATCAGTGGGGTTTTAAGATTAGCTCACTGTTGGCTAATTCATTCAAACTTAATTTGCAAATTATTCTCTCCATTCATTGATTGATTGGTAAACTCTGAAAATAGTGGGTAATGCTGTCAAAAGAGTACAAAGGGACACCTTGATGAGGTTTGTTTTATTCAACTACCAAAAAACCTCGTATTAAAACATTTATTTTTTAATTAAGCAATTCAAAGTAAAAGCATGAATGCAATAATGTTGTATCCATTATGCGTTAGCTATATAGTTATTGTCAACCATTTGTTTCTTTATTTTTTCCTTTTCTTCTCTGTTTCCAATGTGTGGATTGTTATCTAGTTATATGAATAAGTAATAATGTTGTTATGTTTGCCTCGTAACAAAAACAATTCCTTAAAATGCAAAAGAAAATAAGTAAAAGCAGTAAACGTTCATATTTCAGAAGTTTGAACGATAAGTATTTCTGCAAAAATCTTAATTTGTAAGGAAACTATAAAGAAATGTCAAATACAGGTAGTTGAGTACAATCTCTGAAAAATACATACACACACACACACACACACACACACACACACACACACACACACACACACACACACACACACACACACACACACACACACACTCATTACTGCAAAGAAAACACACACTCACTGCTATAAACCGCATAGCCAGCCAGAGCCTCTCAGGGATCATTTCAGAATCACTAAACTGTACCGTGTGTGTGTGTGTGTGTGTGTGTGTGTGTGTGTGTGTGTGTGTGTGTGTGTGTGTGTGTGTGTGTGTGTGTGTGTGTGTGTGTGTGTGTGTGTGTGTGTGTGTGTGTGCGCCTGCTTGTGAATAAACATGAATTTGCCATGAGCATTTGTCCAAGAGGCCTTAACTCTTCCCTTGTCGCAGAGAGCGGCCCTCAGCCGGCCCTATCTGATAACTGCCTATTGATTTAGTCTCTCACAAACACACTCACACACACACTTGAGCAGCCCTCCCCGCAGCCACACACACACACACACACACGCACACACACACACACACACACACACACACACACACACACACACTCAGACTCACACTCCCGGGTGCTGGCATGTCAACAGACTGCAGCAGGAGTACACTGCCCGGGAATGAAAGGCAGCTAATTAGGAAGGAAATGAAATGGAGATTGAATGATAGAATCCAAATAGAGTTCAGCTGCGTGGCGCAGAAAAGGAAAATAGAAATACCGAGCATCTTTTAATTTCTCTCTCCTCTTCCTCCCTTGTTCCCCCCTCCTCAGAGCCTTGAGTTAGCGTTGGAATCATTTTTCTTCACTTGATAAAACATGAAAAGTGCTGAAAGATGGCTGCTTATTGAGGGGAAATGAGATGGAGACATGATTTGATGGAGTCTTGGGTTCAGTTGAGTGGCAGAAATATTGTTCTCTCTCATAAATCTGTACGTATTCCCCTCTTTACTCACACTCCTCCTCCCTAGATTACAGTGTTTATTAGAGCCCTTCTCTGTTTCCTGTCTCAGCTCGCCTCGGGCTGTGTTCAGACGGAGAAAAAACATCCTATCTCAGTGTAAATGGGCTCAAAATGAGTTCCAGGTCTGCATGTAGAGTATCTCTGCAGATTGCATTGGCCCCATTCACAGCAAAGTGTGAATGCACTGCGGTGCAGGTACGTGTAAATGGAGATAAAGCAGATCCAACCGGCTGCAGGAAGATGAAATGGCAGCAGATTCCAGCCAAGGTGGAGGAATCTGAGTAGAGGTGTTGAGGTGTGAGGGGATTTTTGCATTTCATAAAGGCACAGAATGGAATAAATATATTTAGATATGTGAACTGGAGGTGTATATGTAATCTAGATAACCTGTATTGAAACATTATCCTAAGGAACGGCTTGTTCTTTAACAAAATGATTGAATCAAGCACTGCAGAAATGTACAGATGAAAATGTGGGGGGCAAATGGTAGGTATTACTATACTAATCTCATGTAAATCTGTTTGCAGGGATTCATCAGACCTACAGTAAGATCAAATACTTATTTACAGGAGCATCCAGGCTAGATAGGTCCAACAGTATGATTAGATTTCCAAGTTTGACCGATAACCTTCAAAATAAAAGGGCTAGTTTGGGTCGGTTTGCAGGGATTCAAGGGATGCTTCAGAATTTTTGGAAATGGTTTTATATGAGCTACTTATCCATGGTCAGTGTATACATACAGTAGATGGATGTCAGCAGTTTGGAGAAACTCCAATGCAAATAAATGTTAGCTGATTATGGGGGGAGCCAGAAAAAATATTATTATCCACCTAAAAGAAAGGCAACACTTTAAAAAAATCATCACTTAGGTTTAGATTGTTTTAAAGGTCCCATGTCAAGCTTTTCTGGTTATTACCCGTCCCCTTGTGTGTTATGTAGCTTTTTCTGCATGTAAACGGTCTGCAGAGTCACAAACCCTCAAAGTACACCCTGTAGCGAGTAAAACTCTGACACAGAGAAGACCTGTCTATGCTGCCCCAGAACGCCTCGTTGGAGATTTCTCTTTTTCTTCCTGGGTACAGTGACGTGCCCATACCCAAATGGACCCATTGGTCCAAATGGACCAATCCGCGGAGCCGTTACGTTACGTCCGCGGAGCCGTTCACACACCTTCCTCACACACACTCACTCACTCAATCTTTTCTCAGCTGCAGCTCCGCCGATTTCTCCTCCCTGAGACGGCAGGACGCGGCGAGGCTGTGAGTCGGTGTGTGAGCACACACACAAACTCCCAGCCAGGCTGCGGGTGTGTGTGTGTGTGTGTTCGGGCTGGGTTTCGCTGTGTCTCGCTGTCTCGCAGACGGCCACTGGGCTCATAGGGAGGGGGGGGGGCAGGAGCTCCAACAAGCCGTTTAGGACAGAGAGTGAATACACATACTATACAGAGATGCTGTATGAGAAACCAATGTGAAAATGCACAATATAAATCTATTTTAGTATACCTCAACAATGGAATTATGATCAGTAGAAATGGCCATGACATGGGACCTTTAAGAACAGGGTAATTGCACCTGTTTACAGCCCTTTCTGAAGGGAATTACGTACTCGCTAAATGTACCCATCTCATTTGAACAAAAGGAGAAATGTTACCTCACCTGCTAACATGATGTTTTATTTGTATGTGTATATGGTATTGTGTGTATCCGGGCAAAAAACTAAAAAGAAAAACCACTAACTAACCTCCCAATTCAGTCAGCAGTACACCAGCAACTTCCTGTAGTGAGATAAACATACCGTTTTGATAAATGCAGTCTGATGGTGTTAAAGAGAGCCTGCTTTAAAAGGGCTGTCTTACTGCAAGTTAAATATCAAAAAATACTCGGAGTAATGCGTACATACTAAGTGGTATTGATGTTTTAGGGAGCTAATATATATCTCTGCTGCCTTAGTGGTACATTGCTGAGCCTCCACCTGTACATTGAGTAATATATCTGAACACCATGTCCTCAATTTAGCATGGGTACAGAAAGTGTATTAGTTATTTTAGTGATGGTTATTTTAATAGTAAAATAATGGTTCATTAATCCAAGTGTGTGAATTGCTAGCTTGCTTCACATTTATTTTCTACAATATGAACCTCAGGAAACACCGTGGAAGATTGGAAGGACTAAACTGTCCTGATTTCAGTTGTATCTTGTTCCTGTTTTATTTTGAAAAGTCGTCTTCCCCTATGTCTTTATTACCGTCCTGTCTTTGTGTGTTTTCCCGCCTTTTTATTGTTTTGTTTATATTAGTTGCACCTGTTACCCATCAGCCCTGCGACCACCTGACGTCTTGTACACCTACACCCTATCCTCTCATAAGTTAAAGGACACCTATCATGCTATACTTAAATGATATATTGTAGGGCCATACCTATATAAGGTATATTTATACGTTTCTGTTTTCAAAATACCAAACAGATCCTGCATTTTAGCCATGCCTCATTTCGCTCTATTTGCTGTTCTCCAGCCCTGTTTTTGCAGGGGGCTGATTCTGTGAGCTGCAGGAGAGGGGAGCGCGCTCTGATCAAGTCAGAAGAGGGGGAGAAAAATAGATCTCCGTCCTCCGTGTTTTATTATATTATTATATAGAGTCGTTATTCATTTGTTTTAAAGCTCAATAAATAACAAAGAAGACCTTTGACCGGCACTTTTCTAATTTTGTCCGGATGATTTAAACTTTAACGGACATCTTGACCGGCGAAAGAAAACCTAACTGAATCTCTGCCGCGCGGTCCCCTCGTTCCTTGGAAGAGGTGGAGAGGTGGGTGTTTGTCATCTGCTGGTGGACTAACCGGAGAGAATTACAGTGGTTGCCTCGATGGGGAGGGATTGCATTGAATTACAGCAGCGGGAGCAAACGCTTGCCTCGGGGAGGGAGAAAAAAAGCCACAGCGGAGAATAAACAGAAGGGTAACCATGCACAGGAAGTCTTCTTCGCTGCTTTTGTGGCAGACTACAGCGCCACTTACAGGCCTGGCATATGTACTACAGCGTCTCCAGCGCTTTCGAGCGGCAATGGCCGGCCGTGGCCCAACCCCACATTCCCCTGATAGGTGGAGAGTTGGCCCAATAGCCGTAGTGCCACCGTCCTGACGTCAGGACAGTGTTCAAATCTGGATCAGTTTTTATCAGATCCGTTGCAGCCCCTTTTTTAGAGATTTGGGTATGGAGGAAAATAGAGAGGGTTGTGTTTTCTGACACTTGGTGAGTTCCCTGGAACACCGGGGACACATATTCATGTATACAAGACGTACAAAAGTGCATTTTGCATGATAGGTCCCCTTTAAACTTCTATCTAAGTCCGGTTGAGTGATTGTTAGATTCTTGTATATACTTCTGAAATAGGATTTTTTTAAACTAACAAGGACAAAAAGTAGAAAGCAAGGCCAAAAGGAATCAATGTAAAAGCTGGGAAACCGCAAAGTAACTAAACAAATGGACAAATCAATCAGTGAATGATCGCAGCTCACTGCTTCCCGGAAGACCTCGTGTTTTACCTGGAGTGGGAAAAGTGCGAGCGAGTGTCGAGAGAAGAGTTTCTCTACATTGTGCTGAGCCATGCAGAGAGGCAGCAGCAGTCTATTAAAGAGCAAACAATTAACGGGAAGCCCTGCACGAGGATCCGTTCATCCGTTCGCTCGTTTATTGTCTATATAGCCTCCAACGATAAAATAACCATCGACTGCTCTGCTCTTATTGTGTGTGTGTGTGTGTGTGTGTGTGTGTGTGTGTGTGTGTGTGTGTGTGTGTGTGTGTGTGTGTGTGTGTGTGTGTGTGTGTGTGTGTGTGTGTGTGTGTGTGTGTGTGTGTGTGTGTGTGTGTGTGTGTGTGTGTGTGTGTGTGTGTGTGTGTGTGTGTGTGTGTGTGTGTGTGTGTGTGTGTGGGGAATTGCTTTTTATAGCGTTTTATTGTTGCTACAGGCTTTTATTGTGATGTTATGGTTATTGTGATTTAAAGTTTTAAAATGTGTTTTTAGTGTAAACCTTGTCTGCAAACTATATTTTAGAACCTTAAGGGACAATAAAGTTTAAACCAGAGTCGAATTAAAGCGTCCGCTCAACTTTTCGTCTTCTTACTTTGTTCTACTTGCCTTCATCCGTTCTTTTTTTAATTTTAAACACGCAACATAAATGTTATATCCACATGTCAGTCATAGGAATAATTATATTAAAGCTGGATTTAATATTTTAAAAATGGGCTTAATAGTGATGGTACAATCACTGCGACAAAAATAGCCTGGGGATTGAGCTACATTCATTAATTCCACAAGAACATGTTTTCTCCCCTCCCCTGTTCGACTGTTTCCTTCATATCTATCATCCTTATTCCCTCATTTCTGAACAAGAGAGCACTGGTATCGACTCTATAGCTTTGTTAAATATGATTGTAATTATTTTTCCTCCCTTTCTCCCTACTATTATTTCACATTTTGCTTTCACTTTGTTTCCTTCCCACCCCTTGCACATTGTTCTATTTGCCTTTCTCCTTCTTTTCCTCTCCTTTCCCTTTCTTCTCCATTCTTTTTCTTCCACCCCTTATGTGAACTGTAAGTGAAGCCATGAAAACTGGACCAACAGAAGATATGCTTTACATTCAAACCTTAAAATACTTGGCTATTGCTTTGTGTTCGCACCTTTAACCTAAATGTTTATTGCTACCCGTCATATAATGTTATTCTTAGCATTACTTATGCTACTCAGTCCCATTATTTGGCATGTCATTGGGAGGGTTGTGTCAAGACCAACATAATGGTGTCCAAGTGAAGACCAGGAGCAGGTTGAGTCATGACCAAATGCTCCGAGACGAGGTCCAGCACAAATTGAGTCTGTTTCTAAACTATTATAGGCAAAAGTGTCTTTCCAATGCTTCTGCTCTGCTTCCCACAGCTTGGATAACAGCTCATTTTTCTTAATGAAGTTAAAATAATATAATGGACTAGTTGAAAATGGAAACTAGACAACTGGCTCAAAATACTTATTTGCTTTACCCATTTAATCTAAAACAAAGACCATTTTAAAGTCCAAATCGTCCAATAATTGAACTCAAGACCACATCCTGTTTCAGGGACTACAGCCCTGGACAGTGGTACGATAATATACATGTTCTAGGACAGTTTATCTAACTTATATTGTCCAGTTAAGCTTGAAGAAGGGATACACCAATCAAACTTTAATTATTTCAATACCTTTTCCTATGCCCAGACTCAGGCTATCTGAGATATACATCGTGATCTGATACCAGTTCTCTCTTTTACACAAATAACAGTCATATGTGACTGCATGGAGTTCCCTGAATTATGTTTACGTGAGGTTAAATTACTTAAAAAAACAATAATGCAGGTAACTAACTGATAAATGCAAATTACATTTCTTTAGGGACAATTCCCATTGTGCGCTACCCAATGCAAGGTCAATATAAGTACCCACACCCATTTGTTGGATGGGATCATCCTTCGGGACATCTACAGCTTGAAGGTTGTAAATAGTGGAGTAACAAGCACGAGTTTCACTTTCAACTTTCAGCCTATAGGTTTGCTCACTCTAAACACATCCATCCATCAAAGCCCATTTGCTGATGGTGGCCATAAGATGCGACTGAAAGCCAAATGTTCAAGTGAGTGGACATTTTGATAACTTCTGTTTGACAAACTAACATTTTGGCAAGTGTGCGCCATGCTACATTAGCTACTGGCAGTTCCTGTTTGCACTGTAGATAATGATCACCAGGATTACTTTGGTAATGAAAAAAAGTTTAAATGTATCAAGGCACAATTTAAAGTTATAAAGACTACATTTCATATGTTTTTGAATAAATATATATGTAGAAGGTTTTCACCAATTCTCTTTGGAGAAGCTGTTCACTGATTCCAGCACCCTATTTCATATGCCAACGAAATCAGGGTTATTAGTTGTAATTCATGTTAACCATGGTTTGAATTAAAATATGTGCATTTGTAAAGTGAAACTCAACGTCCTCAACAGTAGAAACATTGTTTTTTTCACCCTAGGCGCCAATTCCCATTTTCTCGCTCCTCCTATGGTCGCAAGAACCACGTTTATTCTGTCTTTAGGTGATCAACCATGTGAAAAGGGTGGCTCAGGTGATACTTTATCTACTAATCTGGAGGTCAGTGGTTTGACCCCCAGCCCTTACATGTAGAAGTCACTTTGGATAAAAGCTTCAGGTAAAGGACTTTAATGTAGTGTAACAGATAGATGATAACAACTACTGTGTAGCAGGCCCCTTTTGACCAACAACTGTCTCTAAATGCCCCAGGTTTCATGTGACAAAATGTCATTGTGTAACCTTTATATGTTCAGTTAATATGGGGATTATTCCCATTTCAATGTATTACCAACCAGCGGCCAGAGCAGACTAAGGGTAGATGGTACTTGGCCATAGCTTGATTTGCCTGTGGCCTCCTAGCAGGTTTTAAGGTGATGCAAAGAACTGAGTTAGTGTCAATCCAAGGGTTTACTATCTTTGGTCCATAAAATAAAATAAAAATAGGTTGGAAATTGACTTTTGGATTTGTGTGTAGATACAGTCAGTCAGCAGCCACTCCACAACTAGAGTAAGTGCAGATCTGCATTGATTTAGCTGTTATTTAAAGTGAGGCAGCTCCATTAGAGGAAATGACTTCTGAATGGGTGAACAGGCCTCAGGCTGGCTTCTCTTCATTTTCATTCCCACGTCTCTCCCCGTCTCTCTTTTTCATTACGTCTTTGCCGATCAGAGGAAAATCCCCTTTGACCAACAGAGACCAGGTCAAGAGACCGACCTTAAAGCAGCCCTGTATACATTTAACCTGTTAAGCCCGAGAGACCCCGGTACCGGGGCACTGCCGCAACATCTTGCAGGAAACAGTGTCTGAGGGCATGTTCATTTAATAAAACTATGAATGTTTTATATCCATGTAACGGGAAGAAACTCATCTAACTGATCATTTTTTTTTTTAAAAAGAAAACCCACAATGCTAACACTGAGCCTCTGAATTAGCAACGAGCGAAAAATGCTAACACCTTACTGCACCGAAAATCACTCACAAAACCTTATTATTTATCTTTTCACCACATCCAACACATCGATTCACATCGTGAGGTGACACAGAATCTATTGACACCGACATTACCACTGAATTATACGTATTTGCGACGTTATAAGCAAAAACGGACATCAAAACAGGTGACGTTAGGTAGCTAAAAATGCTAACATGTTTACCTTGGCTCTGTAGTCTCTCCAAAGTGGTCTTCAATGGCATTAAAACGATAAAAACGCTGCTGAAGTTAATCCATAGGTTCATCTAATGTGTTTGTGTCCCTTTGAAATGATTTCTGAAAAAAAATTACATGCGCAAAGCCCCCACCTTTTCTCTTCACAACGTGTGTGTGTGGGGGACTCCCCCTTCGATTATATTGGCTCTAACGGTCAGAAAGAGGTGTCAACCATCAAAATCGAGCAAGGGGGGCCAGAGATATGGGAAATCCACCCAAATGACCCCAGAAGTGGTTTATTTTTGCTAAATCTCTCTAAAAAGGTCAATGTCACTTGTTTTGCATCAATCTTGATACAGGGTACTTATTATATGTTGTACTTTGGATTCCTAAAGCTTTTAGTCTACTAACCCATCATCCAAGGGTGGTTTTCACTATAAGTAAAAAAGAATTTTTGGACGGACACTATAATTTACAGTTTTTTACTATGTAAAATCTGAATTTTCTTTAAAATAAAAAACATCTATATTGATTCTGACTTTTCTACATCCAACTCACAGGTTTATCATTGCTTTGAGAAAGAAGATTATTAATTTACCCCTTTTAGAAGTGAAGATATGGTCATTTGTTCTGGGAATGTCATTTTCGAGCCTGAGACCTGAAAAACAGGCTCAGGGCTTAACAGGTTAAAGGAACACACAAACACTTTGCTAATCGTGCTAAAAGTCCAAACACACATTCCTACACACACATGAAAATGAGTCCTCCTTGCAAATACCAAACCCAATGACCCTATTGATCCAAATGTATCGATTCTCTTCTTCGTCTTTTCTCTTCCTCCTGCGCCCGGGCCTCCACCATGCTGCCGTATCTCTTTTTTCTCTTTCTACATCTTTATCAGTGTTTCCTCTCTCCCACCATCTGTCTGTAATTGATTCTCCTCTCTGTACTTCCTCCTGTCACAGAGACGGCCTCCTGGTCGAGCTCTTTTGACCTCAACACAAACCTGAGATCGAGATAGAAGGAACTCTAACCCCACCAACAGCTAAGCACCTTTGTCCAGGAAATAAAAAAACTGCTGTAGAACTCTGAAGGAAGTCTTACACAGAGTGATGTAGACCACATTCCCCTACCTCACAGAGATACTCAGCCACACGAAGGCAAACGGTGTAAAACTAGCTTAAGGACCACTCCAACCCAAAGGTTTTAGGAGAGAGCATTGTCAGACACTTGGGTTGTTGGAGAGAAAATCCCTCTGGAGAGAACACAGGGATTTTAGCCTTTGCAGACCATTTACATGCACTAAAACTATATAACACACTACAGGGAAGAGACAACCCCAAAAAGCACAATAGGACCCCTTTAGAATGAGTTTCCCCCACCCCGGTAAATATTTGGGTATATAACAAAGGTAATGCTGGTACTGTTTATTAATGACTGGATTTAGTTTCTTTTTGAGTTAATCACTGGGATTAAAGAATCACTGCCAAAGCCATTTCTGAATCCTTGTGACCAACAATCAAAACTGAACAATGACCTCATTGGTGGAGGTAGTTATGATGCCAATTACTACAAAATAACATTTGTTTCGTAACAATGTGTTTGTAAGTTGTTTACAAAGTCCAACTGCTCAGCTACAATCATTCATATTTTATATTTTTGTAGAAGGTTTTTCAAATTCAGGCTGGACAGATTTCAATGTGCTTATATTACCATTCCTGCCATCCATTGATTTCCATGCATTTATTTGCTGTATAAAAATTCAGAGCGACTATATCAAAGAATCACACAATTAGTCATTTATGAACATTTATGGAATAGTAGAAAATAAATATTTAAAAAAATGTGAGGTCTTAATAGTTTCGTTGAGGAGTTAAACCAAAACAACACTAGTGTTTTCCATTGCATCAGAAAGGTTTACCAAAGGGTTAGGATTGGACTAAGCAAGAGTCAAATAAAGAAAGAATATTCCACAATTGCAGTTACGTGTCAAAGTATTTTGTTGTGTTGTTATGATGGACACACATGTATTAAGACCCCACCTCATGATCAGGCATCTTAAACCTCACACTGCAGATGTAGTCAGATAACTTGCAACAAGCTGTTACACCCAATACCAAAGCACTTTGGATCAGAGTGCTATCACCCTGAAACAGATACAAGCAGGTCCAACATCTCTGATATCCAACACTGCACACTGAAAGGGGAAAGTACCAGAACCTTGATCAGCGTAAAGCAGCATGTAAGAGCTAGAATGACTTGAAACCAAATGAGTCTGTCCTCTTAATCTCCAAAGGGCCAGACGAGCTATTAAATCATTAGCAGAATGCCGGATTGTATCAAACGGCTGCTTTCAACAGCTAGGAGAAATTATCTGTCGGATACAGAACATCAAAATTCTAATCAGAGGTGCAGTTTTTTCTGCAGGATCCTGTCAGAGTCACCCGTCGGGAAACAGAGATCTGAGACGGGAACAGGATCTGCCTGCTGCTTCAAACACCTCTGACATTCAACCCTCTGCACAGACAAGCTGAACCTTTCTTATCTCTCTGGAAATCAGGGGCAGCAGTCAGTGTCATATGCACGACATCACTGCCTGGAGATATCAGGAACAAAGAACAGCTGATTGATGCCACTGCCAAATACGAGGGTGTAGAACCCCTCTGACATCCTGCAGGTGAGAGAGGGCCTTGCTCAGTGCTGCAGGGGGAACAACGCCAACACCACAACACCACAATCACACTGACTACTGTAGTCATGTATAGGGCTGCAGCAATTCATTCATACAAAGACTACATTTTCTATAGTAGAGCCTTTTTCAGACTTTTCAAAACACCAATAAACGTACCAATGTGCCAACAAATAAAAGAACAAGAAGCACAAGAAGAATGCTGGCCAGCAAACATGTCTTAATATACTTTTTCAAATACATTCAACATTTTAGTTAAAAGGCACATATTCTGCAAATGTCCACGTGTATATCAGTATGTAGTGTCTCTACTTTAAAGAGTCCTCTCCTGCTGATGTTCAGGTGTATATCAGTATGTAGTGTCTCTGCTTTAAAGAGTCCTCTCCTGCTGATGTTCAGGTGTATATCAGTATGTAGTGTCTCTACTTTAAAGAGTCCTCTCCTGCTGATGTTCAGGTGTATATCAGTATGTAGTGTCTCTACTTTAAAGAGTCCTCTCCTGCTGATGTTCAGGTGTATATCAGTATGTAGTGTCTCTACTTTAAAGAGTCCTCTCCTGCTGATGTTCAGGTGTATATCAGTATGTAGTGTCTCTACTTTAAAGAGTCCTCTCCTGCTGATGTTCAGGTGTATATCAGTATGTAGTGTCTCTACTTTAAAGAGTCCTCTCCTGCTGATGTTCAGGTGTATATCAGTATGTAGTGTCTCTACTTTAAAGAGTCCTCTCCTGCTGATGTTCAGGTGTATATCAGTATGTAGTGTCTCTACTTTAAAGAGTCCTCTCCTGCTGATGTTCAGGTGTATATCAGTATGTAGTGTCTCTACTTTAAAGAGTCCTCTCCTGCTGATGTTCAGGTGTATATCAGTATGTAGTGTCTCTACTTTAAAGAGTCCTCTCCTGCTGATGTTCAGGTGTATATCAGTATGTAGTGTCTCTACTGTGACATGTCAGCTTTAATGTTCAAAAAGCTCTTTATTGTTCTCATACTGCCTGTGCTGCAGCACCTCTTTTCACCCTCTGTCTGAAACCAGAGCCCAGTCTGCTCTGATTAGTTAGCTGGCCGGCTCTGTTGTGATTGGTCAACCACTTAGGGATATCCGGCCATTTAGCCTATCACGTACAATGTGTTGGAGCGCTATCAAGTGTTACATAGTGATGTTACTATGTTAACAAAGGAGGCTTTTCAAGCGGTATGGGGGGTAATTTTTTACATTTGTATCAGATCTTTGATTATAATTGTTGATTATTGCTGTTGATCAGCTACTTGCCTTCGATCATTTCAACACAAGTCATGATATATATGGCATAGTGCTACAAACTAAGTCATAAATCATATGTTTTTAAAGGCTGCAAACGCATTGTTGATAAATAACTGTAAAGTTGTTGAGGCTCTGGAGGACTCTGGTAACTGATTGGTTAGAGCTAATGAAGGCAGCTCTGTTGCATGTCTGCCATTTCCCCATTCTCGAATGAAGGTGAATATGCAATAACAAACATATTTTTGTACTTATATTTATATATACAGTAAGGGTGAAAATGTTCTCCAACACTTTTCCTTGCACATACAAAGTACACAGAAATAAATTAGCTCCCTCTCTCGCTGGCAAAATTAAGCATTATGTCTATTTTTAGCCCTCTCAACTCCTGGGGGAAATGTCTGTCTCTATAGCTTTGAAACGCTCCAGTATGTTCACCAGCTAGCCGTAACTTTGTCAGAGTTCAGCGTCTGGAACACTAGTTGATGAGAGCAGATTTTGAGGCAAGAAAATGGACCTGACTGCAACACGCCTGAGCATCAAAATGTAAATCAATTATCCAATCAAGCATAATAACAGTAACATCAATATTTAAGCGGGCTGGCTAATTACATACAGAGGAGTTAATTACATTTTAATACCATGTGAGCACCTCGCTGCCTCCTGAGCAGATCTGTCTCTGATCAGCTGACTGCAGCAGCAAGGCTTCACACAGTCAGATTCCCTCTCTAATTTACACACACTTTGGTTTACACTACAAAAACTTGAAATCTTTCCAAGTATATTTGTCTAATATCTAGTCAGAATATGTCTTTACACCTGATATAAGACATAATAACTTCAGAAGTAACACTGCAGAGAGATATCGGGTCTTGTTTTTAGACAATGCATCATTTTGTTAAGTCAAAAATCTTATTTTGAATTGTATCTCAGATGATACACATATTTTTTTACATACTTATTAGAAAATCACCAACTAACATCAGAAAACAGAAAACCTTTGAGCATTTGCAGCTTATATTATAACACAACATTTCCTGATTCTGGTCAAATATAGTTCAAAACTAGTTCTCCCAGCTAATCACAAGATCTGATTTATCTAAATATCCCTTCTTATTTCAAGAAATCTTACCAAGCAAATTTTCACTTGTTCTATTGGCAATTTATTTTACTTATTTCAAGTGAAAACAGCTTGTTTTCATTATTGTTTAACTTGTTTTTGGAGCAGCATTGTTTCCAGTCTAGCTAATATTGCACAAGCCACTGAGTGTCTGTCGAGGATCCCTAGACCGAGGCACCGCTCTTCTCTGGAACAGTAACTCATCCAGACATGCCACATTGCTCTCTGGGAGAATCTCCTTCTGATAGCGCAGTATAAATGGCTGATCGTATCACATCAGTGTGACGCCAGCAATTCACTCACGCTCCGGATGGCATCTTTAAAAGGGTCATCTCCACTGGATGATCAGGTTAATCTAGTCCTGTTTAAGTGTTAATAGAAGGTTGTGTCATTTTCAATCAGTGGAAGCAACACACAGGTCACCAGGTCACATGTTAACGTGTTCACTGACATGAGAGATGAGTCAAAGCCTGGTCATAACATAATTATCTGATGGACTGTGTTAACCTCATCATGTCCGCCCTTCTATGATTCATGCAAAGTGCACATAACAGACTTTAAATGGCAGCTTCATAATATTAGTACAGAAACTAACCAGAGCTTCAGCTGCATAATCCCCACCTGCTAGCTGTGATGAGTATCAACGCTGACTACTCAGAGAACATGTTCTAAACTAGTACTAAATTGCATTCTCTGGAACGGTTCCAAGGAAACAAATGTTGGTTAACTTTGCAAATAGAAAAAAACAAAAAAAGCTATGAAACAACTTTGTTAGATTTAGACTAAAACATCAAGGACAGCATTTAAATAAGTATGTTTGTTATGTCATTTAAGTTACAGATGTGATTTTTAAAAAGTCAACGTTTTTTGTCTCACGCAGGACATCAAGCTTTTAAAGGTAGGGTAGGTAAGTTTGAGAAACCGGCTCGAGATCGCTAGAATTTGAAAATACACAACCGGAGAAAATCTGCCACTTCCTTATAGAGCCCCTCCTCCAACACACACGAACACGCACATGACCAATGAGGGCACGAGATAAGTTTGTGCACAGATGGAAGGCTGACAGGCAGGTAGGCCATCCAGTTATTTTAGCCGGGCCGGCTAAAATGATTGGTCGTGCTTTTTACAGTACTACGGCTTCCACAGATGACATTTTTTTATGGATTTTTTGTCAAAGCACTTAAGATATTCATTGCTATCGGGATGTTAAGAGCATTCCATGGAATATAACAAAAAGTGTATCTCGAGCCGGTTTCTCAAACTTACCTACCCCACCTTTAAGTTAAATGAAACTTTAGAATGTGAAATTATTAGCATTTTATATTTATACTTTTGATACAGGCCCCATCTCAAAGACAGGGCCACACGGTAACAATGAAGGGTTTTGTTGATATTGTGCCATAGTGACGGAGTGTCTCCTATACATTTGTAATGATCAATGACCAAAAACACTAGAGGATGGTAATCCAATCTTGTCTAAAGGTGGTAAGAACGGGGGGTTACGTATTGTAACCCTAGTTATATAAGCACATATAAGTCATCCTACACCCTCTTCAGCGAGCGGCATAGGAATGACAGGGCCCCCCAGGTAGAGGGCTTCGCCTGTGCTTATATAACTAGGGTTACAATACGTAACCCCCCGTTATATCTTACACAGGCTCCGCCCTCTACTGGACTCTATGGGTACAGTGGGTGGAGCCCTGATGGATAAACGCCCTGTCATTCAACAACATCGACCCATCACACTGCCCCTGAACGGCCTTTGGTTAACAGCCACTGCACCCCAACTTCTCATCCGGTTGAGACCGTGGAGAAGTCGGGGCCGCAGCTTGGATAGAGCACACTCACACACGCTTACCTCGTGTAGAGTGTGCATGGAAAATAGTGAGGAAGGCTCTCCCTGCCTGCCCACAGGCAGGCGGGGAGAGTCCATGCGCACTATGTTTCCCGGGTCCCTAAGGAGCATGGGAAAACATAAGTGCATTATATCCAGTGGGGGGTCAGATACCTACTGGCCCCCCCCTCACCAGTCCTGTGTTGCCCCAGCAAGCACAGACGATGAAAAGGAGCCAGACATGTCCAAAAGATAAAACCTTATGAAGGGGCCTGGCGTAGACCAAGACACCGCCGTGCATATGCTCTCCACACTCACGCCGTTGAACAAGGCTGTTGATACAGCCATACGACGTGTAGAGTGTGCATGGACCCCAGTGGGGAAGGCTCTCCCCGCCTGTCCATAGGTATGTGAAATGCACTCGCAGAGCCATCCTGTCAGGCGTTTCTTGGGCAGAGCTTTACCGGCCACACCATCCCAAGCACACAAACAGCTGTTCAGTGCGCCAAATGGAAGCTGTGCGCCCTATATAACATGCCAGCGGCAGAGGAGGTGCAATTTAGCTGTCACCGTTGCCCCCTGTCGCAGTCTGCAAACTGCCTGAAGCAGGGATGCCTGTCTGCTCTCTGACAGGGTGGCACGTAGTCTGCCTGCATCGAGCCAAATGCCCAGATACCCCACCTGCTGGTGAGGTATGGGACTGCTCTTCTTCCAATTGACCGCAATCCACTTGGATCAATTGGGCTGTGTTTGCCCCTTCCCTGGACCTGGCCATGACTATGAGGTCGTATTATAAAACCCTCATGTCATGGTCACGAAGCGGCTGAAGCGCTGTGGCCACACATTTGCTGAACGTGCGTGGGGATAGGGAGTAGCCGAACGGTAGTCTATTGTACTCGTAGGCTACCCCCTGGAAGGCAAAACGCAAATACTTTCTGTGCTTTGGAGCAATTCTCGACATGAACGTCAGCGTCCTTGAGGTCGATGGTTGTGAACCAATCGCCCGGCTGCCCTAGTTCCAGTAATTGGTTTACATATGGAACTTTTTGCAGGCAATGTACTGATTCAGGCTGCGAAGATCCAGAATGGGTCTGAATTCTCCTGTCTTCTTGGGAACCAGGAAGTACATGGAGTAAAGCCCCTTTTCTCTCTCCTGAAAGTGCACAACAGACACAGCCTGTTTTTGCAACAGGGCCTGAATCTCTGTTGAAAGGAAACCTATCTCCTCCTGGGATGATAGATTTGCCTCTCTTAAGCCCCTGAATGGAGGAGGGACGCTGCAGAACTGGAGTGAGTACCCCAGTTTCAGTGTCCTGTCCATCCATTCTGTCAGTACACAGCTAAGCTTCCATTCCCCATAAGACTGTGTTAGGGGACCTGCAAGCAGCTGTGGAGTCGCAGCTAAGAAGCTGTAGCACTCTCTGGCGGCCCACTCCGCCGCTAAACCTTCCATAAAAGGAAGATTGGCTCATGGGGGGCTGACACAGAAAGGGCCGATTTTCTACAAAGGTCCTTGAACGCACCGCGGCACGCCCTCAGGCGTCCCGTCATAACGCCATCTTCACACAGACGGTGAAATGCATCAATCGGAGCTATTACACTAGGCGAGGTGTGTGTTCTGCAACACGCCGGCCATAATGTCCCTGCACCCGCATAGCGCTTTGACAGCACTTCCTGCGGTTAATCACACTCACATGCGTGCGCCCACTGGCTGCCTCCTTTACTGGAGTTACAACTGGGGCGGCGAGTGGGGAATTGTGTCTCATAATGGGTGCCCAATTAACTCCCCCACCACTTTCTGAACGATTGATATCTGATAATTGTCATGGGAAAAGGCTTATTTCAGTGCTATATGACTTGTTGGTTTTTAACTCCACTGAATCCTCTACCGACCGGCTTAACGCCTGGAAGGTAGATATATAGGAAGATATTTCCTTGTATGACTGGGGTGTGATATGTACTGAGGCACATGCTACAACACAACTGGCTGATGCGCACGTACATAACACCTGTGAGATTACATCAATTTAATAATAACATTCCAGATATTTGTATTAAGTGTGAACAGTCTAAAGGCACACTTTTTCACTGCATGTGGGAGTGCAAAAAGATTGCAACTTTATGGTGCGAGATCTCACAAATAATTCACAAAATGCTAGATGTTAAGATACCTCTTGATCCTAAATAGTTTATTTTGGGACTTTACCCCTCCACCCCAGTCATAACAAAGAATAAAAAGAATCTCATAAACATGTGTTTACTCCAAGCAAAATGCTCGATTGCCTGAACACTCAGAGGCCACATGTGGGCCAATGGCTGAGGGAAATGAGTAATTGCTGTTCTATGGAAAAAAATAACGTATATTCTGAAAAGGAAAAATGAAACCTATGATAAGGTTTGGGGCCCGTTTACTCAACTGTTAGGTAATGTTAATGTGTCAAACATGCTAAGAAATAACAATGGGAATCCATGAGAGCGATCTGGTTGAATGGAAAAGTAAAGTACTTCTTAAACTGCTGTGACTATGTACACTTTTTAGGATAATGTTGCTACTGCCCAATTGTTTTGGTTATTATTATTTATTTCATTTCATTTCATGTCTTTTATTTTTATTATATATTTCAATTTTATTTCATTTTTGTAAGGATGTCTTGTCTTGTCTTTGCCTAGGTTTTTCAAATTATTTGTTTTATTTGTATTTGTTGTTGTATTAAGTATGGGTAAGGTATGTTGTGTCTTGTTGTTTAAAAGAATGAAAATTAATAAACATATTGATAAAAAAAAAAGAAGAAAAACCTAAATCCACTCAACTGTCCTTTAAAACCAAACAGAGACAGACAGTCTCAAAGACAGCAGCAGGGTAAGGACACTTCTGATAGGTTTCCAAATGATGGCACATCGACCCTATAACACATTTTGAGTCAAATATACTGAAAGATGAGTTCCTTAGCTTTCCATTATATTATTTTTGTTTTAATGACATAATGATTGTTACCAAGACACAACTCTGAGAGAAAGTTTGCAGACACGTTTTCAGCCATAGTTATTTTAAGGGGTGGCTCAAGGCTCTGTCTGCCGCTCATCTCCGTACTTTTAGGAGCTTCAACGCTGTTTGAATTATCTGAATGTGGCGATAATAATTTAACACTTTATTTTAATTTGGGGTCAGATGTAAACCCCTGTCCAAGACTTGCTGTGTTACTATCAGCCTGACTGATGGAATGAGGATACACACATGATGGAACACACACACGCACACGCACACGCACACGCACACGCACACACATAGCAATGAGGAAAATGGATTGCAGCAGTCTGCGACAAATGATTAAAATCACATGTGTGGAAAAGATGGCGTCAAACAATAACAACAGTCAGAAAACGCCGCCACACACACACACACACACACACACACACACACACACACACACACACACACACACACACACACACACACACACACACACACACACACACACACACACACACACACACACACACACACACACACACACGTACAGACCCTTGAAACTGCTATTATAAATCAACTGAAAGCAACAGCCCTTATGCTTCAAAGTCATCTCTGAATCGCTTATCCACATATTGAGCCACACTGTGGGAATACCAATGCATAGTCCTCTATCATATCGTTCAGAGAGGGGAGGGGAGGGGGGGGGGGGGGGGGGTGGTCGCAGACTAAAGCGGGACGAGTGAGGGAAAGGGGCCGCAAAATACCCTTTTACACATTTCAATTGGATCTACACTGAAAAAACTGAAAGGTTGACTTGAATTACATGTATAATGTCAACACATTTCATATAACTTAAATTCATTTGAACCTAATTAAACTTTATATTTTTGCTTTCAACTAACCTTATAAGTAATGTGGAATCTGTTGACATAATACATTTAATTAGTCAACCTCCAGTGTTTTCACTGATATGAAGGGGAAAAAAACACCTCTGAACGGATATTGACGGGGACCAGTGGCGGTTTTAGAACATTTTACATGGGGTGACAAAGGGGGGGCAAGAGGTCATGCCAGGGTGGACAGTACGTGGTATTTTGTACTGTATGTAAAACCTATTTATTGTTAAATCATGCCCTAACACAAGTGTTCTTAATGCATAAGAGAAACAAGGTGTTCAGACAAACAAACTAACATATAGTATAAAACAGCAGAAAATACTCATGATACACTAGAATTCTGTTTACTGTAAGTACAGTCAAAGTGCTTAGTTATAATTAAGTACACAAATGACATCACCCATCTCTTCAGAGAGCTAAAGGTGACCTGTGCAGCAACACATTTCAATACATATGTGTCAATACTAAGAGCTGCTAGATTGTGCTGCTGTGATGGAATATGTATGTAAGGAGAATACAAACATACCATGTGGTCCAGCTGGAGTCTCCTCTGCCTCCTGATCCCTGCCTCTGTCCCTCTTTCTGACACTTCATCTTTATTCCTCACATTTCTTCTTCTTCACCAATGTCTTCATCTCCTCCTCTTCCTCCTGCTCTGACCCTCCTGGTCTCTTCATCTCTCTTTTCCTTTTCCTCTTTCTGTTCGTCCTCATCACTTCTCAGATATGTCTTTGTGTTGTTGTTGACTCACTCCAGCTACTCTGGCCTGCAAGAGTCTACTTGTGAAAAGCACTGGTACAATTGCGTGTATAACTTTACACGTTAGGGCCATGTAGCTAATAAGTAGCATATCATAAATATAACATCAGAAAGTATTGATCAAGCGCACACAGGCAGCTGTGTTTAGACCCAGTTTGACGGTAAAGGATGTATCCTGGTTTAATGTATCAGCCTCATTGCTGTGATGTGTAATTTACATGGATTTAATAGTACCGCATAGTTTAGCAAATACAAGTGATCGATCTCCCAGCTAGCGCTGTCTGCGTAGTATTTTGTAACATAATGTCCCAAACAGCGACTGTCTGTTAAACGCTATCGATTCAAACAGCAGCGTTTTATTAATATTTTGTTTCAAGCTCTCGTCCTTAGTAAAAACAAAACTAGTGGAAGGGGAAATGCTCCCAGGGGAAGCTGGTCCACCTTCAGGTGCTGGGACAGCTCGGTCCCTCTCTGCAGCGGTGTGTGAGGCTGAGCCGCGGTCTGTGTGAACGCCGCTCCGCAGTTTAATGCAGGGCCTTAGCTACATTTTTAACGGGCCTAAGATGATATTTAAAATGATTCACTTTTAATTAATGTAATGCTTGTTTCATTGCTTGAGAAACTTGTGGACATCATGTAGGTTTGTTTCTACAAGTACAGTTTTAGGGACACAAAAGTTAGGGGGGCAGCTGGGGGGGGGGCAAGGCTCTAAAGTGGATCAGCCCCTGATGGGGACACATTTGAATATATAGATGCCTTCAGTCCCACATTCACTCATTAACCACACACACACACACACACACACACACACACACACACACACACACACACACACACACACACACACACACACACACACACACACACACACACACACACACACACACACACACACACACACACACACACACACACACACACACACACACACACACACACACACACACACACACACACGAGAGTCCCAGGGCTGCAAGATAAGAGAGGAGAGTGTTCTGGGGAGAAAGCCTTCTCATTGGTGTGCAAGGCTGCACATGTTCCAACCCTCCCTTATATCCCCTGTGAGTGTGTGTGTGTGTGAGTGTGTGTGTATGTGTGCGTGCGTGCGTGCATTGCGAGCTCTCTTTCCTTCACTGCCACTAAAAAGACACAGAGGACCTATTGTGCCCAAGGAAGGAAAATCACTGGGTTTTCAGCGAAGGAGAGGAATGAACGGCTCTTTCTCCTTCCGTTCATCTCTCCCTCTCTCTGCCTCTCACACTCTTTTTCTTCTCCCCCCCCCCTCCCATTCACACAGCAGCTGAAATGGTGAGGCTTGTTAAAAAAAAGAGAAGCCCTCATGAAAGCGTTCACAGCTTTGCTTAGCGCAGCATCTCCCCCTTTGCACCAGAAGCCGCGGATGAAAGCAACTCGATAAAAAAAGAAAAAGTTCCGACACTGAGGGGGGAAAAGGGAAAAAAGGGAACAGGTAGATAAAGTATCAGGATTTGCAGTAAATGAGGCGTTTCATGCAGCGGTAGCAGCAAAACAACATTAAAGGAGAATGTTTTTTTTTCAGCTCGCTCTGGAACACAATTTGGCTGAAAACAATATTATCCAAAACTCTACTTAGTGAGAGGAACTCGGGTTCCTGCCTGCTGCCTTATTGAAGCCATCTATCATTTTCTGATGCCCCAGTTCTTACTAGATGGATGTAACTCTGCACAGTGTTGGACAGCAGATGTGATGACAGAAAGCCTTCATTATCAAGGACTTCAGCTACACTATAACTCATGTTTCAGCCATCATTCGTATCGCTCATTATAACATTGTTCGGATTTTGGAATGCAGCAACATGGCAATGGAATGGAAAGCTAAAGCAAAAATTAGATTCTTACCCAAACTCTCTGTTTATTTAAAGATAACAGACTGACTTCTGTTTTTAATTTTGTCCCATCACATTTGCTGTAGTTGTCTCCCAATCCCATACAGCTAACTAGTCAAAGGAAGCCTTTAGTGTGTTTGAATTGGTGAAATGTCAAATAATGTATCCAAAAAAGAAGGTTAGGGTTAGTTAAGCATGTCTAAATGTGCTGTTTATGGACAGGATATTTTCCCACAATGCATTGCCTAAAGAAAAGGGAAAAGTTGCCAACAGTTGTTAACAAATTCTAAAGTTGCTGTTTGATTGACAAATGTTGGTGCTTGCAATGTATCAATAACTGTTGTGTAGAAACAGTGGAGTATGATATAGGCTCTGGGAAAACAGGTTACCACGGCAATGAGGCATCTTAGTTTCTCCCAAAAAAGGGGCTTATATATTTGTGCTAAATCTATGTGAGTGGCTGCTAATGTTTCCGGCCCTGATCAGTGAGAACAATGATTTAATTCCCATTAGAAATGATGTGTAAGATTTTGATAATTGAAATGTAGTAATACCCCAGAATTATCCCAAAAGTCGCACAGATTCTCTTGAAGTCGTCTCAGGATTAAGTGAAAGCTAAAGCAAATTATAAAAATGATTAGTAAAACTATCTATTGTTAATGTTAACAGAAAGACTTCCTGGTTCCACTTTGTTGTATCACACTTCCCTCTCATTTCCCTACACAGCTTTCATAGGAAGCATTGAATGTGTTCAACTTGGTTGAAATGGCAAATTAAGTAAACTTTTAGAAAAGAGGTTAGGGTTAGACGCTATGCATGGTTTAAATGTATTGATTATAGACAGGATATTCCCCACATTGCATGAAGTAAGGCGAAAAAAGCAGTTGTTAAAACTTTTCGGTTCCACTTTACAATAAGACTACCCTTATAAAGGATTCATAAAGGGTTTATAATTAGGTTGTAAACACTTTATTAATCATTAAGAACCATTTATAAACCAGTTTTAACATAGTTTTCATACATCAACACAGGCTCACTATTTGGCAAGATGACTAAGCCTTATATTGGCTACCTAGCTTACTTCGTCTTCTTCATCAGCCAGCATCCTTGGTATCTGTTGTTCACTGAGTTGATTCTCCCCCATCCATCTTGATGTTTCTTGGCATCTCTTATGACCATTTATTTATGAGTTACTAACATTTATAACTGCCAAAAGGGAGCCTTGTAAAGTGTTAAACAAATCACCATTTATTAATGAGTTACTACCATTTATAATTTGTTGAAGTTATATTAAGCCTTAAAGTTATGCATACATTAGGGCGTGGTCACTTTGAGTGACAGGTCTGTCCAGTGACTGCTGCTGTTAGCTTTCTGCTCTGCTACCAGCTCCGTGATGCTACAGGGGCTCTGCCTGCTCAGCTCATCCGGGGAACATAACTTGAACTCTGCCATGTTTGTTGTGCTGGTGCCTTGTGGACTATTCTTCATACTTATATTGTACTATTGTGACTCGCTCTGCGGTTAAAACAGACGGTGCATGAATGCGGTTTTGCGGTAAGTGAAATTTGAGTACTTTATTTATGTGTTGCTTATGTTTTTAGTCAGCTAACCTTAATGAATGTTAAGGCTTGGGTTAGCATGTAAGCAAGTGGTAGCTACATCTGTGCTAACGATGCTAATCGTAGCCTCCAAGTTAAAACCTAATAGAGAAGTGTTAAGCGTTAAGTGGGATAATGTAGAATAAACGGCTTCTGTTTGAGGTTGGTAAAATAAGGTCATCCTTGTAACTTAGAGAGATATTTTATTATGTAGGTAAGTGTATGTATTGTTAAGGTTAATTTAAATTCGCTATGACCGATTATGTAGACAAGCTAACGTCAAAGTAGTGTTGAATAGCGGCGAAGTGTATGTGAAATCAACCTCACAATAAGATGTGTGAATATTACAAATATGAATGTCATATTTCAAGATGATTACTTAGATATTACAATATGGTTGGTTGAGCTGGAGTTCATTATTGAGCTTACACGTTAACGTCACAGTCATATCTGAAGAACGAACCCAAACCTTGTTATTTTTATTAATTTTATTACCAAATTGGCATCAAATAAATAGTAAGCATTGGTAACACCAATGCTGATGAAGTAAACTATTTTATTTGAGTACACCTATAAACAAGTATGGAATTTTGAAACATGATGTGCAACCATTTTTACTGTAATTTGTGTGCATTTTGTTGTTAACTAAGATGATGTTATGATTTATTTGTTGTTAGTATGCACGTGGACGCTTTGGACATACCTGGAGAAGGAAGAAATGGGTCTTTTCGGAATGATGGGAGTTAAAGACAAAAGGCGGAGACTAGTGTTGAAACTAGTGGAGAAAGGATCAAGATGCCATCTTGTCCCTCTGATTAGACGGCATGTTAAGTCAGGAAGTAGCATTATTAGTGATGAATGGAGGGCATACAGGAGAGTGCTGAGTAACATGGGGTACAACCACTACACCATAAACCACAGCAGGTGGTTTGTGAACCCCCAGACTGGCAGTCATACCCAACAGAAAGAGCTAGGTCGACCGTCAAAGGACATGTCCGCAGACTGAGAGGAAACCGTACAGAGAGTTTGTTGGAGGAACACCTCAAGGGTCTTGAATGGTCATCTTGGCTCTGCTCATCCTGACGGACTGCTTGGACGCTTGTTCAAGAATATACACAAAGCCTTTCCAGTCTGAGTCCCATTATGTCTTACCAAATCTTTCATTTATGTCTGAGAAAAGCTTTTATGTTTAAATATGTGTATCAGTCATACTAAACAGTCGTTACTTTGAGTCCTGATTTTCTTCATGTGTGAATAAAATGTTTTGCTTGATTCTGTTGCATCTTACTTTGCATTTCATGTGAAAAATGTGTCAGCGTGAATGTTATAACTCATTCATAAATGGACATGTGTATTAAACTTAAAAACAACGCACCCTTTCAGTAGTTATAAATGTTAGTGACTCATCAATAGATGGTGATGTGTTTCACACTTTACAATAAGGCTCCCTTTTACCAATTATAAATGGTAGTAACTCATTAATAGATGGTCAAAAGAGATGCCAAGAAACATCAAGATGGAAGGGGGGGAATCAACTCAGTGAACAACAGATACCAAGGATGCTGGCTGATGAAGAAGACGAAGTAAGCTAGGTAGCCAATATAAGACTTAGCAGTACAGATAAATGTGGGCTCACTATTTGGCAAGCAACCGGTCACAGTTGCCCTGTTTATCTCATGTCTTATAAAAGCTTATTAATGATTTATAAAGTGTTCACAACCTAATTAATACATTAATTACAAACTATTCGTAAACCCTGTATAAGGGTAGTCTTATTGTGAAGTGGTACCGACTTTTCAGTACAAAGCAGTGAAGTTTGTTGATTCTTGTATGAACACTCAGGGAAAACACAGTGTACCGAGAAAATGAGGCATTGTCTTAGTACCTCTCAAAAAAGTGGCTTAAATTTGGCTCAACCTATGTGAGTAATACACTCTAATGTTTATAAGTGAGTACAAGGAAATCATTACCATTAGAAATTATTTCATTGTCGCCAAAACCAATATATCTGAGTTTTAAACTGCATTCACAACACTGTTTTTAAAAGAGAAGAATGGACTCTGGAAGACTCTGAGAGGTGGTTAAGAGCTCCAGCAGATGGACCCTGAGTTAATGTGCCATATTCCTTTGGTGCATCCAACTCAAGCGGTGTCCAACAAAAAGATGAAGACCAGCAAACACAACCAGCAAACACTCACTGAGCATGGACTCTCCCAACGCCCAGAAGCTCAGACAGACATATTTTTCTGGGACGAGATTTCCAGGTGAACAAAAACAAACTCTTTGAATTCACAAACCACCACAAAGCCCAACACTTTGAATCCTAACTCCCCAAGTTGGGAGCTCTCAGGTCCCAGCCGGCTGATTGGAACGCGGCCCTGTTGTCGGCAACATTTCAGCACCTTGGACAGCCACACAATAGCCAGCTGAGATCCAGCGGGGGGCGGGAGGGGGGGGGGGTACGAGGACAAAAGACAGAGGAGGTGGTGAAGGAGGGCGCCGGGCATACAAAGGAGGAAAGAAGAGGGGGGGGGGGGAGAGTTTGGCCGCTGGGAGGCCATTCACAGAGGATACAAAGAGCCAATGTCAACTCCAGTTAAAGGACAGAAAACAGAATTAGCATTAGAGCGGGTAGCACAGCTCCTCCATGTCTCACGGCTGGGGGAGAGGGGAGGAAAGGGATGAGGATTGAGAGGGGGGGGGACGGGGGACGGGACACAAACGTGTTATTTTTGAACGGCAGACGTGGTGCACTCGCTAAAAGAATGTTTCTCGCATCGCTCAGTGAAGTACAATATAGGCTTTGTTCACGGTGCAATGACGCATCTTGGTCTATCCAACATCAGAGGCTTAAATAATTGTGCTAAACCTATGTGAGTGGCCGCTAATGTTTCCTGCCCTGATGAGTGAGTATAACGATTTCATTAGCATTAGAAATGAAGGCTAAGATTATGAAAAAGGAAGTTATATCCCAGAATTATCCAAAAAACCCACAAACACTCTTGAAGTTGACTCAGGATTAACAGAAAGCTAAAGCAAATTATAAAATGACTACTAAAACTATCTATTGTTAAGATTAGTTAAAGATAACAGACAAACTTCCTGGTTCCACTTTGTTTTATCACATTCGCTTCCATTTCCCTACAGAGCAACCACTCATAGGAAGATTTGACTGTTCAATTTGGGTGAAATGGCAAATAAAGTAAACTTTTAGAGGCTATGCATGATCTATATGCTGTTTATAGATAGGATATTCCCACAATGCATTGCCTAAAGGAAGGCGAAGGTTAGTGTATCTGTCACATTGTACCCACAATATCAAACAGTCATATGCTACTTATTGCAATTCTTGTCACATGTAAGATTTCACTTCCAGAGAAGCTGTTAAAAATTCCAAATTTCTTTCAATCTACACAACTGGTGTAAAATAAGTAAAATAATGCAGCATTTTCTAAGAAGGGGATTCTAGCAGAGACTCAAATACTGCAGACGTTCCTACATTTTCACCAACGGCACATTTCCTTTTACTGCTTATCCACAAGGAGCCATTCACTACTGTTAATTGCGACACTAATGACAATTCTTCTCTCCTGTAAGCTCTCAACGCCCTGAAGCAGCAGTTGTTGAAAACGCCACATGTTTTGAATTCCACAATCAGTACACAGTGACATTCGGACACATCCTCCCCCCTGATGGAGAGGATATTGAGCCTCTACATCAAACATTAGTTGTGTCTGCACACCATCAAACTGATGGAGTGGATATTTCACAGAGAGGAGAGGGAATTTGGAGAAAAGGCTTGAAAAGCTGTGTCAGAGTAGAAAGATGGAAGCAGTGGCAATCAGTCAACTCAGAAGGAGCAAAAAACATCCACCTCGTCAATCATTGGAGGAGCTGCAGGCACGCTCCACTTTCATTTTCTCCGGTCTCCCCACACACACACACACACACACACACACACACACACACACACACACACACACACACACACACACGCACATTAATGCAGTCCACAGCAAACCACAGCATCAAAGTAATCAAGCACAGTGTGAACAAAATGTACCTCAGGCTCAGGATGTTGACAAAGTGCTTCAGTGAAAGTTTAATGGCGCAACATCGCCGCGCTGTATTGCTCCCCTATAGCATACAATATTCTCTATAAGTTGTACATCCAAAGACACTTCATATTCAAAGCAAAATAAACATGATTCTCCTCATCAAGAACTCATTTCACACCCAGTCTCATTTTTTTCTTTTTAAACAGACAAATAAGTCTTCTATTTTACATAAAGATTTGATTCTTTAAAATACAGCACTTTCAAAAAAAGGAACATTTGCATTTCGCAGAGAGCTTTGTTGATAAAATATTTGAGTGCAAAGGCACTTTCTGGAGTAAGTAGAGTAAGATTTGCCGCTTGTTGGATTTTGAAAAGTTTTCTTTTTATGGTTTTAACACTCACCATTTATCTGTGTCTGCTGAGTATGTACAGGAATGTCAATCTGTAGCATGTCCTCTTCTACAAAGAATAATCATTTCACACGTTTTTTTTTCGTTTGTCACAGGGAAAATAGAATACAGTTTCATGAAAAGCACAAAGCCGTATTTGTACACAGTCCTGCCCATTGTTTACCTGCCGTCGTCAAAGTCTTTTTAGAATTTTCCAAAAAAAGAGGAAATAATTTATATCTTTCCAGAGAAAATATAGAACTGCATAATAATATACTCCTTTTATACATCTCGAAAAACAAGAAAGAGAAGGAAAGGAAGAGAGAAAAAAATATCGTCAAAGGATTGGCTCCCAGTCAATCATGTAGGATTGAACACAGATAGATAAGATAGATATATAGAGAGGGCGATTATTACAGTAACTGCGTGATTATTATGAATGCTGCACAGAACCTGGAGGGGGGGGGCATAGTCGCTATATTACAGTTGGCTCATCGCAGTCTGTTTCTCCAGAACCTCCAGGTAGTCCGGTTCTGTTTTTAGCTTCCCGGGGAGCAGCAGCGGGTGCTCATTGTTTTTGGAAAGGTGTTCCGCCCCGTAGTATTTCCTGGGGGTCCCGTACAGAACCGTTTTGTTCAACCTGTCCTGGTTGGTGATATGCCGCCGGGCTGTTGCAACCTCGTAGGGGGGCACGATGCAAGGTCTCTTAGGTAAAGTGCAAAAGTTGTAATGGAACGGTGGGGGTCCTCCAGCCGCGGGAAGATCTTTGTGGGGCCTTTCCCCTAAATTCTGATACAACATTTCAGGAGGTTCCGGGGAGGTCAAACCGCACGTAGTTGGAGGTTTATCCATAAAATCTATTGTGCTGATGGTGTAGGCCCCTGGACTTCGGGTGAGAGCGTCCTTCTTGGCGTCCAGGGGCCCAAAGCTGAGCTCCTTCAGGTTGCGGTAGTACGCCACCTGTTCGCCATCCTTCTGCAGGTAAATAGGGTTTTGGCACATGGAGCCCACAGGTGGGGGGATGTAGTTATAAACGTGGCTTTCCGAGGCTTTGTCTTGGGTGGGTTCAGGAGTGTAGGAGCCGTATTGGACTTGAAAAGAGTTCAGGTCGATGTTGTTGCTGCCTGTGGGGACATGTTCCACTCCTTTGCGTCGCTTCAGAACAAAAACAAAGAGGCCTGCTCCAAAGCAGACCGACAGGATGAAGACCACGAGAAGCCCCAGAATCAGGACTGAGAGCGGCACCTCGGGGTGTAACTCGGGGGTCTGGAGTCGAGATTCGGTTGGGCTGACTGAGATAAAAGCAGAAGGGGTGGGGGCCTCAGTAGCAGGGCTTATCAATGTGGGGGCTTTTGTAGGGGGTGCATTTTGTGGCGTGGGGGTCTCGCTGGGCTCGGGGCAGATTGCCTCGTTGCGTAGTGACCGCAGCAGGCGACCCGCGTGCTTGGAGGGCGAATCACACGTGATCTCGTTCACCACCACGCTGGTGCTGGACAGCTCCATCCAGTTCTTGAGCGCCACGATGTCACAGGTGCAGTCCCAGGGGTTCTCCTGCAGGTCGATCTGGATGAACGCTGACAGCTGGTCCAGAACCCCTCGGACTGCCAGGTAGGAGAAGTGGTTATTCCTCAAGTTGAGTCTGGTTAGCATGGTGCCACCGAACACATTGTCAGGGAGCGACCTCAGCAGGTTGTTGTTCAGAAAGAGCAGCTGGAGGTTATGCAAAGCGTTAAATGTTTGTGGTAAAATGTCTTTGATGATGTTGTATTCCAAATACAGATACTGCAGCGACTGCAGGCCAAAGAAAAGAGACTGAGAAAGAGATTCAATGTAATTCCCGTTCAGGTAGAGCCGTCTGAGGTTTGTTAGGTTCTCAAAGGCTCCTTCCTGAATCACTGCTATCCTGTTATTTCCTAAATGAAGCAGCTCCAGCGAGCTGTACTCAGCCAGATCAGTTCTGTAAATCACTTGTAGGTAGTTACCAGTCAGGTGGAATTTCTTTGGGTAGGAGGGCTTGGGGTTCAGCTCGCTGATGTTATGCAACTTTCGCTCTTGGCAATTGATGTTCAATCCACTGTCAGGGTTCTGTGACGTGCACACGCACACGCTGGGACATAACATGGGCACGGGGGAGCGTGTCTGGTAAACCATTATAGGCCCAAAAACATGTTTGTCCTTTGAGATGCGAGGGGTGGGCCTGTAGCGCATTTTGGGTGGACGGGAAGCTTTGGGTGCACGGGTGGGGGTGATCATGCCGGGGAGGTAGGTCGGGGGCAGGGCCCCTTGAAAGTGAGAGTCAGAGGGGGGGTGCACACGCTCCCCAGCATTCCTGCGTGGGCACAGATCCTGCTTTATAAGCTGCGTGATGTCTTTACCGTGCAGCCTGAACGGCGTCTCACACACGATGTCCCCCACAAACACAGTAATAGTGTCCAGCCAGGATTTGAGGGCAATCAGATCGCAGGTGCAATTCCATGGGTTCTCCTCCAGCTGGATCTCCATGATGCCCCCTATGTGCTCCAGAACCCCGGCAAACGGCAGATTCTTGAGCCGGTTGCCCCGTAAATCCAAGTGTGTGAGGAGCACAAAGCGGAAGATGTTGGGAGGCAGAGACAACAGCAGGTTGTCATTCAGGATCAGCACTTTGAGCTTATTCAGCCTACTGAACGCACCCGGCTCTATGGCGCTGATATAATTATAGTCTGCCTGTAAATACTCCAAACTCTCCAGCCCTGCGAAGCTGTCCTCTTTGATCACCTCCAGGTTGTTGTTGTTCAAGTGGAGCCGCTTGAGGAAGCGCAGCCCGTTAAAAGCGCCCGTTCGGATCTCCTGCAAGCCGTTATTCCCCAGATGCAGTGAGGTGACATTGCCATAATTGACAAACTCATTGGCGCCGAGCCGTGACAGGAAGTTTCCGTTTAGAAAAAGCTGGGAGATTTTATTTGGGGGCGCCTGGAACAGAGTGACCGTGGTAAATCCTTTATTCTCACAGTTGATGTTCAGGATGTTCTCGCGCTCCTCGCAGCTGCAGCGGGTCTTGCAGATCTCTTTGGAGGAGGATGTTTTGCGGCTCTCCGTCTCGGCTGGTGTCAGGCTGGTGACCGTGAGGACGCTCAGCATGAGGACGCCGCTCAGCATTTTTACAGCCAAAAATGGTCGCTGAAATATAGATCCAGCATTTAACTTGCAGCATGAGCCGTGGATGGGGGAAAAAAGCAAGGGGTGAGTTCTCAGAGCAGGGAGATAGGGAAAAAGGAGGTAGAGGCGCTCACACACACAAACACTCACTCACACACAGGCACAGCCGTTACTGGGTGTTAAAACGGGGCCGTAAAATCTCTCCATTGACCTTCACTTTGGTTAAAAATCCCAAATCCTTTCCCATAAAAATAAAATAAAATCAATCCAGGAAAAGAAAAAGAGCCAAACCATGAGAAATGAACTGGATCCTATGTGGTGGATGGACTTGGCACATTGTCAGATGCATAAGGGAGAAAAAGCCGCTTACTGCAACCCCTTTTTCCTTCCAGAGAGCGCCGATTTACTCTTCACACAGATCACCAGCAGCTGCAGCCAGATATTCACAGAGAGGCTGCCCAACGCTGCTCCTCTTTCCCTCCACACAGAAAAAGCACTTCATTTTAGTCCAGGCAAAAAAAGAATTCACTTTTGTTTTAAAGATCCAGAAATAATGCGCAAAGACGCACCATGACGCGCGGCCGGCTCTCCTTTAGCGCCTGGTCCGGAGAGGAGACGGAGAAAAGTGAACTCTCGGGCAGGAGAGGAGAGAGCGGCGAGAGAGACACTGAGAGGGGGGAGAGATATTCCCGGAGCTGAGGCATGCCGACGGTCCTCCTCCTCCGCTCCGCACACTGAGAGAGGCACTGAGCGTCTGCTGCTCCTGCCTCACCGCGCTCCTGTGTGTGTGTGTGTGTGTGTGTGTGTGTGTGTGTGTGTGTGTGTGTGTGTGTGTGTGTGTGTGTGTGTGTGTGTGTGTGTGTGTGTGTGTGTGTGTGTGTGGGAGAGAGAGAGAGAGAAAAAGCGAGAGGGAGGGAGGAGAGGGGCCGTTACGTCACCAACACAGTCAACAGACAGACACACACACGCACACACACGCACACACACACACACACACACACGCGCACACACACACACACACACACACACACACAGACACACACACGCGCGCACACACACACACACACACACACACACACACACACACACACACACACACACACAGATTAAGTAGCTATCAAAATTATGAATCTTAACAATTCCTCATTGATTTGAAATCCAATTTTCTAATTTTATTTTAAATGAAATTAGACATAATTCAGTAAAAAAAGATCTAAACTTCGCTTGTTTTAACTGTAATTTTGATTATTTTTAAAAGAGGTTTATTATTATGGTTGTCTTCATTTTATTGCGTTTCCCTTTATATCTTTTAAGAATAACAATTGAAATGCACCTATAAACTGGACGCAGACACATTATGTAAATCATATTTCATTACTATATTTTTTTCTTTTTACCATTTAAAGTGCATTTCTAAGTTTCCATAAACATAAATACCATGACTGTAAAGCGGGGTGCCGATAAACAGGAAGTACTTTGCATAAAAGCCTTTGGATAAGCATTCAGCAGCAGATTATAAACAGATATGATCGATTTGATATCAGGAGGATATGCAGCAGACACAGATCTGACTGCTGCTCCATCAGGAGTCTGTTCTCTTGTCTTTACCCATGATGCCACTAGGAGGCAGGAAAGGCCTCTATAGTCTGTCTCATTATCCTTCTGTTTCCTGTCTTCTTTATCTTTCACTCAGTCACACAGATGTGATTATTATGGGATTAGTTTTGTTTCATAAAGATAAAGCAACACTTTCTCAGAATCAAGCAAAACTAAGAGTTTAAGAGAAAAAAAAACGGAGTCAAGCAAAATAAAATAAATTAAAACAAATAAAACTATAAGTTGCAAACAAATCATTTGTGTAATCAACTATAAGTATTTTTTCTTTGTTTTAACATATGTTTTTGCATTTCTCTTTGCTTCTTTCTCAATGATCAGACTTTTGCTCTCGCTGCAGCTTTCTCGTTTGCGCTCCCTCATTTTTTGTTTTCGATTCTGACACAAACATCCCAGGTGGGCGGGACTTTCAGGGGTGCGTCCCCATTGGCTACTCAGTTTTTGAGTGACAGCCCACTACACCACAGATCATACAGTACAACTCATGCAGCAAACTCCGGAGTCCACTCGGCCACGTTAGTGTTGGTGCCTCCTGGGGAGTTTTCATGAACATATCGGACTTATCTTATGGATTGCTGTGCATTATACTTGTGTTGTGTAGTTTATACTTTATTCCAACTTTAAATATTTTAATACCTGAACACACTGCTGCTGTTAAATAATTTCCGAATTTGGGATTGATAAAGTATCTGTCTGTCTATTTATTTATTTTATAGATAACACATCTATGTATTTTCAAGCTAAAGATACACTATATACACTGTATACTGTTATTTTTTCAAAGACATGTTACATTTCAAAAGCATATATGGCTATGTTTAGGACAAACAATTAAAGACTGCTTTAATTTAACAAATTCTACAATATAAAGTGGCAGATTTGTTATCATTGTAACATGTAACAGTAATTATAAAGGCACACTAACGCAGTATATCACTATTTGTGTCCTGAGTAAACCAAAAGTCCACATTCAGAGGTTTCAATATACTTTGTAAGTCAAACCAAATACATGTATTGAATCTAAACATGTTCTGTGTGGAAATGGAGGATTCCAAAGAGTTTACCCTTTAATCGTCGCACACAATCACAAAGCACTGAATGCAAAGTAATATTTAGCCTCTGCAAGTAACCTTTCCTAGTTCAAGCAGTGGGCAGCTGTTATACTGCGCCCGCGGGTTAGTGAGGGGGACTGGTGCTTTTTTCTTGGGCCAGATTAGCCTTTATTGGAGAGTGACAGTGTTAAGAGGTGAAGATGGAGAGGATGACATGGGTAAGGCAGGGTTTGAACTTGCATCTGCCAGGGACTGAGCCCCAGTACCTGGGCCACCAGCTCTAACCACTGCAGCCCATCAGGTGCCTTGCTAAAGGGCAACCTGACCATGTCCAAGAGGCAAATTGACCCCTTTCAAATGACCAGTTAACACCCCATACTTAGTCTGTTCTGCAAGTCCCTATAGACTGAGCTAATATCAGCACAAGAGTATTGGTTTGGTTTCAATTCACAACTTTAACCCCTCGCTTCAAACTGCGACCCTGATCCAGGATAAATATGTTCTCCTCTGAACATTTCTGGGGTGAGCTGTATGGGAACAGTTGTGTAGCAGACGGGCTGCCTGGAATGAACTATGAGCTGCAGCTTTGGTGCATAACGGCCAAAGCAATTCCTTTATTGAACTCAAAGCAACCCCATGTCATGCCTGATTTGTGAGGGAGAGCCTTGACTCCTTCTATGAGAGCAGGCTGTAGGAAGGGGGGGGGGGCTTACTGCTGCCTGACCAAGGCCTGACAACAGGCATGAGGAACACAGAGGTGATGAAGATGTTTGTCGTGTCAGAATCTGACAACACTGGTAACTCCCTGAGGTTAAAAAAATACTAACTTGGCAACATTACATGTATCTTATCCAAAGCAACTAGTATATACTTCTATAACGTAGACATGCCTAAGGGAGCAATTTTGGGTTTTAGAATCTTGCCAAAGGACACTTTGTCCTTTTTACTGTGGGGATCAACCACTGAGCCAGAAGTGAGAATTCCGTTTTCTTTTTGTGTGTTTACACAAATGTGTTTTGTGACATTGGGCTATATAAATGAACTCTGATTGGATGATGTGTACACTTTCTGCTGTCCTGATATCAATAGGGACCTCCTTCCACCATTTTGGTTTTTAGTTGAGGGGTTTGGTCTGACTTACAGTGAGGGACCAGCAAGCCGATTGGCTAATGCAGAGTGAAGTGCACATGCTAGAATGTTTGGTTAAACCAAGTCCTGGCTGTAGGAAGGACTTTATCCAATCACAGAACGGTAGAGCATTGCCAGAGTCATGAAGCAGCTCCTGAAGGAAGTGGAGTTTTATTGTTTAACGGTTTAAATAACTGCATTGTAACAAATGTGTGAGTTCATTCCCTCCTCTAAATATATCATCGTAATTACAGCACCGATGATAAAGAATGACGCACGAGTGATGACAGTGACATTCAGCTTTCTGTTTGTTTACTTCTTTATTGAGACTGATGGCCGCCGCAGATCTCAGGATGATGGATGGGGGGGGAGTGTTACGGTGGGACCAGGTGGGGATACGCTGTCAGAGTGCCGCAACACAACACATTTGTCAAGTCAATCACAAGCCACTGAGGACCACAGCACCTGAAGCACGAGACAGATGGAGTAGAGGAAACAGGATACCAGCATTGTAGAGTTTATATGCATCTTTATTTCATGCATATATATGGATAACCACAAGTACTGTTAAAGCTTTGTTACACTGCTAGGAGTAATACTGGAAGGCATTGATGGGCAAGGAAATATCTTCTACAATTGTTAAACAGATGCACTTACATTAGTTCCGGTAACATGGATAAAATCTCACCCATCAACATACACTTTATGGAACAAATACATTCTGAAATAACCGTGGATTCATGTCATAAACTCGTGTTTTGGACCTTTTGGGGTTTTGGTTGATTCTAAACAAACGAGGTCTTGGTTTTCAGAATATGGAACTTTTATCACCATATTCGGACAATAATGAAAGAATGAATGACAGGCTGTCACACTGCAGGGTCCGAGACAGTGGGTTTCTGTTCATAAATAATGACAAAGTATTGGATTTCAGAATGTTAAAGATGTTAAGATGATAACTAGGGCGTTGGAGCAACTTAACGGCAGAGGCATTACACCCATGGATGTATAATAAGAACTGGATACAGCGTCAGAGGATGGCCCTCGTTCATTTCTATGAGAGCTGCTCATTGGCTCATGAAGACAAAATGGACTGAGATTCTCGTCACAAATTACCCATCCTGGCTCATAAAGCATGCGCAGTTGAGTTGTCCCTTAAGCCCCGCCCCCGATCTCCCGCTCTTGGCTCAGAAGAATGAATGGAGAGAGAAAATAAATCTGGATTCGGCTTTTAGCGCATTTTACAACTTTAACACTAGAACCGCCAGGGGTCGCTGTATACTGTACCTAAAACCGCCAACGGGTCAAATGTACCCGCTATTAGAATGCATTGATTTTCAAGGTACAATGTTCTTCTATTTATCATACAAGAACAGTGAGTTTTGATCGCACAGGGATGAAACGTATACCAATATAATCTGTGGACTCTCAGCTTTCATATGATATAGTTTGTGCAGATAGCATGAAGTATAAATTATCGCTTATTCGCTTATTGCTGATTTAACAGGTTAATAGCCTTCTACTCGTAAAAAAACAACAACATGACAATAATATAATATAATAATGTATTTTTTATATAATTGAACAGCAGATAACACAGAACATATAAAAATAACGCAAAACATCAGAGAAGAAGACAAATAACCAATTACAACACATCGATCAACGCTTCACAAACACACAATTTGTGCAAAGATTCAGCACCTTGGCTGTGCATTTGCCACACACAGCATCCCCACACCCATTCTCCTGCACTCTTCTGCACCGGTGAAGGGCACGTCCGCAAGTGGTGGCGCTTTTGATGCCATCCACTCAGCGCGCAGCTCCTGTGCCAGCTGAAGCATGAAGTCCCTTCTTGGTATGTTCTGGCTCATGCAGCTCCGGTACAGCACCCAGGCATTGATGGCAGCGAGGTCCAGCACATTGTAGAACACAGCAACGGGCCATCTACGCGTGCCACCTGAGAGAAACAGAGGATTTAGTAAAAACGATTGACCAATGCAGTGTTTTAGGCCTACATAATAATAATAATAATAATAATAATAATAATAATAATGGAATAGAATCTAAGGTGTTCTTCCTGCTTGTTTGTTTAGGACGTGCGTGCATCCAAACAATTACGCATACAAAACTTTAAAAGTCAAAATAAAAATGTTTATCGAAAATAAACGCTTCTTATTCAAAGTACATTTTTTACCTAACGAAAATATGCACAATTATCAATATTGCTAAACAATGTGGTCGAAAATTCTATACTCTTGAAGGGACAGCAAAATACACAGGTCTGTCAGAGGATACTAGCAATCAGACAGCATTACCCTTAAATCAGTACTGAACAATTACAACATATGAACACCCAACATATTAAACGTATTGTAAATAATAATGATAATAATAATAATAATAACAATTAAAGCTGCAAGCAGCGTTGAGCGGGTCTTCGACGCTCCACAGGCTGTTGTCCGCACGTCGAGGTGTGTGTGTAGGTGTCTCGAGGACTCGGCCGCTGGCAAACGTGGGAAGTTTCAGGCCGATTGGACAATGTATTTAGGAGTTACAGCAGTATCATAAACATTGTGTTTGATGGCGAGTGATCTGTCGCCATGGCAACGGAATTTTATGACACCCCATAATACGCCTAGATGTGTTGAAGGCTGCATCGTTATCAAACCTGTGAAGTTCTGGGCCGTTTGGAGCATCTTAACTGGAGTTATGAGAAAACCGTGTTTCACGGCGACCATTTTGTTACCATGGCAACGGCATTTGACGAAATCTCAAAACTGACACATATATGTCTTAAGGGCTGTACTGTTAGCACACATGTACAGTTTGAACACTTTTTTTATCATTTACACAGGAGTTATAGCAATATCGTGCTTAACGGCGAGGGATACATTGCCATGGCAACAGCTTTTGAGGAAAACTCACTTTTGTCATATTGAGGTGTTGAGGGCCGGACCATTAACTGTCATCTGAAGTCTGGTGCAGTTTGGACCATTTTCCATCGAGTTATGACAACACTGTGTTTCATGGCGAGGGATCTGTCACCATGGCAACGGCATATGATGACATCCCATAATTGGCGTAGAGCTGTTCAGGGCTAGGGTTAAGGACAAAGGAGCCTCATTCACTTTACATTGGGGTTGTTTGCGTGGTGCAGACACGTAAATGTAGCAAAGTTTGTGACTCCACCACGCACTGCGGTGTTAAGGAGTCGTGGTGGAGTCACGCATTCTGGTGAGACCAGAGGCCTGTACTACGAAGCCGGATTTTCGCTTAGCCGGCTGACTTCAGGGAAATCTCTGGCTTTCCGGTCCTACGACGCTGGTTCTCTTTTTAGCAGGCTAGATTTCCATGGTAACTTATGCTGAGCGGCAAACCTGCTCCGGAGCAGGTTAGGTTGCAGGCTAAGAGATCAACTCAGTGAAAGCACCGCCTGCTGACCAATCAGAGCTCCGTGTGCGGAGTTTAAATCGATCAATTCATATTACAGGATAGAGGAAATACAGAAAAACTGCCGTTGCAGGAAAGACGGCCGGCCAAAATCAACTGACTGTGTGAACGTGAAAATTAATAGAATATCCCCTCCCATCTTCAGAGCAATCTGACTATTATAACATTTGCGTTAAGAAAGCTTACTTAAATATCTGCCACGACATAAGTAACCGGATCAGAGTAACATTAAGTACAGTCCGCGGCACTGTGAGTGCAGATGTCGATGTGTCCCATTATCATTCATATCATATCACATCATAATGTATCATATATTTCCTTATTTGAGTCAGCTTCTTGAGCCGTATCTGGCCGTGCAACACTCACAGTGTCACATACTGTATGCAGAAGTATTATTTTAAGCAACACATTAAGTTGACGAAACACTCGAGTCAAATTCTCCTAATTAAAGTCAGATCCACTCGTGTCTTGGACGGGGCAGTGATTTCATAAACCTGTTAATGTACGCATTCAAACACTTTTTCTTTTACCAGCTCTAATCACCTTGCAGGTGCAGCTATGTGGCTTTTATCCTGGATAAAGTGTTTAAGTCATGGATGTTTAAAGTTCAACTTCTTCATATTTGACTAATATTAAAGTTCACTTTTCATTCAGGAAGTATGACGCTGCGCTGTCAGTACGCTTGTCCGTGTTTGAGATTGGTCGAATGCTCCAAATACCACCCCTTTCATGTGAACGCGCACCTAACTAGATAGGACACGGCTGGCTTGAGCGATCCACTTGATAACCAGCGTCGTAGTACAGTTTAGCCAGAGCGCGTATGTTTTGGATTGGGCCAACCGGCTAACTCAAACATATGGTTAGGTTGAACCAGCTTCGTAGTACAGGCCTCAGGTTGGTCTTGCCACATGGCCTTCCCTTGCATAATCTCAAATATTTTGTATTTGTATTTAAGCTACCAACGTGTAACAGAACCATGTCATGTTTGTTGTTCTCTGACACAAAACATCATGTTGAATCAGTCAAAAACAAGATCATTGCCATTGGAATGATGACTTCTGGTTTGGAACACAAAGTTCTGTAAGTAAGTTTCACTTCTTTCGGCTGCTAAACCTTAACTTGTTTTTCACTTATCATCTTGTGTAATCTTTATCTTGTGTTATTTCAAGCTTTTAATTCAGATTGACATGTATGGTATGGGTGTTAGTGTCCCAACAATTCTGTATCTTGTGTAAGTGTATCTGATTATTGCAACACAGCAGCTGCAAGAGAACTATCGATTTTTAGCCGTGTAATTTCATGGATTGTTTATTTTGTTATAACAAAGGTCAAATGTTTCTCAGCAGAAAGTTAACCATCCAGTTCAGCAGTTGATATGGGAGCACCAAAAACTGAAGTTCAGGAAAGAGCCAACGCAAAATACTTCTCCGCTCATGTCTTCTGCTTTAATTCCCCACAGCTTCCAATAAATAGTTTAAAAAGTTGTTTAGAATGAGTATGATGCTTTAAACCAAAGTGTTAATGACTGAAAACCCTGGTTAACATTCAGTCATGTGATTTTTTTTTAAAACAAACAGTTATCAGAATCAGAATCAGAATATAATTATCATACCAGTATATGCACTTGGCTACCAAAACATGAATAGAGTGTGGTTAAAGTATGTGTGTGATGTCATGTCAATAACAACAGAGTGAAAGGGGTCAGGGTTGGGACAAATGTAATTTCCCCTTGTGGATTTATAAAGTATTTCTTAAATCTTTAGTCTTAATCCTAAACAATTGAAAACTCTTTGCTAAGGAAAGGTAGGGAAAGCTTGTGTTCAAATATTCAAAAAGGTCAAGGAGAAAAATGAGCCATCACAATACTGCAGATAGCTGCATGTCCAAAGAAAGTTGCCATTGAACAAAAAGTAAATAAATAATTAAATTACGATGGTTTGTGTAGTTATAGTACTCAGATCCTTGACTTACTGTGATTAAAAGTATCAAACATCAATGCAAAGATACTTTTTTTAATGAGTAATATGAGCAATTATTTCCTGTGTTCAAAATCCTACTTAAGTAAAAGTACAGGAGTCTTCATAAAGTATCATATGCTGTCTTTTACCTTGGTGGTACTACAGAATATGTGTTGTGTTTCTACTTGAATCTCTTTTTATATCCAAATCTTCTATGTACATAAATGTTTTTTTCTGTCTTTGTGAAGAAGTTTGGTCCAAAACCTGTTTGTTTTTGTGTGCTGTATGCAAACATAAAAAGGGGAAACTAACATCACCCTTTTCAAAGTTAGATCTAAACATCAGAGCTAGAGATGCTATGAGATACAAGACCACAGAGATGTGATTAGCTATGATATTGTGATACAATCATGGCGTATCTGCCCCTGAGGTGTGAAAGCATTTAAAGACAATGGTGACCTGATACAGTATCTACTACAGCTGTCGAATGTGTTTGAATGGACTTCTAAGAACTCAGTTTGATTATTTTTCATTATTAACTTCTAGATGATGACCACAGTGTTATCCAGTCTTGTTTATAGTGCTTTATTGAACAGGGAATGGGGGCCAAGATTGTATCAAGAGACTTTAAGCCCCCTCACTGTCCCTGTTGATCCAAAGACTGCAGGGCCCATTATCTAACAAACATGATAAGCTCCACTGTGCAAGTCACCACAGTAGCTGATTGGTTGGGATATTTCATTTCATTTTTATTTGTCCCGCTCATGGTACGCATAGCCAAATGTACAATAATTGCCAACAAAACATGTCTCTACACACCATTGAGCGAAAAGGAGCAGGGAGAAGAATAAAATCTTATATAACCTTCCCCTTTCTAAAAAAAAACAAAAAAATAAATACAAATAGATGGTCTGCCCTTCATAATAAAAAAAAATGTTCACAGCCACACATAAGAGTACACCCTCATCTGAGTCCTACTGGAGAAGAAGGTGGAAAGCGGCGCCTAATAATAATAACAATTAAAGCTGCAAGCAGCGTTGAGCGGGTCTTCGACGCTCCGCAGGCTGTTGTCCGCACGTCGAGGTGTGTGTCTAGGTGTCTCGAGGACTCGGACGTTGACAAACGTGGAAAGTTTCAGGCCGATCGGACAACGTACATGGGATTTACAGCAGTATCATAAACATTGTGTTTGATGGCGAGTGATCTGTCGCCATGGCAACGGCATTTGATGACACCCCATAATATGCCTAGATGTGTTGAGGGCTGCATCGTTATCAAACCTGTGAAGTTCTGGGCCGTTTGGACCATGTTAACTGGAGTTATGAGAAAACCGTGTTTCACAGCGACCATTTTGTTACCATGGCAACGGCATTTGACGAAATCTCAAAACTGACACATATATGTCTTTAGGGCTGTACCGTTAGCACACATGTAAAGTTTGAACACTTTTTTACCATTTACACAGGAGTTATGGCAATATCATGCTTAACGGCGAGGTATGCGTTGCCATGGCAACAGCTTTAGAGGAAAACTCATTATTGTCATATTGAGGTGTTGAGGGCCGGACTAGTAGCCATCATCTGAAGTCTGGTGCAGTTTGGATCATTTTCCATTGACTTAAGACAACATTGTGTTTTATGGCGAGGGTTCTGTCGCCATGGCAACGGCATATGATGACATCCCATAATTGGCGTAGAGCTGTTGAGGCATGGACCGGTGATATAAAAGTGAAGATTGGGGGACGATGGGACCGTGTCCATTGGAGTTACAGCGACACCGTGTTTTATGGCGAGGGATGCGTTGCCATGGTAACGCCATATTAAGTAACATCACATTTGACGTAGAGCTGTTCAGGGCCGCAGTGTTAACCATCACGTGAAGTTTGGTGGCGTTCTGAGTATGTCAGTTGGCGTTATGACATCATCGTGTTCCATGGCGAGGGATCGCCTAGCATCGAATGAACGCGAACTTTGGCGCCAAATCACGGCTACGCCGTGCGAAAGAAAAAAACTTCCGTGATAACTTTGAATTGCCCATGTCTCGAGACGCTACCCGACGAATTTCGAGTCGTACGGATAAAGTCCCTGGGAGAAGATAGATTTCGTGCGGAGGACGAAAAACACGATAAATCGCGTTTTTCCGACTCCAAATTCAAAATGGCCGGCTTCCTGTACGTTATTTTACACCCCTCCAAGAGGCTTTTTGGTTTGTCTCCGCACCCTAGATATGCGTAGCGAGTTTCGTTCGTTTACGTGAAAGTTAAAGTGGGGGGAGTTTACGTTAAAAACGGAAGTGGGCGTGGCCTACGCAATTTTTGACGCAAAGTTCCGGAACCAATTACACATCTGAAGTTGCACCACTTCTGACGCGCGTGCAACATTTGGTGAGTTTTCACATATGTTGCGGGGGTCAAAGGTTTATCGGTCGCTGCGCGACCGATTTCAATAGGGTCTTCGCCGACCTAGGTCTCAGACCCTAATAATACCTTTCACCGAATATTGGCGAGCCATTTGGTCGAGCACGTCAACCCCCACTTTTGAGTGGTTATAGTATTCCACCGTCTCTGGCTTTTTTTCCCTTTCTGTGGAGATGGCCACATGCTGGTGTTGCGTGCTCAGTATGGTGACGTTTCTCCTAGCCTTACACTGATACACAGAGAGCACCACTTTATCGCTTTTCAGCACCTTGGTGCAGAGGGTGGGAGCTCCCGCTTGTTGCGCTTGATGGTTCCCACGAGGCTGGTGTTTTTGGAGAGAAGCGCTTTGGCGAGAGGAAGGGAGATAAAGAAATTGTCTGTTGTTATATTTCTTCCCTTACCAACAAAGGGCTCCACCAGCCTCAGCACCACATTCTCTCCTAGCCGTTGTGTTGCTGGCCTGCTGGCATCTTTTCCCAGGTAAGGGCAGCATGTATTTACTGTCAACGTCAGCTGCCCCACTGCTCGGACCAGAAACTCTCCATCTCTATGTTCTTCCCACAATATGCACCTCTCACATAGAGAAGCGCAATAAAGGCCTTCAGCTCCATAATAGAGACATCCCAGGTGGCTCTGTCTCCATTATCTCTCCGCGCTTCAGCAATGGTGCAATCACGGATTTCCTCCAACATTACATTATCACACAGACACATACAGGCTGTGAGTTTGTCAGTAATGTTGTGACGTGCGTGTTGTGTGGGGCCAGCAGACTCCGTGAGGATGTTCTGTATCTGCCGTCTCCCTGTGCCTCCGCAAGGCTCCATGACCGTCCACACTGTGCCATCTTTCCCGATCTCTTGGGCTGGTGACAGCTCAGTGGCACACACTAAATAGGAGAGGAAAACACTACTTTAGACTAAAGTATATTTCATAAATGTTTATTTGATAATATTACAGCCTCGAAAGGAAATGAAAAGATCATTTGTAAAAAGAAAAGGCATTATCTATATGCCTTGATAGGCTATCTTATACGATTTGTAGAAAAGTAGGCTATAGTCTTATTTTGTAGTATTAGTCATTCTCCCATGAAGAGCAGGTAAACATATACACGTTGCTATCTGCAGTGTTGAGTGTGTTATCATATCAGAGTCCTATATGCGGCCGAGTGTTTTTAGCGGTAAGATGGTGTGTGTATGTGTGGCTTCACTGTGTGTCAGAGCGTGTTTGACAGATAGGAACACTGAAGTGAGTGAGGAATAGCCTATGTTGTACAAGCTATCAACCCTATGTATTTGTATCGTACCTTCTGCATGGGCTGGTACATCAGTAAGCGCATCTTCAAGCGGAGGGTCAGGATGGGACGGCCTCACTTTCCGCGGAGGCTCAGGATCGCTGTCAGATGACCCATCAGAGGCAGAACAAACCCAAGACACATCACTCAGTCCTGACACCTCCCCACCATCAGACTCTTCTTCGCTCAGACGGTTTAGCATCGCTAATGCCTCCTGTACATTCATGAGACTCTTTCGTTTGTCCATTTCTGAAATATGACCGGCGCTCTATCTATAACTATCTATCTATCTATAACTATCTATCTATCTATCTATCTATCTATCTATAACTATCTATCTATCTATCTATCTATCTATCTATCTATCTATAACTATCTATCTATCTATCTATAACTATCTATAACTATCGATAACTATCTATCGATCTATCTATCTATCTATCTATCTCTCTCTCTCTAAACTTGATTTGATATCTATCTATCTATAACTATCTATCGATCTATCTATAACTATCTATCTATCTATCTATCTCTCTCTCTCAATCTATCTCTCTATCTATAAGGAACCGCAGTAGACAAAAGGCGTTGCTATAGCAACACGCCATGTTTATGTTTACGCACAAAATCAATAGCGCGACAATCGCTGCATTTTCTATGAGGTAAATATTACCTGCTGCCGCTAATGGATATAAATGGCCATTTTTTGTGCAATTTTTTCAATCTGACTACATATTGACAATTTTTAACAACACATAACACACTTTCAGGAAAAGTCACGGACTGGGAGACTTGAATATTTTATTGAAAAAAAGTTACATACAATCAAAAAACAGCTGCAGGTAAAATGTACCCGTTGGCGGTTCTAGTGTTAAGGACCTAATGATTTAAATAAGGGCTATAGAAGTGTTCATACAGGGTAGTTTATTATAGTTTTAAAGGTCCCCTATTATATTGTTTTTCATCAATATATTATAGGTCTCAGATATATACAAAACATGTCTCTGAAGTGTTAAGCTCGAAATACCAAACAGATCATGCATTGTAGCATCCCATAATCCCCTCTGTTTCAGCCCTGTTTCAAAAGTGCTGATTCTCTGTCCGTTACTTTAGATGAAAATAAGGAGCCACTCCCCACGCCCCTCTGAGAGATATTTGGTTAAAAAGAACTCAATGGTGCTCTAGGTGGAGATTCAGGTGATAAGGTGGGGGGGGGGGGTTACCTTGATTGGTTATTGGCTAATGGTTACACAAGCCAAAACATTTTTATGACACCAAGTGGCCAAAATCTGATAAGCTCATTTTCAGACAGGTTTTTTTTATAAATGGATCATGCAAAAAGTGAGAGAATCTTTTTTCCTGAAACTTTCAGAATCTCTTTCCACAGAGGAGACACATGTTTATGTATAAAATAAAGGAAAAAGTGGATTTTGCATAATAGGGGACCTTTAAAAAAATGATCCGCTGATTTACAGACGTCTCTTTCCAAATGTTAGTCAATGGGAAAAAGTCTCTCTGGGCCGGGTGACGTCACGGACTGATACGGAAATTGTAGTACCGCAGTACGAATATTTTCCTCAGAGTCCGGAGCACTTCCTGAGGGCTTGGTTACAACAGGCGGTGTTTTGTGTGTGTTAACGTGAAAATACACACACCCCACACTTTCACCAAATTTCTTACGCCCAACTTCTCCTCATGCAAGTTAAAAAACATACTTGTCTACAATGCTACTAGCTTAAAATTAGTTAGCCTAATCGATACTGTGGATGGATCTCCGTCATCAGTTGTCTGTCGATCATTATGCAGGAACAGCCTGCTAACAAGATTTCTTAAAGACAAACAAAGATTTCAGAATCATAGCTAATCCAGTGATGGTCCTAAGGGAGGGGGCAAGGGGTATTATGCCCACAAAATAGTAAGCCTTGAGCCCCCTCTCAAAGTAACGTACACTAAATACTTCTAAAAAGAAATATTTCCAACAGTGTTTGTAACTTAAAATGTGTTCCGGGGTTGATGGGATGGATTTTGATTGGGCAGGTCATACATTCATTTAAAAGTGGAGTCCTGCTGTTACTGTACTAATACAGTGAGATATCCAAATGTCCCCCACACCTTCTGAATCATACCAGTGACTCTACATTCACACACAAAAGCCTACTTTATTTATTTGTTTGTTTGTTTTTGTTTTATTCTCTCTTGTCTATGTGGATAAAGGCGAAGGAAATTAAAACAATAAAAACTTTGGAACTTTTTTTTGCATAAGTAGTTTAATAAGAGGTAATAAGAGTTTAATAAAAGTACTTACAGACCCTTGAAATGTATGCAAATTAGATAATGCCTCATTTGCATATTTTCACAATTCAGAAAACTTTATTTACAAAAAAGTGTTTTATTGTAAGGAATGGCTTCCCCCCCTTTTTTATCTGAATTGTCTTCCCTAAAAACATTGAAATGTCAAAGGAAAGAGCTTTCATTCCTACAGAAGCTTTGTGAGTAATGGATCTGCTCACAGGAAGGATAACCGACGCAAATCTGTCACGTCAAATTCAACTTTGGGGAAAATGTATTCTTACTGTTCTTTACCGAGAGAATACAGTGCTGACAACGTTGACCTTTGTGGAAACGGGGAGCCTCAAAGAGAGGAAGCTGTTCAGCCTCATGATTTATGAGAGCACAGAGCTGAGGGCACACATTTTGGTTTCATCACGTCGGGCAATACATATTTCCCATTTGAGCCTATTATGAGCGAATTAATCGGTTATTAATTGTTACAGTGCGAATGCAAAAGACAGAACCTTAAGATTAGGATGAAGGCAGAAAGACATGGCAACCATTTCTAACATATAAAAACACTCAAACGGTGTCCTCATCATAACTGAACAAAAAAGAAAAAAAAGCTCTGACTAACATGTACGTCACTCTTTTTACATGACTATAAGTGCATTTAGTTTAAAATACGATTTATTTTGCTTTTGTATGTTTTATTTATATTTTATATATTCATTATTGTTTGTTATTCATTATTTTGTCTCCAATAATGTATTATCAGGGTTTCGTCGTAACAGGGGCGCTGCGCCCTCATACCAAAATGAAGATTTTCCCCGTAAAATGCCAGAAAACAGTATTTCTATTCGTCAACAATGTTATAAAAAATCGTGTCAAATAGACTGTCACGCCACATAGACAGCTTTGTTTTTACAGAGCTCCGACGTTGCGTTGTTGTTTACGCCCGCGGCGCCATTTTGTATACGGCCGCCATATTCTCATAAGAATTGAAATATCTCATATACAAGATCAGCGCCACAGTATTGCCCTCATACTATATTTTTCTAGAAACAAAACCTGGTATTATTATCGTTACATTTCTTTAAAAACTGTATAGGATATCTTTTACACTTAATTTTGTTGTTTATTTTATTCTTTGTTTTTGGCTAATCTTTTTTAGGGGGGGGGTGTAAAAAATGTACAACATATTTTGCAATGAAGGCTTACAAAGCTGTTGTGTTGTTGATGAAAAAGGGAAATCAATTTTTTTTTAAAGCCAGAAGGCACCTTCATACATTTTCCATTTCAGTTTATACAACCCACATTTCAATAAAAAAAAAGTGACAGCAAATGCTTTGTGGATGTATTTACAACAATTGAGTAGAGGATACTACATTTAAATAGTAGGTTGATTCTTATTGATAGTTAATCAGGGGTGTAAGGAGTGTGTGTGAGAGACAGGAAGTGTCCATCACCGCCGACTGCTGTGCCTTCAGGTCCGGCTGCTGCACACAGAAACAAAGAATCAAACATAAAGAGCAGGGCAGCAGCAGATGAAAGGCCTCAGTAATCGTAGTGAGAAATCTCCTCAACCAGCCCTCATTCTCAGCTACGGCCCTACAAAGACCCTCAGGCGGGATGTCAGCCTCCGGTGGGTCCTTGTCCTCCCGATGAGTTGCAACATTCTGTGAAAGTGCAGATTTCTCATCCAGAAGCAGTGGTAGTTCAACCCTGGAAAGTGCAAGAATGCTATTGAATACAGGTGTGTGGATATGGGAATTTATGAAGAATAAGTTCATGAATAAACTCCAGATGATACTTTTTTGTGTTTTATAGGGAAACAGAGGGGGGTTGGGGTCAAACTGTGGTAAAGAAGTGGATAAGATGCTAATTGGGGGTGTAAACAAAGATACTTATCAAAAAGAGAGATTGAATGATTGCTGGTTTGTGAGTTTAGATGCAATGTGGGGGCTATGTGTGACTTTCACAGAGTATAAGATTTCATTCATGTCTTTAAATGGTTTTCGAAAGAGCAAAGATAATTGACATGTGTTGTTTACTTATCGAGATGTCAAAAACATTAGAAACTCAAAAATATTAACTATATAAAATAACATTCACTTAAAAATATATGGGTGTATACAAAAAAAAGTAAGAACTACCATATGTCAACTCAACTATTCACAAAAGTAAAGAAAAACCAAAAAATAAAATATAAATAATGATGAGATAATTGTGTTTTTAACTACACACCTTTTCAGCCTGATGAAGAGTTACAGTTTGCCATCAAATCATCCAATCACAAAATCAGAGTAAGTCATCCTGATTGGCTGTTTTGTCTCTAGTCCGATTGCAAGTGCAGTTTTCGATCACATGGAAAGATTGGAAGCATGTTAGCTAGGCTAGCTACAGCAGCAGAACAGCAGGTTGAGTTGCAAGCAAATGAAGTACTAAACTCTGATTGCCTATGAATGTGGAATCTCTATAAAACTGTTTATAGTTTTGGTATTTGAAATGTTCTGGTTTACATGTGTTGGTATTGTCCCTGTACTAGCATTTACCAATCAATTAACTGTCGGTTGAAACCAGTCCGATTTGAGAGCAAAAGAGGCAGATCCGGTGGAAGAAATGTAATCTCGAAACCCATGTGCTATCAACTAAAGACTATTTGGCCTAAAATGCGCTTCAATGTAACGTGTAAACTGGCTGTTCGTGGAACCGTCCGGTTGTAGACATTGTCTCTGAACTGGCATCTCGGGTTGCTTGGGTGGCCAGAACAGGAAGTGTTGGCCCGGATATCTGCTGGTTAGCCCAGAACAACAGACATATCAACCCAGCCTCACGGCATTTCGTGTAATAGTCACAAAATGAATTTAATCTATTGATTCGTGTTCACCAACATGATGTTCGCATTTTTTTCGTGTCACACAGAACGATTTTAAAAGCAATGTATTTCTATTGATAGTATGTTTCGTGCCTGCACCACGTCTTTTTGTCCGGTCGGGTCTTGGAAGACCAGAAGCTGTGTGGTTCATAAAAACATTTTCTTACTCAACATCTTACCCTAAGCCTAACCCTATCCCTTTTACTTTAAATTGTATAATGTCTGAGTTTTTTTGCAATCCGCGAGGAAAAGAAATGGCTCAGAGCCTCAGAATACTGACATCTGTATTTGTTGTCATCTTTTTTTCCTTCTAATTTGTTATTTGGTGCAGGCACGAAACATACTACCAATAGAAATACATTGCTCCTAAAATCGTTCTGTGTCAGAATACTGAAATCTGTATTTTTTTTTATCTGTTTTTCCTTCTAATTTGTTATTATTTACATTGCTTTTAAAATCATTCTGTGTGACACGAAATCGTGTTGGTGAACACGAATCAATAGATTAATTTCGTGACTATAACACGAAATGCTGTGAGACTGTGTTGGACATATTATCCCGTGCCCCCAAACACCTACCTCGGCCGCACCAATAAGCAGATGAGTTCACAGATTGATGGATTTCAGAACAAGAAATAAAGAAATGTTTACAAGAGTTACCAAAAGTATGTAAAGTATTCACCTACAATGAGTTGTCATACTCTTTTCAAATGGACTGAATCCTTCCTGATCATAGCGTTATGGGATTTTCATTTTCTTTGTTGTCAGATCAATGATTTGTGAAGGCAGTAAGAATGATTGGGTTTAGTTTCTTTCCAGTTCAAGTTAACTCATTGATGCAATATTAGCATCTGTGAAAAATGCTAACGCATGCATACCTACCCATTAGTAAGATTGGACTCTGACTAAACTCATGCTTGACAACAACATAAAGATTCAATCATTCAAGGCTTTATTGTCATGTGCACAGTAGCTACAGTGTAGTTATGGCAATGAAAATGTTAAGTCCAAGGCTCCTCCAACAATGCAACATAAATATATATAATACTTAAACAATACAAATAGTGCAAGAAGAACAGAACATAAATAAAACAAAATAGTGGACGAGAAAGCTGCAAGTGACCAATGTGCTGGGAAATGTGTAAGAAGTAATATATACATGGCAAATAGAATAAGATGAGCTTAAAACTGAATGTAAAATTAAATACCGTACAAGAATAAGATATTGCTTATTGTAATAATATATATGGGAAATCACCCACTTTGAGATATTGGGTCTATTGGAGCCTTTCTCAGGGGCAACTTTTGCAGAATTCATTAAACCCTAAACTCTCAAACCAGCTTTGTACTCATGGGAGTGTATTCTGTTTATTATAAGGAATTTCACCTTTAGAGGGCTTTACAATTTAAAATAATTAGTTCCACTCACCTGCTGCTCGGCCTATTGATGAATCCAGCCCAAGTGTTAGTATGCGTTTGAGTTTCTGCTGGCTCCCACATGACAAGAGAACTAATATGTTGTAATGAGACTGAGCACTGGGGCGCCAGAATTAACTTTAATTGTGTTCCCGGGCTGAGTTTCATTTGGATCCCAGGCTGAAAAGTGTTTAAGAGCTCAGAGAAACTGCAACCTGATAGAAAGCTGATATATCAAAAAGCTTCCTCCTGACTTTAATAACACCCTACTTACCATCAGACATGTCAAGCTTGCTCTCAAATTGCACTTTGGGTAATATTACGCTGAGTTTTGTTATGTCACAACATATTTAAGATGAACCTTATCTTGACATACACACAAGTTTACAAAGACTTCTTCCCCAATCTACATTCTTTCATTAGCTCGGTGTGACAGAGCAAACAGAGTGTGTGATTTGAAATCAGATGAGCGGAGAACAAAAAATATGCCCAAGTAAGCAGAGTGTGTTGACACAGATATAAAGCAGAAATGTCAGAATCAGAAGAGGAAGTAATAAGAGAAACACAGACAGCCATATTAACGGAAAGGTGATGATGGGACGAGTTTTACAGGTGATAAACAGAACACAAATTATAAGAGAGGGTTTAAATAACAACAAAACATTTACATGTTTTAACTCATTAGCCACACAGTATGCAGTGAACTCGGAAAGCATTCATACCCCTTCCCCTTTTCCACATTTTAATGTCACAGCCTTATTCCAAAATGGATTAATTAATTTTGTTCTACCTTATAATGAAAAAGGGAAAAAAGTTGTATAGAATATTTGAAGAGTTTGGTTCCAAAACGCTATAAATCCATTTTGATTAATTTGAGTAAAAATGTGTTTTCTTTACCAAGAAAAGTGGCAAGTGAAAACCACTATTTTCTGTTTCAAACTTTCACATAATTTATTTTCACATTTATAATAACATTAAAAATTAAAATCCAGATTTTGATTTTCAAAGATTTATTTTAAAAACTGATTATTTTTTCCCCAAAATGCAATAAATCCATGACATCCATTTTATCAATATAAAGGTTATTTTTCATATTGAAACAGTGCAAAAATACATAACAGTAAGTAGGGATGGGTACCGAGCCCCGGTATTAAACGGGCCCCGGGGCTAAATTATTTAAGGCCGTGGTACCGTTAAGCTCCGACTTTATCGGTCTTTTTATTGGTACTGGAGACATGTAAAAAATATATGTCATGTGTATTATTGCTACACAAACATTATATCACAGTCTTAGTGTCGCCAACTCCGTTATCTAATATGCAAAAAGACTACAAAATGCGTCTATGATTATTTTTAGTATTTTCGATCTTTCCAATCGAGAGATCTCTCTCCCCCGTCTGTGTGCGAGGGGGCGGGGCAGTTTACACACACACGCAGTTGCTACATGCAGCAACACACACACACACACACACACACACACACACACACACACACACACACACACACACACACACACACACACACACACACACACACACACACACACACACACACACACACACACACACACACACACACACACACACACACACACACACACACACACACACACACACACACACACACACACACACACACGGAGGTGATGGCGGAGAGAACGGGCTCCCAGGTGTGGTTAAACTTTACCCGTCTCGATGTGGACAATGCTCGTTGCCAAAAGTGCAATAAGAGTTTAGCATGTAAGGGCGGTAACACGAGCAATTTGTCTAAACATTTAGCAAAAGTGCACCACATTCACACGGAGAAATACATGGTTTGTATAGTACAAAATAAATTATATATATTTGTAAGTAGATGACGAAAGCCGGTGCACTGTGATTGGTTGAGCTGTGTGGAATGGTGCGCTGTGATTGGTTGAGCGGATGTATCGCATTCTGTAGAGAAGGGAGACTGGCGTTTGTCGCTGTTTGGAAAGAAAGTGAGAAAACAGGACAGAATAACATGGCGGATATCGTGTTTTGCGTAAAATTGAATATTGACTTTTCAATACCGACGAAATATAATACTGATTTCGGCGGGAACTCATTTTTTTCAAAAGTGGCGTTTATCGCGTTTTGGAACCAAACTCTTCATTTGCCAATTTATTAAAAAATATATATCACATGTACATATGTATTCACACCCTTTGCTATGACACTCAAAATGTAGCTCCGGTGCATCCCGTCTCCACTGATCATCTTTGAGATGTTTCTACAAGTTGATTGGACTCAACCTGTGGTAAATAAAATTGATTGGATATGATTTGAAAAGGCACACACATGTCTATATCAGGTCCCACAGTTGACAGTGCATGTCAGAGTACCAACCAAGCCATGAAGTCAAAGGAATTCTCTGTAGACCTCTGAGACTGGATTTGTTACGTTACAGCCTTAATCCTTTCTGGTAGCCGTCAACTGACCCTAATGAATTTGCTGACCAAGGAAGAGACTTCGAGGGCAATTCTAAAGGTCTGGAGCATAAACCTTATTACACATTGATGTAGTCTTTGTGACAAGACCTGTACGTTTCTGGATGGCTTGATGGCCTCGTCGTTTTGGCACTGCCTTATCGAACTTAACTCCCAGTTAATCTCGATGCGGATCATTGGTTGAGCACAATTGCCGAAATGCATTATTTACCTGTCAAAGCTAGCTAACAGGCTACAGTAATTGTCACACTAGTCCAGACTGTTAGCAAGTCCTTTTTGTTCGACTCACCAATGCAATTGTTACCAAATGGAAGCAAATCCCTCTAGAGTTTGTAATAGTGACATGTTAATGCTCATTGATTTGGAATGTTCGGTTTATTTTTTTGACATGTTTGATTGTGCTCTATGGCTCCCTAGAAAAGTATAGTAATGATATGGAACCTTCAATACTGGTACAGAGAAAGGGATGAAACTCATGATGTTCTCAGTATTCTTTTGAGTGATTAATTTCCCTGCTTTATTTAGCTGTCTCTGAAATGTCAATAGAAACAAGATTAATTGAGAAATGTATTTCCAAAACCAAGGCTAAGGAGAGGAAATGTATTTCAGTTTTATTGAAGTTTCAGTCAATAAGATACTTTTTGCCTCCAAGGCATTACCACATGCAAGAACTCCACGATTCTTTGAAAAATACCAAGATAAAGAAACACACTTGAGAGGCCACAGTACGCATACAATGGACAGGGGACTTTATTAGGGAGTTAATAGGAATATTTTCAGATGGTGTCTGTTATATTAAACTAATGCTATCTCTGTATGTACACAGGAAGCCCTAATCCCCACACCGAGCAAACTGGAAATCTAATCCTTCAGAGTCATTGTAGATGTGTGGCTGCGCCTGCCAGCTTTTCACTGTTAATTTACCAATCTGTCTGAACAAGTGTCCATATCAGCCCCCCCCCCCTAACCAAGCACAAGGTCAAATGTGTGATTTTCTACTCATGTCACGTCAACTTGAAGCGGTGCAACATGTGGGGATAAGTCATTATTGGTGGAAGGTGAAGCATGGCTGGTAATAAATCACTGTTATTCTTGTCTGGTTTCATATGTTATCTTGGAAGGGAAGGATGCAAGATACACAAGGGCCTATAAAGTAGATACAATGTGAACACCTACTCAAATGAAACGCTTTCAGGCAAGATAACTATTTTAAGGGATTTAAGTTGTGAGATGGCATCTGCAGGAGCACATTTACCTTTGGAATCTGCACTAATGGATTTACTTATCTGTGGGAATTTGAGAGCTTTATTCCCAACGGTGCAACAGCCACAAATATACAATTTCTTACGCCAAGTGCAAACAGGGTTTTGTACTTCTGGATACACAGCAAATCCCCTTGACTAGTAAGCACAAAATATATATCACAACAATTATATTTGGCAGCTGTGGCTCAGAGGGGAAATGGGTGTCAGTGGTTCAACCCTAACCCTAACCATCGCTAAACTGCTGTCGCTGCTGCCTATCACCTCACACAGCATTATTTTACAATGGAGGCTCAATGTCAGGTATATGAAAGGAAGCAGATGCCTTGCTGCACACAAGCTGAGGGATAAGACAATCCCACCAAATGTGGGCACTACACCCCTCACCGTTCAGGAGTTCTATGAGGATCACCCTTGTTTTGCTAGAATGGCTTTCAATGACAGCTACATCAAAGGAAGAGGCTACAGGCACCAACCTTGGTACACATGACAAGAGGGAGGAGAAAATCAAGAAAACCAAATTTCAGCACCCTACCACTCACTCTTCAGGAGTTATATGAGGATCGCCCCTTTTTTCCCCCTGGTTATAACCCTAACCCTAAACCTAACCCACCCCTGTCTCTAACATGTGTTCTGGGCAAGATACTTAACCCCAAAATTGCTCCTTTAGTATACTGACGTGTATTCCAAAAACAATCCCTACACCCTCCTCCTACCCTCTTCCACTCCGTTTGAGTGTTTTCATTGAGGGTCCGCCACATAACGTGCTTTTCCAAACCAACTAGCTGGGAGTGGGAGATATTTACATTTCCAAACTCTACAAATAGTTCCGTGCATTTCTTTATTTTCCATACATTTTTTCTTATGATTATATCCTGTGTCTACAAAACAGTCGACGTGCACATTTGATTGTAAAGTTGTGTATATTTACAGGGATTGTTGCAAAAACAAAGCAGCTCATGAACGTCAGATTTAAAAAAACAAGAGGTTTACAAAAAAACTGTTGCTGTATTTACACCCTCTACCTAAGCCTCATTTATCTAAGAGTGTGACTACAGACTGAGTTCACTCCGTCACTCATTTGGAGTGTGAAGGGTTCAGTTTGGAAATGGGTCCATGTACTGTTAGAGCAATTATTGATGGGCGCTCCCTCCTCAGTCGGACCTCAACAGTTCTGTGGCTGTCCCGTTAAGGTCCTTTGCGGCAAAGAAATCCCATAATGACGACATAGTATTTGTGTATCATACTCGTAACCGCTTCTGATGATAGTGTCAGCGAAATGACATGTAATGTTTTGTGATAATATTTGTCATTGCCATCCAAATGGACCAATTGGAGTATATTACCTCACTTGTGACATGATATTTATTTTATCTAATCTACTAATTTGGTTAAGATTTTGTTGGTTTTGGTAGAAATAAAACCTATTTGTATGTGTTAGGAAATCATTCAAATTATTTCCAAGGTTTGGCCATAACTACGAAAATTGGCTTCCAAGCCATGTGCTCCTCCTGGGGCTTTGGCAAATGTTCACTACCAAGCTTTAACCTGTTACGCACGGCCCCCCCGGTACCGGGCGGATAAACGCGTCATTTGCAGGAAACAACGTCTAAGGCAGGGTTGCCAACTCTCACGCATCTGGCGTGTGACACACGCTTTCACTCTCAATCTCACGCTCTCACGCTGCCCAAACTATTCTCACGCCAAAAACAAGAATACGAAGACTAGAAACGGTTTTGAAAACTTTTGTCACGTAGTGATCGTCTTCTCAATAGAACATCTTTGATAATGTCTTCTGGCCAATCAGAATCACGATAACGGCGTGGTGTTGTTGCAGGAAGTCCCGACGGAGAATACTTTTGTGGTAGTACATCTCTATACATCGATACAACATTACGTGTTGATAGAAATCAACACGTAATGAAATAAGACCCCACGGTTTGATGATTGATAGGTGTGTGGGCTGTCTTTCATTTTGACACACAGAACAATGGGGGCTATCCACCCATATCCACAATGTAAAGTAATTCACACAGCCTCTTCCCTCTTCTCTCTGTGAGGAGCAGCAGGTTCAGCTTTCAGAACAAAGTAACAAAAAAATAATATGGCATTCATTTTTTTAAATGTGTAGTAATAGATTTATTTATTTTTCTTCTCAAGAGAGTACCAGAATGTTTATTTTATGTTAGGATTTTAAAAAATCTCCTGGGGGAGAATCCCCCCAGACCCCCCTGCAGGGGTTGGGTTTTCAGCATGTCAACTCTTTCACCTGTTGCAGGATTGGCTCCAGGTCGCCCTTTTTATTTACTACAAGACAAATGTGCCTTTTTATTTCATACAGTTCAATTTGGATTGAGACAGGGAAATAATCTAAACCTCACGCATGGCGTTTCACTGTCGGGGGGAGCGTGTATGTAATTACATTGCAAATACTGATGTAAGCCCCACCACTGTATGGGTTAGCCCTACCATAGATTACCCAACAAAAATACTCTGGAGCGCATGCGCAGATCTAAGATCCAGTAGAAATGATAAAAAAGTAAAAGTCTGCTGCTTATTGTTCTACTAGGCCAAAATAGAGTCAAAGAGTATATGAGAGTGAGAGTGTGTTAATTAATATATTTGGCAGTTTGGAGTAAGTCTGTAGATTTGTTTGTGTGTGTGTGTTTCATGTATAGGCCTCTCACGATAATTAATTTTGTTGGATACATTTTCCCGGAAATTATTGCGATAAACGATAATATTGTCGGCACCGTTGTATGACCATTTTAGACCACTGACATAATGATAATATATAATAATAATTCAAGTACATCCTTTCAAACTGCTAGTCACATCCTCATGTAAATGGAAATTTATCGAGGTCAGAAAAGTTATCGAGTTCATTTTTATTTATCGTACGATAAGTCAATTAATTGCTTATCGCGACAGGCACACAATACAACAGTGGAAACAAACATGTTTGACTTTCATTAGTGAATGAAACTGTGTGCCCTTTATAGTCTGTGTCCATTATTGTGTATTTGTATATATTGTATATATATCCTATATATATGCTAAGGTCCCGCTGCTGACACGATAGCAGTCATGTCGTGCGCATATGTGTAATTAAACCGAATTAAACCCATGATATCACAATCTCACTCCAGCCAGGTACCCAAAGTTGGCAACCCTGGTCTAAGGAATCTTAATATTTAATAAAACTATGAATGTTTTATATCCATGTAACGGGAAGAAACTCAGCTAACTGATCTTTTTAATTTTTTTTCTCCAAAAAAACCCCACAATGCTAGCACTCAGCCTCTGAATTAGCCACGAGCGAAAAAATGTAACTTAAAACGGCACTTAAACTCACTCTAACTCCCTTATTACTTATCCTAGATGCACAGCCAACCACTCGGTTTTGGTGTCCTGGAGACACTGAATCTAGTGGTGTCCTCCTCAACACTCAGTGATAAACATTTGCGACGCTATAAACGAAAGCGTACATCATAACATGTGGAGCTAAGTAGCTAGAAACGCTAACATGGCTTACCTTGGTCAAAACTGGTCTTCAATGGCATTAAAACAATAAAAAAACGATGCTGCAGTTAATCCATAGGTTCATCCAATGTATCTGTGCCCTCTTTGAAATTATTTCTGATAATCCATAAGCAATAAAACTGCTTTTCCGTTTCCAGATGTCAGAGCTAGAGTACAGGCTCGCTCTGATGCAAAACTGAATGCGCAAAGCCCTCACCTTTTTTTTTATACCATGTGTGTGAGAGGGAGCCTCCCCCTTCGATTCTATTGGCTCTAACGGTCAGAAAGGTGTGTCAACCATCAAAATCGAGCAAGGGGGGCCAGAGATATAGAAAAAAACCCATTTTCACCCAAATCACCTCAGAGGTGGGGTGGTTTTGGCTAAACCTCTCTAAAAAGGTCAAATGTCACTTGTTTTGCATCAATCTTGATACAGGGTACTTATTATATGTTGTACTTTGGATTCCTAAAGCTTTTAGTCTACTAACCCATCATCCAAGGGTAGTTTTCACTATCTGTAAAAAATTATTTTTGGACGGACACTATAATTTACAGTTTTTTACTATGTAAAATATGAATTTTCTTTAAAATAAAAAACATTTATATTGATTCTGACACTTCTACATCCAACTCACAGATGTAACCTTGCTTTGATAAAATAAATTATTCATATAACCCTTTTAGAAGTTAAGTTGTAGTCATTTGTTTTGGGCATGTCATTTTCGAGCCTGAAACGGGGGGTTACGTATTACGTTCAGGAGCAGTGTGATGGGTCGATGTTGTTGAACGACAGGGCGTTTATCCATCAGGGCTCCACCCACTGTACCCATAGAGTCCAGTAGAGGGCGGAGCCTGTGTAAGATATAACGGGGGGTTACGTATTGTAACCCTAGTTATATAAACACACTCTACTGGACTCTATGGGTACTACTCTCTGTCATGCTGTGCGTGCTTTCACCTACTGAATTTACGTAAACGTAGCCGGCCAATCGGGGCGAGCCTACCTGAATGCGCGCGCAGGCCCACAGTATATAAGGCGGCTACAGCCGCCGCCCCACTATCCTATACACTCTTCAGCGAGCGGACTAGGAAAGACAGGGCCTCCAGGTAGAGGGCTCCGCCTGTGTTTATATAACTAGGGTTACAATACGTAACCCCTCGTTATATCTCACACAGGCTCCGCCCTCTACTGGACTCTATGGGTACAGAGCCCCGATGTATAAACGCCCTGTCGTCCAACAACATCAACCCACCACACCGTCCCTGACCGGCTTTTGGCTAACATCCACTGCATCCCCACTTCCTCCCATCCGGTTGTAACCGTGGAGAAGTCGGGGCCGCAACTTGGATAAGGCACACTCACACACGCTTACCTCGTGTAGAGTGTGCATGGAAAAAACTGTGTGGAGACTCCGTCTGGAGCCTACCGCGCACCATGTTCCCCAGGTCCCTCAGGAGCACGGGAAAACATAAGTGCACCACATCCCCCACACTCACACACGCTCCGTGTAGAGTGGGCATGGACAATAGCGAGGAAGGCTCTCCCCGCCTGCCTATGTCCAGGAGACATGTCCAGGAGATAACATTTTATGAAGGGGCCTGGCGTAGACCAAGACGCCGCCGTGCATATATCTTCTACACTCACGCCGCTGAATAAGGCTGTTGACACAGCCACAGCCCGTGTAGAATGTGCACGGACCCCAGTGGGGAGGGCTCTCCCCGCCCGTCCATAGGCATGTGTAATGCACCTGCATAGCCATCCTGTTAGGCGCTTCTTTGAGAGGGCTTTTCCAGCCACACCATCCCCAAAGCACACAAACAGTTGTTCAGTGCGCCTAATGGCAGCCGTGCGCTCTACATAGCATGCTAGCGCACGCACTGGGCAGAGGAGGTGCAATTTAGCCTCCCTGGCCCCAATATGGGGTGGAAGATTAAAGCCACCTAACTGAATAGCCCTTGATCTGAATGAACTTCTGATACTCTTAGGAGTAAAGGATGGGTTCGGCCTGAGTGTCGCCCCGCTACGGTCACCCCGGATCAAAAGACAACTTGGGTGTACCGACAGAGCGGTCAGCTCGGACACTCTTTTAGCCGAAGTCAAGGCAAGTAGCAATGCTGTCTTCCATGACAGTGCTTTCAGGGAGGAGAGCTCCAGAGGCTCAAATGGTTCTGTGACCAGAGCCTCGAGCACCAACGGCAGGTCCCACTGCGGGGCGGAGGCGTTTCACTACTGGGCGCTGCCTCCTGACCCCCTGCAAAAACCGCGCCATAAGCGGCTGACTGAAGGCTGACCTGCCTCCAAATCCCTCATGGCAGGACGAAATGGCTTCTGCATACACCTTAATTGTGGAATGAGCCAGCCCCCTGTCCACCAGTATCTGTAAGTAGGTAAGAATAGAGCCCAGCGTGCATGACAGAGGCTCTAGACTCCTTCCTTCACACCATCGCCGGAATCCCGCCCACTTTGGCCTGTAACAAGCTGTGGTGGATTCTGCTCTTGCTGCTTGGATAGTCTGAATAACGTTATCAGACAGCCCCACCTGTCTCAGCCTGTCCCTCTCAGGAGCCAAGCCTGGAGAGGTTGGCCCAGAATGGGTAACGCCCCTATTGCACCTGCTTCCTGAGACAGCGCTCCCCAGACCTGAGGAATCGCCCAGGGCTGGCCCACCATCATCTGTGTTACCCCCGCGTTACCACGGCGCCAAGCGGCGATCTGGGGCCACCAGGATGATTGACAGCTGTTCCCGCCTCACCCTCTCCAGGAGGGGGGGGGATAAGGTGCAGCGGTGGAAAGGCGTAAAGCAGCTTTCTTGGCCATGGCTTGTGTGCAAATGTGTCGACCCCCAAGGGCGGGTTGTCCCACCGAGCCAGGGAGAACCACAGGGCACAGTGGCTGTTGCGCCGATTGGCGAACAGGTCCACCTCTGCTCTACCGAACTGAGTCCAGACCTGCTTCACCACCTCCGGGTGAAGCCTCCACTCGTCTGGCAGGGGTCCGCCTCTTGACATGAGGTCGGCCCCCCTGTTCTCCCGTCCCGGGATTTGCAGGGCCCTTAGAGACAACACAATCTGTGAAACCCACAGCCACAGGTTCTCTGCTGCGGTCAACCAGGCTATTGAGCGGACTCCGCCCTGCCTGTTGATGTACGCCACTGTGGTGCGGTTGTTGCTCCTTACTAGCACATGTTTGCCCTGTATTAAGGGTTTGCCGTGCTGTAGGACCAACATCACTGCTTGCAGCTCCAGGAGGTTGCTGTGCCGCCAGAGGCCAGCAACCACCCACAGCTCTCTCTAGACACGTCCCCCCCCCCCATCCTGTCACTTTCTTTTTCTTTGAAGCGTCTGTGAAGACTGTGATATAGGAGGTTACCTGCCCCAGTGGAGCTCCCCTCCGCAGATTCTCTGGGGACCCCCAGAATCGGAGGTTGCTCTCTACTGAGGGGGGGGATGGCCACCAGACGTCGTTTGTGTCTTAAGATCTAAACGAAGGCCGGTAAACCACATCTGCATGCGACGTGCATGCAGCAGTCCGAGTGGCACTACGGAGTGAGCAGCCGTCATGAGACCCAAAGTCTGCATGATGATCAAAGCTGTCACCGTCGCCCCCTGACGCAGCCTGCAGACTGCCCGCAGCAGGGATGCCTGTCTGCTTTCTGTCAGGGTGACACGTAGTCTGCCTGCATCGAGCATCACCCCCAGATATTCTACCTGCTGGTGAGGTATGGGGGAGCTCTTCTTCCAATTGACCGCAACTTCGTTTTCAACCCAACTTGGTTAGGTGTAGGATCAATTGGGCTGTGTGCAGTATTGCCCATTCCCTGGACCTGGCCAAAACTATGAGGTCGTCCCTCATGCCATGGTCCCGCAGCGGTTGCAGCGTCGTGGCTGAACGTGCGTGGGGATAGGGAGTAGCCGAACGGCAGTCTGTTGTACTCGTAGGCTACCCCCTGGAAGGCAAAACGCAAATACTTTCTGTGCTCTTGGAGCAATTTCGCCATGAAAGTAAGCGTTCTTCAGGTCGATGGTTGTGAACCAATCGCCTGGCTGCACCAGTCTCAGTAACTGTTTCATAGTTAACATATGGAACTTCTTGCATGCAATGTGCTGGTTCAGGCATTGAAGATCCAGAATGGGCCTGAATTCTCCTGTCTTCTTGGGAACCAGGAAGTACAGGGAATAAAGCCCCTTCTCTCTGACTTGAGAGTGCACATGCTGAGAGGAAACCTCCTCCTGGGATGACAGATGTGCCTCTCTCCTGCCTCTGAACGGAGGAGGGATGCTGCAAAACTGGAGTGAATAACCCAGTCTCAGTGTCCTGTCCATGCGCTCTGTTAATACACCACTGATTTTCCATTCCCCATAACATTGTGTTAGGGGATGTGCAATCAGCTGCGGAGCCGCAGCTATGAAGCTGTGGTACTCTCTGGTGGCCCACTCCGCCGTCAAACCCTCCATAAAAGGAAGTTTGACACATGGGGGGCTGACACAGAAAGGGCCGTTTTTCTATAATGTACTTTCCACTCAGAGAAAAAAACGTCCGATTTTTAACTGAGGTCCCTGAACGCACCACGGCATGCTCCCGTGAGAGCGAGAGCTCCACCATAATGCTGTTTTCTCTTAGAGAGAAATAAGCATTAATCGGAGCTTCTTCTGTCCATGAAGGCACCGCGGCCCGCTCTCGGGGGGGGGGCCGCGCGTCGTCATAATGCCGTCTCTTGAAACGGACATTATGGGGAAATGTGGAAAATGTGGAGAGAGATGACTCTTACTCTGGGATAAATGCAATCGTTTTTACTGAATGCATTTTACACACACATATCACTCTAGAACTAGTTACACTACGTAACCCACTGTTTTTCTGCGGAGGTCCCTGAACGCACCGCGGCCACTCTCACGGGGGGGGGGGGCCGTGCGTCGTCATAATGCCGTCTCCTTGAAACGGACATTATGGGGAAATATGGAATGTGGAGAGAGATGACTCTTACTCTGGGATAAATGCAATCGTTTTTACTGAATGCATTTTACACACACATATCACTCTAGAACTAGAGTTACCTTACGTAACGCACTGTTCTTTTTGCGGAGGTCCCGGAACGCACCGCGGCCACTCTCACGGGGGCCGCGCCTCATAATGGGTGTCCAATTAACATCGTATGAAAACGGCCTTGCCGATCTCAACGAGACATTATGGGAAAAATGTGGAATTGTGGAGAGATATGACTCTTACTCTGGGATAAATGCAATCGTTTTTACTAAATGCATTTTTCACACACACATCACTCTAGAACTAGGGTTACTATATACGTAAACCCACCGTTCTTGCAACAGGGCCTCTTTTCGACTTTGGAGCCACATCTAAGAAGCTGTAGTATTCTCTGGTGGCCTACTCCGCTGCCAAACCTTCCATAAAAGGGAGTTCTGGCATGGGGGCTGACACAGAAAAAGGGCCGATTTTCTACCGAGGTTCTGGAACGCAGCTCCCGTGGGCCTGCGGCTCTGTCAAATGCCATCTCTTTGAAACTGACATTTATGGTGAAAAGTGGAAATGTGGAGAGAGATGACTCTTACTCTGGGATAAATGCAATCGTTTTCACTGAATGCATTTCTCCACTCTCTTGAACCCGCACAGTGCTTTGACAGCACTACGGTTTATTCCACTCACGTGCACGCGCCCACCTGCTGGCTCCTATACTGGAGTTTACAGAGGGGGCGGGGAGTGTGGGACTGTGTTCTTCCCTCTGGGGATGAGCAAGAAGCAGCCTACTCCTCACCCACGTGACTAAGGAGATCGATCCAAAGAGCCCTTCCGTAAACACGGGGGCTCCCAGGAGATCAACACGGTCCTTTTTGAAAAGTGCCATGCGGCGTGATCCCTCACCGGGATACCACACGGCAGACAACGGCGGCGGCCACGATCAAGCTACAAATAATCGCTCTGATCTGGCGAGGTGGGGGCATCTCCAGCAATGAGCGAGATGCCCAACACACCCGTGTTTATCTGCAGTCGCCCTGTCACGCGGTAGCGTGGCAGAGCTCTTTTCAGCTCCCTGCCCAGCCTGCTGCCCGCTGGGAGCAGCTGTGCTCCGCCGCCATGGTCATCACCTAGGGCGGTGGACCTCCATGGACCGAACCCGGAAGTGCCCGACAACGGCAAACGGAGCCATCCGCCCCGCTGGAATGGCGAACGTGAATGACACCGCCTCGGCCATATCCTGGTCCCCCAAACACTCTAACAGAGGTGGTGGAGATCGGTGCCCGCGATCAAACCAAGGCAGGTGGGGCATGGCCGAGATTCCAGTAATGGTGAGTCCATTTTTCGTTTCTTCTAATCTTCTAATCTTCGTACGTTTAACTCTTCGGTTGTCAGCTCGTCTGAAGAGAAAAAGGATAGTGGGGCGGCGGCTGTAGCCGCCTTATATACTGTGGGCCTGTGCGCGCATTCAGGTAGGCTCGCCCCGATTGGCCGGCTACGTTTACGTAAATTCAGTAGGTGAAAGCACGCACAGCATGATAGAGAGTAGTACCCATAGAGTCCAGTAGAGGGCGGAGCCTGTGTGAGATATAACATGAAAAACAGGCTAGGTGCTTAACAGATTAAGCACTACATGTTTCCAGAGGACATGTGGATAAACTTCACTGTGCTACAGTCATAGGTCTTTAAAGTCTAATGCTATAAGGTTGACTGTTTCGTAGAAAATGTTGCACCTGATAAAAGTTTGTCTTATTTAGTGTTGCTTGCCAGTTGAGGGTTTTGCATCAGTAACCTTCCAGTGAACCGTTTCAGAGATGACCTTCACTCAGGCGGCTGGTGGAATACTCTGTTAGGCTGGCAGGAGTGCAGAGAAGGCTTTTGCTGCATGGTTTCTGGGTTCCCACTGTCAAATAAAGATGATAATCTTTGCTCAAAGACAGTTTTCTGACTCTTACTACACATGACCTGACAGGAAGACGGGATAAGTGAAGTGGATGAGTGAGGGTGTTAATAAAATTAAGTGTACGCTGCAGCAAAGATATCAACAAAGACTTCTCACAAACATATGCTAATTCCGTTGAAGTAATCTTGTTATGTATTTCCACCCTTTGCCAAATAAGATATCTTTTTGATTCACTGCTGGATAAGGCTCAACAGTCAACACAACACACTAAACATTTTTAGGGGATTTAGAGGTTCAGTTAATCTCATTCTTAACCCTTCAGTGAGAAAGGTGTCAGGTTTCTATCCATTTTATGAATATCTTGTCTCCTGCATATTTTTAAGATAAACCAAGGATGAAATTGAGAAAGGGTGGGGAGTACAGTTTTGTCTCAATTTTTTGCATACACAAATGTCTTACTTTACAAAATGGAAATGACATGGAAATAGAGATGACAAGTTGTGAATGCTAGTGCGTTTGTCACCTGCATTGACTACACCCATACAATACAAGATCAGATGAAGATGTGAATCACTAAAAGGAAAGTTTAGTTTGTACCGACAGTATCGTTTACTCATTTTAAATATCTTTCAGGTCAGGTCACTTTGACATCACACCCGTCTCCAAACATCCCAATTTATTTTATTTGGAGGCGCCTTTTATGACACCCAACCGTACAAAACAATAAATCCCTTAACCTGTTAAGCCCGAGAGACCCCGGTACCGGGGCACTGCCGCAACATCTTGCAGGAAACAGTGTCTGAGGGCATGTTCATTTAATAAACTATGAATGTTTTATATCCATGTAACGGGAAGAAACTCATCTAACTGATCATTTTTTTTTTTTTTTCAAAAGAAAACCCACAATGCTAACACTGAGCCTCTGAATTAGCAAAGAGCGAAAAATGCTAACAGATTACTGCGCCGAAAATCACTCACAAAACCTTATTATTTATCTTTTCTCCACATCCATGACATCGATTCACAACGTGAGGTGACACAGAATCTATGGGTACCCTCATTATCACTGAATTATACGGATTTGCGACGTTATAAACAAAAACAGACATCAAAACAGGTGACGCTAGGTAGCTAAAAATGCTAACATTCTTACCTTGGCTCTGTAGTCTCTCCAAAGTGGTCTTCAATGGCATTAAAACGATAAAAACGCTGCTGAAGTTAATCCATAGGTTAATCCAATGTGTCTGTGTCCCTTTGAAATGATTTCTGATAATCCATGATCAATAAAACGGATAATCCATGCTCTTCCGTTTCTAGATGTCAGAGCAATGTAGCTTCACTCTAATGCAAAATTACATGCGCAAAGCCCCCACCTTTTTCTTTCACAATGAGTGTGTGTGGGGGACTCCCCCTTCGATTCTATTGGCTCTAACGGTCAGAAAGAGGTGTCAACCATCAACATCGAGCAAGGGGGGCCAGAGATATGGAAAATCCACCCAAATGACCCCAGAAGTGGTTTGTTTTTGCTAAATCTCTCTAAAAAGGTCAAATGTCACTTGTTTTGCATAAAAATTGATACAGGGTACTTATTATATGTTGTACTTTGGATTCCTAAAGCTTTTAGTCTACCTTACCATCATCCAAGGGTAGTTTTCACTATAAGTAAAAAAGAATTTTTGGACGGACACTATAATTTACAGTTTTTTACTATGTAAAATCTGAATTTTCTTTAAAAATAAAAAACACCTATATTGATTCTGACTTTTCTACATCCAACTCACAGGTTTATCATTACTTTGAGAAAAAAGATTATTAATTTTCCCCTTTTAGAAGGGAAGATATGGTCATTTGTTCTGGGAATGTCATTTTCGAGTCTGAGACCTGAAAAACAGGCTCAGGGCTTAACAGGTTAAAGCGCCGGCTGTTTCGGCTCCCAAACGGCTCTTCATGTTACCACAGTTTACCACGGAGCCTCAGTTTCGCCGCTGCGAGGCTCTGCTGCTCGCAGCTCACGCGCGTGCTCCACTAAAACCCCACGCTCATCGCGTCCAAATCGCGCACGTTCCGTGTTGTCCTGTAGCAGGCACCTTCGATGTCGGGGAAACGATCTTCAATACTCCGAAAAGAATCCCACCAGACTCCTTTGCCCCTCCAACAGAGGGATGTCCTTGTCCTTTTTCCTTTTCGTCATTTCAAGCGATAAAAACTCTCGATCTTCTCTCTAATTATTAATATTTTTGGACGCCCTCGGCTCGCGTTTATGTTTATTAAGGATCCCCATTAGCTTTTGCTCTTGACAAAAGCTACTCTTCCTGGGGTCCGACACTTAAAACAATACAACAATAATACAACAATAATACAACAATAATACAAAAACATTCAAGACATAACTCCTGACATCATTAACAATATTAACGACATCACCAATATCATCAACAATTTCCAACATCATCAACAATCTCATCCACTTACAACATCAATCTCAGCCAAGGATGAGTGCACAAGACACTCACCAGTACAAAGCATGAGATCAAATTAACGTTCAGGGTGTCCCGAGCTGAATAAGGGCGTCAAATGACGGCAAGACGCCCCCCCTGGCGGAAACGCTGCTCAGACCTACTAATTGACCTAACAGAAGTTATTGAGTCTATGTAAGTTTACTGCTTGGCTCAGATCCACCAACGTCAGCAAGATCTCACCTCTATTAACTCCTGGAGAACCAGGTTCAATGAACTGCTGTTTCAATTCAGACGACCCGCTAAATCTGTTTAAGCGATCCCGAAGGATTTTGATATCAGTAATGAGGTGTGGCCCTACCTAAGTGTCAGTGTGGCAGTGTGCATTTCTTACCTTTCAAGCAGGAGAGGAGAGCGCAGATGTATTTTAAGTTGTCCCAATCCAAAAGGTGGGATCAGTTTATTTGAAGAAAAATTGGTCCACACTTGAACAGGGTTTTACCTTCTCTCGTTACAACATGACAATCATACAGAATATTTCATGCTGTGGTCAATTACTAATAGGAAACCTCAATTCACAGTCTTACATTTATTACACTAAATTGTAACTTCAACTGCCCAATTCAGTTGGGCCGTGTGGTAGCCTATACGGTCATCCTTTTCTGATAATGACGACGCAATAGCCCCGCCTCTCCCCACCTCTGCTGCTCACCCCCGCAAAAGTACACTGCACACTGAATTCAGATTATTTATCTTTATCTCGATATGGACATAAACGCGAGTGAAGTCTAATCTGACAGGACGGAGACACGCAGCTCCTCCCGCTGTGATGCAGCGGGAGCAAAACACACACTTCAAGTCAGATCATCACCCTTAGCTATTTTAATTACCTCTCAAACTACCTAAACTAGTTATAAATATGTTTATTTTTACTCTCGGGTTTACTTACTGGATCAGCTGCTGCATGAGACAGACACTGACGCTGTCAGAAGAGAGGAAAAAGAGACAGGCTCCGTGTATTTTATTATTATATATCATTATATAGAGTGGTTATTCATTTGTTTTAAAGCTCAATAAATAACAAAGAAGACCTTTGACCGGCACTTTTATAATTTTGTCAGGAAGATTTAAACTTTAACACACGTTGACCGGCGAAAAACTCTGCCCGGTTCCCTCGGCCCCCACCAAGGAGAATAAACAGAAGTGCAGCCATGACAACCATTCTTCTTCGCTGCTTTTGTGGAGGAAGTTGCTGCTTTTGTGGAGGAAGTTACAGCGCCACGTACAGGCTCGGCATATGTATTGCAACTTTTCCAGCGGTTGGATCTAAACGGAGCTGTCTCGTGTGGCAAGACACTATCCGGTGTATATTGCGTGTGGACGGAAGCTTTTCGGCGATTGCGTTTGCGTTAATCCTATGCGTTTTGTCGTATGCGTTCCCATGGAGCCTGGGCCTCTGAGTGACAAGCTTACAGTTTTTTTTGTGAGTCACGACCTGGCTGTTTCATTCTAACATAACGCTCCAAATGTTACTGTTTCCACTCGGACTTCAATACAGCTACACCATTGTTTGGTTTCCATGGTAGCGTGTCTCTTTAGTAGCGCACGCAACTGAAAGTCTGAGAGGGTGAGGAAGATAGTCACAGAAAACAGAACAAGAATCGACAACTCCACCCTCTGCTCACTCCTTTCCTGTAAAATACAGGTCCAGCAAGGCAAAACAGTGCACTTCTCTTTCCCGCACTACTGTGACAGACCATGGGGCTGGGTCAGCCACTAACATATTCATATTTCTCTTCTCAAAAAGAGAAATATGAACGTTAGTTTTTAACTGAAATGATCAAATAAAGTCAACATTTCACAGTGTTTACAAACATTGACCATACCGTTCACCAGCCCGCACCCCCCTATGTTGCCTACTGTATGTTGCGAACTCTTTGTTTAAAACTAATCACAGTAATTCCGATAGCCCATCGGAATGTGACCACACATTCCGATGGGCTATCGGAATTACTGTGATCTCCCAACCCCCCCCTGTGATATCTCTTCTCCAGCAGTCTGTAGGTTTGTGTTCGCATATTTATGCTGTCGCAGTTCCTGTTGTTTCTATCGTGCATTGCCGGTATGAAAGCGTCTGTGCCGGAAATATCAAACATTTAATAAAAGTGAAAAACAATGAACAAGACTTAACGTATTAATAATAATTAATTATATTTATTCCGTTTGGATGTACGATTTTTGACTTTGTTTAGAGCAGTGATCTTCTCTTCCTCTCTGCAGCAGAGAGCTAAGCGCTGTCAGACCGGACCTAACCCTAACCCTGAAAAGTATTATCATCTGAAAGTAAAATTAATCATTATGTTATTAGTATTAAATACATATAAGTATTTTTACAACTTGTATTTAGAAATACTCCGTTGTAATTATTGATGCATAAATGTGTTCATCCATTCAATGTGGCATCTGCTATAATGGGGTTAATGTATGATATTACTTAATAATACAATACATTATAATATATGATATGATAATTATATTTTAATTTTATTCATTTCTTATTTCATAGGAACTTATCAAACATTTAATTAAAGAATGGTGATATACACAGTGATAGATGTTAAGGACTAACGTTTATAATAAATAGCCTAGTATTTATCCATATTCATTATAATATTTATATATTCAACAACAATTTTTAATGTAAAAGGTTCATAAAATAAAAACACAACACTGTCATTGCAAGTGACACTCAGTTGACTTTTATGTTCAACTGCTAAATTCGTTACTGATAAAAAAGGGCTTCTACCTAATTACCTTAAATAAACTCACTAATTAATGAAACCAGTTCAATACGCATTAATCTTATTCTTATCATTCTTCATGAGTGCAGTAATGGTAAGGTATCTAATTACTTATTTATTTAGTATTCCATAACTAATTAACACAGTTGGTCGAACTAAAGTGGAGACATGGCAGAAATCCTACAACCTCAGACAATCTGTTGACTTAATAATAATAATAATAGCTTGGATTTATATAGCGCCTTTCAAGGGACCCAAGGTCGCTTTACAAATAATAGGGCAAAAACAAACATAACAAAACTAAAGTCAGACAGACAAAACAACAGATAGATTAGGGGCCGAAAGCCTTGGCAAACAGATGGGACTTGAGGGCTCTTTTGAACGCGTCAAGTGTGGGGATGTTGCGAATCTCCGCAGGGAGAGCGTTCCAGGGGCTGCCACACTGAAGGCTCTGTCCCCGAAGGTTCGCAGTTTGGTGCGGGGGGTGGTAAGCAGGCCAGAGTCTGAGGACCGCAGGTTCCGGGGTGGGGCATGTGGGTGAAGGATGTCCGATAGGTACTGGGGGGCAAGGGCATGGAGGGACTTGTAGGTAAGGAGGAGGATTTTGTATGATATGCGGGACTTGACCGGCAACCAGTGTAGGTGGATGAGGGTGGGAGTGATGTGCTGCCACGGCTTTGTGTGACTTCACAGCTTGTCACTCAGAGGGGGGTGGGGGCTGGTGAACGGTATGGTCACTGTTTGTTTGTTTAAAAAGGACTCGGAGGGCTATACACTACACATTTTTCTTGGATTTTTTAACACCATAGTCCCTAATATATTTGTAGAAAGGCAGGAAATTGAATTAAATGGGAAAACATTTTAATTGTGGAGGACCCCCTGTTTCGTGTCCCCCCCCACTTCTCAAACCAAAGTTACACCCTTGGATTTTAAACAAAGTCACGTGACCACAACAATATTAGAAAAAATATATATTTGTATTTATTTTAGGATCTTAAAATCAGACCTGTTTTTTAAATGAAATCTGACGGCAGGCCTAATGATAAATGCGCCACACCTAATGGCCGGCCATTCAGCCACAGCTCCCTCTATACAAATCAAACTGTAGACGGTGTGAAAGCGCCTATTGTTTTAAATAATTGTCGGAATGTGAGCCTTCTCAATTACCGTGGGACAGCAGAGAACTCTAAACAAAATGCAAAATGTTCAATCAATAAAGTAACATCTTATCTTATCTTAATAATATCTTCATATTAATAATAATAAATCATACAGTATGTGTCCGAAAGGGTGCAGGAGGAAGCAAACACCAAAAAAAAATATTACAAAAAATATACTGCATACTAAAGCAAACTATTGTAAAGGTAAAAGTATGAGCATAACAAATAAAGAAGTGTAAACATTTACATTATTATTATGATTATTTAATATATGACTATCGCCCTGTAGCACTCACATCTCATGTGATGAAGGTGCTTGAGAGACTGGTCTTGGCCCATCTCAGACCGCAGGTGAGATCATTCCTTGACCCTCTGCAATTTGCCTACCAGCCTCACCTGGGGGTGGACGATGCCATTATTTACCTGCTGCAGCGTGCTCACTCATACCTGAATGGATCGGGTTGCACTGTGAGAATCACCTTTTTTGATTTCTCCAGTGCATTCAACACGATCCAGCCTCGGCTACTGAGTGACAAGCTGCAGGCTATGAGGGTAAACTCGTCCACCATCTCCTGGATTACCAACTACCTCACGGACAGACCACAGTACGTCCGGCTGGGCAGTGTGCTGTCTGATGTGGTGGTTGGTAGTATTGGAGCCCCACAGGGGACTGTGCTGTCTCCTTTCCTGTTCACCTTATACACCTCTGACTTTCTATACAACTCAGAGTCATGCCACCTGCAGAAGTTTTCGGATGACTCTGCAGTGGTAGGGTGTATAAGGGATGGACGGGAGGAGGAGTACAGAGCGCTGGTGGGTGATTTTGTTGAGTGGACTGGAAGAAATCATCTGCTTTTGAATGTGGCCAAGACCAGAGAGATGGTCATTGATTTCAGGAGGAAGAGGACATCTCCTCCTCTGCCCCTGTGCATTCTGGGAGAGGATGTGGCAGTTGTGGAGGTCTACAAGTACCTGGGAGTGCACTTAGACAATGGGCTGAACTGGAGGATCAACACTGACGCTGTGTACAAGAAGGGGATGAGCAGACTCTATTTTCTGAGGAAGCTGAGATCCTTCAACGTATGCAGTAAGATGCTGGAGATCTTCTATCAGTCTGTTGTGGCTAGTGCACTCTTCTTTGCTGCGGTCTGCTGGGGGGGCAGCATCAGAGCCGGTGACACCTGCAGGATCAATAAACTGATCAGGAAAGCTGGGTCAGTCATCGGCATCAAGCTGGAACCCTTTGAAGCTGTGGTGGAGAGGAGGACACTGAACAGGCTGTTGTCCATCATGGATAACCCCACCCATCCTCTCCACCTGCAGCTGGACAGTCAACGGAGCTCCTTCTCCAACAGAATGCTGCAGCTCCCCTGCCACAAGGACAGATACTGGAAAACATTCCTGCCCACTGCAATAACACTGTACAACAAATCACCTCTGGCTGGAAGAGAACTCTCTGCTCCATAGTTTCTCTAGAAATAAAACCACCTTGTACATTTTACTCACACATAATCTGTTTCATATTTAATACTCCATAATTCCATATATTTTGAATATATATATATTTGTATATTTGTATATATATATATATATATAATATCTGTATGTATATTTTCTATTTTGTATTTTGACATGTATATTTTATATTTTATTTTATATTTTATTTTATTCTATTTCTATTCTTGTATATTTTGTTTTATTGTAAAATGCCTTTTATGCTGCTGTAACAAAAACAATTTCCCAATTTGGGATCAATAAAGTACGATCTATCGATCTATCTATCTATATAAAGACTATATACAGCTGTGACCAGTGTGTGGGAAGATGGCGCCTGTGTCGGCTCGCCCCTCCCTCAGCTCTCTCCCTTTAGCTATGCTGTTTTTGTTTTATGTTTGTCAGAATGTCTCTGCTCTGCTCGTCTACGATCGCCAAGCTCTCCTCCACCTCAGACCCTCACTGGAGTTTATATTGCTGCCCAAACCTACATCTGGCAACCATAAATCGCCCCCCCCCCCTGACGGAGACCTGGGCCCACGCTGGCGAGTATACACCGTTCTCTGAACTTCTTCCTCCTGACTGTACATTCTTCAGCTCCCCCCGTGCCACCGGCCATGGTGGGGGCATAGCATCAGTGTTTAGAGCTAGCCTCCAATGCCGATTGCTTCACCCTGTATCTAGCTATGCCAGCTTTGAGTTGCAGCTTTTTGAACTGAACCCGGCCTCGCCTATACTCTGCGCAGTCGTGTATCGTCCGCCAAAGTGCAATAAGGATTTCATAAATGACTTTTCTGACTTTCTGTCCGGGATCATGGTGAAATATGATCGTGTTTTGATCTCCGGAGACTTCAATGTCCATGTGTGTTGCGAGTCCAAACCTCTGGTTAGGGACTTTTTAAATCTCCTTGATTCTTTTGGTCTCGTTCAGTCTGTGGCTGGCCCAACACACGAAAAAGGACACACTTTGGACTTAGTATTATCGTTTGGACTGTCTGTATCTGTGGATGAAATATGTGCAGCAACGCGTATCTCAGACCATTTACCGGTTCTGTTTACAACCTCCATCCCTTCCGCAGGAGTCGAATCACGTGCCCCTGCGCGTCGTCTGCGCTCGATTAACCCCTTGACTGCTTTACAGTTCTCTGATGTTTTTAATGCTTCTCCGATCTGTAAATTAGAGGTAAACTGTGTTTTTAGTGCTGATGAGCTTATCTCCATGTTTGACTCGACATGTACACTAACACTGGATTCTGTTGCTCCTTTTACGCTTAGACGCACCAAAGTTCTATCAGAGCCGTGGCTCAATGACTGTACTCGTGCTCTCAGACGCGCTTGCAGGCGCAAAATGGAAAAAGGATAAACTCCATGTCTCCTTAGATATCCTTCGTGCTTGCCTTTCCGACTACCAGACGGCAGTCAAAGCAGCCAAAACAGAGCACATTTCTCTGTTAATCTCCAAAAACAGCCATAAACCTCAGGTTCTTTTTAATGTCCTCAACTCTATCATTAATCCCTGTGATGTTTCTTCTATTGTCCCATCGACTACTCTCTGTGATAAGTTTCTTACATTTTTTATTGAAAAAGTATCTGCTCTTAGGCTAGCCCACACTAGTGCTACCCCAGATCCTGCTCCTTTTCTGTGCCCTGCTGTCCTCGACCACTTTGAGCCTGTATCCCTCTCTTCTCTCTCGGATGTAGTCAAGCACCTGCGGCCGACAAACTGCACCACAGACAGCATTCCCTCTCGCCTTCTTAGAGATGTTTTAGAATCAGTTGGAGCAAGTATTTTATTACTTATAAACACCTCTCTTAGCTCAGGATGTGTCCCAGCTGCCTTCAAACATGCCGTGGTTAAGCCACTACTTAAAAATAAAAATCTCGACCCACCCATTCTCGCAAATTTTAGGCCCATCTCCCAGCTACCCTTTTTATCTAAAGCCCTGGAGCGAGTAGTCTACGCCCAGCTGCAGTCTTTTTTAACCATGCATGGCATCCAAGAAAAGTTTCAGTCTGGCTTCAAACCCATGCACAGCACTGAAACGGCCCTTTTAAGAGTCTTTTTAAATGATCTGCTCCTAGCCGCCGACTCAGGTAGCCCAGCTGTCCTGGTGCTGTTAGACCTGAGAGCTGCCTTCGACACTGTAGACCAGTGGTTCTCAAACTTTTTTCAATAATGTACCCCCTTTGAAAAAAAAGATTCAGCCAAATACCCCCTGATCAGCGCAAAAACAATTTGTTAGGGAAAAAATGCCTATATAAAGAGGTACAGTACAGCGCTGCACCATCAGTGTCTGATTTATTAAAACAACAACATTGTAACTGAGAAACACTTAAATGCTACATTTCAAATGTTTACAATCCATCACTAAATTCATGGCAAACCAATTTTAACATCATGCAATAACACTAAGACGACATTAGTTGCATTGAACTGATCTTTTTAACAAGTTGTACTTACAATTTAGTGAGAAACATGGGCATATGAGAAATATGTGTAACTCTGTTCATATAAAACCCACACTGCTCAAACTTCGTTACTTTTCCTAAAATTGGTATATTTATTTATTTATTTTGGGGCGTGGGGAATGAAGAGAAAAAAAGATATGAGCATTTTATGAGCATGGGATTTTGACCCCTCATATGTATATGTATGTATAATGCCGCGCTATACTTTGCGGCCACACGCCGTTGCCAAGCAACGCTTATTGTTTAGGTCCTTTGATAAGCAGGCAGTCATATAATTAACTAGAACTAGCTAGATCTGATAGATTTGGATATAAACGCGAGTGAAGTATAACCGGACGCGAGAAAGAGATCAGAGATCAGATCAGCTGCTGCTGACGGATCAAAGCTCCCCCGCTGTGACGGACCGTTGAGCGGAGCAAAATACACTAAGAGTTAGACCTAACACACTTAGCTAGTTTATCTACTCTGGAACAAGCTAAACTAGTTATATATTTATTATATATTTATTCTTTACTGTTGGGTCACTTATTACAGGTTCAGCGAGCTGCACGAGACTGACGGGCTGTCAGGAGAGGGAGAGGAAAAGAGAGCACCCCGTTTATTTTTCCCATTTTATTATCCAGAATTACTGTAAACTTTTAAATAAAGTAGTTAATCTACTATTAGTAGTTTGTTTAAATGCATTAATTATGTTTTTTTTTTAAATTAACATAAAATAAATCTCACGTACCCCCTGCAGTACTCCAACGTACCCCTAGGGGTCCGCGTACCCCCATTTGAGAACCAATGCTGTAGACCAGGGGTCGGCAACCCCTGGCACGCGTGCCACCAATGGCACGCGGCACCGTAACCAGTGGCACACTAGGAATAAGTGGAATAAGTGTACAAAATATTTATTTTATTTTCGGATCCTGAACGAGACCGCCGCCAGAGCGCGTCTCCCCGTTACCTGCAGAAGGAAGCCATGCACGCAGCGCAGCCCCACTCTCTTTAACTCCAGGCGACTTTCTGCCGCTTTCCTCCGTAATGCAGTGCTGATAGTTTCACCACAGAGGAAAGCACTTCACAAATTGCATTAAGGAGCTGTAAAAATGCCGCAGTTTTTGCGTGGCGATCGATATTGGCCGATACTCACTCTCTGCCGATCGATCGGTGCTCTCTAAAAAGGCCGATCGCGAGACGTAACATACATGACACTTTTCTCTGTGTGCGGCAAAACAAGCTCGCCTAAATCGCTTCACTAGTCTGGCAGTATTTTAAGGTGTCCGAAAAGGACAATAAAATAGCGGTGCAACTGAAGCAGAAATCCTGCAGCTCCACCCGCTGTGACGGACCGGTGAGCGGAGCAAAACACACAAGAATTAGACCTAACACACTTAGCTATTTTATCTACCTTTGGAACTAGTTATAAATATATTTATTCTTCACTGTCACTCATTACTGGATCAGTGAGCTGCATGAGATACTGACAGGCTGTCAGGAGAGAGAGAGACGGGGAGAGAGGAAAAGAGAGCCGCTTCCGCTCATTTCTCCCGTGTTATTATCCAAAGTTAATGTAAACTTGAATAATGTAGGCTACTTCATTTGAATGTAACAATTATGTTGGTTGTTGTTTGTGGAAGCGCCAGTGAATGAGCCCCATTAACTGAGTTTTAAACATCACTTTTCACGAGTGTTTTTGTCGAGCTCTTCAACCAACTTTTTTTAAATACGACTATTGGCCAAGACCAAGTCGTTTTTATCTTTTAAAGACCTGGAAAGGGTTATTAACGCCTTTGTTACCTCGAGGTTGGACTACTGCAATGCTCTGTATGTGGGTATGGACCAGGCCTCTATTAGACGCCTGCAGCTAGTTCAGAACGCAGCTGCACGTCTTCTTACTGGCCACAAAAAGCGTGACCACATTACCCCAATTCTGGCCTCACTGCACTGGCTTCCAATTCGGTTCCGATTGATTTTAAAATCCTTTTATTTGTTTTTAAAGCACTAAATGGGCTGGCTCCGGCCTATATAGCTGAACTCCTCCAGCGCTACACCCCAGCCAGAGCTTTAAGGTCTGCTGACCAGCTGCTGCTGATAGTGCCCAAGACCAGGCTCAAAACCTGAGGGCACCGAGCCTTCGCAGCAGCTGGCCCTAGGCTCTGGAACACTCTGCCCCTCCATGTGAGGTCGGCCCAGACCCTAGGGGTTTTTAAATCTACTCTTAAAACACACTTCTTCTCCCTGGCCTTTTAGTCAGAGCGGAGCACGACTCCTGACTTTTCCCTGTGTTTTTTATATATCTGTTGTAATTTATTGTCTTTTATTGTGATTGTAGTAATGTGTTTTTATGTGATTGTAGTATTTATTACATGTACAGCACTTTGGCCTGACCAAAAATCGCTTTTAAATGTGCTTTATAAATAAACTTTGATTTGATTTGATATATTATTGAATTACAAGATTAGATATACTTTATTTGATCTAAAATATTGATGTTTTTTCGTTATACTGTAGTAGCCTGTGAAAACCATAACAAATATGTGTTCAAATGCTCTTCAGAAAAACACAACTGAAGTACTGAAAGTCCATGAAACTTGTCTTTCTGTATTTGTGAATGAAGCGCCATCTCATGGTTAAATCCTGAAATTGAAAATCTGGCAACGCCCTCTTGGAAAATAGTGGGAGGGCTTAACATTCCCAGCCGCTAGGATCCCTTGGGTTTTTGGCAGGAATCTGTTGGCTGGAGTCCTTTCTAGAGTGCTACATCTGTACAAAGTGAAACAATTTATAAGAGACAAACAAATATCTAAGCATATATTAAGGGTTAAATTGAAGCTGATTACAAAGCAATGACTCATAAAGTTCATATTTTGTCATGGGTTGGATGTTGATATACATTTATACCCCAGTAGATATACATAAACACATTATCACTTGTAAACATAAACATATTTACAATAGATAAACATAGACAAATATATTGAGGTGAGGCTCGAGGTGGCCCTCAATGTAGTGATGTTGTCAGACTGTCGGATGTGTGGGGGGAGGGAGTTCTATAGTTTGGGAGCAATTCAGCTTAAAGCCCTAGCACCCATGGTGACAAAGTGTGAGGTGGGAATGGTTAGCAGGCTGGCTGAGGATGGGGGGGGTGTACGCCTGAAGGAGGTCAGCCAGATACTGTAAGTGTAGGCCAAGTTCTGGAGGGCTTTGTAAGTGAGTAGGGTGTTTTTATAGTAAATCCGGTATTGAACCAGTGATGGGAATGGATGTGATGTGGTCAGAGAATTTGGTGCAGGTAATGATCCAGCCAGCTGAGTTCTGTGGGGTTTAAAGCTTGTTGAGGAGTGTGTTGCAAAGACCTGAGAGGACAGCATTCCAGTCAATCTAGAATGTAAGAAATGCGTGAACCAGGACTTCAGTGCAGGATTGAGACAGGGAGTCTAGAAATGTTGCGTGGGTGGAAGAAAGCAGTCCAGTCGATGTTTTTAATGTGTGCACCTCTTGATGTCCTTCAGCTATTCGCCCCTTGGCCTTCATGAACCTCTTCTTCTCTCGACTGCACTGTGCACCGGTAATGACCTGTTGGTTATTGTTGTGTGTCCAAACCAAGGTAACTTTCACGTTTCTGTCAGCGGTTCGAGAAACCCTGCCAGTGTCTGTATCTCCTGTTTTACAGAACAGTTTCTGATCTTCCTGTAGCAACATATTTCTAAGGCATCTACTCTCTTTTTTATATTTGTGTCCAGGTTTGGCATCTGTAGAGTGCAATGGATGTAATCAATGAGTGCATCAGTTTTATTTTAGTAGGAAGGGAAATGTTCTTGCTCTTCCATATCTTTTTTTAGTTTGGCAAGCTGAGCGGTAGCATTGGCCAATCTTCTCACTTCCCAGTCCTATGTGCACTGCTTGTTTATATATAGACCCAGAGTATACATATAGGTATATACGTACGTATGTTTTTTACTTTCTGAAAATGTTTCACACCTTTATAATAGCAGATATATCAATGCAGCATTCAGTTTATTGAGAAGTACATGGGAGAACACTACTTTTTAAGGTTTTTCCATCCTAGACTGAAAGGGGCGGTCCTTCCGGTTTCGCTATGAGTGGTCGCATTTCCGAGAGCTCCCGCATTGGAGGTTATTCCTCACGATTTTTCACATATTTCATCCTCCTGACAATATGGATTATGGACTCCTACCTCAACTCATCAATGAGGCAACATCACTTAGTGAAGGAGAGTAATGAAAGCGGGGATAAAATGAACCACAATGACTTTTACCTTCTCAACGGCTGGGAAAGGAAACACCTCGCTTTTGGAAGTGCAAGCATTCATGCATTATTAACTGCAAACCCGACGCGAAAGTACTTACCCCCGTCAGGCAAACTAGACCGAAGAAGTATGATCGTCTTGGTCTTATTGTTAGCGGGAGACATCCATCTGAATCCGGGCCCGGTGCAGACAAGAAGCCAGTCCTGCAGGCTGGAGGAGCTAGCATCACAACTAGCATCACAACTAGCATCTCTTCCGCTACAGCAACAACTACGCGACGACAACAGAGACCATGGAGACAGCGGAGACCGAGGAATCAACGGAGACTTCGACATTCCCCCGGGGACGCCTCGGCAGACAGACACGCATGAGGCAGTGACGAGAGGAAGAGAACCGAGATCCGAGGGAACAAATATCCACCATGTTGTTAGCCACCCTGCTAGCATATCGACGGCTAAAGCTACAACGGAGCCTCCCTCCCCCCACCACCCCACCGCTCCAAGCACCACGGCAGGCCGCAAGCCGTTTGCTGTAACGGACAAAGACAAATATCTTCAAGCTGACGACATTATGCATTTAAACAACAAAAATGGACTACATATTTTTCATCTGAACACTAACAGTCTGAGACACAAACTGGCTGAACTCAGGCAACTGTTCATGAACGGTAAGGCAAGCATATTATGCTTTTCTGAGACCAAATTGGACAATTCCATTACAGATTCAGAGATTGAAATTGAAGATTATCTTGTAGTGAGAAGGGACAGGAACGTGAATGGAGGTGGTGTCTGCATGTACATACATAAAGACACCAATTTCAAAAACCGTACTGACCTGCATCATGAAAATATTGAATCTGTGTGGGTTGAAATTCTTTTTGACAATGCTAAATCTGTAATAGTCGGGACAATCTATAGACCACCGGAACAGAGTGACTTTTATGATACATTAGATGGGTGTTTGGCTGATGTGGGGGATGTAGAGACAATTATTATTGGAGACTGGAACACGGATATGCAACGTAAAGACACGTCCGTCTTCAAGTCCTTCAGTAGGATTTGTGATCTGCACGGCTTCAGCCAGCTAATCACCCAACCCACCCGGGTATGTGAAACAACACAAACTACCATTGATCTCATTCTGACCTCTGACAGGTCCAGGATCTCCAGTAAAGGGGTTATAGCATGCGGTTTAAGTGATCATTATATGATATTCTGTACCCGCAAAAAGCTAAAACAAAAGGCCGGCTGTCACAAAACAGTCATATCTAGAGACCTCAAAAACTACTCTAGCGAGGCCTTTAACCTAGAACTGGAGAGCCTGGACTGGTCAGATGAGCTCAGTGGTACACAAGTTGAAGAAACATGGCTTGGTTTCAAAAACAAATTCTCTGCAATACTCAATGATTTGGCCCCCCTAAGAACAACCAGGGTAAAAAATCGCGCTGAGCCGTGGATGCACTCCGGCATACTGACCGCCATGAAAACCAGAGACAAAAAATGCTCTGAGTTTCATAAAAGTCAGTCAATGCTTTCCAAAAGCACGAGCAGTGAACTCCAGGCCCACGTGACTGAACTAAAAATTGAAAGAAACAGACTAAGAAATGACGTAAGCTCCATGATCAAAACTGCCAAAAAGAATTTCATCAATGACAAAACTGAGGAAAACAAAAATAAACCCCGTGAACTTTGGAAATTACTCAATAACCAGCTTGGCTGCAGTAAAAAACTCAAAACGAGATTTTCAAACGTAAACATAAAGACAGATAACAGGCTCATCACAGACAAACTGGATGTGGCCAAGTACTTGAACATTTTTTTCACAAACATAGCCACAACTCTTGTAAATAAATTACCCTCCCACTCAGGGCTTTTTGGAGTAGATCACATCATGACCTACTACAAAAACCTAGGGGTACGCAAAGATGATTTCAGTCTAGCAAGGGTAACAACAGCAGAGGTACTCATTAAACTGAGCGCCCTCAAACCTAACAAGGCCACTGGCCACGACAATATCCCCTCCAAATTCCTCAGAGACACAGCAACCGCCATCTCACCAGTCATAGCTCACATAATTAACCTCTCCATAAAACAGGGAAAAGTACCCAAAGACTTCAAAATTGCAAGAGTAACCCCCCTGCACAAAAAGGGCAGCAAATTGGACCCAGGCAACTACCGCCCTGTTTCTATACTTACCTCCATCTCGAAAGTCATGGAAAAAATAGTATATGAACAGGTCGAAAAGTACCTCGCAGAAAAGAAACTAATCTATGAATTTCAATCTGGCTTTAGAACATCCCACTCCACTGACACATGCCTTCTTTATTTGAACGACCACATCAAACAAGAGGTGGACGAGGGTAAATACTGCGGCATGGTGATGCTGGACCTACAAAAGGCTTTCGACACTGTCAATCACCCCATTCTGATTGACAAGCTAAAAGCAATTGGTTTTGATAAACTATCGGTGAGCTGGATGCAATCCTACCTGGAGGGGAGAGAACAGATGGTGGAGGTAAACGGTACTCTGTCCCCCCCCCTCCCAGTGAGCTGTGGTGTTCCACAAGGAAGCATATTAGGTCCGTTACTGTTCCTAATTTATGCAAATGACATGTCATCAGCATGTGACTGCAACTTGTTCCTGTTCGCGGACGACTCAGCCCTGCTGGTCTCTGACAGGAGCAGATTGCAGGTTGAAAAAACCCTCAGCTCCGAGCTCGGCAGAATCTGCACCTGGCTCGCCGATAATAAATTATCATTACACCTGGGTAAAACAGAGTCCATTCTCTTCGGTTCGAAACATAATCTCAGCAAATCCGACGACTTCTCAGTTGCAGTGGGTGACATTATTGTCACAAGTAAGAAGGAAATTACATACCTAGGATCTATTCTTGAGGCAAACCTCTCCTGTGACAAAATGGCATCCAATGTAATAAAAAAAGTTAAAAAAAAAAAAGTCAATCAAAGAACTAGATTCCTATACCGGATCTCCTCTCTGGTAAACAAAAACACCCTGAAAACTCTGGCAGGAGCACTCATTCAAGGGTACTATGACTATGCTTGCACGTCATGGTACCATAGCACCTCCAAGGCGCTAAAAACAAAACTTCAAACATCGCAAAATAAACTGGTCAGACTACTGCTTGACCTTTCATCTAGAACCCACCTCACCTCTGCCCACTTTGACAACCTAGGATGGCTTAGAGTAGACGACAGAGTACAGCTACTTGCAATGGGCCTGGTCTACAAGATCCACTACACCTCTATGGTACCCATGTACATGTCAAAATTCTTCCCAAAGGTCAAGGAATACCATGATCATAACACCAGAGGGAGCTCCACAAATCATGTAAAACCCAGATTTGGCACAAAAAAAGGGGAATACACGTTTCGCAATTATGCCACATCAAGGTGGAACGCTCTTCCCACAACTGTAAAGGAAAGTAAAACTATACTTACCTTCAAAACCTCTCTTAAAGAGCACCTTCGGGGGAAAGCATTGCAAAACTGGCCCCGGTAATGGTACAAATCTCAACCTGTCGTACAATGGACAGCTTCCCCCCCCCATCTATGTATATACTCGCATTTTAGACTCTGTTACTAACTGTATATCTGTAGACTTGGTATGTCTTAAATGTCCGGTTAGGATGTATTAGAACGAAATCTAAAATGAAAATTGTAAATAATCCATCTGTATGTAAAAAACCACCTGTATGTAAATTGTAAATAAGCCATCTGTATGTCAAATATGTCTTATATGTCTTAAATGATATGATGAATTGGAAATGGGGGACCCTGATGTAAACAAGACGAAAGTCTTTCTCTGGTCTGCATCCCCTTAACAATTGTATGTTTTGAGCTGTACTGTACTGTACCCAATATACAAGCTGTTAATAAACTTTTCAATCAATCAATCAATCAAAGGGGTTAGTTTGATTTGCGTGTTTGTCCAGTGGAATTAACCTGTTAATTTTTAGTTTTTTCACAAAACTGTGTCTCAGGGCTTCTTAACATTTAACAACCTATTAATGTGTCGTACCCACTTAACGGGAAGAAACTCAGCTAACTGACGATATGAACATTTTTTACCGAAATAAAACACAACTATAACGCCAAGCATCTGAATTAGCACTAAGCGAAAGAGTGCTAACGCACTTAGCACATAACTCACGGTTGCAATCTTTTATACTTCATCGGATCTGCACAAACTAGATATCATATGAAAACTGAGATTCCACAGATTCCAATGGTATAACCAGTTAAGCCCCAAGCCTGTTTTTTTTTAGGTCTCAGCCTCGAAAATGACATTCCCAGAACAAATGACTATATCTTCACTTCTAAAAGGGGTACATTAATAATCTTTTTTCTCAAAGCAATAATAAACCTGTGAGTTGGATGTAGAAGTGTCAGAATCAATATAGCATTTTTTTATTTTTATGTAAATTCAGATTGAACATAGTAGAAAACTGTAAATTATAGTGTCCGTCCAAAAAACAAAACATTACTTATAGTGAAAACCACCCTTGAATGATGGGATAGTAGACTAAATCTAGGAATCCAAACTATAACATATAATAAGTACCCTGTATCAAGATTGATGCAAAACAAGTGAAATTTGACCTTTTTAGAGAGATTTAGAAAAAAGAAACCCACCTCTGGGGTCATTTGGGTGTATTTGCTGTTTCTCTGGAACCCATTGGTTGATTGACACCTCTTTTTAACCGTTAGAGCCAATAGAATCGAAGGGGAAGTTCCTATATCCACCTACACGTTACCATTGAGAAGTGAGAGTGATGCGCACGCAGTTTGCCCAAACCGAAAGCTATGTTACGCTCTGAAAACTGAAATTGCCATAAATATGATGATGGATTATCAGTAATCATTTCAAAGTAACACAGACACATTGGATTAACCATTGGATTAACCTTCAGCAGCGTTTTTATCGTTTTAATGAACACAACTTTTGATCAGAAAAACAGCAAAGGTAAGACATCTGCCGTTTTGGCTAAGTAAAGCTACGTTGTGTGATGTCTGGGTTTGCTTCCCCTGCCGTTTTGGTCGCACAGTGATGATAGTTATACCTCTATAATCTGTGGAATCTCAGCTTTAATCTGATATCTTGTTTGTGCAGATCCGATAAGTGATAAAGTATTTATACCGTGAGTTCTGTGCTAAGTGCGTTAGCATTTTTTCGCTCAGGGCTAATTCAGAGGCTCGGCGTTAGACTTGTGTTTCATTTAGCGAAAAATGGTTAATATAGTCTGATAGCTGAGTTTCTTCCCGTTAAGTGGATATGACACATTCATAGTTTGTTAAATGTTAAGAAACCCTCAGACGCTGTTTCTTGCAAGATGTTGCGTTTTGCCCCCGGTACCGGGGGCATGGGGCTTAACTGGTATAAATATCATCACTGTGCGACCATAACTCAGGGCAGCGAAGACAAAACCAGACAACACACAACTTAGCTTTACGGGGCCAAAACAGCAAATACGTTTTACCATTGCTATTTTCTGATCAAAAGTTGTGTTCAATGGCATTAAAACGCATTTAAACGCATAAAAACGCTGCTGAGGTTAATCCAATGTCTCTGTGTCACTTTGAAATGATTACTGATAATCCATCATAACATATATGTCAATAAGAGTAGTTTTCATGTATAGCTGCTATGAGAGCTTCCGGTTTTGGGCTTGCTGGCTGCGCATCACTCATTCACCAATGGTAATGTTTAGATGGATTTAGGAACTCCCTCTCTAATTCTATTGGCTCTAACGGTTCAAAAGTGGTGTCAATCATCACGTTAATCATCAGGGACCTGGAGGAACTGGAAAAATATCAATGAAACAAATCAGACAAGGTAACGAAAATAAAACACTACCATGACAATTCCAGATAATATACACATATCTCCATCAAGACTAGAAACGTTTGCATATACAGAGGATAAAGTGCAGGACATGGAAAATGACATTGATCCGGAAAACAACTTACTGAACAATATCAACAACAGCTGCAACTATTTCACAGAAGAGCAATTCAATGTAACGTGTCAATCAGAAGAGAACATATCAATTATCTACTTCAATAGCAGAAGCCTATATGCCAACTTCCTCAACATTAAAGAATATCTAAGTCAGTTTAAGAACCCATTCAACATCATAGCAATATCAGACCTGGATCAGTGCTGAGAAAGGTGTGGACTTTGAGATGGATGGCTACAGAAGGAATAAGAGTGGAGGGGGTGTGGCAATCTATGTGGATAAAGGAATGAACTATAAGGTGGCGGAGAGCATTACAACAGCTGTTGACGATTTGTTTGAATGTGTTACAGTAGAAATGTGTATGGAAAAGTCTAAACATGTTATTGTGAGCTGTATATATAGAGCTCCTGGAACCTGTATTGACACATTTACAGATAGGGTAGAAAACATGTTTACTAAATCATTACAAACAATTATGTTTATCTGTGGGGATTACAATATTGACCTGTTGAATCCAAATAAGCATAACATTACAGAACACTTTATCAATACATTGTACAGTATGGGTTTGTATCCTAAAATGACCAGACCTAGTAGAATCACTTCTCATTCTGCTACATTAAAGGTAGGGTAGGTACGTTTGAGAAACCGGCTCGAGATACACTTTTTGTTATATTCCATGGAATGCTCTTAACATCCCGATAGCAATGAATATCTTAAGTGCTTTGACAAAAAATCCATACAAAAATGTCATCTGTGGAAGCCGTAGTACTGTAAAAAGTACGACCAATCATTTTAGCCGGCCCGGCTAAAATAACTGGATGGCCTACCTGCCTGTCAGCCTTCCATCTGTGCACAAACTTATCTCGTGCCCTCATTGGTCATGTGCGCGTTCGTGTGTGTTGGAGGAGGGGCTCTATAAGGAAGTGGCAGATTTTTTCCGGTTGTGTTATTTCAAATTCTAGCGATCTCGAGCCGATTTCTCAAACTTACCTACCCTACCTTTAATAGACAACATATTCACAAACATTATGGAAAACAATACAGTAGGCGGACTATTATATAGTGACATCAGTGATAATTTACCTGTTTTTATTGTCTATCACTGCAGTTCTAAGAAACCTAAAGTCGCCAGCCATTTCAAATACAAAAGATTGAGAACTGAAGATAACGTAATTACATTTAAGAATGACTTACTTAATCAGAATTGGAGGGTAGTATATGAGAGAGACGATATTGACAAGGCCTATGATGAATTTCTAAACATTTTTAAATCACTTTATGACAAAAACTGTCCTGTGAGACAATGCAGAGAGAGACACAAACAAACTCACAGTGCATGGATCACTAATGGCCTAAAAAATGCCTGCAAAAAGAAAAATACACTATATAGACAATTCATAAAATATAGAACTTCAGAAGCAGAAAATAAATTTAAAAGATATAAGAATAAATTAACCAATATTCTGAGGATATGTAAAAAATAATAATATAATAAAATATTAGAGAATAATAAGAATAATATGAAAGGTTTATGGAAAGTATTAAATAGTGTCATTAGAAATGGAGCAAAAAGTTCAGGTTACCCTGAGTTTTTGTGGACAAAAATAATGTTATTAATAATACAGAAGATGTGGTTAATGGTTTTAATGAATTCTTTGTAAATGTGGGGCCAGATCTGTCAGAACAAATTAAAACCGTAGAAACAACTAAAGGGGAAGATACGGACCTCTGGAATGAAAACAATAGGTATAACTTTTGCTATTTTCATTTTATTTGGGAATTTACCAGATTGAAAAGACAAGTTAAAGAGATGTGTCAATGGTTCTGCAATTTCTTCAATAATGTTTTTTACTATAATCATATCTATATTATTCCAATCGGTCGAGGATTTACTTTTACATGTCCGTACAGTGTCTATGATTTCTTTTTCTTCGACTGGTGTGAGGAAGAAAGAAATTATATAAAACTGGGGATAAACACCATTACACAAATTACAGACCTGTTTCATTCTCTCTCAGTTTTCCAAGATCCTTGAAAAGCTTTTTACAAAAAGACTTGACAATTTCACGGAAACACATCAGCTTTTGGACGACAGTCAATATGGATTCAGGAAAGATAGATCAACATCTATGGCACTAATGGAATTAAGTGAAGAAATAGCAAACTGCATGGACAATAAAAAACAAGCAGTGGGAATATTTATAGACTTACAAAAAGCATTTGACACCATAGATCACAATATTTTACTGACAAAACTGGAACGGTATGGCATCAGAGGGGTAGCAACAGACAACAATTTGTTGAAATTGGTGAACATAAATCAGAATACATGAACATAACTTGTGGAGTACCTCAGGGGTCTGTGTTGGGTCCAAAGCTGTTCATAATATACATCAACGACATTTACAGAGTATCAAATATATTGAAATGTATTTTATTTGCAGATGACACTAATATTTTTTGTTCTGGTGACAATTTGAAAGAGCTAATGGAAGTGATAACAGCAGAAATGATTAAAGTAAAACATTGGTTTGACACAAACAAATTATCATTAAATATAAGCAAAACAAAGATTATGTTATTTGGAAAACATAAAACAAATCCACAGGTGCAATTAATACTAGATAACATAAACATAGAAAGAGTATATGAAATTAAGTTCCTTGGTGTGGTTTTAGAGCACAACATCAGCTGGAAACCTCATATCACTCATGTAAAAGCAAAACTGGCTAAGACTATCGCAATATTGGGAAAAGCCAGACACATTCTGGACTACAACTCATTGTATTCTCTATATAACACACTAATATTGCCATATCTGATTTACTGTGTGGAGATTTGGGGAAACACGTACAAAACCAACCTACAGCCGTTATGCACATTACAAAAAAGGGCTATAAGAGTTATCAATAATGTTGGATATCTTGAACACACTAATGTATTCTTTTTGAAGTCACACATATTGAAGTTCACTGATCTGGTTACATTTAAAACGGCACAAATCATGTACAGAGCAAGACATAATCTACTTCCTAGGAAATTAAAAACACTGTTCATAGACAGAGAGGGTGGGTATAATTTGAGAGGAAATCTACATTTTAAACGACTCAAGGTCAGAACAACTCTGAGAAGTATGAGTATAACAATCTGTGGGGTGATTTTATGGAATGGTTTGGAGCAGGAGTTAAAACAAAGCACAAGCATAATTCAGTTTAAAAGGATGTACAGAAACACTTTTTGGGAAAACTATGAGAATGAAGATAGGTGATTGAAGATCAAGGTCTTACCCTGGCTGATATTTCACTAAATCCACTGTTTTAATTGTTCCCTATATTGCCCCTATGCCCTGTAAGGTGTCCTTGGGTGTTATGAAAGGCGCCCCCCAAAATAAATGTATTATTATTATTATTATTATTATTATAATGATTTAAAGGACAATCATTGATCAAGTAAGGGGTGGGAATTAATAAGCATTTGCTTCCTCCTGCTCCCTTTCGGACACATATGATTTATTATTATTATTATTATGAAGACTTTTTTTTTTGTTGAATATATAAATATTATCATGAATGTGGATAAATAGTGTATTTTAACAATACGGTATTCTGTTTTTCACATTTGTTATTTTTTATTTTGTTATTTTTTTAATCTGTTCGAAATAAAGATTGAAATGAAATGAAAATCGACCGATGGGTTCCAGAGATATGGAAAATCCACCCAAATGACCTCAGAAGTGTTTGTTTTTTTCTAAACCTCTCTAAAAAGGTCAAATGTCACTTGTTTTGCTTCAATCTTGATACAGGGTACTTATTATATGTTATAGTTTGGATTCCTAAAGCTTTTTGTCTACTATCCCATCCTTCAAGGGTGGTTTTCACGATAAGTAATGTTTTTTTTTTTGGACGGAAACTATCATTTACATTTTTTTACTATGTTCAATTTGAATTTACTTTAAAATAAAAACATCTATATTGATTCTGACTTTTCTACATCCAACTCACAGGTTTATCATTGCTTTGAGAAAAGAGATGATTAATTTAACCCTTTTAGAAGGGAAGATATAGTCATTTGTTCTGGGAATGTCATTTTCGAGCCTGAGACCTGAAAAACAGGCTTGGGGCTTAACAGGTTAATGTCCTGGATGAGCATTCCAGTGGAATTAAGAAACAAATAGGAAGTGCTGAGAGGTCATTCTTTTGTCAGAGTTCGTTGTTTCCTTTGAGGGGTCAGCTGTCAGACAGAGGGAAGTACAGAAGTTTATAGGAGATTATTTTTTCTCTGTTTGCCCAACCAAAAGCAATGACTAAAGACATGATCTGTCCTCCCATTCCTTTAGTCCAGAGCCAGATGATGTAATTAGGTATGAACATCCTTCATACATTCTAAAGATCTTGAAGACTTGCAGACATCCCGGGTAATTCCAGATTAGATTGTTCATATTTTCATAGGAAATATCAAAATCTCATGTGCAAATATTTCTGGAATTAACTGAACACACTGACAGTAAGACGGGTTTTCCTTGAGCACGTACTTAATAAAATGTCTCCCTTAACACATTATATCTTCTGGTTTAGGCTGAGTGTCATGCAATGTGTTGGACACATAATTACTCTTGCCAAACTGAACGCTTGTGCTTTGTGTACGAATAACAAAATGTTTACTCTTTTCCAACTAGAACTTCGACCAATGACATTTGTTAAATAGTTGTGAAGCCAATCAGAGGAAGAGTTGGGCGGGAAATGCCTTTGCTGTATTTCTGCATAATAATAATAAGCTGTATGTGCTTTTTCTGTGCTGAAAGTTGTTCATTTTTGGAGACATGGACCTTCGGAGCAATAGGGATAACACGGTTCTGGATCAATGTGCCATCAAAACAGCATGACACCTTCATACTTATATTATTCACATATAAGCATATCCATTTGTTTACGAAGAAATAAAGTGCTGTAGATTATCCAACAACACGATTCCTAGAGAAGACAGGGACAGCAAGCACTTAAATAATGGCTTAGAGGTCAGTGGCATAGGTGGAAGAAGAGGAAAAATTAAAGTATAGTTAAAAAAAATATAAATAAAATAATATATATATGTATACATATGTGTGTATATGTATGTATATATATATATGTATAAATGTGTGTGTATATATATATATCCAAAATACTAATTATGAAACCTGAAAATAGGCTTAATAGAGCTCCTTTTATCAAGCAAGACAAGTTGCAAACTTGAGGCTTCTAACTCAGTGATGAAGGAAAACAATACATGATACAAAATGTTGTAACTCAAACTCATCATAAAAAAGTTGGATAACGTCATAATATGGTAAAACATGTCATTCATCATGTTATGTATATGAGTTCACAACCTGCTGATAAGCAGCATATACTTATATAATGTGACTGCACTCTAATGTCTTTTTTATTGAACATTCAGAGTGCCCTGTTATTATAGTAGTTTCCCAAAGTGCTCAAACATTTGATTTAATTATTCAGTGGAAAAGATTGATAGTCCTCTGTTTGTTTCTTTTTCAACTGAATTGAAAGCAATTGCCTCCAAGTTTCTAAGGTTTTGGACCTCCTCTAAAATCTTTGGAGCCCCCCCACACAGGCCAGCACTGCAGGTTAAATAGCAGCAGCCAAATAAATCCGTCCTATCCATCAAATATTGACTTCATGGCTCACAATAAAGGGTGAACCTGAATTTTAAGAAGGCTGCTGTATTGATCAGCGACCGAGACTCTTTCATGGTTTGCAGAGAAGTATTTTCTGCTGTAGTATTATTGTTTGTGAGAAACTGGCAGCAACATCCTGCTGACATTTTGACAAAAGCATCTCTTAGACCATCAATAAAGGCACATTGTTTAAGTTTTTAGTTGTATGGCCGGAGGTAGAGTGGGCATCGACCAATCGGGCGGTCGGTGTTTTGATCCCTGGCCCTGCAGGAAAACATGATGAAGTGTCATTGATCAAGATAATGAACCCAAAATTGCTCCTGATGGCTAAGCCAATGGTTGTGAGTGAAGGTTTTTTTCTCCAGATAAGCATTGCATATTGTTTGAATGCTGATTCATGTCATTAAAGGTTTTGGGTGGTTTCAACCAAAAGAAAAGTTCTATAAATACAGTCCATTAACCAGTTTTATCTCCAGTTTTACCTCCATTCAGTAGTACATTTGCAGGTCCGAAAAAATTCACGTATGAGAAAATATTCTCCTTTGAGTTGCATCTGAATGCCAAAGCTTTCAAAACTGACAACATTACATTACAAGATGGATTGGTAGGAAGTAGGACGTTTACGATTTCTATGGTCATCAACAAAGTTCTTAACTCAGAACTTTCAGATTTCTCAACCCTGCCGTTTGTACTCCGCCCCAAGCCCATTGGTTCCTACTAAAAAAGGTATAAACAATAAAATGTATAGCCTCAATGTCCTGAAATAGCTGAATCATTTAATAGTTGAATGGTTTCTGTAGCTGAAAGTAGGCTGAAGGAGTTAAATATTAAATGTAAGTAGTAGTGAATGTGTATTAAGAAGAGAAAAGAAACTAAAAACGCTTTGAAAAGCAGCAGAATATTTTAACTGCAAACGTTTGAACTAAAACCATACGTCACCAATAATGTATAAAATATGTGGAACATGTTGAAGTCAGTATGAAGTCTCCATCAGACAGATGGAGACTTCCCGCGGGCGGGGGCAAAACGCAACATCTTGCAAGAAACAGCGTCTGAGGGCTTCTTAACATTTAACAAACTATGAATGTGTCATACTCACTTAACGGGAAGAAACTCAGCTAACAGACAATATTAAAAAATGTTAGCTAAACGAAACAAAAGGGTCATAACAAAGGCTCTGAATTAGCCCTGAGCGAAAAAATGCTAATGCACTTAGCACAGAACTCACGGTAAAATACCCTTATTACTTGTCGGATCTGCACAAGCAAGATATCGATTAGCAAGCTGAGATTCCACAGATTCCAGACATATAAGTATCATCACTGAGCGACCAGAACCCAGACATCACACCACGTAGCTTTGAGGAGCAAACACGGCCAATTTGTCTTACCTTTTGCTGTTTCTGATCAAAAGTTGTGTTCAATGGCATTAAAACGAGAAAAACGCTGCTGAAGTTTAATCCATAAATTAATCCAATGTGTCTGTGTCACTTTGAAATGATTACTGATAATCCATCATTACATTTTTATGTCAATAACGGAGATTTCATATTAGCTGCTACGATAGCTACTAGAGTGTATGACAGCTTCCGGTTCCGGGGCATTCTGGCTACGCATCACTCATTCACCAATGGGTAATGTTTAGATGTATTTTAGGAACTTCCCCTCGATTCTATTGGCTCTAACGCAGGGGTGTCAAACTCAAGGCCCGGGGGCCAAATCAGGCCTGTGACTTCATTTCATGTGGCCCCACAAGAGCTCTGAAAGAATATAATATGTTTATTATACGGTTACATGCCGATTTACAGAAGCACGTTGCCCATAAACTACATGTCCCACAATGCATCTACATTTTTACTCAGAACTTGACTTGTTTCTTAAAATTTGACTTGTTTCCATCAAAATATTCCTTTTATCTTAGAATTTGCTTTTTCTCAGAATCTGACTTTTTTCAAAATGTTACTTTTTTTTCAAAATGTCACTTTTTTTCCAGAATTTTCTTTTGAAATCATTTTGTGACATTCTCACTGAATAGACTTGCAATTATTTGCCCTAGACTTCTGCTTTCAGACGTTGTTAATTATGAAGTTATTACCCTATCCGATAATAATCCAATATTATTTTATATTACATATTTATATATGTATTTTGATATAGTCTTATATATAAAACTGGCCCTTTGAGTGCAACCATGATGCTAATGTGGCCCGAGATCAAATTGAGTTTGACACCCCTGCTCTAACGGTTAAAAAGAGGTGTCAATCATCAAAATCGACCGAGGGGGGCCAGAGATATGTAAAATGCACCCAAATGACCCCAGAAGTGGTTTATTTTTTCTAAATCTCTCTAAAAAGGTAAAACGTCACTTATTTTTTCATTAATCTTGATACAGATGTCATTTTAGAGCCTGAGGCCTGAAAAACAGGCTTGGGGCTCAACTGGTTAATGGAGACATGTTGAACGTTTTTGTGACTTCATACCCTCAAGAGGCATCTTGTTTAATTTTTTGCTTAATTCTTTTTTATTTTTCATGAAAAATGATGTCCAAGGAGTGTAGGGTTTGGGAATTATGGCAGGTTTAAAAATAAAAATGAAGGCGAATTTCAAGCTCTGCTGCACTCTAGCTGTGACATCACGCACTCTAGCCTTAACGAGCTGCGCAATACACACTAATGTTAAAATCTGAAGAAGGCCTCTTTACCAAGCTCCAAACTAAGTTAAATATCTCAAAAAGTGTAAAAGATATCAAAAATCTGAATAACATTGTAATAGCTGAATATCTTGTGATCATTTTAAAGTTGGAATGAAGTCTCTAGCTGAAAGTATGTGGAAGCAGTAGCATTTGACGCACGGTGTAGGTAAAAGAGGATTTGAAGGTTCCTCCCATTGAATATTTCAAAAAGTATAAAATATTTTGAAAAAGTTGAAAGTTTCCCATCATGTGCTGAAAAGGCGAATATTTTTGATGGTTTCTGTAGCTGAAAGTAGGCTGAAGTTATTCGATGGCAAAATATTGGTTGAAATAATAATAAGAAGAAGATTAAAGAAACAGAAGAACTATAGTGCGAATGCTGTGCAATTACATTTTGGCTATTAAAACACAAAGAGAAACACTACTACAAATTAAGATTTAATCCACATATTCTCGCAGAGGATGAACGATCCCATTAATTTCCATAGAGCAAGTTTTCACTTATTCAGTGTGATGCCTACTTGATGAATTTTCAAAGTAAATTCTAAACGACTTTGGAGAGCCTCTGACAGCGCAACATAAGTATGATTAAGTTGCAAATAAGCTTAAAAAAAGGTAGACATTGTTATACAATGCAGAGTAGCTTTGGCTTCTCCAGCATTTCCAGAAAAATGTAGACATTGGTTGGAAGAAACACAAAAAGAGACCTTGTGCCCATCTCTCAGGGAACCTAAAGCACTGTATCCTGAGGGATGAACCACTCAAATCCCAAAATATAAAAAACTCAGCCTCGGGCACAGACTTGAGGGGAGTTATGCTGCAAAGCCACCTGCTTACAGTGATACAGCCATTTCCAAATACTTGGATTTATCTTGTGACTAGGTTGTTGTCCAGGTCGAATAAACAATGTTTACACATTCCAAGCACAGCCAACCTTTTTTACATCCAGATCCAAAGGTGGATCCTGTTAAATGTATTTAATGATTTTGTTCATGAATGAACACAACAAACTCATTAGATGTAGCTGTTCTTGTGTCTAGTGCTTATATAACTGTTATCATGCCAACACGCTGAACTCTGATTGTAAAGATGTAAACATTATCCCTGCTAAATATCACCATGTTAGTGTAGCATTTAGCTCAGAGCACCAATGTACCTAATAACAATGCCACAGAGCAGCAACCTGACAGTACACTCCTTGTCTTGTGCAGTACTTAATTTATTTAACCATAATTGGAAGATAAGGCTGTTATTATTAGCTATTCGTTAAAACCTTTGAAAGGACCACAAATAACCATAAATGCATCTTTGGAGGGTATTAAATAATAGAATTATGGGCCACTGTCGCTGTGAGGTTGTGCAGAAAAAGTTAGCTTCCTTGTTTAAGTGGCACATTCCTCTGTATGAAAGGGGTGTGAATGCTGACTTGTAATTATAAAGTGCTTTGAGGAGTCGTAAAGTGACTTTGAGCACTCAATGTGAATTTCTACTGTGTAGCGTTGTCTCAAATCACATAGGTTACTGTGCTCTCACCAGAAGTGACGATCATCTCTTTTAGCTTTAGCTAGCTATAGCGATGATTGTTTGCTGTACCATTTCATTACAGACTGCTCAGTTAACCTCAAAAGCTTATTTTCAAACACAAGTGTTAGTTACTTAAATTACAAAAAACCTGCATGTATAGGTTTTATTTGTGTAGTGCTCGTTGTCATGCCACTTTTGTTACGTAGCCAAGATGGCGGTCATTGATTGAGTGAAGTGTCCAGCTTCCACACTACATTTTTGACATCCATTATCTTCTAAAAAGGTCATGCCAGAGAAAAGCGATTTTTCTGAAATGGTTTCTTTTGGGAGCCATGTTTCTTTATTTTTAAGCCACTCTTACACTTACCAACTACAAAACTGTAATATACACCATTGGCTTTGTCTGAACTCGAAATTAAGCGACCTCTTTAGAGACTGCTAAATGATCCAAATGTTATGTTTTATGTTGAAATCTGCTGCCCCAAAGCTATAAACCCCCAATATGGCTGCCAAAGTGTGTGCTACAGTTAGAGAAAGCTACATATGAGCTAAACACATTTAAACAGAGCAGTTCAGTGACACTGCTCTCTGAGGGTAAACACAATGTGCAGCATCTGTAGCCTCTGCCGGGCCGCTCATCACATTCAGTGTCAAGCCCCTCCTGAGCTGCTTCACTGTAATAACTCTCATGTCCCATGGCAATCTGTGTGAAATGGGCTTGACAGCAGTGTGTGTGTGTGCGTGTGCGTGTGCGTGTGCGTGTGTGTGTGTGTATGTAATGTGTAGATTCGCACCAACCTTGTGTCCTCCAAATTTAGGTTTATCTAAACTATAATTCAATTACAATCAGTGGAAAATATATTTTCTCGCACAGAGAATTACGGTCGCAGTTTCAAACACATTTATGTTGTAAATTTACACAAAACCAAACAAATGTCACATAAATACTTATACTTCTGGAACAGGGGTTATATCATCCGACGATATCCAGCTCCTCATCTCCACCAAGTCCATCTCCGCTGCTACCCACTCCATCCTGAGAAACTGCATCACTGAAATAAAATCAGAATCAGAATACCTTTATTAGTCCCACGGAGGGGAAATCTGCGTAGTTACAGCAGAAAAAGAGCCACAGACAGCTTAATGTTACATGTTAAATATGTGACATGCAAAACTCTTGTTCACGGCAACTGCCTGACGTTGTAATCACACGTTACTACAGCCTAAGCACTCACAACTCTCCTTTTCTTAGCGACTGTAACTCCACAGTTGCCTACACTCTTTTCGGGTTTGCTCACGGTAGCTACTTTAGCTTGATAGCTAGCCATGGCTCTTTCCCCACCCTCCGGTGCTATTTCCTGCTCTACCTGTCTCATGTTTGATTATTCCCCTACCTCCTTTACTGGTACCGTTACATGTGTGAAATGTAGTATAGTTGTTAGGTTGGAGGCGGGAATCATAGCCATAGAAGCCCGGCATTTTAGAAAGTAACTCAGCTCCAGTAAAGCCCATCTTAGTCGGTGCGGACCGGCAAAAGGTAGCTCCTACTAGCCGTCCCCCGACAACTCCCGAGCAGCAGGGAGACTGGGTGACTCTTCAGAAGGGGCATAACGCGAAACCCGCAGGTCCCCACCAACCCGTTCACGTATCTAACAGATATTCCCCACTCAGCGAGGCATCCGCTGAGAAGCCAACTCTGGTTATTGGTAGTGAAGTAAGAAGATATGATTCTACACTGTATTGAAGTAAACATGTATTGTTTGAACTGTTTTATGTAATCACAACGGTTTGGGTAATTATATATAGAATAGGAATGTTATTCTCACTTTCAAACTCACTGACTTAGAGATTCTGTGTTTCACACACCAACATTGATCCTTATCACCACTAAGAGCCAGATGCTGTTTCTAAGTCGTTAAAGACATCGTAAAATAAGAAAAGATCCCCTGGAAAAGGTAGGGAGGGGAGATCGGGACGGAGATAACATTGACTTTTGACCTAGTGTGGTTTGGGGTCTCACTCTGTTCGAAACTCTGATTGACCTCGGCCAGAAGCGAATCCAGCCAATCAGGACACTTGGAGGAGGTGGTCAGTTTAAACAGCTCCTCCCCAGGGCTTCTCTGATTCGCTTGGGAGAAAAGTGGGAAGGAAGAATCGACAAATCTCCGCCCCAAAGACAGATAGAAATACTGACGTTTGTGTGTGTAAAATTGCTTTTGGGTTTGGTGAGTTGGTTTGATCCCGATATCTGTGTCCGAATCGCATCACAGACCTGAAGTCCAATTTCTTTTTGGTTTGATGAGTTGGTTTGATCCCGATGCATTTATCCGAATCGCATCACAAATCTAAAAGCCCGGAGTACCCGGGGTACTCTGTATAACTTGTATATGTGTTTGGTTTCCTACTACCAGTAAACTCAGATAATTGTTGTAACTTTTGATTCCGGTGTTTTCAATTCCTTTCTTAATTTAATAGAGATCCAGCCTCATCCAACGAACGGCGCGTAGCAGAGGTATTCTACTCCAACAGTAGCTCTATTATGAGACACGTGAACTTAGAGACGAAAGCCTCCACAGTCACATGCATTCCGGGGGCCAGAGCAGGCGACGTTGAGGCGCATCTTAAACTGCTGGCTAAAAATAAACGTAAATACAGCAGGATTGTTATTCACGTCGGTGGTAATGATGTTTGTTTACGCCAATCAGAATGCACCAAAGTTAATGTGGCGTCGGTGTGTAGATATGCTAAAACAATGTCGGACACCGTAATTTTCTCTGGTCCCCTCCCCAATCTGATCAATGACGACATGTATAGCCGCAAGTCATCATTTCAGCGCTGGTTGTCTTGGTGGTGCCCAGCAAACGATGTGGGCTTCGTAAATAATTGGACAGCCTTCTGGGGAAAACCTGGTCTGATTAAGAGAGACGGCATTCATCCTACTTTGGAAGGTGCAAATCTCATTTCGGCAAACATTTCAGGGCTTTGTGGACTTAATCCATGACAAACTGGAGTTGAGACCAGGAGGCGGAGTCACAGTCTTACACGCTTCTCTGCGCTCTCTCCTGGGCAGTCATCCATCGGAATCCCGAACCCAATAAAATACCCAATATTAACGGTGTGTGTGTCTGCCCAAGGACAATTTAAGGTAAAACCTAATAGAGGTGTCATACATAATAACCTAATAAAAGTAAATGTAACCACTACTACAGTGCAACAAAACAGGAAGATTAAATGTGGTCTCTTAAACATAAGATCTCTAGCATCTAAAGCAATATTGGTAAATGATTTAATATCAGATTATAATATTGATATATGCTGTCTCACTGAAACTTGGTTGAGACATGAAGAATATGTCAGCATAAATGAGGCCACTCCACCCAGCCATATCAATACTCATATTGCTCGAGGCACAGGCCGAGGAGGTGGAGTTGCAGCCATCTTTGACTCAAATGTACTTATCAATACTAAACCAAAATTAAATTATACCTCATTCCTGCAGAACTCTATGTATGCATGTCTGCTTCGGCGCCGTGCTAGTGGCAGCCAGTTACGCAGCTCTTACTCACACTGAGTAGTTTTCCTTACATTTACTTATTTTTTACCTATCTTATCTTTTTATTTTGTATTGTATATACTTTGTTTAACTTATACTTGCACTATGGACGTCAGGCCCGTACTTTTTGCACTCTTTTTAGTACTGTTTATGTTCACTACCGTGTCCGGGGTTTCCCCGGCCAGTGAACGTCCCATTGTTTACACTCGCGACCAGCTGTTAGCCTTCCGTAGCATGGCAATGCTAACCGGCGATAGACCCGCTGTTCCCCGCGAGCTGAGGAGAAGGGGACGCCGTGCCGGGGCAAAGCTGCGAGCCAGGAGGAGACGATACAGACCTGTCCTTCCATCTATCACCATGGGGAATGTTAGATCTCTCCCGAACAAGATGGACGAGATCGCGGCGCTGACCCGGCATGAGAGGCAGTATCGGGAGAGCAGTATCCTTGTGTTTACTGAGACGTGGCTAACGGAGCTAACCCCGGACACTAACGCTACACTGGATGGTTTTCATCTGCTGAGGGCGGACAGGATGAGAGAGAGTGGTAAGAGGAAAGGAGGAGGGCTGGCTGTGTTTGTGAACGATAGATGGTGTAATCCAGGGCACACCACTATTAAAGAACAAATCTGCAACAGGGACATAGAGCTGTTAGCTGTTAGCATAAGGCCCCACTATTTACCTCGGGAATTCACGCATGTTATCGTGATAGCTGTATATATTCCCCCCTCTAAAAAAAAAGCTGAAGAGGCATGTGACGTCATCAGCTCTACTGTAAGCAGACTGCAAACACAGCACCCAAATGCTCTTCTCCTGATCTCTGGAGACTTTAATCAGGCCTCTCTCTCAAAAACTCTGCCCACTTTCAAACAACATGTTACCTGCACCACCAGAGGCAATACAACACTGGATCTACCCCTCTATCGCAGCCCTGTTCCAAACAGGCTGATTCTGCTTTAAATGGAACGGCTGCTGCTAGCCACGCCCCTTGTATGGAGTATGGAGCTCAAACCTTTCTCTCTCGCAGGGTTTACCACAAGGACATTACGTTACACATATTCTCTCCAGTAGCCTACAGCATTAGCTCCATGGTTAGCTCTGAGTGTTAGCATGCTTGCTAATGTAAACAGAGCATATTACTCCCAAAACACGCCGCGCATTGTTTCTGATACAGCACATAGCTTGACACGTTCTTTCTTAAGTGTTTACCGCTAGGACAGTGCCATTATATGTATTATATATATATAACAACTTTACTCTAAGTGCCTCCTGCGACATCCTGCTGAATACACAGACACACAGCTGCGACTGTATACGGAGATGATAGGTTGGGACGTGTCACGTGTCACGTGTGCCGGAGACGATAGGTTGGGACGTGTCACGTCGGCCGGATGTCGCCAATGACGTAATAGGAGTAACATTTCTGGATCTGCTTGTTAGCACCCCCCTTTTTTGAGATGTGGGTACAGAGGAAAAGAGAGAGGGTTTTGTTTTCTGACACTTTGTGAGTTCCCTGACAAACCGGGGACACACATTTATGTATAAAAGACATCAAAAAGTGCATTTTGCATAATAGATCCCCTTTAAGTAATTTAAGTTTAGGACGTGAATTAAAAATCTACTTCGACTTTTGTTTTCACACGGACTCACTATCCCATTCTGCCTCCACTTTCTCCCTACACATTTTGATGAGAAATGTAATTTTGATACGTCTAAAACTAATCCAGGAGATTTTAATTGACAATGTACTTTCGTTGTATGGGGACATATTTTTTAGGAACCCATGCAGGACTCGCGTACATTCATCAGTAGCGAGTATATTGTGGGCTCCTGTGATTTGCTGGTCAGTAAGGGTGGTAAATTGTGCGCACACACACCCATACACTAACCACAGTATATCTTTAGTGGTGGTAGTTATGTAATTCAGGGGCGGTGCTAGCTTGGTTGATGTATAGCAGCTTATGATGCTGTGTGTGTGTGTGTGTGTGTGTGTGTGTGTGTGTGTGTGTGTGTGTGTGTGTGTGTGTGTGTGTGTGTGTGTGTGTGTGTGTGTGTGTGTGTGTGTGTGTGTGTGTGTGTGTGTGTGTGTGTGTGTGTGTGTGTGTGTGTGTGTGTGTGTGTGTGTGTGTTACAGTCAGCTATATCTTCAGCTGTAACTTGTAGGGTCTCTGGGATTGTTTCATAGCTAGAGTGATGAATTGTAACGTGTGTGTGTGTGTGTGTGTGTGTGTGTGTGTCTGTGTGTCTGTCTGTCAGCTCTGTAACTTGTGGGGTCTTGGGGATACTTCCATAGCCAGTTGATATATAGTCTGGGGGGCTGGCCAATAGGAAAAGTGCTGAGGTTCACAGTGTGTGTGTGAGAGAGTAATACCCCACGGAAGAGAGCGGGCAACATGAGTGATGGACAGAAACCCTCGCTTACATCAATCTGCTTTGCACACACACACACACACACACACACACACACACACACACACACACACACACACACACACACACACACACACACACACACACACACACACACACACACACACACACACACACACACACACACACACACACACACACACACACACACACACACACACCACTGTGGCCTCTATTGTCTCAGTGTGATACAATGATAGGGCAACTCTCCCTCTGCCTCTCTCTCTCACCTCTTTGTCTAAACAGGCCAGGAGGACAGGAGCGCAGGGAACACAGAGTCCCTTCACAACCGTGTGGATTGTGTTAGAATTAAAATACAGGAACAAGACTGCATTCATTTTTACTGACTCGTTTATTAAATGTCACAGTGCTGACTAATACAATTGATTGAATACAAATAACTTACCAACATTGACCCCCAATGGTTTTCAAGTTGCAAGGACCACCGGATTTGTTTCAGTTTTCCGCAGAGCTACCAACAACATAAGAAACCCTTGTTTCAAAGCCAACTGCTAAAGGGAGACGTTGATAATATATTTTCATATTATCATACAACATGACTAGCTTGAAGGCTGTCCAAAGCAAGCACCTGAAATAACTAGAAACCTTGATATCAGTTCTGTGATAGTGGCAGAGTTGATTATCTGGTAATATTAACCCTTCTGTCGTTTGTTTTGCCCCCCCTTACTTTGGTATTCTCAGTCACATTTGAACTGCTCTTACATTAACACAAAAACCATCAATCATCACCAGATTGTATTTAACAGCCTCTTAAGCTGTAAACAATGGTTAACTTGAATAACCGCAGTGAATATACAAAGAATAGACACTGAAAATGTATTCCAAAACTAACATGGTTGTAGATCTGGGTGTGTACTATCTGATGGTTGAACATAATCTAGGGTTACCCATTCTATGGCGGTCATTTTCGACCAAGAACAGGATAGGTGTTACAAAGTTGACTCAACCACTCAAAATTCAAATGCCTACTGTGGTGGATATCATAAGGCCTCGAGGAAATCAAATCTAGAACACAATAGTTATGATTGATGAAAGTGATGCAATTGAAATGGAAACTGAGCAATCTGGTGCCACTAAATGTTTTTAAAACTCGGTTGGATGCTACTCAATCGGATGCTATTGGTACCTGTTCATGTGGATAGTTATGTAAATTGTAATCCCTGTAATGATGCTGTATGATGTCCTTTTTGTTGTTCTTTTTATGTTTCATGTGGAACCTACTGAGCAGGTCTCCCTTGAAAAAGAGAGCAATGATCTCAATGGGATACACCTGGATAAATAAAGGTTTGAAATGAAATGAAATAAATCGAACACGACAGAAGGGTTAACAGAAGCCACATGCTGAATTGCATTGTATAGTAAGGTTTTTATAGAGCCAAGCTAAAAGCTAAAGGTGTCATTATTTTACAGCCAAACAACATTGACTTCATAATGGTAATTTAAGACAAAATAACAAAATCAAAGTGATCCTTTGGAAATGTCCTTTTTTGTTGGTTGTCAGTAAGAAGAAGACAGTTGGTAAAGCTCTTAAGTCTATACAGTAATACTGCAAAAAATGGATATTTGGCCAGTTAGGGACAGCAGAAACAGCATTGACAGATCACCTTTTGTAAAGGATGATGAGAGCTCTGGCTTTGTCAGAGCTTTGACTATATGATACATTATTATCATTTAAAGCCACTCCAATACAGCACTAAAGTAAGCATATGTTTCTCTTACACAGCAAAGACTGGAAGCGTAGGGAAACATCTATCTAGTTCTTATTTGGTAAGAATGGTCAGCACTCCCTCTCTACACCCAATACTCCCTATAAAACCATGAATTGTTGGCACAAGTTTTTTTTACTTTTATTCAACATGTTAATTAGTGAGCTTTAGATCAGTCAGTATGCAAATCTTAGAAACTTAAACGGACAGAGCTGCCCTGGTTCTAGTAATTATTCTAAGAGAAGTAAACAAGTCCTGACTTCAGATGTGTTTGAGTATCGGACCATTTATAAGTATGAGAAGGCTTCAATAAACTATAAACTAAAAATGTACAGACATTGGATGTCTAAAATAAAAAAGAGCCAATCTCTCAGAGCAACCGCACTGTATCCTGAGGGATGAAACATTTAAATACCCAAAATATCAAAAACTCAGCCTCGGGCAAAGGGGAGTTATGCTGCAAAGCCAGCTGCTAACAATGATATAGCCATTTCCAAATACTTGGATTAAACTTGTTACTGGATAGTAGTCCTGATAGAGGAGGCATTGTCTGCTCAGCCAAATCATTTTACATCCTAATCCAAAGGCTTATCCTGTGGTCAGAGAGTTCAGATCAGCAACTGGATTTATAATATGCAAATCATCCTTTTGGTTCATACAGTACATAAACACACAGCGAACGTCCAGTCTCTATGCAAAGAAGCCTGTATATTCAAAATCCTGGTCTACATGTCCTACCATACAGTAAGTTCTGCAGTACAATTATGAATACATGAATATAAGTTTGCCTATATTAGTTGCCAAGATGACATTTTTGGTTTCTATTCAAGTTCCAAGGCTTTATTGTCATTTGCACAGTAGCTACAGTGTAGCTATGGCAATGAAAAACTCTTTCACAGTGGAAATATGAATGCAGCTGTGAAAATAGCAAATTATAGCTCCACAACACATGAAACACTTCATATGTGTGTATGCGAACAATGGTTCTGTTTTTAGTTTGAAGTCCTACTCTTTGTATGCTTAAAGTATGGCTGCTCCTAACGGTGCTCATCAAAATCCAATTTCTGGTAGCCATAGATGACCTGACGCACCAGGCAGTTGGTAACACAGTACTAGGTAAGAAGCTGTCAATGGAAACTGTTTGGAAAGGGTGGGCACTTTCAAACTGTAAACTGAATATTCCTACTGTATTGTATTATTCTACTTTTACCCAAGAACAAAATCTGCCTACTTCTTCCACCTCTGGTATTGATATAACTGTTCTGATGTAACTGACGCTATTGCAGGTTCTATGCTAATCTCTTCCTAGAGCAGTCATTATTGTCTTGAAATGTCACGATACCATGCCGTTAGCTTCCAGTAGCGCCTCACAGGACACTGACTATTCATAAGCATTGAGGATCAGACACTAATGCATTACTTGAAGCCTGACAAGCTGGGTTTCCAGAGATGATCCAGTATTGAGAAGAAACCAGCTGCAGTGTAAGGTTCTCCACCGGCCATCATCTCACTATAAACAAAAAACTGCCAGTCGCATGACCTACAATAACGTCCCCTCTGTTTCTCTGTATTGCATTAGGTCTGCCAATCAATTCCATATCATTGCAAAACATTGGCAGTATGAGTACACTATGAGAGAAGAAGGGTAAACCTGCTGCTAAACCACATTCTACCCACTATCAACACTGCAATCTGTCGTCCTGCCTTTAAACCAGCATTGAGACATCATGAACTGTTAGTAAGTGATATTTTCCAAGTACAACACAGAACACTACAGCTCAGACAATTAAGGTGTGTAGGTAAGAGAAAGACATATATAACACTGGAGAGTGTAGGGATCCCCAACCTCTACCATTCCCTGCCCGAGGGAGAATGGCAACAACAAAAATAATAATAATAATTATTATTGTATAAATACATACAGATGAAAGTATAAACAGGTAACAAGGTTACAGGAATACCGAAATAGTAAAAAAGAAACTTGTAATATGGAAGATGAGTGTGGGTCTGATATAGTCCAAGTAAGAGACCCATACTTTATGGAAACGACCACTTAACCCTCCTGTTGTGTTCGTTCCCCCCCCCCTTACTTTGGTGTTCACGGTCAAATTTGACCGGTCCTGTTTTAACTGCTATTACATTAACACAAAAACCATTAATCATCACCAAATTTCATTTGTAAACTGTAAATTCATTTTGTCTTTTCCCCGTTCTGAAACCCAGGTTGTCGCACGCATCTCTGCTTGTCTAGCAGACATCTCTCAGTGGATGTCTGCTCACCACCTCAAGCTCAACCTTGACAAGACTGAACTGCTATTTCTTCCGGGAAAAGATTGTCCCACTCTTGACCTAACAAACAACATCGGCCCCTCTGTTGTGTCCCCGACTCAGACTGCAAGGAATCTGGGTGTGACCCTAGATAACAACCTGTCCTTCACTGCAAACATTGCTGCTACAACCCGCTGCTGCAGATACACTCTTTATAACATCAGGAGGATACGTCCCCTCCTGACCCAGAAAGTGACGCAACTTCTGGTCCAGGCTCTCGTCATCTCACGCCTAGACTACTGCAACTCCTTCCTGGCTGGTCTACCTGCATGTGCCATCCGACCTCTCCAGCTCATCCAGAATGCAGCTGCTCGTCTGGTCTTCAACCTTCCTAAATGTTCCCACACCACGCCGCTCCTCTGCTCCCTTCACTGGCTTCCGGTAACTGCTAGAATCCACTTCAAGACACTGGTACTAGCGTACCATGCTGTGAATGGATCTGGCCCTTCCTACATCCAGGACATGGTTAAACTCTACACCCCAGCACGTGCACTTCGCTCTGCATCAGCCAAACGGCTCGCTGCACCCGCACTGCGAGGGGGACCCAAGTTCCCATCAGCAAAAACACGTCGGTTTGCTATCCTGGCTCCAAAATGGTGGAATGAGCTCCCCATTGACATCAGGACAGCAGAAAGCCTACACATCTTCCGGCGCAGACTGAAAACTCATCTCTTTCGACTCTACTTCGACCAATACAATGAAAAAATGAAAAACAAAACCAAAAAACGAAATAAAAAGCACTTACAGTGCATCCGGAAAGTGTTCATACCCCTTCACTTTTTCCACATTTGTGTATGTTACAGCCTTATTTCAATTTGGATTAAGTTCATTTGTTTTCTCAACATTCTACACACAATACCCCATTATGACAAAGTGAAAAAAGTTTTAAAATAATTTTTGCTAATGAATAAAAAATAAAACACTCAAATATCACATGTGCATAAGTATTCACACCCTTTACTCAATACGTTGTTGAAGCACCTTTGGCAGCAATTACAGCCTCAAGTCTTCTTGAGTATGAGGCTACAAGCTTGGCACACCTATCTATGGGCAGTTTCTCCCATTCTTCTTTGCAGATCGTTTCAAGCTCCATCAGCTTGGATGGGGAGCGTCGGTGCACAGCCATTTTCAGATCTCTCCAGAGATATTCAATCGGGTTCAAGTCTGGGCTCTGGCTGGGCCACTCAAGGACATTCACAGACTTGTCCTGAAGCCACTCCTTTGTTATCGTGGCTGTGTGCTTAGGGTCGTTGTCCTGTTGAAAGGTGAACCTTCGCCCCAGTCTGAGGTCCAGAGCGCTCTGGAGCAGGTTTTCATCAAGGATCTCTCTATACATTGCTGCATTCATCTTTTCCTTGATCCTGACTAGTCTCCCAGTTCCTGCCGCTGAAAAACATCCCCACAGCATGATGCTGCACCACCATGCTTCACTGTAGGGATGGTGTTGGCCAGGTGATGAGCGGTGCCTGGTTTCCTCCAGACATGATGCTTGGCATTCAGGCCAAATGTGGTTTCATCAAACCAGACAATTTGGTTTCTCATGGTCTGAGAGTCCTCTAGGTGTACCATGTGGGCTTTCATGTGCCTTTTGCTGAGGAGTGGCTTCCTTCTGGCCACTCTACCATAAAGGCCTGATTGGTGGAGTGCTGCACAGATGGTTGTCCTTCTAGAAGGTTCTCCCATCTCCACAGAGGAACACTGGAGCGCTGTCAGACTGACCATCATGTTATTGGTCACCTCTCTGACTAAGGCCCTTCTCCCCCATTGCTCAGTTTGGTTTGGGCAGCAAGCTCTAGGAAGAGCCCTGGTGGTTTCAAACATCTTCCATTTGCAAATGATGGAAACCAATGTGCTGGTTGGGACGTTCAATGCTGCAGACATGTTTCTGTACCCTTCCCCAGATCTGTGCCTTGATACAATCCTGTCTCTGAGGTCTACAGACAATTCCCTGGACCTCATGACTTGGTTTGTGCTCTGATATGCACTGATATAGACAGGTGTGTTCCTTTCCAAGTCATGTCCAATCTATTTAATTTACTACAGAAACATCTCAAGGATGATCAGTGGAAACGGGATGCGCATGAGCTCAATTTTCAGTGTCAAAGCAAAGGGTGTGAATACTTATGTACATGTGATATTTCATTTTATTATTTTTAACACATTTTGCGGAAAATTCTTTAAAAACGTTTTCTATTTGTCATTATGGGGTATTGTGTGTGGAATGTTGAGAAAAATTAATAATTTAAAGTGGGCCTATCATGCTATATTTAAATGATATATTGTAGGGCCATAAGGTATATTTATACGTTTCTGTTTTCAAAATACCAAACAGATCATGCATTTTAGCCATGCCTCATTTCGCTCTATTTGCTGTTTGCTGTCTACGGGTCTGATTCTGCTGACCACGCCCCCCTGCAGGAGAGGGGAGACGTGCTCTGATCAGCTGCTGGGCTGTCAGAAGAGGGGGAGAAAAAGAGATCTCCGTCCTCCGTGTTTTATTATATAGAGTCGTTATTCATTTGTTTTAAAGCTCAATAAATAACAAAGAAGACCTTTGACCGGCACTTTTCTAATTTTGTCCGGAAGATTTAAACTTTAACGGACATCTTGGCCGGCGAAAGTAACTGAAACTGAAACTCTGCCGCACGGTCCCCTCGTTCCTTGGAAGAGGCGGAGAGGTGGGTGTTTGTCATCTGCTGGTGGACTAACCGGAGAGAATTACAGTGCTTGCCTCGACGGGGAGGGATTGCAATCCGTCCCCGCAAGCGTTTGCAGCGGGAGCAAACGCTTGCCTCGGGGAGGGAGAAAAAAAGCCACAGCGGAGAATAAACAGAAGGGTAACCATGGTAACTATGGGCGGGAAGTCTTCTTCGCTGCTTTTGTGGCAGACTACAGCACCACTTACAGGCCTGGCATATGTACTACAGCGTCTCCAGCGCTTTCGAGGCCGGCCGTGGCCCAACCCCACATTCCCCTGATAGGTGGAGAGTTGGCCCAATAGCCGTAGCGCCACCGTCCTGACGTCAGGACAGTGTTCAAATCTGGATCAGTTTTTATCAGATCCGTTGCAGCCCCTTTTTTAGAGATTTGGGTATGGAGGAAAATAGAGAGGGTTGTGTTTTCTGACACTTGGTGAGTTCCCTGGAACACCGGGGACACATATTCATGTATAAAAGACGTACAAAAGTGCATTTTGCATGATAGGTCCCCTTTAATCCATTTTGAAATAAGGCTGTAGCCTAACTAAATGTGAAAAAAGTTAAGGGGTATGAATACTTTCCAGATGAACTGTATATACTAACTAAGCACTTACATACTAAAAAAGCACTTATATACTAATAAAGGACTGGCTTATCTAAAGCCAGTTGAGTAGCACTTGTTTTGGCTCTATGAAAACCTAGTACTTATATGATTCTGTTTTCTTCAAGTTTGTATCTTCTTGGTCTAATGCACTTATTGTAAGTCGCTTTAGATAAAAGCGTCAGCTAAATGAAATGTAATGTAATGTAAATATTGTATCAGACTACTGGTATACATGAAAAACTGAGGAAAAAAACAAAGCATAGACACTGAACATGTATTGCGTGTGCCAGGTGTGATCCATGTGGGGGGATGGGCACATAAGAGCGGGAAATGTATCAAATTGTTCTGTGTGTGTGTGTTTGTCAGTGCCAGGTGTGATTCACATGGGGGGATGGGCACATAAGGGGGGGGGAAACACATCTAGTGTATGTGTGTGTGTGTGTGTGTGGGTGTTTGTGTGTGTGTTTTATCTGATCCGGATGGTTACTAATTCCTTTTCTTCATGGCGGTCATGTTTGACCGGGAACACCATGGGTGTTACAAAGTTGACTAAATCATCCAAAATGCAATGAAAGTGGTGATCAGCAATTTTATATGTTCAAATGTCTACTGTGAAGGATATCATAAAGCCTTAATGCAATCGAATGTAAAGGCCCTGACACACCAGGCAGTCACCAGAGAACTCGCCGACATCCGACACCGACAGATCCATCGACGAGTTCTCCTGCGTATTGGCCGTGTGTCGCACTGAAATATACCGCTTTACTACAGCCGAGCACGTACGAACTGCGCATGCGTGAGTGGCAATAACTCTCCTTACCAGCAGGCGGCGGTAGTGTGTATTCGTCATTCAAAATAGGCAACAACCGGAAGACAGAGAAGAAGAACAGACTGATATACAAACAAATAGCGGGTGCCGTTCGAAACATGTTTTAGAATATAAAAATACATGAATGATGAAATGAGCACATAAAGTGCAGACATGCTATAAAATCACAGTTAATAGACCTGCATCTGATGATCGCAGTGTTCTGGCGGGTGTGTAGTTTATTGAGTCAGCAATGTAATAATGGCCACTTCTTGCTAAATTTACGATGAGATGAAAAACCGGACTTGACCAAACAAATCACGGAGCTCTCAGCAGAGGACAGCCGGGGACAGCCGGGGACGCTCCCGCCGATATCAGAGATGTCCCTGCTATGTGTGGGAGGTAAGAGAGGACATTTAAATCGTTTGTTTACGTCCCTCACTTCCGTTTCGCTTCTCATTTGCTAGCTGAACAGCTGATCAGAGTGGTTTCTTGGCCCGATAGCTTGTGTCCAACACCCGTTCGTGAAAGGCCAAATAAGGCGTGTCACGGCCGAGGGTTCGGGACACACCAAATTGACTTTGGGCGACAAGGAACCCGTTTTCGCCCAACAACGCAAGACGGCCGATATCGGCCTGGTGTGTAGGGGCCTTTAAACTAAAAAGTGATGATTGATGAAAGTAGTAAATCGGTCAGATTTGACCCGAACACAACAGGAGGGTTAAGAGTGAAGCATACATGAGATGTATTCGTTAGGGTTACACTCCATTACAAGATGATGCCACGATTCCTTTGTTTGAGATACATCCATGATCCAAAACAGTAGAAAAAGAATTCTAGCAGCAAAAGTCAATACATCTTTAGCCTCTTGTGTTTGATATTTGTAATATGACCATCTGGAAGACTAAGTACGAGGCACATGGGGTTTAACTCTATTGGAACACCAAAAATAAAACCCAGTTCCTTCACAATACCAGACTAGTAGTTTCACACCTGAACAGAAACAGTTAATAAGATCACAAGTTCCAGAGTAACATTTACTGCCGAGCGGAGATGCATTAATATCCATTTAGTTTTTGAGAGCAGGTTTTATATATTTAGTTTTACCTGAGTCTCTTGCAATAGCTGCAACGGTTGTTGTTCTTCTTCCTTATCTATAATACTCAATAATATATATAATAATAATATATATAATTATCTCCATTTCTGTGGGTTTTTTGTGACATTTGTACTTGGAACCGAAAACATGTATTGACTTTGTTGGTTCTGAACAACATACATTTGTAATACAATGAGAAGCCAACTGCGACAATTGTTTATTCGACAGAACTAATTAACCCAACAGACCTATGCAGTGAATAAAAGAGTCAACTGACATGATTCTAAGCCCCACTTTCCCATTCGAGCTCGATAAAAGACCATACATGCAGAAGTATGAACTCATTTTTCAGTTTCTCTGACTACATGTGCCATCTGTGTGTATGCATCAACCACATTACCTCGACATTTGGTTTACTTTTACCCAGACTTTACCCGATGCTTCCAAATGCCATATTTTCAATCCAGTGATCCACTCAGACACCTCCAGCTGTTCAGTTACATCTGTGAAAAACACCACAAGCAAGTGCCTCAGGGGATCAGACTCTCACAACAAAATATTCTACAGCTACAGCTTTCCTGCTGTGGATCAAGATGCTTCGCCCAGCAGCCTGTAGGCTATCCACATTTATAGTTAGGTACACTAGGAATACTTTTTGTGCTCACTCATACCTCAAGTATTGTAATGTTATTTGAAAGACTGCAAATCATGACTTTATTGCCCAGCCACTATGGTAGCACGCTGCATACAAGCACATACTGGCACATCTCCACCATGTTTGAGAAAGATAGAGGCAACAAAAGAAAAAAAATTACACATGTGGCTAGTCTCTCTGAATCCTGAACTGAACCTGAAGGACTCCTAATTTTTTTTAGCAAAGCTCCAAACATTGACCAAAGACAATAAACTGTTAGTTTAACTTTAGGGGTGCCATAGTTGCCCCCAAAGGTAAAAAAGACAACACCTTTCACAAAAAGACCATTTGTCCGACATCCCATTACCTTAAAAAACAAAGCAACAGGCATGACCTTCACTTCTTACCCTTAACATCTTGCCCAAATCAATATCACTCCTCATGCTTGACTTAACCAATCCCACCAACAAAGGCAACAACTACTGACGCCAATCAGATGCATTATAAGTACCAGATTGTGTGTTTTTCAATCAATTGACCATTACAACAGTAGCAGTTTTATTTCAGGTAAACCAACTGTTAAGGGATTGCCGTCCAATGGGAATATTTTGGGAGTTTGGTGGAATATTGGGACTTCAGGACAATGGACACTCAGTAGATGCCTTTTCTATTTAAAACAAACCCTTTCCACCAGTGTTCAGTGCTCAGCCAGTCAAAAAGTGACCACAGATAATCTCATTTTTTTTGTAAAGCACTTTGAATTGCCTTGTGTTGAAAGGTGCTATATAAATAAACTTGCCTTGCCTTGCGTTGCCTTACCAACACGCACCTTACAGAAACCTTGCAGAGGGATCAGCGTTCGTTCTGTCTCTAAAGAATGAAAAAGCATGCAAGATTCTAGATGGCAGGCGATGGAAGCACGATCTGCCCTTCAGCAAGAGGAGTCTGCCAGAAGCTGCCTGACACATCCAATGTGGAAGACTCTTTGGCACCTTTTAGCTTTAGAGCAATGTCCTCTCTCGGCAGCATGTGTCTCTCATGCTTGACCGCTTTATTTGGGCGTTAAAGGTTGACACACACTCTGACTGTGTCCTCATCTTCCATTCCAATTCCAATCCATTTATCATGCACCATTTGGAACAACACAAGTTAAATGCTGTACATTCAAACTATAGCAAGAAAAAAAAGAAAAAACAAGACTGGTTCATAAGAAAATAACTCTCATAGAGACCTTGTTGACCTTAATGAAATGTATTATGTCAATAGATTACACATCATCGGTTAGTGTACCGTAATCTGTTGACATAATACATTTAATTAACGTTTCAGTTTTTTCAGTTAACCCTGTAAAGCCCAAATATAGAAAAACATTAGAATTGATTTTTTGACCTTTCAGATGTTGTTGTGGGGAGCCTCTGGAGCAGAAATGAAAGAGTTTTCACATTTTTTACGTTTTGGCAAGTTTTTAGGGAAATGTTGTAATATTGCAACGTTGGGTTTAGGTGGGAGCAGAATTTCTGTATTTCTTCTCACATTGTCTGAATAAATATATTGAACAACTTAGGGTTAGGGTGAAGATAACAGCATGTATAACTCTTTCCAAAACCCTAAAGGATCAAAAAGACTTTAGAGTTGATCTGCTTGTACAATTTAAAATCAATGTCACAACCAGATTTGAACATGTGGTTTCAGGGAACACAGGTCCATGAGACATCACTCAGCACTTCAAATATCACAGCCTCAGTTTTGCTCTCTGTAAAGTTTATAAAGTTGAATGTAATCTACGCTTTGATGTCATTGAGGTAATCTATAGTGATATTTTAGATTCAAAGAGTTTGTTATCTTTTTTTGTTTTTTTTTGCTTAAGAGACCAACCTGCACAGAGAAAACTGAAAAGTTGACTTTAATTAAATGTATTGAGACAACAGATCTCACATCACTGTTTTAGGTTAGTTGAAAGCTACACTTTTAAATACAAAATATTGTGTTCAACTTAGTAGTATTACTTTCAACTACCCTAATACAGTTATGTGAAATTATCTGACATAATACATTTAATTAAAGTAAACGTTTTTTGTGTAACATTGGCAACTCATTTTGATAATCGGGTGCAAAGATGCAAGGGTCTAAATGTCCAGAATTTAAATTTGGAATGTGAAGTGTAATTTAAAGCTTTTATGTACTACATTTATATATAAAAACGTTGACACAGTAGAGTGTAGAAATGGTGGAAGGGGAATGTCATTGGACAAATCAATTTCAGGTATATGGCATGTACTGTTACATAGTACTCTGCTACCAAAGTATCACAATCTTGATTTAATCCTCTTTTCCAAATTGTCTTGTGAGGCTTTTACTTTTACGTCCTGCAGTTTGCAGAGTAATATCAGAACAGAATGATGTTAGAAAAACTGTTTTTGCATTTTCAGCAGTTTCTGATATTTAATATTTTTCTGTGCAGCTACTGTCATAATCCTTTATCTAAAACCACTGGTGTTTTTTTTTCTTCACATTTCAACATCGGCGGACTGGCCTGAAGCAGCCCTTCTGTGTTTCTGAAGTTTTTCAAACTCAGCACTAAAGAGTAACGCTTTGCAGCTTTTTTTATTTCATTCATGGAGCTGACAAAGCATTACACTCAGCCTTGAGCTGATTATAACAAACATGCCTCTACATGAAAACTCTATCCCATCATCTGTGGGGCACTGTGACTCTTAACACTTCCTAGACGCAGTTTTATACAGAGTTTAAAAAGAGCTCAAAAGAAAAATGATGAGTAAGCTGTAAATCCATGCATTCTTTGTTTTTTTATTATTATATTTACATTTTTCAGTTATAAGATAAACACAGACATTGCACCAGATAACAGAAAAAACAACAAAACACGCAACAACAAGCAACTAAACAAGACATAACGGGGGGGGGGGGTGACTCCCTAAGACAGCAAATTGTTACATACACAGGACATTACACAGGAAATGCCATATTGACAGGTTCAGATATGAGAGCTGCGGACAGTGAACCGTAATCCTCCTGTCTCGCCTCAAAATCCCCCAGCAGAGAAGCTGCTCCATATTCAGCAGGTCCAGATACTCCCTCAGCCATGAGTCCCTAGTGAAGCAGGCTGGTTTGCGTTCCTTCCAATTTAGTAGGACGAGTCTTTTTGTGGCTAAACAGCCCAATGTCCTGGGGCCTCATTTATAACGCCTTGCGTAGGATTGACGTAGGAAGGTTGCTTACGTAGTACAAAGCACAAAAATAGGTACATAAATTTCCCGCCATTTTCCGATTCACAAAACATTGCGTACCGGCGAGGGAAGTGCGTACGGCACTTCCTACGCCTGTTTCCCTTTATAAATCACAATCGACTCGTAACGCCCATATTTGCCTATAAATAGTCAAAGAAACGCCCATTCATTCATTCATTTTGACTGACTGCATGAAGAAGATCGCAGGAAATGACGACAGAACAGCTAAAAAAGACATCTCACACCGTGTCAGATTTAGGTTATTTTGGGGAGGTCGAGATAAATCATATTGTTTGGTGGATGCAGTTTGAACCAGAGTTGCAGCATGGAGGTCGGATCGTCACCAAAATAAATAAATAAGTGGTCCGAAAAAAGTTAATGACAAAAGAAATACACATAACCTTCCTCAGGCAGTGTGTTTGTCCCGGGGACAGGAGACCCCCCCTTGATGAGAAACTGTAAGAAATGATCGGGGAATCCCTCCGGAGTGGAGTCATGACGACTGGATCTGAATGACTTTTTTGTATTTGGTGGTTTGTGTTCCAGCTGTCGATCAGCAACTATATATCCATAATCCACCAGGTAAAGGAAATACAACTAATGTGTTGTGTTATATTAGCTGTACAATTTACCACATATGGTGTTCTTAGTTTCCATACCTCCTGTGTTTTACGAGCGACTTATCAAGTCTTGGCAAACGGCATAAAACACGATTAAACGTGATAGTATATAAAACCATGCTCGTATCTACAACCTATAGAAATGCAAAACGGCGTCAGTTTAGACGTAATTCTGTCCTCCTGCTTACCGCATCATTTATGAGAAAACATTTCATAACATTAACACAACATATTCGAGGTGGTTTTAAATAACATATCCGTATTTATTTATTTCTCCAAGTTATGTTTATGTGTGCACTGAGGAGTCTCAAACAGGCGTTTGTTTAATCATTTTAAGATTGTCTTTAATCAATGTTTGAAAATGAATTCTTCATATTTGATAAATGAGAGGTAACATTTTATTTATTTCCACATATTTCTCTCCATTCTTCCTTCTGCCAACGGTGTCGCAGTTTCCCGTCTCTCCCGTTTGTGTGCTTAGTGCGTACGCATGGGTTATAGAGTTTGCGTGGAGGACCGCACATTTTCCCGTCAAGTTAGTATTTTATAAATCGCAAACATTGCGTAGAAACTGGCGTACGCCATTTTTTGAGCGTATATCCCTTTATAAATGAGGCCCCAGAGCGGATCGGCAGTCCTTACAACATTGTCATCTGGCTTGAGATAATAGACAATAATTTATAAATATTAGAGACCACACCTGATGATTGCTTTCGTGAGGCGCTGGTCCTCTTCCATACATGAAGCAGGCATGGCTCCCTCCTTACATTTTTTACTAATAATTGATGCTATTTGTGCATATGATAGAAAAGATGAGTCTGAGAGACCCTACTGGTTTTTGAGTTGTTGAAATGGAAGGGTTTGGTCCCTATATATCTGTCCAATTGTAGTAATACCAGCCCTCTGCCAGTTATTATTACTTAAGGTTCCTCCTCCTGCAGAAAGGCAGGGGTTACTCCAGGGCAAGATGGTAAAGAGAGCCCCTCTATATTGAGTCTCCTGTGCAGTTGCTTTACAATAGAGCATGAAAAGCGGATGATGGTATTATCCATTGAGGGTGGTGGTCTTGGGCAGTACCACATTGATATGTTTTGGTTTACAGACATGATGGATTGTTCCAGCCATTGCCAACTGCCTACCGGAGAGGAACTTTTGTACGCCCACGATAATGGATACTTTGCATTGAAGGACAAATAATACTGGAATACATCCGGGACTCCCAAACCTCCCATTGATCTTGGAATGATACATTTATTGTGTGCGATTCTGGGCTTTTTGTTATTCCAAAGGAACTGAGTGAAGAGGGATTTGATATCCTTAAACCATTTTAGTGGGAATTCAAGAGGGATAGAGGAGATAATATGAGAAAGCCTTGGGAGAACATTCATTTTCAAGGTTTCTGCTCTGCCCCATAGAGAAAGTGTTATGGCCATCCATCTGTTGATGTCCTCCTTAATGGACTGGAAAATAGCAGGGCCGTTAAGGCTAAAGATTTTAGAAACAGGAGAGACAATGTTAATTCCCAAATACCTCATTCCATTGGTTTTCCAAATAAAGGGAGTGTTCATTAGGTTGTGCTTATATGTATATGAGTTAAGTGGGATTGCTTCACTCTTGTTCCAATTGATCTTATACCCAGAGAAGCTGCCAAACAAATTAATCAGATCAAGAACTGCGGGTATAGAGAGTGCTGGCTTGCTCAAAGTAAGAAGTATATCGTCAGCGTACATATTTAATTTGAAATCGTGTCCATGAATGTTCACATCATTTATGTCACTGTTAGAGAGAATTGCACATGCTAATGGTTCTAGAGCCATAATAAAAAGTAGGGGACTAACTGGACACCCTTGCCTCACGCCACGGTGTAAGGGGAAAGGTTTTGAGATGAATCCATTAGTTCTAACAGAAGAGAAGGGAGCGCTATACAAAGCCTTTACCCAGCTAATCAACTTGGGCCCAAAGCCACATTTTTTGAGCGTGTAAAATAGAAAGCTTTCATGCATTTGTTTGAATAAACATGACAGATATGAAATACCATAAAGTACATAATAGTTGTGTAGCATGAGGTAAGAGCAAATGAATACCAGTTTATTCAGATAATAGTTTGCTCTAATATTTCCCCATACAATGATTCTAAAGGGAATCAAATGTTCTTTTATCCAGCTAAATTAATTATTTATTTGCCTCTGTAATTACTTTCCTGTTTCATCACTTGTATACACATGAGAAAATTACTTAAACATGGTTTCATCTCACCATGAAATTGTATTTCTGTCTAAAGGAGGTGAGTTTTTTATGTTGTGATGGTGGTCGGACAAATAAGTGTGATATTATTTAAACTTTAGATAGCATTTTACATTTCGGTCATGCTATTCTGCATCTTTCATACAAAAGGTGTGAGACTCTCTGCTGGATTGAGATCACAGTTGTGATAACACAGGAGATGGAGTGAGCTGTAAACACAGATGGAAAGGAGGGATGGAGAATGAGAGGAAAGGAGAGAAGAGATAGTGGAAAATCCTGAGAGAGTGATTGACATACAGATGTCTTACCTTAAATGTAAGATCACAATAGATCATTGTTATATGTTCTGGGTCAGTTGGGGTTAGTCTGGTTTGTTTGGGTTTCCTGGGAGGCAGGGGGGATTTAATTATTAGACTGAAAAACAAATCCCACACAGTTCTTTTCAACATATGCATGTTGAAGAGGACATGTTATGCTCATTTTCAGGTTCATATTTGTATTTAGTGCCTCTACTGTGACATGTCTCCATTAGGGATGTGCATCTCCATCACTGAGGTCGATGCGATGTGCATCTCGATACGTTGCCAACGATACGATAAATTAACGATACATTTTAAACACCAGGCGATGCGATACGATTCAGCCCTGTTGCGATACAGTTCGATACGATTTGATTCAACATTATGCGATACGGGGCGATACGATGCGATTCAACATGATGCAAAATAATGATACTTCAATATGGTACGACAGAGGATTTTTGTTTTATTCCTTATATGCAGCAAATCATAAATTAACAAAAAAGTGCTTTACATATTTGGTTCTCTCTACTAGTACTGCGCTGTTTCTTTTTTACCTTAAAAAACTCTCCAGAGTAGGCTACAGTACAATTTTATATCACCTCACAGTTAAACAATTTAAGGATGCATTGCCCAGGATTAACAATGTGCAAATAACAACTACCATAGTGCAATGCACATACAACTGCCAGACTGATGTGCTTAACACTCATCCATAGGCTAACTCACCAGTGAGCAGAAAGCAGTGGTTTCTATAGGAACAATAAAGAAAATAACCTTTCACAAACAGGTATTTCATAACTGCTTACAATTGTAAGGAAGACATTTAAACTATTATTGGCAGTCACAGTCTGTTGTAAACTAAACACCACTCTCACTGACAGAACACCTCACTGAGTGATTGAACTCATATGTCTTACTTTCAGGTTTCTCTTTTCAGCCGCAGACCCCATGTCGCCTCTTTATGTGCGTCGCTAAGTTCCTCGTACTACTTGTGTACTTTAAAGCAGCACGGCATCGTTTACAATTTGCGAGCGATTTTTCAAGTTGACCGTCTTTTTTGAAAAATCCGAAGAGTTGTCAAACGTTTGATTTGTAGGTATTTTTTGTTGCGCTGTGTTTCTCTTTCTCCTCGACTTCCATGTGTGTTGATAACTGAGACTCTCGGCCTCCGTAGTGCGAAGCAAAGATCGTCTCTGCTGAGTGCTGACAGGATGAGAGGATATTATATGAATGAATCGGTTTTTTTACCGATGCAAAGACGCTACAATCGATGCATCGCGAGTTCAACCCAAACTGTAGCCGATGTGCACTCTTTCAACCGGTGCACTCGCATCTTGAACGTTTATGCCGGTGCACCGATGCGAATCGGTGAATCTTAACATCCCTAGTCTCCATGCTTTAATGTTCAAAAAGCTCTTTATTGTTCTCATACTGCCTGTGCTGCAGCACCTCTTTTCACCCTCTGTCTGAAACCAGAGCCCAGTCTTTTCTGATTGGTTAGCTGGCCAGCTCTGTTGTAATTGGTCAACCACTGAGAGATGTCCCGCCCCTTAGCCTATCATGTACAATGGGTTGGAGTGCTGGTGTGTGTGTGCGTGCGTGCGTGCGTGCGTGCGTGCGTGCGTGCGTGCGTGCGTGCGTGCGTGCGTGCGTGCGTGCGTGTGCTCTACTTTCAGGAGCACGTTAAATCCTTTAGTACTTTTTGTAAAATGCTGCTTCAGAGGCTTTCGCATTCGGACCTGAATACATTTCTCTCACATTCTTTTCGTAGTAATATTTAATGATTTGTGTGAATCCTTTATTTCACCAGGGCTTTATTGGCTCTGTGCCTGCTGTGAGTTGACCTACTAAAACTAATGCTAGTTTAGGTGTGATCACTTTAAGCAGTTCGCTTTAGCCTATATGAACTACATTTCTACATGTTTTAATACAGACACAACCTTAGAACTTTGAAAATGGAACTACTTCAGATCTTTAATCCTCATCATACTTCTCAGAGCCCCATATTGTTATGAATTGAGCTTTTTGGTTATATATTTCAAATGGTTGGACATAGATTATGTGATGTTTGTATATGTCTAGACTAAATCATATTTGCAGTCCATCATGGTGAAGCTGGGAGGTTTGATCCAAACACAAGTCTTGGAGAATGCTTTAAATATGAACATGTTTTATATCTCACCCTGACTGTAAAATAGTGAATGCCTTCTTCATCAGACACTTTTTTGTTCGTTGTCTCACTTTCAGTTGGAAACAGATGAGTTTACAGCTAAATGAAACTACAAAAACGGTATTACCTTGGATACATGTTATTTGTGCAGAAAGCTTTTCTACTGAACAGAAAGTAAAGCTACTATTTGACAATAACACTTGTATTGTGTTCTGCTGTCGCCCTCAACTGCTGCTTTGTTTTCCCAGGCTCTGGGGAATACATTGTTTCTCTCACTTCTCCAGAGCTCACTCACATGCTATGACTAACATCATAATGCCGAGTTAAATCCCACGATGGTAGAAGAAGTCTATGCAGAGCACAGCATGGATCCTGAGATTACTCATCACGGCACAGGACGTTTCCAGGGTCCTGATATAATCCCTGCTGCAGCTGCTCTGAAGGAGAATAGTAATTATTGTATTAATCCCTGGAAGAATAACACAAAACAATGACTTGTTTTTTACACCCACACATAGGCCCGAAATATACACATAGACCAATGTAAATGACATTTTTAAAGAGAGATTTTAAAGTGTTTTTTGTGGGGGAAATTACTCAAATCAGGTGTATGCGTCGACCAAGGATGGACTCCAATATATAGACGGAATAACACATCTTTTTGCAATTAAAAACGCGATAAAGAAAAAGTGACAGAATTGTTCTTATTCAGTGAATAATAAACTTTAGAAAGTCCTTAAATTACCCTCAAATTTAAAATATACTTACCTGACCTGACTCCATATTTTTTGCTTAATATTTATGCAATAATGCAGAGCAGATATGCCTCAGTCCTCAGAGGGAAACTCTGTTGTTAACCCAGACAAACATCATTATCTAAAACACCAGAAGGGCTTGTTTACACTCCAAAATTCTCATTTCAATATATTCATAAATGCAGAAATGTACACCCCTTTCCTTCTTTCAATTCTTATTTATACCCGTGACATTTTGGTAATTAACTTTTCATTCTAAAGCATGAACCAGATCACTGTCAAGAATCTCGACAACAATTTGACGCAGTGTAAATTGGATGCTCGAGGCTCAGAAAAGCTCACCGGTGACGGACACTTTGACAGACACAAGTGTTTTAGTGGCTCACAGGGATGTGATAACTTCATAAGTCTTTGCACAGTCAACATGGATTAGAAGAGGAGAAAATGTACAGACCATTCTAGAAGGAAGGCAAGGCTAACTGTGGGAAATCAATACATACAATTACCTATGCAGCAGAAAAGTTGTCACAATCTTGGTTTATCTGTTTCCTGTTTTATTTTGAAAGGTTTTCCCCCTTTGACTCGTGTCGGTTTTTACTTCCTGCCTTTTACCTTTTCTCGGTCACGATCGGCTTTTTCCGTGAACAGCCACATTTTTCACAATAGTACGGTTAAAGGTTGCTGTCGCCAGAAAAGGCAGCAATATATTTCCTTTTGTAAAGGCAGGTCCAGTGTATCGACCCTATAGTGCAGTGTTTCTCAAAGTGTGGTCCGTGGATCACTGGTGGTCCGTGAGAGCCCCCTAGTGGTCCGTGAGTATAGGCCTATTGGTAAAATTTCACATTTGAAATAAATTAATTAATTTAAGTTTTCCGCACTCTCGCGGGAATATCTCCGCAATGGAGCGAGCTTTAATAGCATTTTTACAACAAAAAAAACAGGCGAGCCTAACATGCGAAAAAATTGCTTAGACCTCAGAGAGTTAAACTTGGGCCTGCGACCATAGTTTTACTGTATTTTGTTTTGAAAATCCACAGCGGAGGTTTGTGTCGTAGATGCGGTGTATTTTGCATATTTCTCAGTAGACAACGATCTGTGAGTCTGTTGGCTCGGATGTAAACTCCGTAATAAATGTAGTCTACATTTCATAAGAGGTGTACAACCTATGAGCATTTTAAATCGCATTTGAACAAAATGCTTATATAGTTGTATTGCTGTAGTTGTATTTGTTATGTTGATTTAATGTGTGAACGAGGCGATGTAGAGAAGGTCACGTTAAGCTGTCATTGTTAGGCTATAATTTGTTATATACTGTTGGAGTGGTAAGCAGGCCTATTGTTTTTGGATATTTGGGGAGTTAGGTGGTCCGTGAGTGTTTTTTTATTGGTTAAGTGGTCCTTGGTATGAAAAAGTTTGAGAAACACTGATCTAGTGTATCCTAAGGAGGTAATAAAGAAAATATGAAGCTCCTTTAATCATCTAGGGATAGTGGTGGTCTAATGGATAGTGAGGTGGGCTGAAGATCTGGGCTGAAGATCGGAAGGTTGTGAGTTGTGCCCTTGAGTAAGGCACTAATGCCCCTTTCACACCAACGCGCTGTGTCACGATCTGTCTGTGTTGTATTTTGTCTTGTCTTTTTCTGTCTTTGGTTTCCTGTTTTGTTTTGAAAAGTGTTCATCCCCGTCTTGCCTGTTGCTTCCTGTCTCTGTGTTCCCTCCTGCCTGATTGCCCGATTGTGTTCACCTGGTGCCCCTGTGTTTTCTCCTCCCTCCTCACCTGTGTCTTGTTTGTATTTGACTGTGTGTCACATGGTAGTGTTCTGTGTTCTACTTTGTACCGGATTAAAGGAATTATTCTTGGAAATCTGCATTTGGGTCCTGCCTGCTGCACTCAACCGTGACAGAATGAACCAACCAGAAATGGGCCCAGCAGATCCATTTGAGGTGGATTTACAACATTTTACTTTTTCTTTGGCTTGCTGCTATGGTAGGTGGAGGGGAGCGTCCAGTGTTCAGCAGAGAGAGGCTGCTCTGGCAGAGGCTCACCAGGTGGCAACAGTGGATCCATCTTTGGTTAAGTTCTTACCTGACTGGATTTTGGATTTCCTTTCGATGTGTGATTCCCGGCCTGCTAGCCCCAGGCATGCTAGCCCCCTGCCTCCCAACTCCCAACCTGACACCATACATCTCGGTGTGTTCCGTCTGGAGTCAACCCCTGCTTCTTCCCCATTTCCTGCTCCTGTCCAGGAGCCGTTCTCGGGTACTCGTCTGGCTTTTGGAGGTCCACGGAGCCTCCAAAAGTCTCCTAAGAGAAGGAGTCGCGAGTCCAGGCTAGCAGCCCGAGCCCCAGAAGCCTTGCTTTGGGCTCCAGTACAGGCCCCAGCAGCCATGGTTCCGGCTCCAGAACCGGCCCACGCAGCCATGGTTCCAGCTCCAGTTCTGGCCCCAGCAGCCATGGTTCCAGCCCCAGTTCTGACCCCAGCAGCCATGGTTCCGGCCTCTGTTCCGGTCCAGCACGCCATTTTTCTTCAGGGAAATCTTCTGGGCCAACATGAGCAGATGATGCGAGCCTTAGCTGAAATCAATCAGTCCTTGGCTCTACACATGTCAAACCTTGCTGCCAGGGGTCTGCCGGGGGTCTTGCCAACTCTATGTCCTGTCCCATTGGGGGTCCCGCCGACTGCTCTTCTGCCGGGGGTCCTGCCAATCATATGTCCTGTGCCGTTGGGGGTTCCGCTGAGGGTCCTGCCAACTCCACGTCCAGTATCGTTGGGGGTCCTGCCGACTGCTCTTCTGCCGGGGGTCCTGCCAATCATATGTCCTGTCCCATTGGGGGTCCCGCCGACTACTCTTCTGCCGGGGGTCCTGCCAATCCTATGTCCTGTCCCGTTGGAGGTCCCGCCGACTACTTTCCTGCCGGGGGTCTTGCCAACTCCATGTCCTGTCCCATTGGGGGTCCCGCCGACTACTCTTCTGCCGGGGGTCCTGCCAACCCTATGTCCTGTGCCGTTGGAGTTCCCGCCGACAACTCTCCTGCCGGGGGTCTTGCCAACTCCATGTCCTGTCCCATTGGGGGTCCCGCCGACTACTCTTCTGCCGGGGGTCCTGCCAACCCTATGTCCTGTGCCGTTGGAGGTCCCGCCGACTACTCTTCTGCCGGGGGTCTTGCCAATCCTATGTCCTGTCCCGTTGGGGGTCCCGCCGACTACTCTTCTGCCGGGGGTCCTGCCAACCCTATGTCCAGTGCTGTTGGAGGTCCCGCTGACTACTCTCCTGCCAGGGGTCTTGCCAACTCCGTGTCCTGTCCCATTGGGGGTCCCGCCGACTACTCTTCTGCCGGGTTTCCTGCCAACACCAGATCCTGTCCTGTTGGGGGTCCCACCGACACCTGTCCCGTTGGGGGTCCCGCCAACAACTCTCCTGCCGGGGGTCTTGCAAACTCCATGTCCTTTCCCATTGGGGGTCCTGCCGACTACTCTTCTGCCGGGGGTCTTGCCAATCCTATGTCCTGTGCCGTTGGGGGTTCCGCTGAGGGTCCTGCCAACTCCACGTCCAGTATCGTTGGGGGTCCTGCCGACACCTGTTCCGCTGTGGGTCCTGCCAACCCCATGTCCTGTCTCGTTGGGGGTCCCGCCGACTACTGCTCCGCCGGGTTTCCTGCCAACACCAGATCCTGTCCTGTTGGGGGTCCCACCGACACCTGTCTCGCCGGGGGTTCTGCCAGCTCTGTGTCCGGTTCTGTTGGGGGTCCCGCCGACACCGGTCCCGCCGGGGGTCCTACCAACTCTGTGTCCTGTTCCGTTGGGGGTCCAGTCGACACCAGCCCTTGCTACATCCGGGGTCCCATTGACACAAGCCCATGTCTTGTTCGGGGTCCCGTCTGCGCCTGTCCGGTCGGCTCCGGTCGATACTGGGTCCTGCCCGTCCTCCGGAGCTGTCCTGTCGGCGCCTTCCTGCCCGGCCTCCGGAGCTGTCCTGTCGACGCCTTCCTGCCCGGCCTCCGGAGCTGTCCTGTCGACGCCTTCCTGCCCGGCCTCCGGAGCTGTCCTATCGACGCCTTCCTGCCCGGCCTCCGGAGCTGTCCCGTCTGCGCTTTCCTGCCCGGCCTCCGGAGCTGTCCCGTCGGCGCCTTTCTGCTCGTCCACCGGAGCTGTCCCGTCTTGACCTTCGAGCCCGGCTCCCGGAGTGCCGCGGTCTTCGTCCTCAAGCCCGGTCTCCTGAGTTCCCCAGCCGTGGTCTTCGCCCTCGAGCCCGGCCTCCTGACTCTTCCAACCACTGCCTTCGCTCTCATGCCCGGGTCCCTGAGTTCGCCCGCTGTGGCCTTCGCCCCTTTTTGGACTCTGCCTTGCCCCCGGGCCGTCCGCCCGAGACCCCTTCCGGGCCCGTCCTCCGGACCCCCTCCACCCACCCTGTTGGTCCTGGTTGTGCGTCCCTCCTCCAGACCCCCTCCACCCACCCTGCTGGAATTTTTGGGATTTTTTGGGACTTTTTGGGACGTCTGGGATCCGTTCCTTGAGGGGGGGGTACTGTCACGATCTGTCTGTGTTGTATTTTGTCTTGTCTTTTTCTGTCTTTGGTTTCCTGTTTTGTTTTGAAAAGTGTTCATCCCCGTCTTGCCTGTTGCTTCCTGTCTCTGTGTTCCCTCCTGCCTGATTGCCCGATTGTATTCACCTGGTGCCCCTGTGTTTTCTCCTCCCTCCTCACCTGTGTCTTGTTTGTATTTGACTGTGTGTCACATGGTAGTGTTCTGTGTTCTACTTTGTACCGGATTAAAGGAATTATTCTTGGAAATCTGCATTTGGGTCCTGCCTGCTGCACTCAACCGTGACACGCTGTCAGCGCCGGCTCGGAGCTAGAGCCTGAAAAGTACCGGTTTTTCCTCTTCACACCGCAGCGGCGCCGCCTCTTAGCTCCGGAATCCAGTTTGTTTCCAGCTCCAAAAAATTGTCGGTCTAGAAGCAAGACTCCGGAGCTAAGAGGCGGCGTCGCTTACGTCTCTCTTACGTCGAGGCGTGCAGGAAACTAAACCCACCTCCCCTGAACATGGGTCGACTGAAGAGTCTCGTCATGACTGCCTACAAGCAGTAGCGCTGAGCAAAGTGACTAGAAGGCAACCACACACTTATAAAAAAAACACACTTCATAAAGTCAGGCAACACTAACCAGGCTTCGTGTGATTCTGTTTATTTGTACCTTACTTTGACCATCCGTTCGCTGTTATTGATCATTGTGGAGAGCAGGCAGACGTTTTGTTTTTTATTATAGCAGCTATCGGATGGAATCAATACATGGGCTGCACAGGTTGTCATGTCCGACTATCACAAGTAGAATCATAATAAAAAATACGCCGGTAAAATGTGCCTGTAGAAAACGGCTTATGCCACAATAGGATAGCAACAACAAGTAGTCAGTTTAGCTTCGGTTGCTATGCTAACATCACCCATGTTATACCAGAGAAACTTTCATAACAGCGTTGTGATGCCAAACAGCGTCAATTCAGACTGACACACATTCACTTAAGGGGAACTGGGGATATGTATCAGCTGCTTGTGTGACAGTCAGACAGTGAATACTTTAGAGCCGTGTGAGCTAACCCGGAGCTAACGGGAGAATACACTCCCGTTGAAGAGCAGCCAGCACTGCAGCGGTCGGTACATGTCGCTGAAACACATTAATAAACAATGAACAACGGCACTCTGGAGAAAAGTATAAGGTTGGAGAAGTCGTTATTTAATTTAATCTGGCTTCGTATGATTAAAAGCAACGCAATCATCGACCCGACGCAGTCCCCCGTTGTTGTTGTTGTTGTTGTGAGCGCCGTTGGGGAGCAAATCAGCGATGTAAACGGTGACGTCATGATGCAGCAGCGGCAGCACCAGTCGGGCTCTGGGCGGTGTGAACAGAGCGGGAGCAGAAAAGGGAAACCGGAGCTGAACCAGAAAAGCTCTAGCTCGGAGCTAGAAAGGGAAAAGCGCTGGTGTGAAAGCCGCATTAGTCCTTAGTTACTCCAGGGAGAATGTCCCTGTAATTGGTAATTGTAAGTCGCTTTGGATAAAAGCGTCAGCTAAATGAAATGTAATGTAATCTAAACTAAAGACTTCAAACAGCTCTTATCATGGTTGACAATTCCTGGTACTTCCGGGTAATTTCCCCTTAGTTAGAAGCCTTCCTGAGCAAAAATAGCTGCAACCAAGCAACTGCTAAAGCCCAGCAATGGTAACAAATATGTAACGCTGACATTTGAGAAATACTTTAAATACGCATACCAGAGGTGGGAGTAAGTCCTACATGTGCAAGTCATGAGCAAGTCTCAAGTCTTGACCTACAAGTATCAAGCAAGTCCCAAGTCACTGTGGTGAGAGTCAAGCAAGTCAAGTCAAGTCATTGCTCAGGTCAAGTCAAGTCAAGTCAAGTCATTGCTCAGGTCAAGTCAAGTCAAGTCAAGTCATACAAAATTCTGATGAATAAGCCCAGTTTCCACATTTAAATCAGTGGTTCATAACAGTGGTTATGAAAATAGATTCAACCCACACTATGATCTTCATTACATACACAGCTAATCATTTGAAATCTAATTTAGACCGATGACAATCATATTAGATTCATATTAACCCTAGAACTGCAGACAATATAGCTAGGACTCAATCAAAAAGTCTGTTCAAAAAGGCAGAATTCCAGGTAAGAAAATCATATATGGCATTTGCCATTACACATATTTAATTTAAATGTCTGTTAACACTAGAACCGCCAACAGCGTCAGCACCTACATAGATATCATTTTCAAATCATTTAATTTGTTCCTCTTCATAATTTCCTTATAAACTAAGTAGGACGATTTAAAACTCACTTAATTGGGTTAATTTAGAAATGGCTTCAGTTTATCATCATAACAGATCAACAATGTTCAGATTCATTTTACAATAAATCAAGGAATGATGCACTTCTACAAACAAAAACAACATAATTAAAACATTTAAACAAACTACTAAAAGTAGATGAACTACATTATTCAACAGTTTACAGTAACTTCTGATAACACAGGGGAAATAAACGAGGCATCTCTTTTCCTCTCTCTCTCCCTCTCCTGACAGCCCGTCAGTATCGGGGTTAGTCAAAATGAAACCCTTGGCGGTTCTAGTGTTAATTTACCGTTTTGTCTTCTCTTTGCAATACTTAATCGATTTGAAACCAAGTCTAACGTAGCTTAAACTTAACGTTAGCTTTCTAGCTAACACAACATAGCACGCACCTTTCTCTGTGGGTTTTTTTGTAGTGACGAATGAAGTTGGATGTTGTGGTGGTCGTGTCACTGATCTTTATGCTGCAGACCCTGCATACCGCTGTTCTCTTCTTATTAGCGTCATCGACAACATAATCCTTGAATCCAAACTTGACTATTTTTGGAGTAACGCTAGCCGCTGCCATGTTAATTGACACTCCTGCCGTCTAGTGGGTTGCCAGGTTTGCGCGCACGGCGCTATAATCACCCAATCACATTTCGAAAAAACTAAACGTAATATCTCAATACAAAAACAAACGCAAATATTTAATTTTAAACAGACAAGTCCTTTCAAGTCATCTGTCTCAAGCTTAAGTCAAGTCTCAAGTCATGAATACCAAGTCAAAGTCAAGTCAAGTCTTTTATCAATGTTAGTCAAGCAAGTCTTAAGTCAAAAAATATGCCACTCGAGTCCGACTCGAGTCAAGTCATGTGACTCGAGTCCCCACCTCTGACGCATACCAAGCTTATGGGAGAGCTGTTTGCACTGGATTTGAAATGTTGGCCTCCACTATTATCCACGTTTATATATTCCACCTAGGTACTTCCGGGTCATTTCCCCGAGTTAGGAGCCTTCCTAATAATAAAAAGACCATTCAACCCCGATCCAATAAATGTTTATTGGATCATGTAATGTCTTTGAACGTGTAGTTGTGGTCTGTTTGCCTCAACTTGTTTTGTTTTACTGCTTCAACACTCTTCCTGGCTGGAGAGCGCAGATTGGAAATAACTTAACTTTCATACTTCACAGACCGTAGGTGGATAGTACCAAGTTTGTTTTTGTCTTTTTTTTTTCTTATCATTAAAAGTGAATATAATTAGTTGAGATGTATTTCATACATTTATATAATAATCAGATAAACACATTTAAAATGAGTTAAAAGATTAAATAAAATGTATGAATGATTGTTTTTAAACCAAAGCGTTCTGGTCTCTGATGAGAATGGTTGAAGCTTGAAAGGGTTTCCCAAGATACAGTACAACAATTGCTTATCCCAGTAAAGAGTACAAATATGTAATATTGACTTTTGAGAAATGCTTCCATAGATGTTTTAATGTGCTTACAAAGCTTATATTGTGGGCAATGGAAGAGGGGTTTGCCTTGCCAATGTTTCACATGGCAAGGCTCCAATATTATCCTTGTTTACCAGCCCGAGACCCACAAAACCAATCAGTCTCTATCTCTATTGTTCCTTACCTCAGGGATGTAGTCACTCTAATGTTCTGACAACGTGTTGTAAAATGTAAAGTTATTCATAATCTCTTCAGATATTATGGGATTATTTTTGGCTGACTGAATTACTGTTTTCAGGTACAATACCTTACTGAGATCTAGTTCATAACGTACCCTTCTCCCCGGAGGCTGAAGGAAGACAACATAACTCGTCTGATCCAAACTCTCAGCAGTTCTGCTTGTAGTTTAAAGTAGGCTGCCATAGCTGACTGCAGCAACAAGTCCTACAACTAATATGACCAAATAGGCCGATTGTTCCGACCCATAATACGACCCACAGGAGCGTTTTCAATACGTTTATTTTTTACATATCTTCTAGAAACATATTTTCTCCCACGTTACGTTTGTTATCAACGTATCTTAAATACGGTTATTTTCTACATATCTTTGCCATTTATTGTCTTGCTTATAATAATGATAATAGAAATTTAACAAATATAATTTTAGAGCACACATTTGAAATCGACAATCGGGCTCGATATATTGTTAAATTAAAATCAGTAGGCGAGGCTGTAATTTCTCCAGCTGTTACTCTCATGAGCGAGGCAGAAAATAATAGTTTTAACATGCCAAAAAGCTGCTGTGTCGTTTATTGCACCTCAAACATTAAAACAAATCCAGAGTTACGTGTTTCTGTACTTCCTCTAAGAAGAAAGGACAGTAACAGAAGAGCTCTGTGGCTTCAAGCTTGATCGCCATTCAAATGACAGCGCTGGTTTCCCCAAAAGTGAGCGGGGCTGTAAAGTGACGTAGATCTTACTCTCATCTATTATTCAAAACCATTCTATTTATTCTAACGTAAATTACATGCCAGTGTTTTATCTTTTTATTTAGCGATTTGTTTTTGCATGTTTAACTGGGAATGTTTTTACAGGAACAATACCGGAAACAGACGTAGGAAAGATCCTCAGCTCGGTGATTGGATTGTTTAGCCGCAATGCACGTTGGGATATGCTGTTTATGCGATGTGAAATCCGAAAACATTTAAATAAAAATAAAAAATACTTTATTCCGAGTGTGCTTGCTTTTCTCTTTGAAAGTCATCACATAACGGCATTGTAATACACAGTTTGGCTGCATTCAATATTACACATCTGCCGTAGTTCTTTATGTATAGAGCCCTGATGAGAAGACTTCTGGACAAACTGGAAGAACTGCCGCCAAAACTGAATACGTGACGTGGATCATAAATATAATCAGCAATTACACAATATCTTACATTTATTTTCACACAATACGTCTCCTTGCAGTATCAATACTAATTCGGCTGACTTTTATATTTGATCCAATTGGTAGATAGGTTATATTTACACCATAACGGTGCACAGCTGATAGAAAGGGACACCTAGTGGTTAAAAAACGTTATTGATTTTGATTGTTGAAATGATGTTATATTTTGTTGAAATTATGTTATATTTGATGAAAAACATATGAGTACATACAACATAGGGGGAAAGTAGAAGGTCAATGATAGAAATATAGAATAGAAAATATCAAGAAGATACTGTAGTGATCTCTACAATAAAACAGTTTAGTGCAGGACCTCCAAAGATATTAACAGGAGGATGTGCAAAACAGACAAACTAATAAGGCTTTATTTAAACATTAAAGAATACTTTAAGTTAAGGTCTTCTTTTGAATAAGAAAAAAACGTTGGGGGTATCCACAGATAAATATTAAGTCTGACAAAGTACAATCACCTTCCCTGAATTTACTCAGGTGTAACTAAAGTCTGATTTAAGGGTTGTTTATATTTCACATCATTAATCAGAATCTGCAAAGTAACAAAAATAAATGTAGTGGAGTAAGAATACCAGGTTAACCTCTGAATTGTAGTGGAGTAGAACAAAGTAGTACATGTTGCTGTAACAAAAACATTTCCCAACTTGGGATCAATAAAGTATCTTATCTTATCTTAAGATGGTCGATGGCTACTGCCATATTTGCAAGATTTGCCTCTGAACCTATACAGGTGCATGTTTCAGGCTTATCAATGAACAACAGGAGGGGTCACAGACATAAGACCAGCTGTTAAATAAAGCTCTTCTGACCTTTACTGTCATGTGGGTATATTAATGCTGCCCATTATGGACACAAGCAATTTTCATCCATTTATTAATAATTATGGACCCGTCCAATTCCAGTTTTGGATAGCCTGCCGTGGTTCCATTCCATTTCAAAGAGCTGTTTGACGCTCGGCGTAACCTTGTCGCACTGCCACTCCAACATCCAATCACAGGGCTTGAGGACTAATCACGGGGTTTGTAAAGCAAGGCGGATGTTGTAGTCCCAAACGATAGCTGGGGATTCTGGGTAGTGTAGTGTCTTCGGAAACTCTGTAGTGTCTAAACTCCGAAAAAACTATTTGTTTCTCCGAATCGAAGGTTAAAAACACAAAAGCATTGTACACAATTTAAACCAATCAATATTGTGTAATTAACAAAGATAAACTGATGTTTTTTAGTGGATGAGTAATGCAGATATCACTGTGTAATCATTTGACAGTGAGGGGAATACATCCGGGTTTTATTATGAAAACTTCGAGACCGGAAAAACTGTTTTCACCCCGTGAGGGTTGACGCTAACTTTACATGGAAGCTGCCGCATATACATGTTATCCTGGCGAGACCTCAAATCATCTTCGTAATATCTATCAAACTATAGATCCTACACATCGACTGGACGTGGATTCTAAGAGTACAATATACACTTCCCGCTAGAAATCGAATCAAAAAGCATTTTAATGGCCAAACTATTCCACAATTTAGGATTTTCCAGAGAGGGTTATTTGTGAATAAACGTCCCTCCGGAGCGTTTGCAATCAACGGGAGCATGTTGTTTCTTACTGTTTGTTACTGGAGCACCTCTAGTGGTCGTGTAAGAAACAACATACACTTTAAAACGTGTCTCTGGGTCGTAATAAGGGCTTGAACAATCGGCCTATATGGTCGTTTTTTGTAGGAGGACAGGCTGCACTGCAGACATAAAGACATTGAGAAATGACTTGGTTAAATTGGCATCTCTGCAGTATGGAATGCAGATTCTAAAAGATACACGCAGGCAGAGATGGGATGTTACTAAGTACATTTACTCAAGTACTGCACTTAAGTAAGATTTGTAGGTACTTCTACTTTAATTGAGTATTTCCATGTAATGCTATGTTATACATCTACTTAATACTTTTGAAATTTTACTTAAGTAAGATTTTGAATGCATGGCTTTTACTTCAAATGAAGAATTTTGACAACAATGTATTGGTACTTTTAATCAAGTAAATCATCTGAATATGGAATAACATCACGTAACCAGAATCACCAATTGATACAGTAAAAATTATGAAACCAGAAAGCTGCAGCTGAGGATGATCCCAAGCCCTTTATGCCTGCTATGTAACCAAAATTACAAATGACAAACAGTGCAGAAAGAGGCCAAAAAGCCATTGGGCGTTGCACCTGATTGAGGCTTTCCTGCACCTGACTGACAAAGTTATTTCTGCACTTAATAATGAATTTACTTGTAGCATTTTCATCGACCTTTCAAAAGGGTTTGATACAGTAAATCCTTACATTTTATTGGAAAAGTTGCATAAATATGTTTTTCATGATTCTACATACAAATAGTTGAGACATTATGTCTCTAACAGAAGACAGTTTGTTTGTGTTAAGGGCTACAACTCGAACAGGGCCAAACTGATCTGTGGGGTCCTGCAGGGGTCCATTCTTGGACCATTATTATTCCTTATATACATTAATGATTTGTCAAATATTTAAAATATTCTTTCTCCAATGATGTTTGCTGATGACACAACCCTAGTTCTTTCTCATTTGATTTATTATTTAGGGAAGCTAATGCTGGTTTAATTGATTATGCTGATTGGTTCAGATTAAATAAACTATCTTCAGATAAATAAACAAATCCAAATGTATTGTTTTTAGTGGCAAAACATCATACTGCAAGGACTCATCAAAAATCATAATTCAGTCTGTTGAGATGCCTCAAGTCTCAAGTACAAAATTCCTGGGAGTTATTTGGATAATTAAGACTTTACCTCACTATGGAAGAAAATGAGATAACTTCCTGTTCAACAGTCTGACAAACACAGACCTAATTAGAGCAGTTCTGTGCCCACACAGCATCAGGATCACCTGGTATACTGCGCACACACTTTCTAACCTAAATCTACTTTTTCCCATTGTCAATCAATACACAAGGCTGTTTACTACCCATGTGTCACAATTCACTCTTTGTTCTATCAGATAGCTGTTAGGGCCATATGTCCAATACAATAAAGTCTTAAATAACAACATCATTTTTGTACTATTCAGCAAGAAGTCACCTAACATAGCCAAAGAGGTTCTTTATACAAACAGATGGAAGCCTAAAACCCTTTTTGGACATATCCAAAGTAAACAATGTTAATTAAATTGGCCACAATGTTTGTAGTAATTCTCCTAAAACACAAGAGTAAGCAAAAAATAGCTTGTATGAGGTACACTTTTGTTGTGTTTATCAGAAGCCTAGTGTAAAAAGTAGAAGCAGCACAGTAACAAAGGTAGCAAGCTGATTCAGTTATGCCAGTAGCACTGCGATTTATACCTAAAGTTTGTAAGAGTTTCTTCAAGGAACTTTTTATTCTGTTGTCATTTTAGGGGTCCAGAAGCGGCAGTGTTTGAGAGCAGTGAAATTATTTTAAAGACTTGATATTTAACTACAGCAGTGTCTGACAGTCTGCATCGTTCAGTCCTGGTTATGGTTCCCCCATGGTTGCCTTCCCTCAAGCGGGCGCAGTAATACGGCCTGGGCCTCCAGCAAAGTGGTGTCAGCTTTGGCTCCCAGCTGGGACCAGAAGCACAGCTAAGTGAAACTCTGCTCTTAATTTGAATAGAGACCAATTCTTCACATTACACTGGTAGAAAGTGGAAGACAGATATGTGATGGTATGCTTTCTAGAGGCCTCGCTGGAGTCAGTGGAGCCTCGCAGATGGGGGTGCTGCGGCACTATAATCACACCAGGAGACTACTCTCCGATTAGAACACTGAGCAAGTGCATTGAGCACATCACTGACTGGATAACTCAGAACTTTCTCCAATTGAACAAACAAAAGACTGAGATCATTGTTTTTGGAGCAAAGAAGGACCGATTAAAAGTAATCGCAGAGCTTCAGTCGGCAGACTACAAAGTAACTCATGAAACTAGAAATCTAGGTGTAGTGATGGACTCAGACCTGAATTTGAACAGCCACATTACAACAGTCATTAGGTCTGCATACTATCACCTGAAGAACATATCTAGGATTAAAAAACTAATGTCGCAACAGGATTTAGAAAAACTTGTCTATGCTTTTATCTTCAGTAGATTACTTCGAAAAAATTATTTCGACTACTGTAATAGTGTATTCACAGGGCTGACAAAAAAAATCCATCAGAGAACTGCAGCTGATTCAGAACGCTGCTGCTCGAGTCCTCACTAACACTAAAAGAGTGGATCACATCAGTCCGGTTCTGAAATCTTTACATTGGCTTCCAGTCGGCCAAAGAATTGATTTTAAAGTACTATTGCTAGTTTTTAAATCATTACATGGTTTAGGACCGAGGTATATTGATGAACTCCTACACAATTACGAGCCATCAAGGTGCCTCAGGTCTTCTGGGACGGGTCTGCTATCGGTTCCGAGAGTAACAACAAAACATGGAGAGGCAGCTTTTAGCTATTATGCCCCGACACTCTGGAACAAACTACCCAAATCATGCACGTCCGCAGAAACGCTTACCATTTTTAAATCGAGACTAAAACATATCTCTTTACCGCTGCTTTTAATTGAGCTGCTCATATTCGAACTACAGTATGCCTTTTAAACATGTATTGTATACCTGTGGTGTTTATTTTTATTATTTTATTATCTTTGCTTTGTAATGCCTGTTGTAAAATGCCATTATATAATGTGTTTTTACTGTATTTATTCATAAAAAGTATTTTCATTTGTTTTGTAAAGCACTATAAATAAACTTGCCTTGCCTTGCCTATACAGAGATGCTGTATGAGAAACCAATGTAAGTTTGGAACATTGAACAATGTAAATCCATTCTAGTATACCTCAACAATGGAATTATGATCAGTAGAAATGGCCATGACATGGGACCTTTAATAATCAAACTGCTCTTTATTAGTCACATTCATAATTTAATAATCCATTTTCTCTCTGCTGGTAAAGTAACGTGTTTTTTTCTATTGTAAGAGGGATCAGTAAGGTTAGGCAACCGTGACGGTTTGATTCAGAAGGAGTTTAATGGATAAGATCCCTGATGTTGAGGTAACCAGAATGTTTATTTCCACTGTGTACAACATGTTATAAAGGACCCACTTCTATCTTTATGCAAGGGATAATGTGCAGCGAGGCGTCTCTATGGGGAAAAGAACACCTGAATCTAGATCCCTCTGCAGGTGGTACTTTAAGTATATTTTGATGATAATACTTTTGTATATTTACTTGTAACATTTTGAATGCAGGACTTTTTATTGTAACCGAGTATTCCTACACTCTGGTACTTTTACTCAAGTACTAGATCTGAACTTCTCGCACCTCTGGCAATAAATCCTGAGTGGTTACCAACAAAAAAAGAAGGTTATTTTCATTTTACAAATCCTGCACTCAGCTTTGCTTTCTCCAATATTATTGAAATGCAGCCAGAAGCTGCTTCTTTTTTCGGTTTTCGCTCATTTCTTGACTTTTTCCGACGCGCTTGCATTTAAATCCGGCTCCCCGTCTCCCTGTGGCTCTGTGTAGCTGGCCTGTACCACTACACCTGCTGTCTTTGGAGCGTCTGCCCCCCACCCTTCTTTCACATAATAGTATGATCCTAGTGTGTCCTCGCATATGATTGGCCGCATGGTGGCCCTGCAAAATAAAGTCCCGCCCCTCCCTGCATGGTTGGATTCCCCCGCAAGAGTAGGAGCGGCTGAAGATTCTCCTCTCCCCGACGGGAGTCTGCTCTTCTAGCGGCATCTCGCGATCGGCGTGTTGGAGACCCCTGAATCAAAGTATCAAGTAACCTCAAGTCAGAAGGCTCAAGTCCAAGTCAAGTCCCGAGTCATTGGTGTTCAAGTCCAAGTCGGGTCGCAAGTGTTTTGTGATTTTGTGAAGTCGAGTCCAAAGTCATCAAATTGGTGACTCGAGTCTGACTCGAGTCCAAGTCATGTGACTCAAGTCCACACCTCTGCAATACAGACATAGCTCATCTTTTCACTGATGTCTTGTTTACTCAATGAGATCTCATTTAATTGAGAGTGCAGGTAAATGTTTCTTATGTTTAGGTCAGGCTACAGAAGCATTGTCCTATGGAAGCCTTCCAGCCTTCACAGATCTCCAGGTGAGGATCACTGGGAACGATCTTGAAAATCTCCATGGGCAACCACAAAACACAGTAGATCCCTGTAGTGTGGTACATAGGTTTTTGTGCATGTAAATGGTCTGCAAAGGTTAAAATCTGACATATAAATATTTTGCAATCAATCATGAGATAATGTGTTATTATTACTTTAAAATGTACACAATCCGAACAACATTCCAAAATATGTAGTCCTTTTTTTTCCTTTTGCTTTCCAAGATGTTCCTGGAGGTATCTCATCAGTTAAAAAAGGGTTAGGGTTAAGTGATTTCCCATCAGCTCTGCTTCCACTCAACAATGCTAGGCTATAGACGTCATGAATTGACTTCAGTATTGAGCTGAGTTACGAACTTGAAATGAATATTGACCCTGTCCAACTTTTGCTAAGGAATGAAATGAACACATTTTCAAAAAACGGCAGCTTTGAAAAGAAAGTATATGAAGAGGTGAGAGACTGAGGGGGGTAGCAATGTGCTGGGATTGAAAAAAAAAAAACATGAGAGATGTGGAAAGATTAAAAGATTGAGAAATAGAAGAGGAGAAAAATAGGATTTTCAGTAATAGAAGAGGGGGATACCAGCAGAGAAAGTGTCTTTACTCTCCGCCTGAGAGAGTAATCGATCGCAAGCTCCCAGGATCCTTTGTTGCCCCTCAGACTGGATGACCATCGCTGAAATAACCTCATAGCGCTGAGAGAAACAGATAGAGGAGGAGAGCAAAGATACTTTATAGAAATACCTGAAAGAGAGAAAGATGGACTTAAAGAAAGGTGTAAAAAACAAAACAATAGACCCAGTAATGGAGACATTTGGTGCCAGGAGACATCTTATTTATAAAGTGTGAAAGAGTAAAACTGGTCAAATATGAGAGATATCAAAAATGTTTCCACACAGTTGCCTCTTTCAAAACCAATTAATTATCCCTCTCATTAGCACTGAGACTTAATTACTCAGAACTCATGTCTGCCAACAAGTTGCATTTGGCAGCACTTCATCTTGCTTTTATGATACAAAAACGGATGCACATGATTTAATTCTCATCAAACAGCGTGTTGGCTTTAAAAGGGGCGGTTATTGGCTCTTGTAGCGATAGCAAACAAAGAAGAGTAGCTCTTCATCTTTGGCTTCATGAGATACAGTATGTAGCCCATCAGGCTTAAGGCTGAAAACATAAGCACATACATCATTTACATACAGCTTATGTTTACGCAGATATCTTTTGTTCTGACCTGTTTTAAACTTGCTTTCTAACAGAAGTTGGACTCCTTTGTGATCATGGGTAAGTTACCCATAAGACCTCTCCCTGCGTTGGTTTGCAGCAACAGTTTGCAGAAGCATAAGCCGGCTTTTTGGCTGCAAACAGTTCTGCATTGAAACAAAGAAGTGTGGTTGTGCTTGGGATGAGGCTGCTGCATCAGGCACTGGTAAGCCGTGAAATACAATTCAAGAAGTCCAGTGTCTCTATTAGATCTATGAGCATTCAGACTTATCAGAAACCAAAGCTCTAGTGAAGGCTTGGGACAGGTTTTTACAACTCTGGAAAGATATGAGCTGTGTGACCGGCGGTTCATGTTCACGCTAAAAAGTTATTTCAAGTTGACATCATGACATCAAGCAGCAGTTAGAAAACTCTCCCCATTGCGGAAAAGAAGCCCAGTCTTCAGCATTATAGGCGGAGATACTGTCATGTCATGATACTTTCATGGCTCGTGCGTGGTATGGCTTTTGACTTTCCTGAGCAAAGGTTGAGCCACCTTTGCGTTTGCTTCCCTGCAGCTTCGCCAGACTGACCTCATTGGAATGAAAGAAAAGCCTGGCAATGACAAATATGGTCAGAATATGGCCAAATCCTATTGACACACACACCACGAGTCAAAGCTTGTGTGCTTGATTCTTTTATTATTGACCTCAGTCCTGACAATTGCACTGCTATAATGCATACCTTAATAATAGTCATAAAACGTTGTTTGAACTCTTGAAGATTGTGTGCTAGCGAACAATTTAGAGGAGTCAACTCAATATACTCCAGATTGATTGTTCATTATTAGCAGTAACTAAACTCTGTATAAGGGCGTGTGTCGTAACCTGTTGTACCCGCCTTCCAAATACTCTAGCACAGGGGTGTCCAAACCTTTCACTCAGGGCCACATACAGAAAAATATACGAAGGACTGGGCCCCTCACTAGAGGTGAGGTATACTGCCTCATAAGTGAAGTTATAAGTTAGCAAAATCAATGAAATGTGGGTAAATTATTTTTGATACTTGAAAATGCTTTTTTTTGTTTTTAAACAGTTCTCATAGGTTTCATTTATTGTGTTGGCAACAGAAGCCTCATATTTCTTATAATATGAGGAAATATGAAGTGTATATTTTAAGCTTGTTATGTTAATAAATTATTGGGCTTTTTTTTATCAACTTTGTCAGAGACTTGAAGCTTTGTTAGATTTGTTAGAAAATGTTTTGAACTTGAATTGACTGAATTTATTAGTAAAGTGGGCTTACTAACACATGAATTCTGTGTAATGTATTTGTAAGTATATATTATATATATTTAAGTACAATATAAGACAAGCACAAGTTTCATTTGTGGGCCATGTTTCATTATACTTTTTGAATTTTCTGAGGGCCGATTAAAAATGGTGTAGGAGGAAAATCCAATTTTAAAGGGTTCTGAAGAAATCGCTGGAGGCAGACAGAGTTTGGTGCAATAGAACTTTTATTACGTCAAAAGACATAAATCAAAGAGCGAGCAGACCCCGGGATCATACTGCTGAACAAACGTTGTACTCGCACCTTTATAGCGAGCCTTCTCGTCCCTTATTGGTTGACCCTGGTGAAGTTTCTTTGTCAGCAACTTTTTCTGCAGACGTTTGCATTTACCTACACTTCCGCACACGTGACCGTAACTCTTTCTGCAGACGTTTGCATTTATACTTCCGTACACGTGGCCTGGAGGCGTTCCGTCACATTGACCGCTTCTTGACCTTCACCAAAGTTCACTATCAAGTGAGGGGAGTTTTACCACTGGTCTCTTTCCCAGTTGTAACCTCGAATCTCATTAGCTTCAGGCAATGTGAATAATAATTAACCTTAACCTACAAGTGGCCCCTTCGTTCAACCTGACACACATATACATACACACTCAGAGAGAGAGAGTGGGCCCCTTATACAGACATGTGCACTAGCCTTAGCAGCAGAGTCCGCTACTCTTCTCCACATGAAGTTACACACTCATTCAGATGGAAACACTGTTCTGACAGTGTACACACCCTAACATTATACTATTATTATACCAAGCATTATAGCACTATACTGTGAACACTCATCATTCCCCATTATGTTCTAATGAGCATTTCTTCAAGAAAAGTTATACTACAACATTGGCCCGCGGGCCGCATTTGGCCCCCGGGCCTTAGCACACCCCTGCTTTAGCACATGCCTATGGATTTAGATAATAAGAGGGAAATGTTTGTATTTTGCCTCCATGCCATATGGCCCAGAAATTCTGCAGATCCTTCTCTTTGATTTTATTAGTGGGGGAATTGGCTGTAAGGAGGTTGCAGTGAGGGCACATCGTGGCTCTGGCTTACACCCCGCATATTGCTTTTGCGGCTTTGGACATTTTGTATTTTTATGATTTCTTTACATTAATAAACAGCACCCCTTGCTCGTTTACTGGTGCCGTAAAGGTTCAATTGTATGTAAAAATTCGATTTTTCAAAAATAAAGTCTATATAAAAATTAACAAACTGGGAAGAGTGTGAAATAATGACCTGCACCACAGTCTGAGGTGTGAAAGTCTGCTCCACACAGGGCTCTGATAGCTTTTTCACACCTCCACCAACATGCCATCTCCTCTCCTATATCTCTTCCTGTGCCGCCTCTCTTCACTCGCCTCCCAAAGAAAGCCATAGAGGAGCTCAATCCGCTTTGCAGTCATGCTTTACTGCGGGGGGGCAGGACCCTGTGTGAACTCCAAATGCGGGCATACAGGAAGGGAAACAGAGATTAATACTGGCTGGTCAAAAGCCAGCTCAACAACGCTGTCAGGCTGGAGAGCCGGTTCAACAATGACTCAGCATTCATGGCGGGCGGCCAACACACTCTCAGGCTACAAGGAAAGAGCCTTCCTAGAACACCCCCCCCTCCTTCAGAAGTTTCAACAACTACAGAGTCCCATACTGTCAGTCAGAGCCGGGGACACAATATACTTTCAATGCAATGGCGGACACTGCACCACGAAGCTCGGTTGCTCCTGTCTTTAGCCGGACTCTCAGCCGGTCTCGAGTAAAACACGAGATCTACACGACTGTTGACGGTAAAGTTATTGTGGAGGATGAGCTACTTAACTTCCTTGCTGTAAAAATTAAGACATTAAGCCAGGATGAGATCGTCCTGGTGGCTGCAAACACGTTTGATTCTGAGTGGATAGAGTCCTCGAAGAAAGTATTGTTTGAACTTTGCCCCACTACACAGTGGAACGTTTCCCATAAAGGGGAAAGGAAAGACGTCAACAATATAAAAAGTTGCCTTAAAGTAATGAACGAGTGTGGGGAAAACACTCCCAGATTTGTTTCTTATTACTTGGATGAACTTCCGCCGGTGACATTTACTAACATGGATGTCTCGAGCCTACTTGGGAGAATGGAGCAGCTGTGCGCTGAGGTCTGCTCTATGAAGCACGCAATGCAGCTACAGGCTGATGTAAGCGAAGATTTTCGTGCTATCACAGTGGAGATCAATCGCCGCGTGTGTGCACTGGAGCGCTCCACTGACCTGACACGGGGCCTCGATGGCTCAGATGCGGCGGCGGTGGTCGGGGCCCGCTTGGACGGCACAGCGCTGGGGGCAGCACAGCCAGGAGCCTCAAACTTGGGCTTCGGAGTGAGGGCTGCGGTGAGGGACTCCGCTCTGAACGTGGAGAGGGCTACGACAATGGATAGTCCCAGTGGATTAACGTTTTTGCCAGGCTCTCCAAAGCAGACGCATAGCTGTGGGTGGGCCCGGGCCCACCCACCTGGGACCCAGGCCCACCCACCAAAAGGCTTAAAAAGTATCTGGAAAATCTGTCACAGCAGCCAGTGAATGTAGCATATTGTAAATTGTCTGACTTTCAATACTTTTTTATTTTTCGAAAATCATTGTATCTTACTTCTTTACAAATTCAGATATTAGCATCAGTTTATTTTGAATGGCAGGTGCCACTCGCTCTCCCGCCAATCGCATCCACGGGCGCGAGCGGCGCTCCAATTCCATCCACTGCGCAGGCGCCAATTAATTGTTATCAGTAGCCTTGAAAGTTTGAAACTAGCTTGACAATGACAACATGGAAAAACAAAGTACTACGTAGAACGGAGAAGGATGACTCTGAAGTCGCTCAGTCATCATCCTCAGCAGCCCAGACTACTTCAGCAGCGGTTTCTGTGGAGCTGGAAGAGGAAGCTGGTTTGGAAATCAAGGCCCCATCAGATTTGTCCACAATAGATGAACCAGCGACACAGCCCAAACACGGTTCTGTCCCACCCACAACCTTAGCCGGCAAGCCCCGGTGTTTTTCTGTCAGGTGGTATGGACTTTTCCCATGGCTGGAATACAGCACCTCAAGAGATGCTGTCTTTTGTAAGGCATGTCAAGGTTCAAGGTTCTTTATTGTCAATCTGACATAGCTACAGAGTAATTATGCAGTTGAAAATCTTATGTCACAGGCTTCTCCAACAATGCAACATAATAACATAACATAATAACAATAAGAGCAAGAGCAATACAAAAATAATAATAGTTATAAAAATGAAATAAAGTTATGATGTGGAATAGTGCAGTATGAGTCTATATACAAGTTATTGGAATGATATATATATATTAGGTATTAGATACATACTACTGAGTAGCAGTTGAATGTTTGATGTTGTTTCAACAGTTCAATTGTTTAACAGTCTCACTGCCCGCGGGAAGAAACTGTCTCCGAATCTTCTTGTCCTTGCCCGGATGCTGCGGTAACGTCTGCCAGACGGCAACAGAAAGAACAGTTTGTGGCTGGGGTGATGGGGGTCTTTGATAATCCGTAGTGATTTCTTCCTGAGCCGCTGGGAGTAAAGGTCCTCCATGGATGGCAGCTCCGTCCTGGTGATGTGCTGTGCAGTTTTCACCACCCTCTGTAAAGCCTTACGATCGAGGTCGGTGCAGCTGCCGTACCAGGCCGTCATGCTGCCAGTGAGGATACTCTCTATCGTGCACCTGTAGAAGTTGCAGAGTATCCTGGAATCCATTTTGAACCTCCTCAGCCTGCGGAGGAAGAAGAGCCGCTGTCGAGCTTTCTTGGTGATGGTGGTGGTGTGAAGAGACCATGTCAGGTCCTCAGTGATGTGGACCCCAAGGAACCTGAAGCTTTTGACTCTCTCCACCGTAGTCCCATTGATGGCGATGGGGGCGTGTCCCTCTCCCTGCTGCTTCCTGTAATCCACAATCAGCTCCTTTGTTTTGCTGATGTTGAGATGGAGGTTGTTCTCCTGGCACCAAGATGTCAGGTTTTCGACCTCCTCTCTGTATGCCGTCTCGTCATCGTCTGTGATCTGGCCGATGACGGTCGTGTCATCAGCAAACTTCACGATGGTGTTGGAGCTGTGTGTGGCCACGCAGTCGTGGGTGAACAGGGAGTAGAGGAGAGGGCTGAGCACGCAGCCTTGAGGGGCACCGGTGTTAAGAATCAGGGTGGAGGATGTGATGTTTCCCACCCGCACTGCCTGGGGTCTGCCCGTCAGGAAGTTCAGGATCCAGTCGCAGAGGGCGCTGTTGAGCCCGAGGTCTCTGAGCTTGATGGCCAGCTTGGAGGGCACAATGGTGTTGAATGCTGAACTGTAGTCAATGAACAGCATTCTCACATATGTGTTCCTGTTCTTCGGGTCCAGGTGTGAGAGGGCAGTGTGGAGGGTGAGGGCTATGGCGTCGTCTGTGGACCTGTTTGCTCTGTAGGCAAACTGCAGGGGGTCCAGAGATTCAGGGAGGGAGGAGGTGATGAATAATTTGACTAACCGCTCAAAGCACTTCATTATGATGGAGGTGAGTGCTACTGGGCGGTAGTCGTTGGGGCAGGTGATGATTGTCTTTTTGGGGACAGGAATGATGGTGGAGTGTTTAAGACATGTGGGGACTACAGACTGCAGCAGGGACCTGTTGAAGATGTCTGTGAACACCTCTGCCAGCTGAACTGCACACACCCTGAGAACACGGCCAGGGATGCCATCAGGTCCAGGAGCCTTGTGTGGGTTAACCCTTTTAAAGGATTTACACACATCTGCCCTATTTAAAACAAAAGGGCAGTGTAGCTCCTGGTCCCTCTGTACCTCCACAGCCTGGCTGCTCTCAAAGCGTGCAAAAAAACTGTTTAGCTCATCTGGGAGAGATGCGCACGCAGACACTCCCGCAGCACCCCCCGCTGCTCCTTTGTAGTCAGTCATTGTCCTTAGTCCCGCCCACATATTCCTAGTGTTACAGCCTTTGAAGTCAGATTCCACCTTCTCTTTGTACTGTCTCTTTGCATTTTTTATTGCTCTCCGGAGATCATACCTAGACTTCCTGTACTCCTCCAAATCTCCCGCTGTGTGCGCGAGAGTGCGCGCTTTCAGTTTGCCGCGCACCTCACCGTTTACCCAGGGCTTTTGATTTGGGAATGTCCGTACAGAAACCTTCGGTACCACGTCATCGATGCATTTCCCAATGTAGCAGATGACAGTGTCCGTGTGTGTGTTGATGTTATTGTCCTCAAACACACTCCAATCCGTGGATGCAAAGCAATCCTGCAGTGCTGAATCTGACTCCTCGCTCCATCGTTGTACTGTCCTTGTTATTGGTCTGTCCCTTTTAAGTTTCTGCTTGTAAGCAGGCAACAACAGTAGTGAGATATGGTCTGATTTGCCGAAGGGAGGGTGAGGGAGAGCCTTATATCCATTCCGGAAAGGGGAATAAACATGGTCCAGTATGTTTCCCCCGCGCGTCGGGAAGTTGATGTGTTGGTAATATTTTGGCAAAACCTTCTTCATGTTGGCGGTGTTGAAATCTCCGGCCACAACGAACGCCGCATCTGGCCGTGAAGTCTCGGTTTTATCAATAAACCCAAACAGCTGATCGAGTGCCGTGTTGTTGTCGGCGAGTGGCTGCGGCGGGATATACACTGCTGTTATCACAACAGATGTGAATTCCCTCGGCAGATGGAAGGCCCGACATGAGATCATGAGGTGCTCTAGCTGTGCGGAACAGTCCGATGAAATAATCTTCACATCTGAGCACCAGTTGTTGTTAGTCATTACACACACACCGCCTCCCTTACTTTTCCCCGAGTTTGCAGTCCGGTCCTGACGAAAAATAGAGAATCCGTCAGGGACAATAGCGGAGTCCGGGATAGCGGGGTCGACATTTTCCCGAAGCTACCACTGAGGACCGATTTATAAAAACGGGCTTTAAAGACTGGAAACACATTTCACAGTGTTGTGTGAAACACGGGGCTAGCAGGGCACATTCTGCAGTGCTCGGCAAAACCGAAGGCTTCAGACAAAGCCATCAACCAGGACGGGGAAATATTGTTAACCAGCTGAACAACGACGCTTGCAACAGGTCGTTTGTGGAAAGGAATAGAGAGCACATTAAGGTAGTAATAGACCTCGTTTTATTTTGTGCAAAGCAGGGGATTCTGTTACGTGGGCATTTCAAATGATCTCTCACTATGACCCAGAAATTAAACGGCGACTGGACGACCTGCCGGGGAACGGGAAACTTACAAGCCCCGATATCCAGAATGAGATACTGCAAATAGCTGCTTCATCCGAAAAATAAAGACGGAATTGCATGATGAGACGCCAATTTTGGCAGACGAGTGCAAAGACGTGTCTAAACGAGAGCTTGTGGCAGTATGTATCCGATACATGCACAAAGGTATGATCAAGGAAAGGGCTGTGGGTTTTTGGAGACTGGAGACATGCACGCAAATGCCATATCAGCGAAGATCTTGCAAGTGCTGGAGCCTTTGCAGCTTGACCCCAAGTTGTGCGTTGGATTTGGTTTCGATGGAGCATCGGTCATGTCCGGCAATAAAGGAGGGGTGCATATGATTTTAAAGAAAACGTTTCCCCACGCCATATATGTCCATTGTCATTCCCATCGCCTAAACCTCGTCCTGTGCGCAGCATCAAAGGTTTCTCCCGACACCCGTTTTAAGGCGGACACATACGAGTTTATGAGAGCCGCTGCTGCATTACCTTTGGTAACAATGAATCAATTCAGCTTGCCAGCACACACTTTTCCATCTGTGTGGAAGATGCAGAACACAAAGTGTTTGTACAGCAGCTAAAGAGAAAGGTGACAGCGGGCATAACCTTCCCATCACTCATGGAGGTGCTCGACTCATGTCCCACTGACATTTTCCACACCGCTCTGTGTATCCATGACCGACGTCATGTCTCAGAGAAGGCTGCTGATAAACCAAGATTGCGCACTGTTGCTCCCGAGCGGGAAAATAAATCCGGTAACGTGCCTATTGTTGGCAGCGGGCAACATCAAAATGGTCAAGACTAAGCTGGTGAGTGTTTTTGCTTCCAAGTTCTCACCAGACCTAGATGCTGAAACTTTGTCTGTGTATCTTAAAGAAAAACTTGGCCGTGAGGTTACCTGTCAAAAAGTTTGGCACTATACACGGTAGATACGGTTCATTTAAAGGGGACCTATCATGCAAAATGCACTTTTGTACGTCTTTTATACATGAATATGTGTCCCCGGTGTGTCAGGGAACTCACCAAGTGTCAGAAAACACAACCCTCTCTATTTTCCTCCATACCCAAATCTCTAAAAACGGGGCTGCAACGGATCTGATACAGACTGATACAGATTTGAAAATTCTCTGACGTCAGGAACGAGGAGCTCCGCCTATATGGCCAACTCTCCACCTATCAGGGGAATGAGAGGTTGCCGTGGCATGGTAACAGCATGGTAACAAGAAGCTACTAAGTAACAATGCTATTGATTTTTGGAAAGAAGTGAGGGTTATTAATAACTGCAAAATATCTCAACCATGCACTGTTGATGGGACATCCGGAACAGACAATATTGCGGAGTTATGGCGACAGCATTATAGTACCTTATTCAACTGTGTCCAAAGTGAACTGTATAAGGTAGATGATATTGATAGCAATGATTCAATGGTGATAATGTCACATGAGGTGTACCAAGCTATAAACAAGCTGTCTGATAACAAAGCAAGTGGTGTAGATCAGTGGTTCTCAACTGGTCAGGCCTCGGGACCCACTTTTTACTTGGTCAATACATCGCGACCCAACATTTTGAAGCACTCAAATCTATTCAACAAAAAATCGTGCTGTAATATATATATACGCTTTTGAGCATACAATATTAATAAAATAAATTGAAGTACAGTGCATATATCCCTTATATCCCTTCACAGAACTAAAGTATGCTTTTAAAAAAGGTTTAATGAGATGATGGAATCAAAGCTGAACTATATAAAAAGGCACACATGCTGAAACCCAACCCCAGCAGGGGGGTCTGATTTTTAGAAATACTAACATAAACTACGCATTCTGGTACACTCTGAGAAGAAAATCGGGCCTTCAAAATAAAAGTTTGACTTTTTCCCCCCAAAAAAAAAAAAAAAAATAATCCAATTTTTTTTTTTCCAACTTTTTTTTCTTCACTCACACATCCGCGACCCACTCGAAACGGGTCCGCGACCCACTTTTGGGTCGCGACCCACCAGTTGAGAACCACTGGTGTAGATCATATTTCTGCTGAACATCTTAAATATGCCAGTATGAAGCTAGCTCCTCTCCTTTCTATTTGCTTTACTGCCTTTATGAGTCATGGCTTGTTACCAGACTCAATGTTGTCTGTTCTGTTAGTGCCAGTTATTAAGGACAAAGCCGGTAAAGTGGGAAGCCTAGATAACTATAGGCCCATAGCGTTAGAATCAGAATCAGAATACCTTTATTAGTCCCACAGAGGAGAAATTTGCATCGTTACAGCAGGAAAGAGCCACAGACAGCTTAATGTTACCTATGTTAAGAAAAATAGTACTAAGTTATGATATAATAAAAATATAATAGTTAGCCAGCATACTGTCAAAAGTCCTAGAAAGAATTCTGCTGGACCGATTAGATTACTTTATTAACTCAACAGATAACCAGTTTGGCTTTAAGGCTAAACATGGCACTGACTTGTGTATATACGCCTTAAAGGAAATGGTTAACAAATATAGAGGTAATAACTCATCAGTGCTTATGTGTTTCATTGATGCTTCTAAAGCCTTTGATCGTGTTAATCATAGGAAGTTATTTGTTGAACTGAATCAAAGAGGGATGCCCAAATACATTGTGAGAATTCTGGTCTACTGGTATGGCCACCAGACTATGCAAGTAAAATATTGATGATCTGTCCAAGCGACTGAAAGCCTGTAATGACCATATGTGACCCGCTCTATCGAAATCAGTCGGAAGTCGCAACGGCTCATTTCAAAATAAACGTGGATTTGCGTAAAAAAATAGTTTTTCGGGGTTCGGGTGTTTTGTTTGATTTTAAATAAACAAAGTCTTGGCTTTCAGAATATGAAACTTTTATTTCCAAAATCACACGATAAATACATTTTTGAAGCTTGTAAAAGGGAAGATGACAGCTCTCACTCGCCACTCTGCTGTTCCGCAGCGCAGCCCCCCCTCCCTCCGGCTGAAATTATGAATGTAAGGCGTATAGTAATCATAGATAACACGGCAGGGTCCGTTACAGTTTGTTTTCATCTGATTTCAAATAAACAAAGTCTTGGCTTTCAGAATATTAAACTTGTTTCGGCAAATTCAGATGATAAATACAACTTTGAAGCTTGTAACGGCATAATTACAAGCGGAGAACGGAGTAACTTTACGTCACAGCAGGCATAACAACAGCCGGTGTTTCTCGTGAGTGTTTTCCCCGGGAAACAAACAATACAGAGAAACGCAAAATTACACAAACACACACACGTATACAAACACACACACACTCGCGAGCTTCCCCCAGACCAGGAATCCAAACGAAAATATCTTCCCTCCAGACTATTTTGATCATTTGCTAATAATCAATCAGATCGATGGATTCCAGAGAAGAGGAAACTTTGAAGGCCTTTTTCTCAAAATGATGACTCGGTGACAGTCATTATATAATGTGACATATTTTGCTTAATATTTGGAGTACAAAAACAATCCTGATATCATTAGAAAGCTAGGAATCTCTTCTTTCCAACAGTGTATACAACTCAAAATGTGTCTTCGGGTCAATGCGACTGATTTCGATAGAGCAGGTCACATATTATGTATGCAGATGATCTTGTTGTGCTGAGTCCATCTAGCGCTGGTCCGCAGCAACTCCTTACTGTTTGTTCTGTGTATGGTGTGGAACATGATATCAAATACAACGCCAGTAAGAGTGCTGTCATGATCTTTAGAACCAAAGAGGATAAATGTCAAACATTTCCTGATTTTAAATTGTCTGATATTAATCTTAGTGTCTGTAATAAGTTAAAATATCTTGGACACTTTATTACAGAACAAATTACAGATGATGAAGATATTTATAGGCAATGCCGCATGATGTATGCACAAGCAAACATTCTCTTACGTAAGTTTAGTGCATGTACAGATGGAGTGAAGATGTCTCTGTTCAGAGCATATTGTACACCACTCTATACTGCATATTTGAGGTCAAACTACAGAAAAGCAAGTTTACGGAAACTTCAAGTAGCTTATGCCATGAGAATATTGCTGAAGAGACCTCGATGGTCTAGTGCAGGGGTATTCAACTCAAATTCAACGAGGTCCAGTTAGAGAAAATCTCCCCATGCAAAGGTCCGGAACATCAAAATCTGTCTAAGTTGCTTTATGAATTAGTGTGATATATATTGAAGTAGCCTGTAGCTGTATCAACGTCTGCATGTAATCAACAACTGACTGCCAATCAAATAAAGAAAGTACAATTCATAAACAACAATATTTATTGTCAATTAACATTGAACTATACAGATATACAGTAAATACTGTGGATATGTGTAATGTTCCTCTCTGGCTGCATTTAAAAATAAAATAGGAGAAAATAAATAAAATAGCTTTTGAAAATGTGTGCATCTTAAAAGTGCTTAATTTTAGATAAATAAAATAGTGTAGCAGCAGCTTGAGTTTCCCTTTTTCTTTGTTAACCGTTTCACATCATGACTTAACAGTTTCAGCCGATTATAGAACATATCAGTCTTTACACATCATTAGAATTGAACAGTTTTAAAGTTTCTCTTTCTTTCCTTCTTATATTGCAGTCCCTCATTCACTTTTTTTTATTGAGAGAATTGAGCTTGAGCTTGTCCTGCCAGGAGTTTAAATCTGGGCTGAAATGGTGTCAGGTCCATTCTCATACACACATGCAGGTGCTCATTGGTTAGCCTCGGTTAGCCTGCCCTGGAACGATATTTATTTGTTGTGACCTCAGTTCTGACTTGAGAGGGAATGTTTGGTCAAACACTTTGTGTTTTGTCTCATAGTGGCGTTTTGGCACTTTGAATGAGCGCCACGGTCTCTGAATGAGACACACTGGCTCTGTGCTCCCAGTGGGCAGGATGAACATGAATGAGTCTTAAAGCTCTGTTCTCACTGTCCATTTTACTCTTCTTGGAGAGCGCCATGTGTAATTATTTGTCTCTCCCTGTCTGCCGCTAACACGCCTGTTCACTCTCCTCTCCGCTTCTCTCCCTGTATCGCTAATTATTCTCTTCACTCAATTTCCTCTCCGCTTCTCTCTGCCGCTCTCTCGTCTCTTCTTCTGTGTTTCTCTCCCTGTATCGCTCACTCGTCTCTTTCGCCCCCTGTCGGCAGCGGTTAAAATAGAATCGCCCCGTCAAAATTGAAATCCCCTATTAATGTATTGATTATAGGTCCGGGTCCGTATAGGTCGGCGTCTGGGTCCGGATCCGGACCGCGGTCTGCCTGTTGCCGACCCCTGGTCTAGTGCAAGTGAAATGTTTGTGGCTGCAGGAGCAGTGGCGATACCTAGGTCCTCTGACCTCTCCCCCCCCCCCCCCCTTCCCTCGAAAAAAAAGAAGAGTTATTACGTCACAGCGTATACTTCAGCGGAATATCAAAACAGCGTCCCGGGCTGCAAAACGCATCAACAATCCGGCTGAACAAAACGTGCATTTATCTAACAGGTTCGTTCCACAGACCTTATTTCAAGCTATTTTCCAAAATCCTATGGAGAAATCCCATTGCTTTTCTGTCGAGGGAACCCGAGCGCAGCTTACTTCCAGGTTTTAGGACGCGTCACTGCACCACATGTATAAACCTCACAGCGGGCGGAACTTGTCATAAAGTCCGCGAAAATAAAGCCCACCCATTTAGAGGGAAGATATGATTGGTCAATTGTACTGTCATTTGACATTACTCTCTCATTGAGTTACTATAGCTGGCCCTCTGTGAATGTACAGAGGGACCAACAAGCTCTCCCGTCTTCACATAACTCGCAGAGACGGCATTTAACCCTTCACAACAGAAACTGAACAGGCAGATTCGAAGGATTTATTTCTTTGGAAATGTTATTTTAAATGCAATTAAATCAAGTTATTTTGGTAAAACTAATGAAAAATGTAACAACAAAAAAATATTTAAATATATATATATTTTTAATGTTTTCAAATATTTTTTTTTAGAATATCTTAGGCCCTCACAGAGGGCCTAGAGGGCCCTGACGGCTCGCCACTGTGCAGGAGTCAATACTCTACAAGCTGTCTTAAGAAATATCATGTATAAATGTATTTGCCGGCTTAATGACTCTGATAATGACATTTTTCATCTACTGTATGTAATGTCTTGTCTTTTATCTGGACCCTGAGTCTGTAATAAAGTTTCATCATCATCATCATCATCATACCAGGGGTGTCAAACTCATTATAGCTCAGGGGCCACATACAGCCCAATTGAATGGGGGCCGGACCAGTACAATCATAGCATGATAACCTATAAATAACCAGGACTCTAAATTATTCCCTTTGACAAGAGAAAGATTCTGAAAATCTTCACATCAATTATCTTTTACAGAACATTATGAACAACCTGACATTTCTTAAGAATAACAAGTGCCATTTCAACATTTATATACCTTAGTTTATCATTTCCAAAGATCACAGTGTATCTGTGGAAATGATAAAGCAGAAGACATTTAGTCACAGGTATCTGGAACTGAACACCATAGTATTATACTTTATGATAAAAACAGGTTGTCAAGATCTAGAAATCATTGTACATTCATTTCCACATCTGTGTAGTAATCCCAGTTACCACTTCTTGAGATGTTTATTTGTTTCTATACAGTATAATTACTGCAAACAAGAAACACCACTGGAACCATTCAATTTCACATGGTGTGTCAGGGTCATTTGACACGGGTGCTGCTGCATTGTTTCATAGCAAAAATAATTATGGGGAATACGGCACGAAACAGAGAGAAAGTGGTATTCTTCTAGTTATTCACACTTTGTTTTTCTTTTCTTTTTTGCAAAGAGACGTGTTGGAAAACCAGTTATGCTAACACTGAGTTGAATGAACAAAGCAGTGTTCTCTTCATGTTCAACGCATTTTCAAGCCCTTCTCGACAGAGAATGCAACTCTGAGTCAAACTTTGATTCATTGCAAGGTCACCTACAATGGTTGTAGTAATATTGACGTGGTAAAGAAGGAAGTCAGGTGACCAATCAATCACTCAAAACACGTTATTAATCCAAGGGGGAAATTAGGTTTCATGACAATTGTACCATATAAGAATACATTAAATAAATATTTATATAAGTTGAAGTAAAAGTCCCTGTAGCCACTGGAACACGGCGTCTTAGACACAGGAAGAGGCAGGACGTCCTCCACAGCAAGATGTTGTCACATACTTTATATCATGGGGCAGCCATGTTTCTGTGACGCACATTAAACTACACTCCAGATATTCCATCTGGCTTCTAACTAACTAGCTGTGCTAGCAGCGCCGTATGGCTATGTTATCGAAGGAAGACAGTCACGGGAACGATCCCAGTGTTAAGCCCTAAAGCCCTCAACCCTCACAGACTACATTGACAGCACCTGGGCAAAGTGAGCGGATGAAAATGCTCAAAATTAAAACTAAAATGCCAGTGGTTCTCAAACCTTTTCTGCAAGTCTTTGATTCCCGTTGGCTGGGCATGTTGTCTTGTTCTTCTCATCCCTGTCAAATATCCGTCCATTCTGTAAGCCTACAGAAATATGAATGAAGTCGGATCGAACACCAGAGCAATTGTGAATGCTTGACTTGTTTATTGTTTGGCTGTGAGGATGATTCTGACAACATTAGTTCAATCAGGAGAGACTTGTTTTGATGTAACAATATATATTTATTGCCAAGAATACACAAGGAATGTAATGGTGTTTGGTGATTAGACCCCGTTGGGCGGGAGTATCATTCGGCAGGGGGAAAACCGAGCCGATAAAACCCCCCTGGGGTCTAGACACTGGTGGTGGTGGAGGCATCTAGGGATTGATGGAGGTCTGAAGAGGAGTGGTTTAAGCTTGACGTGATCCCTGGATTTGGAAGGAAGGAAGGTGGAAGGGGTGGAGGAGGGCTGCGTCGAGTCACCTGAAATGGCAGCTGTCAGGAGGGGAGAGAGCAGATTTAAAGGTTTGACGATGTTCTATGATTGGCTTGTGGAAATAGAGACAAAAGTGATAGCTTTAGCTGGGGAGTGACCCCCCCGATCGCTGATTGGAAGGGTGAGCTTAGTAAAATGGAAATATGTGATTGACAGGATATAAAGACGGTCTTCTTGGTTGAACTTGCGCTGAGCTCCATTTCCACATCACATTTTCCCTTCTACAATCCCATGACATTGTAAACTATTCGTGGACATTTCATGCATTAAATGGAAACAGTTAACAAACCAATGAGCCACTTAGGAAATAGGAAACAGTTTGCTTACAACAAACACAATGAAGATATGAAACCAATACATGTGACACAATTTAAAGGAAAAAAGAACATAGATTTTTTCTATTTTGATCTTTGATGCTAATGAATAACCACATTGATTCAAATACTTAATAATGAAAGTATATTGTATCCTGAGGACATGATCTAAATACATGCATTTTTGCATTGTTATCTTACTAAAACCTACTGTTGCACCTTACCAACTAATAATCTGATATTCTTCCCCTTCTTTCTTCTCTTATTTACTCCATAGTTTGAGAAAACTTTGTGAAAAACAATGCATAACTTCACCCGCATGATCTCTCCCCTTTTTCCCGTAGAATTATGCATCACTTCATGCTAATTCTCTAATCCTACCGCCTCGATCTTTCCCCCCTTCAAGCTGAAACTCCACTCACTTCACTCCTTGTCTCGGTGATATATGCCCCTTCCTCCCTCTCTAAACACCCTGTCTTATATCCCTCCGCTGCATACAGTAACCTTTTACATTCAGCTCTTGTATTGCGGCTTTGTAATCTCCGTTGGTATTCAGCACGTGCCTCCGTATCCCGTCTATGCGAAGCTTAAGTTCCTCTTTCTACTCTATTGCCCGGTCTGTTTACAAAGGGGAGGCGTAGCATATGTTTTCATCTCCAGGCAGGACAAATTAAGTCCTATCTGGCCCAGCCACGCGTGCAGGGAAGTGAGCAGAAAAGGGGGGAGTGTGTGTGAGAGAAAAAACAATATAAAGGGTGAATGGTAAATGAAACGGAGAGTGAGCAACAGATGTAATATGAGCCGTGTTGGGGTAACGCGTTACAGTAATCTGATTACATTTGTCTGTAACGCACGTTACTGTTGGTTCAGCAGTAATAACATTACAGTTACTAAGCACATAATTATCTCGTTACTTGCTTTACTTTAAGGTCTTCAACTATCCGCATGACAGGAGGACACACAAATAAATCAAACGTCCCTTTTCGCTTACGCTACACTTGCGAGATCATGGATGAGGAGAGGGAGCAGAAATGTCAGTCTCAGAGCAGAGGTAAACAGGCTTGTAGCAGCGTACATGGTGTAGGAAATGTTTCCCTTTTCCACGGTGGAATCGCTCTTTCCGAAACATATTGAGCAAGATACAGGTAGCGGGCGGGCGACCATCAGACAGGAACACTTCTGCAAGCTAGCTGGACCAGTGTTCTGATGTAAACTGAGCTAAAGAAAACATGGCTGATGTTCAGACAAAGAGAAAACAGAGGTCTGTGTTCAGGATTGTCCTGATTAGATGAAGGATGTGTGCTGATCTGGCATAAATTAGGTTTCACTTGATATTGTTATTTATCATTTGATTAACGGTGCATCTCAAGCAGAGATGGCCAAAGTACACACATCCTTTGCTCAAGTGGAAGTACAAATACTCTTGTGTAAAAATACTATGGTAAAAGTAGAAGTACTGACTAAACTTCTTTACTCAAGTAAAAGTAAAGAAGTATGGGCTTTGAAATGTACTTAAAGGGGACCTATCATGCAAAATGCACTTGCACGTGATGTCTTTTAAGGCCCTGACACACCAGGCAGTCACCAGAGAACTCGCCGACACCAAACACCAACAGTTCCATCGACGAGTTCTCCTGCGTCTTGGCCATGTGTCGCACTGGAAATCACCGCAAAGACTTCAGCCGAGCACGTACGAACTGCGCATGCGTGAGTGGCAATAACTATCCTTACCAGCAGGCGGCGGTAGTGTGTATTCGTCATTCAAAATAGGCAACAACCGGAAGACAGAGAAGAAGAACAGACTGATATAAACAAACAAATAGCGTGTGCGTTCCATTTTCACTCTCGTCCATCGAAAACATGTTTTAGAATATAAAAATACATGAATGATGAAATGAGCACATAAAGTGCAGACATACTATAAAATCACAGTTAATAGACCTGCATCTGATGATCGCAGTGTTCTGGCGGGTGTGTAGTTTATTGAGTCAGCAATGTAATAATGGCCACTTCTTGCTAAATTTACGATGAGATGAAAAACCGGACTTGACCAAACAAATCACGGAGCTCTCAGCAGAGGACAGCCGGGGACGCTCCCGCCGATATCAGAGATGTCCCTGCTATGTGTGGGAGGTAAGAGAGGACATTTAAGGGCTATGTTTGATGTCTTTAAGTATCACCTGCTGGTGTTTAGCTGCTGTCCTGTGCCTTAAATCGTTTGTTTACGTCCCTCACTTCCGTTTCGCTTCTCATTTGCTAGCTGAACAGAGTGGTTTCTTGGCCCGATAGCTTGTGTCCGACACCCGGCCGATTCATGTTGAATCGGCCGGGTGTCGACCGTGAAAGGCAAAATAAGGCGTGTCACGGCCGAGGGTTCGGGACACACCAAATTGACTTTGGGCGACAAGGAACCCGTTGTCGCCAAACAACGCAAGACGGCCGATATCGGCCTGGTGTGTAGGGGCCTTTATACATAAATAGGTTTCCTCTGTGCGTCGGGGAACTCGCGCAGCGTCAGAAAATAAAACCCTCTCTCTTTTCCTCCGTACCCAAATCTTTTAAAAACGGGTGTATAACAAGCGGATACAGATTTCCATCCGCTGTGACGTCATAACGGCGGCGGACCCACAGAAAGTTGCTATCAGAAACAATGCCTGACGTGTTTTGGACGTAATCTCGTCTTTGTTTACATTAGCAAGCCTCGATAACACTCAGAGCTAACCTGTACTGTGTAGAGCAGCGGTCTCCAACGTTTTTTGCGCCACGGACCGTTTTAATGTCAGACAATATTTTCACGGACCGGCCTTTAAGGTGTGGCGGATAAATACACAAACTAAAATGATACGACCGGCATAAAAACTGTGGTATTTTCTAAATATAATAATAAACGTGAATCCACTGTGTACTCGTATGCAACTTTATTATCAGTGACCTCGTAACATCGCACCAACAACATAACATGAGTAACATCCTCTCTGCCCCCTAACACTCTCTGGTCGCTATGGTAACGTTTAAACATGCCTTCAAAATAAGATACAACACAAAAACAAATATAAAGTGCATGAAAAATACAACTCACCATAACGCTAAATCAGTGGGAGTCCTGAGCTTGTTTCTCTGCAACGAGACGGTCCCATCTGGGGGTAATGGGAGACAATAGCCTCGTCTCAATACCCCTCCTCGACTCCTCCTTTCCCTCACTCGCGTCCCTTCCTTGCGTCTTAGCTCCGCCTCCGTAAGATGCGAGCAAGAGACACGAGGAGGTGACGCGAGGACAGAGGAGTCCTCAGGTATTAATTGGGATGTCCTCGTTCACTCAAACGTCACTCTTAAACGACGTCTGTTAATGATGACATGTGCACAGCTGTATCCCCTCTCATCGGGCTTAACTGAATAACCCTTTAGAACCGGCCCATTTGTTGTTAAATATGTATTTAAATTATGAATCTTTCTCTTGTTAGTCAAGGAATTCAATGTGTGATGGTTGGTCCTGCTTTTGTGTTCCGTTTTGGTGTAAAATGTACATTTCAATAAAATTATAATTATAATAATGTGAAAGCCTTTACTCTGAAAATGTGTGTCCTGTAGATCCCCACATTCACCACAAACCCACATTCAGGACTGTGCATTTTAAATAATTTAACTACTCAATATTTTAACACAAAACAAAACAAATAATTGTTATTTATCAAGATCTAGCCATTTATGAAATAGCTTTCTTAATAGCTATGTTTTAGTGACGTTCAAGATCATTAAACATGACTTAAATTGTTAGTATAACCTTAAGAAATGAATTGCACATAATAATTCCCACGGAGCTGTGAGCACTTAGACATTTATGTGACGCTTTTCCACTCATTCTTCCAGTTCTCCGTTTTCCTCTCTTGAAATCGACCAGCTGTGAAGGTGGGGGCGGGGCTTTTATACGCGAGTAGTGAAAACACTTCCGCGTAGTCTGCTCTCGTGTATCCTCCCTTTCGTCTCCTCCCGCACCCCTCCTCCCTCACCCCTCCTCGACTCCTCCGTGTGCATTTCAGCTATTGGGACGTCCTTCAACATGGCGTGTCTTGATCGATTTCTGGGTCAAGTCCCGGAGGAGGGGAAGAGAGGAGTCGAGGAGGGGTATTGAGACGAGCCTATTGACACCCGAAGTGTGTTGCTTATGTCCAGTCTACTCCGTAATTTTGTTTTGGTTGCTGTCACTGCAGAAAATCCTGCTTCACACAAATAGGATGTCGGAAATGGCAACAGGGTTTTCAGTGCTGTTGTGGCGATCTCAGGGTATTCTGCCGTGACTTTAATCCAGAACACCGGCAGAGCTGTCTCGAACATACTTTTAAGGCCGCCGTCATTTGCGATCTCCAGCAGTTGATCTTCTTCTTGCATAGACATGCTTGATTCACCTGGTTTGTTGACAAATGGGTCGCGGATCCATTCCTTGGCAGTTCGTGGGTCTTTTGTGGTTGGGAAGTAGCGCTCAAACTCTTTTAAAAGCAAAGACAGGTGATCATGCACCATCTGGGAGAATGAAAGCTCGGGCTCAGTCTCTTCCAAAATCCCCGCGAATATTTGAAACATGTCAAATATACCTCTGTTCACGGGCCGTCCCCACAAATCCAGTTTGGCTTTAAATGCAGCTACTTTATCTGCCAACTTGAAGACAGTTGTCATTTTCCCCTGAAGTGACCGATTGAGTTCATTGAGCAGGTTGAATATGTCGCACAAGTAAGCGAGTTTTGCGACCCATTCCTCGTCACTGAAATGTGCTGCCAGCGGTGACTTTTTTTCTGAGAGAAATCTCTGCAGCGGCTCTCGTAATTCAAACACTCTGGCCAGCGATCTCCCTCGGGATAACCATCTTATTTCTGTGTATAAGAGAAGGCGTCTGTGCTCCGCGTCCATCTCCTCACAAAGCTGCTCGAACAGGCGCGAGTTAAGGGCGTGTGCTTTGATGTGGTTAATAACTTTAACGACATCATTCAATACGCTGTTAAGTTCCGGTGGCATTTTTCGGCTAGCCAGCATTTCCCTGTGAATGACACAATGCGTAGACTCACATTCAGGTGCAACCTCCTTAATCCGAGTAGTTAAACCAGACAGCCGTCCGGTAGGGATGCCAGAAACTGACCATGATCAAATTCGAAAATCGGACAGCCCTGGCGAATATTAATTGATTATTCGCCGCCGCCACCCCCCCCCTTTGCACTTGTCAGTTCGAAGTAGTTCCACGAGGAACTCTTCTTTGAACGTGCCGCTTTGTTCATCTTTAGTTGTGTTGTTCACTGTTCTGTATATCGCCAATAAATCAATCGCACGTGTGACGGAGAAGGTGGGGGGGGCGGGGGCAGTGTGTAGCAGGCTGCAGCAGTCTGCACTCTGCGCAGCCTGCGCTGCTGGCTTCCTCCAACTGGTGGTGTGACCAATGGCCATTTACAATTATTAATACTATTACTATTATTAGCATTAGTCTATATTTTGGTTGAAACTAAGCCAGGAAAAAAAAGAAAAACATAAATAAAATCGAATTTTAAAAATAATTTTCGATTATGGAGACTGTAACGAATATTCGAAAAATCGAATAATCGCTGGCATCCCTACCGTCCGGTCATGGCAGCAGCTCCGTCTGTGCATATGCCGACACAAAAGGACCATTTCAGTTTTCCTGATATATAATCATCCAGCGTCTTGAATAGTTCTGCGGCTGTGGTTTTGGTTGGCAACGATAGAGCACATAACATATCCTCATGCACATCCTCCTGATAAAGATATCGCACATAAACAAGTAGTATTGCCTTGTTGTCAATATCTGTAGACTCGTCAACCTGGAGTGCGTACCACGGTGATGTATTAATCCTCTCCAACAATTGTGTCTCAATGTCCTCTGCTATTTTCTCAATGCGCCGAGTGACGGTGCTAGCCGAAAGAGGCACCTGTGCTATCTTTTTAACCGCAGCCTCTACTAGAAGTTCACGGCAAATGTCTTTAGTGGAGGGCAGGATCGATTCTTCACCAATGGTGAATGGCTTCTTAGCCTTAGCAATACGGTTAGCCACCAAGTATGATGCTCTCAGTACACTCGCATTTGTTGATGTGGTGGCCCTCAGGAATTGCTTCTGTCCTTCTTGTTCATGCTTTTTTCTTTCAAAATACTCCGAAGGCTTGTCTTTTAATGCAGGGTGCTTGGTCTCCAAGTGGCGAAGCAGTTTTGAAGGCTTCATTGCCTCATTAGAGAGCCGGCCGCCGCATATTATGCAGAGCGGGCTTGGTGCGCGGGCATCACCTGTCGCAATAAATCCATATTTTAAGTAGGACTCCTGGTATTGTCTGTTAAATGCAGCTTTTTTTTTCTTGGAAGTCGTAGGCTCTTCTTCTGTCTCCTCACTGGGCCTTTTCCCCTTCGCAAAGAAACTTTCCAAAGATGTTTGTTTTTTACTCATTTTGCTAGTTTGTGGGTTTAATTTTAGCGGCAACGGATTAGCGGCATAGAAGGATGTAACAGAGGGAATCCAGTCATTTTTCAAAATAAAACATAGTTCAGACTCAGATAATAAATAAAACGGAAATAATGTTAGTTATTTATTTTTTCTCTGCGGCCCGGTACCAAATGACCCGCGGACCAGGGGTCCCCATCCGTTGCCCGGGGGTTGGGGACTCCTGGTGTAGAGCACATGTGTTTAAAAAGCAGGAAATAAAACACCTATCACCTTGTGATAAACCTGCAAGAGAAAAAGCATTTGAGCTCCATACTATTTCTGAAATAATCCTTGACGTGGTTTAAACAGGATGGCGTTTTATCACAGCAGAATTTAACTTTATCTCGGGTAGAATTCTGATCAGGCATTAGCTCCGCCTCCTCTTCTTTCTTTTTTTTCAAGCTAAGGACCCAACATCCGCGTTTCTCTAACAGGGATGCAAAAGAGGGGTTTGAGCAGTATGAGGCATGGCTACAATGGGTGAACTGTTTTGTATTTTGAAATAAAAACTTCACAGACATGTTTTATATAGGTATGGCCGTACAATATATTTTTCAAATATAGCATGATAGGTCCACTTTAAGTAAAAAGTACCCATAACTACCAACTGTTTTAAAGAGTAACTGACCTCCCTTTATATTAATAGAACAATAATGTCATTGTTAGCTAATGAATGTTTCGATGCTGAACAATGGCAAAATGACAAAGTTTTCATTGGTCCCTCTTCTTTAGAGAAGACCAGGAAATGATGGATACACGGATCGTGTTAAAATCAATAGGCACGCAATGTCATGGTTTTGGATTTGTTGTTTTCATTTACCACCTTTATTGTTTTGAAATGTTTTCCTCCTTGTGTCTTGTCTGGTCCTACTTCCTGTGTTTGCCTCCCTATCTTTAGTTTCCCTGGGTTGCGGTCGAATAATCCAAAAATCAGCTCCTAAGTTCTAACCCTATCGTCTATTCCTTGACCTCTGAGTGAAACGTCACGGGGTTAAGGGATAGTGGATAGGAGAATTCAAAAGGACTTAGGAGAAGAGACTGCGGTACTTTAGAGAATCCGACTGCACTTCCACTATCCAACGTGTTTATGATGCGCCAGCGGAGGTCATAAATGTGCGCCTGCTGCTGTGGGGAAACTATGGAAACTACAGTTTTCTATACAGCGGACTACAACATGGATGTTTAATAAGAACGAGGGACTACTGTAAACTCATCTAGAGACTCTGCACCGTGCTCTGATGCTGTTGTTTTATGCTTTATGAACGGGGACAACAGAGAAACATATTCTTCATGACCAAAGCTGGAATTGAAATAAAAAAGGAAAGTGAAACTTATGCTCGTCACCCTCTCCCTCCGGTCCTCATTAATACAAATGATCCCAATACGTATGATTGTATGAAAACATCTTAAAATCAATACAAATGTATTTATTATAAACGTTAGTCCTTAACATCTATCACTGTGTATATCACCATTCAAACATCTTTTAAAAGTTGAACAAACCCCACACAGCTCAGTAAAGACTGTGAAATGTTGACTTTATTTGATCATTTCAGTAAAAACTAACGTTCATATTTCTCTTTTTGATTATAATACTGATGAACGTTCAAAACAAAGCACTTTGGCAACTTACCACATACGATTTAAAATGCTTAATAAGCACCGTAACTTTCATCTGCTTTTTTTGGAATAAAGCTCGCTTTTTGTTACCTTACCTTTTTTAGTCCTTTTTCTGCATTTGGGTCCTATTTTCCCCAAACCTGACACGCAATGACTCTAAATAATAATGATCACGCCACCAAACAAACACAGATTAAAATTAAAGTAACCAGCCTGTTTTGAAAATGTAAGAAAGTAGAAAGTACAGGTATTTGTGTTAAAAAATGTAATAAGTAAAAGTAAAAAGTCATCAGAAAAATAAGTAGTGGAGTAAAGTAGAAAATGTACTTAAGTACAGTAACGAAGTATTTGTACTCCACTACTTCCCACCTCTGATCTCAAGTGATGTTACAGAGTAATCCAAAAGTAATGTAACTAGTAATGTAACAAATTACTTTCAGCATTGAGTAACTAAGTAAAGTAAGGGCTTACTTTTTTTTAAAGTAACTAGGAATATGTAATGCATTACTTTGAGTAACTACCCCAACACTGAATATGAGTGCAAGACAGCAGAGTTTTTGTGTGAGACACGCCGGGGGGTTACGTATTGTAACCCTAGTTATATAAGCACAGGCTCCGCCCTCTACTGGACTCTATGGGTACTACTCTCAACCATGCTATGCGAGCATTCACATACTGAGTTGCATAAACGTAGCCGGCCAATCGGGGCGAGCCTACCTGAATCACGCCGGACCCGGAAGCGCCCGACACCGAGAAGTCCTCGTCGTCTTCCTCCTCGACAAACGGGGCCGCCCGGCCCGCCGGAATGGCGATTGTGAACGGCACCTCCCCGGCCACATCCTGTTCCTCCATCTCCACCACATCGACCTCCACCTGGTCCTCCGCCTCATCTGGCGAGACATAGTGTGCCTGGAAATGCTCCAGACGGTGCTGGAGTCTGAGCCGTGGGAGCATTCGGCATGCATTGCAGGACGGGGAATGGTTCACACCGTCCACGGCGTGGTCAGGCCCCAAACACTCGAAGCAAAAGCGGTGAGGATCGGCGCCCGCAATTAAGCCAGGACATGAAGGACAGGGCCGGGGCTCAAGGAGTGGTGAATCCATGACGATTAACGGTAACTTTTTCCTTCTTATTCTTTCCTCTTCTCACGTTTATTTCTGTCAGTGGTTTGTCCTGCTCGCTGAAGAGAAAAAGGATGACAGTCAGGAGGCCTAGCCGCCTTATATACTGTGGGCCTGCGCGCGCATTCAGGTAGGCTCGCCCTGATTGGCCGGCTACGTTTATGCAACTCAGTATGTGAATGCTCGCATAGCATGGTTGAGAGTAGTACCCATAGAGTCCAGTAGAGGACGGAGCCTGTGTGAGATATAACGTGATAGACAGAGATATTACAGCGTGTGTTTTAACACCAGGGTTCATTTATTTAATAGACACCGGTCGTGAATTAAACAGTTGGAAGCTGAGTGTTTTCGCATGCAGGCAAAACTGCTGTGGGTCAGCAACCTGGACTCGGCTCTTAATGATGTGAAATAACGTGTTTTTTTTATTCAGAACAACAAAGTTTGTACTAGTTGCGAGATGTGATTCCAACGGAGATATTAAAAGTCTTTCATATGGCTCGGTAAGGCACGGACTCAGTGAGTGAAATAAAAATGGTCCTGCTTATGTATTCTGTTGCAGTGCACGCACAATAAGAGCCACTGCAGGGAGGTGATGGGGGCTTTGGTTTTAATTTGAAAAAGTAATAGCAGGAGAGCTTGCGATGTGTTTTCCTGCTTCGAATTAAGATGTAAAATACAGTATGTATGAAGTTGGACTTTTTGAATTAAGGGTGCAATTATGTTATGTAAAGTGCCATACAAGTGGGCCATGAGGCTACGCGTTTGAATTATTAAGCTTCGGAGTTGCCATAGGAAACATGATACTAACTACCTAGATGATTACAGCTTGTTTTTTGAGTAAATCTAGGCTGTGCAATCAGCAGGAAACCAGTTCTAGGAAACAGTCACATGATGAACATATTCAGTATTCAGAAATGAGGCAACTTACTGGAAACCGGTGAAAATACTGTTTAGTAGATATGTGTGCAGCACCTCTCCTCACATTTTGAAAACACCACACACCTCTCACCTAACATGGCTATGAGAAACAGCAGCTAGTAGCAATTATAATGAGACTAAGTAATGTTGTGCAGAATGGACTGTGAGCCAAAGACATTTAACATCAGCATGGGTTAAAAGAACATAAGCCTCCGGACAAAATAAATGTTAACAAAAGAAAATGATAATGTCAGCGTAAAATCTCTGTTGATTGTCTGCTTAGCAAGTTAACAGCACATGACCTCCCTCATTCTAGATATTCTATTGATAATGTGTGATATAAGGTAACAAACACAAATAACCCTAATCTTAACCATCAAACCTGAAACATCAAGAAAGTCAAAAATGTACAAGAAAGAAGAATTTGGGAAAAGGGGGAGGGGGGGGGGGGGGGGGGGGGGGTTCAAGTTACTACGCTACTTCACATTGAAGGTTAAATCCACTTCGTCACATCAAATACACTTGCCGTGTAGGATTCCTGCAGTGGATGATAATAAATAATTTTATATTTGGCAATCAGGATATACTGTTTAGTATTTAGCCCATCACTATATTATTGTCTGATCCAAAATGACTTGCACACTGTTCAGTACCATAGACAATGTAAAAGCAAAATGGTATTACATGGGTTGCCAAATTACACTTCCACATGTTGACTGTAGTTCTGGTTGATAGAAACCCAATTTCCCCTGAACCACAAACACATCTGACCTTTAAAGAGACATTGCCATTGCATTGGGCCTGTTCAGAAGACACAGAATAGTGATTTGGAGAAGTTAACTAAGAACTACAACCCAATAGACGGATGAAGGTTATCTCCATTTCCCATATTGTTGCACCGCCTCAGTAACAGGCGCAGCATTTGGCATTCTCTGTTTTCCTTCTATGGTGTTTTGAGGTTGATCCAACTTTGTGAGGTTAAGCCATTTGGGTTCCTTGGTTCCTTACATTTTCTTGTAAATTGCATGTTGTTCCCTGTCTTGTTACCCAGATCCAGCTCCATTATATACAATGACCATCTGAATTGTGCACTTTCAGACTTGAAAACCACTTGTATTCACAGTTCACCATCCAGGGGTTTCCACATTGAATGAAATGATAGGAGGATCCTTATTTTATTATCTTATTCAAAAGGGACAAGACATTTTCACTATTGCTGTAAACACACTGCAACTTCATCAGTCATCGATAGTGCAGCTGTTGGTTGCCAAGTTTTCTGTTCTCCTCCATTTAACATATTGCTGCAGCAGTATGGGGGGGGGGCATGTACAGTGGCATACATTTCCATATTTGATTAAATTACCCCAACTAAAGAGTCTATAGTGTGCTCAAATGTTACAGTGATGATCTGGAAGTGGTACATGAATTATGAAGACATGTATGTATGTCAACATCATGAAGCAGAACACAGCAGATCAAATACATAGTTAACATGTCAAAATAATACTGTGTGTTATGTATTTCATACAAATTTAGACGGATACACACTTTCACTAATGTGAAAGGTAAATTGTTTAGTATGGTAAAAGTGTAAATAGATGCTACAAACTTGAGTTCCACATTTACATTTATAGAAAAGAAGCACTAAAGAATGGATGTTGCATCCTAGAAATGTGTCAAAGGAGGCCATATAACAGGACCTAGAAACTGAGGCTAAATGGAATTCAGCCACAGTTCATTTCATTGTTTAAACCTGTGATTTACCTTCTGTGAAAATGGCTCCTGTATAGGCAGTGGTTTGTTCAATAGAAGGCCTTACAGTTAGTGGGGGCTAAGCACAGTGGGTACGCAGCTATTACTTTCATTACATTTCATTTAGCTGACGCTTTTATCTAAAGCAGCTTACAATCAGTGCATTCAACCCTGAAGAAACAAACTCGAAAAGCACGAATCCTATAAGATAGCTTTCAATTAGATCAACCATTGTGAATGCTGCTGCAATGGCTCCAAATAAGACTAACCATTCTTGAGTTGAGAAAACACGACACCAGAGACAAGGTATACATAGTCACCAACAGGTTGACAAAAAATACAAAGAAACACAAAACACTCACTTGGAGGATCAAAAACCTAGACACAAAAAAAATTAGATCCAAGGATACTAAGGTCACGGGATATGGCTGGCAGGGTTAGCATGAGGAGACAAGACGAACTGGCTCAGGACAAAGGGAGACGCAGAGTTTATACACAAGGTAATGTGAAACAGGTGAAGACAATCAGGGTGGGACTGGCAATCACAGAAGCAGGAAACACACAAAGGCAGGATATTAAGTTATGAAACAAGAGGTAGAGGTTACTAGAAAAGAATACAGGAAGTCTTGAGACAGGGCACAGGAAGACAAGACTTGAACAAGATACATTAACATAAGGGAGTATCAAGTAGAGTGGCTGATGCTGAGCGAATTTCACATGCTGGAGTGTGTGGTTTATCCATTGTTAAACCACACACTCCAGTAGTAAAGGCCTGATCCCTTCACAGCACGATAGGCCAGTACCACTGTCTTTAAGCGTATTTGGGCAGCTACTGGCAGCCAGTGTAGGACGCGGAGGATCGGGGTATTGTGGGTGAACTCAAAGAGGTTATGCTGAGTTCCATTCAAGGTAGTTGGAGGTCGGAACTGGGAGTGAGGTCACATTCGAGTTGAATGCGTTCCAGTGGCAGAAGTCTGAAAAAGATGGACGTCCGCAGTAAAGTTGTTCGCCTTGTTTACATCTTTAGCAGTCACCTCGGGTTAGCCATTGTGAGATACCTTTGCTTTATTTTGTATTTTGTGAATACAAACATCATAGCAACATATCGACAGATAGAAGATGAGCAGTACTATATGTACACTTGAATGAATAATACTGAAGAGCTACATTTGTTGTATTATGAAAGTGTTCTATTAATGTTCATATGCAGAGACTCCATTTTGAATGATGATCTGTAACCAGTGGCACACTAGGAATAAGTGGAATAAGTGTGCAAAATATTTAAATTGTATTTTCGGATCCTGAACGAGACCGCCGCCAGAGCGTGTCTCCCTGTTACCTGCAGAAGGAAGCCATGCACGGCCCCGCTCTTTAACTCCAGGTGACTTTCTGCCGCTTTCCTCCGTGGTGCAGGGCTGATCGTTTCACCACAGAGGAAAGCACTTCACAAATTGCAGTACCCATAAGGAGCTGTACAAATGCTGCAGTTTTTGCGTGGCTGTGTCTTTAGTTGAAAGCCCAGTGGCAATCTGTTCATCTCTCATCGAAATAATATGCTACAAAGGGGCGGACTGGCCATGTGTGTGTTGAACTTTCCTGTCGGCTCCCAGACCGTAGTCGAGGAGGGCAGAAGCAACAAGCTTCAGGTTCAATAACCCACTTTAGCTTAAATGACTGGAGAGAGGCGAGCTCTTCTTGGGAGGCCGTTATTTAGCTGTTCTTCTGTTTCACAAAATACATCACAAACCTCTGTTTTTCTGCTGCCTCGTTTCACTTCCAGAAACATACACACGCTCCTTCACTGTCGCTCTACCATCCACACACACACATGCACACGCCTCTCTCTCTCTCTCTCTCTCTCTTAAAGGGACAGCGATCTCATCTCACTCTGCATGACCCTAAAGGCCGCTACACACCCACCTGAGACCAAAGAACGCGTACCGAAGGCGTCCCGACTTTTACGTCAGCTACGTCGCCTGCGTCGGCCGTTTTTTTTTCCCCCTTTTTTATTTACATTTGAAATGTTTGCACACAACATTATTAATGTATACATTTGTATCAATTTTTTTAAATTATGAATCCATTCATTTTATTGTATTTCCTTGAGGCTGGGGAAGAAATCCAGCATGTAGTTCAACATGCAAATGTTGTAATCAGTGGCGGCTGGTGGAAAATATTTTAGGTGGAGCTGTGGAAATGGTGATCAAACAATACTAGAGGGGTCCGGGGGGATGCTCCCCCGGTAATTTTTTTGGAGAAAAGACCCCTTAAATCATGACTTCTGGTGATGTTAGAGGGGAGGGGGAGAAGGACAATTTGAGGCTTAAAAATATGAGAAGACTGATCAATACCTCCATAACTTCAGTGTGGAGCTATGAATCTTCCAAAACTTCCAAACACCTTGTCCTGGACATAGTTTCTATAGCATAAACTGTGCAACAGTACAGTAGGCCCACACAAACTGCAGAACACCGGGGCTTTGGGAACACTGATTTAATTCCCATTTAACCTGTTAAGGGGCTTTTTTCCCCCGTTTTTTTTCTCACGAAACTGTGTCTCAGGGCTTCTTAAAATGTAATAAATTATTCATGTGTCCTACTCAGAGGAAACGCATCTAACTGATGATATGAACCATGTTTACCGAAACAAAACACAAGTCTCACAAGAAGCGTCTAAATGAGCCCTGAGCGAAAAAAATGCTAACGCACTCTAGGTATAAATCAATCGATATACTTATCGGATATGCACAAACAAGTTTACAAGCTGAGATTCCACATATTCTAGAAATATAAGTATCATCACTGAGCGATCAGAACTCGCGACAGGAGAAGCAAATACAGACATCACACAATGTAGCTTTAGGTAGCAAAACATGGAGATATGCTCACCTTTTGCAGAATAACAATTCTGATCAAAAACGAGAAAAACGCAGCTGAAGGTTAATCCATAGGTTAATCCAATGTGTCTGTCACTTTGAAAAATGATTGATGATCCATAATTCAATTTTTATGTCAAAAACAGAGTTTTCATTAGCTGCTTAGTTAGTAGCTTCCAGAGTGTATGACAGCTTCCTGTTTTGTCTCCTTGGATACGAGTCCAAACAACTCACAGACTGCACCGGGCGCTCACGTAGGAGCCCTGTGACCATCATATTTGACGACGCTGATTGGCTGAAATTATGTTTTCGCGGCATAGTTTACACGTTACAGATAGCAACAGTCAGCTGCTAGTGGCTGCTGCTGCACTGGTTGAGGGCTCCTCTCTTAGCGCCCAGACGAGAGAAGGTACACGGGCAAGGCCAGGCAGGAAACATGTGACTTATCAGTAACTTTAGACATCGTAACACAATTTTAAACGAGATTTTATTGTAGATTATACATTTTACTGATACCAATTATATAATATTTACCTTGTTCATTAAAAATAAAAATAAAAATATATATATTTTTTTAAATATTTTTTTTATTTTTATTTTTATTTTTATTTTTTAATATGGGAAGAGGTGGGGCGGCGCCCCTAGCGCCCCTATGGACCGGTTGTAATACAAGTAAGTATATAAGTATAACATGGAAAAGGAAATAAAATACGTTTCATAGGAGGATGTGGATTTATTTTCTCTCACCTTGTAATTACACAATCAAACAATCTATAATTTAGCTCTGGCCTTCACTCACAAATAAACATTTTTCGAAGCTCTATTGACTGACATGCAATGACTGGGACTGATGGAAGAATCTGCGAGGAATGAACTAGGAGCAGAGAAATAATCCTATTTAAAAGACAGCATTGTCATAAGAGGCCAACAAGAGTCACAAGGGTTTGTCACTTTGCTGACCAGAGTCACCAGCTATCCAGGCCAGTCTCTCAAGACTTTCCAAGGGGTAAAATGCTTCTGCCGAGGTACTGACTGGAAGTATTGCTGATATCATGTCTACCATCCTCTTAAAATACTCTGTCCAACAATATCAGTCTCATGAAGAAAGGTGTTTTAACGCTTATTCAAAATAGCAAAGAAACATGCATTCGTGTTCTCAGGAGGGGACATTGACAGAGGATTACTCAAAAAGTGCACAGTAAAAGTACTTCATAGTACTTGTGGGAGTTGTTTCACGAGTCCAACAGTGTCAATCTCACGAAGAACTAATGGCAGAAAAAATAATAACAAACTCGAGAGACGGCTGAGTTGACCGCAGTGCAGAATCGCTGCATAGTTTAAATCTCCTAACAATGTTGTCCATTTTAGACATAGGCTTATTATATTTACAGCCCTTAATAACATCCATTTTCTGGGCTCAATATGTGTCTTGGCTGTTTTCGTTGTGATCGCTAAATTCACCTTGTTTATAATTATCACCATTCCAAGCAAACGAGTGCTTTTGTTTTTAAATCACTTCCGTGAGTTTCGCCCCGCCCCTCGCTCCAATGACCATTAGACCATTTAGTAAGGTAAAAAGCAAAAAGCAAAAAGGCCTCTCAGACGCTCTTCCGTTTACTTGTTTAATAAAGAAAAACAAATGGACGGTAGATACATGGATTGTCACTGCACTATATACATCAATGTTTTAAACTTAAAAAACACATTTAACAGAAGAAATAACAAGACAATGAAACACCATTTCCAGCGCGGAAATGACAAACAGAATATAAACAACAGCGTACAAAGTAAAAGTCTTACCACAGGAAACGTAACTGAAAATAATAAATGAAACAAACTCATAGAAAAACATTCACAAACTAATAATTATTTACCCACATTTTTATCTCCGTTACACCTGCAATACACAAAGATGTTAGTTCAAATATTTGTAAAATCTAACTACAATATGGAGTGATATCTGGAATTGAAACACAAGATAACCTCATGCAAAGGTCTCTCAAATACTTACCATGCAAAAGAGGAAAGCAATTCATTGTCTTCCATCTGTTCACAGCCTTACTCCAATTTAATTTTGTAAATAGAGGTACAAAAGATAATTTGTCAGTGCCTGACCAGGTTTCTTATCTGGCTGTAGTGATGTTTGGCAGTTTCTCCTGCTAGGCCTGGCATTGATCCATTTTTCCACCGGACGTATCCTTTTAGTGTGAGTAAAGGCCTACAGGAAAGATGGAAGGAGAACAGAGGTCCTCAGCTGGAATGGAACCAAAGACATCGCAGTTACTGTTTGGTCTTGATCTCTTGGCCACCTGCATGCTGTCATGTTTCTGCTATATTGTGAAGCAAACAATAAAGCATAGTAATGAACATGTGCAATGGGCCATATCTTAAATATGCATGCACAGTATGTGTTGTAATTATCAATGCTATACGGGTGAACAAAAAAGGGTTGTACATCTAAGGCAGTCAGTAACTGTGCAATACATTTTTCTGTACACATTTTGACTGTTGAATCTTAATTCTGACACCGTTTCTGCTTTGTAAATAGGTTTACATTATTATGGCAGGAGATACGCACTGTGTGGCCAGATATGTGAGGCTTTGATCCAGGATCATGCCAATACTGCCCAAAGTGGAAGGATGAACCTTCCCCACTTCCAACCTTGGTGCTTGGTGCTGTAACTTTTACTGTGGTGTATTCAATAACAAATAAATGACACTGAAAAGGAACACCCAGAGAGATTGAATAGCACAGTTAATTCAACAGGTTCAACTGAGCAAGTCAAACAACCTAACCAATTAACTCAGATTATGCTCAAACAATCTAAATGATATGCAATTCATTCACTGCTTGTCCTAAATGTCATACATGTGTTCTGACATCAACAGGTGAGGTACCATATCTACCAAAACAGGCACACTGTACAGTTACTGCATATGCTTTAAAGGGGACCTATCATGCAAAATGCACTTTTGTACATCTTTTATACATGAATATGTGTCCCCGGTGTTCCAGGGAACTCACCAAGTGTCAGAAAACACAACCCTCTCTATTTTCCTCCATACCCAAATCTCTAAAAAAGGGGCTGCAACGGATCTGATAAAAACTGATCCAGATTTGAACACTGTCCTGACGTCAGGACAGTGGTGCTACGGCTATTGGGCCAACTCCACCAATCAGGAGGAGACAGCCACGGCCATTGCCGTTCGAAAGCGCTGGAGACGCTGTAGTACATATGCCAGGCCTGTAGATGGTGCTGTTCTCACAGAATCTGCCCTTGCAAAAACAGAGCTAACATTTTTCAAATTGAGCGAAATGAGGCATGGCTAAAATGCATGATCTGTTTGGTATTTTGAAAAAAAAAAGTATAAATATGCCTTATATAGGTATGGTCCTACACTATATTATTCAAATATAGCATGATAGGTCCACTTTAAGTCACCATTTAGCAGAGGAGTCACATGACTTGACTCGAGTCAGACTCGAGTCGCATATTTTTGGACTTGAGACTTGCTTGACTAACATTGATAAAAGACTTGACTTGACTTTGACTTGGTATTCATGACTTGAGACTTGACTTAAGCTTGAGACAGATGACTTGAAAGGACTTGACTGTTTAAAATTAAATATTTGCATTTGTTTTTGTATTGAGATATTACATTTAGTTTTTTCGAAACGTGATTGGGTGATTATAGCGCCATGCGCGCAAACCTGGCAACCCACTAGTAGGCAGGAGTGTCAGTTAACATGGCAGCGGCTAGCGTTACTCCACAAATAGTGAAGTTTGGATTCAAGGATTATGTTGTCGATGACGCTAATAAGAAGAGAACAGCGGTATGCAGGGTCTGCAGCATAAAGATCAGTGACACGACCACCACAACATCCAACTTCATTCGTCACTACAAAAAACCCCACAGAGAAAGGTGCGTGAATGTGTTGTGTTAGCTAGAAAGCTAACGTTAAGTTTAAGCTACGTTAGACTTGGTTTCAAATCGATTAAGCATTGCAAAGAGAAGACAAAACGGTAAATGAACACTAGAACCTCCAAGGGATTCATTTTGACTAACCCTGATACTGACGGGCTGTCAGGAGAGGGAGAGAGAGAGAGGGAAAGAGATGCCTCGTTTATTTCCCCTGTGTTATTATCAGAAGTTACTGTAAACTGTTGAATAATGTAGTTCATCTACTTTTAGTAGTTTGTTTAAATGTTTTAATTATGTTGTTTTTGTTTGTAGAAGTGCATCATTCCTTGATTTATTGTAAAATGAATCTGAACTTGTTGATCTGTTATGATGATAAACTGAAGCAATTTCTAAATGAACCCAATTAAGTGAGTTTTAAATCGTCCTACTTAGTTTATAACGGAATTTATGAAGAGGAACAAATTAAATGATTTGAAAATGATATCTATGTAGGTGCTGACGCTGTTGGCGGTTCTAGTGTTAACATACATTTAAATTAAATATGTGTAATGGCAAATGCCATATATGATTTTCTTACCTGGAATTCTGCCTTTTTGAACAGACTTTTTGATTGAGTCCTAGCTATATTGTCTGCAGTTCTAGGGTTAATATGAATCTAATATGATTGTCATCGGTCTAAATTAGATTTCAAATGATTAACTGTGTACGTAATGAAGATCATATTGTGGGTTGAATCCATTTTCATAACCACTGTCTTTTAACTGATTTAAATGTGGAAACTGGGCTTATTCATCAGAATTTCGTATGACTTGACTTGACTTGCTTGACCTGAGCAATGACTTGACTTGACTTGACTTGACCTGAGCAATCACTTGACTTGACTTGCTTGACTCTCACCACAGTGACTTGGGACTTGCTTGATACTTGTAGGTCAAGACTTGAGACTTGCTCATGACTTGCACATGTAGGACTTACTCCCACCTCTGGTATGCGTATTTAAAGTATTTCTCAAATGTCAGCGTTACATATTTGTTACCATTGCTGGGCTTTAGCAGTTGCTTGGTTGCAGCTATTTTTGCTCAGGAAGGCTCCTAACTAAGGGGAAATTACCCGGAAGTACCAGGAATTGTCAACCATGATAAGAGCTGTTTGAAGTCTTTAGTTTAGATTACATTACATTTCATTTAGCTGACGCTTTTATCCAAAGCGACTTACAATTACCAATTACAGGGACATTCTCCCTGGAGTAACTAAGGACTAATGCGGCTTTCACACCAGCGCTTTTCCCTTTCTAGCTCCGAGCTAGAGCTTTTCTGGTTCAGCTCCGGTTTCCTCCCACCTCTGCCATTTAGTATATTTACAATATACATTTGATATTTTAGCAATGCTAGCAGAGGGGTTTAAGTAATGGTCCACCACTTTGTCCAGAGTGAAATACCTTAACAAATATTGTATCAATTGCCATAAAGTGTAATACACACACTCATGTTCCCAAGTCATCCTGTAGCACCACTGAGGTTGGCATTTATGGTTTTGTCAGAAACAAATCAAAAGTTATTGCGCGAAATATGATTCAATTTGCTACAGAGATACTACTCAAGGTTCCCAGAAGATTTCTCTCAATGTTTTAGGTGTTCACTTGTGGAATTTGTCTTGGCAATCATGCAGTAAAATACTGTACACATCAACTAGAAGGATCAGAAAACTATATTGTAGCCCAAATGGTTTAAAGACAGACATCTTAGAAAAATAAAGAAAAATTCAAAAATTCCTGTTTACACCGGATTACACCAGGATTAACGCTAACTAGTTCTAAGGGACGTTAAGGAGCGGGGGGCCAATGCATGCATGCTGATGTTAGCATTTTTATTCAAAATTATGTGTAAATCAAAGGCCTTTTGAAGACTTTCACTAACAAAGACCTCTGCCATAATTGAATGGGTTTAGCATAATTTATTGCATATTGAGAATGGAGGAGAGCCAAGACTTTTTATAGGGATGAATTAATAGCCTGTGGGGGGGGAGGGGGTAAGGGCTGAGGGGATGAGGGTTGATGGATGAAGCAATGGGGGACGAATGGTATGGGATCAATAGATGAGGGTAGGAATCAGGGATGAGGAGGAATCAATACTCTGGGTAGGGGGAGCCTTATCTTTGAGAAAATAATTTGTTCACAGTGTCCCCAGTGTTTCCTGTATTCAAATAAAACAGAGAGAAGGGAGGGGGAAAGGGGTTCGGGGGTTCGGATTTGAAAACTAAGTAAAGGGAACGGTCAATGTGTGCAAAAATGGTATGTGTTTGACAAGTGTTCTTAGTTCCTGAATCTAGTCAGAAAAATGGCAGTTCAAACTATTTGAACATTTTCTTTCACATTCATAAAAAAAAACATGTACACCCTTATAGCAATAGAAACATCTGTTTCCAAACGTAATATATGCCAATATGTTTGATATGACCCATACTGCCAAACAATGTTTTACAGTCATCGAACCCCCATGAAATAAGCTAGCTACCTTAAGTAGGAGGTTAGCTGCTTTTGTCTATTCTTTATCATTAATTAATTTAGCTGGTGCATTATTTAATTGTTTAATACCACACCAAAACAAACATGGAAGTTTATAAAAATGGTAATTTTTTATAAAAAGACGACAAAGGGAAAATCAGTAACTTGTAGCTTGTTTTAATTTCAGCCTAGACTAGCTGTGGCTATCTCACTAGCTGGCGTTAAATGGATACAGCCCTCTTAATTTAGCTGTTTAAGTAGGTTACCTTCTACAGCACAGTGTTCAGGGGGTGGTTAAATGTGGTGATGAATCCATAGTACACAGATTGGGCGCCAGTAGGAATTTTGATTGGTGCAATCACACAGTGTGTACTGTAGCTTTGAGAGGTACCTGTTTGCCTTCTGGGCACTACCGAATTTCCATTGAGCAAGGCATCAGCCCCCTACACTGATCCCCAGGCTTTGTATAATAACTTCCCAATGCTCCAAACACTAGGACGGGTCAAATTCACTGTGTGCGCGGTGCTTTGTACATGTTGGTGTTTATGACGATTAAAAAGGATTTCCATTATTACATTACATATCACTTACTCTTATTCAAAGCGACTTAACAATGTCACATGTTTAACCTCTTAAGGCGAGACACCCCAGGTGAATAGGGTAATTTTTTTAACTTAAAGATATCAGCTAAATATTTCTCCAGTTAATTACTTACAATAAGGCAATTGTTTTTTGTATTACAAGTTTTCTGAAATAGCATGTTTAAATATGCAAATGAACCATTATCTCATGAAATATGCGCATATTTTAACACATTTCAGGAACCGAAATCTGAACTTTGGATAAAGCCAGGATCAAAATGATTATTTCATTTTGTAGTCATATTAGTATCTAAGGCTTTTACAGAAGGGATTTTGGATATCTCTTTGTATCACTCCATAAATCAGAAAATACTGTCAACAGCCCTAAAATATCAATTTTCACCATGTTTTTAAGTATAAAATGTTATATAATTCAGGCTATGAATTATATATGACCAAACCCTTCTGTAAAAGCCTTCATAATATTGATAGGAATATAACTGGAAGGTTTGGTGTATGTAACTGCTACTGAAGTGGAAATTTCGAACTCAGAGTAGGAGAAAAAACTCATTTTGAGAAAACGACCTTTAAAGATTGCAGTGTGACGCTAGCTAAACCCTCCTGTTATCTGGATGATAGCTTGCGCATCGACGCACTCCGTGAAGGTATTTCATGTTCGGGGTCATTTGTTTTTTGTATAACCTTGCTTTGTGCAAGTGACAATTGTTGTCGTCTTCTCTGTGAACGTTTTTTTCTCCGTTATTTTGCCATTTTCAGATTTAAATTTCTAGCGGAAAGCTAACCAGGAAGTGCTTTAGCACACCACGTGACGCATCTGAACGAATCACGTTGTCAGAAATTGACACCAGCCAATGAGATTTCGTTTCTTGGTTTAAGACCCCTTTGCACTTTCACGATTGGTTGCTGATACAAAGGAAATGACCATATTTGGATCCGATGAGATTGTGCAGGAGACATGGAGCTTTCCAACGATACCTCTGAAGACATGGTGCAAACAGCGGTCGCGGTACTTTATGTTACGTTAGAATGCTAACTTTTGGTGAATGTAGGAGAAATCTACAGACGCAAATAGACAAACTATAGTAAAATAAACACTTAAATGTGTATTTTGTACGTTTTCCTTCCAAAAGCCTGAAAGAAAACATGTTATGGAATCAAAATAGCACAAAATCTCAAAATTGACTAGTGCAGGAAAAACGATGTTTTTGCCTGCCGTGTCTCGCCTTAAGCACGGCGGTCCCCCCATTGGACCCCTCCCACCTTTTTGTTTTCGAGATAATGTCTCAGGGCTTCTTAACATTTATGAAACTATTAATGTGTAGCACCAGATTAACGGGAAGAATCTCAGCTAACTGAAGATATTAACAATTTTTACCAAAACAAAACACAAGTCTCATAAGAAGGGTCTAAATGACCCCTGAGCGAAAAAATTCTAACGCACTGCGGCACACAATTCAAGATAAAGATACCCTTATTACTTATCGTAGCTGCACATACAATATAGCCTATTAAAGCTGAGACTCCACTGATTATTTAGGTATAGTATCATCACTGAGCGATCCGAACTTGCGACAGGGGAAGCAAACACAGACATCACAACACGTACCTTTACGGAGCTTTTACGGCAGATCGTCTCACCGTAGCTGTCAATTAGGTCAAAAGACGTGTTCAATGGCATTAAAACGAAAAAAAAAATGTCTACAACTGTTGATCCATAGGTTGATAATGTACCTGTGCCTTTTAAAAAATTATTTATAATCCATAATTCCATTTTTTATGTAAAAATCGGAGCAGAAAAGTTAGCTGCTAATGGTAGCCACCAGAGTGTATGCAGCTTCCGGTTTTGGTAACGCGTCACTCTCACTCCTTATTTGTTAACGTTTTGGTGTGTATATAACTTTCCCTCGATTCCATTGGCTCTAGCGGTTATAAAGAGATTTCATTCATCAAAATCGAGCAAGGGGGGCCAGAGATAGGTCAAATCCACCCAAATGACCCCAGAAGTGGGGTTTTTTGGCTAAATCTCTCTAAAAAGGTCAAATTTCACTTGTTTTGCATCAATCTTGATACAGGGTACTTATTATATGTTGTACTTTGGATTCCTAAAGCTTTTAGTCTACTAAATCCAAGGGTAGTTTTCACTATAAGTAAAACATTTTTTTTGGACGGACACTATAATTTACAGTTTTTTACTATGTAAAATCTGAATTTTCTTTAAAATAAAAAACATCTATATTGATTCTGACTTTTCTACATCCAACTCACAGGTTTATCATTACTTTGAGAATAAAGATTATTAATTTAACCCTTTTAGAAGGGAAGATATGGTCATTTGTTCTGGGAATGTCATTTTCGAGCCTGAGACCTGAAAAACAGGCTCAGGGCTTAAGAGGTTAATTGGATAGGGTAAGCTCAACACCATCCCAATAGCTCCTAATTAAATTATTATTTACATTACATGTCACTTGTTAGACACTTTTATCCAAAGCGACTTGCATACTCAATACTGTGGGCAATCCCCACAGGAACAATTTGAGGTGAAGTGTCTTGCCCAGGGACACAACGACATGCTGACTGCAGTGGGGATTGAACCAGTGCTCCCTGATCCGAAGACCAACGCTCTAGCCCAGTGAATAACAGCCGCAAAATATCTGACCAGAGTGCAGTTAAGGTCCATTTTATCGCTACTGTTACTGTTAAAATGATGTTTAACCTGATATTTTAACCACATTTCTATGGCACATGTTGGAAACTCAAATACTAAATTCAGACCAAATGGGTAGCAACTGCATTTTACTTTTGTAAGTTAGTATGATCCTGTGTTGTTAAAGGGACCCTGTTATGCTACTTAAGGTCTGTCAAGGAGTGAACTCTGAGGCAAGGACTATGATCAGGAGCTTAGAGGTACGTAATATGTCCGTGGAGTAGGCTTGTACGTTTGTCCTAAATGAGGAAACGAACTGGCAATGGACAGGAGGGAACTAGCACAATATATACACAGGGTAAGGGGAACAGGTGGAAACAATCAGGGCGGGGAGCGGGGAGCGTGGAGGCCTGAAATGAGAGGGAGAATTACTTATCAAAATAAACATAAAGCACAGGACAAAGGGACATGAGAAAACTAACATAAAGAATAAACTTTCACAATAAGTTTCTTAGACATGACAGGGTCTTCCCTTTCGGCTAAAATCTATGTGTTACCTCCAGAGTATGTTCTCACAAGACTTCAGGGTAAAAGTCTGTCTGTCTGTCTGTCTGTCTGTCTGTCTGTCTGTCTGTCTGTCTGTCTGTCTGTCTGTCTGTCTGTCTGTCTGTCTGTCTGTCTGTCTGTCTGTCTGTCTGTCTGTCTGTCTGTCTCTCTCTCTCTCTCTCTCTCTCTCTCTCTCTCTCTCTCTCTCTCTCAATTCAATTCAATTCAATTCAATTCAATAAGCTGTATTGGCAGGAATGTCAGGTGAACAATATTGCCAAAGCGTCAAGGATAATACAATTCAATAAAATTGATAAAAATACAAATACAATTCATTCATTAAACAATTTACAACAATATATTATTACAAAACCTCAAGTATCAAATGTAAAAAGAAAGAAAGAAAAGAGACCCATGAAGTAGAGGAGTAATCAGAGTGAGCTGTGAGGAACAGCTGTTATGTGTTGTTGCTGTCTCTTAGGCTGTGACATGCGCTCACATATTTCGCTGCTTCTATGCTGCTGGCACTATTTTCTCCAAGTACATGTTGCATTTTATTCTGGTCAGACAGTGATTCAAAATCTTGGAGTTTACATGTTATCTTTGTAAAGAACTTTGTTCTAATGTCTTGGTATGTTTGACAGTGCAGCAGGAAGTGTTGTTCTGTCTCCACCTGTCTCTGTGGACAGAGCTGACACAGCCTCTCTTCTCTAGGCAGCCAGGTCTGCCTGTGTCGGCCAGTCTCTACGGCCAGGCTGTGGTCACTGAGTCTGTACATTGTTAATGTCTTCCTCAGTTTGGGATCAGTCACGGCGGTCAGATAGTTTGCCACCGTGTACTGTCTGTTTAGAGCCAAATAGCATTGAAGTTTGTTTTGGGTTTGCGTGGTACATGTCCAATAGTTGATGTAATTTTCTTTTGCTTTAGCTATGATTTGGTTGGGCCAGATTGTGTGAGGGCTGTCCTGAGGCCTTGTCCTGTTAGAGGAGGTGAGCCTCAGCACCAGCTGGTTGAGGGGACTCCTCTCTATGTTCTCCTCTTGGCAATGGAGGGCTTTGTAATGGTAGGAGTTGAGATCACTGGTTTTTAGGTGGTTGTAGAATTTGACTGCTCTTTTTTGTATCCTAATTAAAAGGGGGAATTGGCCTAGCTCAGCTCGGCATCCATTGTTGGGGGTGTTCCTGTGGACTCTCAGGATGCCCTTGCATATCTCCGCATGTAGGGTTTCTATTGGGTGTTTGTCCCATTTATCAAAGTCTTGATTTCCAAGAGGACCCCACACTTCGCTACCATACAGTATGATTGGTTCTATTATTGAATTGAATATTTTGAGCCAGATTCTAACAGGTATATCTATATTTGAAGACTTTTTGATAGCATAGAAAGCCTTTCTTCCTTTGTCTCTGAGATCATTAATGGCCAGATTGAAATTTCCTGTTGAAGTAATTTTGAGTCCCAAATATGTGTAGCTGTGTGTGTGTTCTATGTCAGTGGAGCCCAGTAAGAAGCGGTGTGGGTTCCCCTGACCCCTGGGTCTTTTCTGGAAGACCATAATCCTGGTCTTTTCCAGATGAACTGTCAGGGCCCAGGTCTGACAGAAGCTTTGCAGATGATCCATTTGCTGTTGTAATGCCTCCTTAGATGGAGCTAGCAATATTAGATCATCTGCAAACAGGAGGCATTTAATTTGTGTGTCAGAGAGGGTGAGTCCAGGGATATCGGATTGTTCTAATGATTTAGCCAATTGATCAATATATCTCTCTATCTATCTATCTATCTATCTATCTATCTATCTATCTATCTAACCGGCAAGGCTATTAATTTTAATGTGATTGAAAATTTCCCCTAAAAAACACCAGGGACTGTTGCAGTTAGAGAGGGCTGTGAACAACAGATGAGACTTCAACTAGTTTCGACACTCCAGGCACTTAAACATCAACAGCGCTGTCATCACTCATAAAGCCTGGTACATCCAACTACGCATCCGGTCCATCTTTTTTTCAAAATCAGGATCAGAAGCAATCAAGTCCTATTCCCTCCCCTTTTAACATTTTATTTCAAGCAAGTTAAATTACTGTCAAAATAAGTGGGGAGCCTGATGAAATGTTAGGTAAGACCTGGCGGAGAACACAAGAGACATGATTATTTTCAACCTCGTCAGACACTTTGAAAGGCCTCCAAACGAGAACCATCACTAATTTCAACGCGAAATAAGCAACACACCGGATTGACGTCTAAATAAAGCCAAAAGCTGCTGACACTTGAAACCATAAATGTGAAAAAGACATCCCGCTATTTGACATTTGGCAGTTTCTGACGCAGGTATAAAGATGAACCTGTTTGCTAACAAACATCAGGAAAGATTCTTCTGTTGTTCTCTTACTTCTTCTGGCCCCCCTGTGTGTACTGAACCTTAACATGCTTCTCTTTGTGCTCAGTACATTTTCACGACTCTTGAACGTGTAGCCAACCTGGCAATTCAAGCAGTTATTGATTCCGAGTGATAAACCGTCCCTCATAAAAGCAGATACGGGTTATTTATGGACAGGACACAGCGGTGTTTAGATCGGCTGTCATGCTGTGATACAATGGACTGCTACATTTTGCTCTCTGATTCTGCGTTTTTCATGATGTGCATTTTTAGCCGCGGTGAATCCGTCAACCCCATTTATTGCTTTTCCTAATAGAGTAGGATTTGCCTCACTGCAAAAAAAGGTCAGTTATTTAAATCAATTACACAAGACATTGGTGCAAATCTTATGTTTAAACCTGCATTTTTCCTATTGGAGTTCTACAAAATCCAAAAATAATGGGTCACTATGAGTCAGGTCATTCTTCTTTCTCAAGCAAATGCATCAAATATTATTCAATAAGGAGAGCCGAATGTCTCACTCCACTGAGTAATGTGTCCACTTACTCATCCATATCACCACTGACCATTTTTATAGTTGGCATTGCTGTGGTGAAGTCAGCTCTTGGTTTGATGTGCGATGCATCATCATCAGCAAGTTTTCCAAGTGGTCCAGAAACAGACAACTTGCAACAGCTGTAAAACCAGATTACACAGAATAAACTGATTCTAGCAGCCTGGCTCCAGAGATTACAATGTTGTTGTTGTTGACCACTGTTCAATGTTTTACCTGGACATTTTAACAGACCGTCATGGTGCTCAGTGTATCAGATTCAGAAACAGGTTTATTGCCAAGTGGGTTTACACATACAAGGAATTTGCTTTGTTGTGTATGGGGCATTCATAGACACAATACAGTTAAAATACATTTTAAGAAAAAGGGCCAAAAGTAGGACTATGACAAAAACTATGTTTGAAACAGTTTAAAAATATAGGGAAATATTTACAAAAAATAAAAATTCAGGAAAAACAGTACAGTAAAATATGACAAGTCTCATAAATGAAATATGTGGGGTATTAAATGGAGAGCTATGCAGATTTAAAATGAGCCTTGAAAGAAATTCAATTATCCAAACAGTGTTACTGGAAATGTCAGTGGTATTCATTGTAGTAGAAACCTTGCTGATAAAATCTAATTTTATCTTTATCTTAATTTAAATTGCTGAAATTAAAACAGAACTTATATGAAGTGCTAAGAGATTGATTTCATATTTAATAATAGAATTAATAGATCCCTGTGCTCAGTTTGCATATTATTGTGGAACATTTGTTCCACAGGCAGCAGTGTTTGTGTTTTGTTTGCATGTTCTGCTGCTATTTATTTATTTTAATGACTAGTTTCACTTTCATCTTTTATTATGTTCAATTACGGGTTTTCACCTAAACGACAACCTTACAAAATGCAACAGAAGGGAAATAGGTTTGTCAAAGAAGCTGCTGAAGTCAAAGTCAACTTTATGGCAGAGAAAGTGAAAGTCATTTGAGTGGATTCCAGTTAAAAAGTCCAGTAGATGATTCAAAACCCCTTTCAAGTGGAGAAACTTCACAAAAAGCTGTGAAATATCAGCAAACTTCAGTTTAATCTGGAACAAATGCATTTGTGAATCAAAATACTTTTGTTAAAGGTCCCCTATTATACTGTTTCATCAATATATTATAGGTCTCAGATATATACAAAACATGTCTCTGAAGTGAAGTGTCTCTTGCTCCAAACACCAAACAGATCATTGTAGCATCCCATAATCCCCTCTGTTTCAGCCCTGTTTCCAAAGTGCTGATTCTCTGTCTGTTACTTTAGATGAAAATAAGGAGCCCCTCCCCACGCCCCTCTGAGAGAGATTTGGTTACAAAAAACTCAATGGTGCTCTAGGAGGAGATTCAGGTGATAAGGTGGGGGGGGGGGGGTTACCTTGGTTGGTGATTGGCTAATGGTTAAACAAGCCAAAAAATCGTTATGACATCATATAGTGGCCAAAATCTGATCAGCTCATTTTCAGACTGGTTTTTATATAAATGGATCAGGACAAAAAGTGAGAGAATCTTTGTTCCTGAAACTTTCAGAATCTCTTTACACAGAGGGGACACATGTTGATGTATAAAAGACATGAAAAAGTGGATTTTACATAAAAGGTGACCTTTAAACTGTGGCATGTTATCAGTCATTCTGAAATATTTGCACAAAATGATGCAGTGCGTTGGCATGCTGTGTGTGACTGTGTGTCACTCCCTTGTTTTTGAAAGTGTATCTAAGGATAAGGAATCAAAAGGCTGGACTTGGAGGCCATCTGGGAAAGGCAATCCACAGGAGATGCCATGACACAGCAGCAAACTTCCAAGGGTGCCCATCAAGCCCCCCTCCAATTCAAGCAGCTCTCTTGTGACTCACACAAAATATTACAAAGCATAATGGGTCTCCAATACAAAAACAAAACGTAAACCCTTCTTTAATCCTCGATGTAGGGTGGGTTGGGGGATTGTCTGGTGCTGAAAACACCAACACTCTGCCAGTGATGGAGGCTGATAAATAATAGAGGTTGGTGTCGTCTAATAACAGTTGGTACATCACTTCTCTGATAAAGGATGAAAAGTGGGCTGTCATGCAGGCGTCTCTCTCGTCACCAAAGGAGATAATACTGTACTGAGTGTTTGCTGATACCATTCGTTTCTGAACCGCTGAGATGGCACTTTTCAAGTGAGACATCACTATAGCTTATTCTTGTTGAGACTAATAATCGAGAAGGGTTCCTGAAGAGTCGGTATACAAGCAATTCTAGTTATTCAAATTCATCATTTTTAAATGGAATATTTACCATTTACGTTGAGATTAAGCACTTTATCTGAAAGACTGCAATGTAACGGGCTGCATTTTGGAACAAGTTGGGATCTATGATAGAACTAGATACGGTGTAGTAAGCATGTTCATTCTTATGAGAGTTACTCAGTGGCACATGAAGCCAAAATGGCCTGACTCTCTAGAACAAACATACCCAGATCATCTAGGGATTTGTGTTTTCCTGATGCCCCGCCTCCAATTTGTTGCATGACAGCCGGTCTTGGCTTAGTCAGATGATTGGAGAGTGAACATTATTCTGGATTTGGCTCTCAATGCATTTCACAACGTTTTGGACCTAATGATTTAAATAAGGGGTATTCAAGCGTTCTGACTGTGAAGTTTATTAATCTCAAAAAAAGTCACAGACGTCTGTTTTCCAATGTAAGTCAATGTGAAAAAGTATTTTTGTGACGTGAAGTCAACGACTGACATGGAAGTTGTAGTTTCACCGTTTGGCCACTACGAAAATATTTGCTTCAATGCCCGGCATACTTCCAGCAGGCTTGGTTCGAATTCGGCCTGCAGTCCCTTTGTGCGTGTCATTCCTTTCTATCTCCCCTATTTACATCACAGACTCACAGATACGTTTTAGTACCACAGATCGGCCACTACAAACATTTGCTTCAACCACTGGCTCCCTTCCTGTGGGCTTGTCCTGTATCAACACTTTTGTTTGTGTGATGCTAAAACCTGAAATAAAAGCTGTGGTGCTGACATTTTGAGATTGAGGGTAATGCCTGTGAATCTGGATGTGTGTAATATAACCTGTACATCACGTGAATTACTAAACGTAATAAAAGGAACTGAAGCGCTAGCTGCTGGTAGTCTGATAAACATGCTTGTAGAGGCTAAGCCAACGCTTTAAGCCTCTGAGGGTCCGCTATGTTGGCGTAATTGACGCACACAAAGTTTGCTGCTGAATAAAAGTCTGAAACAAAGTTTCCAGTTCGAAACAGTCCATTTATTTCCTTTTTTACTGGTTTCCATTTAACTTGCTTCTTTCCATCATTCACCACACGATATTACGGTTCACACAATACCTTTTGCATTTGTTTGTAATCCCGTGTTTGTGTGTGTGTTCCGTGTGTGTGTGTTCTCCGTGGCCGTTTCTCAATCGCGAGGATATTGGCTTCCACGCCAATATTTCAAGGATGCTACGTCATCGAGTGCCGCCGAAGGACTGTTCCAATCTCCAGCATACTTGGAATTCCACCGAGGCCGCGTCCTTGGTTTGGGGGAAATTTCGAGGCTGCACATGGGTAGACTTCGCGTCCTTAAAATCCCCACAATGCTTTGCGCATGGACCAATTTCCCCAAATCTGTGGCGGAAGATGTAAGGCGGGGCCTCTCATATGACGCACACCTGCACACTTGCTAGCCTGTTCCACTCTTCGTTTTCCGAATAGCAGGAAGTATTCTTGCCTTGCTTCTGAAGCAAGATGCTCGGCTCGGCTGTGTTACCAAGCCAGCATCCTCGCGATTGAGAAACGGCCCGTGTCTGGTCCGTGTGTGTTCCTTGTGTGTGTGGTCCGTGTGTGGTCAAAAACTGTATGGCCTTCCGGCGGAACCTCTAACCAACAAACATAGGTTCCTACCTTTATACCCACAGTGTTAATTGGCTCCTACAATGCTAAAAAGGCTGACTTTGGAAAACATTTGTAGCCATTAATACTATCATTAATACATTTTGTGACCCCTCAAAGAGCTTTTTATACATACAAGTCAGCACTCCCCCATTCACACACACTCATACAGAGTCAGAGGCTGCCATACACTAACTTATGGAGAAACACTTTCACTGGACTTTGAATTAGCAGACAGAAACAACAGCCCCTTAAATGAGGCAAGTTAAGCCACAAGAAAACTGTTTTTTGAGAAGTCATATATACATGACCCTTTGTGATGCATTATTTAAATTTTGATTGACAGAAGATATCCTGAAGTAAAGGTTGTTGTTGTCATTTGACTTCTATGTCAGGACAACATAAGTAAAAGTTGGCTCATCTTACCCCACTCTCCCCCTGTAATTGATGATGTGTCTAGGTTCATTTTATACCATACCCATAGCACTTGAGATGCCATGAAAGTGAAAGCCGACAATTTATAAAACTAGATACCATATAAGGATCGAGTATATGAAGCAATCCGATTTGTTCATTCATTAGGCGTAAGGTAAGCGTGAAGGCTTACAGGCACAGAGGGATCGCTGTACAGCAGCCAGTCTTATTTAATTATACAAGTGAGAGAGCACAGATCCTTTTACAGACACTGAGGAATTCCAGCATGAGATGCCTCCTCTGCCAAGGAATCAATGCTCTTGCTTACACTGTGAGATTCCAACATGAGGCCCGGAAGCTGGCCCTGGAGTCAGGAACGCATGGTGGTTGATTCAAAGCCAAATGTTCCCTGGATGCATCTGGGTAGTTGACTTGGAGTTATCTCAATATACTGAGCTGTGAGTCTTTTTCTGGCTCTGAAAGTCAACCCTTGTAATAAAAATAAAAACACTGTAAACTGTATGCCATGCCAACAGGGTGTCTGGCTGTCACACTTTCGAACATGGGGCAACTTGTTTCTTATCAGAACTTTGGTCCAAAGTGACTTTTACTGAATTTGGCCACAGATACCCACAATAGTTTAATACTCTCACTAGCAGTTTTAAAAAGGTCTTCATGAACTGTATTCTATACATTCCCTCATATAGTAGTCTGAATGGTTGTGTGGCTCATTGTGAGGATACCTTAAGGTGTTGGATGATTAGGAAAGCATCTGAACCACTATACATCCCAACAATGAAGAGTAATTTAACAAAATGCCAAGATTTGTCTTTAACACGAAACAGCATGCAGTGTTGGGCCCTAAAGGCCACATCAGAGTGGTGCTTGACCAACCAATACGGTAATTGGCCCAACAAAGGGGTACTTCGTCGGGAGCCGAGGGGCTTTTTAGAAGAATCAAATTGACAGCTGGGACATTTGGCTACCATTGGTGACCAGAAGGGTAATTGTGCTGACAATGGGGTGCTCTAATCATTTGGACCTCCTCAAGTCCCGCTAGTTGTTGCATTAAACTAGAGAAACTGTATATCCTAGCTAAACAACATACATAGTGAGGAGGTGCAAGGACAGAAAAAAGCAAGACGTTTAGAAGCAGAAAGAGCTAACAGTGAATTGGGAGAAAAATATATGCATGTATAAATATACACAGTGGATACAACAGTTTTTATATCGAGGGGTGAGAACCAGAGGGGCGTAAGTGACATTTGACCAACTTTACAGGAGAGCCAAAACAAAAAACGACCATACTTTGTCCTGACTTTGTTTATTAAATTCAATCTTTAATATGAAAACTTCATAAACATGTGGATGACAATATACTTAATGAACAATATTTTGACATTCATTGAAAAAAATATTCTTCTAACTTTTTTTTATTCGGAAGAAAGTCACATGCGCCTTTTTGGAACTAAGATTTGATCTCATATAAACTAAGAAAAAGGGCGTATCTGATAAGAATAGGAAAAAGGCTTTACATTTATGAGTTAAAAAGTAACAGTAATCAATTGTTATAACAATACCATATACAAATATCCTTATCATATTAGTTCATTGAATGTAATTATTTAAAAAAAAAACATTAATAACCATTTTGCCAAATAGTTAATTGTTTAGCCATTTCCCCAAATAACCAATTGAAAATAGGCTACAGAGTCCATTGTGATCATATAAAATATAAATATCACATTAGTTCACTGAATAACAATAAATTACATTAAACCTGGCCTAATAACTGTTTGGCAAGTCAAAAAAGACTTTAGAACATTGGGAATATCAAATATAGCAATATAATTATATACGACAACAGCATATTTCATGCAGATCATGTACGTTTCAAATCAATCTGAAACGACATACTAGCCTACTCTGCCTGAATGACTTGCAAAGACTGGTAGAAGTCCACATAGGAGTGAGGGATACTCCCATTTGTGCACAATCTGAGTAAGTCTTTATTTTTCACAGCAGTGATCCCAGGTGGACCTGTGTGCATCTTCTTTGGTTCAATTGCATGAGCACCTCTGGTCTCCTGCTTTCCAACTTGCAGCTTGGTCAGACAGCTCATATTTGAACTGAATCCTTTTCGGATCCTCTTTTGTGAAACACAGCCATTTCATTTTCTGCCAACGAACTGTTTGTCCCTCTGTGTCTTTGGTTCTGTTTCGGAACGTGTGTTGTAGGGCTGTGCAATTAATCTTATTTTAATCTCGATTATGATTTTGGCTTGCAACGATTACGAAAACAACGTAATCGAAATATGAAACGATTATTTTGCTGCGTGCGCTTTCGCCCCTCCCTAAAAGCCCCATCGGCCAGGTTGTGAGTGACAATAGTTGTGTGAGTTCAGTGCGAGCGAAGATGGCAGAACAAGAGCAACTTGTGACCAAGAAAGGTAAAACGAATTCCGCTGTTTGGAAATACTTTAGGTTTAAGGAGTGGAACAAAAAATAGTACAGTGCAGCAGGGGCGGACTGGCCATCTGTGTGTTCTGGAGAATCACAGACGGCCGGCTCGGCCCGCTTTTTTTAAACGTCATATTTCATTTGCGCTGACAGGCGACTGAGGTCCACAGTTTCCCCGCAGCGAGGCCCCCCCTCGCCCCCCTGTTGACAGTTCACGAGCGTACCCCCTCGACTTCATCCACCACATCACAGTCATCAATTAAGGACGCGCTCTACAGTGCAACGTCCTACTCAACCAGCTCGCAAAGCTGAATACTTTGCAGTTGAGTTATACTTACTTAAGTACCCCTCCGAACTGTACACAGGCCCTTTTTTTCTGGCGGTCTCAATGGCTGCATGGACACTGTCACATTCCATCTTGCTGTGTCCAGACTCCATGAATGTATGGTCAATAATGGAGATGGGCAAGGTGTTGACTGCATGGAGACACATGGCACTAAAACCAGCATTCCTGTTCTGCCCACCACATGTGTCAGAGTACAGCACCACATGCTCAGTACCTGAAAGAGTTGACAGATACTGGAACATGCATGTGCTGATCTCTGATGAGTTGAATTCTCTGTTGAAGATGGATCTGTAGAAACTAAGTTTCCTTTGTCACTCAGCATTGACTTTGAATCCTGGATTATTTCATTCTCTTCATCAAGCCCTTCTGCATCTTGAAATAAGCTTAGTAACACTTCTTCAGCAGTGAAAAGCTTTCTTCTCGTGGTTGACCTAGCTTGCTTACATGTGGTGTCAGCCATTTTGACTCAAGTGCTATCCAAAGGCTTTACCCATAATACATTTCTCAGGGCCAAAAGGGCGTAAGTGCACTTACGTCCTTTTGGCCCCAAATAGTTCAGTGTGTTCTGTGTTAGGTCTTTTGGTTTTTGATGAATAACTCTGGATTGGTTTAGAATTCACATGCACCCTTTTGGCAGTAGAAAGAGCTCATCGAGAGCTTTCATTTGACATATATAACAAATATTTGACCAAAATGTCACTTGTCTGGTTCTCACCCCTCGATATGATCTTCTCTCCACACTTTCTCTGACTCTTTATTCCCTCCGAGGCTCTTTGGGCTCTTTTTCTGGTGAAGTACTGGAGGAGGAAACTACCGTGGAGGCCATGTTACCAGTAGTTTAAAGTAACTAAGTAGATTTACTCAAGTACTGTACTTCAGTACAATTTAGAGGTACTTGTTCTTTACTTGAGTATTTCAATTAGTTTGATACTTTGTACTAATTCAGAGGTAAATCGTGTACTTTTATCCCACTACATTTATTTAATACCTTTAGTTACTTCACAGATCTGGATGAATGATGTGAAATATAATCAAGTGTTAAATCAGACTTTAGTTCCACCTGGAGTAAATTCACAAGCTACCCTGCAGTATACAAAGTCATTCAAACTAGCTGCACCTTTACCAGCTTTGATATCACTTCATCATTATAAAAGTTTCCATTCAGCAGACTGACAGCTCGAGTCCCCAGACTCAGCAAGTTCACCACCGAGCGGCGAGGCATTCTCACAACAAGTGATTACAAACAAATGCAAAAGGTATTGTGTGAACTGCCATATCATATATATTATTCTGAATTGGACCAATCTGCAAAATGATTACTTTTACTTTTGGTACTTTATAATATTTATGTACTTTTACTTGATTAACATTTTGAATGCAGGAGTTTTACTTGTTACACTCTGGTACTTGTACTTCTACTTTTACTGATCTGACAAGATCTGAGTACTTTTCTCACCTCTGCATGTTACTATCTTACATTATCCTAAGATTTGCAAGTTATTTGTTGATTATTACATTTATTTGAGTGTTAAGTCTCTAAGCCAATACACAGCTCAGAAAGATGCCTTAATTTCTTCTTATATGATCTCTTGTGTTTAATGTATATGTCTGAGCTTTTTGCCAACAAGCTGAAGTTGGATTTTCCTTTTCAAGTCTTATCTGGAGTGAGATTAATGTTACAGATGTGACTCTCCACCATCAACAGCATCATCTTCATCACTCAGACAGTTCTCTGGAGACTGAGACACTTTGAGATTCATCCATTGCCAAACTCCACCCGGCTGCTTGGCTGTAGATCGCTGGTTTTCTCATATAAGACTAATGTTCACAGGGGACATCATTTGAAAGTATAACAGAGATTAAATGTGTTATTAATCATTGGCTATTTAGCTATATTTTACCCTTTTTAAAAGCAAAAATGCCAAAAATACTGTTTCTCTATATATAGGAGTAAACATGTTAATAGATTGGAGAAGCAATGAGTCCTTAAACGCTGAAATTAGTCAGCATACTGGTTCTCTCATCTAGAAGTTAACGCTTTTGTTTTGTTAGATACCTGAAATATAACATCCGTCATATAAAGTCAGTAAATAACTAATTATTGAATGTCCTAAGCTTCCTTGTGTGATACAATCAGCAGTTGCTTACAAGTAACTAAATGAAACTACTAAACAACAGCAAACAAAACATTAGCCATTTTAAGCTTAGCGCTGTTGATATGCAGTCATGTGACCGTGCTGTAGTTCCTTTATAGTCTTAAAGGTCCCATGCCATGTTTTTCCGGTTATTACCCGTCCCCTTGTGTTATGTAGCTTTTTCTGCATGTAAACGGTCTGCAGAGTCACAAACTCTCAAAGTACACCCTGTAGGGAGTAAAACTCTAACACAGAAAAGACCTGTCTATGCTACCCCAGAACGCTTTGTTGGAGATTTTGATTTTCCATTTTTTCTTCCTGAGTATAGTGCCCACCGGCTGCCTCCTTTACTGGAGTTACAGCGGGTCGGCGAGTGTGGGACAGTGTCTCACAATGGGTGTCCAGTTAACATCGTATGAAACGGCCTCGCCGAATTCAACGAGACATTATGGGGAAATGTGGGATTGTGGAGAGAAATTAATCCCATTCTGTCAGTACACAGTTGAGCTTCCATTCCCCATAAAACTGTGTTAGGGGACATGCAAGCGGCTGTGGAGCCGCAACTAAGAAGCTGAGCCATTGCCAGTTATATCTGGCAGTGTGCGGAGGCGACGTGGCAGCACCCTCTGAAGACGAGGGCTCCGGTGGCTGGCATGGCAGGTTTGCTCAGGGTGCAGGGCCGCACGGACACAGCATGTCCCGGTGTGCCCCCCCTCGATGAGAGCCTGGCGGCCCATCTGCTCCCACAGGCAGCAGGTTGGGCGGAGGGGAGAAGACCCCTGCCCCCGCTGCCTCGTGACCGTGAAACACTGGAATATCTGGATAAGATATTCCGGCTCGGGGCACAGCTGGCCGCGGCGGCCAATAATCTGGGCGTGTTAGGGGTTTCGCTGATTACTCCTCAGCAGGAAGCCCCCGCCTCCCTATTTTAGGAAGACCAGAGCGATTATGTGGACCGCTACATCGGACAGATTAATAATCTGGTCCATGGTGTAGCCGCCGCAGCTGGCCGTGTGATGTCTTTGGCCACAGTGGGATCACGCCATGTGTGGTTAGGACTCACGGCGCTCTCCATGAAGGACCGTGATGATCTCCTTGGAGCCCCCGTATCCATGGAAGGGCTCTTCGGATCCATCACCTCGGCCACGCAGCGCTTCAGCTGCTTAGAGGAGGAAAGAGCGCAGCTCAGCCGTATGCTGCCGCTGGCTCTCCCTCAGCGGGGTGAGCGTGAAGTCACAGTAAGGAGGAGAAAGAGGCGCAGGTACAGAGCGCCCACAGCTCCCGCTGCCTCTCCTGCTCCCTCGGCTGTTTCTACGGGGCAGGTTCAATTAATAATAATAATAATAATGATTGCATTTATCCCAGTCTAAGAGTCATTCCTCTCCACAATTACACACTTCACCATAATGTTGTCTGTACAGATTTCGCACTCGCCGCCCCAGTTGTAACTCCAGTAGAGGAGGCAACCAGCGGGCGTGCGCATGTGAGTGTGATAAACCACAGGAAGTGCTGTCAAAGCGCTATGCGAGTGCAGGAGCATTATAAACCGACGTGTTGTTGTTAGGAGACACACCGCACCTAGCATAAAAACTCAGAGTAATGCTTTTTTCCCTCTGAGTGGAAACTGCATTATGGCGGAGCGCACGCTCCCACAAGACAACCCTGTCTCCTAAAAATTACGTTCCCACAGAACTAAACTGCATTCTCAATTACGTTTAGCTAGAAACGTATTTTCTCCCACGTTACGTTTGTTATGAACTTATCTCAAATACGTTTATTTTCTACATATCTTCTAGAAACATATTTTCTCCCACGTTACGTTTGTTATGAACTTATCTCAAATACGTTTATTTTCTACATATCTTCTAGAAACATATTTTCTCCCACGTTACGTTTGTTATGAACTTATCTCAAATACGTTTATTTTCTACATATCTTTGCCATTTATTGTCTTGCTTATAATAATGATAATAGTCATTTATAAATATCATTTTAGAGCACACATTTGAAATCGACGATCGGGCTTGATATCCTATGGTTAAATTAAAATCAGTAGGCGAGGCTGTAATTTCGCCAGCTGCGAGGCAGAAAATAATAGTTTTAACATGCCAAAAAGCTGCTGTGTCGTTTATTGCACCTCAAACACCTCAAACTTCCTCTAAGGACAGCAGAAGAGCTCTGTGGCTTCAGGCTTGATCGCCGTTCAAATGACAGCATTGGTTTCGCCAAAAGTGGGTGGGGCTGTAAAGTGACGTAGATTTTACTCTCATCTATTATTCAAAACCATTCTATTTATTCTAACGTAAATTACATGCCAGTGTTTTATCTTTTTATTAAGCGATTTGTTTCTGTTGTTTAACTCATAGATATATATAAACATATGTTTTTATATATATCTATGGTTTAACTGGGAATGTTTTCACATTGAACCGGAAGTACGTCACTTCACTTTGTCTTCTTCGTCCCTTTTACGTTCCAGACAATGCATGGCTCAGCGTAACAGACTGAACAGCGACCCCAGGTGTGTCTACATTGGAATTACATCTTCATTACTGAAGGAAAAATACTTTACCTAGTGTTTGTTAACTGGGTTTTTAATGCAGTTGGCTTTTCTTAATGGTTACAATATTGCTATGAGTTACAGTATATCTGAAGCAAATTATGTTTCTGAAGATGTGTAGTCAATTCCACCCTTCAATGTAGCATAAATGTGAACTCTCATTACAGGAACAATACCGGAAACAGACGTAGGAAAGATCCTCAGCTCGCTGATTGGATGTTTTAGCCGCAATGCACGTTGGGATATGGTGTTTATGCGATGTGAAATCCGAAAACATTAAAAAAAATAATAATAATACTTTATTCCGAGTGTTCTTGCTTTTCTCTTTGGAGGTCATCACATAACGGCATTGTAATACACGGTTCGGCTGCATTAAATATTACACATCTGCCATAGTTCTTTATTTATAGAGCCCTGATGAGAAGACTTCTGGACAAACATGAAGAAGTGCCTGAAAGAAACTGAAAACGTGACGTGGATCATAAATATATCAGCAATTAAACAACATCTTACATTTCTTTTCACAAAATACGTCTCCTTGCAGTATCAATAGTAATTCGGCTGACTTTTATATTTGATCCAATTGGTAGATAGGTTATATTTACACCATAACGGTGCACAGCTGATATAAAAGGACTTTATTTTAGTAAGATATTACTGATTTTCTTTGAATATAAGAATGTAAATACTGAGTTGAGAGAATAGTCAGGGCATTTGGGTGATGGGAGACACATCTATGGAATCACAATTTCAATAGCTTATCATTAAATGACGGATATACCTTTCTGTCTGTGATGTTTTACAAATCAGATATTAATGTGTAGAAGTAAACATGAGAAATAATATAGCAATATCCTGTACAATTATGTAAAAACATGAATAAAACTACACATCTTCAGATGTTATACATACATAAGTGTCCTACACTAATAATACAAAGTTATTATTAGTATACTGTGTGTACCTTGTGTGCACCGCCTAGTGGTTAAAGCACGTTATTTAATTATTTTTGTTGAATAATGTTATTTTTGTTGAATAATGTTATTTGATGAATAAAATATTAAGAGTACATACTTTCATAGGGTGAAAGTAGAAGGTCAATGATAGAAATATAGAATATAAAAAATCAAGAAGATACTGTAAGTGATCTCTACAATAAAACAGTTTAGTGCCTGATGTACAAAGATATTAATATGAGGATGTGCAAAACAGACGAACTAATTAACCTTTATTAACACATTAAAGAATACTTTTCTTTCAAATAAGAAAACAGCTTTGGGGGTATCTATCTACAGATAAATATTAAGCCTGACAAAGTACTTAACGTCTAATATATTGCTTTCCTGCAATGTTAAATGTGTTGAAGCACTTATTTTAACTGATATTATATATATATTAATTATACTCTTATGTATGTAGATAGTATAAGACATGTGCAGAATTTGAGTTTAATGGTGGAGGAATACACACATATTGATAGATGTCTTGTAATGCACTGTTGAGGAACCTGTGACCCAAGTTTTTCATTAATTGCATAACTTCAACATAGTTGTGTATATGATATGTCAATAAACCTTAGAAAATCTTGAAAGGGATGTGCAAAATAGCTATTATATACAGTTTTTAATTAACTATTAGTAGAGAATAACGAGTAATGAATATACTTTATAGAGATCTGCAGATAAATGTTTAGTCTTCTCAAGCACCAACTAATATCTCTCCTGATTGTTGGCACTTGACAATCACCTTTCCCTGAATTTTACTCAGGTGTAACTAAAGTCTGCTTTAAGGGTTGTTTATATTTCACATCATTAATCAGAATCTGCAAAGTAACTAAAGTAAATGTAGTGGAGTAAAAATACCAGGTTAACCTCTGAATTGTAGTGGAGTAGAATTACAAAGTAACAATGAGCTGGCATGTGGGTATATATTAATGCTTCCCATTATGGACACAAGCGATTTTCACCCATTTATTAATTACATGTTTTACATTTGTACACACCAATTTGTTTCCTATCCCCTAAAGCTCCAGGGCTGTACACAGTTTAATACTGTCAACTTCTAATTTTGGGAAAAACGAAAACGTCTTTTAAAACTACAATTCCCAGTAGAGACGTGCCATAGAACATGTTGCGAAACACAATATCCAGCATGTGTAGTTCTGGGGGGGCGTTCGAGTCCAGTTTTGGAAAGTCTGCCGTGGTTTCGTTCCATTTCAAAGAGCTGTTTGACGCTCGGCGTAACTTTGGCGCACTGCCACTCCAACATCCAATCCCAGAGCTTGAAGATTAATCACGGGGTTTGTCAACGGGACTGTAGTCCCAAACGATAGCTGGGGATTATGGGTAGTGTAGTGTCTTCGGCCATCCTAAACTCTGATTTTTTTTCGGATTTCATATCGCATTAACACCATATCCCGACGTGCATTGCGGCTAAAACATCCAATCAGCGAGCTGAGGATCTTTCCTACGTCACTTTACAGCCCTGCCCACTTTTGGGGAAACCAGCTGTCATTTGAACGGCGATCAAGCCTGAAGCCACAGAGCTCTTCTGTTGTATACTGTCCTTTCTTCTTAGAGGAAGTACAGAAACACGTAACTCTGGATTTGTTTTAATGTTTGAGGTGCAATAAACGACACAGCAGCTTTTTGGCATGTTAAAACTATTATTTTCTGCCTCGTAGCTGGCGAAATTACAGCCTCGCCTACTGATTTTAATTTAACCATAGGATATCAAGCCCGATCGTCGATTTCAAATGTGTGCTTTAAAATGATATTTATAAATGACTATTATCATTATTATAAGCAAGACAATAAATGGCAAAGACATGTAGAAAATAAACGTATTTGAGATAAGTTCATAACAAACGTAATGTGGGAGAAAATATGTTTCTAGAAGATATGTAGAAAATAAACATATTTGAGATAAGTTCATAACAAACGTAACGTGGGAGAAAATATGTTTCTAGAAGATATGTAGAAAATAAACGTATTTGAGATAAGTTCATAACAAACGTAACGTGGGAGAAAATATGTTTCTAGAAGATATTGTTGATAAATCGTGATCTTCTCGCTCCCAGGAAAGAAACTTAAAATAACGAGACTAATGGAGTCTCTGAAAAGGTTCAAATGGGTAGTTTAATTAAGTAACGTGGTTAAAGAACAAGCATGGGTAATGGAGAGACAAAGCCGGTTGTCTTCAGGGAGGCTGCAGCGAAGAAAAGAGAGCGAGCTGTCCTCTTTCATCCCTTTTTATTCTCTCCTCGTTCTCCCCCGCTGTGCAGATAGTGGGACCGCCCTTCTCATCTGTGGGTTCGATATCGCGAGAGAACGGATGATTTCGACATTGGTATTCTCTGCCTACTTCCTTAAACCTTTTCTCCTCCTTATCTCTGTGATGACTTTCTATTTAATACCTTATAAACAGCTGTAATCGTTAGTTTAGAAGTCCTAAAAAACGCCGCTACGGCACAGTTCTCATTTACGAAAACTCCCTCTGACGTCATAGCTTCTCACGTGTGTAAACACTACGATCAACTGTACCTTCATTTAATATTCAGCAGTAATAATATCTCGACGTCTATAGATGTAGTGTTAAAGTCCGTACGTTTTGGTGTGTAACACTTCATGTCATTTTCACTTTACATTCAGAAAACGTAATATTTAGTCACATGCTAACCGGATAAAGGATTTTCAGAATAAAAGCTTGGCATTGATTTCCTGAGAACTTCCGGGTTTTTCCACAATAAAACAGCTTTAAACTGACGATATGTTTTAGACTGAATTATGCTGTTTAACATTGATTTTAATTTCTAACAATCCCTCCTTTCACACCTTTTAAGGTGTGAACACAATACTGGAATTAATGAGTTCTTCATCTGAACTTTGCATAGTACATAACTCATATCAAAAACATACAATCAGAATGGAATGGTTTAAATAACAGTCATTAAAATACAAAAAATACAACAAATAAAAAAAATACTTTGGCTGGTCTTCAATCATAAAAGTTTTCTTTGTGCATAACTTCTAGTGTTAACATTCAATATCATGAATAGCACCACTTAGCTTGGTATCAGAACATTTCTTACTCCCTCCTTTCACAGAAATCCTTCTCATACTACATTCAGTGTTAAGGCACTTGTTTTTACAAAGTATAAAAGAAACAAACTTTTTTTTTAGAATAGTACAAAGTAAATAAAAAATACACCATCTTGGAATAGTATAAAGTAATAAAGAATACACCATCTTGGAATAGTATAGTAAATTGCATTGATTCCCTTCATATTAGCATTGTAGCTGGTTCTTCCTTCAAATGATTTTATCATTTGAAGTATCACATCATTTGGACATTCTTTGAACAATCTCATCATTTATCATCCATATCATTTAACATCATTTACACACTGTTATCATTTTCATCAATATCTGTATATGGGTTGGGTCTTCTTGTTCTGCTAGCAATTGAAACTGTTCCCTTATGAGAAATGTACCCTCCCCCCTTTCATACTTTTTAAAGTATGAAAGTAATATGTTCTCTAGAGAAGGCCGTGGTGATCAATCGGTACGTTAGGGTGTGGGTACATGGAATGCAACTACAACATCTAGCACTCCCCTGGGCACCCCTATGCTATCCTTGTACACTGTGGAGCCTAAACTCCCTCCTTTGACTGGTCTCTTAGCCCTACTGGTTTTGGGGTGTTTCGCCATGTTGATTAACTGCCCCACTGTCATTGGTACTGCATATAAAACATCACTGCCTGTACAAGTGCACAGGTCCCAGTCCAATCCTGTGGCAAGACTGCGTACAAGGTTTTAGTTCCATGATACCATCTACTCTGGGATACGGCATTTCAGACAGTCATTTCTGGGAGAAGATGTTGGTCAGTTACAACAGTTAGAGAATTTCATCACTTAAAAGTTCCTACTTCAGTACCTTTGGGTGGTCTGTTCTAATGCAGTGATACAGTTCCTTAAATGGTGTGAAAACCGGTGGAATATCAATAACTCATTATACTAATTTCTCTTCAATTCTGGTCTGCTTAAAGAACTATGCTAACCCCTTTAACAGTGTGTGGAACCTTGGGTGTCCGAGCATGTAACAGTTACTCCCTCCTTTATCAAGGATTTTAAAAACAGAAGTTATTTCATCAATGGTTTGTAGTTCAATTTAGGAATTTTCACTTATGGCGGATATGTTTCTACTTTAAATAACATCTCTAAATTTCAGGTCATCCCTGATTAAATGGATGACCATTAGGAGGTGGTGACGCTTGTCTTTTAAACTCATAATTTGGTGCCGTGCGCTCCCTGTGAAGCTTCAAGTAAGATTTAAAACAACTGCTGGGTGGGTTGAGTGACCCCTTCTCCCTAAACGATATGGGTTGTCAATAATATGCACCATTGCAATGAGTGATCCAAGGTCCCGCATGTATTACTCCCAATGATATTGCTTTTTCCAAAATTAAATTTTCAATCGCTCTTTGCCCAGTGTCTTTTTCAACTCTCCATCTTGGAGACAAACAGTTCTCCTATGGTAATAACTATGCTACAATGGCGAAAACAATACTTTAGATTGGGATACTATATTTGGCTTGGTACTAAGTCCCCTTTAACATTTTCCAACAAACACAGATTTGTCTGTTCTTATAGAGTGGTCACTAAAACTATCCCTTTAGCTGTAGATCAATATTGTAACACATTAGATCTCTACCAAATTCACCCATGAATAAGAATCTCTTAGGGAATAATTTGTTTACATGATGGAAAGATTGAAAAATATGTTCTACTCCTAAGTCCCAAAACACTCACTGCTTAAAGTGTAAAGTGTGGTGAATATTTCCATCATGTCTACCCCTTTATCTCACAGTACCCTCAGTGTGTTTTAGGATTAATTCCTCATTTTACTTTAACAGTTTCTTCTTTATTACTATTTTAATTTGCCAATTTATTAATTCATGGCTAATAAATCTTTTTGTCTTTTCACATTTATCAAATCAATTCAAGTTTGTTTGTGAATAAGTGTGTTTATGTATAAACTCACTCACTCCCGTTTTCCTTTTTCTCCTCCTCTTGTTGTCTCAAGCCACGACCCCCTCACATTCTGTTAGACCATTGCCAACTCCTCTGGTTCTGTCTTCTCAGGTTCTGTCTTCTCCTCAGGGTCTGTCTTCTCCTCAGTCCACCAGCTCTTGTATCCTTCCGCTAGTACTCTTTTCAGTGGCCCAACTGCTTTGCATTTCATCTCCTTCTTTACAGTCTCTTCGCTGTTGTATGGAGGGTGTGTTCTGCTCTCATGTCCCACACTCTGCTCTTGTGCCAAATCTCGTGGCTCAGCTTGGAACTTCATGTCCTGTCTGGAGGGACTGATGAGAGTATGCCTCTTTATGTCAGCATGCTGTTCTGGTTCTGGATGCCTCGGGTGGAGATGGTTCTGGATGCAGTCTTGTCGTTGTTGGTTCAGCTCTGGTTCTCTGTCTGTTCGATGGAGAAGGAGGAGGAGTCTCCTGTAGTGAGGTCTTTTGTCTGATAGGGGTCGTAGCAGTCTGACAGGCAGAGAGAGAGAGAGAGAGAGAGTCCAGGTCTCGGGACGTATTACCTATAGAAATTCTAACACACTGAGGTAAAGTAAATCCAACCTTCTCCACTCTATTTTCTAATCATAATATCTGTTTTAGTTGTTAAATGCCATCTAAACACAATTAATTGATACTAATAATTTTACTTTATCCCTAAACATTGCTTTCAGACACTGTAACACATCTACTCCAAATAACTCTTTCAGGAAACCATTTTCTTCTATAAATTGAAATACTTACATGTTTCAAGCACCACATATTTCACACACTATAAAAGGACGTCGAATATTTTAAATCTCACTATTACTTAGAGCAATAGTAACTTTTGTGACTGGATACATCTGTGCACTGTCGCCACAATCTGTTGGGGAATTTTGTTCATAGAGTTTGTACATACAGTTGTCCTCGTGGGTTAGTACCCTGTTTCTACTGTAATAACTTTTCAATAATTGTGCTCAGGTCACCAGTCGGTTGTCCATAGTCTTAACGGGGGGTATTTCTGGTACAGACTAAAACATGGATCCAGTGTATTTGGAGATTCCCCTAATTTGTAAAACCCCATCACTTACATATCTCGATCACTTAAACCCATCTCATCATTTGATACAAGAACTGCATATAGGGGGGGTGAATCATCTTGATTGTAACCTCCTCTTCTTTGGGAACGAGTATTTCTAACTCCTCCTCTTGTTGCTCAACTGATCTTTTGGCTCTGGGGATAAGTGAAAGTCTCTGAAACACAGCTGGTGTTTTGTTAGTGATGTGGGCATTTTCTACGAGTGAACTAATGGATCCATGTCTTTCATGATATTGTACTCCCCATCCAACCAGAAAGGTGCCAAGTGTAATGAGCACAATCAACAATGCTATTCTGACTCTTATCCTTAGGGGACCCCACAATTGCTTTGGCTTTGTTCTTGACATAATCTCTATTTTATCCATGGTTTTGTTAGTTACAGAATGTAAATGAGTCCAAAACTAACGTATACAAAAATCGGAACAGAACGTGGTTCTTTTTGGTCTAAAACAAAAAATAAGTTTTCACTTTAGTGTGCAATCTTATACAAATCTAAAGACAATTCGTCTTTCCTGGTTCTATCTTGATCTTATTTCTATTTATTGTTTTTTTTCAGCTCTGCCAAATCAGTCCTCGCTTCCAATACTTCTCTGGAAGTTGCCAGTGAAGGGTGACAATGTGTGAGGTGGTGTCAATTTGCTCCTTTTTCTTTACCTTTAAACCGGAGAGCGTGGGAAGTTCATTACAACTTGTCACGGTTCCGACCACCGGGGATCAGCCCACTCTGTTTTGGGAACTTTCACCCTCACCCAATCACCTGGCCGAACAGGAGTCTCTTCTGATGTCTCGTCTGGTATCTGTGCAGTTTTTCCTAGCCTGTGTAGACAAAAACTTGGATAATATTACTCAGAGCTCTGACATATTCATCCACTTCTATTTGTCTAATATCTAAAACTGGACCACTCCCTCCTTGGAGGAGGCCCAAGCTTTGGTATACCTTTTGTTGTTATGAGACCCATTGTTGACAACATGTTATTTATTAACTACAACGTTACCGAAATCCATTATCTGACTAATCATGACCTTCCCTCCTTTGAGCATAAAATGCTCAATTAATATCGCAATGATTACTCTATTATGAATAGGACATGGAAAACCCCTTAACGTCGTAGCAAACACATAAATCCTCTGTGCACCCACAAGGCGTACAAAGATGTTGTGTGATGTATCGTCTTCCAATGGTATAAATGCACATTGACTAAAAATCTGCCATTAGCACAAAAATATAGTTTACTTCTTGTTCGTTCAATAATGGCTTTTGTCATGGTACTATGTATCAGTGTTGCTGCGAAAAAAAACACACTGGTGTTGCTAATACGTCTTAATAGCTCTAGTATTAGAGATTGGCTGACACTGTTAAACAAACAAATCATGACAAAATAATATGTCTTAAAACTAGTGGGAAATACGAACTACTCTCACAGAGGGTTGCACGCAGAAGAACATGAAGGGCTGATGTCCCTCACTTAAAAATAGATATTGCCTTATGCACTACTTCATAAATCAGCAAATTCACTTGAACATAAATAAATGAAGACTGATTCTTGAAACTGTTGTAAAAAACCCTACAACTTCTTCATCCAAGCTCAGTGTTATGTTATTTAGTTGGCAGCTCATGCCTTAAATCAGAAACTTCAGACCTATTATAAAAAATGTGTTTATGAGAGAATGTAATCTGACTCCATATATACCTCAACTTATTAAATGAAGTTCCCCTTTAAACACAGCCCCGGTCTTCTGACGGGGTCTATCTATGTACTGGCTGGTAAATGTTGTGCCAGTTTCTGTCACACTGTCACTGTTCTCCCGCTAACAGTCACTCTCTAGTTCTGCTGGGTTCTTGTTGACTTCTTCACTGGTTTGAGACAAGCGATCTTATTGAAACACCTCCCTTTGTAGCCAGACTTCACCACAGCAGAATCGAGTTTCTGTTTTCAGGTCTCAACAGCTGCACATCAGGTGTAGCCTGAACTGCCCCTTGAACTGCAGTCGATTTAAACAGGAGGACTTGGTAAGGACCCTGGTCTTGGACGAGGACTAGGCTTTCATCTTCATATTTTGGGCGTAAACCCATTTTCTTGACCTCTGTAGCTGTGTGGGCACAATAGTTTTCTGTGTGGGGGAACAACATCACTCGTAATCAGTGGCGAGCCGTGAGCTTTATACCTAGGCCCTCTGACCCCCACCCCTTCCCTCGAAAAAAAGAAAGAAAAAGAGTTATTACGTCACAGCGTATACTTCAGCGGAATATCAAAACAACGGCCCAGGGTGCAAAACGCATCAATGACAGCGACCCTCTACCACACAAAACAACACCTGTGAACCCCATTTGTGTTCTTTGACATTGAAAATGATATTGCATTGTGTTTCTTACTTTCGTTGCAGTTGTATGTCTTAAGTGTAATTTGGCATGCTTTTATTTTGAAGGCGAGTTCACGCAGTTGACAGGAAGTTGTTGTTGCTATGGAAACAAGAAAAGTTTCACAGCGGGCGGAACTCGTCATAAAGTCCGCGATAATAAAACCCACCCATTTAGAGGGAAGATATGATTGGTCAATTGTACTGTCATTTGACATTACTCTCTCGTTCAGTTACTATAGCGGGCCCTCTGTGAATCGCAGAGAGGCCCGCTATAGTAACTGACATTCAAACAGAGACTGAACAGGCAGATTCGAAGGATTTATTTCTTTGGAAATGTTATTTTATTAAATCAAGTTTTTTTTCGGTAAAACGAATGAAAAATATAACAAAAATAATATTAAAAAAATATATATTTAAATTTTTTTTTTTTTTTTTTAATGTTTTTAAATATTATTTTTTGGAATATCTTAGGCCCTCACAGAGGGCCTAGAGGGCCCTGACGGCTCGCCACTGCTCGTAATCTCTTTCCTTCTCATAATTACAAAAATAGTCTGTGGTTCTCTACTATGTTTTAATCTTCTTCTACTAAACTGTGGATGATTTATATTTAAATGCAATATGCTACTCACTATTGTTAAATAACATTCAACACATTCATGTTTGGAAATACTATTCCTCTTTGCCATCCCTGAGACCCCCTGCCTCTGTTATAGTCATGGAAACCTCCCCTGGGGTAACTGTGTGGAGGGCCGTTGTTTGGTGCAATGTTCTGCGGACACTCTCTGGACCAATGTGTCAGCTGACCACATTTGAAGCATCTTGCTGTTGATTGAAAACGTCCTCCTCCTCTGCCCCTTCGTTGTATGGGAGGGTATACCTGTGTTTGCGGCTGTACTTGGGTAGGCAGATATGCAGGTGTTTGCTGTTGAAGATACTGTGGTGCTTGTGGCTGTACTTGGGTAGGAAGATACACAGGTGCTTGCTGTTGCTGGAGTTGTGTGGGACATTCATTGGACCAATGTGACGTCTGACCACATGTGTAGCAGCCACCATTCTGGAAACGTCTTCCTCTGAAACTTCCTCCTCCGCTTTGTTGGTTCTGCATTTGATTCTCTGGTTCTTCCTGAGTTTGAACTGTTGGAGGTGTTCGCCCTGCCTTCTCTGGTTCTATGGCTATCTCTGAAAGCTTCTCCTCCCTTCTCCTTGTCTTCTTCCTACAAGCCTCAATGTCTTTCTCAGCTACCTGTATCTTCAAAAGTCTTATCTGTAGCGCTTCCCGCTCTGTCTTTTGTGTTTCTCTTTCTCGTCGTCTTTCTTCTGTGATTTCTTCTAATCGTCTTTTCTCTTCCATCAGCTGTTTGGATTTACTGGTTAGCACTCTTACTTCATACTCCAATTCTTTGACACTTTTGTCCGTGGAGACTCCATTGAACTGCAGTACTTCTATAAATCCAACACTTGGGAAGGGAGGAGGGACTTCGGCCAGGCTTAGATACAGCTTTGGAGTTTGGATAACTTGAGCGTCTTTAGTTTTTTCTGCTATGTCTTCCCTCACTGGTAGGTCTGCTACTTGGACCACATTTATGCTGTCTGTCAATAGGCTGGCATATTCCAGATGGAGTATTAGACTTGTAACTCTTATAAATCTTTGTTCAGCTTCCCTCCATACATTTAGCTGTTGTAGGCATTGTTCCTGTTCATAGTCGAGTACTGCTCTTCTATGGGCTTTTGTTGGTCCAGGTTGATCATCTGGTGGAATCAACCCTCTTGTTTGCCATTGTTTCAACAATTCCTGTATTTGATTCCCTACTTTCTGTCTTTCATTCGGATGTGTTGTAGCATCTGATCTGATGTTTACCCTTTCCTTGATGTCTGCAGTTGAGCCTGGCATTGCGAATGCTCTTAACTTGGTGTCTTTTGGTGACATATTTCTTAAGTAGTTGGATATAGTTATTAAATGTATCAAAGATGAATCACTAATCTACTGACTAGTACCTTCGCTCCTGATAAAAAATATCCTATGTCATCCGAACTTAACTTCAATATCTGGGATTTTTTTTTTTTTTTTTTTCTTTTTTTAATTTTTAAAGATTATTTTTTTTTTTTTTTAATAAAACTTGTACAGTGGCTTGGCTTTGAAATATGCAAAATAGAAATCTTGTAAAAATCTAACTTTACTGTGTATAGTGTATTCTAAAGTGCATGAAATTATGCTAATGTCATAAACTATGTTTTTACTTCAATTGTGTGGTGTTTAGATATTCTACAGTCTAGGTTGAAAGACTATTATGTAAGGTTTCTTATCTTAATATCAGGAACCACCTGTGATTCTATCTATGTGTGATGAAGTACGTGTTCATCTATAACACTTGAAAGTAAACTTTAGCATAATTATAATCAATTGGTGTTGTATTTATACGTTTTTCTTTTTACCCCTATTTTTTGTGCAACAATTCTGTACAACCAGCAGAGTGCGCTGTTGTAATTTTTCAGCTTTTTCCACCCTTGGTAGCTCTTCTAAAAACGGACTTCTTTTTAACCTGTTCCACTCTGAGCCTGTTTTTCAGGTCTCAGGCTCGAAAATGACATTCCCAGAACAAATGACCATATCTTCCCTTCTAAAAGGGTTAAATTAATAATCTTTTCTCAAAGTAATGATAAACCTGTGAGTTGGATGTAGAAGTGTCAGAATCAATATAAATGTTTTTTATTTTAAAGAAAATTCAGATTTTACATAGTAAAAAACTGTAAATTATAGTGTCCGTCCAAAAATTATTTTTTACAGATAGTGAAAACTACCCTTGGATGATGGGTTAGTAGACTAAAAGCTTTAGGAATCCAAAGTACAACATATAATAAGTACCCTGTATCAAGATTGATGCAAAACAAGTGAAATTTGACCTTTTTAGAGAGATTTAGCCAAAAACTGGGCCATCTGGGGTCATATGGGTGGATTTGACCTATCTCTGGCCCCCCTTGCTCGATCTGGTTGGTTGACATACCCTTGTGACCGTTAGAGCCAATAGAATCGAAGGAGGAGGCTCCCACCCAGACAGGTTGTAAAGAAAAAATGTTGCCGCTTCGCGTGTGGAAAGCGAAACTAAACTGGAGGAATGTCTCCTTCTGGAGTTTGGAAACTAAAACGCAGTTGTATTGCTTATGGATTATCAGAAATAATTTCAAAGAAGGCACAGACACATAGGATGAACCTATGGATTAACTGCAGCATCGTTTTTTTATCGTTTTAATGCCATTGAAGACCACTTTTGACCAAGGTGAGCCATATTTACATGTTTAGCTTCTTTGCTCCACATGTGATGATGTACGCTTTCGTTGATAGCGTCGCGAATGTTTATCACTGAGTGTTGAGGTGGGCACCGTTAGATTCAGTGTCTCCAGGACACCAAAAAAGAGTGTTTGGTTGTGCATCTAGGATAAGTAATAAGGGAGTTATGAGTGAGTTTAAGTGCCTTAGTAGGTCCCGTTTTTTCGATCGAGGCTAATCCAGAGGCTGAGTGCTAGCATTGTGGGGTTTTTTTGAAAAAAAAAATTAAAAAGATCAGTTAGCTGAGTTTCTTCCCGTTACATGGATATAACACATTCATAGTTTTATTCAATATTAAGATTCCTTAGACGTTGTTTCCTGCAAATGACGCGTTTATCCGCCCGGTACCGGGGGGAAGGCGTGAAACAGGTTAACAAGAAGCTTATTTTCTTAATAACTACCTTTTGATATGGGAAAGAAATTCACTTTATGATTAAACAGTCAAACTTAAACCAGCGAATACACTTGCAATCACAATTTTTAGGATTAATGGACAAAGCATAAAACAGCCATCAGCACACACAATTTTTAGGATTAATCAACAAAACATATCCCAGCCAAACCACATTGCACAGTATAAGCATAAGCAGGTAAAACTCCTTTGCAAGGACTAATATTTCAAAAATCAGATTTGAGCTTTTTAGAAAATACAATAATCTTTTTCTTCAAAAACCAAACTCCAACGGTATAGATAACCTGATTCAGCAAAATGGAATATCTAATTCCAACTTTGACTCAAGAAGAATGATTTTTTCTACACACTATGGAGGTCATGAATATTGAATTAGCCTCATGTGAGTGAAACTGAATGGATTTAAAAAAAGACAACAACTGGTCTTCTGAATTTGCATTTCACAGAATGGCGACTGCCATGTCATTGTTTGTCAACATGAGGTCAAAACAAGATGGCAACTGATTTCAAATGCTGACCTGGAGAACAAAGAGTTTTTTGCAAGAAGAATGGCTGTCTCTGATGCGTTGAAATCCTGAGGTGTTGATCTCAACAAGGAGACCTCATTCCAGGCTAAACTTCAGAGCAGTATAACAGCACGACGCTCTCAATATGCTATACAATTTAAACAAGTTAATACAAAATAGTTAGAGACCATCAAAACTATTTAGCCTATGGTCGTCTGGGCAACTCTCACGCTATTGTGCGACCAAATGGGAAGCCAGTCAAACACTATTAGAAGAATATCGTCTATCTAACGCACAAATTCCGCATTTCTTTCCGTAATGCACACGCAATGATTAAAGAGTATACTTCAGACTTCCACAGACTCTTATCACCAATTAAACAAGAGACCATCTCACTTATTTGGGACAATGAAACAAGACAATTCCATCTGATCTTGAGACTAAAAACGAGACGATGCCATCAACTCTCTTTAACAAGAAGAGTCCATCTTTAACTTGCTAATAAAAACGAGAAAAGATACCATCTATTTCTCTGTCAAGAAGATACCATCTGTCTTGAGAATATACAAAACGAGAAGAGTCCATCTATTTCACTCATCAAACACAATATAATATATAAATACCGGCTTAAAAACACATTAATATATATCCGGCTTGGAAAACACACACATTATAATCATGCAGTTAATTAATGAACAAAGTAAAATAATAGAGACTTACCCTTGCTTGGTGTAAAACAACGCCACGTGGTTTGGTTTAAATTTAGATATTTAACATTAAATTAACAGCTGTTCTCAGGATGTCCTGCTCGCCACAAAACACACAAATCTAAATGGTTCTATATAAGCTATTGAAGAATTTGATATAACTGGCTTCTTCTTACCGTTTGGATATGGGCCCTTTGTGTGTCTTTTGTTTAGCAGAATCTCCGTCGAAACTAGCAGTTTCTCTCCCAGTGTCGAGATCACACGTCGGGGTCACCAAATGTTGATAAATCGTGATCTTCTCGCTCCCAGGAAAGAAACTTAAAATAACGAGACTAATGGAGTCTCTGAAAAGGTTCAAATGGGTAGTTTAATTAAGTAACGTGGTTAAAGAACAAGCATGGGTAATGGAGAGACAAAGCCGGTGTTGTCTTCAGGGAGGCTGCAGCGAAGAAAAGAGAGCGAGCTGTCCTCTTTCATCCCTTTTTATTCTCTCCTCGTTGTCTCCCGCTGTGCAGATAGTGGGACCGCCCTTCTCATCTGTGGGTTCGATATCGCGAGAGAACGGATGATTTCGACATTGGTATTCTCTGCCTACTTCCTTAAACCTTTTCTCCTCCTTATCTCTGTGATGACTTTCTATTTAATACCTTATAAACAGCTGTAATCGTTAGTTTAGAAGTCCTAAAAACCGCCGCTACGGCACAGTTCTCATTTACGGAAACTCCCTCTGACGTCATAGCTTCTCACGTGTGTAAACACTACGATCAACTGTACCTTCATTTAATATTCAGCAGTAATAATATCTCGACGTCTATAGATGTAGTGTTAAAGTCCGTACGTTTTGGTGTGTAACACTTCATGTCATTTTCACTTTACATTCAGAAAACGTAATATTTAGTCACATGCTAACCGGATAAAGGATTTTCAGAATAAAAGCTTGGCATTGATTTCCTGAGAACTTCCGGGTTTTTCCACAATAAAACAGCTTTAAACTGACGATATGTTTTAGACTGAATTATGCTGTTTAACATTGATTTTAATTTCTAACAATATGTAGAAAATAAACGTATTTGAGATAAGTTCATAACAAACGTAACGTGGGAGAAAATATGTTTCTAGAAGATATGTAGAAAATAAACGTATTTGAGATACGTTCATAACAAACGTAACGTGGGAGAAAATGTGTTTCTAGAAGATATGTAGAAAATAAACGTATTTGAGATACGTTCATAACAAATGTAATGTGGGAGAAAATACGTTTCTAGCTAAACGTAATTGAGAATGCAGTTTAGTTCTGTGGGAACGTAATTTTTAGGAGACAGGGTTGCACAAGAGCGCGCTGCGGTGCGTTCAAGGACCTCAGTGGAAAATCGGCCCTTTCTGTGTCAGCCACCCATGGACCAAACTTCCTTTTATGGAGGGTTTGGCAGCGGAGTGGGCCACCAGAGAGTACCACAGCTTCTTAGCTGCGGCTCCACAGCTGCTTGCATGTCCCCTAACGCAGTGTTACGGGGAGTGGAAGCTCAGCTGTGTACTGACAGAGTGGATGGACAGGACACTGAGACTGGGTTATTCACTCCAGTTTTGCAGCGTCCCTCCTCCATTCAGGGGCATAAGAGAGGCAAATCTATCATCCCAAGAGGCGATAGGTTTCCTCTCGGCAGAGATTCAGGTCCTGTTGCAAAAACAGGCGGTGTCTGTTGTGCACTCTCAGGACAGGGAGAAGGGGCACTATTCCATGTACTTTCTGGTTCCCAAGAAGGCAGGATAATTCAGGCCCATTCTGGAACTTCGCAGCCTGAATCGGCACATTGCATGCAAAAAGTTCCATATGTTAACTATAACACAGTTACTGGGGCTGGTGCAGCCAGGCGATTGGTTCACAACCATCGACCTGAAGGACACTTACTTTCATGTTGAAATTGCTCCAAAGCAGAGAAAGTATTTGTGTTTTGCCTTCCAGGAGATAGCCTACGAGTACAACAGACTACCGTTCGGCTACTCCCTATCCCCACGCACGTTCAGAAAATGTGTGGCCACAGCGTGGCAGCCGCTGCGCGACCATGGCATGAGGGTGTTCTTTTATCTAGACGACCTCATAGTCATGGCCAGGTCCAGGGAACGGGCAATGTTTCACACAGCCCAATTGATCCTACACCTAACCAAGTTGGGTTTTGCGGTCAATTGGAAGAAGAGCTGCCCCATACCTCACCAGCAGGTAGAATATCTGGGGGTTTTGCTCGATGCAGGCAGACTACGTGCCACCCTGACAGAAAGCAGACAGGCATCCCTGCTTCGGGCAGTTTGCAGACTGCGTCAGGGGGCGACGGTGACAGCTTTGACCATCATGCAGACTCTGGGTCTCATGGCGGCTGCTTACTTTGTGGTGCCACTCGGATTATTGCATACTCGTCGCCTGCAGAGGTGGTTTATCGGCCTTCGATCCCAAGAGGCACAAACGACGTCTGGTGACCATCCCCCCCCCCCCCCCCCTCCCTCAGTAGAGAGCAACCTCCGATTCTGGGGTCCCCAGAGCATCTGCGGAGGGAGGCTCCACTAGGGCGAGTGACCTCCTACATCACGGTCTTCACAGACGCATCCATGACAGGATGGGGGGGACCTGCCTAGAGAGAGCTATAGGTGGGGGCTGGCCTCTGACAGAGGCTCGGCACAGCAACCTTCTAGAGCTGCAGGCAGTGATGTTGGTCCTACAGCACTTCAAACCCTTAATACAGGGCAAACGTGGGCTAGTGAGGAGCGACAACCGCACCACAGTGGCGTACATCAACAGGCAGGGAGCAGTCCGCTCCGTAGCCTGGTTGACCGCAGCAGAGAACCTGTGGTTGTGGGCTTCACAGAATGTGTTGTCCCTGCACATCCCGGGGCGGGAGAACGGAGGGGGTGACCTCATGTCAAGAGGCGGGCCCCTGCCTGACGAGTGGAGGCTTCATCCGGAGGTGGTGAAGCAGGTCTGGACTCAGTTCGGGAGAGCAGAGGTGGACCTGTTCGCCAATCGGCGCAACAGCCACTGTGCCCTGTGGTTCTCCCTGGCCCGGTGGGACAAACCGCCCTTGGGGGTGGACGCATTTGCACACGAGCCATGGCCAAGAAAGCTGCTTTACGCCTTTCCACCGCTGCACCTTATCCCCCCCCTCCTGGAGAGGGTGAGGAGGGAACATCTGTCAGTCATCCTAGTGGCCCCAGGTTGCCGCTTGGCGCCGTGGTACGCGGAGGTGACACAGATGATGGTGGGCCAGCCCTGGACGATTCCTCAGGTCTGGGGGGCGCTGTCTCATGAAGCAGGTGCAGTAGGGGCGTTACCCACTCTGGGCCAACCTCTCCAGGCTTGGCTCCTGAGAGGGACAGGCTGAGACGGGAGGGACTGTCTGACAAAGTTATTCAGACTATCCAGGCAGCAAGAGCAGGATCCACCACAGCCTGTTACAGGACGAAGTGGTTGGGATTCCAGCGGTGGTGTGAAGAAAGGAGTCTAGAGCCTCTATCGTGTACGTGGGGCTCTATTATATCCTTCTTACAGATACTGGTGGACAGGGGGCTGGCTCATTCCACAATTAAGGTGTATGCAGCAGCCATTTCGTCCTGCCATGAGAGATTTGGAGGCAGGTCAGCCTTCAGTCAGCCGCTTATGTCGCGGTTTTTGCAGGGGGTCAGGAGGCAGCGCCCAGTAGTGCACGCCTCCTCCCCGCAATGGGACCTGCCTTTGGTGCTCGAGGCTCTGGTCACAGAACCATTTGAGCCTCTGGAGCGCTCCTCCCTGAAAGCACTGTCATGGAAGACAGCTTTGCTACTTGCCTTGACTTTGGCCAAGAGAGCAGTAGGCATCTGACCCCCCCCTGGACATAATGCACTTATGTTTTCCCATGCTCCTTAGGGACCCGGGAAACATGGTGCGCAGTAAGCCCCATACAGGGCTGGAGGACTCTTCCCCACTATTTTTTCCATGCACACGAGGTAAGCGTGTGTGAGTGTGCCTTATCCAAGCTGCGGCCCCGACTTCTCCATGGTTACAACCGGATGGGAGGAAGTGGGGGTGCGGTGGATGTTAGCCAAAAGCCGGTCAGGGGCAGTGTGATGGGTCGATGTTGTTAGACGACAGAGCGTTTATACATCGGGGCTCCACCCACTGTACCCATAGAGTCCAGTAGAGGGCGGAGCCTGTGTGATATATAACGGGGGGTTGCGTATTGTAACCCTAGTTATATAAGCACAGGCGGAGCCCTCTACCTGGGGGCCCTGTCTTTATATACTGTGGGCCTGCGTGCGCATTCAGGTAGGCTCGCCCTATCTTTTAGAAGATAGTTTAATCATGGGCAAAATATATTAAATGTTTTGAATCTTACAAAGCTTTAAAGCATTGTACGGCAATTATTGCCATTCGATGACCTTTCCTGTGGCTACGTCACCATGCAAAAATGTCGCACAAGGTATACTTATCAGGTTGGCTGAAGATACATTTAGTGATCTTAAGTAACACCCATTTAACCTTTTGATCGCTAGTAAAATCATGTTTCCAAGAAAAATTTCAATTATCAGTATGTTGTTGGTACCATTAGGACCTTGTTAAGCTTACTAAATGTACCATTTATACTTTAAATGTAATTTCCTCTCTTTACCCTATGCTACAGGGAGATGGTTTTGGCCTTGAAGACATGCATCTTAAACTAAACACACACAAGTAAACAAACACACATGAAAACATTAGCTTCTGAGCTCCTTTCATTTACTTAACATACTTCTTGTCTTAATCACATTAGTTAACGTCACAGGCAAATGGCTGCTTACTCCATTTGCACTTGTTTTGCTGCACATCTTGAATCAGATGCTGATTAACAACATCAAACAAACATTATAATCCAAATCACCTGAAAATATGACTTGTTTGTGCTAAAGTATGATAATGGACCAGTGCCAGGCTCTTCATTCCTTCTAGCCATGTATTTGGTCTCATTATGATGATGATGACAAAAGAAGCTACTGTTTCTGTTTTAAAATGCTTTGTTGTAGTGATATACAGTCCAAGATTGGCACACAAAGATACAAACACACTCACACACACACTCACACACGGACACACACACTTTCACAGACAATGGATGCAGCTGTCATCTGTATTCTGTTGGGTATGGCCGATAGAGAGCATATCACCGCTTTGTTTTTGTTGAAAGAAATGAAAGATGAGCTCTACTTTTATCAGCCAGCCTATTTACACACTGTATAAACAGGTTGTCCAACTTCCAGAAGTGTCTCTTCTCCTATCCAGAAAATACAGGGCCTTAAGACCTGAGACCAGGGCACAAGAAAAGTTTATTTTAAAAGAATGGTTTAATGTGCTCCCAATAAAATTGAAATAGCTACTTGCTCTGGTAATTTTGTTAGTAGAGAGTAAAGATAAATGGTTGTTGTAGGGACATGTAAACACTGTAAGCCTCATTTTCTGTAACCAATGTTGCATAAAAACATGGAGGAATTAGCAAGCTAACTATCTAACTAGCGAACAGTGATGGGGTCGTTACTCAAAGAAAAGTAATATTACACATTACTCATTACTTTAAAAAAAAAAGTAATATACTTTACTTCTTTACTCTCTACATAAAGTAACTTGTTACATTACTCTTTACATTACTTTTGCGTTACTCAGCAACAGCCTATAGCCAAAACGTAAAACTTCGGCCTACATGTGCACACATATAACAATTACTATTGCAATAAGGAAGACAACAAGTTAATAACGTTGAAAATTCTAGTTTTTGCTGCTTGTTCGGAGTCGGCACACACTCAACATCATCCCTCTGTGTTCGGGGGTCTTTAGCTACTAGCTTCGTGTTAGCATGTTGCCTTTGCAGGTGCTTGGAGAGGTTTTATGTTGTGTTTGCAGCAGAGCACCTTACCGTCACATTCCTGTCCTTTCTTCTTACAAATTTAAAATAATGGGCATACCTCCACCCCTCGAAAGTTATAGCTGTTGATGACTCCGCCATGTCTCTGCACTGCAGCCAGCCGCGGCGCCAGGATTTCAATTGTGGGTGGGCCAATGTAATTTCGGCTGGGCCTGTTCTAATAGATGTTTCTCGTTAACAAAAATGTAATAAAAATAAATGCCTGCATATCATTGTAGGCAACTGTGTAATGCATATTTCCTATAGTAAAGACACTTTTTCAAAACCCTTCTCTTTTAAACATTTTCACTTATGAGAAGCTTAAATATTATTTAAATGATTAAGCGGCACGCCGCAATGAGTGAAAATAAATGTTATACTGCATGTTATTTAGTTTTGGTTCACAATACATTGATACGTTTAGAAACAAAGAGCATACAACGGCAGAATATGGAATAATGAGCGAGCACCTGATGTGTGTCTGTGTGGTTAGATTGCAGCCTGCTGTCCTTTAGCGGATCTAGCGAAGTGAGCGGCCGTGCGTAAAAGGCACTGGTTCTCTGACGCGGCACTTTTCAGAGGCTGCAGATTTATCATTAGGCTACTTCCTTCTGATACTGCAGAGCTTTCATGAGCTGAAGTATACGTTTCATACTAAAGCAGCTGGGCAGCAGATACTGTTGCTTCACACTCATAAGCTTTGCTGATTTGGGCTGGAGAATGCCTGCCGCGTCTGGGTGCGCTCTGGTAGTTGCAAATGGCACCACATTTTAGCTCTACGTTTCTTAATCATTTCCCTAGATATTTAGTCTCAATATGAAATGAGGAATCTCTTGCTTTGCACACGTGACAATTATGTCCGGTGAAACTTTACGTGTTCCCGATTTTTCTCAATGATCTCTCCCTGTCGGCCCTCTGGGTTGAGTAGCTGATGGAGGATGGTTCCATAGTCAGACTTCTCGCACTGTCTGTAGTTTGTATTTCTCTCCATAGCTGCATTCGTGTTTACTGAGAGCATAGTCGATATGTTTCCAGTCCCTGTAACCATGGCGACTGAATGTATCTTCTCCGCCGGCCCCGCCTCTCACTAAAATGCCGGCATATTTTACAAAACACACTGTCCTTGCTAATGCTATACTCCAATAATGTGTTCTTGTCATACCAGTGGGCAGCAGAGCTCCTTTTCTTTTGTCCGAAAAGTGTCTGATGGTACTTTATGAGCTTTGGTTGTGTAGCCGCCGGGTCATCTATGGCTGAGAGGTCCGGCACTGGGATGCTATTTTCTGTTATCCTGCAACGGGTGCTACGTCCTGCAGAGGGGCTGAGTTCAGCGGGGCACAACATTAAACACACTCTCGTCTCTCTAAGGCGGCACCTGCTGTGAGGATGACTCTTCTTACTCTTTTAAATGAAAACCTGAACATCGATTGTTGTGACATCGTTAGTGAGTGCGGTATATTTTTTGTGTCTGTCCAGTCCACTGTCCTCCATCTGCGCGCGCCCGCGAGACGTTCTACGATGTGTTTGCTCCCGCGCTTCCACTATGAGTTCGGTCCAAATTCACATTTACGTTGCCCGATTACATTCATTCATGTTGCTTTTAATTTTCTAAGTTTTTTTTAAAGGGAAACACATGTTTGCTCTTATTTTATTATGTAATCGTTAGTTTTGATAATCAAAAATAAAAATGTTGGAAACTATATTTTCGCCCAGTCATTTTTGATCAATGAATGGGTGGGCCCAGTGACAGAGTGGGTGGGCCTAGGCCCAGTAGGCCCACCCATAACGCCGCGGCTGACTGCAGCACAACCCCTGTGACAGTTGCATGTGGAAAAGTCGCTCAAATGTTATGCAAATAAACCTGCGGCGGATATCCCTCTAGTGACTAGAAATATAAAAAATTGTTAAAAGTTAGACCTATCACATTTACCAATCTTATCTACCCCTGAAACTAGCTAAACCAGTTATAAATATGTTTTTTATTTACTGTCGGGTCACTCATTACTGGATCAGCGAGCTGCATAGATACAGACGGGCTGTCAGGAGAGGGAGAGAGGAAAAGAGAGGCTCCGTTGCCGTGTTATTATCCAAAGTTACTGTAAACTTCTGAATAATGTAGTAACTACTCGAGTCTAGTCTGTCAAAGGGAGAATCTAGTAATATTTTCACGCGATGTTAGTCATAACGTGTTACTGAATTTATAACAGTAACACGTTACATTACTCCGTTACCGAAAAATGGAATATGATTACAGTAACGCGTTACTTTGTACACCCAACACTGCTAGCGAAACATGCTAATTGTCCTAAATCTGGCAACAGCAGTGGGCTTTTACGTTGTGACAAGAGCATCTAGTTGTTAAATGTTACTCATTCACACTGGCTCTCAGACACAGTTCCATCTTTGCATCAGAATAGCTGGTTTAAAAAAAGAAAAAAATTAGTTAGTTGCTTGGTTTTACAAAGCCAGTTCAACTTAACACTTAGTCAGTAACTTTGGCAACAGGCCTGCTTCACCTGGAGCTCTGATGTATAACCTCAGACTTTCTACTGCAGTATTTTTCTTGTTGGATAATTAAAATTCCCCAATTAATTCTGAAAAACACACACATTTTGTTTTAAAGACATGACTATTAGCAATGCTAGCAAAACATGGAGTTGAAAGTAATGTTAAATGTCCACAGACAATATATACCTTGTATTTAGACTACATGCAAAAATGAGAACGCACATAAAAGTAAATGTGTTGTTCTCCTGTTTAAAACATGGGGTAGTGGTGCACTTCAGCAGAAATATTGAATAGAGATGAATAAATAAATACATTTTCAATTAAGATCAGACTTTTTTTTCTCCTCAAATCCCATTCAAGGTGTTTATAGGCAGACTGACGGCTGGCTAAATTTAGTTTTCCCTCTGCTTTGAAAAATTCACAAACTACTTAACAATATCATATAATATCAATATCACATCAGCCGCTGAATAATGTTTAGCTGGATAGGGTTAACTCAACACCATCCCAATAGCTCCTAATTAATGTATTCCTTACCTTTTTTTAAATCTTTGGTTGCTGCCAATTAAATATAATAATTTACTTTAACCACTATTAGTGTGATATTGGTATTTCAAAGATAAATATGGTGTGAATGTTGTGTTTGACATGGTTAGATCAGATCCAAACTCACCTTTTAATCACTGAAGTCTCACTTGAAAACAAACAAACTAACTGATTGAGGCAGTGATATCCAGCAACTTCCATTTCCTGCAAGGTAAAATTACAAATTAAATATGGAGGTTTTTAAGAGTGTTACAATACACAAAGTTCTGTGTAAACAATGATGTTACTAACAAGAACTCAACTGCATTTATTTCTATTGTTAACTCTTGTCTCCTGGGTCTTTCTTAATGACCGGGGCTGCAAAGAGAGGGCAGTTTCTCTTTATATGTTGTCTGATTAGCGGAAACTGCACGGCCTGTGAGTTTCGGTGAATACATGTCATTATTGGTAGTTTTATTTTGGCCAGTACATGCATTTTTCAGGCTGTTAATTACCTCTTCATTTCTTGGGATAGTTAGTCCTAGTTTTTTGGCTGACTCACTCACAGTGTCACACTTACTGCAATGATGGACCATGTGATCACGGGCGTAACTCAGACAGAACATAGGGTGCTCAGAATTTATTTAACTTACTCAGTCCAGCTGTTTAGGAACTAAAAAGTGTCAGTTTTCAATTTCAAGGTTAGACTCAGAACCTGATAAACCTGCTTTATGAAACAGGCCTGCATTGAATCAAGATGCTCTGATCAGATTGTTATATAATTCACTTATGGTTGATGTACCTTCTTGTTCATGTAACATTTCCAACATGGAAGAAGAAAAGACCAGAGAAATGGATTTGTAGAGTTGTTTTATTCCATCAGAACCCATGTCAAACATGTAACTGAGATACTCACTGTTGCAGTTAAAGTGGTGCCTACCCCAATATATGTCTGTTAAACGAAAATATTTATATCTGCAAATGTTGCTGACCCCATTATATGCATAATATGTTCAAATCTTCCTCATGATGAAGGTCAGCTTATCTTTTAGTTATGGTTGTGGCAGTTTCTTGCTGTCCATATTGAAAGAGAAATCAATTCAATAGAAAGCAAGTGAAGGAACTCTGACATATGACTGCATAAACATGAAGACACTTTGTTTGAAGTCCGAAAAGCAAATAGTACATTTATAAAGTTTATAAGACCTGTGTTAATGTCTTCTCCCAATCATAAAGCCAACATTACAATTTTGAGACTCTGTAGGTTAATTTCTCAGTTATAGTACATTGATATACAGTATGTGTGATGATTGGATTCCTTTTGTGAAACAGAGTAGGGGCTAATATATGGGCTTAGATATGTCTCATAATTATTTGTGTGAACATAAAAATAATTTGTGTGTAAATATGTGATTTGTAAATGTAAAACACCACAAATGCATTTAAAAGATTTGCAAACTCACAAATAAATTTGCAAATGTAAAACGGATCTGCAAATACGCAAAATATTTTCACAAATAAAAAAAAGATCTTTGAATATCTCTTTAACATTTACAACTTTCGATCAGGCATTCGTGAATCCATTTTGTATTTGTCGACCAAAAATGCGCTTGTGGATCTCAAATCTCTGCTTGTGGATCGTCTTTTTACACACACAGAGTTTTGAGACAAACTTTCTGCCGGTCTCGGCTAAAATCTACTCGTGTCACTCGGTTATTTTTGGAAACCACGTGATGGCCTGCTGATGACATTTCCGCATTGGTTTTCAAAGTAAGAGCATGATGGTTTGTTTAATGCGCTGTTTTTGTATTATAATGAACAGCAGAACGTTAGATGCATTCTTTATCACCATCACCATCATGTTATAGTGATACAGTTAGTTTGTGTTAGTTTATTGGTTCAATACAGCATATATCGAGCACATTCGTATGCATTGATGTTGAAGTACAGCAGCCGCGGTGTTATGGGTGGGCCTACTGGGCCTAGGCCCACCCACTCTGTCACTGGGCCCACCCATTCATTGATAAAAAATGACTGTGAGAAAATATAGTTTACCAACATTTTTATTTTTGATTATCAAAATTAACAATTAAATAATAAAATAAGAGCAAACATGTGTTTCCCTTTTTTTTTAAAACGTATAAAATTAAAAACAACATGAATTAACGTAATCAGGCAACGGACCGAACTCATAGTCGAAGCGCGGGAACAAACACATCGTAGAACGTCTCGCGGCCGCGCGCAGACGAAGGAGGACAGTGGACAGACACAAAAAATATACCGCACTCACTAACAATGTCACAACAATCGATGTTCAGGTTTTAAAAAGTAAGAACAGAGTCGCCGCCGCCGGAACCACCACACTAATCATCCTCACAGCAGGTGCCGCCTCAGAGAGACGAGAGTGTATTTAATGTTGTGCCCCCGCTGAGCTCAGTCCCTCTGCGGGACGTAGCATCCATTGGAAGGACAGCAGAAAATAGCCTCACAGTGCCGGACCCATCAGCCATAAATGACCCGGCGGCTACACAACCAAAGCTCATTAAGTACCCTCAGACACTTTTCGGACAAAAGAAAAGGAGCTTCGCTGCCCACTGGTATGACAATTACACATTCTTGGAGTATAGTATTAGCAAGGACAGTGTGTTTTGTAAAATGTGCCGGCATTTTAGTGAGAGAGGCGGGGCCGGCGGAGAAGATACATTCAGTCGCCATGGTTACAGGGACTGGAAACACATCGACTATGCTCTCAGCAAACATGAATGCAGCGCAGCTCATGCAATAGCTATGGAGAGAAATACAAACTACAGACAGTGCGAGAAGTCTGACCATGGAACCATCCTCCACTCAACCCAGAGGGCCGACAGGGAGAGATAATTGAGAAAAATCGGGAACACTTAAAAGTTTTACTGGACATCATTCTCACATGTGCAAAGCAAGAGATTACTTTGCGCGGACACCGGGAAAATAAAGATGAGAAAAACACAGGTAATTTGCTTGAGCTGTTAAATCTCCTTTGTAAATACAGTCCAGAGATACAGCAACGATTAGATGCCATCCTGGGTAATGCAAAGATGCTTAGCCATGACATACAGAACGACCTGCTAAATGCTCCGTCCGCTCTGCTTCTAAGACACATAAAAAAGGAATTGCACGGATCAGAAGGAGGACATTATTATGCTATAATAGCTGACGAATGCAAGGACATATCAAAAAAGGAATTGGTGGCAGTCTGCTTAAGATATGTCCACATGTTAACAGCATTCCAACTATCTGTTCTTCTACGCACGAAATTCTTTAATTTTATTCCGCCCGTTATTTTCCCGGTCGGGAATCGAGTGCTATTACTTTTATCATTCATAACTTTCATAATTCCAGAGATACATCCCATAATTCATCACATTTTTAACCATTGAAGTCAATGGAGAAAATCTTCAGACTTGAACAATCTTCATGCGACTTCAACTGCTAACTATTCATTCATACTTTCACTCAGAAACCTCAATCCAACTTTAAAATGTTACACATCTTTCTGACATTATTCGTGTAACACAACTTTTAAATCTGATTCTTACTTTTAGAGATATTAAACATTGTTCAGACCTTGGTAGAAGCTTTCTTCAGATTTTAACATTAACTAAAGTGCGTGATGTCACAGCTAGAGTCAACCTGGTCTCACCAGAATGCGTGACTCCACCATGACTCCTTAACACCGCATTGCGTGGTGGAGTCACGCACTCTGTTACATTTATGTGTCGGCACCACGCAAACAACCCCAATGTAAAGTGAATGAGGCTCCTTTGTCGTGGTGCACACACGCATTTCTACAACGTCCCGCAGTGAGCTTTTATTCTATAAAACGTTTTTAAAATCTACTTTATAGCTTGTAGTAACTCACGGGAGGCTTCTTTTATTTTATTTGTATTCATAATAATTTTTATTTTTCGTCAGAATGTATTATGGTGCATTATTTACCAATTTTTGTTCTCAAAAAACAGTGCATTGTGTGTAATACAACTGTGATTTTTATTAAATTAGTTAGTTTTTAAGGAAGGCCAGAGCTTCAGCTGTGTCAAATAGATTGTTCCCTTTAGTTAACGTTATTTAAAAGATAATTATATTCCTATTTGATCATGTCCCCTTTATTGTATTACGGACCCAAAGAGCAATGTGAGCGTCCATTCCCATTGGATAACGGAGGATTTTACACCCGGAAGTAAGTATTTTCCTTACTGTCGATTGATTTTACAGTGATATCTGCACTACTCATCAACTCAAAAACACCAGATTATCCTTGTTAATTACACAACATTGATTGGTTTAAATTGTGTACAATGCTTTTGTATTTTCCCCTTTCGATTCGGAGAAACAAATATTTTTTCTGAGTTTTTGGATGGCAGAAGACACTACACTACCCAGAATCCTCAGCTATGGGACTACACCATGTGCTTAGCTTGACAAACCCCGTGATCAGTCCTCAAGCTCTGTGATTGGATGTTGGAGTGGCAATGCGCAAAGTTTACACGGAGTGTCAAAAAGCACTTTGAAATGGAATGAAACCCATCGACGGCACACTATCCAAAACAGGAATCGAACGTGTCCTTCAACATAGTTAACATTGCAGGAAAGTTGATTGTCAAGTTCCAAAACAAACCATGCAACATATTAGACGTTAAGTACTTTGTCAGGCTTAATATCTGTAGATACCCCCAAAACTTTTTTCTTATTTAAAAGAAGACCTTAACCTAAAGTATTCTTTAATGTTTAAATAAAGCCTTATTAGTTTGTCTGTTTTGCACATCCTCCTATCAGGCACTAAACTGTTTTATTGTAGAAATCACTTACAGTATCTTCTTGATATTTTCTATTCTATATTATTTATATCATTGACCTTCCACTTTCCCACTATATTAAGAGTATGTACTCTTAATATTTAAATGTTTTCATCAAATATAACACATTCAAAAGTGCTTTACAAAAATGAAAGACATTAAGAAAAAGGCATTTTAAAACAGTCATTAAAAAGCAACACAATCTACCTGCATTGCAATTACTCTAAGCGTGTAATAATAACGTGCTTTAACCAGTAGGTGGTTTGGGTTAAAAAGCTGTCAAGTTTACAGTGTTAACAAAATAAAATATACTGCTGTTTCTGGTTTAGTTTACGACGGATATATTCTGTTATTGTTTTGATATTTGTAACACAAAAGCGATGTAAAAAACCCACAGCAACACAGAAAAGATGGTCTTAACATGACCCAGCGGTCTAGTAATATCAATAATATCAAAACAAATTATTACTGCTAACTTTATTGTGAAATTAAAACAGAACGGTAAAAGAATAGTTTCCGGTCTATTCTGAGGCCCGATCTCTGTAGATAAATAAAGAACTACGACAGATGTGTAATATTTAATGCAGCCAAACCATTTATTACAATGCATTCATGTGATGACTTTCAAAGAGTAAAGCAAGCACTGCTGAATAAAGTATGATTTTATCTTTTACGAAACGTTTTTTTTTTCATATGGAATGCAGTTGGAGGTCAACCAATCACAGAGCTTGAGGCAAAGTGGAACAATAGCTGAGGATTCTGGGTAGTGTAGTGTCTTCGGCCATCCTAAACTCTGAACAAATATTTGTTTCTCCGAATCGAAGGGGAAAATTACAAAAGCATTGCACACAATTTAAACCAATCAATGTTGTGTAATTAACAAGGATAATCTGGTGTTTTTGAGTTGATGAGTAGTGCAGATATCACTGTAAAATCAATCAACAGTAAGGAGAATACTTACTTCCGGGTGTAAAATCCTCCGTTATCCAATGGGAATGGATGCTCACATTGCTCTCTGCGTCCGTAATACAATAAAGGGGACATGATCAAATAGGAATATAATTATCTTTTAAATAACGTTAACTAAAGGGAACAATCTATTTGACACAGCTGAAGCTCTGGCCTTCCTTAAAAACTAACTAATTTAATAAAAATCACAGTTGTATTACACACAATTCACTGTTTTTTGAGAACAAAAATGTGTAACTAATGCACCATAATACATTCTGACGAAAAATTTAAATTATTATGAATACAAATAAAATAAAAGAAGCTTCCCGTGAATTACTACAAGCTCTAAAGTAGATTTTAAAAACGTTTTATAGAATAAAAGCTCACTGCTGGACGTTGTAGAAATGCGTGTGTGCACCACGACAAAGGAGCCTCATTCACTTTACATTGGGGTTGTTTGCGTGGTGCAGACACGTAAATGTAGCAAAGTTTGTGACTCCACCACGCACTGCGGTGTTAAGGAGTCGTGGTGGAGTCACGCATTCTGGTGAGACCAGGTTGGCTAGAGTGTAGGAAATCTTGAAATTTGCCTTCATTTTTTTTTTTTAAACTGCCATAATTCCCAAACCCTACATTCCTGAGACATCATTTTTCATGACAAACGTAGGAAAACATCTCGTAGCTTGAAAAATGACAAATAATTAAGCAAAATAATTAAACAAAATGCCTCTTGAGGGCATGAAGTGACAAAAACTTTCAACATGTCTCCATTAAAGCCCATTGTAATTTCAGGATGATATTTCCTAACAGCAGCAGCCGCACACCTTTAGTTAATCAGCCAAAAAGGCCACATTATTGACCCGAAAGTACACAAAAAGCACACTTCAGATACTCAAGGTCCTTGAGTTCACGCTTTGAAATTTCACCGATATCTGTTACGGTTCTTCAACAAAACGTTCACATGTAAGAGGTTTATCTCTCATTCAGAACAATGGAAACCTTTGATCTCTGGACACCTCGTTAGCTCAAATATAAACACCTGTGTCATGGAACAAGATGATGTCATAACTCCAACTGACATGCTCAGAGCAGCAGACTTCAGATAATGGTTAATGGTCCTGCCCTCAACAGCTCTACGTCAATTATGGGGTGTCATCATATGCCGTTTCCATCCCTTGCCATAAAAGACGATGTCGCTATACATTAACTCCTATGAAAATGTTCAAAAAGTGCTCAAACTTCACATTTGTGCTAACAGTCCAGCCGTGAAGACATCTACGGGACAGTTTTGAGATTTCTTCAAATGCCGTTGCCATGGCAACACAATGCTCGCCATGAAACACGGTTTTCTCATAACTTCAGTGAAAATGCTCCTAACGGCCCAACACTTCACAGGTTTGGTAACGATGCAGCCATCAACGCATCTAAGCGTATTATGGGGTGTCATCAAATGCCGTTGCCATGGCGACAGACCACTCGCCATGAAACACAATGTCGCTGTAAGTCCAATTGACACGGTCCAATCGTCCCCCAATCTTCACTTGTATATCACCGGTCCATGCCTCAACAGCTCTACGCCAAATCTGAGATCTCACCATATGCCGTTTCCATTGAAACGCATCCCTCGCCATAAAAGACGATGTCGCTATAACTCCTATGAAAATGTTCAAAAAGTGCTCAAACTTCACATGTGTGCTAACAGTCCAGCCGTGAAGACATCTACGGGACAGTTTTGAGATTTCTTCAAATGCCGTTGCCATGGTAACACAAGGCTGTAAAAATGATCGATGAGAAACATAAACCTGTTTCTAATACATAAAATATCAGCATTTTCTTAGTGCCTGCTGAAGAATATACAGTATGCCTTTAAGGCAGGGGTCGGCAACCTTTTTGATATGAAGTGCCATTACAAAAAAAAATTGTTATCAGCGTGCCGACGATCGTGATTTATCAACGGAGGGGGGTTGAGGAGCTCGACGCTTGTGAACTGTCAACAGGAGGGCGGGGGGAGCCTCGCTGCGGGGAAGCAGTGTGTGGACCTGTCAGCGCAACTTACATGATGCCAAATTTAAAAAACAAATTTAAATAATTGGTTTAAACGGCATAATAATAAGGACGATCGTCCGTTCTGTGGTTCTCCAGAACACACATGTTATGATATTAGGGTCATGCAGAGTGAGATGAGATCGCTGTCCCTTTAAGAGAGAGAGAGAGGGGTGTGGCGTGTGCATGTGTGTGTGTGTGTGTGTGTGTGTGGATGGTAGAGCGAGAGTGAGCGAGCGTGTGTATGTTTCTGGAAGTGAAACGAGGCAACAGAAAAACAGAGGTCTGTGATGTATTTTGTGAAACAGAAGAACAACTAAATAAATGCAACGGCCTCCCAAGAAGAGCTCGCCTCTCTCCAGTCATTTAAGCTAAAGTGGGTTATTGAACCTGAAGCTTGTTGCTTCTGCCCTGGGAGATGACAGAGAGTCATCCCCCCTGTTTCCTCCACTACGGTCTGGGAGCCGACAGGAAAGTTCAACACACAGATGGCCAGTCCGCCCCTTTGTAGCATATTATTTCGATGAGAGATGAGCAGATCGCCACTGGGCTTTCAACTAAAGACACAGCCACGCAAAAATTGCGACATTTGTACAGCTCCTTATGGGTACTGCAATTTGTGAAGTGCTTTCCTCTGTGGTGAAACGATCAGCACTGCATTACGGAGGAAAGCGGCAGAAAGTCGCCTGGAGTTAAAGAGAGCGGGGCTGCGTTGCGTGCATGGCTTCCTTCTGCAGGTAACGGGGAGTCGCGCCCTGGCGCCGGTCTCGTTCAGGATCGGAAAATAAAATTTCAATATTTTGCACACTTATTCCACTTATTCCTAGTGTGCCACTGGTTACGGTGCCGTGTGCCAATGGTGGCAAGCGTGCCAGGGGTTGCCGACCTCTGCTTTAAGGTATAACTAGAATAATTTACTGAAATACATTTAATTTATTTGCATTTACTTTTTAAATAGCTGTCATGAAGCAGTGTGTGAACCAACCTGACTGTGATTTGTTACTATTTAATATTGTATGTATATATATATATTAATGTTTTTCTATTGTATTCCTTGCTACATTAGCTGTTTACTGTTGATGTTTTTGTTCAGAAATGTTATAAATGTTAAACTAAACCTTTGCACAGCCTTAACATTTGTTTTCGTAAAACTGAAAAGACTTTCTCCTATTTAATCCTCAACGTTTTTATAATATATTATAGTTGCCAATGGCCATGTTGTATGAGCACACACAGGTGAAAGGATCGTTTTTTTCTCCCTCGTTTTACCAGGCTGCAGTTTTCTAATGTTATACCTGCTGCACAAATACATTTCATATTGAGACTAAATATCTAGAAAAATGATTAAGAAACGTAGAGCTAAAATGTCGTGCCATTTGCAACTACCGGAGCACACCCTGACGCGGCAGGCATTCTCCAGCCCAAATCAGCAAAGCTTATGAGTGTGAAGCAACAGTATCTGCTGCCCAGCTGCTTTAGTATGAAACGTACATTCAGGCTTCAGCTCATGAAATCTCTGCAGTATCAGAAGGAAGTAGCCTAATGATAAAAGTGCCACGTCAGAGAACCAGTGCCATTTACGCACGGCCGCTCACTTCGCTAGATCCGCTAAAAAGGACAGCAGGCTGCAGTCTATCCACACAGACACACAATGCTCGGTCATTATTCCATATTCTGCCGTTGTATGCTCTTATTTTCTAAAGGTATCAATGTATTGTGAACCAAAACAAAATGCAGTATAACATTTCATTTCACTCATTGCGGCGTGCCGTGCCGCTTAATTATTTAAATAATATTCAAGCTTCTTATAAGTGAAAATGTTTAAGTGTTGCAGTGGAGTGACGTGACCTGCTTCTGTAAGGTCAATCAGGCTGTGTTGATTTATTCCTTACACTCCAGAGCGTAGAGATACCTCAATTGGCCCTCTTACATGTCACCATTACCAATTATTAGTTCATGTTGGTATGAATTATCTTATTAGGGTCAGTTTATACTGTTCAGATGGACGCAGTTTATGTTTAGCTGAGATTAGTAAAGTTCTGTTTGGTTGACTTCTTCGATGGTTTTAGAACACAGATTTTGCCTGGCGCTCGGATAGTCTACTCACTCGAACATCTCTCCAATTGTATGTCTATGGGTGCTGTGTGGGCATCGGTACATACCTTAGACTTGAAACACCAGTTGCAATCATCCCACCCTTCATTAATGCAATATTGATAACAAGGATCCAGGTACCCTCTTTTTTTATATATTGCCGTTCTAGCCAATTAAGAATTCTCTACCAGGAAATAGGCAGAAAAAGAAGCTAAATCACAAACACCGACTCACAGGACTACTATTATCATGACTAAACACTTTGTGGCAGATTCACAGAAGATAGATTAACCTCCACACGTATTACAAATGACAAGAGGTCTTCTTAAGACTTAAGAGAGCTTAAAAGTATTTGGTTGAAAGATATTTTTGCACTATTTCTGAAGTATGTTATTAAAGCAGCACAGGGTTTGACAAAACCACCACATTATACAAATGAATCTCTTGCATACTGCACCGAATGATTTCCAAAACCAATCATTGGTAGAACCCCCCCAGGGTTGGACCACAGAGTGACAGCCCCCTCTTGTGCGGATCAGCTGGACCTCTGAAGCGATGAATAACAATACTGTGGTTGTTCTTCAGCTGACACTGGGGAAATGTGATTCTGCCAATCCAGCACATGAAACACACAGGAGCAGGAAGTCATTAGGCAGCTGAACAGGGTCCAAGTTGAGAAGTCGGAGGTCATAAAGACATGAATGGCCTGTGCGGAGTGGGCAATATCTGAGGAACCAAAGATACTTCAGAAACCGGCTGTTTTAAAAGCATGAGAAAGTCTTTATTCAGTGCCTTTTATCCTAAGATGACCTGGAAATCTATTTTCATTGTGCGAATAGGGCAAAGAGTGCTGAAACCCTCATACTCATGTTAGTGATCCAAATCCCTAACACAAGCTTTACAGGGAAATCACTGTGAAAGAAACTGCTAAGTACCTTCTCTTATAGTGGATATATTTTTCTTGGAGACAAACAGGGACCAAACCACATATTGAAAGATGGAGGGTGTCAAGAATAAGAACTAGCAAGGAGGAAGAAAACTAAAAGGACGACCTGATGCATGACTCGATAAATATATGCACACACATTACACTAGATCTATTGTGAATAGTTCATTTCTTCGGGCCACCAGTGCCCTTATGGAGAAACTGTTGGAAACTCAGACTCAGATGGTTTCAAAAATAAAGTACTTTACTGGATATTTCACAGTAACAAAACAGAGAACACAAAATCACTCTTTCGAGGAAAACTAAATACTACCATAAGGAGCTTGAAACAAAACAACAAACATGGATCAGGCTTGAAAGTACGCTGGTATGTCGAGTCATGAGAGAAGACGAACTGGCACAGGACAGGTGGAGACTAAGACAATATATACACACAAGGTAAGGGGCACAGGTGGAAACAATCAGGGCGGGGTAAACAATCACAAATGCAGGAGACACATATGGGCGGGGAGCACAGTGACCTGAAACGAGAGGGAGAATTACTTTTCAAAATAAAACAGGAAGGCACAAGACAAAGGGACATGACAAAAGCTAATTTAAAGAATAAAACTTTACAATGATCTTTCGAGACATGACACAGAGGGTATCACGTGTGTAAAAGTTTCCCGGGGTTGGATTCAAACCCCGGTGAGTAACAGGTTATGGGCTGCAAGTTTTACCAGGTAAGCTGTTGGGCGAACCAAATTGTTCAAGTAAAAGCAAAAGTTACAATTTCACAAAATTACAAAAACCTCCTCAAGAAAAAGAAGATAATATTTTCAATAAATTATTCAATATTGTTGTTATTGGCCAGAGATCCAAGTCAAGTCAAAAGTATTTTGTCAAGAGCCTTAGGGTTGGTTGTAAATAGTCACTCCAAGCGCCAAAGTTCACTCTGGCCCAAACTGGAAAGTACATAAACTTAAAGCACTGTCGCTATGTAGCGTAAGATATGTGTTCAATATAGAAAAAGTATGCTTATTAGTGTAGAGCGTCAGATTGGATAAAAGTATATTTTTAGAATAAGTATTACACTGCTTTGCATCGGGTTAGTAATAGCCACTGTGCAACATAAATATTCTAAGAATTGCACTTTGTTTGTTGATTGTGTTTAAGCAATTTCTGTTTAATATAATGTATTCAGTCTACATTAAGTTTGATAAGATCACTTTAAAACACAATACCATATACAATAGTAGCCTGATATTGTGGCCAACCAAGGCACCTGCATTGATATGTAGGGTGCTGCCTGTGATTTGCCCTTTCCAATAACACCGGCATCCAATAAAATATGATTATTCCCAAACAATCTCAGGTAAAAGTCTTTGCAACGTGTAGTTATTGTGGCAATAACATGGGAGCAGCCCATTGTTGTATGAAGTAGGGTAAGCCTATAGGGGAAGCTTAACATGTAAAGCCCAACAGGATTGACTATATATGCCCTTTCTATGCTTCTCTGCTGAATATTTAACAAGAGGTAGCATACCTATTGAAAACCAAGATATATCACCTGGGACATCAAAAAGCAACCAATGTGATTAAAAGGAAATAAATTGGCTATTTTACATTTAAAAATAGCCATTATCTGCCCAATAAGAAGACTCTGTTCATATATAAGAAGTAATCCAGTGATCTCCTTTACTCAGACATTGCTCAGGACTTTTCTTCAGTTAATAAAATAGTGCTTTATGACAGAGCCAGTTGGAAGAAGCTGGAAAGCTGTGACTAATTTACTTTGTGTATTACAACGAACATATAATAATGACTTCTGATCCACTCTTAAAAAGGAATGGACGGCTCTGTTAGTTCATTAAATATTAATCCTACGTGGGATTGATGTCAAAGACGATACGTGTTTGGATTTATTACAGAGGAACTGAAGGGGTAAAAGCATAAAAATATCAATGAATAGAGACTGCAAGCTGACCAGTGGCAAGGCTAAAACCAACTTGACTGCCATAGTTCCAAGGAGGGAGAATTATTACTTTGTTTTTCCCATTAAAAAATGAATTTCATTATCATGGTTCTTGACACCACATTTAAGTGTGCTAACCGATGGCCATTTGGCTTCAGAACCTACAGTACCTGCCCCCCTTTTCTCCGAAGAGAAAAAAAGGAGGGAAAAAATCCCAATAGCTCAAGCTAGCAGTGGCTAAAATCGAAATATAATCGAGGTAATCCTGGTTTTGACCCTCTCCCAGTCAGCGGGCTCAATGTATTTCTGTCACAGGTGATTGAGTAGGGGGTTCCTGTTGATATGGCGAGCCCTTCCCTTCCAAGCACACTAGCTGAGGTATTTCTTTTGTCACAATCACATTTTTTCTTAAAAGATGAAAAAGCAAAGACCAATAAAGGCTGTGGCACTGTGCTCCTATTGTGTTTGGACATTATAAAAGTATTCAGAGAAATTCAGAGGGGACAATTAAACCGTTACTGCTGGGAAAATCAATCCATTAAGTGACAAATATCAAGAAAATAAATGTTGTTCACGAACGGACATGGATGACTCACTTCCAGTAAATTGTGATTCAGTATTCCTCTGGCCTTCACTGTGTTGAACGATGCATGATTATACTTCAGCACACGCCAGGCAATTCTCAAGAGATCTCTGCATGCATTCTATCATCAGTCCTCGCTTTATCGCAGCAGATTGCTGACTGTAATTTGTTCCTCTTTTATGTGCTTTTGAGTTCTATAAGCGTCCACCTGGGTATTGTATTCTGTCAATATGACTCATTCCCTCAGCTCTTCAATAGGTTTGATCCATGTTGAAGTAAATCCGCAGGGGCTTAAATTGCTTGGATATAGCAGGTAAAGACCAGCAATGAACTGTATGCAGGCACACACAGGAAGCTGTACTCTGGGAGCCTGAAGGCACCATTGTAGTCAAGTGATGCAAAGATTTATGTAAAAAACAAGGATTTGGCACACAGGGATTTTGAAGAGCATTATACACTGGAGGAGTAAATATAAATGAAGGACGTACAGTGAATATAAATACCGATGAGTCTTTCAGGACTTATTCAAGGACCACTTGCACAATAGATTCATTCATAAGTGGCATGTTTTCAAATAACTCATTCACAAATTCTTATAATAAGAATGTTCTTATTGGCAAAAATAAAACTTCTTAGTGGTCTTGTTCTTTAGAGTTGTGTTCAAATACTCTATTTAATTCCAAAATGTGCCTACTTGTATATGTTGGGCAATTTGCACAATTAGCACACATTAGGTCAATTTGCCTTTATATACCATTATAACCTCTGTGAACAATAGTTGAAAAAAAAATGTCCTTTTGTGCTCTCTACATCCGATGGTCGCAACACTTCTCATGGGAGTGAGTAGTGTTGCATGTCCTTATGTATCTGTATGATGTGATGTGTGGGTCTTGCTGACGTTTCACCCCTTTTTCTTGTTTTAATATGTTTATATATGTACATGTATCTTTTGTTTATCTTATATTATAGAATAATAATGTTCTTTTTCATGTCTATAAGGTATACAGAACTTCTTGGGCATGAATCGTGCCTTATAGTAACAATTAATTTTTGTGTATGTGTGCGCTTGCATGTGATTGTATGATATTTATCTTGGTTAGTGTCAGAGTGGAACAAAAGCTCATATTTCCTCCTGGTCACTTTTTGACAACATTAGGGACTTGCACAGGGCCAAAAAAAAAAATCGGAATATTCAAAGAGCACACACACACGCGCGCACACACACACACACACACACACACACACACACACACACACACACACACACACACACACACACACACACACACACACACACACACACACACACACACACACACACACACACACACACACACACACACACACACACACACACACTCAGCTTTGGTCTTGCCTTCTTGCAGCTCTCAGTAACTGTGAGTCACAGAGGAGGCAGGCAGAACTGTCTTTACACAAGCTGCTTAGGATGTTATATTAAACTGCCTGTGTGTGTGTGTGTGTGTGTGTGTGTGTGTGTGTGTGTGTGTGTGTGTGTGTGTGTGTGTGTGTGTGTGTGTGTGTGCGTGTGTGTGTGTGCATAAGTGTATGTATGTTAGTGGGCGAGAGACGTTGGCTTTTTGCGTCATGATGAGGCGCGTGAGAGATGTGTGAAAGCGTATAGCAAACATGAATGTGCTCGCCTGCTGTACAGTAGTGTATGAAGATGTCAAGGGGAAAAGAAAATCACTCCCCCAGAGCTCATTACTCGGGATTAGAAACCGACAATACCTATATATAAGATGCCTTCAAGTCATTGTTCTGAATTCAGAATACACTTCAAATAGACTCCAACATGCTTCTTCCTTACATGTTGCTCATCCTTTGGCTCTGACCGTGGTGACCTTCATGGAATCATTCTTCTTTCATGCTTTAAACAACAGCAAATAAAATGCTGTTATGGAGAGTACCTCTGACTATATTGTCTTCTGCTATCAGTTGGTATCATCTTTTCGTCTTTCACTGCCTTTGAAAGGAAGACTTGGTGTGGTATTCCCAGGAGGTATGACATCACTTTGTATTGTATGTTGTACACATTCAAATGAAGATGTTTTAAATGGAGGATGAAAGGATTCTGACAACAATGACACACATCTCAGATATCATTTGGCTAGAGGCTTACAGCTTCTTTGCTTTGATTCTAACTGTCCTACATAATGTTTTTGTCTTCCTTTCATTTAATTAAACCACATATAAATGATTGCAACACTATGCAGTTGATGTTAAATTGCAATATGTGTCCGTGTCTGTCTACCTCTCAAATCAAATAGGTTTGCAGGGTGCTAACAAACTCTATTGCCGATGCTTTATTGGAGAAAACTGAAAATACCTTGTTTCTTTTGTTTGTTTCATAAATTAAAAGTGAAACTGGAAATTCTAGAAACACACTTATTCACAAAGATAGATGATTACATCGATATAACTCTCATATCTGTCGAATGAATATGAAGGGGACAGCCAGGGGGTGGTTAGCTTATCTTAGCTAATATTAGCGTAAAGTCTTTATGTAGGGGGGAAATGACTAGCCTCCTTTCTTAAAGTGCACATATCATGCTATTTTTAGGCAATAGCATAGGTCTCAGATATATACAAATATATAAAAAACACGTCTATGAAGTGTTTTGCTAAAAATACCAAACAGATCACCCATTCTAGCCATGCCTCATATCCCTATATTTCACTTCCTGTTTCAAAAGTGCTGATTTTGGGAAAAAAGCTTTAAAAAAATAAAAATGTGATAAAAAATAAAAAAGGAGGGGGCTGAGCTCATGCGGGACCCGGCAGCTACTGTCTAAACTAAATACTGCCGTGATGAAACGCCATATCATGGATTATCAAGGATTATTTCTAAAACAGTATGGAGCTCAAATGCTTTCTCTCTTGCCGGTTATACCACAAAGTGAGTTCCTTTTTATTTCCTACTTCTTCACACACATGCTCTTCAGTACAGGTTAGCTCTGAGTGTTAGCAATGCTAATGTAAACACCGACCATATTACGTCGAAAACAGTCGGGCATTGTTTCTGATAGTGCCGTGGGTCCACATTTCCGATATTACGTCATATCGGACGCAAATCTGGATCAGCTCCGTTGTACCCCCGTTTTTAGAGATTTGGGTACGGAGGAAAAGAGAGAGGGTTTTATGTTCTGACGCTGCGTGAGTTCCCCGACACACCGGGGACACATATTTATGTAAAAAAGACATAAAAAAGTGCATTTTGCATGATAGGTGTCACGGCCCAAACTGTGTCCCTGTGTGTCCCTGTTTGTTCCCCTGTGTGTGTGTGGAGGGGGTGTGGTTTCCCTTGCAGGCAGCAGCCTGATTGCACTCACCTGGCCGACCGGCTCAGCTGTCCCTCATCAATCCAATCAAGACACAGCATATCTACTCCAGTCTCCCAGCAACTCACCGCCAGATTGTTTTCTACACCAGTGGTATTGCATCCTCCTGGCTGCTCATTTCAGTTATCCTGTCTGCGTGTTATTCTGTACTTTTTGTAATTAGTTTCTCCTTGTACTTCCAGTACGATCCCTCAGCCATCGGCCACCAGAGCTTCCAGCCAACCTGCCTGCTTCTTCCTTCACCATACCTGCCTGCCCTGTTCTCAGTCCAGCCTGAACTGCCTACCTCCACTCCGGACCTCCATAGTCTCCAAACCCGCCTGAGTCTCAGAACAATAAACCTTTTAAACATCTCCAGTCATTGCCTGCGCCTGGGTCCTGTTTAAAACATAATCCTAACAGAACAATCTGGCCACCATGGACCCAGCAGGCTCGGACCCAATTCGTGAGGCTCTCTCCAACCAAGGCGTCCTCGTGGGCCGGCATGACCAGATGCTCAGAGAGGTTATGGATAACCTTGCATCACTAGCTGCCAACGTAGCACAGATGGGACATCACCTCAACCTGGTTTCAACTCATCTTGCTCCGCCTGCTCCTGAAGATCCAGCTCCCCCACAAGAGTTAGCACCGGTTCCAGCCCAGCCCGCTCTCCCTTCACGTGAGCCTAATATTCCCACTCCAGAGCGGTACGCAGGTGCCTTAGGGACATGTAAGTCTTTCATAATGCAGTGTTCTCTTGTGTTTGAGCAGCAGCCGTCTACTTATGCTAACGACAGAGCTAAGATTTGTTATATGATAGGTTTACTTACAGGTAGCGCCCTAGCCTGGGCATCAGCTGTATGGGAGAGTCAGTCCAACCTTTGTAATTCTTATCCAGAGTTTGTAGAGGAAATGAAGAAAGTATTCCACCACCCCGTCAGCGGTAGGGACGCTACTAAACGCCTCCTCTCACTGCGACAGGGCTCCCGTAGTGTAGCCGAATACTCAGTGGAATTTAGGACCTTAGCTGCAGAGGCGGGTTGGAATGACACAGCGCTTCAAGGGGTTTTTCAAACAGGGCTAACTGATTCGGTTAAGGATGAGTTAGCAGTGAGGGACGAATCAGCTAACTTGGATGAGTTGGTCTCTCTAGCCATAAGACTGGATAATCGCCTTAGGGAGCGCCGTAGGGAAAGAGCCAGCCGATCTCCTGGGTCACTCCACTCTCGCCCTGTCTCGTCTCCTCTCGCAAGATTCGGGTCGGAAACTTTCCCAAGTCCCAGTGCCCCATCTGAAGTCTTTTCTCCTCTCCTGTCTTCAGAGGAACCGATGCAGCTAGGCAGAGCCCGACTCACTCCCCAAGAACGTCTCCGGAGAATAAGAGAAGGACTTTGTGTCTACTGTGCTCACTCCGGTCATTTCGTGGACACATGCCCCCAGCGCCCAAAAGAGGGTGCTCGCCAGTAAAGGTGGGGATACTGGTGAGCAAGGCTGTTTCTTCCTCAACCCCCCAGACCCGCAAGCCACTTGAAGCCACACTGTTGTTAAACCAACAGTCTCTCTCTCTGCCTGTCCTACTGGACTCTGGGGCTGATGAGAGCTTTTTGGATGCCCAACTGGTTGCCTCAGCCGGCATCTCAACTCAACCTCTGACAGCTCCTCTCAATGCTCGAGGTCTGAATGGGAAGCTCCTGGCACACGTTACCCATGTCACCGAACCCCTACATCTCGTCCTGTCCGGTAATCACCATGAAATGATTCAGTTCCACGTCATGTCCTCCCCTCACACACCCCTAGTTCTGGGCCAGCCATGGTTAAGACTGCATAACCCCCACATAGACTGGTCGGAGAATCAAGTAAGGAGTTGGAGTACCTTTTGTCACTCTTCATGCCTGCGGTCTGCAATTCCCCCAGCAGAGGTCGGTATTCCCCCAGTTCAGCAGGAGCCACTCAACTTGTCCGCTGTCCCTCCGGTTTATCATAGCCTGGGAGAGGTTTTCAGCAAGCAGCGAGCCCTTTTTCTGCCCCCTCATCGCCCTTACGACTGCACAATAGATCTTCTTCCTGGGGCATCTCTCCCATCCAGTCGCCTGTTTAACTTGTCCCGAACTGAGCGTGAGGCCATGGAGACATACATCAAAGACTCACTCGCTGCTGGCATCATAAGACCCTCTTCTTCCCCCGTCGGAGCAGGCTTCTTCTTTGTATCCAAGAAAGACCGCTCCCTGCGCCCCTGCATTGACTACCGGGGCCTTAACAACATCACCATCAAGAACAAGTATCCACTGCCCCTCATCAATTCAGCCTTCGAACCCCTACAGAAGGCCACCATTTTCTCGAAACTCGACCTCAGGAATGCTTACCACCTGGTCCGCATACGTCAAGGAGACGAGTGGAAGACCGCATTCAACACCCCACTAGGCCATTTCGAGTATCTAGTGATGCCCTTTGGACTCACTAATGCCCCAGCTGTCTTCCAGGCTCTTGTGAACGATGTCCTCCGTGACTTCCTGAACCGTTCAGTATTTGTGTATCTGGATGATATTCTGATATTCTCACAGACCATGGAGGAACACACCCAACATGTGCAGCAGGTTCTACAAAGGCTCCTCGAGAACAAGCTGTTTGTCAAAGTAGAGAAATGCAAATTTCACGTGGATTCAGTGGACTTCCTGGGCTACATCATTGAGCAAGGTCAGGTGAGAACAGACCCAGAGAAGGTACAAGCAGTGGCACAATGGCCCAAACCTTCCACCAGGAAGCAGCTCCAACGTTTTTTGGGCTTTGCAAATTTCTATCGCCGGTTCATCAGAGACTACAGTCGTGTTGCCGGTCCTCTCAACCAACTCACCTCCCCAGCAATCCCCTTCTCATGGACTACTCAGGCTGAGGCTGCCTTCTCTGAGCTGAAGAGACGTTTCACCTCGGCTCCTATTCTTATGAATCCTGACCCATCTCTTCAGTTTATTGTTGAGGTTGATGCATCCAACACCGGTGTGGGGGCTGTTCTATCACAACGCTCAGTCTCCGATCAAAAGCTTCACCCTTGTGCTTTTTTTTCCCGACGACTGACAACCTCTGAGCGCAACTATGATGTTGGCAACAGGGAGCTGCTTGCTGTAAAGCTTGCGCTGGAAGAATGGAGGCACTGGCTGGAAGGCTGTGAACATCCATTCATTGTGTGGACAGACCACAGGAACCTGGTCTACATACAAACTGCCAAACGACTAAACTCCCGTCAGGCACGCTGGGCATTGTTTTTTGGCAGGTTCAACTTCACCCTTACCTACCGACCTGGTTCTAAAAAACCTTAAACCTGACGCATTGTCCCGGCAGTTTGCAGTGGATCAGGACCCCATAGTTCCTGACACCATAATCCCTGCTACCAGAGTGGTGGGCGCTGTGACATGGGAGATTGAGAACTCAGTGAGGAATGCACAGAGAGACCAGCCAGATCCAGGAAATGGTCCAGATAACCGTTTGTTTGTACCTGACTCTGTCTGCTCACAGGTTCTCCTATGGACCCATGCTTCCCGCTTTGCCTGCCACCCGGGTGTGAATCGGACCCTGTCCCTCCTGAGACGACACTTCTGGTGGCCTTCCATGGAAGCGGACTCTCGAGCCTTTGTGCTGGCCTGCACTGTCTGCGCCCGTAGCAAGTCTTCACACCAGGCTCCTATCGGTCTACTCCAGCCTCTCCCAGTCCCTAGTCGTCCCTGGAGTCACATCGGCCTAGACTTTGTTACCGGCCTCCCGGTTTCACAGGGTAACTCAACCATTCTCACTATTGTCGATCGCTTTTCCAAAGCGGTTCATTTTGTGCCTCTTCCTAAACTCCCCACAGCCTCTGGAACTGCTGACCTCCTAGTCAATCATGTGGTCCGGCTTCATGGCATTCCAACAGACATTGTTTCCGACCGAGGGCCACAGTTCATATCTCAGGTATGGAAAGCATTCTGTCGAGCACTTGGAGCATCTGTCAGTCTCTCCTCAGGCTATCATCCGCAGACTAACGGGCAGGCCGAAAGAGCCAATCAGGACCTTGGAGCTGCACTTCGCTGTGTCACCTCCCGGAATCCCACCTCCTGGAGTTTACATCTGCCCTGGATTGAATACGCTCATAACTCACTGTCTAGTGCTGCCACCGGTATGTCCCCATTTGAATGTTCTCGTGGATATCAACCCCCTTTGTTCCCAGCCCAAGAGGACGAGATCGCAGTTCCCTCTGTCCAAGCCCATCTCCGTCGTTGTCGGAGGATCTGGAAGGATGCCCGCTCTGCCCTTCTCCGCTCCGCTGAACGCAATCGGCATATTGCAAACCGCTACCGGACCGCAGCTCCCCAGTTCCAACCAGGTCAGAAAGTTTGGCTTTCATCTAAAAATATTTCTTTACAAGCTGAGTCTAAGAAGTTGAAACCACGCTTCATTGGTCCCTATGTGATCGAGCGCATAATCAATCCATCTGCTGTTAGACTCAAGCTGCCTCCCTCCATGAGAATTCACCCTACCTTTCATGTGTCCCAGTTGAAACCAGTGTTTTCCAGCCCTTTGTGCCCTCCAGCCATCTCCCCTCCACCCACCCTTGTTATTGATGACCACCCGGCCTACACGGTCCGGCGGCTGTTGGACATTCGCCGCCGGGGCCGTGGGTACCAGTATCTGGTCGATTGGGAGGGTTATGGTCCTGAGGAGAGGAGCTGGGTGTCCCGCAAGCTCATTCTAGGTCCCTCTCTCATTCGGGACTTTCACAGAGACCACCCAGACAAGCCTGGTGGTTCGCCTGGAGGCTCCCGTTGAGGGGGGGGGTACTGTCACGGCCCAAACTGTGTCCCTGTGTGTCCCTGTTTGTTCCCCTGTGTGTGTGTGGAGGGGGTGTGGTTTCCCTTGCAGGCAGCAGCCTGATTGCACTCACCTGGCCGACCGGCTCAGCTGTCCCTCATCAATCCAATCAAGACACAGCATATCTACTCCAGTCTCCCAGCAACTCACCGCCAGATTGTTTTCTACACCAGTGGTATTGCATCCTCCTGGCTGCTCATTTCAGTTATCCTGTCTGCGTGTTATTCTGTACTTTTTGTAATTAGTTTCTCCTTGTACTTCCAGTACGATCCCTCAGCCATCGGCCACCAGAGCTTCCAGCCAACCTGCCTGCTTCTTCCTTCACCATACCTGCCTGCCCTGTTCTCAGTCCAGCCTGAACTGCCTACCTCCACTCCGGACCTCCATAGTCTCCAAACCCGCCTGAGTCTCAGAACAATAAACCTTTTAAACATCTCCAGTCATTGCCTGCGCCTGGGTCCTGTTTAAAACATAATCCTAACAATAGGTCCCCTTTAAGTTTTTCTTTTATCAGTTTTTTGTTCCGTCCAGGCTTTGCTAAGCTAACCATTTAGCATCACAATTACCAAATGGAAGAGCGGTATAGGCTCATCATAAATGGTATCAGTGATTTTAGAAGGAAATAAAAACAACTGGTTTCATTTCGTTTTTTTCATAAATTATAAGGGGAACCAGGCTTAAAAGAATATTTTGACATTTTGGAAACACTGTTAGTCACTTTATGGATGGAAACGTAATGACTAAATCAATAAAGCCTATCTGTATAATAAATATTAACGTCAGGACAGTGTTCAAATCTGGATCAGTTTTTATCAGATCCGTTGCAGCCCCTTTTTTAGAGATTTGGGTATGGAGGAAAATAGAGAGGGTTGTGTTTTCTGACACTTGGTGAGTTCCCTGGAACACCGGGGACACATATTCATGTATAAAAGACGTACAAAAGTGCATTTTGCATGATAGGTCCCCTTTAAAATTAATTGGCCATCGGAATGTGTGGAGGAAGCCTCCCAAGGGGGATGGTCACATTCCACAGCTCTCTCCCCCCCCCCCTCCTGTGATCTCCCAACCCCCAGTCTGTAGGTTTGTGATTAGGACACATCCTGGGGATTGTGTTTACAAACATTTACCTTTCCGTTCACCATCCCCCTATGTTGATTTTTGACTTTGTTTAGAGCAGTGAATTCTCTTCCTCTCTGCAGCAGTGAGCTAAGCGCTGTCAGACCGGACCTAACCGTAACCCTGAAAAGTATTATCATCTGAAATTAATCATTATGTTATTAGTATTAAATACATATAAGTATTTGTACAACTTGTATTTAGAAATACTCTGTTGTAATAATTAATGTGGCATCTGCTATAATGGGGTTAATGTATGATATTACTTAAAGGTAGGGTAGGTAAGTTTGAGAAACCGGCTCAAGATACACTTTTTGTTATATTCCATGGAATGCTCTTAACATCCCGATAGCAATGAATATCTTAAGTGCTTTGACAAAAAATCCATACAAAAATGTCATCTGTGGAAGCCGTAGTACTGTAAAAAGCACGACCAATCATCTGAGCCGGCCCGGCTAAAATGACTGGATGGCCTACCTGCCTGTCAGCCTTCCATCTGTGCACAAACTTATCTCGTGCCCTCATTGGTCATGTGCGCGTTCGTGTGTGTTGGAGGAGGGGCTCTATAAGGAAGTGGCAGATTTTCGAAGCCGGTTTCTCAAACTTACCTACCCTACCTTTAATAATACAATACACTATATAATATATGATATGATAATTACATTTTAATTTGATTCATTTCTTATTTCATAGTTTCTCATTATTATTATTTTTATTTTTATCGCTGATCTTATTTTTGATTTTATTAATCTGTGTGAATCTGTGCTGTACTGTTTTTCACTCTCACCCTGTTGCTGTTTGAACTACTGAATTGCCCCACGGGATTATTAAAGGTCCATCTTATCTTATCTTATCTTAATGTATAAGTTGATTTACTTCGATCTACTGTACTGTGTAAAAACACCACAACAATATTACAAAAAATATACTGCATAAAGCAAACTATTGTAAAGGTAAAAGTATGAGCATAAAAAATAAAGAAGTGTAAACATTTACATTATTATGATTATTTAATATATAAAGACTATATATTATTGAATTACAATTAAGATAATAAGATTAGATATACTTTATTTGATCTAAAATATTGATGTTTTTATGTTCGTTATAGCAGCCTGTGAAAACCATAACAAATAAGTGATTAAATGCTACAGTATTCAGCAACACAACTGCAGAGCTGCAACATTGCAAACAGACTAAGGTCTACAACACCAAGTTGTATTTGTGAATGAAGCGCCATCTCATGGTTAAATCCTGTAATTGAACTAATGGGGAAATTTGGCAACGCCCTCTAGCAATTTGGCAACGCCCCCAGCCACTGAGACCCGCTGGGTTTTTGGTTGGGACACACCCATTGGAGTCCTATCTGGAGTGCTACATCTGTAAATCCATCTAAACATTACCATTGGTGAATGAGAGTGATGCGCAGCCAGCATGCCCAAAACCGGAAGCTCTCTTACACTCTATATGAAAAGTACGTTTATTGACATAAATGTTATGATGGATTATCAGTAATCATTTCAAAGTGACACAGAGACATTGGATTAACCTTCTGCAGCGTTTATATGCGTTTTAATGCCCTTGAACACAACTTTTGATCAGAAAACAGCAAAGGTAAGACGTATTTGCCGCTTTGGCCACGTAAAGTGAAGTTGTGTGTTGTCTTTGCTTGCCTTCGCTGCCCTGAGTTTTGTGATTATACTTATACCATTGGAATCTGTGGAATCTCAGCTTTCATATGATATCTAGTTTGTGCAGATCCGATGAAGTATAAAAGATCGCTAACGTGAGTTATGTGCTAAGTGCGTTGGCACTCTCTCGCTTAGTGCTAATTCAGACGCTCGGCGTTAGAGTTGTGTTTTGTTTCGGTAAAAATTGTTCATATCGTCAGTTAGCTGAGTTTCCTCCCGTTAAGTGGGTATGACACATTAATAGGTTGTTAAATGTTAAGAAGCCCTGAGACACAGTTTCGTGAATATTGTTGTGTTTTGCACACCGGTAGCATGGGGTTTAACAGGTTAAAGAAAAACAAATTATGGAAGCAAATAATGTACTGTTATGTAACTATTTGTTTAAATCCAGATGAGGAAATGTACAGCCTCACCAACAGTAGTTTAAAAATATACATCCTGAATGAATATAGTGTACATAACTGATACTAACAGGAGTACGGCTTTTCTGAGACTTGCTGTGTTCTTAAAAGCTACAGTATTGTAATTTGTGAAGGTGTTCAGCACCTTTGTATCCTATTGAAGGGAAATAGAAAACCTGTCTGTAGACTACAGTTATTTGCAATGAACAATCAAGTCCTGTGCTTTTATTTCTTCTGTCTTCTTGTTTGCAATACATTGGTTGTTACTGTAGGGTGCTTGTTAGTGGTATATGTTGAATTGCAAATCGCTGCAAAGAAAATAACAGTGGGATCCAGGCTATGATCAAAACATCCATGTTTGCATCTCCCACTCTATTCTGCCTGATTCTCATTCAGGGTCACAGACAGAGAGAGGCAGCAATTCTATGGGCCCAGAACAGTCTCATAATACACACATGCACACAGAGAGATTCACACTTGTATTTCATGATCCGCAAAAGGATTCACACTTGTATTTCCGGATCCACACTTGTGTTTTTCAATGCACACACAAATGTGTTCCGTTTCATATACATGTAAATAAAATCCAAACACAGAAAAAAGTTTTACATATGTATTTTTGATCCACACTTATTTGTTTTCCGTTTAAAACCTCTGCACCTACAAACACAAACCGCTTTCTGTGCATGGATCGCTGTGCATTCGTGTGTGGTTTTTTTGAGACTCCCCTGACGGTCACCCGATTCGTACTTGTAATTTATTTTATCTATAGCCAATCAGATGTCTCCTCCAGTCTAAGCCAATCACATGAGCGCGCCCCCACGAGGGTATGATTTATTGCGTTCATGACGTAGCGCTTCATTTACGCATTTTGCGCTGTCTGGACTCCGGAGCTGACGTTCTTATTATACATCCATGGAGCTGACAGGTCAACTTCAACATGGCGTCTAGCACAAGTGTAAGTGATACGTGTCTCGGCGTGAATGATTAAATATGTTTTAGGTATGAATTCTTGTTATGTTAGTGATGTGTTAGCATGGAAGTAATATGGGTGGCATGTAATGCTAGCGTTTGCTGGCAAGTTAGCTATATAATAATAGACTACCTAGGATTATAACCTTACATAGAAAATGTCATTAGTCATAAATGTCTTTAACTTCTTTCATTTTCTTGCTTTCTTTTTTAAGGACAGCTTAGAAAGAATGAATCCAAAGTTTCCTGCTCAAATTATTATTCAAAATATATTCCATTGTGTTTAATGATGGGGTGGAATTTAACATTTAGAGCTGACGTTAAATAGGATTAACCGGTGTTGGTAAACAAACGGTCGAACGTTGAGCACTGTTGGTCATATTTTATCTATCTTTTCTATTCTTTTCCCCCCAGGAATCAGTAAAGCGTGAAATCCTTCAGAGACTTCAAGATCGACTGACATACATCTTGGATGGGACACCTGTTGATCTCGAAGGGCTACAGTTTGCGTGCAGTCAGGCTTTTGTTATATTGAGTGCACTGGGTGACATTGTTGATTTAGGGAATAATATACAGTCTGCACTTGCAGACCTGAATAGAGAGAGATAATCAACAGACATTTGTAACCCTTGAGTTGCAAAAATGTTGTGGGCGTCCACGATTGAATGTGTCAGTAGAGGCTCTGAGCCTCTGACACATCTGGTTGAACTGGGACTGCCATCGAGTTGCATCGCCAGACTCCTGGGTGTGTCTAGAGAATGCTGATACAGCATTCCAACTATATGTTATTCTACAGACAACATTTTTATTATTCCGCCGGAATTTTGCACCTCTTCTCCTCCTGCATTGAACATCGCAGAAACTCCGTTCAAACATCAAAACGTTCAGCTCGGTCGGGAATCGATGGCTATTACTTTTCTCATTCATAAGATGCCCAGGAATTCTACAAGCGTCGGGTAGCCAAGGAGTGATAAAACGACTCTGACTGGTGACACTCGCATCGAGAGAAAAGGACCATACAAGCACAGCATTTAACGAACTGGACTTTACATGAACATTGTGACTTGTTCACATGGTCTCTCTCTTACCATCCGACATGGGATCCCGCTTTCAGGTATAGGCAAAATTATTTTCTTGCCTGCTTTTCTTTCTTACATTATACAAGTTGGAATTTGTTAGGCTTTAACTAGTTCATAGTTGTTTCGATTTATTCTAGCCGCACAAATCAAAACAATGCGTGTAATAGCCTATATTATGTTTGCTTTTGGACTGATTCTAACAAAATAACCATAACCATAACCACAATGCAGCAGTGTTAATTTTGGCAGCTGTTTTTGATTTAGTCTTAGTCTTAGTCTTTAGACGAAAATGGTTATTAGTTTTAGTCACATTTTAGTCATTTGTATCCTTCATAGTTTTAGTCTAGTTTTAGTCGACGAAAACTCAAAACGTTTTAGTCTAGTTTTAGTCGATGAAAAATTACATTTTAGTCAACTTTTAGTCAAAATGTTTTCTCTCTTTAAACCAATTCAGTTAGGCAAATACAGGTATCAAGGTGACAGCATCAAGTGTTGAAATTCGTAAAGCAACATTTCACTCTCTTAACACTTTACTTGTGTAATATCTAGGGATGGGTATCGTTAAGGTTTTCTACGGTACTACTAGTCTTATCAATACTGCTTATCGATCCGGTACTTTAACGGTATTCTTGTATTTACTTTTTGTTATTTTTTAAAGGAAAAAACTAACAAATTGTTAACCGAATTAATTGCTTTATTTAAATGTGAAATAAATGAAATATATATAATTATGTTAAAATATTGTACTGTACTTGAGTAAAATGTTGAGGTACTTGTACTTTACTGGAGTATTTAAATGTTTTGCTACTGTGTACTTCTACTCCACTACAGTTATTGAATACCTTTAGTTACTTTACAGATGTGGATGAATGATGTGAAATATAATCAAGTGTTAACTCAGACTTTAGTAAATTCACAAGCTACCCTGCAGTATACAAAGTCCTTCAAACTAGCTGCACCTTTACTAGCTTTGAGAACACTTTAATGATCAATCATTATAAAACATATCATATATATTATTCTGAAATGGACCAATCTGCACAATGACTACTTTTACTGTCGCTACTTTAAATATATTTTGATGATCATACTTTGACTTGAGGAACTCTTCCTACACTATAGTATTTTTTTACTTAGCTACAAGATCTGAGTACTTCTCCCACCTCTGCACACCTGATGTGATAACGTTACTCGTAATTGGGGCAACAGAGCTACGAGTTAAGGAAGTCGAAAATTGTGCATTTCTCCGACTGAATATGACGCCTTTTGGCCGGCTGTTTGGACAGACTACTCTACTCGTGTCAACGCGCTAACGCGAAAACATGGCAAACGAGCTTTGTCCACATCGAGTCTTGTAGAGTGTCTCTATACTCTCTGAACGCTCCGTCCCCGGCAGATCTCTGCCGCTGCAGCGTGTCTGTTAGGCCCCGCCCCCCGCACACAGAGAGAGAGGGAGATCGCTCTTCTGGAGTGAAGAGAGCGGAAATAATGATATTGCAAGTTAGAAATGTAAGATGCATTTTGACAGACAAGACGGACACTTGGGGGGAAATACCCTACATTTTGAATGTCCGATAGTCCACCATTAACACCTTAGTCCCGTCTCGTCTCGTCAACGAAAACTAAATATACATTTCGTCAAATTTTCGTTATCAAGAATCTATTTTTAGCTCGTCATCGTCTCGTCTTAGTCATGTAAAAAAGGTCGTTGACGAACATTTTTCGTTATAGTTTTCGTTGACGAAATTAACACTGCAATGCAGTTTGGCAAAGCGTGACGTCACCCCATTCAAAGTGAATGGGCAGAAGTGTTGAAGCTTCAACGCATGCCACCGTGTGGACGGGCCGTAACGGAGATATGGTGAGCCTGCAGTTTGCCTCAATTGGGGACGCAAACATAGGCATTGTTTATGTTATGTTTTGGGGTAATTTGGGACTCTGTTTGGGGTATTAGGGTACTGGGGGTGTGCATCCCGGGGTTTCAAAGTCGTTTTCGCCGTTTTAAGTTTGGGGTATTAGGGTACTGGGGGTGTGCATCCCGGGGTTTCAAAGTCGTTTTCGCCGTTTTAATTGTTTGTTTTCAACATTTTACTATACATTTATAAGTGGAGGTACTTTTTTATTTGCTTTACGTGTTTCTCCCAGTAAGTGTTGGGCTGGTGTGTGGCAGAACATAAATATATATAATATTCATAAATATTACTAATAATTTTCATAGATTATGAACAGGACACAGATTAGTAGTCAGGCTGCAGTACAAGATTAATTTCATGGAATGTCAAGGGTTTGAATGGACCTGTTAAACGAACTAGAATATTTGCACATCTTAAACTTTTAAAGTGGGAAATTGCCTTCTTGCAAGAAACACACTTGATCACATCAGACTTAAAAAATCGTGGATTGGCCAAGTTTTTCATTCAGACTTTAATTCTAGATCACGTGGCACAGCAATCCTAATTCATAAGAACACACTATTCAAAGCCACAGACATTATATCTGACCCACACGGCCGTTTTATCATTGTCTCTGGGTCCCTCTACCATAAACCAGTGCTATTGGTTAATGTGTATGCACCTAATTGGGACGATGAGAAATTCATGTAAAAAGTAATTTCATCTATGCCTAACCTAAATTCACGCTGCCTAATTTTTGGAGGAGATCTAAACTGCGTAATTAATCCTTCCTTAGACCGTTCTAACCCAAAGTAAAAAAGAAAAATCCACATTTTTTTTCCGCACGTCCACCATTCGTATAGCAGAATCGATTACTTTTTCATAGATAGTGCATTACTTCACTTTGTCAAAAACGTAGAATATTCAACCATAATTGAATCTGACCATGCCCCAGTAATATTAGATCTGTCCTTCCCACTTAACTATTCTGACTGTGCTCCATGGAGACTTGATACCACACTACTAACAGATAAAGAATTCTGCCAAATGATTTCAACTGCCATCGATAATTTCTTGGAAACCAATAAGGACGATACTGTTTCTCCCTCCCTGCTCTGGCAGACCCTCAAAGTGGTAATTAGGGGGGATATTATCGCATACACATCCAGGGTGAACAAGGCCCGGAGGCAGGAGCAGGAACAGCTTCTCAACTCAATAATTGACATAGATCATCAATACTCTGCCTCTCCCACTCCGGAACTTTACAAAACTAAGCTGAATCTCAAAGCCAAATATGAATTATTATCGTCTGATAAGACAGAACGTATGTTGCTGAAATCACGAGGTCTTGTTTATGAACATGGGGAAAAGGCTGGTAGAATGTTAGCGCATCAATTAAAATTAAGTCCTCTGACCAACAGATTCCACAAATTAAAAGAGAAAACGGGGAGATTACAACTGACCCCCTCAAAATCAATTAGACTTTCAGGGCATTTTATTCAAAATTATACACCTCTGAGGCACCCAACGATGATACCAATATGCGAAATTTCTTCCTAAATTTAAATGCCCCTGTTATCAACCATGTTCATAAGGTAGAATTAGAACAACCTTTTCTACACACCGACATTTCGAACGCCATCACAGCTATGCAAAGTGGTAAGGCTCCGGGCCCTGATGGATACCCCATTGAATTCTAAAAAAAAGTCAACCAAATTGACCACACTTATCTTAGAAATGTTTATTGATTCAATGGATAATGGGGCCCTGCCACAGACACTAACAGAGGCATCCATAACACTTTTACCGAAACTGGGGAAGGACAGAACAGAGTGTGGATCGTATCGCCCCATCTCGTTGTTAAATAGCGATCGCCCGGTGTCTAGAGTCCGTCACAGATTAGGTGATCTCTCCTGATCAAACTGGCTTCATGTTGGGTCGCCACTCATTCTCTTTAGGGCGGGCCATACTATTTATTTTTTGTAAATTGATCGAGAGGGGTGTTCAAATAACGTATTTTGGCGTGTAGAATACAAATCTGAAAAAAAAATGGTATTCTGATAAACCTAACCTACATCAATTTGCAGTTGAATATTATCTATTTTTTGATTATTTTGCTAAGTTGGGGGGCTTTTATTTTGAAGTCAGGGCTTTTATTTTGAAGTCGGGGATTTCATGTTCCTGTCTGAAGTTAAACTTACAGGAAATGAAACTTAATTGTGTATCAGTGTTTTCAGTGTGAACTAGTTGAAATGGCTCAAGTCAAAACAAGGGCAAAATCTACTTCTCATTTGAGTAATCTTGTTGGAACTGGGCGAGAGCTGTTGGTGTCTGAACTGCCAACTGTGAGGGATATCCTGAGGTATGGCATCTACTTGAGGGATCAAAGTAAAGATGATAGGAGGAACTACCCAGTGGACCAGCTGGTGGGTGATATCTTCCCTGGTCTGATTGGTCAGTGGAGCAAAGCGAATGCTCTTTTCAAGCCACCTGTTATAAATGAAAAGGTGACCATCATGTCCAAGCTCAAGGAGGTCTGGAATCAGGCAGTGAAGTTTTCCCTTGGGAAGGGCAAACTTGATGCCAAAGAGAGGTTCAGTGTCAAGTTAGACCAATTATTTGATATTTTGACTTGCAAGTGTCAGATTACCAGTTGTGAGGGGGGAGGCTGTGATGGCTGTGTGATCCAAGCCCACATTAACTGTTCCTGCAGCAGAGAGAAAAGGATTCCTTTAAAAGATCTTGCATACATCAAGGGACAGAAAGAGAAGGATGGAAGTAAAGGACCCCACCAAATGGGGGCCCCTGGTCTGCAGGAGCACAAGAGACAGGTGAGGACATTGGAAAGGCAGGGGATGGAAAACATGGCTGAGGAAAGGAGAAGGAGCAAGGAGGGAAATGCTGCAGCAGCAGACAAGGCAGCCAGGAAGGATGTTAAGAGGTTTTTGGCAGATGGTGATGAGGATCTGGAATTGGAGAGTGGTGCTGAAGATGAGTTTGTCCCTGAAGTTGAGGTCTTCCCTGAAACTGAACCTAAGCCTGCAGCTTAAAAAAAAAAAAAAAAAACTATGATGATATTCCAAATATTGCGCTTGCTAGTGTAAGGTATGGCATAGGGCTGAGACCAACTGCAGCGATAGCAACTGCAGCTCTGATTGATGCAGGAATCATCGCAGAAGACAACACAAGTAAAGTGATTGATAAAAACAAGGTCAAGAGAGCACAGGAAAAGTTGATGAGAGAGCTGGGAGAAGAGTTTGAGGAGAAGTGCAGGGAGATGGGGGGGATCTCCTGCATCCTCTTTGATGGGCGGATTGACCTGACAAATGTGAAGATGGAAGCTGAGGGAAGTGACCAATCTTTTCCTGCAAAGATCAAAGAAGAACACTATAGTGTTGCTAGTGAGCCTGGCAGCAACTATCTGTTCCACTTTACCCCAGAGAAAGCAACTAAAGAGGACTCACATGCTGAGCAGATTGCTAAATTCCTGTTTGCCTGGCTGGAAGAAAGGGGTTTTGATAAGACCTTATCGGCCATTGGAGGAGACTCAACTAATGTCAACACTGGTGTGAAAGCTGGGGTAATGCGAAAGCTGGAGCTGCACCTGGGGAGAAAGCTGGTGTGGTTGGTGTGCAACCTGCACACTGGTGAACTTCCCCATGCGCCATCTCATTGTTGGCCTTGATGGCCCTACTCTATCAGACAGCAAATTATCTGGGCCAATAGGAAAGCTCCTTGATTCCGCTACAGACTTGGATATCAATCCAAACTTCACCCGGATCTTTGTTGGCCCTCCACTGATCAAGCTGCCTGACAAGGTCATTCAAGATCTCTCAACTGATCAACACTATGGCTATAAAATTGTCTGTGCAGTCAGGGATGGAGTGCTTCCTGCAAGGCTGGCTCTGTTGGAGATTGGACCAGTAAACCACAGCCGCTGGCTCACCACAGCAAACACACTTCTCAGGCTCTGGGTGTCAAAGCACGGACTTAAAGGAAAGAAACTGAAGAATCTACAATTGATTGTGGAATTCATCATTGGAGTGTATTATCCATGTTGGTTTAATGTGAAGGTCAAGCACTCCTGGATCGAAGGGCCCAGGCACATCCTGTTTCAGCTGGACTGCCTCAAGTCCCAGAGGAAGGAGGTGCTGGACCTTGTGATGCCAACTGTGAGAAGATCTGCTTGGTATGCCCACAGAGAAGCCATCCTCCAAACACTGCTGTGCTCTGAGGATCAGAAGGAGATAATTGAGGGGGTGGAGAGAATCCTGGCCATTAGGGGAGAGGGGGACCCAGACACTCAGCTGGGGGACTCCTCTGTCAGGACCAGAAGGACTCCTGACATCAATTGTGATGCTTCCAGTATTGGGGACTTGATCAGCTGGTCAGAAGGTGTGTCAGAGCCACCTCTCACCTGCTTGATAAGCACCTCAGAGGTGAAAAACGTCATCAAAACCCCCATGGAGGTACTCAACTGGCCTTGCCATACTCAAAGCATTGAGAGGGTTGTTAAAATGGTGACAGAGGCTTCTGCTAAGTACTTCTCACAGGAAAAGAGGGATGGAGGGATCAGAGCTCAGGAGACCAGCAGGAGACTGATGTCCAAGAATGAGTCAAAGCAGGACTTGTGCCACCTGGCAAAGTTCAAGAAGTCAGAAGATGTATCTTTGTAGTCTTATCCAGTTTTATATATGCAGTTCACCTGTTAATAAATATGTAAAAATGATTTGGCTTTGTCAATATAAATGATTTCCCTTATATCTTTTACTATCTTATATTGAGGTTCGAAAGGGTAAAATTGCCAATTTAGAAATACAAAACGATGTAGGTTAGAGTTATCCTATCCAAAAAATAAGCTCATATTTGAATTCCCCATTGAAAAACACATAATTTAGACACCCCTCATGTTAGGATTTCCTTCAGATTCATTTTGGCACCTGAGTACGACCCGCCCTACTCTAACATCCGAAGCCTTCTAAATGTCATACATTCTCCTACATCCGGGGGGGTGGGGGGGATCAGACTCCTATACTCATCACCTAAGGCAGGGGTCGGCAACCCGCGGCTCTTAGGCCGCGTGCGGTTCTTCAGCCCCTCTGCAGTGGCTCCCTGTAGCTTTGGAAAAAAAGAAAAAATGGAAATAAATAACGGCTATATATATATATATTTTTTTTTCTTTCAAAGGGAACACCTCTTATTTTGGAGATCGAGGTGATACTGTGACACTGAAATAAAAAAAAAGTGTTTAATATTTAGTCCACTAAAATATGCGTCACACCCCGGCGCCTCTCCATGCCGTCTGCAGGTGGCTAATCTTGAGTTTCCGATCCCCGGTAAACTAAACCATGGATAAATCCAAAAAAAGAAAAGTCTCGGACGAAAATAGAGAGTTTAAATCAGCGTATACAGCTTCATTTGCTTTCACTTCTAACGATGCAGGCTTACCTGTATGCTTGATATGTGGCGAGAAATTAGTTGAAAGACATTTCCACAGCAAACACGAAGCATTTGCTGAAAAGTACCCAGCAGGAGATGAAAGAAAAAGAGCAATTTTGGAACTGCTGCGGAAAGCTGAGCAGAGCTCAGAGCTCATACTCAGAGCTCATACTTTCAAGAAGTGGATCAAGTCTCCAAACTCAACTACTGCTGCTAGTTTTGTGGCTGCTCAGGAGATAGTAAGGCGCGGAAAGCCGTTCACAGATGGAGAATACATGAAAGAATCATTCATTAAAATATCAGAACATCTATTCTCGGACTTCAAAAACAAACGTGAAATTGTTCAGAAAATTAGAGATATGCCTCAAGACCGTCAAGGACAGGACGATTAAGATGGCAGAAAACATCACAAGTCAACAAATTGAGGACATTAATTCAGCTCCAGCATTTTCAATCGCCTGTGATGAGTCAAGTGATGTAAACGATATTGAACAGACAGCGCTGTTATGCAGATATGTGAACTCTGATGGGCCACAGGAAGAAATCATTGAGTTAATACTGCTAAAAGGCCAAACACGGGGGGAGGACATTTCTAAGGCTGTAATGAATTGTTTACAAGCCAAAGGAATAAACACCACCCACATGGTGTCAGTGGCTACTGATGGGGCACCTAGTATGAGAGGAACACAGAAGGGGTTTGTGACTTTACTTCAGAAGTCGCTGGATCGAGAGCTGCTGACGTTTCACTGCATCCTGCACCAAGAAGCACTGTGTGCTCAAACATTTCCCCCCGAATGCAAGGAGGTGATGGACCTTGTCATTCAGATAGTGAACAAAATAATGGCAAAAGGGTTAAACCACCGACAGTTCTGTTCATTGTTAGATTAAGTCGACAGCGCATATTCGGATCTCCTGCTGCACAACAAAGTCCGGTGGCTGTCCAGGGGAGAGGTGTTGAAACGGTTTGTTGCTTGTTGTCTAGATCACGGGAAGACTTTCCTGGAAAGCAAGGGCCTCACTTATCCAGAACTGGAACATCCAGATTGGCTGGAAAAGTTGCACTTCATGGTGGATATGACAGGTCACCTTAACATGCTGAACAAAAGTCTCCAGGGAAAAGGAAGCACGGCCCTTCAGATGCTGTAGGATGTTTTGGCGTTTGAGCGCAAGATGACAGTGTTTGCCAGAGATGTGCAGAAAGGTACGTTCTCTCACTTCCCCTCCCTGAGAGAGTTCAAAGAAGCACACAACCACATCAATTGTGAGTACTTACAGCGTGCGATCATCACAATGCAGACGGCATTTGGACAAAGATTCAGTGAGTTCAGAAAAGAAAAAAAACACATTATCCTTCCCCATCACACCCCTGGACATCGACCCATCCATGCTGAACATGTTACCATTCACAGGAGTAAGTCAACCCGATCTTGAAATTGAACTGGCCGACATAGCTGATAAAGAGTTATGGGTGTCCAAGTTCAAAAGCCTGACAGCTGATCTCGAAGATGTCGCCCGTCAGAAGGCTATTCTCGCTCGGGAGCACAAATGGAGCGATTTGGAAATCCTCCCCAAACCCGACAAACTTGTGTTTGAGACATGGAATGCCATTCCCGACACTTATATGAACATGAAGAAGTATGCATTTGGAGTCCTGTCCATCTTTGGATCCACATACTTATGCGAGCAGATTTTCTCCAGCATGAACTACATAAAATCCAAATATCGCTCGCGCCTCACAGATGACAGCCTGCAGTCCTGTGTGAAGATCAAAGTCACGTCTTACAGCCCCGATATAGAGAAGCTCAGCAGTGATGTTCAGAAACAGAAATCACATTAAACAGGTGAGATCACTATCATTTAATAGGCTATTATTTTGCAAAAAAAACATTTTAGAACCTGAGCTGATGTAGTTTTGTTTTATGTTCAGGCTCGATCGTTGATTGCTGTACGTAGCTGAGGAAAAAAACAGAAGAGGATGACAACAAACTGAGATGGACTGAAGTCATAATTAAATACAAACTGGCCTATTTCTATGTTTACTCTTTTTAAAGCTATTAGGCTGCAGCTATATGTTTTATTTATTTCAAAGTGGGCTACTTTTTATTTTATAAATTTTCCACAAATAAGGGTAGGACTCAAATAGACCTGCATGGTTCTGTGTTTTATTTCAAAGTGGGCTACTTTTTATTTTATTAATTTTCCACAAATAACGGAAGGACTCAAAAAGACCTGCATGGTTCTGTGTTTAAGTAGGTCAACACATGCCATTGTGTTTTCTCCTCTTCATAAGAGTTTGAGGTTTTCCTTTGTTATAACAGGTAAAAAAAGCAATACAATTTCAACAATTTTCTTTGTGTTTTATTATTTCATAAATGCATCAAACTATAGTTCTTTTACAGTGGGTGACAAAAACAATTGGAAATGAAAAAGACTAAAAACGAAATATAACTAGATGCATACTAGAAATAAGCTTTTGAATAAATTCCAATCCCTCATATATAGTATAACTATATATAAAACGTTATACACTGTGTTATCTTCATTATAAGGGTAAAATAGGTTTTGCGGCTCCAGATTAATTTTATTTTGTGGGCGAGGGGCCAAAATGGCTCTTTTGATAGTAAAGGTTGCTGACCCCTGACGTAAGGCATCAGTGGTTACAAACGGGAAGCGCTCCACATTTTTCTCATTGTCGAGATGAACACGTCAAGGGTGCCCACTGAGTCCACTTTTGTTTGCATTCGCCATCGAGCCTTTGTCTATCATGTTAAAATCTTCTCCAACAATAAATTGAATTTCTAGATGGGGGAGGGAACACAAGGTGGCGCTATATGCCGACGACCTATTGTTGTATGTGTCTGACCCGGTGCGTTGCATTTCCCATATAGTTCAGATGTAGCATAGATTTGGTAGCTTTTCGGGATATAAAATCAACCTCACTAAAAGCGAATGTTTTCCGGTGAACAACCTAGCTCTTGCAATCCCACAATGTGACTTGCCCTTCCATTTGTATAAATCTGGCTTCAAGTATTTGGGAATTAATATTACAAGGTCCTTCTCTCAACTATACCAAAAAAACTTCACAACCCTCGTTAATAAATTAAAAGATGATTTTTCAGAGATGGAGGTCTATTAATCTATCACTGGCAGGGAAGATCAATTGTATTAAGATGAACGTTCTACCCCGATTCCTCTACCTTTTTCAATGTCTCCCTATATTTCTCCCAAAGTCCTTTTTTCTGTCTATTGATATGTCCATATCATCATTCATTTGGGGGGATAAAGTCCCTAGAATACAGAAAAGACTTCTGCAACAACATCGGTCCCAGGGCGGACTGGGTCTACCAAATTTGCTTTATTATCACTGGGCTGCCAATATTCAGAAGATTATATACTGGGTCCATTCACCAATGCCGTCTTGGTGCGAAATTGAAAATGCATCATGCCTCTCTACATCCCTCTCTGCCTTGGTTACCTCCAAACTCCCTCTATCTACCCCACACTACACCTCTAACCCTGTGGTTGTCAATACTTTACGAAGTTGGTCACAATTTCGACGCAATTTCTGAAAGATTTCTCTAGCCTAGCCCCTATCTGTAATAATCACCTTTTTGCCCCTGCTAGAATAGACAATACTTTCGCCTTGTGGAGAAGACTCGGTCTCTCCAAATTTAAAGATCTCTATAATGAGGGCATCTTCTCCACCTTTAATCACCTCTCTCAAAAATGTAACCTTCCCCGCTCAAGCCATTTTCGATACCTCTAGGTATGACATTTCATACAAAACTTGGATCCAAACTTCCCCAATACACCACAACCTTCTGCTATAGATGACATCCTCCAAATTCCTTCCAATCTAAAAGGCTTCATTTCGAGAATCTATTCAGCATATCATCCCTAGGAGACACTTCCATCAACAAAATTAGAGAGAAATGGGAGGAGGAGCTAGGAGACGGAATACCTGATGACTCATGGACTGAGGCTCTGACGAGAGTTAACGGGAGCACATCGTAGACTAGGTGTAATCCAATTGAAGGTCTTGCATCGTATACACCTCTCCAAATCTAGGCTGGCCAGAATCTACCCTAACGTAGATGAGAACTGTAGCAGATGTCATAATGCTCCAGCAACGCTAACACACATGTTTTGGTCATGTCCCTTGTTATTTGATTTTTGGTCAGTAGTTTTCAGGACCCTCACACAGGCACTAGATTTGGTTCTGCAACCTAACGCCTATTCAGCTATCTTTGGCACAGCGCCAACTGACCAACGGATAAGTAACAAGCATAAAGACATTATGGCATTTGCCACTCTACTTGCCCGTAAGAGGATTTTGTTTTGCTGGAAATCCCCCAAACCTAACCCTAACCCTAAAATGGTTGACTGACCCTATGCTCCACTTAAGTCTTGAAAAGATTGTGTCATGATTTCAGTTATTTGGCATTGATGGAAAGTTAATCATTTAATATTTACATAGCTTATGCTTGATTAAGTTAATCTCAATTGCATGATTTGACATTTTTCTTTTGACTTATAATTGGAAGAGAAATTAATGGAAGTGTTTTTAGAGATGCATTTTCAGTCAGGATCAAAAACCGTTTCAGGGCAACAGTATTACATTCATTTTACACTCTGTACAAAATAAAAACTTTGTAAAAGAACTATTCGGAGTGTACTGCTTTACTGTTCAAGGAATTGGGCATTGTTAAAGTGTAACAATGATAATGGAAAAACCTTTATTTATAAAACGCGGTAGGTGTACCAACTGTAACCCTGTATCTCACACAGTGTATTGAATAGAGAGGCAAACCCTTCTCCAGAAAAATACAAAACAAACTGAGTCAGGAACTGTAGCTACATTTAACCTTTATTTAACCAGATAAAAAACATTGAGATAAAATCTCATTTTCAATGCTGACCTGGCCAAGAAGGCAGCAACGTTACACATAACACAAACATATAAAATACAGAGAACATAAAGAAAACAAAAGACGAAAAAGCAGTCACTACATTGTGCACATTAGGACAATAAGAAAGGTACACTACTTATTACTGCAAGAGCAGCTGGTGGTGAGGACTTCAGACAACTTCAATTTAAAACATGAAATAGAGACAAGTGCCCTCAGTTTAAGGCGTGATTGAAGGTCATTCCAAGACCAAGGACCATAATAAGAAAGACTCCTTTTTCCAGCCTCAGTCCGTACAGTAGGAACCTGGAACCGTATCCAGGCACTGGATCTGAGTTTGTAAGAGTCACAAACTGGAGCAAATCTGACACATATGTAGAGTGGAAGCTTACCTAAAATGGCTTTATACATTAATAAAAACCAGTGCTGCATCCTACGCATAGTAAGTGAGTGGATGTTCTAGATCACAGTCTATATGGGATCAAATACAAACGTGTTCTTTGCTAAAATTGAAGCTCATGTTATATGCTACAGAATTATCTTAAAATTGTACAGCATTGATTTAAGATCTACACACCAGTTTAAGAGCCTCCAACAAATGAAATTGCATGATAGTGTTTGCAAACAAATCCCTTGAATAACATAAATCCAATAAAGAAAATGATACTTACCTGTGAGTTCAGCTCATAATTTTTCTCTCTTGGAAATAATATGGGGTGGACCATCCATCCATCTTCTCCCGCTTATCCGTGGTCGGGTCGCGGAGGTAGCAGATCCAGCAGAGAGCCCCAAACTTTCCTTTCCCTGGCCACATCAACCAGCTCTGACTGGGGGATCCCAAGGCGCTCCCAGGCCAGCAAAGAGATATAATCCCTCCACCTGGTCCTAGGTCTACCCCTTGGTCTCTTCCCAGCTGGACGTGCCTGGAACACCTCTCTAGGGAGGCGCCCAGGTGGCATCCTTACTAGGTGCGAACCACCTCAACTGGCTCCTTTCGACGCGAAGGAGGAGCGGTTCAACTCCGAGTCCCTCCCGGATGACTGAACTTCTCACCTTATCCCTAAGGGAGACGCCAGCCACCCTGCGGAGAAAACCCATCTCGGCCGCTGGTATCCGCAATCTCGTTCTTTCGGTCATGACCCATCCTTCATGACCATAGGTGAGGGTAGGAACGAAAATGGCCCGGTAGACAGAGAGCTTTGCCTTCTGGCTCAGCTCTCTTTTCGTCACAACGGTAAAGCGACTGCAGTACCGCTCCCGCTGCTCCGATTCTCCGGCCCATCTCACGCTCCATTGTTCTCTCACTCGAGAACAAGACCCCGAGATACTTGAACTCCTTCACTTGGGGTAAGGACTCATTCCCTACTTGGAGTGGACAGTCCATCGGTTTCCTGCTGAGAACCATGACCTCAGATTTGGAGGTGCTGATCCTCATCCCAGCCGCTTCACACTCGGTTGCGAACCGATCCAGTGAGTGCTGAAGGTCGCAGACCGATGAAGCCATTAGAACCACATCATCTGCAAAAAGCAGTGGTGCAATCCTTAGTCCACCGAACTGCAGACCCCCTCCCCCACGACTACGCCTCGAAATCCTATCCATGTATATTACAAACAGGATTGGTGACAAAGCACAGCCCTGGCGGAGGCCAACCCTCACCGGAAATGGGTCCGACTTACTTGACACAGCTCTCGCTTTGGGAGTACAGAGATTGGATGGCCCTGAGTAGAGACCCCCTCACCCCATAATCCTGCAGCACCTCCCACAGTAACTCCCTGGGAACTCGGTCATACGCCTTCTCCAAGTCTACAAAACACATGTAGACCGGATAAGCGTACTCCCAGGCCCCCTCCAGGATCCTTGCGAGAGTAAAAAGCTGATCCGTCGTTCCACGACCAGGACGGAATCCGCATTGTTCCTCCTCAATCTGAGGTTCGACAATCGGCCTGACCGTCCTTTCGAGTACCATATGGCGCATTTCCACTACACGGTCGGCCTCGGCCACACTCGGTACGGCTCGGTACGGCTTGGCCGCGTTGGGCCTTAACAGGGCCGACTCACTTCATGCTGCGCTTCCATTACAGTTTAGGAACTGGGGTAGTTACTATAGTAACGCAGTGTAGGCGGAGCCGTGACGTCATCTTCAATGAGAAATCCAGAAACACAACACAGCCGTTAGCTGTGAGCACTCAGAGCTCACAGCTCCTTATATATGTTCAGAAACTCGACAAAAGTTAAACAAGTACACACCACAGACTGCCTGTGTCATGGTGAATACAGTCGCTGCTTTATTTATGTCTGTATAGGCCGTTGTTGTGAGTGTGGACGGTCGGGGCATATACTACTGCGTTAGCTTAGCCAATCTCCATCTAGAAAAACACGAATTTTAAAAGGTTTTTCGCCTGCCGTCTGTCTGCAGACTTGACAAAGCATTAATTCATGGTTTTTACTAACCGGTATCAGTATGTTGTTACTTCGGCATCATTTTGAAACGTGTATTACAATTAAATCACGGTCAAATATGTCCATCTTGTTGTAGTTCTAGCCCTCTTGCCAGCGCTCCTCTCTCTAGTTTAGCATACTCAGCCCGACTCAGCCCTGTTTGTTGGCCCCGATAGAACCACAATTTTCTAGGGCCAGAAAAGAGGGGAAAAAGTGGCCCCGCGCCGTGCCGCGCCGGAACGAGGCCTAGTGGAAGCACAACCAAAAAAGGGGACGGCACGACACGGCACGCTTAAAGCGAGCTACGCGCTGCAATGGAAATGCGCCATTAGAGTAAACCTTCCCGGGGAGGCTGAGTAGTGTGATGCCTCTGTAATTGGCACACACCCTCTGATCCCCCTTTTTGAAAAGGGGAACCACCACCCCGGTCTGCCACTCCTTCGGTACTGTTTCCGACTTCCACGCAACGTTGATGGGGTGGACATCTGGCCTATTTGAAACAAGCGGCCAGATTCCTGTTTCTTTAAGGCCTTTGTGAATCTGTTTGATAGGCTGCCTAACACGGTGAAGTACCTGCAAAACAAGTAAAAGCAACAATCAAACTGAGGCACTAATGGAAAAACACCACATTAGCAGATACAGGAGGACTTACAAAGCAAACCTACCTATGTTTAATTACCTAAACATTGTATTGTTTAAATAAAAATGGTACAATATAAAATGATTACTGCATGGGAAAGAAGTTCCTGGAACAGCCAGTCATGATTGGTGGAGGTTGGAACAGGGAGGTCCCAGGACAGGCAAAGATCAGTCACACTGGTGGTTTCTTGAGCAGTAAGAGGACATCATTTAAATGCATGCAAAATTGTGTACGGCAGTCTACAAAAGTGGACAAAAAGCCTAAATCTGTAAAAATCAAAATGGGACACAAAAAGCGTTGGAAATCATTTCTAGCTAAACAGCCCAGCCTTGACACATGAATGGAATCTTTTTCATAATGCACAAGATGACAAGTGTATGTAGCATTGTGGTGTATGACATGTCACTTTTTAACTAGGACACTCACAAAACCAATTGTTTCACGGTGGTCAAGATCAGGACAGTCCAGCAGGGTAAGCGCTGATGCTGCAGTATCCGTGCTCCCACCAGTCAACAGAGTCACTACAGGCACACTTAGTCCTGAGAAACCAAAACCACCATGCAGGAAGGAATGGCCTATCATCCGACCTGCCATCTCAAACAGGTTGCTTTCCCGAAGCACAGCAGCTGCGGGAACCCGATGTTCCATTTCCCCTTCAAAAAGGCTTGTAAGAGCTGCACAGCCTTAAGAAAAAATGATAAATAGTTTAGACACCATGTATTGCTATAACGTAATTTTTAGGTCAAGCTATATTGAGTGTTGGTTCAACTGTGAATATGCATGTTGTAATCGTTGTTGGTTTATTAAGATTTAGCTGCAAGTGGTTATTTCAATTGAAAGACAAATGGGGACACCCCACCTAAATTTATACTGAAGCCGGTCTTCAGTTTCTGCATGGCCATTGACAAAACGTGTCTGTGGACACCTAGGCCGACTGCTGCATCCCCTTGAAAAGATGACCTCATTTAGAAAAGTACAACCAACAAGATGATATTCAACATAAGGCGCATTCACACCGCAGTACTTTTCCCACAAAGGTTCATGAGAACTCTTTAGTTCTCATGAACTAAGTACAGATCGCGTTCACACCGGAATAAGTTCCTGGGGAAGGATTAGGCAAATGAAGCCGCTGACGTCACTTCTTCTTCTTCTGCTTTGGGTTTACTGGCAGGCCGCAAACAACTTCACGGCGTATACTGCCACCCGAAGTCCCCGGCCGGAAGTCCCCGGAGTTGGGGACTGGCTTCAGTAGAAGCTACTGAAGCCTTCCGAGTAAATCACCAGAACGCCGACACCTCCTCATCTCCACCGCTCCCAAGTTTTCTTTTGTGTTGCCATAATTTAGTCTCTCTGCGTTTGTGCGCTGGGCTAATGCTAATAATGCTAATGCGAGGATAATAAAATGGCGGCCTCACAAAACTTTTTGGGAGTTTTACGGGGCGTGGTTTGCATTCCGCCCAGCGAATCAGACATAGACATAGATTTCTCCCACGAAAGTACCTGCTCTCTAGCAGGGACGGAAAAGGGAGTAACATTTTTTGTTCCGGCTCTTTTTGGTGTGAACGCGACATTTCGGAACTATATCGGAACTAAAGTGGGAAAAGTACTGCGGTGTGAGCGCGGCTATACACTTACTAAGAGACAACATGAATATTGTGCTATCATCCTTCAAGCTTTCAATACAACAAATGTAACTAGTTCTTTCTTCCCTGGTCTAAGGGACATTAACTTAATCCTCAACATGCAAAAAAAAAAAAAAGGCAAAATTCGACCCAGATGACTATCTATAATGAAACATGAGAAGTTACACTATTTATTAATACCTCTCAGCCTGCACTTGAATGGAGCTGCCCAGTTAACATTGTTCATTTTAAAGAATGAAATCAATGAACTGTCCGTTTCTTCTTCTGCACCAAACATGTCGATTGATAGAAAGAGGCGTGGACATTCAGAGTTACGTTCCAGCAGTTCCTCTCTGAACAACTGACATGCCTTTCGGGGGTCCACTTCATTGGCCCATGCTGAAAACGTAATTGTTAGAACGAGGTACAAAAATACTGGACTCAAATGCAACGACTCACTTTTTAATGAGAAAAATAAAACAAAGTTTAAACAAAAGATCACTCTTGTGAGGACAAAACAAAACTCTTGATTTCAAACAAAAACTCTCCTCTCTGGTAACTCTCCTCTCTGGTAACACGCTGGGTCTCTGGACATGTGAAGCACACTGAAACAAGGCGAGCTGGCACAAGACAAAGGGAGACAAGGACTATTTAAACATGAGGGAAGTGGGAACAGGTGGAAACAATCAGGGGCGGGGCAGACGCTGATGATGGCGGGAAAACACACAAAGGGAGGAAGTAACAGGGCCTGAAAAGAAAGACAAGAGGTAAGTACAAAATAAAACAGGAAATGGGAAAACGAGACATGACATGAAACATGGGGACTTGACTAGAGATGACAGACATAAATAGACAGACAAGACGTGAAGTAACATGAAAACCTGACTCTACATAGAAACCTGATTAGACTTGGAATTACATAAATACCTGACTAAACATGAAATGACAGACATAAAACAAACACAACTAACACAATTGACGAGACACCACAGTACTCCCCCCTCTAGGGACTGCTCCGGAAGTCCCAGACACTCCTGGATGATCCTGATAGAATTCAGTGATCAAACTCCGATCTACAATGAAACTTGCAGGGACCCATTGTCTCTCTTCGTGACCGTAACCATCCCAATCCACGAGGAATTGTTTCCCTCGACCACGGTTACGGACTCCAAGCAGTTTTTTAACACTGTAGACAGGACCACCATCAACCATCCGGGGAGGCGGTGGGGGCTTAGAGGCGGGCACCAGAGGACTCTCTCTTTCAGGCTTGACCTTGTCCACATGAAACGTTGGATGGACCTTGAGCAACCTGGGTAGACGTAAGCGCACAGACACTGGGTTAACCACCTTAGAAACCTGGAAAGGGCCCACGAACCTTGGGGCTTTCTGAACATGACATGAAGGGGTAAGTCTTTGGTAGTCAGCCAAACGCTTTGTCCAGGCCTATAAGATGGAGCAGGTCTGCGATGCCGATCCACCACCTTCTTCATCTGGCTGGCGCTGCGCAGGAGAACACGACGAGCACCTGCCCAGATCCGGCGGCACCGACGGACCATGGCGTGTGCCGACGGGACCGTGACCTCACCTTCATTGGCAGGGAACAAGGGTGGCTGGTAACAATAAACACACTGGAAAGGAGTAAGTCTAGTAGCGGCGGTGGGCAGTGTGTTATGAGCATACTCGACCCACACCAGGTGCTTGCTCCACGATGCCTGGTTCTGGGAAACGAGGCACCGCAAACAGGTCTCCAGCTCCTGGTTGATGCGCTCTGATTGGCCATTGGACTGCGGGTGGTAACCCGAAGACAGGCTAACGGTGGCACCAAGGAGATGGCAGAACTCCTTCCAAAAACCTGAGATGAACTGGGGGCCTCGGTCCGATACGATGTCCCTGGGAAAACCATGAATGCGGAAAACATCACGTAACATGACCTCTGCCGTTTCTTTGGCAGAGGGGAGCTTGGGTAATGCAATGAAATGTGCCATCTTACTGAATCTGTCCACCACCGTCAGGACAGTGGTGTTTCCTTCGGACACGGGTAATCCAGTGACGAAGTCCATGGAGAGGTGTGACCATGGACGGTGTGGATCAGGAAGAGGCTGCAGCAGACCCATCTGAGCTTGTTTGGAGGTCTTGTTTCTAGCACAAACGGTGCAGGCTGCCACCTGTTTCTCCATAGCCGGCCACCAGAAACGTTGCTTTATCATAAAGATTGTGCGTCTTACCCCCGGATGACAGGTGAGCAAAGACGTGTGAGTCCAGTGAATTACCTGTGAGCGAACTGAAACAGGTACAAACAACCTATTTTGCGGGCAACCACTAGGGGCCGGGCTCTCACCATGTGCTTGCTTCACCACAGATTCTATTTGCCATGAAACTGCCCCAACCACACAATGAAGTGGAAGGATGCTCTCAGGTTTTTTGGCAGCAGGTTCAGGATCGTACATGCGTGACAAAGCATCTGGTTTCACATTTTGAGAGCCTGGTCTGTATGACAAGGTAAAGTTAAAGCGACTAAAGAACAATGACCATCTAGCCTGTCGTGGGTTTAGTCTTTTGGATTTCCTAATGAATTCCAGGTTTTTGTGATCAGTCCATACTATAAATGGTTGTTCCGCCCCCTCTAACCAATGACGCCAATCTTCTAAGGCTATCTTTACTGCTAAAAGTTCCTCGTTCCCCACATCGTAGTTCCTCTCTGCGTCTGTCAACTTACGTGACAAGAACACACAAGGATGGAGCTTGTTGTCCTGAGCAGACCTTTGGGAGAGCATTGCTCCGACGCCTTCGTTCGAGGCATCCACCTCCACAATGAATTGTCTCTGCGGGTCAGGGACTGTGAGGATTGGAGCGGTTGTGAACAGCGTCTTGAGTCTTTGAAAGGCTTTTTCCGCCTCAGTGTTCCACTTAAACACAAGATGGGAAGAGGTTAGTGCATGTAATGGCGCCGCAATGGCACTAAACTTTCTTATGAACCTTCTGTAGAAGTTGGCAAAGCCTAAAAATTGTTGGATCTGTTTCCTGTTTGTGGGAGTTGGCCAACTTTCCACAGCACTAACCTTTACTGGATCCATATGAACATGGTTTGCGGTGATGATGTAACCCAGGAAGGAGACCGTCTTGGCATGAAACTCACATTTCTCAGCTTTGCAGTACAGCTGATTCTCCAACAGTTTCTGGAGTACTTGGCAGACATGTTGAATGTGAGTCTCCTCATCCGGTGAGAAAATGAAGATGCCGTCAAGGTAGACGAAGACAAACTTGTTGAGAAAGTCCCTCAACACATCATTGATCATACCCTGAAAGACACCTGGAGCATTGCATAAACCAAAAGGCATCACAAGATATTCGTAGTGGCCACTAGGAGTGTTGAAACCTGTCTTCCACTCATCCCCCTCCCGAATTCTGACGAGATGATAGACGTTTCTGAGGTCCAGTTTGGTGAATACTTGGGCATCCTGCAACAGTTCAAACGCTGAAGACATTAGTGGGAGGGGGTATTTATTCTTAACAGTTATTCCATTGAGTGGACTATAGTCTATGCATGGACGGAGAGAACCATCTTTCTTGCCCACAAAGAAAAAGCCTGCAGCCGCAGGTGATGACGACGGTCTAATGAGTCCAGACTTAAGGGAAGAGTCAATATACGTTTTCATGGCCCCCCTTTCTGGTGCAGAGATGGAGTAAAGCCGACCTCTAGGGATCGGAGCTCCAGGCAAAAGGTCAATGGGGCAGTCATAAGGTCGATGAGGTGGTAGCGATGTAGCCTTAGTCTTGTCAAAAACCTCTTTTAAGTCCAGATAACATGTGGGCACTCTAGACAGGTCAGCGTACTCTGACTTGATGTCAGTGGTAACTCTATTGGGTTTGTCTGTCTGATTTACAGACTGTCTGGAGTTCCCAGGGAAGGCTAAGCAGGTACCTTTACAATTAGGAGCCCAGTTCTTAATGTTTCCCGACCGCCAGTCAATATTCGGATTGTGTCTGAGGAGCCATGGAAATCCCAAAACTATAGGGTGAAGTGCAGAGTCAAATAAGTGGAATCTTAATCTTTCTGTGTGAATGTCATCTATAGTTACTTGAACGGGTTCAGTTATATGGGTTACTCTGAATAACAGCTTGCCATCTAAGGCACTGGCATCTACAGGGGAAGTCAAAGGAACAGTTGTAATGCCCAGTCTTTTAGCAAGACCCGAGTCCATCAGACTTTTGTCCGCCCCTGAATCCACTAGTACCCCCTGAGTCATGGTGTGGTCACCTAACTGCATTTTTAGCTTGGTCAATGATCGTGGAGGAAAGCTCACCGGCGCGCCGGTGAGCCTGGCCTTTTAACGGGCAGGAGGATGCAGCATGGCCATGTTGTCCACAGTAGAAGCAGCATCCTTCACGAAAACGGCGCTGTCGTTCCTCTGCTGTGATCCTGGCTCCGCCCAGCTGCATTGGTTCCACGGATGATGTTGTCAGGGGTGTATTGTTTCCCCATGGGCGTTGCGGGGCAGGTGGGCGCACGCTGGTTCTTAACCTTTCACTGTTCCTTTCATTAAGTCTAATATCTATACGGGTTGACATAGCAATGATTGAGTCAAGATCTGTTGGTAGCTACAGGGGTGCTAATTGGTCCTTAATAGAGTCCTTTAGGCCATTCATAAAGGCATCAATAAGGGCTGGGGTGTTCCACCCGCTATCTGCTGCTAAAGTGCGAAATTGTATCGCATAATCTGCCACTCGTCTGGGTCCAAAAAAACACGCCTTAGAGTCTCTGAGAACATGTTCAATGACTGGCACACTGGAGAATTAGAGGACCATTCAGCCGTAGCCCAAGCGGCAGCTCGCCCGGTTAAATGGGACAGCATAAAGGCTACTCTAGCTTGGTCTGAAATAAAGGCAGAGGGGTTATGGGCAAAATGCAGTTCACACTGTACCAGAAAGGGGCGACAGTCCCCAGAGTCCCCGGAAAACTTCTCTGGAGATGCAAGGTGAAGCGACGTTCCAGAAGGGGGAATGTGGTCTGCAGCAGCAGCAGCAGAACCAGCGGAAGCAACTGATGGGCTCGGCAAAGCAGGAGACCGTGTAGATAATCCAGCTTCGAGTTGGGCAAGAGCTCTGTGCACTTGAACCGCCAGGTGATTAACTTGATTAGTTACAGTTACTCCTCTGTTAATGGAGACCAGCTGTGCAGCATGGTGAGCAAGCTCTGCTCTCTGTCCTTCGACATCCGCTTTAAATCTTTCTGAGTCGGCTCAGTCCATGGTGGCCAGTTCGTTCTGTTAGAACGAGGTACAAAAATACTGGACTCAAATGCAACGACTCAGTTTTTAATGAGAAAAATAAAACAAAGTTTAAACAAAAGATCACTCTTGCGAGGACAAAACAAAACTCTTGATTTCAAACAAAAACTCTCCTCTCTGGTAACTCTCCTCTCTTGGTAACACGCTGGGTCTCTGGACATGTGAAGCACACTGAAACAAGACGAGCTGGCACAAGACAAAGGGAGACAAGGGGTGTTTCTCAATCGCGAGTACGCTTGCTTGGTAGCACATGTCTGCCGAGCATCTTGCTTCAGAAGCGAGGCAAGAATACTTCCTGCCATTCGGAAAACGAAGAGTGGAACAGGCTAGCAAGTGTGCAGGTGTGCGTCATATGAGAGGCCCCGCCTTACATCTTCCGCCACAGATTTGGGGAAATTGGTCCGTGCGCAAAGCATTGTGGAGATTTTAAGACCGCGGAGTCTACTCATGTGCAGCCTCGATATTTCTCCAAACGGAGTACGCCGGGCTCAGTAGATTTCCAAGTATGCTGGAGATTGGAACAGTACTTCGGCGGCACTCGATGACGTAGTATGCTTGAAATAGTGGCTCTGCAGCAGCTTTACTCGTGATTGAGAAACACCCATTGACTATTTAAACATGAGGGAAGTGGGAACAGGTGGAAACAATCAGGGGCGGGGCAGATGCTGATGATGGCGGGAAAACACACAAAGGGAGGAAGTAACAGGGCCTGAAAAGAAAGACAAGAGGTAAGTACAAAATAAAACAGGAAATGGGAAAACGAGACATGACATGAAACATGGGGACTTGACTAGAGATGACAGACATAAATAGACAGACAAGACGTGAAGTAACATGAAAACCTGACTCTACATAGAAACCTGACTAGACTTGGAATGACATAAATACCTGACTAAACATGAAATGACAGACATAAAACAAACACAACTAACACAATTGACGAGACACCACAGTAATTTGAAGAAGAAAAAAAGTGGTTGGTCCAATAAACTTCATAATATGTCAGCTTCAATTCTAAAATAGTACTTCATTTATTGTCTCATTTAGTAAGCCCTGTATTTTAAAGCAATATATTAAAAGGTAGTAACTTGAAATCAATTATCCTTCCCATATTACTGGATCCAATATGCATCAACATTAATGTTGGTGATCATTGCTATTTAAGTGTTTGTGAGTAGTCACTGTTTCAAACTACACCACAGCAGTAATTGTTCTGAATAAATAACCTGCTGAAACTGTTGCTGGCAATCGTTGAACTGAAGGTCCTGGCATTTCCTCTGTCCTTGTCATACTGGCTGCTTCGCTATGATGAGCAGGGTCCAGTCTTGGAAAAGACAAAACAAAAAACATACTCACAAGAATGGAAAATAGAGACAAGTGATGAGTGCCCATTATTTTTTACATATTTCTTCTTGCATATAGGCTCCATCAAACAAAGTCATTTAAATCAGATCCCTAATAAGTATTTCGGCTCTGTTATGATTTCTACATCTACATTTCTTAAAAAGGCATCACATGCTCTGATGCAGCTGCTATAGCTGTAACATTACAGCATTTTAAAACACAAAAAAGGAACAAGCACATTCACCAAACAATATCGTTATTAGGTTTGACACTTTTTATATGTTGTTCACCTCACTCAAAACATGTCTATCTTCCATCTTTTGCTTGAATAAGTCAAAACTTCTTACCTTTCACCACATGTGCTTGCATGAGATGAGAGGACATCAATCGGGTAAGATTCAAGACATATAGGGCAAACCTGTAAAAAAACATAAACAAATGTCAATACCTTTAAAACATATCACATTATTATAAGAAAAGTTTCATGTTTAATAATTCTCTCTCAGATAAGTGATGAAGGAAACATAATTCTATGATCAAAAATGAGTACATAGACAGTGTGCAAAAAGTCAGTTTGGTGAAATGTGTTATATCCTACCTATATACACACCTGCAATCATTCTGAATTGGCTCTATAGACTTTGAAACAGTCATTTGAGCAAACTAAAATATTACATATTTATTTGAGAAATGTTTTAATAACAGCTTACAAGTCAATATGCCATTACATTCCTCCACATGTAAAGGCAATAGCTGCAAAGGCATTTGACTGCCACATGTTATGCAGGTTGACTGTGGCATCTTCGCAAACTCTGCTGAGTCATAGGGTAGTAGTTCGGTAGAAAGTTGCTCCTGTAGTGGAACTACAAACACAACGTTTTTTCCGTTGTTGGACGCTGTTTTGAGGAGCCTTGTGGAGTACCCCTCGGAGTCAGTAGGGATTATGGACAGCTTTCGACGTCCACTACCACCTATTTTAAAATCAAAATAGGAACAACACAAGTGTGCTTTGAAACCACCTGACAGTACATACATTAATATTAGGGATATACGTTACACTTTGTCAGGCAAACTTTAGTACTGTTTTATACAACTTGAAGAAGTGATATGAATAGTAATTCAAAGTAGGGCGTCAGAAAACAAATATGTGGGGCTTCTGAGTGTGAAAAACACAACACAGCATTTTCACCAATGGAGATGAGAACAATACTAACTGCTGACTTGAAAAACATCCAGCCTCCTTTTAATGTTTTCAGTTTGGGAAATTCTTCCTCAACCGAAGCCATAGTCTTTAAAACAAAGTGAAATAACATACATTATTCAGCAAGTGATTCACATTTTAAATCATTGAGAAATCTTCAATACTGTTTATATGATTACCTCACTGTGCAATAAGTTGTCCGGTAGATTTAGCATCCTCTTTCCAAGGCCAGCATGGGCAAGTGGTAGCTCTTCCGAGCCCTTTGGTGTAAACTGACTGGGTCCCGAAAGGACATATGAAAGTCCGTCCGTTTGACGATGCAAGGAGCCGGGGTGGGAAATCGTCTTTTGCCTCTTGGCTGATCAGTACTGAACATACTTGGGAATTGCCTGATGTGGGAATGACAAAAGGATCTGTGAGACTAGACATTCTATTAAATGTATATTAAGATTGTTATATCATTTCCAAATCCTTGGCTTGCGTTGATAGTTTTGTTAACATAGTTTGAACAAATTGCATGAATAAAAAGTAAAATCATAGTTAATATTCTGTCGATACAAAAACAATCTTGACACTTAGCTTTATCTTACCAAAATATTTGTTTTGAAAACATTAATATATTGTGTTTGGGACGCTTCAAGGCCAGGGGCTGCTAAAGGTTTTAAAAGCAGTAATGGAGATATAGAGGATACAGACTATGGAAAAATGTTTTAAAACATTAACTCAACATTACATTAAATGGCAAATTTGGATCAGCTCGTTGTAGCCCTGTTTTCAGAGATTTGCGCACGGAGGAAAAGAGAGGGTTTTATTTTCGGACACTTTGTGAGTTCCCTGACACGCCGGGGACACATATTTATGTATCAAAGACATCAAAAAGTGCATGTTGCACAATAGGTCCCCTTTAATGCATTCAGTGGATAAGTACATCTCTTTTTGGGGTTAATTATAATTTTGTTAATTACAAAAAGAATCCCATTATACAGTAAATCACCATAGAAACTATTAAGCTGTTCTGTGTTTTCTTTATGGTTTTGAATTAAATGTCCCCCCATTTTTCTCATATATTATTTACAAGTGATATCATACTTTTCACGGCAAGTAAACTAAACTTAATGTGTACAACTGATGGAGTGACTCTTTTACAGAAGACATATTATTGTGTGCCTCTACTGTGACATGTCTCCATGCTTTAATGTTCAAAAATATCTATATTTTTCTCATACTGCCTGTGCTGCAGCACCTCTTTTCACCCTCTGTCTGAAACCAGAGCCCAGTCTGCTCTGATTGGTTAGCTGGCTGGCTCTGTTGTGGTTAGTCAACCGCTTAGAGTCCCTTAGTATATAACGTACAATGTGTTGGAGTGCTAGCCAATAGAAGCGCAAGTGTTACATTGTGATGTCATCATGTTACAGAAGTAAACAAAGAACTCCAATGGAGGCGTTTCAGGCAGGGGGGGGGGGGGGGGAGTATGGGAAATAAATGGGAACACAGGGATTGTAGCCTTTGCAGACCATTTACATGCACAAAAACCTATATAACACACAGGGAAGAAGACCCAGAAAAACTGCTGCCATCACATGTGTTACTCTGATCCATAGATCAGCACATCTTAGCACAAATCGAGTCAGCTCTGATATTGGCTTAAAGAGCACATATTGCCCAGAATGCATTGTGAAATTGAATCATTTTCCGTGGATGAACTACTCAGGACAGATGGATTAATTTAAGTAAACAAGCTGTATTGACAATCTTCAAATCTACTCGTGACATTTAGTTATGTTTTCATAATTTTAGGAAGCCTATGTTTAATTGCTGTAAGATTAAGCAAGCTTTGAAAAACCCAGCCAGAATGTTGATTTCAAATTGATTTAGCACAGCGCTGAGACCAATTTGTTCTGTTGAAGTGTCTTCTGTCCGTCTGCATGTGAGAAAGGGCAATAGTGAAACAAGCTGTTCCTTCAGGGGAGGCGTGAAGAGGAAAGAGGTGGAAACAGAGAGGCGGAAAGTTGATCTAATCCCTTTTAAAAAGTGGTTTTATCCAAGCTTTTATCCTTTTAATGTCTGTCAATTAACTTGAAAAAAACTGTTGGCCCCACGTCTCTGATTACACAATGAGTGACAGTAAAATGACTTAAAGGTCCCATGTCATGCTTTTCCGGTTATTAACCCTCCCCTTGTGTGTTATGTAGCTTTGTATGCATGTTAACGGTCTGCAAAGTCACAAACCCTCAAAGTACACTCTGTAGCGAGTAACACAGAAAAGACTAAGTCTATGCTGCCCCAGAACACCTCGTTGGAGACAAGTGACGTAACGCCGATCCAAATGGACCAATCCGCGGAGCTCCTCACACACACACACACACTCAGCCAGCCTTATTTTTCTCAGCTGACTGACCCACAGCCAGGCTGCGGGTGTGTGTGTGCTCGGGCCGGGCCTCGCCATGTCCCGCCGTCCTGCAGACCCCACGCAGCAACCAGGAAACAACACCAGCAAGCCAGCTCACACTGTCCGCTCCAGCAGCGAGCCCCGCAACGCCCCGCCAACACGGCACCCAGACCCCACGCAGCATTCTCATCTGTTTGTCATTACTGGTGTCATTTTCTGGTTGCTAACGCCATTGTAACACATAATCACTGATGTTCCGCTGTAACGGTGGTGGACTCATCAGAGCAGAGTGGGCGAGCTGACCAATCAGAGCACACTGGGCTCACAGGGAGGGGGGGGCAGGAGCTCCAACAAGCCGTTTAGGACAGAGAGTGAATACACATACTATACAGAGATGCTGTATGAGAAACCAATGTGAGTTTGGAAAATTGCACAATATAAATCTATTCTAGTAACATTAGCTAAACGTATCCAACATAACCTCCTGCTCTTAGCAATTCACTGCTGTAGCTACTTCACATTTTAGTGCATTGAATTGAGCAAAGTCTTGTTTTTTGTTCTTTAGAAAGTTACATGGTAAAGTAAAATTGCTTCCATTGTTATGGTAATAGTAGATTAATCAATTTAAATCTTAAAGGTCCCATGTCATGGCCATTTCTACTGATCATAATTCCATTGTTGAGGTCTACTAGAATAGATTTACATTGTGCAATTTTCCAAACTCACATTGGTTTTCTCATACAGCATCTCTGTATAGTATGTGTATTCACTCTCTGTCCTAAATGCACTGTTGGAGCTCCTGCCCCCCCCCTCCCCCTCCCTGTGAGCCCAGTGTGCTCTGATTGGTCAGCTCGCGCACTGGCTCGCTACTGCGAGGAGCTGACAGTGTGAGCTGGCTTACTGGTTTGGTTTCCTGCTTGCTGCGAGACAGCGAGACATCGCGAATGGACGCGGGAATGGGGGGGGGGGGGGGGGGGCTGCATACCACCCGCATACCCCCCCCGCACCCCCATACGCGGCGCACCTACAGTGTAAGCGCGCCACAGTTTTGCCGCACTGCGAGGCTCCACTAGCACCTCCCCCCCCCCATCGCGTCACATTTTCGCCGCTAAAAGTGTGTGTGTGTGAGGAGCTCCACAGATTGGACCAATGGGTCCATTTGGGTATGGGCACGTCACCATACCCAGGAAGAAAACAATGGAAAAAGAAAAATCTCCAACGAGGCGTTTTGGGGCAGCATAGACAGGTCTTTTCTGTGTTAGAGTTTTACTTGCTACAGGGTGTACTTTGAGGGTTTGTGACTTTGCAGACCGTTTACATGCAGAAAAACCTTCATAACACACAAGGGGACGGGTAATAACCGGAAAAACATGACATGGGACCTTTAATTCCATCATCACTCAAACTTCACTCTCCTATTGTTCTGTTTAGGTCTCCACCAACTCCTGAAGAAAATATGTGGCTCTTAAAAGGACAGCTGCACATTTCTACCAACTGAATACCCACTCCACGTCTTATCCATCCCTTTAGTAGACTGCCAACTGTTAAACCGTGGTAACACTGTTGTATCTTTAAGGACCATCAACCCGCTCAGAAAAAGCTTTACCGGAACACTACTTTACGAGCAACCAAATTCACAGTGTGGCAGAACTCTAACCACAGTTTTACAAATGTGTCTGAGAACTACAGTTGACTTCAGGTAATGTTAAATGCTGTAAAACTGTTTGTTTGTCCATTCTGAGCAACTGTAGAATAATAGCAATGCAACATAACAACTTTGTGGAACAGGACCTGCTTTTATGTAGGTATTCGGGGTAATTGTAAGCTGAAGTTACCACAATTCTTAGTTGAGGTGATTATACATGTCTGAAAACATAGTTATGAATAGTGTCCTACATTTTTGCTAATAGAGCCCTCTAAATACAACATACTGGCCCTTTGCTTAAACGATATGCTAAAAGCTATGCTAAAGGCTATGCTAAATGCTAAGCTAAACCCTACGCAATGTTAACCAGCTAGTTGCTAACTGGACAGGTAGGGTATTGTTGGCTTTGATGCTTCAAACAGCTGCCTGAAACATGGACAAGTCCTACATTTACGACTTTAGGCTTCTATTGTAAGACATTGTTTTTGGACAATAACTTTGTTACAGACAGACAAGAAGTGATAAAGAAGAAGTTAGTGTTCTCTACTCCTCGGACATGATTTAAAACATATTGCTACCTCAACTCACAAACAAATTACAAGAGCTAGACAAGAAGAACAAATGTTGTTAAGCTTCTTTGTTGTCTCAGGGAAAATAAATCTTCACCAATAACTTTGTTCTTCTTTCCCAGCTGGGTTAGAAATAAAACACTGGCCAGAGAGAGAAAATAATCAGAAGAACGGAGGGTGGAGGAAACAGAAGAGTTACGGAAACAAAAAGATTGATTGATGCAACTTGAGCTGTGAGTATTATCTGTGGAGTGATAATCACATTAAACTCTTAACGCTGGTCAGATTTGACAACTTTAGAAGTGTGTTTTCCAGCATTCGAAGCGAAGCATATTTTCGCAGTAATCTTTTTATCACATATAATAATTGCCAAGGTATCGTGCATCAATTTAAATGCAGGGTGGATAGTTTTTCACCTTATTTGATCATTTTTTTTACCACAAAGGCTCAGCTGCAAACATGATAACAGCAATAGAAAATGTGTCACCTGGTAGTCACTGAATTCAATTCACAGCAGATAATGACAGCCTTCCTCTGTCACACACAGACAGAGGAGGCATCACTCTGATGATGTGTGTACAGTGGAGGTGATGATGCGTCTTACTTATCTGAATAAAATGCTTCAGGCTAGAACACATTCTTTTTTTTCTATTTATGACAGCAAAAATATATTTCTAGAAAGCAACGTAGCATCTGGCAGCAGATGAAACACTGATTGCCTCTGGGGAATGAAGAAAAATGAAATAAGGAATGAAAGTGGGGCAAGGGATTGGGAAAGGAAAACATTGCATTAATCAGCTGGCAGTGGTTCTGGACCAGCGAGCTATGGACCACAATGCAACTTTGCATTAGTTGTGGAAGTCAGCTCATTCTGGCTGCCCTACTTTACACAGCAAACATAAAAACCTGTGCAAGCTGCTCCTCACATCCAGCACATATAACAACCTGACCCTTTGTAATAGGTTGTGGAGTGGATTTTCATTATCTGTGCAAATACGCTTGGTATAAAAACAGCTCTACTTAAGGCCATTCAGTCTTTTATTTAAGTTTTTCAGTCAAATTACCATCCTGAATGTGGCCCGGTAGCTAACAATTAAACATAGCTGAAATAACATGAATAGTTTTGAAGTTTTAAGCCTTGAAAAGGAAAAAGTCAAACTGGAATGGTGAAAAAAAGGCATTTCACCTTGCTTCAAGATACCGATGAAATTAAAAACATTAGTAATTTTGGCAAAATGGCATGGAGAACGCGACAAATTACAATTGTATGACTTGCGGTGGCTTTGAAAAGTGAAAATGGACAATTGTGTTGCTTTTCATAACTCAAAAAGTAAAACTGAATGTGTTTCTTGAAGCAGATTGTCCCTATTGTCCCCTCACTGAAGTCGTCAGCTTCCCAGCAGCGTCTCTGTCTCTTCTTCTCTTTCCATTCCCATTTTGATCCTTTGGCTCGAGACCAAACCTGACAACCTGGCAGCGTTCTTCACACTGTCTATGTAGATGAGCAGTAAGACATTAATAAGAGTCCCTGCAGAGTTTTGGCTTTAACACAAGATTGGGCCTTCTAGAATAGCCGATTGCTCTCACACAATCTATGACAATACAAAGTATGTTTATTCGTGTTTAAACTTGAGGAAATTCAAAGTAAATGCAAGGCAAGAAGAACATATCTAGGATTAAAAAACTAATGTCACAACAGGACTTAGGACTCAGTAGACTCGACTACTGCAATAGTGTATTCACAGGGCTGACAAAAAACTCCATCAGAAAGCTGCAGCTGATTCAGAACGCTGCTGCTCGAGTCCTCACTAACATTAAAAGAGTGGATCACATCAGTCCGGTTCTGAAGTCTTTACACTGGCTTCCAGTCGGCCAAATAATTGATTTTAAAGTTCTGAAAGGTGCTATATAAATAAACTTGCCTTGCCTTGCAAGAGAATGCAAAAACCAAGCAAAAAATATAATAAAACAGGTATAATGAGAATAAAAGTTACAGCTAAGCGTTAAGATATGAGCGGTTATTTAATTGTAAGAATGCGGCAAAATAAAAATCCTCAGCCTTGATTAAAAAGAAGTAGGAGTTATTGAAGGAATTTTTCAGACAGTTCTTAAAGATTATGTTAGAATTGTCTTAATCATTGGCAACCAACTACAAATATGCACATGTGACACATTCATTAACAATGAATGAATATACAGTATCTTGTACAGTTTACAGAAATGTTAATGCAATTGGAAGCCTTTGGTTTTGTTTCTTACTAAAATGAAAACCTTTCTGAAGACTTTTGGAATCAACTTGAAATGTGAATCTGTCCTGGTGAACATCAAGTCTGTATTCATATTGTTTTTAAATGACACCGTACTGAAGTAATGCATTGTAGGCTTTAAAATAAATCAATAACTTATTTATTGTCGTATTGTATGGAAATGAAAGAAACCAAACTCTGCTAGTCTAGGTCTAAAGCAGGCAAAATCACAGGCGTGGTCCTCTAAATATCTGTTTTGCAAGATTGTATTGTATATTTCGACCACTACCAACATACTGTAGTGGTACGATTGCAGTAGAACATAGATATGTCATGTTCCTAGCTGTTTCCTGTTTTTGTATTCTTTGTTAAACGTCTCACTCCTAATGTGTCCGGTCTGGTTGGGATGAGGGTTAGGGTTGAGTACAGGGGTAATAACCAGGAATAAAAGGGATGATCCTGATATAACTCCTGAACAGTAAGTGTCAGGGCCATGGCATTTGGCGTCTGTTATGGTCTCTTCCCTCCTGTCATGTATACTGAGTACCAGGTTGTACCGGGTACCGGGTTGGTTGACTTGCTGTCTTTAGGGTTGGTTGACTTGCTGTACTTGGGGTTGGTTTACTTGCTGTCTTAAATGTTAAGGTTGGTTAACTTTCTGTCTTTAGGGTTGGTTGACTTGCTGTCCCTTGGGTCCCTTGAAAGTCACTATAAAAGTATAATTTATTATTATTATTATTATTATTTAGGGTTGGTTGACTTGCTGTCTTTAGGGTTGGTTGACTTGCTGTACTTGGGGTTGGTTTACTTGCGATCTTAAGGGTTAGGGTTGGTTCATTTGCTGTCTTTAGGTTTAGTTTACTTGCTGTCGTTGGGGTTAGGGTTGGTTTACATGCTGTCTTTAGGTTTCACCATCTTGACACTTCGACATGTAAACTGCAGGGACTTGAAGTCAAACTACTGACCTTTAAATTAGTTTGTGCCTGCCTACGGAGTCTCAAATGCCCTGTATGAATCTCTTTGATAAGCTGTTTTAAATATGATACATTCCTTTTGTGTAGTGGTTGATACTTCGGCAGAGCAGTGTTACAAAAAATGAGATTTCCAGGCTTTAATACATTAGAAATCTTTGTCAAAAGGGTTGATGATACATATTAATGAGTCCACCAAAGTTTTGTACACATTTCCCTTGCCTACGCAGGTGAATCCATTCATTGCATTATAGAAAATGCGCCCACATTCATGCAGATGTACCGAATTTCAAACTTGGGGAATACTTTATGTCAACATGTAAAAATGCAAGATTTACAATCAAAAACATAAATTGTCTGTTTTAGTAGAGTTAATAAAGTTGTTGACAGCTAACACTTAAACACAAGAGAAACACTGTTGTACCGCTTTCATCACATACTGCTACAAACGCTTTATATTCTGTAACATTGCCTCACCTGCTTTTCCCCTCATTAATCATTCTACAGTGTTCAACTTACACTGTCATTTATCATTCAGTGAGTGGAGAGGAAGAACTGTTAGTTCTCCATCTTGTTCCATTACAGCAGATTGTGCCGAATATAATTTAGCATTAATATGTGTGTGTAAGCTTCTGCCCTCATGTTCTCGTGCGGCATGTCAACCCATCTTCCTGTGTGTATGTGTGTGTGTTTTTGTATGTGCATTTCTTAATGGGTGTGTAATAAACGGCTAATGAAGGACTTGAGGTTCCAGATGGGAAGACACAGTTTGACTTCCTGATTCATGATCTGTCACATCCACTGTACCTTTCTCCACCTCCCAGTGGAAGCAGATTTAAAGCGGAGAGGCGGCACTTTAGAAGGTGATGATCAGTCCTAAAGAGAATTGGTTGACACTTCTTACATTTTAATGGGGTTTTGACCTGAATTTTGAAGGTTCATCTCTTTGTTTCTGGTTTTCTTGATGCCAAACATATTTTCCACCTTGATTTTATTTATTTTTTACTCTAAATGTAACTATATAGGCCATCTTCGATGTCAAATTAAGAAATTGCAATATAACACTAAATGTTAGTCCATATTATGTTGACCCTATTGTCACTCTGTATTTAAATGTGCTAAATGATATACTTGTATACATTTCTGGATGTCTTAATAAAGACACTTGAGCGAGAGAAATAGAATTCAAATGAGTTTTAATGGAGAAAAACCTAAGACTCCAATATTCACAATCATACTATAGTCATAGTACATTCCATAACATTCCATAATGTTATACCTGACCTATTAGTAAGAGTCAGAACATCCTATCTGCAACAGGGTGGAGGCCACACATAGTGGGAGTATACTGAGAAATGTATGATTAACTCAACTTATAATATAAATTATATATGTGACTGTGTCAACCGTACTGTAATATCTATTCCAGATAAGGAAAATGCATGTTAATTCAAGGCGGTAGTGCTGATAGCATGCATTGCTAATGAATGTGATCGGATGTCCCTGTTAACCTTTGGAGGTGATCAGATATCAGCAGCAGTCAGTCTGTGAGGTTTGAGAGGAACATGAAGGCTGCAAAGCATCTAAATGTCAAAAGCAGGACAGATGCCACTGTCCTATCACCATGGGACACCATGGTAAATCTTTGATAACCACAGCCAACCTTCAACTACTGCTCTCAGAGCTACAGTAGACGGTCCCTTTTGCAAAAAAAAACATCTATAAATTGTTTGTCCCTGTAACAAAGACAGTCACTGTTTAGGATTTATTTAAATGTTGATTTAACCTCCAGGTAGTGACTACCTGGTGCTCCTTTTTATGTAGCTTCAATTGTCTAAATTCCATCCAATCAGCTCTCTGATTAACTGCTACCTGTGAGTGTACCATTTTGTACTGGAAAGAGGATTGAGGCCTAAAATACTCTTTATGTAAATAGTGTGTTTAGTCATCTTTCACTGTATATCCCTTTGCATGGCTTTAGGGTTTGGATTGTAGGAAAAACAGAAACATTAGACAATATGAAACTGTTTCTGCTAGCGTGCGAACCATGATGTATAAAGAGAACTGGATTCAATGTGGAGGCAGGGCTCCGTTAATTCCTTTGAAAGTTGCACACAGGTGCATGAAGTGTCTTGACCATAGTTTTTGGTTAAACTATTAACATGTTCTCCCCCTGTGTCATGTCTGTTTTTACTTCCTGTCCTTGAGTGTTTGCCACCTGTTTGATTGGCCCAATTCTAAACCAACCAAAATACCCTCCCTTACCCACTTCCAATTTGTGCATTCCCATGGAGGGTCCTCCACATTGCTGTAAGTGACGTTCCAAACCAAGTGGGGGGTGGGAGTTATCAAGCCCTCTAACAGAAATCTGCATCAGTCCTGACTTAACCAGCTGAACCTCCTGCTAGTAAACTAGTAAACTGCCCAAAATAAAAGACATTTCATATTGTCATATACTGTAGATGACATATTAATGTTAAAACTGCAAGGTTTCACTGTATTTTTATTTTTATACTTTGGATCTATACCCGAGTATAGTCTAGAAAAACTATAGACGTGTGCATTTAATTTTATAGTTTTGTATATTTGCAGGGACTGCTGCAAAAACCAAGCAGCTCATAAACATCAGAAAGGAAAAGAGGTTTACAAAACAAAGAAACGTTACTGAAGATTTTTGGAGTTTGATAACATTTATGAGTTATAATTGTTGGTCCACATTGCTGACTCTAAACCAGGGGTACTCAAATACAAATCTTAAAGGTCCAAACTTTTTTTTTCAATAAGACAAAGGTCCGTTTATTACGGTCATTCAAACCTTTAAACAATTGCAACAAGATTCTTAACACGAGGTTGCAAAAACAAAAATAATCTGTATGCAGCTGCACCCTCTTTCATTCAGCATTCCCATTATTGCTTTATAAATGTCTTGCCCTCTTGTGTGTCCACTGAGGTTCGTCAGGCCCAACACATCTTCAACAAACTCCCCCTTTGCCTCATCATAAAAACTCACAAACACCAGCAACTGAGCATTGTCAGTGGTGTCAGTGGACTCATCCACAGCTAAGGAAATGCACTGTGCATTTTCTATTCCATCACAAAGCTGATTCATTAAATCACCAGCCAGTATTTATGTTCTTCTGGTTGCTGTGGAATCTGAGAGGGGGGTTTGCTTGATTTGACCTGTTATTTCCTCTTTTTGTTTGCCTTCAAACATGTTCTCCATCACTTCAGTCATGCATTCTTTTATACTTCAGTTATTATCCAGTGGAATGTCCTTACCTACTGGCCTAGTTAAATCAAAGTGGTTACTGTTTTTTGGCTGGGCAGTGTAGTTTTACACACCGTCTTATTTGACTTTCTCAGGACTTTCTCAGGACTTTTTGGGGGCAGACCCCCACAAAGAAAAAAAAATATTTACACACGTAAGGTCATCATCTTAACAGTTTTGTATGCTCATCCGTGAGCAGAGCATCAAGTTGGCATGCCTATTACAGCTGAATGCGGCTATTACCATTTTGTTCAGCAAAACGCCTCACAAACTTATTAAGATCAACAGCTTTAGTGCGTTTTGATTCAATGCTGAGTACAGCCACACTGACAGTCTCTTCTCTGTCATTGTAGACCGCAAATACCTCATTCCTTCAGTACTTGGGTCCGAATGCTTCTCGTTTTGCGCCGTCCCGTTCAAATGAAATCGCGCAAATCATATTTCCACGCTCGCGCCAGGGCAGGGGTTACAAGACGTGCATCTTGTGCTGCATTCACTTGCACTCGGACATTAGAGACTTTCTCTCATAAATGTCCGATGAGCCACAACTTTTCTTTCAAAATAAAGCTGCCAATTGGGGTGGCAGCTGGGGTGGCAAGGCCTATTTTTAGGGTGGCAGTTGCCACCCCATGCCACCCCGGTAGGTGAAACTAAGCTACTAGCTACAGTACAGATGCAACTAGATGAGCTGTTAACTCTCGCTCTGACTTTTCTTTTTTTAAACACACACGCATTTTTCCAACCCGCATTCCGCAAAGACCCGCCCTACTGTGCCTCTGATTCGCAGACTGTTGGTGGGGGGAAAAAACGCTGACGGGATGCTGAATGTGATTGGACCAATGCGTTGACAGACACACACACAGACAGTGGAACAGTCGTACATGCAGAGCGCTGTTTGCAGTGGACATAGCGGAGAATTTTTACTCGTTGCGTTGTGGCGATGTCTCGCAGATAACACAGATAATACAGATAATACATATGAAAAGTATAATTTGCTCAGAGTCCAGAGACAGTTGTGGTTCGATTCGGATCCGGACTTTGAGGATGCTTGCTCTAAACCATCGTTAAGACAATTTAAAACAGTTCCTGTTTCTGCCGGAGAGAGGGGGGTTGACCCGAGGCCTGCCGCTGTATGTACAACCTCCCCCGTAAAGAAGGGAGCCTCATTCAGCTGGAGGTGTGACTCCAGACGAATTCCACTCCATCATGGTGTGTGAGTGTGTAGGGGTCCGTTTGGAATTGGGCCATAGTCTGTCCTGGCCCTATTAGTTCCACCTGTTCCACATTAGCCTGGCAAATGGCTAACCTCCTGTATATCTGCACTGTATCCCCTCATTAGTTCTGTTTGAATTGTAAGTCCTGGTTTCCTGTTTAGTGATTGTTGTATCCTTGTGGTAAAGTACAGTTCTGTTTGTCCTGGATTATTTAATATAATTACAATAATGTTGGTAAAGGTTCCTGTTGTCTGTAGTTTCATGCCTTTGGGTCCAACTCTGCCCCACTCCAGTGACATGGAGCCACTGTTTCAAAACCCCAAAATGCAATAGTTGTTGCAGGAGGCTTGGTGATGCAGACAGAACACGGTATGCAGATCTGTTTATATGGTTTGGCTCTGTTATTTCCTACAGTGGTGTCGCAGTAATGAACTCTGCTCTGGTGCACATTGCAGAGGAGCTGAGGCTCTGTTAATGAATGTTTCCAGGTAAACTGAGGTTATAGTGTGCTGTAAAACATTATGCTCTCACCTATTAAGATCAATTGTTTGTATCACATTTACGGAGATGAACACACTCAGACACTGCATCTAGTGCACTCATCATAAACAATTATGCATAATTTGTTTTGCTGCAGGTTAAAGAGTGAATCACTATCTCTAAAATATAAAATGCAGTTTTGTCCTCCGGTGCCCTCACTACGAGCTAATAAAGCAGATACTCCGAATGTACAAATGTCTAATATAATTACTTCTACTTATTTAATAGCTACTCTTTTAGTTGATTTAACACAATGTTGTTTTTTGGAAACATCATTTCTTCCAGTGTGCGTCTGCACTCCACTAACCCTGTGCAGTCTGCATCACTTGAGATCATAATGTGTTCTAATTAATGAAGCTACGCTTGTTTTGGCAGGAACAGTTTATATAACAAATAGCCACACAGTGTTGTACCATTCCTAAGAACATCACAAAATCTCCAATGAGAATAAGGTTCATAGCATTAGCTTGGTTAAAGATTTTGACTGTAAAGTTCAAACTGGATAAACACAGTGTTTAATAAGTGTTGGATTTAACCACATCTTTTAATTAATTGCTTCGTTAGTCCAATCATTTACCTGTCTATCTGTGTGTCTAATTGTTTTTCTGTCATTATCGCTTTAGCCTGTCTTCCTGTTTGACTGTCTTTCTGTCTGTCCAGTCGTCTGTCTGCTTGCTGTCTAAAAACATGTCTATGCCACTTAGGGTTTTCGGGAGGGGGGAGGAAGAGTGAAGTAAGGGTACAAGGGGAGGGGGGTCGGAGCGGAGCAGCAACTTCACATTTTTTTCAGATAATTGATCATCTTATTTTAAGTAGATTGAGGAAAATAGTGCTTTTTAGATGTGACTTTCACAAACGAGCTAAACCATCTGTAGCCTTATAGCTTTTTGTTTTTTTTGTAACGTTTTGTGCATAAGTACAGTATTTGCATTTATGTACTTTCTTACTTTCCAACACTTTCAGAGGATACAAATATTCAACATGAGTTACTACAGTGGCTGCAGTCTGCTCCCCCCCAGGACAGTTGTTTCCAAGCGGCAGGAAGTAAGGATGAGGGACCGTTGGGAGGGGTAGATAGCTAAATATTTTAATGTTGTTTAGATGGGGACAGCAATGTTCTCTTTATACATCCATGACGCAATCGTGCGGAGCTACGTTGATGCAAAAGTGGGCGTAGTTGAATATAATCTTAGATGGAAAAACGACGCTTACTATTGCTACAAAAAAAGACATACAAAAACATTGACAACCAAGCCTAAACACAAGGTCAATGGAAATTAAGAAGAAAAAGCTCCCCAACAGATAGATTGATTTACAGTCAAAATTACTCATGTTAACCTTGAGATCAACTTTCACCCTGGCAAAAAAGGCTTTCCACTAAAAAGCTAACCCTCCCTCATGAAATTGCAGCAGCCGAAGTCAACAATAGCCACAAATATGACCATGCCTGTGCAGAAATAATCTGCCCCATTGCAAAATAAATGCCCTGAATGTTTGAGTCCAATGTCAAGAGAATTGCAATCTAGAGTAATCATCATCATTTGTGAGAGTACCTTTCCTGGTTGCATGTAGACGATGTTTTTCCTACAGATAGGGTTTAAACTGAATCCATTTACACTCTATGATGGTATGTCTTCTGACAGCAGGAGTTGATGGTGATTTTTGAAGACACATCTTGTAAGCAGTGCTCACAGGGAAAGGCAGAGGAATCATTTCCAGATTGAAAACACCTCTCCAACCGCCCACTCTACACTGCCTGGTGCACTGATTAGAACTGGCTTGTAAAGAAGTGGCTGGCTGTAATTACGTTGAGGTCTTTATTTGAAAGTTATACATACTTTATCAGCGTTCGACCAGGAATACCAGATTGCTCCAGGAAGCCGAGCTCAAGATTTTAAAATGCAAATGCCTTTATAGGTCTTTACAAAACTGACTGTAACGCAAGACACACTTTGTGAGTATCTCAAGCTGAAGAGAAGAAAAAAGACACTTGTGGATTCAAGGCTCCACATCCAACAAACAATTGATGTGTTGACAGCCATGAGGCCAGCTGCTGGGAAATCAGTGAAGGAGGATGAACAGTGTGAGCAAGACAGACACACACATCTGCTGTGTGCGAAAGACCATGTTCCATTGTCAATTACAGCCAGCCTGGAGCAGCAACAGGTTGCCCGAAGAGAGCCTGTCTTAACTTTGTTTGTGGACCTCAACGAACCACTATTGGATATATTTGATCAAGGGCTATTAGGATCCTGGATGAAACATGGACTACGTCTCATCTATATAACCACTACGGCCCGTAGTAGACCCCCACACACACAACAACATAGACTATAACACTCCTTGTTGTTAACCACCAACTATGTGCAATATGCGCAATATATATATGCCGTTAATAACTGTGCAATATATACCTGGCTGCTAAATCCTCAGAACTGTTACACGATGTGTTTTTTGTAAATGTTGTAACTTTTTTTACTATAATATATATATATATATTTTTATCTTTAATATTTTTTTATGCATGCTTCTTAGGTAACAGTAAGCTATCTTTGGCTCTTTTCTGCTGTAACAATGTACATTTCCCCTCTGTGGGACGAATAAAGGTATTCTGATTCTGATTCTTCTGAACGCTGAGACGTTAACTGAAGCCAAGTGATCTAATCCCTTTTAAAGCTAAGATAACCAACTATTAGGTCTCTAGCCATGATCTTAGGCCTAGTTGGTTGCCTTGACTAGCATCCGTGAATTTTGCGTATTGAGTTTGTATAGGACTTCAGCATAACAATGGGAATACACAGGACTCATAGATTGTGAGTCAAAACGCACGTCACTCTCCCTTTGATAGCCACAATGAATGTTATCCACTGTGTGGAAAACGGCCTCTCGAATTTGTATTTTTAGAATATAATAGAATCCTTTATTGTCATTATACAGGTATACAATGAGATGAGTAGAGCTACTCCATTTTTTAAGGTGCCATCAAAAATACAACCAGACAAACCAACAAGAGACGTACAACATTCAGGAGGAGACAACATACAAACAACAAGCAATATTCAGATAAGTTTAAAGTGCATGAATATATCGGCTTAAGTAAAATATGTTTCAGTGTGTATAAAAAAATATATATATATATATTATGTCAATGCATGCTGGAGTTTAGTGCAAGTATTGCTCGGGGGTAGAAACTGTCTTTAAGGCTGCTTTTACACGGGAACGTTTGCGTTTATGCACAGTATGCGTTTTCAAAAAAAGTCTTCTGTTCACATGCATTTGTTTCATTTAACGTGTCTGTTCAAACGAGACCGCTGGAAACGCTGTAGTACATATGCCGGGACTGTAAGTGGCGCTGTACTTCCACTCGAAAGCGCTGGACACGCTGTAGTACATATGCCGGGACTGTAAGTGGCGCTGTAACTTCCGCCACAAAATACACCAAAAGCAGCGAAGAAGACCCCGGAGCAGCCCGGAGCAATGTTGCCATGGCTACCCTTCTGTTTATGCCCCGCGGTGGATTTAGCAACATGTAGTGGTTCATGTAATTCTCCATGTCCACTTGTTGCTGATGGTTGTGGTAGAGGAGCTGTAGATTTTGCGCTAACATCTGTAGCATGGTCAGTAGCAGTAGCACTAGCAGTAGCTACTGACAGTAGCTACTGGCCATGCTACAGCAGTGAGCAGCAGAGGTGGGGAGAGGTGGGGCTATCGTTATTTTTTCAGGAAATATTCGTATAGAGGCGATTACACAAACTCGTTTGACCCCCCAGAGAGTTTCGTTTGCAAATCTATCCACCTTGGGACCCGTTATTGTTTGTGGGGTCCGTTTGTTACGGCCTCGTATAAATAATAGGGCTATACGTAAGAGAAACTATGCAGATACAAGCCGTTTCGTTCTCGTATAAATGTGGCCTAAGTCTGTTTGTCTTTGCTTTAAGACATCTGTAGCGCCGTCCGGAAGGCAGCATGTCAAACAGATGGTGACTAGGGTGTAGGGATGGGTATCGTTTGAAATGCATCGATTCCGATTCCGATTCCGGTTCTGCTTATCGATTCCGGTTCTTATCGATTCCCCGTTTCGATTCCAAAATTGTAAAAGAAAGAGGTCAAACGTTTAGATAACAAAAATATCTTTATTCATTTAAGCTTTAACTGACATTTTTACAAATAAAAAATATACATGCAATACAAATGTATTGCACAATAGCTGTGCTTTATTTTAACTGAGCTATGCCTGTGGCAAGCTATTAACAGGCATTACACTGTGCCTTGTCTTTTTATTTTTTAGTGTAGTGGAGCCTCACTTTAGAGCGTTTACCGCGATCCATCTTTGGTGTTATGAAGTGACTGAGCTCGTGAACTGTCTACGGGAGGGCGGGGGGAGCCTTGCTGCGGGGCAACTGTGGACCTCTGTCGCCTGTCAGCGCAACTTACATGATGCCGTTTAAAACAATTAAGGGTGGTGCCGGCCGTCAACGGCCCGCTGACGACCGGCCGTTCTGTGATTCTCCAGAACACACAGATGGCCAGTCCGCCGCTGAATTCCACCGGGTCGCCGCGGCGCAGACGGACCCGGTGGAATACAGGGTCTACCGCGTTTAGGAACCGTTAAGCAGAACAGAAATTGTGTATTTTGTATGGGTACCCGGTACCCGGCATTTTCTTATCGGTTCTCATCTGGAACCGAGTTTCGGTTCCCAACCCTACTAGGGTGTGTACTGTCCTTCACAATGTTCCTTGCTTTACTGAGGCAGCGGGAATTGAAGATGTCCATCAGGGAGGGGAGAGGGCAGCCGATGATTTTCTGCGCTGTGTTGATCACTCTCTGGAGCCTTTTCCTGTCTGCCGCAGAGCAGCTGGAGTACCATACGGTGATGCAGTATGTCATCAGGCTCTCGATGGCTGAGCGGTAGAAGGTCTCCAGCAGCTTAGGGGTTCTTCCTCAGCACCCTCACGAAGTGTAGACGCTGCTGGGCCTTCTTGATGACTGCTTTGGTGTTGTCTGTCCATGAGAGGTTGTTGGAGATGAGGACACCAAGAAACTTGAAGCTGTGGACCCTCTCCACACACTCGCCATTAATGTAGAGGGGGGGCTGGATCACTGCTGTTCCTCCTGAAGTCCACAGTGATTTCCTTTGTTTTTGTGGTGTTCAGTGCCAGGTTGTTCACTGAACACCACACTGAGAGTTCCAGGACCTCACTCCTGTAGGCCGTTTCGTCTCCTCCTGAGATAAGCCCCACCACAGTGGTGTCGTCAGCGAATTTGACAAAGATGTTATCTGGGTGGGCTGGACTGCAGTCGTGTGTGTAGAGCGAGTACAGGAGTGGACTCAGCACACAGCCCTGAGGAGAGCCGGTGCTGAGTGTGCGGGTGGAGGAGTGATGGGGGCCAAGTCTCACAGACTGAGGCCGGTTGGTTAAGAAGTCTTTGATCCAGGAGCAGGTGGGTGAGGGGAGGCCTAGTTTAACACTTTTTCAACTTAGATGTCCGGGATGATCGTGTTGAATGCTGAGCTGTAGTCAATGAAGAGTATCCTGGCATGGCTCCCATTATGTTCTAGATAGCTCAGTGCAGAGTGGAGAGCTATGGCTATGGCGTCCTCGGTGGATCTGTTGGCTCTGTAGGCAAACTGGTGTGGGTCAAGGGTGGGAGGGAGGCAGGCCTTAATATGATGTAGCACCAGCCTCTCAAAGCACTTCATTATAACAGGTGTGAGTGCTACAGGGCGGTAATCATTAAGGCTTTCTGTGGTTGTTGTTTTGGGAACAGGAACAATAGTGGCTGATGTCAGGCATGCTGGGATAGCAGCAGAGTGTTTCAGGGAAAGATTGAAAATGGTGGTGAAGATCTGTGAAAGCTGGCTGGCACATGCACTGAGCACCTTCCCGGGTACTCCTACAGGACCAGCAGCCTTCCTGGGGTTAACTGTTCTGAGCACCCTTCTCACATCATGCTCGTCTACAATGATGTTGTAGACGAGAGGTATAGACCTAGTGAAGGACCAGGGTATGCAAAAACTCGGATAGCAGGTAAAGGTGGAGAAAATTAGGGATTTTATTTACCCAAAACACATAGTTTTTTAGGATGGGTAAAAAAACAATAAAGATGAAAAAGGTTTATTATATTTCACATTGGCAATAAATACTGCAGACCCTAAGCATACAAATAACTTTAAAAAAAAAAACATGTTCAGGGCTTTTCTGACACACTTGGTGGGGTAGGTAAGTTTGAGAAACCGGTTCGAGATACACTTTTTGTTATATTCCATGGAATGCTCTTAACATCCCGATAGCAATGAATATCTTAAGTGCTTTGACAAAAAATCCATAAAATGTTTTAATCTGTGGAAGCCGTAGTACTGTAAAAAGCACGACCAATCATTTTAGCCGGCCCGGCTAAAATAACTGGATGGCCTACCTGCCTGTCAGCCTTCCATCTGTGCACACATTTATCTCGTGCCCTCATTGGTCATGTGCGCGTTCGTGTGTGTTTGGAGGAGGGGCTCTGTAAGGAAGTGGCAGATTTTTCCGGCTGTGTATTTTCAAATTCTAGCGCACTCGAGCTGGTTTCTCCAAAATTACCTACCCCACCTTTAAGTCCTTTCCCAACTACAGGAATGTATGACCATGCTGGCTTGTCCATAGTTGATATATATACAGTATATATATATATATATATATATATATATATATATATATATATATATATATATATATATAAACATCTACTTGTATATAAGTAATTTGCAATGCCTTGTTTTAATAAAACAAAAATAATTTCACAATAAGGAATCAATAAAGCAACTCTAATCTAATATTTCCCTGCATAGCTTTAAAAGAGATCAGCTATCTTAATTAAAAAATCTTATTTAAAATCGATCCATGTGGACTATGTTGGGCAGATACAGCCTGGAGGAGAAATTGGCGTTTGCAAATGGCTCTCTGATGAACTCCTCCCAGCATTTTCACCTGTTTCTGCTTAATATTCTCTGTTTTGCAGTGCTTTGGGGAGGGTACAATGGTAGGAAAGTTAATTACAAAGGCCATTTTTCAGGACCTCAGCATGTTTCCACTACTTTTTATTCTCCTGGCAGAGATTTTATCATTGAATAAATACAGATACAACAAACCGGAACCAGTGTTAAGCCTAAGCAAATACATGAGTTGGACAAAAACAGAAGCACCTGCACAATGTAAAACAACCCAATACATCAAAGCTGTAATGAACCCAACCCTTTCCTATTAGTGTTTCCTGAACATAAATGATCAGAAGCTTCACAAAATGTAGTTTTTCCTTTAAAGCAGTGGTTCTCAAACTTTTTCTGTCAGGAAAAAAAAAAGAAAATATTCGGTTAACGCGACCTCTGAACCGTGTGCCTCGAAAATAATTGTTTATATTAATCGTGACCAAACCGTTTGAGTCCCACTGAGATAACTTAGACTAAAGTTAACTATCTAAACACTGAGAGAGTCCTTTACTTCACCTGGGCTGAGGTTATCAGCCTCTCAGACTGACATGAGAGAGTTCTCCCTCCACCTTGTGGTTGAAAATGCTCCTTATATCCGTTAGCATAGCTCGCTAGCACCAGATGCTAACAGCAATGATCTCCGGTACCAGCGCGCTCTCTCTCTCTCACTCGCGTACATAAATGGCTCGTGCCACACACACACAGAGCCGAGCTTGAATGAAACACAGAGACCCAGACGTACTTGTACTGTAGCATATTATTTTCGAATCAATCATTTTTCAAATTATGAATTCCACACATAAAAAAAAGAAAGACATACATTTCTTGGGGGTGCTTAGGCTATCCTAGGGGGAGCTGCAGCAACCCCTAGCGCCCCCCTGACGCCGCCACCTTCCATCCTCAACATGTAAATTACACACCTGTGTCCTACAGCGCCCTCATAGGTTTCTAAGTGTAACTACACGACACAACAGTTTAGTGTTCCGCCGGTCATGCCGACGTCAGAACCATTTTTTAAATTTTATTTTGGCATAACTATTTTTCCTCCTGGTTTCATGCCTCTGCGCCCCCCCACTTTGAGAAACGCTGCTTTAAAAGGGACATATTCTGCTCATTTTCAGTTTCATATTTGTATTTTGTGATTCTTCTGTTCAAAAAGCTCTTTATTTTATTCTTTAACCCTCTGTCTGAAACCAGACCCCAGTCTGTTCTGATTGGTTAGCTGGCCGGCTCTGTTGTGATTGATCAACCGCTTAGAGAGTACAATGTTTTGGATCGCTAGCCAATAGTCATTGTGTTCTGTCATTGTGGCCTTGGAAGACCAGTCACATGCACAACAAACTTTATTACACCCTAAAGGAAAAATAGGGCCCCTTTTATTGGTAGCCAGGCTTGAATTTGCTAACGCTAAAGTTGGAATGTAGAAAAACAAGTTGAGAAATTATGATGATGCTCTACTAACTTTTATTGTGAAGCACTGCATGTGTCATTCATTAAAAATGTGCCTTCATAACAAAAACACTTCTGCCTTTTCTTTGCAGATTAGTTTTAAATAAAAGATCTGCACTTGACAGGCTGCACACCTCCAACTTCTCAGGACTGTTAGTGTCCTGCTGATGTATCAAAAACTACTTGTGCCGGTGCAGCATGAAATCACACAACCCGTGGCATTTCGTGTTATAGTCACGAAATTAATCGATTCGTGTTCACCAACACGATTTCCCCATTTTTTTCGTGTCACACAGAACGATTTTAAAGCAATGTAAATTATAACAAATTAGAAGGAAAAAAAGATTTAAAAAAATACAGATTTCAGTATTCTGACACAGAACGATTTTAGAAGCAATGTATTTCTATTGGTAGTATGTTTCGTGCCTGCACCAAATAATAACAAATTAGAAGGAAAAAAAGATTTTAAAAATACAGATTTCAGTATTCTGAGGCTCTGAGCCCCATTTATTTTCCTCACGAACGGCAAAAAAAGTCCTACATTATACGATTTAAAATAAAAACAATAATCGTGGCTTGATATTGAGTAATAAAATGTTTTTATGAACCACACAGCTTCTCGTCTTCCAAGACCCGACCGGACAAAAAGACGTGGTGCAGGCACGAAACACACTACCAATAGAAATGCATTGCTTTTAAAATCGTTCTGTGTGACACGAAAAAAATTGGAAAATCCTGTTGGTGAACACGAATCAATAGATTAAATAAATGTTGTGACTATTACATGAAATGCTGTGAGACAGGGTTGAATCACAAGCAGTCGCCCAATTATTTCCACTTTTTCATTAAAACAGCATGAGTATGTTTGTGTGCACTGTGAACAGGTACACCAGTTGCTCTTGTTTTTCTGGCAAATTAGCTGCTTAACCTGTTAAGCCCTGAGCCTGTTTTTCAGGTCTCAAGCTCGAAAATGACATTCCCAGAACAAATGACCATATCTTCCCTTCTAAAAGGGTTAAATTAATAATCTTTTTTCTCAAAGTAATGATAAACCTGTGAGTTGGATGTAGAAAAGTCAAAATCAATATAGATGTTTTTTATTTTAAAGAAAATTCAGATTTTATATAGTAAAAAACTGTAAATTATAGTGTCCGTCCAAAAATTATTTTTTACTTATAGTGAAAACTACCCTTGGATGATGGTAAGGTAGACTAAAAGCTTTAGGAATCCAAAGTACAACATATAATAAGTACCCTGTATCAAGATTGATGCAAAACAAGTGACATTTGACCTTTTTAGAGAAATTTAGCTAAAATAAACCACTTCTGGGGTCATTTGGGTGGATTTTCCATATCTCTGGCCCCCCTTGCTCGATTTTGATGGTTGACACCTCTTTCTGACCGTTAGAGCCAATAGAATCGAAGGGGGAGTCCCCCACACACACTCATTGTGAAAAGAAAAGGTGGGGGCTTCGCGCATGCAGTTTTGCATCAGAGCGAACCTATCTCTAGCTTTGACATCTGGAAACGGAAAAGCAGTTTTATTGCTTATGGATTATCAGAAATCATTTCAAAGGGACACAGACACATTGGATTAACTTCAGCAGCGTTTTTATCGTTTTAATGCCATTGAAGACCACTTTGGAGAGACTACAGAGCCAAGGTAAAAATGTTAGCATTTTTAGCTACCTAGCGTCACCTGTTTTGATGTCCGTTTTTGCTTATAACGTCGCCATTTCGTATAATTCAGTGATAATGAGGGTACCCATCGATTCTGTGTCACCTCACGATGTGAAACGATGTCATGGATGTAGAGAAAAGATAAATAATAAGGTTTTTTGAGTGATTTTCGGTGCAGTAAGGTGTTAGCATTTTTCGCTCGTTGCTAATTCAGAGGCTCAGTGTTAACATTGTGGGTTTTCTTTAAAAAAAAAAAAAAAAAAGATCAGTTAGATGAGTTTCTTCCCGTTACATGGATATAAAACATTCATAGTTTATTAAATAAACATGCCCTCAGACACTGTTTCCTGCAAGATGTTGCGGCAGTGCCCCGGTACCGGCGTCTCTCGGGCTTAACAGGTTAAGGTGTATTGCTTTGTTTTTAATCTCCATGCTACTAGGACTAGAAACCACGGGTATTGCCAATTCAGCATTTTTGGATGCAGCAGGCATCTAGCCACAAGACATTTGAAGATTGCAGACGGGGAGGGCCCTTATTGTTCTACATTGTTTATCTGGTCAATACTTATGTTGACTGGTTGACTAAGGTTAGAAAAGTATTGTTTTCAACTGGAAACGGACAATTTTTATGGTTTCCTAAAAAACACGTTCTGTTAAACTTCAGAAGTCCCCTTATAATATATATATATATATATATAGATATTTATATATATGTGACTTAAAGGTGGGGTAGGTAATTTTGGAGAAACCAGCTCGAGTGTGCTAGAATTTGAAAATACACAGCCGGAAAAAATCTGCCACTTCCTTACAGAGCCCCTCCTCCAACACACACGTACGCGCACATGACCAATGAGGGCACGAGATAAGTTTGTGCCCCGATGGAAGGCTGACAGGCAGGTAGGCCATCCAGTTATTTTAGCCGGGCCGGCTAAAATGATTGGTCATGCTTTTTACAGTACTACGGCTTCCACAGATGACATTTTTTTATGGATTTTTTGTCAAAGCACTTAAGATATTCATTGCTATCGGGATGTTAAGAGCATTCCATGGAATATAACAAAAAGTGTATCTCGAGCCGGTTTCTCAAACTTACCTACCCCACCTTTAATAAGCAAAACACTTTTTATTTTTTAAATGTGTTAAACGTTTTGCGAAAAAAAGCAACCTAGTAGTGCTAGCTTAGCACAAAGAATTGAAACAGATTGTCTGCCGAAAGCTTTAACAATCCATCTGCCAGCACCATTAATATCACTAATGTGAATGTTGCTCTTCTTATTTTGCATATTGTATAAAGTGGCTGCTCCTAGTGGTAGTTACATGCATCATTTGGAACGGAACTCCAGGAACAAGATTACATTCTTGAGGGTTATTCAAGCGTTTAAACTACTGCTACCCGAGTAGCACAATAAAATGCAGTTGTTTTCCTATTTCTCCTCCCCAAAAAAGGTCTGAAATCTCAGAAATTAGATTAAAAAAGACCAATAATACCAACTGCCTGCTGCTCCATCTTTGTGCTTCACCATCACAATGGCAAAATCCATATAAATATAAATACATAACTCTCTGTACCATCTAGTTAAATGTGCTAGCCCTAAAATAGTTCTTATTCAACCTTCAGGTATGATGGCAGTCGGCCTGACTTTGTGCAGACAAATTTACCAGCAGATCCATGAGAACTGACCATAATGCATGCCTCTGAAAACAGCCTTTTGGTTCATGGATACCCTGACATCATATCAAGTTATACGATCTTCCTGAAATGACTCCAGCCAAATCAATACAACCTAATATAGCTCCACTTAACCTCGTATGATTCCAACATGAAAACGAGTTTGAAGCGATATGGGCCAAATTAATTATAGAAGGTCTCTGGATGAACTCCGCGTGACTCCTACGGCAACGCGATAACTTAATTTGTCTCCAGATGACTTCAGCGACCTGACGGAGAGTGGAGCAGACGCCGTGACTTGATACGGAAGTTGGACACACCTATAGAGTCCATATGGAAAAAAAGGATTCTAGTGGCTGCAAATAAACTGTGTGTGTGTGCACTCTGTGTTTATTACTTTGTGAGGCCAGTTCACCGGGAGAAAACCAACAGTGTGGGGCCCAGGTGCGTTGTAGGGCCCAAAATGGTGAGCCCCACAAATATTAATGCTATAAATGAGCTCTAGAGCTTCCCCTTATATGCCTCTTGCTTTTTTTTCACTTGGCCCACAAGGTCACAAAGTATGGAAAAGAGTGTAACTTTTGTGTACCCCTGGAGGCCATTCGGTGTAACTACAGTTATACACACTTCCTAAAAGTGTGTAACATTTAAGCCAATCAGATGCTGGCAACCAAATCACGTGTGATGTGCGTAATCCCGCGATATATTGCGATATCTCATGCAGCCATTTCCCATGCATTGAATTACTTACATCAGGGGTGGGGAACCTCCGGCCTCCGGGCTGTATACGGACCGCGAGACCATTTGGTACGGCCCTCGAGGTAATTTATAAACACACGCAAAAAAGAAAAAAAATTAAGAAATCTAGACCGCAAAATAATTAAACAAGCGAGTGCCTGTTTTTCCTGGCCAAGGTCAGGGTCCTTGAACACAACACGAGCCTAACGTGTCATCACGTGGTATATGTCTCGTCTGACAGGGGTGTAGTTCTGCCGGAGAGCACCGGAACACCGCTCCGGGCCGGGACTTCACAAATTGCAGTACCCATAAGGAGCCGTACACATGCCACAGTTTTTGCGTGGCTGTGTCTTTAGTTGAAAGCCCAGTGGCGATCTGTTCATCTGTCATACTGATCATACAGTCAATAACTTTGTTGTTATTAGCATCTGGTTAGCTAGCTGTGCTAACGAATATAAGAAGCTTTTTCTCCAACCAGTGAGGTAAAGGCACATCTTTATATGATCATTATAGTTATACAAAAATAAGAGAATAAAGTAAAAACTGGTATAAAATACTATATGACAGTAAAAAAAAGTTGTTATTAATAAACAACAATACAGTTTAAAAGGGGAGTGATTAGTAAAATGTCCATAAAGAAAAATAAAATCTGAGAGATGTATCCATAGATCTCTTAATTTTGCTCTCAAAGTGCACCAGATTGATGCTTTTAACTTCAACATTTAAAAAAAAATCTTGTCAATAAAACTAAATACATTTGCACACATCTTGTGTCCATATATTTCTGTTTGGTGGTCATGCCACAACCGTGCACGTGAATGCATATGCGGGTCATGGTAAAATATCTGGATTAAGAGGTTGCTTTTTCTTTGCACAGCATGAAAGAAAGACGAAATTAATGGGCTGTGATTTTAGTTTTTTTAAGCAGACGTTGAGTTCAATAATTTGTATGGCCCTCGGAGGATGTTGTAAAAATTGAAATGGCCCTTGAGAGGAAAAAGGTTCCCCACCCCTGTGCTACAGTATAGTAATAAAAGATAAATCCCACTTGTTGTAGCCTACCTGGCAGAGCAAGAAACACTCCAGCCTTTTATTTAAAACATATCTAAATAAATATGTGTGTGGGTGTCCCGGGCAGGCGAGCGGTACCGAGTTGGGCAGGTCGGCCGGTCGAGTTTCCCGGGCTGATTAATAGTCCCAGTCCGCCCCTGGCATGTTTCTCACTATTTTATGCATAGAAACAACAGACTACGTGTGTGTGAGGAATGTTTATTTCATATGAGTTCCCCTGAGATCTGCCGTTTTCATTCAGACTATTTAAAAAAACAACGGTCTGATTTTAACATTGCACAACAATGAACTCAATGTGTGATTGTTATAGCAGTAATATTAAACAGTAATAATACAGTAAACTATTAACACTGTACATATTATTGTTTGCCCGTGGGGAAATGACGAGGCTCCATTAAAAATAAACCTATTTTTAGTGAATTACTGAGTTTAGGCACGTTAATAAAGTTTTAATGAAGTTGACTACGGCAAATTCATGATTGTTAGTGCGTTCATGTCAATTCGGCGAACATTTGATACATTAAATGATCGTGAGGATGATGATTAAAAATCGTTTGTTTGAGCCGGGCTGGATTTCCTGATGAAAAAACAAACCGATTGTTTTTGTATAGTTGTGGTACGCCAACGTGGATTAAACAACATTATTTTGTTAAATAAAAACATGGTGATGTTTTGTAAATGATTACATGTCTCTTATTTAGCACAGAATATGATCCTATCCGTGACATGGATCTTAACAAAGATCCGCTATATCAGATACCTGTAGATCTATCAGCTGTTTATTTCACATTAGTTCCAGTGTGGCAGCTTTTTAGTCACTGCTCCCCCTGGTGGATCCATGATCCATTGCAGCTGGTTTCATTATAATTGAATGTATTTATCAAGTGGGCGTATCAAGTCATGCGGGGGGTTTTCCTTTCATCAGGGGCCCACTCCGTGCAGATCACGGACCAACATGGGTAGGGGCGTCCGAAATGAGGTGCTACATCTGTACATCCAGTAAGTGAATAATCAAGACAAAAGGTATACTAGGTTGTACTACAAAAAAAATAGCTTCAGATTTTAGAGTGTGTGTGTGTGTGTGTGTGTGTGTGTGTGTGTGTGTGTGTGTGTGGGGGGGTGGCTTTGAGGGAGTCTCTATATATCATTCAACCTACAAACACAAAAACTTCCTGTAAACTTGAACCTCACAGTACTCAGTGACTGCAGTGAGGCAAGAGTATGTATGTGTGTGTGAGAAGTTGAAAATCAACATGGTCAGTCTGTATCACATACCCCTGGGAATCGACCAATCAATAATGCAGCGGATTGCAATATATCCACTCTGGCTCACACACACACACACACATACACACACACATAAACACACACACAAACACACAATTATGCTGCTGTCCCGAGGGTGCTGTTTCAATGTGTTTGTGCCTGTGTGTGAAACGGATGGAAAGAAAGAAAAGGATATGTGTGTGTGGGTAAAAGTATATAAGCACTCTCACACACACTCTCACTTAGCTGCAGGGAGCTAAGGCGCTTTCTGCAGGTGTGCTTGATATTGTGAATGTAAATCCATAACGCTTTGTCAGAACTCAGCAGACAGCCTTATAACTGATGCTGCAGATTCTCATCGCTCTCACAGCTTATAGATTCATCTTTTGGAAAGTTCTCTCCAACCATTTCCTGTTATCCTGCACTGCCAAAGTCTTACCTGCGCAGTTATTTTGCATTTAAAGAGGCATACGTGTTTGTCCTACCTGAATGGAGAATGTAAACCCTATGAAGCTTTACAGAAAATAGCCCACATCTGAATCCTGCAAAAAGGTGTTGGTTATGATATATACTGTAACTGCCTTCAATAAAAAAAGGACTTAAAAAATCAGAGGGTTATAAAACCTTTGTTTGAAAGACCGTTTACTTGTGCAATTGTGTGAATAATTACCAGTTCCTCTAATAATCATCAGTCTTCATCTATCAACTATATTCTTTACAAGGAAGGTTGAAATTTAAATTTAAAAAAAGTTAACCTTAATGGTTACTTGCACTCTACCTAACCCTCCTGTCCCCACGTAATAATCTACATGAATCCCATCCATTATGATAAGAACATGTTTTAAACTATTTGATGCAATATATGGATAACTTGTTAGGCCTACATATCTATCACTGTGCATATCACCATTTAAATATGTTTTAAAAAGTTGAAGGAACCCCACACAACTCAATAAACAACTTGAAATGCTGACTTTGATTCGATTATTAGATTATTTTACAGTAATTATCGTAACATTCATATTTGGATTTAATGTAGTGTTAAAGGTTAAAAAAAAAGGCATTTTGGCTTTAGTTACAGCAAAAGTTGTAGAATGCTTAAAGGTCCCATGACATGGCCATTTCTACTGATCATAATTCCATTGTTGAGGTATACTAGAATGATTTACATTGTTCAATGTTCCAAAATCACATTGGTTGTTTTAATGTTGTCTCACGGTAAATGTTGCAGCCGCAAGGTATTGTGGGTCAGCATTTTCTCCTTTCCTTTCATAAAGGATGGTCCAGGGTGTCCTAAAATAAAAGATTATAAAGGAAGTTTCAAAGCTCCTTTCTATCCTCTAGACAAGGCTGTGGTTTGTTTTTCAATTACCTACTAACAACCAGAGTTAGTTATTGAAAGGATAATTCAGAATGTTCTAAAGTGGGGGTTACCAAGGCCTACATAAAAGGTCAGTAGACTGCTCCGTTCTTCTCACAGCAGTACATTGCTTAGCTCTAGTGCACACTCTGTTTCTTTCTCCAAACTGTAGCATGCCACCATCTTCTGCAGGTAATCAATGACTCTAGATAAGTGCCTGATACAACCCCACTCAAAAAAGCCCAACCAATCCCCTAAAGTTTCAAATTACAAGTAGTTGTAATTGCCTCAAGCTTACCTTGAACAAAGAGATCAATAGCTTTTCTAAACTCTGATAAAGTTTTACAACTTCTAATCCTTGTCTTAGTACAAAGAGTAATAACTGACCTTGACCTGACTCTTATAATGGAGGTGTATGCAGTAAAAGATTTGTGTGCCTCAGGGGACATTTCTGCTTTTATTGGAAAGCTGACATTATATAGAGGCAGACAGAAAATCAAGGAACCGAAAGAGGTATGAAGGCCTGCAACTGGACTCACAATATGGACACAGTGGTTTCCTGGTGTGCACCTTAACCATTCTCCTACCGGGACGCCCTGTTTCCAGCTATTTCGAAATACTGAACGACTCAATAGAGTGGTGCAGGTATAAGTCCTAAAGAGGCTAATTAGTTAGCATTTTAGCACATCCGGGCTCCCTCGTCTTGAAATCAAATTCCCATCTTTGTCGAGGGAGCCCTTCCAATGCTAACTTCCAGTTCGGCCTAGAAAGATATGTCATCACTAAACCACTCTAAAGCCAGCATGGCAAAATGCCTGCCCTCTTAAAGTAACATGAATAACCTGTGACTTTACCAACAAGCTTCATCAATTAATTTATCCTTAGGTCTCAACAACAAGTAGAGTCTGCTAGCTCTGCTTTTTAGTTTTTTCTGGTGTTTGCCCTTCAGCAAGCCCAAAGCAAATAACCCCCCCCCCCCCCCCCCCCCCCCCCCCTCCTACAAATCATCGGATGTTCTGGGATCATGTGGGTGCAATCTAAATGTTGCCTGTGTGTATTTGTTTTCCCTATACACAACAGCATAATTGTCGTGTGTATAAAAAGCAGTGTCTCGCATATGGGTTTGCATTTGAAGTATGCAATTAAAAGTCTCTTTTCAAAGGCTTCTCAGAATGCAACAAAGCAAAGCAGCCGTCTTATTCATGAATGCATTTTAAAGGGCTAATTTGAAACTTCCTTTAGTGTTTCATTGCATCGTTGTTACATTGTTAAAAAATGCAGTTGAATAACCCTTGTCAATTGAATGAAAAATACACTGCAAGGCTTAAATAAAGCACACATTTTCCATTAATTAGTTAATTAGTCAACTATCTGGGAGTATGTCATATGAACTGGCTGCTCTCTGTTAGGCTCATTGTCTCATTTTGGGGGAAAGTCCTGCGTTGGATCAAATTCCCAAGGCGAGTCCCTTCAGACGCCCCAGTTTCAGGTTATCTGAATTGTGAATGTATGCATGTCTTCTGGTTGGTTGCTATGGTGGCCAACCTGTGCAAACATGCTAAAACAGCCCAAAACAATTCCATCAGGAGAAATACGCTGCAGTTTCAGAAACGATGCAAATATGAAATCACAAAAGTGTCAAAACACATGCAAATGAAGAAACGACTTCACCAACTTGACAAAACATGTGTAGCGTTCACTAAAAGCACTGCATAAACAAAATGCTACAAATACCAAACCCAGCAAGGAGTTCAAAACACGACGTAAACCAGTGGACACTAAAAAGTGGTGCACACATCTGGGACTGCAGCGTTTGTTGACGTTCAGGGATTATAACGTTTTTTATTTGAAGCGTTTTGTTTATGCAGCGCTTTTATTAAACAGTGTGCAGGTTTCATCAAGATGGTGAATGTTTTTCTAAAAGCTGCATGTGTTGTCAGGTTGATGATAATGTTTCTTCATTTGCATGTGTTTTGGCCACTGTTTTTATATTTACATCATTTTTGCATCATCAAGTGCAGAGCGTTTCCCGAATGGAAATGATTTTGACCACTGTACTTTTCACAACCGAAAGTCTTCTCAGCCTTTACTTTTCTACCACACGTGCAGAGATAATATTTCAGATTTGCATTAGACACTGAAATGTTCACATTTTTTGCACGGTTAATCTAATGCGGGTCCTGCCTGTTCAGACCTGAGAGAGAGAGACTGCAGTACCAGGTCTCTATCTCTCTCTCTCTCTCTCTCTTTCGTGATGAATGAGGGGATGTGTTGTAAATCTGGGCTGCTTGGACACACACAAGCGCATGCATGGACAAACACACTCACTCACACACGCATAGGGGCGGTGAATCTGGGCTGGTTGGTTCCTTTTATAAACGAGCTCTGCTGTGCAGGGAGGGCTGCAGTGATGACGCTGCAGAACCAGGGCACCGTGACACACACACATCCAGTGTCAAACACACACACAATGGAAGAGTCAACACACTCACAGCCACATCCTGTCTGCTGATTATTACATCCCCAATATTTAATTTCAAGGAAAACGTATTTTCTCCAGGATTTCTTTTTTAAGACTGTTTTAAACACGTGGTTAGTGAAAGATCCTGGCTAGGGTTATAACAAGAATGGTTGTTGCATAACTTTAAGGTCCGGTGTTTAGGATTGAGTGCCATCTAGATGTGAGGTTGCATGTTGCAACCAACTGAAAACCCATCCGCTCACCCCTCCCTTGAAAAGGGTGTCTGAGAACTAAGTTGGCCTTTAGCAAGCGTAAAGATGCAATGGTAAAGTAAGGCCTCTATAAAGCCATAGTTTAGTTTGACCTTCTGGGCTTCCATAGAAACATGGCGTGCAACCCTAGGACCCACTCCGTAAGTAGAATGGCACTTCATGGGTGAAAGTCCAGCATTTGTTTGACTTGTCCATCCACCACGACCTTTAGAATTATATGTGTGGTACGTTTAAAAACAACGTAATCAGGGAGAAAAAACATATCCAGGATTGACATGCAGTTCGGTTCTACTTTAACCAAATTTTAAGCACGATTAGGCGCTTTCACACCGGAGTACTTTTCCCAGGAATAGTTCCGATAGTTCCTGGGATTTTGCGTTCACACCAAAAAGATCTACTAGAACTTTTTTTTGCGAACCTTTTCACCCCTTTTTTAGTCCCTGCTAGAGAGCAGGGACTTTCCTGGGGAGAAAAAGGTTCCAATTTCTGATTGGCTGGGCGGATTGCAAACCACGCCCCGTAAAACTCTGAAAAGTTTTGTGAAGCCGACATTGTATTTGCTGGCATTAGCATTATTAGCATTTGCCCTGCGCACCAACGGAGAGAGACTAACTTATGGCAACACAAAAAAAAAACATGGGAGCGGTGGAGATGAGGAGGTGTCGGCGTTCTGGCGATTTACTCGGAAGGCTTCAGTAGAAGCTGCTGGGAGTCTTCCCAGCAGCTTCTACTGAAGCCAGTCCCCAACTCCGGGGACTTCCGGCCGGGGACTTCGGGTGGCAGTATACGCCGTGAAGTTGTTTGCGGCCTGCCAGTAAACCCAAAGCAGAAGAAGAAGAAGTGACGTCAGCGGCTTCATTTGCGTAATCCTCCGTCAGAGACTTATTCTGGTGTGAACGCGATTTACTAGATAGTTCCGGAACTAAAGATTTCCGGGGAACTAAGTTCTGGGAGCTATTCCTGGGAAAAGTACTTGGTGTGAAAGCGCCTAATGTTGGCTTTGAGCCTGAATTTCATAATGGATCAAACACAATTTAAGAACCAACATATCTCTAGTAGTAGTGCTTGTTGAACATTACATTTTATAACAGACAAGCGGAACATTTCCTATATATGTAATTCAGAATGTTAACACAATGCCCAATTGGGAACCAAGTATGGTATCCTAGAGTAGACAAAAACATAAATAGAAAAAAACTTTAAAACCAAAATGAATGAATAACCCATATCCTCTACACTATGATTAATCAATGAATGTATGTAAAGCTATGCACAACTCACACAAAAACACATCTGCTCTCTTAATCTGTATCATTTTCTTGATGTGCCACTTCGTATATCATCCAAACTAATCTGTTTATAGCTGACACTGAAGTATAAAAATCTATATGAAATGGTAGTATAAAAGTAAATTAATTATATTCATTCAGCGTTTCAAATCAATAATTTCCTTCCCACGGGGATTGACCTAAGGAAGACCTGCAGTTGGTCGAAATGTTACTTGTAAAATGTAAGGGGGCTGTGATGCTATATTACTCATGTTATTGCAATTTCATTGATTTTTTTTTTATTCAGTACCTATTCCACTGAGGTTTTGTGGCACACAACTACTCTTACTTTCCAGCCAATTAAAGGAAAGCATAACAATTTAACACCTCTGAGAGATTAATTGGTGAGATGGTAGAGAGCCATCTCCAACACCATCCTCATTATCTTTAGGAAGAATGCTGTTCACACCCTCCAGTGGTTTAACACACAGAAAATATGACAAGGAGCTCCGAAGAACATTTTTTGGAGGGTATTCAAACTATTTTCTGAGGGGTTATTAAAACATGATACGGAAAACAAGGAGGTTCTCGAAAGAGGATATTCCTGACTTTTTATTTATATTTACAAGTTCTCCAACATTTTATAACCTCTATGTGAAGATAAAAAAGGGTTTACAGTCAGTTATGGTCTACCTGACCTCCTGTCCTACTTGTTCAGGATATTTGACTTACTTATCAGTATGATCAATGTAAGGAATAAAATCAATATATATGTGGCGTAACTTTAAATTAATAACACTGTTTTATTCTGTAACCGGATGTTCCCGACATTGTCGTCACACTCGACTTCCTGTCTGTTCAGACGGTGTTTGTAGCATTAGCATGTAGCTAATATTATTTTGTGTACGTGAATATAAGGAGAATGACACGTGGTGTTGCACACTTAACACACTGTATTTAACCCTCACTTATTGACGCTGCAATACTATTATTAGGGAATGTTTAAATGACCAATAAACATTAGAAGATTGTAAATCTAACTACAGGAAATGACGACAGACAGGACGTGCCATGGACCCGCCCCCGTCGGCGCTAAGCCAATGGGAGAAGACTTCAGATGATAAATATGTGACACAAGCAGGAAGTCTCTCTTTTCTCATCCCATGCCAGTGGACAGAAGAGCACAGCTGTGACCTTTTGCAATTTCATTGTATCATTGTTTTATTAAACGCTGTTAACTTGTAAATAAGCTTCCTGGACTCTTTTCAGCTAATCCTAACTCAGAGCTAAAATACCCTACATCAACTCTTATGTCATTGGAAAGTAATAAATGGCTAGAAATAACATATCCAGCACACACACACACACACACACACACACACACACACACACACACACACACACACACACACACACACACACACACACACACACACACACACACACACACACACACACACACACACACACACACACACACACACACATACAGACAGAGTTACACATGCTGAGACATAAATCCACTCCCATCTGAATCCTCTCCTCAGGTTCAGGATATTGACCTTGTCATCAGAACGCAGTGACCCTTGAGCAACAAATAATGAACGGTTTGATATCAAAAAGTGCTGAGATAATAAAAGCTGACAGCCCTGATCGGCACATTTTTGCTGCCTGGGCAGGTTGGCCTCTACTTGGCATTTAGTTTATGTGTTTAGAGTTAACACCGTTCTGTTTTATAGGAATCATATTGCTCTGTCGTGAAGGAGGGCATCAAAACAAGCAGCAGGTTAAGCCTTGCTGTGTTTTAATTTAATTTAATTGCAGGAGCTTGTGTGGGGGGGTGTGTATGACGTTCATTGTTGTCTGCACCAGTATCTTTTTCCAGCTATGCTAGTTGTGTGGCTATAAGCATAGAACATTGATCAGACTGAGATATCGTCAAATAATATTGAGTGGATTGTCATATATATAATAACTTTGTTCATCCAAAGACTTTTCTCTTGGTGCCACCATAGGGTTGACATTTTTGGTGATATGCTACATGTCTCAAAACTGTTTAAAGGACTGCTAAAACATTTGGTCAAACATTCATGGTCCCCGAAGGTTAAATACTAATTAATTTGTGTATCCGCTGACTTTTATGTTGGTGCCACCATGAGGTTTTTGGTGTGAATTCATTTGAACAAAACTGTTAAAATTATGAAATGTTGCCAAATCATTGTCCCTAGAGGATTCATTCTGACTTTGTTGATTTACACTTCTCATCCACTATCATGGGTAGGTTTGTTATTAACCCAGAAAATAAATCTTAATATGTACTTGTGGATTTGCACAGACTTTAGTAAAGAAATGACACTTCTCCTCAGAATTAACAGCAATGTCTTGTAGCGCAACACATTGCAAGAGCGTGAGTGTTGTATGAGTTGGTGGAGTCTCAAATGTCATTGGACAAATTATATGTGATGTATTGTTGGCCAATTAACATAAATACCAACAGTTATATGCTGGAATTGTTTGTTTTGAAGGTGTATTTTTGATTTGAAGGTATAGTTTATAGAGATAAATTATGCATTTTTGACATTTCTAAAAATATGTTTGTTGAACCTGTTGAGTCTCATCCCAGAGGCACGACCTGATTGGCCAGTTTGAATTGTGAATGCGGGCTCTCCTGCTATAAATGTGACTGGAATAAGCAGGGAGGGGGATTTTTCCTTTTGTGGGTGAAAGAGCAGCACCAGGCCTGAGAAGGCAGATAAATGTTGCTTTTGAAGGCTATACATTTTATCTAAAAACAAACCTCTCTCCAAGTGTGTTTTTTCGTCTACACCTCTAATTACAACAGCACATGTTAATATGAAGCAGGCCGGAGAATCGTCCTAGCTCTGTATTACAGTTTTACGCCATTTCCTTCCCAGTCTCCTTTTCTTCCTTCTCCCTCTCTGAAATCACTCTGTCCTTTTTCTACAGAGGCCCCCGGGGGTCTTGAGAAGACAGGACTCCCAAATACTTTTCTCTTTGGGATCACTGATTTGTCCGTCCATTACACCCGCCGACTTCCACCCATCCAATGATCCTATGATGTTAAGCATTCAAACCCATTACAATGAATTATTAAACACTACCTGAAGTGTGCTTGGGGTTAGTTAAACATAACTTCTGCTTAGCCCAGATTCATCCCAACAGCTGTGCTTTAAAATCCCTATAAAGGATATTCCTTTCCCGGGGGAAGCCGTGCTTTTCCTCACGATGCAGTGATGTGACTAAGCTGTCCTCATATCTCTGCCCAAGGTAAGTTGTTATACGTAGAGGATAGAGACGGGGATCAGAAGTGAGATCAAACAGCGGTAAAGCAGGTCTGCGCCGGGCCGTGACAGTAAAGAGCTGAGTCACAAATCCAAATTCCCAGGTCAATCATCAATCTTCATTCCAATCCTCACCTGTGGTCTGGAGCTCGGAATGAAAGAGTGAGATTGCAGGCTGTTGAAAGTGTGTTTTTTCCATAGGGCTTCTCCGGTTCAAATTGAAAAGAGCTTCAGCAACCTGGTAGAAAACCATGAGTGATACAATAATCCTTCTATTTTCTAGTGCAATTCCAGTCGCTGAAAGACTTTTAGGTGGCTAAAACGGAAAATGAATACAAATATATCAGTAAATAACTGAAGACAGAACAGCTCGCTTTCCCTTAATTTATGACCATTCCATCGATACACGCATGCATTATGTAACTTTAATGTTGTAGTAGAGACCATAATTATGTAGCAAGCTGATGCAATTTTGAACCAGCCTTTAAATACACTTCAGTTCACTCTGCCCGTCTCTTTCTTACAAGCATTGTGATTAAAACACGTTTTGTCCATGGTTGCAACCTAATTAATTTGTATAAAGTCTTATTACAGACTTTCATAACATAGTGACATCACTATGTATCACTCGCTCTTCTATTGGCTAGCGCTCAACACATTTAATGTAATGGAACAAGGGGCGGGACATCTCTTAGCGTATGACCAATCAGAACAGAGCCGGCCAGCTATCCAATCAGAGCAGACTGGGCTCAGGTTTCAGACAGAGGGTGAAAAGAGGAGCTGCAGCACAGGCAGTATGAGAGAAATAAAGAGCTTTTTGAACATTAAAGCATGGAGACATAGCATTGAAAGTAGCCTTCTGTTAGGTAGTGTGGCCCTTACGGAGCTTACACACGGCGGCGTGCGTTGAAGCTTGCCGGCGGGCGTGTCTGACGCTCGACCAACAACCAATCACATGAATCTCCCGCCCCGGACACACAAGCACGCGGTTTGATTGGCTAGAGCTTGTACTGGCATATGATTCGATTGGCTGACGCTTCCGTCGAAGCTTCAAAAGTAGAACATTTCTTCCCTTTTTTTTGCATTTTTTGCTACGCTTTGGAGTTCGGCGAAGCGTGACGTCACCCCATTCAAAGTGAATGGGCAGAAGCGTTGACGCTTTTCGCGATTCACAGCGATCGCGGCCACTCTAGTCAATGGGTGCTATTCCACCAGACGCGCCGCGTTACGGCTAGAAGCGTCCCAGAAGCGCCTCGGCGCTGGGCTCCGCTCAAAATAGGATGCAAGTCTATTTTCGATGCAACACGAGGCGTTGTATAGCGCCGGGCAGGAAGTGGACCGGTCAGAGCATCCAGTCAATCCCCAGATAAACTAATTTTGCAGACCGTATCCCTCCATAGTCTTTCAAGTAGGAGGAGAAATGCCAGCGTTCTCCTCCGGTTTACAGGCACTGTATAAATTATATATATATAGAATAATTATGATGATGAATGCATTTTTTTACCACTAAAATACAGCAACACATCTTTGATTCATGTCGTTTATAACTGGAATACTACAATTATTATTAACTTTGCCAGTCAGAATCAATATAGATTTTTTTTATTTTAAAGTAAATTCAGATTGAACATAGTAAAACATTTTAAATTATGGTGTCCGTCCAAAAATAACAACATTACTTATAGTGAAAATCACCCTTGAATGATGGGATAGTAGACTAAAAGCTTTAGGAATCCAAACTATAACATAATAAGTACCCTGTATCAAGATTGATGCAAAACAAGTGAAATTTGACCTTTTTACCCTTACGCAAAGAAAATATATTTATATATTTCCCCATATGTCAATATATTACATTATTTAGTGTTCTGATTTACTGGTTAATTGAAAATATTTAATAAAGTAAATATTGCTGTTGGCTACACCAACTGATATTGATTAATAATCAACAGGACAAATATATATATTGATATCTACAACATATATTGAAGATATATAGAATAATATATTGTGTTAATATATTACAATATATTTAATAATATATCTTAATGTATGTCATTATATATTTAATAATATATGTAATATGGGACAACATATGGTAAATATTGGTTGTGTATATATGTGAACATACATTTACTATATATTCACATTTATATGGGGACATGTATGTACTATATATTCAGATGTATATGGGGAAATGTACTATATATATATATATATTCACAATTATATTGGGACATGTATGCACTATATATTCAGATTTATAAAATACCATGTACGTACAGATGTAGCACTCTAGAAAGGACTCCAGCCAACAGCTTCCTGCCAAAGACCCAAGGGATCCCAGCGGCTGGGAATGTTAAGCCCTCCCACTATTTTCCAAGAGGGCGTTGCCAGATTTTCTATTTCAGGATTTAACCATGAGATGGCGCTTCATTCACAAATACAGAAAGACAAGTTTCATGGACTTTCTGTACTTCAGTTGTGTTTTGAAGAGCATTTGAACACATCAATATTTTAGATCAAATAAAGTATATCTAATCTTGTAATTCAATAATATATAGTCTTTATATATTAAATAATCATAATAATAATAATGTAAATGTTTACACTTCTTTATTTTTTATGCTCATACTTTTACCTTTACAATCGTTTGCTTTAAAATGCAGTATATTTTTTGTAATATTTTTTTTGGTGTTTGCTTCCTCCTGCTCCCTTTCGGACACATACTGTATGATTTATTATTATTATTAATATAAAGATATTATTAAAGGTGGGGTAGGTAATTTTGGAGAAACCAGCTCGAGTGCGCTAAAATTTGAAAATACACAGCCGGAAAAAATCTGCCACTTCCTTACAGAGCCCCTCCTCCAACACACACGAACGCGCACATGACCAATGAGGGCACGAGATAAGTTTGTGCACAGATGGAAGTCTGACAGGCAGGTGGGCCATCCAGTTATTTTAGCCGGGCCGGCTAAAATGATTGGTCGTGCTTTTTACAGTACTACGGCTTCCACAGATGAAATTCTTTTATGGATTTTTTTTCAAAGCACTTATATATTCATTGCTATCGGGATGTTAAGAGCATTCCATGGAATATAACAAAAAGTGTATCTCGAGCCGGTTTCTCAAACTTACCTACCCCACCTTTAAGATAAGAGAAGATGTTACTTTATTGATTGAACATTTTAGTTTAGAGTTCTCTGCTGTCCCATGGTAATTGAGAAGGCTCACATTCCGACCATTATTTAAAACAATAGGCGCTTTCACACCGTCTACAGTTTGATTTGCATAGAGGGAGCTGTGGCTGAATGGCCGGCAATTAGGTGTGGCGCATTTATCATTAGGTGATCAGAGCTGCCTGCCTGCCGTCAGATTTCATTTAAAAAACAGGTCTGATTTTCAGGGCAGTATAGGCAAATGCTGAGGGCGCATCAACCTATGGGGGGCACCGAAAAAAAAAAAAAAAATAAATAAATAAAAAAAAGTTAGTAATTAAAAAGATATTTTGTATTTCATAACAACACAATTTCCCGATTTTGGATCAACAAAGTACATCTTATTATCTTATACTAACAGAACTACGCCTATATTGCGTACAGCGCCCATAAACTATGGCGCACCCCCCCCCCCCAAAATCAAGTTGAACTGCCCCAGCCCCAGTAAAAACCAGAGGTTTATGTGAAATAGTTCTTTTTTTGAAATGATGGTTTTAGTGTGCAATTATAGGTTTTAATTTTGTATTTGTGTTAAGGCGTGTTAAGGCATTTTTTTAACTTAAAGATATCAGCAAGAAATTTCTCCAGTTAATTACTTACAATAAGGCAATTGTTTGTTGTATTACAAGTTTTCTGAAATAGCTTGTTTAAATATGCAAATGAGCCATTATCTCATTAAATATGCACATATTTTAACACATTTCAGGAATCGAAATCTGAACTTTGGATAAAGCCAGGTTCAAAATTCTTGTTTCATTTTGTAGTCATATTAGTATCTAAGGCTTTTACAGAAGGGATTTTGGATATCTCTTTTTATCACTCCATAAATCAGAAAATACTGTCAACAGCCCTAAAATATCAATTTTCGCCATGTTTTTAGGTATACAATGTTATATAATTCAGGCTATGAATGATATATGAACAAACCCTTCTGTAAAAGCCTTCATAATATTGATAGGAATATAACTGGAAGGTTTGGTGAGGCATCTGAACGAATCACGTTGTCAGAAATTGACACCAGCCAATGAGATTTCGTTTCTTGGTTTAAGACCCCTTTGTACTTTCACGATTGGTTGCTGATACAAAGGAAATTACCATATTTGGATCCGATGAGATTGTGCAGGAGAGACGGAGCTTTCCAACGATACCTCTGATGATATGGTGCAAACAGCGGTCGCGGTACTTTATGTTACGTTAGAATGCTAACTTTTGGTGAATTTAGGAGAAATCTAGACGCAAATAGACAAACTATAGTAAAATAAACACTTAAATGTGTATTTTGTACATTTTCCTTCCAAAAGCCTGAAAGAAAACATGTTATAGAATCAAAATAGCACAAAATCTCAAAATGTACAAGTGCTTGAAAAACGATGCTTTTGCCTGCCGTGTCTCGCCTTAATTTAAAATAAATCAAACTCCCAAAAAACGTATACAGCTTTTATTAACATTGGACTTTACTGTGAAAGTGGCCGCGGGGGGGAGAGCTTTAGAGAGCTCTCTCCTGAAAGACTGAGAGGCTCTGATAACCTCAGCTCAGTGAGGTAAAGGCACACCTTTTATATGATCATTATAGTTATAAAAAAATAAGAGAATAGATTTTCATCTATTCTCTTATAGTATTAAATACTATATGACCGTAAAAAAAAGTTGTTATTAATAACCAAAAATACAGTTTAAAAGGGGAGCGATTTGTAAAATATCCATAAAGAAAAAGAAAATCTGCTTACAGTTCTGTTTCATATGGGTGTTGAGAGATGTATCCATAGATCAAAGTGCACCAGATTGATGCTTTTAACTTCAACATTTAAAAATAAATCTTCCCGGGGGAGCATGCGGTTGTTTTGTCACACTGAGGAGTAACTTCTGCACAGCTGCTGTACAGCATCTGCTTACAAAGTGCAATAAAAGATGGCAATACAGCACCCTGGGTCCACTGATGACATGCTTTCTATTAAATGTTGTTGACCTGGCATGACCAATGAAGAAATTCTGATTTGGTACAATACACCTATTTATCCACATATTGGTGTTTATGAGGAAAATTAATATGCAAATAGAATTACTATCATTCTAGTTTTCTTCCAAAGTTGCTATGATTGAGTCAAATGAGGTTGAAAAAGATACCTGAAACTAATGGGTGAATGATTCCCCATGATTCTGATTAGCTCCAGAAATGTATTTGGGTTTTTCCTTGGCCCTTACTAGACCCTTTCAACAAGTTTCATGAAATAGGATCCAATATATTTTCTGGACACCTGCTGTCCAACAGCTAAACAAAAAACAAACCAAAACAAACCTACAAACTAATTGGCGGAGGTGGAAATTAAGCATCTTTCTCTCAAAGTTGCAGTAGATGAATGAAAAAACATGTACACCGCTCTTCCCGTCAATAATTTGAATTTGAATAGACTTAGTTTGGTCACTCATTTTTAATCACACACGTCTCCCCGTCCCGAAAATAATAAAACACTTCACTGAACATAAAAACATAAAAGTCAACTGAGTGTCACTTGCAATGACAGTGTTGTGTTTTTATTTTATGAACCTTTTACATTAAAAATGGTTGTTGAATATATAAATATTATTATGAATAGGCTATAATAGGCTATTTATTATAAACGTTAGTCCTTAACATCTATCACATCACCATTCTAAATAAGTAATTAGATACCTTACCATTACTGCGCTCATAAAGAATGATAAGAATAAGAATAATGCGTATTGAACTGGTTTCATTAATTAGTGAGTTTATTTAAGGTAATTAGAAAATAAGTTATATAATTATAAGTGCTTTCATGTCAATTCGGCGAACATATGATTTATGTACAGTAGTTGTGGACTAAACAACATTATTTTGTTAAAACAGCCAGGTCGTGACTCACAAAAAAAAAGTGTTACTTCACTAACTGTGAACGGTAACAACGGACTATTTTTCTTAGCGGATGCATGTAAATTTAAATCAATACATACAACTATTTTTTAAATCAATAAAAACATTTTCTAAATCCATAAAAGCATTTCAATTAATATTGGGAGTCATGTCGTTACTTTGTTGAGAATGTGGCCATGTAATAAGCGGGATAATTTGCAGCGGCTTGGTCATTATGGGGAAAATAACACCCGTCAGGCTTATCAAGATCCCTCCGCTACGCGTCGGGATCCTGATCTGCCTGACGAGGCTCCATTAAAATATAAATATTTTTTGTGAATTACTGAGTTCAGGCACGTTAATAACGTTTTAATGAAGTTGAATACAGTATATTCATATTTCATTCATATTCAATTCGGCGAACATAAACATAAATGATCGTGGTGAAGATGATGATTAAATTAGGATTAAAAATCGAGAGCCGGGCTGCATTTCCTCCCGTTCGTTTTTGGAGCCGGCGGGCTTCCTGATGTTTTTTGTACAGTAGTTGTGGACTAAACAACATTATTTTGTTAAATAAAAACATGGTGATGTTTTGTAAATGATTACATGTCTCTTATTTAGCACAGAGTATGATCCTATCCGTGACATATGGATCTTAACAAAGATCCGCTATACAGTAGTACCAGACATACATCTACCGTACTGTATCAGACTTTATTTCACATGAGCTCCAGTGTGGAACCCCACTGCACCCCCTGGTGGATCAATGATCCATTGCAGCTGGCTTCATTATAATTAAATGTATTTATCAAGGGGGCGGTCTCAAGTCACGCTGGAGGTTTTCCTTTGAGCGAGGGCAGACCCCGTGCCGGCCACGGCCCTCGCGTTTCAAACTGTCCGAAATTAGGTGCTACATCTGTACCATATATTCCCAACATGAGTGCAATATATGTTCACAATTATGAGGAGAAATGCATGTTCTGATAAAAAAAAACTTGAATTCGTTTTTTTTTATCAATGTGTTACAGTTATCAAAATACTCATTAAAAGAAGGATAAGGATAGAATAAAAGAAAAGGCCTATAAACAACACATTATGTAATGACTCAAGACAATGTAATACATTTTCACGTCATTATGTAATAAAACCCACATTTTGTAATAATCTGCTGCATTCTGTAATCAACAGCCTGAACGCAATATACAATACATTTCCCTGCATTTTGTAATAAATTATTACATTTTGCAATGGTTATTACAAAATGCGTGAGTTGCACTTGTAATAAATGTAATATGAATTATGTAACCAAACTGTAAATACATCCCAAAATGGATGTTGATATATGTACATGTTGACTAATGAATATTTCAAAATGTGGCGACATGTATTACATATTTGCCTTGAACTTGTTTATTACATAATGGGCAACTTATTACAAAAGGATGTGTTATTACATAATGAAGGGAAAATGTATTACATTTTGTATAGGAATAGTTAATAAATGATGTGTTGTTATTTCATACAGGGCCAAAAAGAGCAGTCTGTTATCCTATTGAACAATCTTGTTTTTTGTTTCACCTGGTGACAACTTTAAACATGAGCTGATCACTCATTAAAACAAGGTCCGGAACAGGGCCAAAAGAACAGTCTTGTACCCATGGATGTATAATAAGAACTGGATACAGCGTCGGAGGCGGGGTCTCGTTCTTTCCTATGAGAGCTGCTCATTGGCGCATGAAGACAAAATGGCCCAACTTTTGAGAGAGCGAAACGTCACAGATTACCCGTCATGCCTGGGTGTCAGAGCAGAAGAACCCATATGTGCGCTCACAGAGCATGCGCCCCTTAAGGAACCGCCTCCTGTCATTAAGCCCCACCCCCGGAGCTCCCACTCTCGGCTCACTAGAATGAATGGAGGGAGAAAATAAATCTAGATTCGGCTTTTAGTGCATTTTACAACTTTAAGGACCTAATGATTCTAATAAGGATTATAAAATAGTTCATACTGGGTTTTTTCGCTTCACCTGGTGCCTTAACTCACAACTTATTGTGTTAATAGATTTTCTTATATCTGATGTCTTGGTCCCTGGATGGTGGTTTACTACAGCATCTGTGGATCAGAACAATTACAAATAATTAGATGTTCATAAAAGAATAGAATAGAATAGGGAGGGATGAAACCCTCTTTAATGGTCACACATGCAGAGCACACAGCACACACAGTGAAATTTGGCCTCTGCTTTTAACCCATCCTAGTACAAGGAGTCTAGTACTAGGAGCAGTGGGCAGCTATTGTACAGCGCCCGGGGAGCAATGGGAGTGGGGGGGAAGGGGGGTGTCCGGTGCCTTGCTCAAGGGCACCACGGCAGGGCAGGAGGTGAACTGGGACCTCTCCAAGTAGAAGTCCACACTCCATATTTAGGTCTGGTCGGGGACTTGAACCAGCGACCCTACAGCTCCCAGTCCAAGCCCCTACTGACTGAGCCACTGCCGGCATTATAACAATATCCATAATATCTATATTAAAGCATGGGCTGGCTTGGTGAATAATGTGGGAATGCAAATAGTGGAAGAATAGGCTTTGTACATTTCCGTCTGAGTGTGGCGCTACTGGTTGGTATATTTTATGGAATTTGGACCAAGCATCTGCATCTGTAACAGTTCTGTAACTGTAACTGTATCTGTAACTTTAAAAAAATTAAATGCATTTATCTTTAAAAGACTACTTTTATTGAATGAGAGTTTTACCTAGCACAATGAGCCTCGGGGTGGTGCGAAGGGAGAACTGGGCCTCGGCATCGGCAGGAGTTGTAGTATTAGAATTTAGATGAACAAAGGCATAGAAAAACCCTGTAATATGTACTGACACAAAGCTACAACCAAGTAGTAGTAGTAAATACATAGGTATATACAATATACAACAATACGCATAGTGCAAATAGCAGTACCAGTAATACAACTGAATAAATAACTAAGCTGAATAAAGTGACATGTGAAAAGTAAAATTACAGTGAAATGAAATGACAGTGCGTTCCTCACCACTGCTATCTGTTTCCTCTGTCCTAGTGTCTTGTGGGTCTGATTCCTCACTACTGTTGTCTGCTTCTCTGCATGGGCCCTCTCTCCTTATTTCTTCTGCCTCACCACTGCTATCTGGCTCCTCTGTCGTCTTGTCTTCTGCAGGCTTAGTTCGACCTAGGAATTTCAACAATGCTCCTGTAAAATATATAGTTATAGTATATAGTATATGTGTCAACATTAAAATAACATACATTGGAGAGCAAAATGTGAAATTCCATTGACTGTAGGCTACATATTATACACACAATTGTCAGCAGGGGCAATAACAACTAAAATGTGAACTAACTTCAATGCATTAGTCCACAACACATAGCCTAGCTAATGTTAGCCTACATCAGTGGTTCTCAAACTTTTTCTGTCAGGCCCCCCCTTTGGAGAAAAAAAAAAGTCGGGCCCCCGCAATACAAATAGTCAGGCTCAGTGGCGGCGCCAGAGATTTATTTTGGGGGTGCTGTGGGGTAGCTTGACGTTTCATAGAGGGTGCTCAAACATTTAGGGTTTCCCATTAATGTACCGGGCGCTACAGTTGAATTTTCTACTGCAACAATCCCCACGCATATACACAGTGTACCCGCGACTGTTACAATGAAGGCTCGATAATCAGCTCACGGCATATACGTGTAAGCAGGGGTAAAGTGCTATTTTTATAGGTGGTGTGTGGACCTCACATAGGGGGGTCCGGGGGCAAGCTCCCCCAGGAAGATCTTTTTTAAATATTGAAGTTAAATGCATCAATCTGGTGCACTTTGAGAGCAAAATGAAGAGATCTATGGATACTAGAGATGGCAAATCCGGATCATTTTACGGACTCAGGGTCTTCTGAGTCAGTCATTGAAGAGATCCGGATCATACGAGTCATTTGAGTCATATGAGTCAGCATGACCAAGACCGTAGAAATCCTATTGGTGAAACCGAAAAGTTGTTGCATTTCACGAGCATATTATTATTCCATATATTTTGAATATATATATATATATATTTTTATATATATATATATATATATATATATATATATATATATATAATATCTGCATGTATATTTTCTATTTCGACATGTATATTTTATTTTTATTTCTATTCTTGTATATTTTGTAGTTTTGTTTTATTGTAAAATGCCTTTTATGCTACTGTAACAACAACAATTTCCCAATTTGGGATCAATAAAGTACTATCTATCTATCTATCTATTAAACTGACGTTATAATTAACCTCCGCTACACAGTGTATTTTGCTTTAATAAAAAATGTTGATCACAAAAAAAAGGGTTATTTTGCGATTTGGCAAATCTGAGTCTGCTGTTGACTCGGGCATGAGGACGAGTCTGCTGGATCTCTGGATCTGCTGCTATATACGGCTCCGAGTCCGCACGAGTCTGCTCTGCTGTGTGTTGCACACACAGTGAGTCAGGATTTGCGAATCCGAGTCTGCTGTGGACTCGTGCATGACGACGAGTCTGCTGGATCTCTGGATCTGCTGCTATATGGTTACGGCTCCGAGTCCGCACAAGTCTGATCCGCTGTGTGTTGCAGCGAGTCAGGATTTGCGAATCTGCGAATCCGAGTCTGCTGTGTGGACTCGTGCATGACGACGAGTCTGCTGGATCTCTGGATCTGCTGCTATACGGTTACGGCTCCGAGTCCGCACGAGTCTGATCCGCTGTGTGTTGCAGCGAGTCAGGATCTGCGAATCTGCGAATCTGCGAGTCTGCTGTTGGAGCCGTCGGCTCCTCTGAGTCCCCACGAGTCTGCAGGAAGTTTCACTGATCCGCGTCCCCTCCCCTGAGCCAAACGATAACTTCTGGCAGGCAGCTATCCTGTATACTTGCTAAAGGGTAGGTAGATGGACTTGGGGTACGTTGTAATGTGATTTTACATGTTATAAAGAGAGTAGCGAGTGACGCAATTTATAGTTTTAATTTGTACGTCACACCAAGTGTGGGACTCAAGGACTCGGGTTAATGGAGAGGGGAGACTCGTCATGACCAGCTCATTTCTAGGATCCGGGTTAATGATCCGGATGAATCAGGACTCGCCCATCTCTAATGGATACCTCTCTCAACACCCATATGAAACAGAACTGTAAACAGATTTACTTTTTCTTTATGGATATTTTACAAATCACCCTTTTAAACTTTATTCTTGTTTTACTGTCATATAGTATTTCATACCTGTTTTTCATTTATTCTCTTTTTTTTTTATAACTATAATGATCATATAAACGTGTGCCTCGGAAATAATTGTTTACATTAATGGTGACCAAAACATTTGAGACCCACTGAGATAACACTGAGAGAGTCCTTTAGCTCACTGAGTCTTTCAGTCTGACAGGAGAGGACTCTCCTCCACTTTGTTGTTGAAAAAACTCCTTATATCCGTTAGCGTAGCTCGCTAGCACCAGAAGCTAACAACAACGATCTCCGGTACCGGTGCGCTCTCTCTCTCTCTCTCTCTCTCTCGCTCGCGCACACAAAATGGCTCGTTCCACACACACACAAAGCCGAGCTTTAATGAAACACAGAGACCCAGACGTAATAGTACTGTACTGTATCATATTATTTTCGAATCAATAATTTTTTTAATTATGATTTTTCTTTTTTTATCTTTTTTTTTTTAATAACCATTGTTCCTCCTGGTCTCTGCGCCCCCCAGGGGGGTCCCCCACTTTGAGAACCACTGGCCTACATAGTTACTAACATCAGAAGACATAGACTAACTGTGGTTACTTAAGTAGCTAGCTACAGCAACAGAAAATATTTTCATTCATCATCTTACTCGCAGTCAGAAAATGTCAGATAGCCGCGATGCTAATTTCCGCTATATTAAACTCCATTGACTTGTGCTAAAAATGTTAGCGATCTAAAAGTCTGCTATTTTTGGTCTTTTGGGTCGACTTCAGTTGACTGTAACATCAAAAATCTTACCGAATTGAATGTTCACAAAGCTGCGGACCGGTTATACACTGCATAACAAGGTAACTAACATTGCTAACGTTAGCTAATTTAGCTGTATACATTGCAGCGGCTAACGTTGCCTATTATTGCACCTACGGATTAAGCAACTATAGACTACTTGTAGTGTACATGCAGAATTATTTCAATTTAAAATAGTTTTAAATGCTCACACACATACCTGACTCTCGTGCTGTATTTTCCTCTCGTTTCTTTTTAATTTTCCGTTTCGAAGCACCTGATGAATGCTTTCTCTTTGACGGCGCCATAATCCCATCATCAACAGACAATGGCAACGCACTTGCATTTGAATCTGCCAATCAGATCAATCTATTGCTGGAGAGGGGGGGCCTCCCCAAAATCTGTGAGATTGATTGGTTTTATGATCACTGGCACGTAATGTGTCCAATGAGAACGTTTACACGTTTTAGAGAGTTATACAAAATATTTGTTTAGCGAAGACGGAGGTCAGTTTTGGATAGCGGAAAGCTACATTACCCATGATCCTCAGCCACTGTCAGCCAGAAGTGGCGCGTTCGATTACTGTTTTGGGCTGTCTGCCGTGGATGGGCTCCATTCCACTCCAAATAGCCGCTGGTCGGCCGTAACCAGAATCCAAACGCCAGCCGTTTTATGGATTCTCATTTAATTTCCAAGAATATCTTAGTACTGGGTTATTCCCAATTTCAAAATAAACATAAGAAATAAGTATAGTATATTCAAGAATGAAAATAATAATATAATAAATAATATATATATATGTGTGTGTGTCTGTATATATTTATAAACTGTATATTATTTTCCATCATTCAATAGACAATGGAGTATTTGTACTTTTTTCATACCATCAAACATATGTTCATATATAAAGTGGGCAACTATACAAAACGAAGTGAGATAACTGTTTATGAATATCTGTTCAACTTTATGTAAACTTGTGTAACTCATGAAAGATAAATGAGTGTTTCAATAGAAATATTACATATAAAAATGTAGTGCAGTTTTCGTTTTCAATGCAATATTTTCTTTTTTATATGTAAGCCATACATGGTCCATGCATATATTGCAATATATTTAAAAATACTTTCCCATAATATGGAAATGTATGATCCAGTAGGGCTGTGCAATTAATCGTATTTTAATCTCGATTACGATTTTGGCTTACAACGATTACGAAAACAACGTAATCGAAATAAAACGATTATTATTTTTATTAAAAAAAAGAAAAAATGTAATTATTATTATTTTTTTTTTTTTTTTTTTTTGGTTTTTCAATTTAATTATACTTAAAGTTCAGGGTAATCAACTGTTAAAAACATACTGTTCACATTTTTGTTTCAATAAATGGATGTTTTCAAAGTAAATGGATAATCGTTTTTAATAATCGTGATATCAATTATTGACCAAAATAATCGTGATTAGGATTTTTGCCATAATCGCACAGCCCTATGATCCAGTATATTGTATTATATTTTCCAATATATTCCAATATATTTCTGTTTCATAAGTAGGGATGGGTACCGAGCCCCGGTATTAAACGGGCCCCGGGGCTGAATTATTAAAGACCGTGGTACCGTTAAGCTCCGACGTTATCGGTCTTTTTATCGGTACTGGAGACATGTAAAAAATATGTCATGTGTATTATTGCTACACAAATATTATATTGCAGTTTTAGTGTCGCCAACTCCGTTTCTAATATGCAAAAAGACTGCAAAATGCGTCATTTTTAGTATTTTCGATCTCTCCAATCCAGGCGAGAGATCTCTCTCCCCCGTCTGTGTGCGAGGGGGAGGGGCAGTTTACACACACGCAGCTGCTACATGCAGCAACACACACTCCGAGGTGTGGTTAAACTTTACCCGTCTCGCTCGTTGCCTAAAGTGCAATAAGAGTTTAGCATGTCAGGGGCGGTAACACGAGCAATTTGTCTAAACATTTAGCAAAAGTGCACCACATTCAGACGGAGAAATGCACCGGGTTCGACTGTCTTTCTAGTAGCTCTGTAGCCCCATCCACGAGTAACGTTTCCACATCAGGTGTTATGTATGCTAGTAGCAACACACGGAGCTAACTCAATGATACAAACATGGGTTAATGATTAGAGGTAACAGAGTTATTTAATTTGTTAAAGTTTCAGCCATTCTGTTTACAGTTCTGTCATCAGATTATTTAATACGATGTGTTAAAACGTTGTTGTTTCTTTTGATGTGAAATATTATGAATAGGGACAATGCACATTAATGAACACTTTAGACAAATAATGCTTCAAGTGTAAATATGCCAGATTTTAGCTTTGAGCTAATTTCCATCCGTTGTCCCTGACATACAACATATAGTTAGTTTACCTAATTTTTCTCTCCAAAAGAACCGATAAAAGTACCGTTAAAAGACCGGACCGATAAGCGGTATAGATAAAAGTAGTAGTACCGTTAAAACCTTAAAGTGGACCTATCATGCTATATTTGAATAATATAGTGTAGGACCATACCTATATAAAGGCATATTTATACTTTTTTTTTTTCAAAATACCAAACAGATCATGCATTTTAGCCATGCCTCATTTTGCTCAATTTGAAATTTTTTAGCTCTGTTTTTGCAAGGGCAGATTCAGTGAGAACAGCACCATCTACTGACCTGGCATATGTACTACAGCGTCTCCAGCGCTTTCGAACGGCAATGGCCGTGGCTGTCTCCTCCTGATTGGTGGAGTTGGCCCAATAGCCATAGCGCCACTGTCCTGACGTCAGGACAGTGTTCAAATCTGGATCAGTTTTTATCAGATCCGTTGCAGCCCCTTTTTTAGAGATTTGGGTATGGAGGAAAATAGAGAGGGTTGTGTTTTCTGACACTTGGTGAGTTCCCTGGAACACCGGGGACACATATTCATGTATAAAAGACGTACAAAAGTGCATTTTGCATGATAGGTCCCCTTTAACGATACCCATCCCTATTCATAAGGGTAGAGAGGTTTAGCAAAAAACAAAACACTTCTGGGGTCATTTGGGTGGATTTGCCATATCTCTGGCCCCCCTCGGTCGATTTTGATGATTGACACCTCTTTTGAACCGTTAGAGCCAATAGAATCGAGGGGAAGTTCCTAAATCCATCTAAACATTTCCATTGAGGAGTGGGAGTAATGCGCACGCAGTTTGCCCAAACTTGATACGCCCCCTTGATAAATTATAATGAAACCAGCTGCAATGGATCATGAATCCACCAGGGGGAGCAGTGACGAAAAGCTGCCACACAGGAACTCATGTGAAATAAACTGCTGATAGATTTATGTCTGATTACTATGGCGGATCTTTGTTAAGATCCATATGTCACGGATAGGATCATATTCTGTGCTAAATAAGAGACATGTAATCATTTACAAAACATCACCATGTTTAACAAAATAATGTTGTTTAATCCACGTTGGCGTACTACAACTTCAAAAACAATCGGTTTGTTTTTTCATCAGGAAATGCAGCCCGGCTCAAACAAACGATTTTAAATCATCATCCTCACGATCATTTAATGTATCATATGTTCGCAAATTGACATGAAAGCACTAACAAATATGAATTTGCTGTAGTCAACTTCATTAAAACTCAGTAATTCACTAAAAAGAGGTTTATTTTCAATGGAGCCTCGTCATCTCCCCACGGGCAAACAATAATATTTACAGTGTTATTACTGTTTAATATTACTGCTATAACAATCACACATTGAGTTCATTGTTGTGCAATGATAACATTTGATTTTTAAATAGTCTGAATGAAACTCGGCAGCTCTCAGGTGATCAGCGGGGGCTGTGTGTGACTCTCTTTGTTTACACACCTAATGGGCCATCAGCCACAGCTCTCCCACCCCCCCTGTGATCTCTCTTCTCCAGCAGTGAAGCTCCTTACACACCAAGCCGATTTTCGGCGTCGATAGATGTCGGGCCGTTGATGAGCGTTGTGTCGCCCTACTCAGATTGGTGTGTACTGCACTGTCGTGTCTTTTCGGCCGTGCCGACACCTTCCGCCGTTGAATCGGTAGGCTGTCGGCCAAAGAAGTCACTCTCGATTGGCTGTTCAGCTTAGCGAATCAGTGCATGAGAAGCGAAACGGAAGTGAGGGACCCAAACAAACTATTAAGAAGGCAAATCTGAGATTTCATTTAACTCCAGCTCTCGACACAGGTTCGGGAAAGCCCCATGAGCTTCTCGCTGTAGAGTGAAAATGGAACGCACACGCTATTTGTTGTTTGTTTATATCACACAGTCTGTTCTTCTTCTCTCGGTGTATCACGCAGTCTGTATTCCGGTTGTTGCCTCTTTTGAATGACGAATACACACTACCGACGCCTGCTGGTAAGGAGAGTTATTGCCACTCACGCATGAGCAGTTCGTACGTGCTACTTGGCCGTCAGCTGAAGTCTTTGGGGTGTGTTCCAGTGCGACACATGGCCAAGACGCAGGAGACGTGAGGCGACGCGTCCCGACGGTGTTCTTTGGTGTCAGTTTGGTATGTAAGAGGCTAAAAGTTTAACTGTAGGTTTGTGTTTGCATATTTATGCTGTCGTAGTTCCTGTTGTTTCTATCGCGCATTCCGGTATGAAAGGGTCTGTACCGGAAATATCAAACATTTAATAAAGGGAAAAACAATGAACAAGACTTAACGTATTAATAATAATAATAAATTATATGTATTCCATTTTGGATGTACGATTTTTGACTTTGTTTAGAGCAGTGATCTTTTCTTCCTTTCTGCAGCAGAGAGCTAAGCACTGTCAGACCAGACCATGGCTGTAAAGGCAGAGGGGTGTCTCTAGTTTCCCCTCGACACATAGACTGATCCTCGTCCATGTCCGATTGGCTTAGAGCTTTTGCGACTGCAAACATTTTTAAACAAACATTGACCATGTACCGTTCACCACACCCCATCCCCGACAGCTCCCTTAAGGTGATTAATGCAGGGCTGTGACTCTCTTTGTTTCAAATCTAGTAATGGCCCATTGGAATGCGACACAACTCTCCCATCCCCCCTCTGTTCTCCAGCAGTGGTCTGAAAGGGTCTCTGGAAATATCAAACATTTCATTAAAGTTTTAAAAACAGTGACAGGGTCCAAAATCAGAGGTGGAAGAAGTATTCCGATTATTTACCCAGGTAAAAGTACGTGTTAGAAGTAAATATCCTGCATTCAAAATGGTCAATTGCCCAAGTGAAAAGTATTATCATCTGAAAGTAAAATGAATCATTATGTTATTAGTATTAACCCTCTGAGACCCACATAGGATATTTCCGTTTTTGTATATCTTTGTGTTTTGCCTTATAAATTGTCATTTCTTTACAGTATAATAACGTTTTACACATCCCAGAAATCAGCACAACCTCAGCTAATGATACATGTCACTCATTAGAGACTTATATACAATATAATATGGGATATTTGCCCATAAACATTTTTCTTTTTTTTTAAACGGAGCTTGAATGTTTTACTTATTTCATTAAAAATAACTGCTAACCATAACATTGAAAAAAACATTCAACACAGACAATTGCACACATTTATCATTGTATCAGAACTGATTAGAAGATTCTAACTTCTTCTGTTCATTAGTTATGCTCATTCTTTTGGGCAGTGTCCATGGGTGTTTTTTTGCCAGGAATTGTCTTTTTTTTTGTCAAGACTACACATGATATATATCATGGTAGTTCCTTTCCACAATCACACATGGCATGCTGAGAAGATTCGTCTGAATTTTCATCAACATCGTCCCCAACAATCCCCACAGGAGCAATTTGGGGTGAAGTGTCTCAGGGACACAACAACATGCTGACTGCAGTGGGGTTTGAACCCCCTGATCCCAACACCAAGGCTCTATCCACTGCGCCACACGCATTCCAACTTTTATTTTGTTTTCGCGCGTGGAATTATACCGGCTCTCGTTTCAGTACACATAACAACGGAACTGACAGGCAACCCTCTGAATCAGACTCCGATTGGCTGTGACTGCATCCACTCAGAGTGTCCGATTCAGAAATGTGACTCTTACACTCTTTACGTCAGAAACAAAGATGGTGGATGAGAATAGACCTATAAAACATACAAAATTATAAGCAATGCGCCAGAATCAAGGTGAGACTATCCGCATCTTTTAAAACTTTACGCACATCCGTTTCACCGAAATAAGTAAACGCCTCTCAATAGAAAACTTAATAGAGTTGTTTATTGCCGTTTCTGTAGTTTAAGAGGAAAAACACGGCATGTCTCTGGCTCAAACAGCTGAGAAGTTATGACGCTTTGAACACAACGTGATATTTGGGATCATATACTGCCCCGCGGGCCTCAGAGGGTTAAATACATATAAGTATTTTTACAACTTATATTTAGAAATAATGTGTTCATCCATTCAATGTGGCATCTGCTATAATGGGGTTAATGTATGCTATTACTTATACAACACAATATAATACATGATAATGTATAAGTTGATTTACTTCGATCTACTGTACTGTGTAAAAACACCACAACAATATTACAACAAATATACTACATATTAAAGCAAACTATTGTAAAGGTAAAAGTATGAGCATAAAAAATTAAAGAAGTGTAAACATTTACATTATTATGATTATTTAATTACAATTAAGATAATAAGATTAGATATACTTTATTTTATCTAAAATATTGATGTTTTTTCGTTATAGTAGCCTGCATTATAATCACTTATAACAAATAAGTGATTAAATGCTATTCAGCAAACACAACTGCAGAGCTGCAAACATTACTGAAGTACTGAAAGTCAAGGAAACAAACTGAAGACCAAAGTTCACCCAGTTGTCTTTGTGTATTTGTGAATGAAGCGCCATTTCATGGTTAAATCCTGAAATTGAACACATGGGCAACGCCCTCTCAGGAAATAGTGGGAGGGCTTTAAAATCCCAGCCACTGGTAAACGCTGGGTTTTTGGTTGGAATCCGCTGGGTGGAGTCCTTTCTAGAGTGCTACATCTGTAATAGCAGCTAATATGAAATCTCCATTTTTGACAAAAATGGAAGGATGGATTATCAGTAATCATTTCAAAGTGACACAGACACATTGGATTAACCTTCAGCAGCGTTTTTCTCGTTGTAATGCCATTGAACACAACTTTTGATCTGAAAAACAGCAAAGGTAAGACATTTGCCGTTTTGGCTCAGTAAAGCTACGCTGTGTGTTGTCTGGGTTTGCCTGAGCTGCCGCAAGTTTTGGTTGCACAGTGATGATACTTATACCGCTAGAATCTGTGGAATCTCAGCTTTCTATATATATCTTGTTTGTGCAGATCCGATAAGTAATTAAGTATTTCTACCGTGAGTTCTGCTTTTCGCTCAGGGCTCATTTAGACGCTTCTTGTGAGACTTGTGGTTTGTATCGTCAGTTAGCTGAGTTTCTTCCTGTTAGGTGGGTATGACACATTCATAGTTTGTTAAATGTTAAGAAGCCCTCAGACGCTGTTTCTGGCAGATGTTGCATTTTTGCCCGTGGGTCCGTGGGGCTCAACAGGTTAACTGTGTTTCTGTCAGGGCAGCTGCTTCAGATGTTGTTATTTTACTATTTTTGCTTTTTTATTCCGCCCCTCTGTTTTTGTCTCCAGGCTCTCTCTGGCTATTGTGTTCTTAGAACCTCTTCAGACTTGCCGTTCTCCATCCATCCACCAGATGCTCTCAGACTTTCGCATCAGTCACCTGACTCCATCATCGACCTGCTCACCTCATTCCCTTTGGCACAATAATTATCATATTTTACTATTAATTCACTAAAGTGTTCCACTCTGCCTGCTGGTCTGCATGTTGGCACTTTCTCTTGTTGCCAGTCACACACTCTATGACAGCTCCAATGCCTTTTGACACATTGTGCGTTTCACATTTCAACACAATGCAATTGAAAGTGCTTTACATAAAAATATTAGAAGGACCGAGTGCAGCAGAAACACAATATACAATTACATTAAAAAAGCTAAAACTGAAAAAGAGAGTTATAAAATGTAAGAAGCAAGTTACAGTGCATGAATGAATAGCTATATGATTAAATAAAAGCATCCACCAAAGGAAAGTATTCACCCTAAAGATTGAATAATGCCATAGCATACATGCTTACTTTAAAAGCTCTAGTTTGAGATTCATATTCATCATTAAAAACATTTCTTTATTACACTCTTCTTTTGCACATGCCAATATTTAATGTGTGTGAGTCCTCTCTGTGACCTGGCGGTTAACAGTGGATGTCGCAAGATGTCGACGTGAGAAGCCGACGCTTTTAAAGGTGAGCATTACACAGATCTTCCTCCTGGATTCCGCTGGTGGCCATGGTAACGAAAGAGAACCCTACCGCTGAATCTAAAAAAAGGTTTCAGAGCGCTGCAGCTGGAGTGGGAGCAGAAGAAGAAGCAGAGGAAGGGGAAGCTGACTCACATAAAGACTTAGTTGCAGTCGGAGCGAACACCATATCACACTGGCAGATAAATGGCACAGCCTCGGGGAATATTAACAACCACGACACACACACAGAGCGCACACATAATTTATCTCGTTACATGGCTGTATATAGGAAAGAGCTATATTGCTTTGGCGAAATTGTTTTAGCAGTTGTGTGTCAGATGGAATTTATTAAGACTACAAGGGAGTAACAAAGACGAGGAAAGATATTGAAGTATGAGAAAGAGCACTGTGTGTACATATATTCCAACAAACTGATTGAATTTCATCACAAGCTTACAAAAGAGTAGTAGGGCAGAAACAAGTCCTAAAACCTGGGAATAACTTAGCATTTTTACCACTTCTGATTCACTAGTCTCAAAGTCAACGTTTGTTTGAACATGTATGGTTTAAATAAGCCAAAGTGATTTTCACATTTTGTTCTACGGGATAAAATATGTCATAAACATTCTAATTGTGAATGTCTGAAGCCTCTACGTGTCATCAAAACAGCGGTTGCTAACAAGCAGAGGTGGGAGTAAGTCATTCATGTGCAAGTCATGAGCAAGTCTCAAGTCTTAACCTACAAGTATCAAGCAAGTCCCAAGTCACTGTGGTGAGAGTCAAGCAAGTCAAGTCATTGCTCAGGTCAAGCAAGTCAAGTCATACGAAATTCTGATGAATAACCCCAGTTTCCGCATTTAAATCAGTTAAAATGCTGTGGTTATGAAAAGTTTAGTTTTATTTTCAACATAAACAGCAATGGAGAGTGGGGCGCTGAAATTATAACCCTATAAGCAGGGGTGCACATAACCTTTTTGCCCTGGTTCTCAAAGGAGCACCTGGAGATGTTGCTTGGTGCGCATCCTTAAAATGAAAAACCGTACCTTTTGAGGGGTACTTGACTTTATGAAGGGGGGGAGGTGGGCTAGTGAGCACGCTCATGAACTGTTCGCCAGATCGCAGCTGGGTTACTGAGCACATAAAGCAGACCCTTCACGCGATAGCGAGGGGTAGAGCGAGGGATCGTAGATGCCGTCGTGCACGCAGAAAGATACAAAAAATTAAACCTAAATGGCTCGCGAATTATACTTTGTTAAGTCTATGTGTGGGAAACCCTGCTCGCAAATCTCTCTCTCTCTCTAAATGTTGGTGCGCAAATGCGCTTTTTTTCAAATGATCCGGTGCTCTTTTTTTTGGCGGGGGGTGCGCACCTGTGCACCAGTTATGTGCAGCCCTGCCTATAAGTTCTAAAAGGGCTCTAAAGTGATAACGGGAGTACAACACAAATAGTTTACATCAACATGTTAAGCCTCCTGCCCTGGCTCCCCTTCAGTAGGGTTACAGCATTTCTCCATGGTCTGTCTAAGGTGCTCCCATATGACACTGTCTCATTGTTTTCCTAACTGTGTCTGTGCACAAAGAAATATTGCATCAAAGCCAACACAACGGAATAGTGTATGTACCAGGGCGCATGATATGTGTGTGTGTTTGTGTGCAGACAGTGCAACATTAAGATTAAACACATTTCTTTCATTTGGGAACACCCACATATACATATGGAGTTGGCCAGATGTGTGTAAATTACTGTTCATGGTCATTTGAAAACAAATGCCATTGTCGGACACACACACAGAGCAGAGCTGAGCAGAGCACAAACACACACACATCATGCGCCTTAGTGACCGGACATCTCCTTCATAAAACGAGTAATAGGGGGATTAATCGAGCAGTTCGATGTGTGTAGAGGTGTGTGTGTGTAGCAGCCTGCGGTTGCTCTTTAGCTGTTCTCAAGAAATTAAACACAGTGAAGGCGTTGCGTAAAAGGCACAGCTCTTTGCGCGCTGGTAATGCACTTCTCAGAGGCGGAGTTACACGTCCCGCTGCCTCCTGGTGCTGCAGCAATTTCATGAAGTGAATGAGAGTCCGAGTTCGAAATATATCTAAAATAATGTATGCACTGCCATTTCCCAACATAAACATTAGTCTTCAATTAAACGGTTGTCTCCTGTGTGCTCCACTTCCTACTTGGCGCTCCGGTAACTTTCTCGTGCAATCGAGATATAGTATCTTTTTTTTGTATTCTTGAAAATACAAGAATACAAAAATACAAAAACACAAAAACACAAAAATACAAAAACAAATGCAAATATTTAATTAAAAAAAGTAAAGTCCTTTCGAGTCATCTGTCTCAAGTCAAGTCTCAAGTCATGAATACCAAGTCAAAGTCAAGTCAAGTCTTTTATCAATGTTAGTCAAGCAAGTCTCAAGTCCAAAAATATGCGACTCGAGTCAAGTCATGTGACTCGAGTCCCCCACCTCTAAAAGAGACTACAATACATCATCACCGCACCGCTCTGTATTCAGATACTGCACAAGAATCACAATGAAGTAGAAAAATGAAGCACATAATAGAAAGTATGAAAACAACTTATATACAGTAATTCCCCAATGGGTAAACAATGTCTGTTTTCATCCACAGGTGCATCTAATCTAAAAAATTGTAGGATTCTAGAACCAGATAATCTAATAACCCGTCGACCAACTAAGGAATTACAGAACAAATCAAACTCTTCATTAAGGCCTTTTGGCACAAAGTGTCATGTCTAAGAAACTTATTGTGAAAGTTTATTCTTTATGTTAGTTTAAGTCATGTCCTTCTGTCCTGTGCTTTATGTTTTATTTTGAATAGTAATTCTCCCTCTCATTTCAGGCCTCCACGCTCCCCGCCCCTATCTGTCTCCTGCGTCTGTGATTGTTTTCCCCGCCCTGATTGTTTCCACCAGAGGCCTGTACTACGAAGCAGGATTTTCGCTTAGCCCGCTGACTTCAGGGAAAACTCGGGCTTTCTGGTCCTACGACTCTGGTTCTCTTTTTAGCGGGCTAAATCTCCATGGTAACGTATGACGCTGCGCTGTCAGTACGCTTGTCCATGTTTGAGATTGGTCGAATGCTCCAAATACCACCCCTTTCATGTGAACGCGCACCTAACTAGATAGGGCACGGCTGGCTTGAGCGATCCACTTGATAACCAGCGTCGTAGTACAGCTTAGCGAGAGCGCGTATGTTTTGGATTGGGCCAACCGGCTAACTCAAACATATCCAGGTTAGGTTGAACCAGCTTCGTAGTACAGGCCTCTGTTCCCCTTACCCTGTGTATATATTCTGCTAGTTCCCTCCTGTCCATTGTCGGTTCGTTTCCTCATTCAGGACTTTGAGCAAGCTTACTCCACAGACGTGTTACGTACCTCTAAGCTTCAGAGTATTGTCATTGTTTTTCCTCGAAAGAGAGTTATTGTTTTCCCTGTTTTTGTTACTGTGTAAATTCCAGTAAAGTCTTTATTTTGAACCTCTCCCGAGTCTGAGTTTGAGTCGTGCATTTGAGTTCATGCCTCAGAGTTCACTCCTTGACACAAAGTTGTTCCAAGTATAAATCAAAAAGGCTTCGATTTGTGTCTGCAGGACACACAGGCAAACCAAATGTCTCTTGAGGGTGAATATAAACTCAAGTGTCAAACTGGGAGACGACTACAGGCTTAATACAACTCTTTTGTTGCAGAGTTTACACTTATCCTTCCCTCCCACATCTCTCAGTGAGGACTCTGCAGTGGGATGAAAACCCAATTCCTCCAAAACATCAGCTGTCCTCAGAATTGAAAAAAAAAAAATAAGTGCTGATGTTGCTGTTTCAATTCATGTCAGGGCAATTCAAGATGTAGAGTCATGCTAGCTGCTCTTTTGGATGCTTTAAACTAATTGCTCATGTCAGCGGGCACACAATTACAATGTAGAAATGCTAAAAGTATGCAGTACACTCTTAGCCTGGCCTGCCATAAGTGAAGTACATTGTTAAAAAGCAATCCTCAAGTGAAGAAGGATGAACCATTTCCTAACCAAGGGTCTTGGGTCTTTCCATTGCGTCTTACTGAGCTAAGATGCCATTAAAAAAGGTAATAGGATGAACCCTTGGTTTTTCCTCTCCAGCCACATTCCATATACCAGGGCCCTCCTTCATTTCCCCTTTCCATACATCTATAAGAGGACCATCTACTCCCCCGTTCCCACTTTCCTCTTCCTACTAACCCTAACGGTGCAGCTCCATTCGCTCCCTGCCAAAACCCTTTAAAGTGTCTATACTTCTTCCTAGTCATGTACTTCTGAACCTTTAGCTGGACCTGCCTGACAGTAATCCTACATAGTACCTGCAAAGAATCCTTGAACTGAAGGGATTGTCCTTCATCTGCATTTGGGTCCAAATCCTGTCAGCTGTATTAATTGAATCATTATTAAACCCCTAAAATTGCCATACAAGATGACCTTTCACACGTAATGTTAGGGGAAGTTTCTTTCACAAAAATGTTGCCAAAGAGTAAAAAGAAAACATTCACACTCTAGAGCTTCAAGTCCTGCTGTCAGAAATCAGAGGATGAATACATACCACATTTAGCTACGTCAGAGAGCTGGTACAAAAAAAACTGAAATACCTTGAAAGTATCACAGTAATACCAGATTTCAGCTTTCAACAACAAGTCATCAGGGCAGACAGACATAAAGAAGGAAGGTTAGGCTTTGTGAAGATCAGCACTTAATGCTTAACAAATATATTCTTAAAGAAAAGGGGTCCTTGGCTAATATCAGATAGCAGACACGGATACAATATATAGAGAATGATATAGAGACCTTCGTCAAGACAAACGTCTTAGGAGAAAGCTATAACTCTGTGACAACAATAACATGGTGAAAATAATGTTTAATTACATTTAGTTTAAGTATGAATTTCCCCAGCAAAGAAAGGCCTACATGATTCACAAATGTGTCAGGATCTGTATTAAAGAAATAAGTAAGAGACATATAGAGAATGCATTTTGTCTGGTTGATTGAGTGCTTCAATATATATATATATTCTTTAAAGACATCTTGCAGTTTTATATAGTAATTTTTCAATATCTCTGACTTAATAAATCCTCAAAAATCCCACCAAAATATCTCAAAAGGTGGAAATATAGGACCATCACTACATTATATGCATGGCTCAATACCTCTTTCTAAGCTAGAGGTTAACAACTGCCTGTAACAGTTCTCAACATGCCCTTGAGCAAAGTATTTAACCCCCAGCTGTTGTGGTAAGTGTTCTGGGACCAGGCAGAGCTGCTGGCTGTAATGTGCAGCAGAGTGCTGAATACTGCAGGCTGTGTCATTACAAATGGCTGGTTGGTCAAGAGGTTTTTATTGTTTTCAGGATTTTTTTTTAATAATAATTTAATCTTTTGAAGTTTCACAGCAAATAGAACAAGAAGAAGTCTCTGGTTATAGTTTAAACTAGCATAATTACATTTTGTATAGCGCCCCGCAGCAAAAATAATGAACACGATAGCAATGATTCAACAATTACTGTGCCAAATGCTTCCACAGCTCGTTTTCCAGCCTGTTCTCTGCTCAGAAACAAATCCTCGCCATCCTAAATGAACCGTGAATACATCAACGTTATGTGACAATCCTTAAATAAGGTTCCTAATACTGGATACATTACAAAACCTGCTGTCCGGGCCTGAAATGGTTTGCTACAGTGTGTTTCTGAAAAAGAGCAAGGAATAATCAGACAACATTCCCCTGTTGAACAGAAGGAGCAAAGTGCTCAGAGAAACACCATTACCCATGGTCCCAATACTGCAGAAGAAATATCGATCCAAACTGTTAGCGCACTTTATTCAGCAAACAGTGAACAGCTTGTGTCCTACTTAGAAAGACACAAAGTGAATGGACAATCAGGTGTTACCTTTTCATTTCAGCCCACTCATGACCTGAGGTTCAATTCTTATGAACTGACTCTCTAGTGACGCTAATGCCTCCTACAAATAAAGCTTTGTTATGTATTATATTAAGGATCCGAATATTTAAATGAGATTAATAGCATGATTGTTCAAAGTTAATGTCAAATAATTGCACATTTTTATTCAAAATGTACCCGAGAGGGTGATGATTTAAGTATTTAAGTAGCTTATCTACATGGAAGAGCACAAAGAGGCTAGTTTATGCAAATGTATGTTTGTTTTTTTGGTGGAAATGTTCAGGTTCATATTTGTATTTTCTTCCTCTAATGACATGTCTCCTTGTTTTAATGTTCAAAAAGCTCTTTATTTTTCTCATACTGCCTGTGCTGCAGCACCTCTTTTCACCCTCTGTCTGTCTCCAGTCTGCTCTGATTGAGCTCTTGTGATTGATTAACCGCTTAGAGATGTACCACCTTTAAGCATATAATGTACAATGTCATGGAGTGCTAGCCAATTGAAGTGCAGGGGTTACATAGTGATGTCACTATGATCTTGAAGTAAACAAAGGAGTCTAATAGAGGTGTTTCAGGCAGGGGGGGGAGTGTGTGGGAGAGAAATTCCCTCTGGAGGGAATACATCAGAGGTGGGGACTCGAGTCACATGACTTGACTCGAGTCCGTCTCGAGTCGCATATTTTTGGACTTGAGACTTGCTTGACTAACATTGATAAAAGACTTGACTTGACTTTGACTTGGTATTCATGACTTGAGACTTGACTTAAGCTTGAGACAGATGACTTGAAAGGACTTGACTTTTTAAAATTAAATATTTGCGTTTGTTTTAGTATTGAGATTAGGGCTGTCAAGTTAACGCGTTAATAACGTGGCGTGAGCGAGGCACACCTTACGTGTTGTTGTTGTTGTTGTTGTTGTTAACATCTGGTGCTAGCTAGCTGCGCTAACGGATATAAGGAGCTGTTTCAATGAAAACAGAGGAGCGACATTTCGCCGACAACTGCGCCGAGCACTTGACTTTATGCAGGTAGCCAGACAGTGGGACATTGTACGAAAAGTCAGCACACTCAGCACGGATAGTGCGCGCAACATGACATGATTGCAGCGTCCAGGCAGCTCCCGTTCAAGCATATATGCCTTGAGCTGCACATAGCTCCAACGATCCATCACAGTGTCTCCACATTCACACACACACACACACACACACACACACACACACACACACACACACACACACACACACACACACACACACACACACACACACACACACACACACACACACTTTGTATTGTATTATTGTATGAGAGAGGTTCTAGGTTAAATTGAGGCGAATATTTGTAATGTTCAGAGGTTGTTGTGTTTAATATTCATGAGAATATTTGTCATTGTTCAAATGATAATAAACAAACATATAAAGCATATTTGTCCACTCATATGTTGATAAGAGTATTAAAAACTTGAAAAATATCCCTCTAAGGTACATTTAGAACAGATAAAAAATGTGCGATTAATTTGCGATTAATCACGATTAAAGGTGGGGTAGGTAATTTCGGGGGAAACCAGCTCGAGTGCGCTAGAATTTGAAAATACACAACCGGAAAAAATCTGCCACTTCCTTACAGAGCTAAGTTTGTGCACAGATGGAAGGCTGACAGGCAGGTAGGCCATCCAGTTATTTTAGCCGGGCCGGCTAAAATGATTGGTCGTGCTTTTTACAGTATTACGGCTTCCACAGATGACATATTTTTATGGATTTTTTGTCAAAGCACTTAAGATATTCATTGCTATCGGGATGTTAAGAGCATTCCATGGAATATAACAAAAAGTGTATCTCAAGCCGGTTTCTCAAACTTACCTACCCCACCTTTAACTATGGACAATCATGCCATTAATCGCGATTAAATATTTTAATCGACTGACAGCCCTAATTGAGATATTACGTTTAGTTTTTTCGAAATGTGATTGGGTGATTATAGCGCCATGCGCGCAAACCTGGCAAGCCACTAGTAGGCAGGAGTGTCAGTTAACATGGCAGCGGCTAGCGTTACTCCAAAAATAGTGAAGTTTGGATTCAAGGATGATGTTGTCGATGACGCTAATAAGAAGAGAACAGCGGTATGCAGGGTCTGCAGCATAAAGATCAGTGACACGACCACCACAACATCCAACTTCATTCGTCACTACAAAAAAACCCACAGAGAAAGGTGCGTGAAGGTGTTGTGTTAGCTAGAAAGCTAACGTTAAGTTTAAGCTACGTTAGACTTGGTTTCAAATCGATTAAGCATTGCAAAGAGAAGACAAAACGGTAAATGAACACTAGAACCTCCAAGGGATTCATTTTGACTAACCCTGATACTGACGGGCTGTCAGGAGAGGGAGAGAGAGAGAGGAAAAGAGATGCCTCGTTTATTTCCCCTGTGTTATTATCAGAAGTTACTGTAAACTGTTGAATAATGTAGTTCATCTACTTTTAGTAGTTTGTTCAAATGTTTTAATTATGTTGTTTTTGTTTGTAGAAGTGCATCATTCTTTGATTTATTGTAAAATGAATCTGAACTTGTTGATCTGTTATGATGATAAACTGAAGCAATTTCTAAATTAACCCAATTAAGTGAGTTTTAAATCGTCCTACTTAGTTTATAACGGAAATTATAAAGAGGAACAAATTAAATGATTTGAAAATGATATCTATGTAGGTGCTGACGCTGTTGGCGATGATTCGCATCGGTGCACCGGCATAAACGTTCAAGATGCGAGTGCACCGGTTGAAAGAGTGCACATCGGCTACAGTTTGGGTTGAACTCGCGATGCATCGATTGTAGCGTCTCTTTGCATCGGTAAAAAACCGATTCATTCATATATATAATATTATCCACTCATCCACTCGTGTCAGCACTCTGCAGAGACGATCTTTGGTCTTTGCTTCGCCACGACTGTGCCCGAGAGCTGCGTGCCCGCGTCACAGTTATCAACAAGCATGGAAGTCGAGGAGAAAGAAATACACAGCGCACCGAAAAATAAATATAAATCAAACGTTTGGCAACACTTCGGATTCTTCAAAAATGACGGGCAACTTGATAAATCACAAGCAATTTGCAAACGATGCCATGCCGCTATAAAATACACGAGCAGTACAACAAATGTAGCGACGCACCTGAAGAGGCGACATGGGGTGAATATTACGTCTGCGGCTGTCTCCCTATCCTCCTCGGATTCAGCTGAAGCTAACCCGGCTATCCCTGGCGGCAGTAAGACTGGTGAGCAGCAGCATATCACAACTTTTTTTCACGCTCCGCTGGCTAACAGTTCTACCCGCTCCAAGGCAATAACTGACGCCATCGCCTTCTTTATCTGTAAAGATATCCAGCCGTACAGTGTCACGGAGAATGAGGGCTTCCAACACCTCCTCCACATTTTGGAGCCCAGGTACCATGTACCAAATAGGAGGTTCTTTACCGAGAAACAAATCCCTGCTCTTTATGACAAAGTGAGAAGAGAGTTAGTTGACTCGCTGAGCAATGCCCAAAGAGTTGCAATTACAGTTGATGGCTGGACGTCTTGCGCCACTGACTCATATGTCACGGTCACGGCACACTATATTGATGACGAGTGGGTATTGCAAAACCATGTTCTGCAGACCAGAGTGTTCAACGAGGCCCACACAGGAAATAATCTAGCAGTGTTACTGCAAGAAGTTTGCCGCGAGTGGAAAAATGCAAGAAACATGATACTGGCTGGAGTTGGTGCACAGATGGAGCCACATGTGCGATGCATCGCGCACACACTAAACCTGGCCTCCCAAAAAGCCCTGAAGGTGGACAGGGTGTCAGAGCTTCTGGTGAAAATGAGGAAGGTGGTGACTTATTTCCACAAAAGCCCAAAAGCAACTGAAGTTCTCCGTGAAATGCAGATCCAGTTACACCTGCCTCACCACAAGCTAGTGCATGATGTTTCCACAAGGTGGAACAGTTCCCTGGACATGTTGGAGCGTTTTTGGGAACAGCAGCCTGCTGTGTTGAACACCCTGCTGTCAAAGAAGATAAGGAGGGGAGAAGCCATGGCCAGCCTGACAGAGGATGACATGACATTAATCCCAGAGGTCATCAAATTGATGTCCCCCCTGAAAGTAGCAACTACACTCCTCAGTGAGGAAAAAACCCCCACCATCTCAATGATCTCCCCAATCCAGACCAAACTGCGGAGGCAGTTCCAGTCAGATGAGAGTGATCTACTGGTCATTTCCCAGATGAAGGAGCGATTCAGACAGGACTTTGATGGTCGCTACACATATCTCCAAGACCTCCTCCACTACGCCTCAGCACTGGATCCCCGCTTCAAAGACCTGGCTTTCCTGGATGACAACGACACTAAGGACATGATATTCATGAGGATAACAGCAGAGGTGGTGAAGATGGATGGACAGGTAAGAATATACTACTCAATATATTGTAGCTAGTGTCTGTCTCACTTTCACTGTTATTTACCTGTGGCTTACTTAACTGACGCTTATTTGTTTAGTTTAAGGAAATCTAATAGCTCATCTGTGCTGATTATTGTCAGGCAGGGGATGGTGATACACTTAATGAGGACCAGGCAGCTGAAACAGAAGGTGACAGGAGCCCCCACAGAGAGGAAGAAGAGACAGGTTTGTTTTGATAGGAACTGTGCCAAAAGTTATAAAAGTGTATTGATTTGAAAATGGGTGTATAGTATTGTATAGTATTGTATGTCATAATTTTTGTAATCTAAATCTAAAAATCCTCTCTTCTCTTCTTTTCCACTCCCTAGATGATGTCCCTCCCATGCAGAAGACGGCCTTGGACCAGATGTTCGGTGATTTCCTCCCTGCAAGATCACCAGTAAAGACCACAAAGGAGAGAGCTAAGGAAGAAATCTTAAAGTACAGAGAGAGGGATGCTTTAGGTTTGAGTGGTGATGTGTTGCAGTGGTGGAAAAAACAAGTGGATCTTCCACTGCTCTCAACATTGGCAAAGAGCTACCTGTCCATCCCTGCAACAAGTGTACCCTCTGAACGAGTGTTTAGTACAGCCGGTGACATAGTGACAGCAAAGCGCAGCTTGCTTCATCCTGATCATGTTGATCAACTCATATTCCTGAAGAAAAACCTGCAGGCTAGACATATGAGTTAAATCACTCAGTGAGGTGTTATGTCAGTGAGAGTGGTTTTTATTTTACAGCAGCCTGTGACTGCCAATAATAGTTGAAATGTTATTAAGACCTATTTTTGAAAGGTTATTTGTATTCTTTATATGTTCATAATAGAAACTGCTGCTTTCTGCTCACTGGTGAGTTAGCCTACTGAATGAGTGTTATGTACATCAGTCTGGCAGTTGTATGGCCATTGCTATATGGTAATTGTTTTTTGCAGGTGCTGGTCAATAAGGAATAAAACAAAATCCTCTGTCGTACCATATTGAATTGTATCATTATTTTGCACCGTGTTGAATCGCATCGTATCGCCCCGAATCGCATAATGTTGAATCAAATCGTATCGAACTGTATCGCAACAGGGGTGAATCGTATCGTATCACATCGCCCGGTGCTTCAAATGTATCGTTAATGTATCGTATCGTTGGCAACGTATCGAGATGCGCATCGCGTCACCTCAGTGATGGAGATGCACATCCCTAGTGCACACAAACCTATCTAACACACTACAGGAAAGGGAAAACCCCCAAAAAGCAGAATAGGGCCTCTTTAACACTGACAAATAATGTACTACTTTTAGGTACACACAACACCAGACATGTAGTACTTGATACCAATATCCTTGAAATATAATGATTCCTGATGTCCAATTTCTATTTAAATAGATCTGCTTTGATTTAAATAAATAATGTATTTAACATAGAACAAATACAATAACTATTTGATATTGCTGTGAAAACATCTCCTTCACACAACTACTGTACTTATTCGAGAGTTCCACTAAAACAACATTTCAATTGTTACATTTGAATACATCACAATACAATTATATTTTACCTTTGCAAAATGGACATTTTTACTTTGATGGTTTCCAGTTGGTCAATCTATCCCAGGGGGAGATAAACACAGCTATGTCAACTAGCTGTCCTCCTAGCGTTTCAACACGTATTTGTTCTTCAAAATGTAGTAATATTGTTAAGCTTAGCAGAAAGCACCTTTCACCATTATTGTTTAGTAGTCAGAAAACAATGAACCTCTGTTATTGGAGCAAACTGTTTCCGAACCATCACCCCTACATGTGATGAAGAGCACAGGAACAAAACTTTAACGCAGATTTCAAGCAAAGAACAGTAACCTGGGCTGACAATGACTCACACAAAGTTGTGACCAAGGGATATGAATGTACAAAAACACACACAAACCCACAAATACGACATCTCTTAAATCTTGCCCACGGCTTTATCCTATTTTAATAAACTAAAAAGGTCAGGCTATCAAAAGTATTGTTTCATAGAATAATGAGACGATGCATGAATACCTGAAACACTCGGACCCCCTCTCTGTCCAGCCTGCTTACAGCCACTTTCAATTATGTTGTTTTGCTTCCCAGGCGCACGTAGTAACCGTTGACATTTACTGGGATTACAATAGTCTGATTACGTTCACTGACATGAATAATAATGTCGGAGATTATTGTGTTCAAATTGCCTTTTGTTAGTGGAAAGAGTCCATTTAATTAAATACAAGGAAACCAAACGTGTGGAGTTACTGGTGTGTATCTTTTTAATTATGAATTTAAAAGGGAAAGAATGACACGAACCGCTTCAATAAAAGTTAATTCAACACATTTGGTTCAGCTGTTAATTATTTAATGCAGTTCAGATTGTAGTCAAATAAATATAGGGTTTAACTGCATTATAACCTAACTAAGGCTGCAGTCAATCAAAAAGACTTCGTCCTATGTCTTTCTTAACACTAGAACCGCCAATCGGGTCAATTTGACCCAGAGCTGTTTTTTATTGTGTGTGACTTTTTTTCAATAAAATATTAAAGTCTTCCAGTCCGTGACTTTTCCTGAAAGTGTGTTATGTAGCACCCTATGTTGTTAAAAATGGTCAATATGAAGTCAGATTGAAGAAATCGCCCAAAAAATTGCCATTTATACCTATTTCCGCCCAGCGGGTCATATTGACCCCACCCCTTTTCATATAAACATGACGTGTTGCTATAGCAACACCTTTTGTCTACTGCGGTTCCTTATAGATTGAGAGATAGATTGAGAGAGAGAGAGATAGATGGATAGATATATTGATAGATAGTTATAGATAGAGAGAGAGAGAGATAGAGACAGTCTGTAGTGAAGGAGTGCGCTCCCGCTCACGGGAGACTGCTCGCGCTGCGCTCTGCAGCAAACAGCTGTGGGGCGAGTTGAAAGTACGTTATGCTGGCCGCGGTGTCTAAATAATGCTTCCGGGCCAGCGGGCCATTTATAATGTCAAGCCCTGAGAGTCCACAGATTATATTGGTATACGTTTCATCCCTGTGCGATCAAAACTCACTGTTCAAAAGAACATTTTACCTTGAAAATCAATGCATTCTAATAGCGGGTCAATTTGACCCAGGTGGCGGTTTTAGGTATAAAAAATCTCTGGCGGTTCTAGTGTTAACCTCGATGAGAAACGTGAGGTCAAGATATGAAGGAGAATTCATAATGGTAATGGATGTTCCCCAATGCTGAAGGAGAAAAGAAGCCAAGCAAAGCTGCTTCAGCTTCTTTTCTCCTTCAGCATTGGGGAACATCCATTACCAGAGAAAAGAAGCTGAAGCAGCTTTGCTTGGCATTAAATGAGTTCTAACAGCTGTTATCATGGCTGCCCTTTAGATACCTGGGTCATCTCACTCAGTTAGGAACCTTTCAGAGCAACAAATGGCACGTTCACACCGGAGTACTTTTCCCACAATAGTTAATCAGAACTCAGATATATTTGCGTTCACACCAAAAAGCCCCCTGAACTAAATTAGTTCATCAGAACCATTTTTACCCCGTTTTCAGTCCCTGCTAGAGAGCAGGGACTTTCGTGGGAGAAAAAGGTTTGTATTTCTGATTGGCTGGGCGGATTGCAAACCACGCCCCGTAAATCTCTGAAAACGTTTTGGAAGCCGCCATTGTATTTGCTCACATTAAAAGCTCAGCGCAGCGCACCAACGAAGAGATTACTTTTGTGAAAGCAGTTATGGCAACACCAAATAAATCAGCGGAGCGGTGGAGTGATGATGATGTGTCGGCGCTTCTGGAGATTTACTCGGACGACGCGATCCAGAGACTTCTACTGAAGGCAGTTTCCAACGCGAAAATGTACGACTGTATTTCGGTAAAGTTAGCGGCCATGGGAATCGTCCACAGCGCTAAGTCCTGCCGGGACAAAATAAAGAAACTGAAGCAGGACTACAAAAAAATAAAAGGCCACAACAACAAGAGTGGTAACGGTCGGAAGACCAGCAAGTGGTTATTAATACTGACACATAACTTTGCACTAAGGTGTGTCTGCTGCTGAGCCTATCCCTACATCTGGGACAGTCAATTTTGTATTATCCTTATGAAACAAAAATATATTGTAATATATTGGTAAATATAATACAATATACTTGATCATACATTTCCATATATGGGAAAGTAGTCCTTATATTTTTAAATATATTGCAATATATGCATGGACCATGTATGGCTATATATTGATACATATAAAATATATTGCAATGAAAACAAAAACTGCACTATGCTATTTTCTATTTAGAACGAAGACTTCAGAATCTTAAAATCCCTTGACGTTTGTATGCAATTGTGCTAAATTCAACACTGGAATCAAGCAAATATGAATATGTTTGCATGACATTAGTTATTTATATTTTGCCATCACTTAATTATACGTTTAATACATTTAAGTCAAACTAAGGTACATGTGATGGTAGCTAGTTAGTACTCTTACTTGTGATGCCTCCTCCAAACAGCATAATAACGAGACTGTACCATTAAAACTAGAAGTACCAGTTCTAGATCCTTGACTTTAGACAAACAATTCAAAAGACAACATGTATTTAAAGACCAATCTTTATTTGAAGGTGCCTCTTAACCTGGGATATTAGTTATACAGTAATAGTATTGACAATCTAAAAAAACTGAGCAACTCAACGGTTCACTTTTATATTTCTTATTGTCTAAAGCATTTATTATTTTCATTTTTCCCCTCTCATATTCAGTGTGGAGTGTGGACGGATTGAGACAGCGTGGTGTCCAGAGAGCTGCAGAGACTTCAGGGAGAAACCTCCGTGTGATGGACGTCCTGTCTGTTGGTTTGGCCGGAGAGGACTGAGTGTCTTTCCTCTGTGAGGAGGACCAGGCCTGATGGAGGAGCCCATGCACAGGCCTAGTCTGTCACTTTATTTGACTAAATGTGTTTACTTATACATTTAATAGGTTTACACCTTCTGTCCATATGTGCTTTTTATTTAAAACATTTTTGATGAACTTTTGGTTCACATTTCAATAAATTGTATTTGTATTTGCACTCCTTTTGTCCATTATTCTTACTGAAAATGTTAGATTACACATTCACATCTGACTGAAGATTGGCCCCATTTATTTGTGACGTTGCAAACTCTGCGGTACAAGGCACAAGTGATGTGAAGCTCATAAAGTGACGCAAATAGAAATAATCAGCTGATGGAGTGTAGATGTGGAAATAGGTGCATCCGATCAGCTGACTTTGTTTTCACAATAAAAGTAGTTTCTTAGTGAATGTCCTGTACTGGTCTTAAAATCTCATAACATCAGCTTTTAATTTTCCTCTTGGATGTTCTTCTTGACCCTCGGAGAAGGAGAAAATGTTGAATCGTGTCTTTCAGGCATGTCCTTTCCTAACAAAAATTACAGGAAAGATAAAACATATTATTGCAGAACAAGTGTGTTATTTATGAAAGATGTGTGTTTGTGTTTTTAGGGGCTGTAGATATAATTATTTTGTAATGGTAATGTTTTATTTTATTTCAACAGTGAGCTACAAAGACAATCAGATTATGAATGAACAGTATGAAATTCATCAACATTGACATTTTATTATCAAAATAATATTTAACTGTTATCAAAACTTAGTGCAACTATAGAAGCTTGCTCTGTTGTCTCACTGAAATAATAACTTTTACCACGTTTTTTACAGACAATATTGAGAGATAAATAGTAGCAGTTCTCACTATGTGTTAAATAGCTTTGCCTTCAATACATTAAATTAGAAAGCTGACAAAGTCATATTGCTTGTTAACATCTAAATGTAACCCTTTGCATGGAAAAACCCCTCAACTTCACTGATGTGTAGGTGATCTAGTATTTAGTATTGTTTAATGGAATATATATCAGTGTATTAAAGTCAATACTTCATTTATTTAAACCAATATCTTTCTTGATTCTTTGTACAGTATGAAAAAATAGTCTTTGTACCTGTGCTGAAGTTCACTGCTGTGAGGAGTCCAGTTCTGTCTCTCACTCTCTGGTCCAGCCTGTCTGCATCACCTGGACACTTTAAACAAACAGATATATATGTAAAGTACCATGTGTACAAACAATATAACTTATTCTCTTCTGTTGAACATGTTGGATTGTGTATTGTCCGAGTCAGGGTCCTTTTTATTTTACTGTAACTTTGGAAGTTGTGTTACCAATGCTTACTGTTTATTTGATACCAATTTGGTAATGCAATTAATAAAAACAACAAGGTTTGGGTTCGTTCTTCAGATGACTGTGACGTTAACGTGTAAGCTCAATAATGAACTCCAGCTCAACCAACCATATTGTAATATCCAAGTAATCATCTTGAAATATGACATTAATAATTATATACACACATCTTATTGTGAGGTTGATTTCACATACACTACTTCGACGTTAGCTTGTCTACATACTTGAGCATAGCGGATTTAGATTAACCTTAGCGATGCATACAGTTACTACCTACATAATAAAATATCTCTCTAAGTTACAAGGATGACCTTATTTTATCAACCTCAAACAGAAGCCGTTTGTTCTACAGTATTATCCCACTTAACGCTTAACACTTGTCTATTTCGTTTGAACCTTTATACAGTCTATGGTTTTAACTTGCAGGCTACGATTAGCATCGTTAGCACAGATGTAGCTACCACTCGCTTACACGCTAACCCAAGCCTTAACATTCATTACGTAGCTGATTAAAATCATAAACACATAAATAAGTACTCGAATTTCACTTACCGCAAAACCGCATTCATGCACCGTCTGTTTTAACTGCAGAGCGAGTCACAATAGTCCGATATAAGCATGAAGACACAGACTGTTAGCCCCGCAGTCATCCGGTTCGCCTCACCTGACTATGGCTGTGACTGTGTGACTGACCCGAGCCTCGTCGTTCTGATAGCTCCGCCCCTTCGCTCCAACCCCCCTCCCTCCCCCCACATCTACAGGTGAAAATTACTTTTGCGACACATTCATCGCAAGAAGTGTAGCAAAAGTCAAGGCCGCAGATTCGTCGATTTATACTGCCACAGAGCAGATTCGTGAAATTGTAATGACTGATTTGAGAGGTTGTAATAACCAAGTTGCAGTTGCAATGGAAAATATATTTAAAATATATATATTTTTCTGCAAGTGAACATTTCATCACTAAGTTCATTTTTTTTCTACAAGCTACAAAACTTTTTTCTTCTTCTGTGACTTCAAATGTGGTTCACAGATACGGATATGTTATACAACTTGTATAACATATCCGTATCTGCATACATTTACACTTGTATAATACAAGTGTAAATGTATGCACACAAGCTCAGATTTCTTTTCTGCAAGTGCTCACATCAGGTTTTACACGCTCTCGCATTTTGCACCATATCTACCTTCATAAATGCAGCCCATCCACGGCAGTAAGCCCAAACAGTAATCGAATGCGCCACTTCCGGCTGACAGTGGCTAACGTGTTAACGTTCTCATTGGACACATTACGTGCCAGCGATCATCACCAATCAATCTCACAGATTTCGGGGAGCCCCCCCCCCCCCTCTCCAGCAATAGATTGATCTGATTGGCACTGGCAGATTCAAATGTGCGTTGCCGCCTCTGTCTGTTGATGATGGCGCTGTCAAAGAGAAAGCCGGAAAAAATCTGCCACTTCCTTACAGAGCCCCTACTCCAACACACACAAACGCGCACATGACCAATGAGGGCACAAGATAAGTTTATGCACAGATGGAAGGCTGACAGGCAGGTAGGCCATCCAGTTATTTTAGCCGGGCCGGCTAAAATGATTGGTCGTGCTTTTTACAGTACCACGGCTTCCACAGATGACATTTCTTTATGGATTTTTTGTCAAAGCACTTAACCTCTTAAGGACGACGGTCCCCCCAGTGGACCCCCCCACCGTTTTTTTCCGAGACTGTGTCTCAGGGCTTCTTAACATTTATGAAACTATTAATGTGTAGCACCAGATTAACGGGAAGAATCTCAGCTAACTGAAGATATGAACCATTTTTACCAAAACAAAACACAAGGGTAATACCAAGCCTCTGAATTAGCACTAAGCAAAAAAAATGCTAACGCACTTAGCACAGAACTCAATATAAAGATACCCTTATTACTTATCGTAACTGCACATACAATATATCCAATTAAAGCTGAGACGCCACATATTATATAGGTATAGTATCATCACTGAGCGATCCGAACTCGCGACAGGGGAAGCAAACACAGACATCACAACACGTACCTTTACGGAGCTTTTACGGGAGATCGTCTCACCGTAGCTGTCAATCTGATCAAAAGATGTGTTCAATGGCATTAAAACGAGAAAAAACGCGGCTGAATCGGTTGATCCATAGGTTAATAATGTATCTGTCGCTTTGAAAAAATTATTTATAATCCATAATTCCATTTTTATGTAAAAATCGGAGAGAAAAAGTTAGCTGCTAATGGTAGCCAACAGAGTGCATGCAGCTTCCGGTTTTGGCCACGCGTCACTCTCACTCCTTATTTGTTAATGTGTTGGTGTGTGTAGAACTTTCCCTCGATTCCATTGGCTCTAGCGGTTATAAAGAGATTTAATTCATCAAAATCGACCAAGGGGGGCTAGAGATATGGAAAATCCACCCAAATGACCCCAGAAGTGTTTTTTTTGCTAAATCTCTCTAAAAAGGTCAGATTTCACTTGTTTTGCATCAATCTTGATACAGGGTACTTATTATATGTTGTACTTTGGATTCCTAAAGCTTTTAGTCTACTAACCCATCATCCAAGGGTAGTTTTCACTATAAGTAAAAAAAAAATGTGGACGGACACTATAATTTACAGTTTTTTACTATGTTCAATCGGAATTTTCTTTAAAATAAAAAACATCTATATTGATTCTGACTTTTCTACATCCAACTCACAGGTTTATCATTACTTTGAGAACAAAGATTATTAATTTAACCCTTTTAGAAGGGAAGATATGGTCATTTGTTCTGGGAATGTCATTTTCGAGCCTGAGACCTGAAAAACAGGCTCAGGGTGGAACAGGTTAAGATATTCATTGCTATCGGGATGTTAAGAGCATTCCATGGAATATAACAAAAAGTGTATCTCGAGCCGGTTTCTCAAACTTACCTACCCCACCTTTAAAGATGAATGCAATTACATTTTAAAAAGTTTTAAACAGAACTGTTACAGATGCAGATGCTTGGTCCAAATTCCATAAAATATACCAACCAGTAGCGCCACACTCAGATGGAAATGTACAAAGCTTATTCTTCCACTATTTGCATTCCCACATTATTCATCAAGTCAGCCCATGCTTTAACATAGATATTATGGATATTGTTAAAATTCCTGCTGTCTTTTGTGAACTTCTAATTATTTGTAATTGTTCTGTTCCACAGATGCTGTAGTAAACCACCATCCAGGGACCAAGACATCAGATATAAGAAAAACCATTAACACAATCATTTGTGAGTTAAGGCACCAGGTGAAGCGAAAAAACAAGATGGACGATTAAATAGGGTACAAGACTGTTTTTTTGGCCCTGTTCCGGACCTTGTTTTAATGAGTGATCAGCTCATGTTTAAAGTTGTCACCAGGTGAAACAAAAAACAAGATTGTTAAATAGGATAACAGACTGCTCTTTTTGGCCCTGTATTAAATAACAATGCATCATTTATTAACTATACCTATACAACATGTAATACATTTTCCCTTCATTATGTAATAACACCTCCTTTTGTAATAATTTGCCCATTATGTAGTAAACAAGTTCAATGCAAATATGTAATACATGTCGCCACATTTTGAAATATATTATTACATATTGCAGTGGTTATTACAAAATGAGTTGCAAACAATAACATTACAACTGTTTATTTATTTATTCAACCATGAATCATCCTTACTCATAATTCATTTAAAAATATTTCAGTAGAATATCTTTCATTGGCCAAAACTAGATAAAGTGTAATGCAATGCATTAGCCAACATGTATATCAACATCAATTTTGGGATATATTTACAGTTTGGTTATGGTTACATAATGAATATTACAGTTTTTTAAAAGGGCAACTCACGCATTTTGTAATAACCATTGCAAAATGTAATAATTTATCACAAAATGCAGGGAAATGTATTTTATATTGCGTTCAGGCTGTTGATTACAGAATGCAGCAGATTATTACAAAATGTGGGTTTTATTACATAATTACGTTAAAATTGTCTTGAGTCATTACATAATGTGTTGTTTATAGGCCTTTTCTTTTATTCTTTCCTTGTCCTTCTTTTAATGAGTATTTTGATAACTGTTACACATTGATAGAAAAAAACGAATTAAAGATCTTTTTTATCAGAACATGCATTTCTCCTCATTGTGAACATATATTGCACTCATGTTCGGAATATATGGTACGTACATGGTCTTTTATAAATCTGAATATATAGTGCATACATGTCCCCATATAATTGTGAATATATATTACATATATGTTCCCATATAATTCTGAATATATAGTACATACATGTCCCCATATAAATGTTAATATATAGTAAATGTATGTTCACATATATACACAACCAATATATTATATATTTACATATATTACTCAATATATGGAAAGCGGCAATTACTGATGTATTATCCCATATATTGCTATATATTAACACAATATATTATTCTATATATCAATATATTGTAATATATTAACACAATATATTATTCTATATATCATCAATATATTTTGTAGATATGAATAAATATGTTGTTCATGTTGATTATTAATCAGTATCAGTTGGTGTAGCCAACAGCAAGATTTCCTTTATTAAATCTTTTCAATTAAGCAGTAAATCAGAAAACAAAATAATGCAATATATTGACAGTTAATATATGGGGAAATATATTTTCTTTGCGTAATGCCACTGTTATTAATACTGACACATAACTTTGCACTAAGGTGTGTCTGCTGCTGAGCCTATCCCTACATATGGGACAGTCAATTTTGTATTATTATTATATATATATGCCACTGTTATTAAGGCCCCGCTCACACGGGACCGTTTGCGTTTATGCACAGTATGCGTATTCAAAAAAGTCTTCCGTTCACATGCATTTGTTTCATTTAACGTGTCTGTTCAAACGAGGCCGCTGGAAACGCTGTAGTACATATGCTGGGACTGTAAGTGGCGCTGTAACTTCCGCCAAAATACACCAAAAGCCGCGAAGAAGAGCAACCGAGCAGCCCCGCTGCAATGTTGCCATGGCTACCCTTCTGTTTAAGCCCCGAAACTGAAACTGAAACTGAAAGAAACCGAATCTGTGGATATTGCATCCCGACCAAGAAGCACGTCTCCGTGGAGAGGACGGCTCAGAAAGAGAGAGATATTCTCTACAAACACCGGGTGAGATCCTCCTTTGTCAATATAATGGATCAATGCATGAAATCTGACTCTGTTTATTTTGTTTAAGGAGTATATTGGGCGTTAACAATTCTGGTTTGCCTTTTATAATATTATTTCATTCAAGAACCCCTTGTGCGTTTAATTAACACAGCTATTTTTGATAGTTGCTACAGCAGTGAGCAGGAGAGGTGGGGAGAGGCGGGGCTATCGTTATTTTTTCAGGAAATATTCGTATCGAGGTGATTACACGGACTCGGTTGACCCCCCAGAGCGTTTCGTTTGCAAATCTATCCACCTTGGGACCCGTTATTGTTTGTGGGGTCAGTTTCTATCGGCCTCGTGTAAATAATAGGGCTATATGCACGCGAAACTATGCAGATACAAGCAGTTTTCTCCTCGTGTAAACGGCGCCTAATACTGACACATAACTTTGCACTAAGGTGTGTCTGCTGCTGAGCCTACCTATTATTGTTATTATATATATATATATATTGCCACTGTTATTATATTGTTTTGATACTACTGACACTTATTGATCTGCTGCTGATAAATAAAAGAGAACCTACATGGCGATTAAACAGATCCTGTATCTTGCTTATTTCTCCTCTGACACTTTATCTTTACAGTGACCTGTGTAGCATCCTATACATCACATGTAAGTGATTATTCTGATACCATCATGTTTCATCGGTTATAAACTGGCGAAGCTTTATTTATTGTGTCCCACCCCAAATATGTGGCTTTGAAAAAGACAATTTCATTGTATTTCAAAATGGCGTCCATCAACACAAGCACTATTTATAGAAAGAGAAATGGTTAAGTTTGTAATTACCAGTGTTGTGAGTTCAATATTTTAATTAATTATAGTAAGGGAACATCTTAGGAGTTAGTGTAGTGAGTTTCAGAGCAGTGTAATAATTATTTGACCTAAAACTAAATGTTTTTATGAATGTCCTCTGAGGAGGACATGGGGATTTGCTAACTTTTTATTTCCTCCATTTTACACAACACAAAATGGAGTCCGCATTGCTATTGCATTTGACTGGTCGACGATCTGTATTTGTGGCCGAGTTATTGGCTGAGTTATTGGCTTAAATAACTCAGTTACGAAGCTGTATAACACGAGCACCAAAACCACAACTTCAGTCAACTCCATCATGTCTGAGGTCGGAAGGTAAACAGACGCATCATATACAGCGGAAGTGGAAGTTTTTCTTCTTCTTCTTCTTCTCTCGGTTTTTTGGCGGATTGCAACTTTAAGGTGCATACCGCCCCCTACTGTACTCGCTGTGAAGTTGTTTGCGGCCTGCCAGTAAACTCAAAGCAGAAGAAGAAGAAGTGACGTCAGCGGCTTCATTAGCCTAATCCACCCCCAGGAACTCATTGCGGTGTGAACGCGATCTGCTTTAGTTCATCAGAACTAAAAGAGTTCTCATGAACTGAGTTCTCATGAACTATTGTGGGAAAAGAATTTGGTGTGAACGCCCCAAAAGACTATTTGGCCTAATGCTGGGTCTCATTGAAACCTCCCTTAGAACACTGCTTTGCACGCACTGTAAACACTTATGCAGTGTATGAATCATGGGCGTCGCAGCCATTATATGAGGGTGGGACAAGTCCCCCCCACTTTTTCAAATGATTAGTTTAGACCCCCCCACTTTTACTATGCGGAAAGTCCGTGAATCGGTCTATCCACTCGCTGCACTTTGTCGAGCGCTGTGTCAGTGCTTCACTATCAAATGAAATCCATTCCACTTGCTTATTGAGAGAATGCCCAAATCAATGAAACTCCGTTCCATGTTTTCACTGCTACTTTGTACCAAGGCAGATTCTCACATAGCGCGCGCATGTTCAAGGAGTGATGTCATAGTTGGACAGCTCAGATCTGTTGTATGAAGCGATGCCGGTAGCGGAGGTAAGGCACACACACCAAATGTTCAGGAAATGGTTAATACAGCGAAAATCAAAGCTGACGATCTCTTGGTTTGATATGTTTTCTCCCCCAGACAACATGGACATAAGAACATTTTTTTCAAAGAAGAGGAAAGTAAGTCATCAGCTGGTAGCAGTTAATCAGTTAACAGTGATGGCGGTGTCTCACTTCTGGAGAGGAGTTTCGTCTTTATGTCATGATAGAGAGATACAAATACTGAATAGTTTAGATGAGAAAAGGCATCGAAATGCCAGGTTACTAGTATTTATCAGTATTTATTATCACTTCACCACCTCTCTTGACATCTAGGCACTTGAGAGTGAGTCAGAGGCAGAATACAGGGACAGTGGAGAGAGGTCCATTGCTGAGGTGAGTGATGAAAGGGAAATGACAGTTGAGAGTAAATTGTGATGTGGACTCTCATCCCAGGATTTTAAGGAAATCAGTGGGGATCTTGAACAGGAAACATTTCAGTCAAGGGGCATCATATGACCAATATAGACAGAAGAGCAACATTTATTTGAACATTTAAGTCAATGATACCATTCCTAGGTGAACTTAACATCTGTATGGAGTCAGATCAGTCTCAATATTAATAAATGCTCACAGAAGGATTCACAAATGTATTTTGCGATTTATATATAAATGACTCTCCACAACAATATCTCTCAATGCACTCACAAATATTTATTGTTGTATATAAATGTACAGAAAATGGGCATTTAAACTGCTTTTTATTAATTCAAAGACAGCTCTGAATTAATAATCAAATATGTTTCCTTTCTTTACTACTGAAATTACAAAATGTACCCATCATTTGCCTCATGCTAGTATAGCCACATAAAAGTATCAAACCACCTGTTAAAATGCACCAGAATACAGGAAATCTATATTTTTTTTCGCCCCCACACCCCCGTTAAAAATGTCCCCCCCACATTCAGGATGCTTCCTACGCCCATGGTATGAATTGTAGTGTTGTCTCAAACAGCTGCTGTGCCCTCACCGGCACAAGGGCCACTTTTAGCTAGCTAGCAACAATCATTAAGGTTCTAAACCACTACAGACTGCTCAATAAACCCTATAACATTAACAGTGGCTTCTTTTTGACAGCCATATAGTCGTATGTTACTTAAATAGTGAAACCAAATGTGTATCTTTTATTTGTATACTGTTGTGTTTACTGAAGCAACCGCAGTTGGAGATGGTTGCATAACTTCTGTTGCATAGCCACAAAGTAGGGTGTTGAGTTTGAGAAGTGTCTAACATCCAAAACTCAACTTTTTGAACATTAGATTTAAGCTTTTATTGTCATATGTAAATAGCTACAGTGTAGTTATGACAATGAAATTCTTATGTCACAGGCTCCTCCAACAGTGCAACACAATAACACAGATAATAGTGCAAGTAAATAAAATAAAATTGAATATAATATTAATTGTCCAGAATAGTCTATATACAAGTAATTGGAATATTGATATACGTATATAAGTATAAGTTGCAAACAGATTAATGTTATGGATGTTCTTTCAAAAGTTCAGGTGTTTAACATTTTTATGACCTGTGGGATGAAACTGTCTCTGAGTCTGGTGGTTTTATGAGCGCATTATCCAGGTACGCTGCGTTACTTCTAATTGAGATGCTCTTTTGCACATAAAACAGGAAATGTAGGTACATAAGACCATGATTTGACCCTGTTAGATTGTTCAAGGGCTTAGCTCAGGCTGTAGGTGTGCTGCGGTAGAATAAATGCTAATGTCAAAATGCTTACATGTTCACAAAATCATATTCTTAAGCCGTTTTAAGTAATCCATGGTCTTTGTCACAGTTGACAAAGTATGTTAGCATTTGCTGATTAGCGCTAGAAACAAAAGTAGAGCAGAAGCAAAGTTAAAGTCAAACCTGAGGATGGCATTACATTACTTAAGTCATTAGGATTTATCCTCTGGGTAAACTAAACGGCAGGGTATAATGGCTTTCCATCTTAAAGAGCATTTGAACAGAACTGCGAGGCAACAGCTTGGGTCTTATACATCCAATCCATGTTTATGAGAAAGCCACTAACTACATTCAAGCCAACATTGAAACCACTTTCGCTCTTTAGGAAAGGAAGAAACATTTAGGAGATCACTTGAGTAACTCATATCTTTAGGCTAATTCACATCCGTAGTCTCTTGGAAGGTCAAAACAAAGAAAGCACAATAGCAGACAGTACAGACCTAAAAATACCGCGGGACACAAACAGAAGCTTTTCACCAGCTTTTCCATGCACGCCAACATTAAAAGCACAGGGGCACAGAATGACAAATGTTATTTTTTAAAGACTCCTACAGACTGTGGTTGTGCTTGTATCGAGGCTGTGGCTCCAGATGTGGGCGTATCATCCTTTAATCACAATTTGCTTTTATTAATTGCTTCCGAATCAGAGCCCCGCACCGTCAGTCGCTTTGTCCGGTAAGGTAGAAAGGTGCTATATAAATGCAGACAATTTACCATATTTTCCAAATGGGTTAATTGCATCCCCAGAGGTTACTGACAGAAAGGAAGATTACAAAGAAGAGAAGGAAGTTTCACATCCTACACTAATCCTTCTCGCCTTTGAGCGTTAGCTTCAGTGTGTTGGAGGTGCGATGTGCTGTTGAAAAAGGATAAATTAACTGTGTGTTTTTTATTAGAGCAAGTTGAGTCGGAAAAAAGTGACGGCCTGAGGGAGGAAATGCAGAAAGAATTACAACACCCGATATAACCCTCGCTCACGAGACTCAACAACGCGGAGCACAACACAAACTTCTATGTCTCTGCGTCTTCTCATCGCACACACACCAATGCACACAGTCTCTTTCACTCTCTCTCATCCTGTCTATCTCGCTCGTTCTCACCCCTTTCCCCGCTCACACACCTGCATTACTGCGGAAGCTTTTTCAGAAATGGGCCACTCCATTGTTTTCCTTCCCTTCTTTTAATTATTTCTTTCCCTTAATGAAGAGACGGTCGGACTCATAATACAAGAGAAGCCACTGACCCAGTTTCCTGGCAGCGCGCTCGCTTCTCGCAGTGCCGCTGCCAGAGAGTACAAAAGGTAAAAAAATGCTTTTTGATGATCCCAGTTTAATGACAAACAAGGTGCTCGCTGAATGAGCCGATCCAACACGGAATAAAAACACGCTTTATTTACTGCATGAAAGCCAACTCTCACTAAGTGGCTTGCGCATTTGGCTCGCTGAGAGCAGTGGAGGTGTGTGTGCTGTGTTTATGTGTGTGTTGTGTTTATGTGTGTGTATCGTTGGGAGGTAGAGGTGTGGGGGCAGCATTTACCGCTGAGCTCTGTAGAGGCGTGTGTCTAAGTGCTGCATTCATTTTATTTGGGAATAATTATCAATCAATCAATGTTTATTTATATAGCCCAATATCACAAATGTTACATTTGTCTCAGTGGACTTCACAGTTTGTACAGAATATCAGTATGACAATACGACACCCTCTGTCCTTAGACCCTCACATCGTACAAGAAAAACTTCCGGAGAAAACCCACAGTTTAAAGGGGACCTATCATGCAAAATGCACTTTTGTACGTCTTTTATACATGAATATGTGTCCCCGGTGTTCCAGGGAACTCACTAAGTGTCAGAAAACACAACCCTCTCTATTTTCCTCCATACGCAAATCTCTAAAAAAGGGGCTGCAACGGATCTGATAAAAACTGATCCAGATTTGAACACTTTACTGACGTCAGGACGGTGGCGCTACGGCTATTGGGCCAACTCTCCACAGGGGAATGCGGGGGTTGGGCCACGGCCGGCCATTGCCGCTAGAAAGCGCTGGAGACGCTGTAGTACATATGCCAGGCCTGTAAGTGCCGCTGTAGTCTGCCACAAAAGCAGCGAAGAAGACTTCCCGCGCATATGGTAACCATGGTTACCCTTCTGTTTATTCTCCGCTGAAGATCATTTTCATTTTGAAAATAGGCCAAAATAAATGAAAAAGTGTTTTCAGCCATGAAGAGTTGAAATTCTCACACCGTTAATATGGTTAACCATAACCCCAAAGCCCATAACCTAACCCTACCGTACATTACTTATGTAGTAACTAATTATTGGTTTCCATTAGCAAAACATTTGGCTAATATTGTAAATTGTACTTTTTTTTTGACCAGCCTTAGACAAGGTTTTAAGGGAGGTGAGTCAATATCAAGGGGTGGAGTGAAAACAATACAGACTGCTCATTTGTCACAGTATCGAACAGTATCCACTAGTACAACTGTCAGGTTGAAAATGATGACATAGCAAATTAATGCGGCGTCACTTCGTCAATCAGCTTAGAATCATGCTAACATTGACATGACACAGGTTACTTTCTGCAATAACTGTGGGCAAAAGTGAGTGGAGTAAAGGCCACATGGTTGAACCATGCAGGAGATGTTGCATTAGCGTATGCATAGTAGTAGACTGGGACACGTTTGACTGAAAATGTTAGAATGAATCAGGAAGCGTTATCATGATCAGCTTTATTAATACAAATATAAGTGCAAATATTTCACAAACTCACTAGAGAGAAGTTGTTCCATACCAAGACATTTTGAATGTTAGAAACACAATGACACACATTTTGTTTATTTGACATACCAAACAATGCAGCTTTATTTGTAAAGCACTATGAAACCTCCAGACCAAAGTGCTAAATATCAGAGGTGGGACCAAGTCATTGTTTTGCAAGTCCGAGTCAAGTCTCAAGTCTTTGCGCTCAAGTCCGAGTCAAGTCTCAAGTCTTTGCGCTCAAGTCCAAGTCAAGTCTCAAGTCAGGATGGGAAAGTTCAAGTCAAGTCCAAGTCCTAAACTTTGACAAACGAGTCTTAAACAAGTCCTTAGGTGCTTTTCAACAAATGTAATGACATCGATCAACAGAATAATACTTAATAATCAAACTGCTCTTTATTAGTCACATTAATAATTTAATAATCAATTTTCTCTCTGCACACCTGAATCTAGATCCCTCTGCAGGTGGTACTTTAAGTATATTTTGATGATAATACTTTTGTACTTTTACTTGTAACATTTTGAATGCAGGACTTTTTATTGTAACCGAGTATTCCTACACTCTGGTACTTTTACTCAAGAACAAGATCTGAACTTCTCCCACCTCTGACAATAAATCCTGAGTGGTTACCAAAATAAAAAACCTGCTCTGAAGGTTATTTTCATTTTACAAATCCTGCACTCAGCTTTGCTTTCTCCAATATCATTGAAATGCAGCCAGATGCTGCTTCTTTTTTCAGTTTTCGCAAATTTCTTGACTTTTTCCTGCGCGTTTGCATTTAAATCCGTCGCTCTGTGTAGCTGGCCTGTACCACTACACCTGCTGTCTTTGGAGCGTCTGCCCCCCACCCTTCTTTCACATAATGGTATGATCCTAGTGTGTCCTCGCATATGATTGGCCGCATGGTGGCTCAGCAAAATAAAGTCCCGCCCCTGCCTGCATGGATTCACAGCAAGAGTTGCAGTGGCTGAAGATTCTGCTCTCCCCGACGGGAGTCTGCTCTTCTGAACGGCAGCTCGCGATCGGCGTGTTGGAGACCTCTGAATTAAATTATCAAGTCACCTCAAGTCAGAAGGCTCAAGTCCAAGTCAAGTCCCGAGTCATTGGTGTTCAAGTCCAAGTCGAGTCGCAAGTGTTTTGTGATTTTGTCAAGTCGAGTCCAAAGTCATCAAATTAGTGACTCGAGTCTGACTCGAGTCCAAGTCATGTGACTCGAGTCCACACCTCTGCTAAATATAAAATACAAAAATCACACAGCTCAGCTCACAAACCATAAAATGCGTAAATATGCAAAGAAAATGGTAAAAACTCAAATAAACAAGAATAAAATAACAAAAGCCCTACAATAAAAACAATGGACAATTTAAAAGCAATAAAAAAAGCAACAATGTAGACCAGGGGTATTCAACTAAAATTCAACGAGGTCCAGTTAGAGAAAATCTCCCCATGCAAAGGTCCGGAACATCACAATGTCTAAGTTGCTTTATGAATTGGTGTGATATATATTGAAGTAGCCTGTAGCTTTATCAACGTCTGCATGTAATCAACAACTGACTGCCAATCAAATAAAGAAAGTACAATTCATAAACAACAATATTTATTGTCAATTAACATTGAACTATACAGATATACAGTAAATACTGTGGATATGTGTAATGTTCCTCTCTGGCTGCATTTAAAAATAAAATAGAAGAAATAAATAAAATAGCTTTTGAAAATATGTGCATCTTAAAAGTGCATGAAGCACTTTTAGATAGATAAAATAAAGTGTAGCAGCAGCTTGAGTTTCCCTTTTTCTTTGTTAACCGTTTCACATCATGACCAGAGCCGGCCCGACCCATTAAGCGACATAAGCGGCCGCTTAGGGCCCCGCAGCCACTAAGGGGCCCCCTAGCAAAAAAAAAGAAAAAATGAAAAAAAAAAAAAACTCAGTACACCGTCGCCGTGATAAGTATGTTTAATTAATTTTGTTAATATGCCTAGATTGCCTACTCTCAAAGTCATGTATTATATTATTGAGTCAATAATATAATACATTAACCGTGCTTTACCTGAACCTCATCATGACACTAGAGAGGACGGCAGGATTGTAATTTCCCGTGTTCAGTGAATGCAACAGAGGCAAGACACCAGACCAACCTGAGAGTTGAATGGAAATAAACATGTCTTATTGGCTGACAGGTACCTATCCTGTGAGCTGTGACAATGTTTAAAATAAACTGTCAGTCGGACTCAGAGTTTTTGAAGATGGACATAAGACATTTTTTTCTTAAAAAAGACGAGAATTCTCAAGTGGTGGCTCACACAACAACCCCAGAGCCACCACTTGAGCCGGGTAAACAAGGTATGTAAATGTCAGTAAACTTCCAAGTTATGCGAACATGTAAGCAAAGCATAAATTACAGCTCCGTTGACGTTACTTTGAATCGCGGGGGTAAGCTAAACCGTTAGCAAGTAGCTATAGCTAGCCAGATATATTAAATAAACACTTTGTCATACAATCTAAATGTAATGTTTTTTAGCGTCTGGTGATTTCAAAGAAAGCTCTCTGGGAAATGTTGACTTACTGTTCGACATGAAGCTAGAAGCTACCTTACAGTACACAGTTGATCCTGAGTCCTGTCAGTTAAAGTGTTTCATAGTTAGCTTAGCTAAGCATCAACCTAGCACTGAAATATATGGATGTTATGTGACAGTATTTCTGAGAAAAAGTCAGCTGAAATGGTGGCATAGTTGCCACTGCTTTACGTGTCGACAGCATGTTTGAACGTATTTGCAGCAGTAAATGTGGCTGTTTGGCCACTGACGTTGCCATAACAACACCTGAATTTAAATGTGCAACCTCTTTTTGTGACAGATTTTTGCAAGAAATTATAATTCTTCTGAATGATATTCCTATTGACAGCTAGTTTCTATGTGAACATTATGAGATGGACAGCCAGAGAGAATACATGAAAAACAGTTATGAAATACTATATGACAAAACAAGAATACAGTTTAAGTGATTTTTAAAATATCCATAAAGAAAAATCTGCTTACAGTTCTGTTTCATATGGGTGTTGAGAGATGTATCCATAGATCTCTTAATTTTGCTCTCAAAGTGCACCAGATTGATGCTTTTAACTTCAATATTTAAAAAAAATCTTCCCGGGGGAGCATGCCCCCGGACTCCCCTAGAGGAGGTGAGGACCCTCTTAGAGGAGGTGAGGACCCCCCTAGAGGAGGTTAGGTCCACGGTGTTTACATGCTTATCTATACAATATGTGTGCTTATGCTAACATCATAAGACAAAAGTTGGTTCCGTGTTGTGTGTAGTGAGAATGTGCTAGAGTGAGGGGGGCCCCCAAGCCAAAGCTCGCTTTGGGCCCCCAAAAGTCTAGGGGGCCTGATCATGACTTAACAGTTTCAGCCGATTATAGAACATATCAGTCTTTACACATCATAACAATTGAACAGTTTTAAAGTTTCTCTTTCTTTCCCTCTTATATTGCAGTCCCTCATTCACTTTTTTTTATTGAGAGAATTGAGCTTGAGCTTGTCCTGCCAGGAGTTTAAATCTGGGCTGAAATGGTGTCAGGTCCATTCTCATACACACATGCAGGTGCTCATTGGTTAGCCTCGGTTAGCCTGCCCTGGAACAATATTTATTTTTTGTGACCTCAGTTCTGACTTGAGAGTGACGCACGGCCGGACTTATCTCAGCCAATGACAGCTCTGCATGCATCCCCTGGATATTATTTTAGTAACTGCTTTCATCGCAACGCGATGTTTCCAGTGAGAACAGCTGTGAGGTCCGTGCAGAAAGCAGAGCAGTGTGTAAAATATATATCACTCAGTATAACAGGCCTACATTACTCTCTGTATTTGTATGCTGTAGTTTAGTAGATATCTACAAACAAAGAGTCAATATTTTTCTAAGACCATTTAGTGCTTCACATAATAAAATACACAACGGCTGTAGCCTGATTATGCTTTAGGAGTTGTAGGTGTGTGTGTGGTACAGTGTGTAGGTGTGTGTGTGTGGTACAGTGTGTAGGTGCGTGTTGTACAGTGCGTAGATGCGGCGGACAGACGGGTCTCAGTTGGTTTGGTGTCCTATGCTTACTTTTAATACTTGTAAATACAACTTTTGGCCCGTAATTTCAATTCCACATTTCAGCGACCAGAGAGAGGGGGGGGGGATATATCCAGTCTCTGATTGTGTTACGTTATTATGAGAGTGCTCTCATACTTGTTTGATTCTGAAATTGTATATATTTATATGAATATATGTGTGTGTATATGTCCGCATCTGTAGCCTGTTATTGTCTCATTATACCGCATTGTCAATTAATTAAAAGTAAATATATAAGTCGTCATGAACACATCTGTCCATCAGACAGAGTGCTGCTGTGCCTCCTGTCATCATTAATGGACGTCCCTATAAAATGACCGCTCAGAGGAGAGGAGTTCTCATTTCTCTAACCGCCTGCTGCTTCCCCTCCTCTCTCCTCGGTTCCCCTCCTCAGTCCTCCGCTCGCATCTCCTGTGGGCGGCACTAAGTCTCGAGGATAGGAGTCGAGGAGGGGAAATTAGAGTATTGAGAAACCTCTCCTGTCTGCCGCTAACACGCCTGTTCACTCTCCTCTCCGCTTCTCTCCCTGTATCGCTAATTATTCTCTTCCTTTCCTCTCCGCTTCTCTCTGCCGCTCTCTCGTCTCTTCTTCTGTGTTTCTCTCCCTGTATCGCTCACTCGTCTCTTTCGCCCCCTGTCGGCGGCGGTTAAAATAGAATCGCCCCGTCAAAATTGAAATCCCCTATTAATGTATTGATTACAGGTCCGGGTCCGTATAGGTCGGCGTCTGGGTTCGGATCCGGACTGCGGTCCACCTGTTGCCGACCCCTGGTGTAGACTGTTAAGGAGAGGAGGTGGGTTTGAAGAAGCGATTTAAAAAAAGATAGTGTTCAGGAGCAGCTGAACTGAGAAGGCGAGTGGGTCTATAGGGGTGTAGCAGCTCAGGAAGGTAGGGTGGGGACAGGGGTTTGAAAGTTAATAAAATAAATGTAAAACAAATACTAAAATGTATGGGCAGCCAGTGGAGTGAAGCTAACATTGAGGAGATTTGCTTGTGTGTGCCAGTTAACAGCTATACTGCTGCATTTTGCACCATCTGCAGACGAGCGATGGAGGACCACTGACCCCCATGTACAGTGCCTTACAGTAATCCAGCCGAGTGGTGACGCAGGATTACTGTCTCAAAGCTCCTCTCTTGGAAGAACCATTTCTTCCAAGAGAGCACTTTTTTTCGGCCAGCTGCCTCAGATGAAAGAAACTTGTTTTAACTTCTGCTCTGATCTGACTCAAGTTTAAGCTCAGGGTCCATTTTAATTCCAAGGTTGGTGATAGTAGGCTTGGTGTACTGAACCAAGGACCCCCAGGACTAAAGGAGATGACCCAGGTGCCACTAAAACCATCACTTCTGTTTTGTCTACATTAAGTTTTAGGAAGTTGCATGCCATCCAGGCCTTTATGTCCTCAATACATTTGAACAGTGGGCTCACAGAGTAGATGTCCATTTTAAAGGTCACCTATTATGCAAAATCCACTTTTTCATGTCTTTTCTACATCAACATGTGTCCCCTCTGTGGAAAGAGATTCTGAAAGTTTCAGGAAAAAAGATTCTCTCTCTTTTTGTCCTGATCCATTTATATAAAAACCTGTCTGAAATGAGCTGATCAGATTTTGGCCACTTTATGATGTCATAACGATGTTTTGGCTTGTGTAACCATTAGCCAATCACCAACCGTGTACGATGCGTAAAAGACAGTCAGCACTTTTGAAACAGGGCTGAAACAGAGGGCTTTATGGGTTGCGACAATGCACAATCTGTTTGGTATTTCGAGCCAAACACTTGTTGACGTGTTTTGTATATATCTGAGACCTATAATATATTGATGAAAAACAGTATAATAGGGGACCTTTAAGTGGCACACAGATCTGGCTATCTTCTGCATGGCAGTGGAATTTCTTGTCATGCATGTAGTATGGAACCAAGAGGGAGCAAATACAGAGAAAAGGTATTCTTTACAGGTATATCCTTGTTTCAGAAGACATTAGAAGTGTGCTGGCTTGGCTTCATCATGGGGTGTTTTGCATCGGTCAGGATAAGAGTCAGTTCCTCCAAGGCCATGGTTTTCTGCTGGAAAATGATTGGAAATGTGATACTGCTACTATATTTGGGATTTGTTTACCAGTCATGACAAAATGTAGTGTATAAAGGTTGAGGTTAACTAGTCCATGAATATTTAAACCTTCATCTTCATATAGTGATTGAATGTATGAGATGGCAGAAAGCAGCGAAAATAAGTTGTACAAATATAGGTGACTGGACTCAGTGTTCGAGATAGGGTGAGGAGTTTAGACATTCAGAGGGTTCCTCTTCATGATAGATCTGCTTCCAGGTACGCCCAACCGGTTAATTGGAACCAGAACACCCTGTAGAGATATAATCAGGGAAGAAAAGACTTGAACATATATTTGACTGATCTATTTCAATCACCACACTTTCTCAGTAAACTTGAATTTTAGCTGAAGGATTACACAGTGTTTGACTCCTGTGAAACTCTCCACTGGGTAACTCCGAAAAGGTCACTCTAAAACTGTGGCTCTTTACTTTCTGACAGAAGTGTTGACATTCTAGATATACACGGTTTTCACATGATAGGTGACATTTAAAAAAATATCTTAACAGGCAGTCACCAGCATAATAAGAAACCATCAAGTGCATTTTATATATCATTTATTTTTATAACCACAGAGCTAGGCTGGTTCAATGACTTTAAGAACCCATTTGTCAGTGAACCTTTTTAAGACATTTTGAGTCGCTTCATGGTTTTTTGTCCTTTAAAATGCGTCTCTTCTGGTGTTTCTGGTGTTCTTTTGTTATTTTGTGTCTTTCCCTTAACTGTCTAGTTATTTTTTGTACGTTTTTGTGTTTCTCTTATTTTCCTACTGTAATGATTGGCTGTGAATAAGAAAATATGAAGGACAGACCATCTGTTTCTTTTCTTTTGAGAAAGGGGCAGGTAATATGAGATGATTTTCTTCTCCCTACTCCTTTTCGGGTATGGTGTGTTTACAGAGACATGTAATTGTTATACATTGAGTTTGTGCATATCATAAATACATGTCTCCGTGAAGGCCAGGGGGGCCTTGGTACTAAAGTCCCCTGGCTGCTTGAAGGGGGAAAAGGTCATAACCTAATAGAAGAATTAAGATTGAGGATTTTCAAAAACAGAGCAATATGAGCATTATTTTGGGGTCAAGTTTCTGCCTACTGGGCCAATGTAAGTCCAATATTCACCCCATTCATAGCTAAAGTTTGGTCTCCACCACAAAGGAATGTGACTGGAAACTAATGTCCTAGCTGCAATTTGAAAAACAAGAAACGACCAAAACAATGCGCTCAAAAATGTTTAATATGAAGATTGAGATTAGTGCTGCGCTTTGAAAAAAGTCAAAACAACATTTTTAAACAACATGTGTAGCTTAAAATGTAAAAATATGGTAAAGCTCAACTAAAACAACTAAATACTGTTTTCTACTGTTATTTGATGAACCAGCAAGTATCCAAAGATTGATCCAATAAAAAAACTGCCACCGTACAAGTTGTGTATTCAATTTGCCATAATTCAGTGAGCATCCCTTTCTTGTAAACTTGACTTCAGTCCACTTAGAACTTCATTTCAATTTACCGAGTGGTTTATTGCAACATGGTGAAGCCTCAACCTTTGGAATAAAACGTAGCTTTCTTTATTTGCTTTTTTTACTGTTGCATTAAGTATAGCAGCAATCACAGTGCATGCTAGGAATTTTAACTGCGGAGCTTGTATAACACACACACACACACACACACACACACACACACACACAGACACACACACACACACACACACACACACACACACACACACACACACACACACACACACACACACACACCTTACCTGGATCACAGCCAGATCTTTGAGCAGTGAAGAAGAATGCTGCCTGGATAGATTTGGGTAGAGCAGCTACCTTAGAACTAATATATACGTGTATATTTACTCAGGGCATGCAGGGATGTTGGAAGGCGATGGGCTTTGTTTTCAGCTCACTGACCATCTATAGTGCAGCATGCTGGCAGGACAACACACTGCCACGCCACTGCCAGCCTCTCATCAGTTCTGCAACACTGAGTCTCTGGAAAACACTGAGAAGAAACAAAGACTTGTTTTCTTTCACTGACTCTGTTATTATGAGACACCCCCAAGATAGCGTTGCTCTTTTAAATGCTTTCTAATTGTGTTGTTGTGCATTTTAAATTGCGTATAATTGTGCAAAACCATGTCTGGAGCTGCCTAATAACTAAAGTGGATAGTACTGATGCCCCCCCCCCACCCTGTGGACACTACAGCTTTGCAAACTGCTGTTGACCAGTGTTACGTGCCGTAGTGGGTGCTGGTGTGGGTGTTTGTCTCTCTCCCTCTCCCCCTGATTGTCTACCTCGGGTGCTCCTAATCCCCAATCAGGGCCTCCATAAAGGAAGGCTGCAGTCGCTCTCTTCCTTCTCCTCTGGCTGAATGTGTGACCTGTGCAGCAGTGTAGTGTTTTTGTTGCAACTTATAGAAGTAGTGATGGCGAGATGAAGCCTTATGAAGCTTTGAAGCTTTCCAGCCAATTGGTTCGCAAAAGGGTTCATCTCATGAGGCTTCATCATGGGCTTCATCTGAACACAAACCCCCCTGTTGGTCAAAGTGTGTAAAACAGGCAGATTGGACATCTCAACAGTGTGCTCTATCTCATACCGAGTTCCCAATGAGCAAAGCCTTAGAATAACTCTAAACAACGAACATAAAATCATATTTTCATGTTAACAATATTGTTTTTATTCCAGTTTAATGATTGTGATTGCAAAGCCTAAAGAGGCTGGTAAACATTACAAAGAGGGATTTATATTCCTTAATAACATTCGTAAACTTAACCATGTTGTAGCCTGAGAAAGGCTAAACCATATCAAAGAATACATTTATTAACTACATTATCACATTTAGCTGTAGCTTTTATAAACAAAAAAAAAGACTTATTGATAGGGATGTCCCGATCACCTTTTTTTGCTCCCGATCCGATTCCGATCATTTGATTTTGACAATCTGCCGATACCGATTTTTCCCGATCCGATCTTTATGCAATGCATTAAGAGAAAAAAAAGGTAACAGATAACGGCTGATCATCCAACGCGATGAATTCAGCTATCTTGGCTGTTATTTTTTTGGCCTTTTCACTGTTCTGGGGCAGTTTCTCTTTCCTTTTAAAAGTCTCTGAAAGTGTCGCTTGTTTCAGTGCCGTTACCTGAGTGGCCACTGTGTACTCCTCGTGTTGTTGTTGGTGTTTGTATTAGATTGGTCGTGTTGAACGTAGCTCTGTTCTTTCCACCACGCGGAACCTCCGCCTTGCAAACATTGCATCTGGCTGTTACACTGCCTTCGCTTTCAATTTTATAATACTTCCAAACTCCTGACATTTTCTCTGTCCCGACTCCCGAGGCACCAGCTGAACGTAGCCTCTTGTTAGCTTACTGCTACTATTAGACACTGCGCCCACTCTGTTGCCAGATTTGAGAGAAATAAGCAACCAGGTCTATGAAAACAAGCCCAAAAGAAGCAACACATACATGATGTTGTGTAATTTTAAACCAAAACTAAGGCCTCAGGATGACTTTAAGACGTGAACATGGTCATTTTTGTTTTATAACATTAAATTAAAAAAATTAAAAAAATTAAAAAAAAAAAAAAATTCCCGATCCCCGATTTTTTTCTCCCGATTCCGATCTTTTGAAAATCACGTGATCGGCTCCGATCCCCGATCACGTGATCGGATCGGGACATCTCTACTTATTGACCAGTCGTTGAACCAGGGACCCTGTAGTTGTGAGTCAACTGCTTTCCAGCTAAGCCACAGCCCACACACTGAATCAACTTGAAAACACTGCACCATATTTATTCCTGTATTTATTTATTCATGTATTTATTCCAACATTTATTTATGGCAGCGAGGCTTCGTTTGTCATCGGTGACGTCACTGGCCCAAAACGATACAAGCCTCGATACAAGCTTCACAAAAAGCTTCGGGGATTACTCGACACACGCTCCGAAGCCTCTGCGCAATACGTAACATCACTATATAGAAGTTCTGAGTATTGTTATGATTTTACTGTGGTCGCTTTCTGTTATGTGAAAGTTGTTTTGGTTTTGTCGCAGGTTTACAAATTGGCTGGTGAGTCTCCTTTTTCTTTGATTAATTAAAAGACCATCTTGTGGCTTCACAAATCGGTTTCCTCTCCTTTTTTCTCTTGCCCGGTTATTTTATATTTTGTTACTTCCCTTTGGTTCCCCTAGTCCAGTAGGGAACGTAACAAATGGGGGCAGCGGATGGCAAGCACCCAGAAGGGGTGGGACTGATTAACACAGTGTGTCCTAGTGGTCGGGTCACTGTTAACAAAGGGCCTGATGAGTGTTTTAAACCTTTCATCTCTACTGCCTTTGTCTCTCTGTCAGGAAAGGTGGAAGAATAGCGGCAGGTCACGGCGTTGCGAGACAGTCGTGGTTCACAATAATTCATCCTTGCTAGTGCCCTGCCCTTGAGTGCTGAGTCTGCCTGTGATGCAAGTGCGGTGGTAAGAGGTATTGGAATGGGTTGTGTGCCCGCACCTCTTCACAATATTCATGTCCAGTCCAAACTGGCTACTGGTTTCTTTCCAGTTGCTGTGCTCCCCAAGTTTCCTGTCGACGGTGTGGATTTCATAATGGGTAATGATATAGCCGGAGGTAAAGTGTATCCTACTCCTGAGGTTGTTGACGTTCCAATCCCTGGTGCTGTAGGTGATGACCTAGCTCAGACTCAAACCGTGTTTGAAGGTGTAATGGAGCCTGTCACGGTTGCTCCAGCGGTGGCTCTGCCTTTGACCCGTGAAGCGCTCATCACTGCCCAGAAAGGTGACACTGTCATGACAAAATATTTCGCCACTATGGCGGATGAGTTTGTGCTATCACACAGTGGTGTTATGGTTCAGTGTAATAATTTTCATCGTTTTTCTTTCCGGAAAGCTCGTAACGGACGTGCCACATGTGCTCATTCGGTTTCTCTCCCAGGTCCCAACACTAAGAGATTGTGTTTCTCTTGTCTTGACCCTGGTCATTTAGTGGCAGAGTGTGTGGGTGGCAGGTGGCAGCTTCCAAGCATTCAATAGTATGCTTGTGAACTGTATATTGTGTGTGTTTTGGCAACTGTGGCCAAACACTTGTTTAGTTTTATGGAGGGCGGTGTTACGTGCTGTAGTGGGTGCTGGTGTGGGTGTTTGTGTGTGTGTGTGTGTCTCTCTCTCCCTCTCCCCCTGATTGTCTCCCTCCAGGTGCAGCCTCTCCCTCAGGTGCTCCCAATCCCCAATCAGGGCCTCCATAAAGGACCTGAGGAAGGCTGCAGTCGCTCTCTTCCTTCTCCTCTGGCTGCATGTGTGACCTGTGCCGCAGTGTAGTGTTTTTGTTGCAACTTATAGAAGTTCTGAGTATTGTTATGATTTTACTGTGGTCGCTTTCTGTTATTTGAAAGTTGTTTTGGTTTTGTCGCAAATTTACAAATTGGCTGGTGAGTCTCCTTTTTCTTTGATTAATTAAAAGACCATCTTGTGGCTTCACAAATCGGTTTCCTCTCCTTTTTTCTCTTGCCCGGTTATTTTATATTTTGTTACTTCCCTTTGGTTCCCCTAGTCCAGTAGGGAACGTAACAACCAGTTACGTCACAATCTCCAGGTATACAGGAACGGAACTGAGTCCCTGTCCTTCATACTCTCGCCTCACACACAGGTAATGACAACATGTACACTGCGACTACACGCATCAAACATGGACTGTGTTAGTTCACATGTTCTTCATAAAGTACACTTCCCCCCCCCCCCCAATTATATCATGGAGGACGAAAAAGGTCATAGTTAAGTGAGTGAGTGAATAAATAATAAAATAATACATGTATCTATTTATATTTATGTATGTGATCATATGATAATGAGGTAGAATAATGCAAATAGTTTCCTCTGAAAAAAGTTACCTCTTTTAAAGAATCATGATTAGTATTAGTTTAGGAAAACTTGTAAAAATCACTTATGTAAAGTTTTACTTTTTGATGTAACTACGTAAAGGCATGACAAATGATAGTTACACCCTGCTGTGCTTGTTTTGGAAAAGCAATGCATCATTTATTTATGAAGCTTATGTTGTGTTAAAGTGATTCAAACTCCATGATCATTTATACACATATTTCAAGTAATCTTTTGTGTGTATATTGTTCCGTCATAGAATAGGGCTGAATGCAACCCCGTATATCATTGATTTTTCCTTTCTGCTCTTCAACGTGTTCTTTGTCACTTTTTATTTTTGGATTTGACTATTCACAAGGTTATAGTTAAGACATTTGAATCAGAATCGGTTTTATTTACCAAGTAGGTTTACACATACAAGGAATTTGCATTGGTATTAGTGGTGCATACAGAGACACAGAAAGAAGAATACGTAACCAAAAGAAAAATTACAATTTATAAAAGCTAATAAATAATAATAATAATACACAAAATATAATAATGTAGGAAACCGAGTGCATTAAAATATAATAAACTAAACTAAGTTATCAGAACTTGAGAAAAAAGTATTAACCTTGTCAACAATTGCTGAAGAACACTGATAGGTGTTACAGGTGTGTTCCATTTCCATGTTCACGGTTTGAAAAGTTGCTTCTTCTGTGATCTTGGTTTTTGTGTTTCCCGTTTTAAGCATTGTCCTTGTGTCTTGTCCGGTGACACATGTCTTTGTGTTTTTCTGCCTTTTGTGATTGTCTGCCGCGCCCTGATTCTACCACCTGTGTGTAATCACCAAGCCCACAGGAAGAGCACTGGACGGCGTCTATCGTTTTCCAACCGAGTTGAGATTTAACCATGCCCATTTCCGCATTACCAAAGCATCAACGCAGCGTCAGAACGTCACCCTTCGAGTTTTCAGCTACAGTCGTTTTGATAGAGCATCTTTTTCAAAGTAAATTGATGAAAATAGAGCTATTTTAATAAGAAAGAAGATCACAGTTATGCATAGCTGAGTAAATGTTAATGAATCTTTTAATGATAACTCACCATGGATTCAAGAATGATAAACTAGAAAACAATATGTAGCCTAATAGCTACATTTATTTATTTGTTGTCACGTTTTGCACATGGGTACAGTATTTGAGTAAATGTACTTTCCAACCGAGGATAACAAATATAAGTCAGCAAGGCTTGCACTCGCACTGACTGATAAACAGTCCATATCGTTTCTTTCCCAAGCTAGAGTAGACATGATACAACTTCAGCGTTGTTAACATGGGCACATTCTCTTTAAACGTCCATGACGCAGTCACACAGAGCTAAGTTAATGCCGTAGTGTGCGTGGTTATATCTCAACTGGAAAAACGACGGACGCTGTCGGACGCTGAAGCAAATTTAAAGATACAATAAAGATATGATATAAAGGTTCAAGGTTCTTTATTTAGTCATACGAACATAGCTACAGTGTAGTTATGCCGATGAAAATCTTAGGTCACAGGCTTCTCCAACAGTGCAACACAAAACACAGATAAACAGAAAAATATAGTGCAAGTAAATAGTAAATACAAAAAGAAAAATAGTTTAAAAAAGTTAAATAGTGCAATAAGAGTCGGAATATGATATATTAGGTAAATAGATAAATAATTTCTAAGTAGCAGCCAGATGAATATTATGGATGTTGTTTCAACAGTTCAGGTGTTTAACAGATTTTGCTTCAACCCTTTTAACCTCTTACGCACCGCCCCCCCGGTACCGGGCGGATAAACGTGTCATTTGCAGGAAACAACGTCTAAGGAATGTTATTTAATAAACTATGAATGTTTTATATCCATGTAACGGGAAGAAACTCAGCTAACTGATCTTTTTTATTTTTTTTTCAAAAAAAACACAATGCTAACACTCAGCCTCTGAATTAGCCACGAGCGAAAAAATACTAACCTATCACTGCACCTAAACTCACTCATAACTCCCTTATTACTTATCCTTACCAACATATCGATTATGATCGTAAGGAGACACAGAATCGATGGGTGCCCACCTCAACACTCCATGATAAAAACTTCTGACTATAAACGAAAACGTACATCAAAACATGTGGCGCTAGGTAGCTACAAACGCTAACATGGCTTACCTGTGTTGTAGTCTGGTCAACACTGGTCTTCAATGGCATTAAAACGATAAAAAACGATGCTGCAGTTAATCCATAGGTTAATCCAATGTGTCTGTATCCTCTTTGAAATGATTTCTGATAATCCATAAGCAATAAAACTGCTTTTTCGTTTCCAGATGTCAGAGCGAGAGATCGCTTCACTCTGATGCAAAACTGCATGCGCGAAGCCCCCTCCTTTTTGTTTCACAATGAGTGTGTGTGGGGGGACCCCCCCCCCCCCCCCCTTCGATTCTATTGGCTCTAACGGTCAGAAAGAGGTGTCAACCATCAAAATCGAACAAGGGGGGCCAGAGATATGGAAAATCCACCCAAATGACCCCAGAAGTGGTTTCTTTTTGCTAAATCTCTCTAAAAAGGTCAAATGTCACTTGTTTTGCATCAATCTTGATACAGGGTACTTATTACATGTTGTACTTTGGATTCCTAAAGCTTTTAGTCTACCATCCCATCATTCAAGGGTGGTTTTCACTATAAGTAATGTTTTTTTTTTAGGCGGAGGTAAGAATTTACCTTTTTTTACTATGTTCCATCTGAATTTACTCTGACTGAGAAAAATCTATATTGATTCTGACACTTCTACATCCAACTCACAGATGTAACCTTGCTTTGATAAAAGAAATTATTCATATTACCCTTTTAGAAGTGAAGTTGTAGTCATTTGTTTTGGGCATGTCATTTTCGAGCCTGAAACATGAAAAACAGGCTTGGTGCTTAAAGGCCCTGACACACCAGGCAGTCACCAGAGAACTCGCCGACATCCGACACCGACAGATCCATCGACGAGTTCTCCTGCGTATTGGCCGTGTGTCGCACTGAAATACACCGCTTTACTACAGCCGAGCACGTACGAACTGCGCATGCGTGAGTGGCAATAACTCTCCTTACCAGCAGGCGGCGGTAGTGTGTATTCGTCATTCAAAATAGGCAACAACCGGAAGACGGAGAAGAAGAACAGACTGATATACAAACAAATAGCGGCTGCCGTTCCATTTTCACTCTCGTCCATCGAAAACATGTTTTAGAATATAAAAATACATGCATGATGAAATGAGCACATAAAGTGCAGACATGCTATAAAATCACAGTTAATAGACCTGCATCTGATGATCGCAGTGTTCTGGCGGGTGTGTAGTTTATTGAGTCAGCAATGTAATAATGGCCACTTCTTGCTAAATTTACGATGAGATGAAAAACCGGACTTGACCAAACAAATCACGGAGTTCTCAGCAGAGGACAGCCGGGGACGCTCCCGCCGATATCAGAGATGTCCCTGCTATGTGTGGGAGGTAAGAGAGGACATTTAAGGGCTATGTTTGATGGCGACAAGGAACCCGTTTTCGCCCAACAACGCAAGACGGCCGATATCGGCCTGGTGTGTAGGGGCCTTTACAGGTTAAAGGATTTGCACACATCTGCCCTGTTTAAAACAAAAGGGCAGGGCTCCTGATCCTTCTCTGCACCCCCCGCCTGGCTGCTCTCGAAGTGAGCAAAAAAACTGTTCTGCTCGTCTGGGAGAGATATGCACGCAGACATTCCCGCAGCACCCCCCGCTGCTCCTTTGTAGTCTGTCATTGTTCTTAGTCCCGCCCACATGTTCCGGGTGTTACAGCCTTTGAAGTCAGACTCCACCTTGTCTTTGTATTGTCTCTTTGCCCTGCTGATAGCTCTCTGGAGTTCATACCTAGATTTCCTGTACTCCTCCAAATCTCCAGCTCTGTGCGCGATAGTGCGAGCTTTCAGCTTGCCACGCACCTCACCGTTTATCCAGGGCTTTTGATTTGGGAATGTCCGTACACGTACTCGGTACCACGTACTCGGTACCACGTGATCGATGCATTTCCCAATGTAGCAGATGTCCGTGTGTGTGTTGATGTTGTTGTCCTCAAACACACTCCACTCCGTAGATGCAAAGCAATCCTGCAGAGCTGAATTCGTCACTCCACACATCGTTCTAGTGTCTTCGTTACTCGTCTGTCCCGTTTAAGTTTCTGCCTGTAAGCAGGCAGCAGCAGCAGTGAGATATGGTCTGATTTGCCGAAGGGAGGGCGAGAGAGAGCCTTATATCCATGTCGAAAAGGGGAATAAACATGGTCCAGTATGTTTCCCCCGCGCGTCGGGCAGCTGATGTGTTGGTAGTACTTCGGCAGGACCTTCTTCATGTTAGCGGTGTTAAAATCCCCGGCCAACGATTTTTTCAGACGCGGAGGGATACTGACTTGTGAAAAGTAACTACAATTCTACCCGTGATATACGCTCATATCACGGCTAAGAACCAATCAGATTGCTTGATTTGACTTGTCCGTTTTATAATTCAATATATACAGTGTAGTATTAGTATTAATTAGATACTATTGTCTCACAGTTTAGAGGGTTTTTGCTGCTGATGGTGAAGTATTGTGGAGGCTATTTTTATATAACATTAGAAAGACTGATTCTTATTATTACATTATAAGCTTATTGTGCTCATTTTATGTTGCTGTGACTTTGGACTAAATAGACGTCCTTTGCCTGCAATTATAGAGTAGCAAGGTCAGGTGTAGACACTGGAAGAATACAAAGAGTTATTCATAAACAGGACATCACTCCGACCTTGAGCTTTGGGTGAGCTCCGCTCCCACACATAGCTAGGAAGCAGCATTATGAAGACTCCACATTTTCTGTAGAGACTTTAGCGAAAACAAATTACGTATGATGGCGCCAGAGTAGGGAGGGACTTCCACAGGCCACCCGAATGCTGATTGGGAGGATCGTGTTGCCAAGACACTTTTTTCAAAGTCTGTGCACTTACCAAAGAGAACCAAGTCTAAACCACGGTATCTCTTCATCTAGTCTAGACCAATCATAAATGTACGGGCAACGCCCTGTGTAATGAAAATGTATTGTCGCACGAGGTTCGAAGCTCTTTCCGGAAATAGTGGTTACAGATTACAGCTTTGCTGCCTGTAATTTCTATGACGTGACGGAGTCCTTGGCCAAGTGAATATATATATTTTGCTCTCTTATAATAAATAGCTAAACTTAGAAGTTGTCTGTCTTTCCTGGAATTTTGAAAACAACAGTATTCAGACAGCACTCCAAAAAGGCAATACATTATTTTCTGTCCCGGCATAATTTCCCCAAATATAATAACCCGTATGTGGGCCTTTCTAAATGTCAGTGAGAATGTGAATAAAGGGACCTCTGAGGCGCGTCTGACACACTGCTCTTACTTGCCAAGTGGCACCATTGAAATCATATGACAGCCTGTGAAGAGTGAATATGGGCCTTTCCACACTAATGAACACGCACACTTTACAGAGACAAAGACACCCCTGATAACCATGGACACGGCACCTCAATATAGACCCATTCTTGCAATCGCAAAAAGAAAAGCGACATGGACCTTCTTTCTATCACTTCTGTCAAACTCAAGTACACCACATGATCCATTGGTAGCCTTTGACACCCCTCAGAACACATGAATATGACCCTCCATCTCTTTTAACCTATTATTATCTTCGCCTTTATAATTGCTTGCAGAACACTGCCAATTCAGGAACATGGAAAAACGCCCACACGCATATTTCTACTATTGTACGCACAACGTTTAACAATCAACTATCATTCAACTCATATATACTTTATAAGGAATATTAGAATATATATTATGCTGGTTTACAGGCTGGTTTCTACTGGTGACAAGAGGTCCTATTATGCTTTTTGCTGTTTTCCCTTTCCTGTGATGTGTTCTATAGGTTTTTGTGCATGTAAATGGTCTGCAAAGGCTAAAATCTTGTGTTCCCTCCAGAGGGAGTTTGTCTCCCATATACCCCCCCACACCCCTGCCTGAAACACCTCCATTAGACTTCTATGTTTACTCCCGTAACATCCCTATGTAACACTCACGCTTCTATTGGCTAGCGCTCCAACACATTGTACATGATAGGCTAAGGGGCGGGACATCTCTAACAGAGCCGGCCAGCTAACCAATCAGAGCAGACTGGGCTCTGGTTTCAGAGAGAGGGTGAAAAGAGGTGCTGCAGCACAGGCAGTATGAGAAAAAAAAATAGCTTTTTGAACGTCATAGCATGGAGACACACGAAAGCCCAAAATACAAATGCATGTAAATGAGCAGAATAGGGCCCCTTTAATGTTCAAATACATCACATTTTTCATTGACTTTCTTTTCCACGTTTTATCCCTCTCTGACTGAAATGCTCGTTTTAACCACAAATAAACAAAAGATTGACACACAGGATAATAGATCTCTCCAAATAAAACATTTTGTAGAAATTGTTCATGTTTTTTACCATTATGATTGAAATAAATACATTTAAAATCTAATATCACTGTAGAAATCCTATAGGTTCTAAATTAGAGGGTTTTTGACTAGGTAATATAACGTAAATGAAAGTAATGGAGCTTCTTCTTCTTTGCCGTTATCTTTAAACCTGCAGCTCTATGGAGCCAGGCCAACGCGCCATTGTCCACGTCCATCAGGCCATGGTATCCATTCGGTGGCCGGGGTCTAGGGCAGAGGGTGGTTCTGTGCTCTACTGTCTGTGATGGACCCCCGCAATTGCTGAGTGCACAGGCCACAATATTCATCTTCTTCACTGCTGCACCATGATGACAGTTCTCAAGGATGTTCTTAGTGTCATTATCGTCGCTCCCCATGTGGTACCGGCCAGGCGGCGTAACAGGATTTTGGAGTTAAATCAATAGCATACTGGAGATGATAGAAAATAAATCTGCATGTTGTGAACAAATAAAGATAATAATAAAAGCATTTTGGCTCCTACAGACATGTTTTCCAGAACTCCCAGCAGTCCCAGTCATTAGTTTTCAATGGAGCTTAATTAGTAGAACACCTTCCATTCCTTTGATTCTCCTAATCACATTGGAGCAAGAGTACACCGATCTATGTATATACACGTGGTGCAAAATAATCCACACACACACACGTCCCGGCTGGAAGGCTGACATTAGCGCTAAGCCTCCCCGTGGCTTCCTGACCTTTACCGTCTGTCAGAGGCAGAGACCGCGACTCTAATCATGAGCGAGACCCTTCCCTCTCGTCTTTCACTCACGCTCTGCTCTTTCATGATTCTATGTCTCCATTCAAAGCTTGACAATGTCTTCTCTTATCTCCTTTCTTTTGTCCTCCTTAGATTATGCCTTATGCATAACCCTTTCTTATCTGTCCATCCTGCATAACTGATACATAGACTGGAGAAGTCTGAAACATGAATAGTTTCCATCGGACTGGAATGCAGCTGCTGTTCAGTCTTGCACAGAAGCACACCAGAAAAAAACAAAACTGTGATAGTATTTTATATTTCCATATTTGTGAATAGGAATACAAACATGAGAAGAAACAAAAAGACGAGATAGGATGTGGTTTGATTAGTTGGGTCTGAACAAACTATACTTATGATTCATATTTGTATTATCCCCATGTTTTTTTAGCTAATTTGGTCAGAGATCATTCATCTACTACACTAGCAGATTAATGAACACACAATATACATATATATATTTATATTGTTTTGTTATGTTTGAATAAAGTCTAGATTCAATTACTTTTAGGGATACATCAGAAACGTACTCTTATCTTATATATTTTCAATAATTAGGATTACTTTGGACAATAAATGGTTTTCACCTGATTCTGGTTCAAGCTATAAAGCCCTGGATCCTACATTTCCAATATTGCCACTTGAACATTTTTTTTATCGGAACTGGTTTGCCTGGCAACGCCCACATCTTTAAAATCCTTTCAAAAGTTTGTGACACTGGCCTCTACTTCAAAAATGCAGTCAAGTTGTGATATGAAGGTGGCTGTGGGGGTGAAGGGGCTTCAATCAATCCGAGGGTCAGAGATTCGATCCCCATCAATGACTGGATGTGTCAGAACTTTCTCCAATTAAACAAAGATAAAACTGAGGTAATGGTTTTTGGAGCCAAGGCAGAACGTATAAAAGTTAGCGCTGAGCTTCAGTCTGCAATGTTCAAAACAACAGATAGAGCCAGAAATCTAGGTGTAGTCATGGACTCTGACCTGAGTTTCAACAGTCACATTAAAACAGTTACTAAATCAGCCTACTATCACCTAAAGAATATATCCAGGATTAAAAGACTAATGTCACAGCAGGATTTGGAAAAACTTGTCCATGCTTTTATCTTCAGTAGACTCGACTACTGTAATGGTGTCTTTACAGGTCTCACTAAAAAATCTATTAGAAAGCTGCAGCTAATTCAGAACGCCGCTGCTTGAATCCTCACTAACACTAAGAAAATGGATCACATCACTCCTGTTCTGAAGTCCTTACACTGGCTTCCTGTGTGTCAAAGAATAGATTTCAAAATACTGCAGCTTGTTTATAAAGCTTTGAATGGTTTAGGCCCAAAATACATTTCTGACCTACTGCTAAATTATGAACCATCCAGATCTCTCAGGTCTTCAGGGACTGGTCAGCTTTCTGTCCCCAGAGTCGGAACTAAACATGGAGAAGCAGCGTTCAGTTATTATGCTCCAAATATCTGGAACAAACTCCCAGAAACCTGCAGGTCCGCTGCAACTCTTACTACTTTTAAATCCAGGCTGAAGACTTTTCTTTTTGCCGCTTTGACTGATTTTAAATGCCATTTTCTTAATGTCTTCTATTTTTGTAAAGCACTTTGAATTGCCTTGTGTTGAAAGGTGCTATATAAATTGCCTTGCCTTGCCTTGCCTAGCCTTGCCTAGTCTATCCTAGCTCAGCTCAGCTCAGCTCAGCTCAGCTGTCAACATGTTATGAGTCTTTGGGCAAGATATTTCACTCCAAAAGTGCTCAGTTAGGTATGTCCACAAGTGTATGTAAATCTAAATCACAAGGATTTATTTGTTTTCTTTTAGAAAGCTCCCTCTATAGAGACAGGATATTACAAAACTCTTAACAGGCTGATTGTGGCTCATCATGACATTGCAAGTGTACAATTAATGATGTTCCCCTTTAACAATAACAACATTGGAGTGTCACACATTTTGCTAGATATGAAACAAATAATAAACTGAATTCCTTATTTTCTGCTTTTTTATTGTTGCTCGTTTTTGAGATTTCAATTAAAACTATATTGTTACTTGTTTAAAAACAGGACAATTATTGTTTGAATGATATTCATGGGGAAAATCCATCTACATGAAATTAGAACATGGGGACTTCAATTATGTATAATTATACAATGAACTATATGCATACATTAAACGAGCAGCATCCAGTGAGATGGTTATATATGGAACAGTACGTCTTTTTTTTTACCACGAACAGAATAATTGATATTGTCTTGGGAAGGAACGCAGACTTCAATACGAGTTAATCCCCATAAATATGGTGGCATTATACCATGTGACCACAAAGAATTGGCTCATTATCTGGCATTCAACTGCCAAGAACTGAAGGCTTACACTTAATTCTATAAATAATAACCACCTTCAGCAGGGAATATGATGAAGGAAATGTACCATGAGCAGTTTAACTTCAAATTAACCACATACATATGGATGTCTTGGAACACATAACTAGGGTCAAAAGGGTGGGTGGAGGGGGTCCGGAGGACGGGTTTGGGCTGACAGCCCAGGGGCACAGCAGTGGACCCGGAAGGGGTCTCGGGCGGACGGCCCGGGGGCAAGGCAGAGATCAAGGAGGGGGTCTTGGGCGGACGGCCCGGGGGCAAGGCAGAGTTCAAAAAGGGGCGAAGACCACAGCGGGCGAACTCAGGGGACCGGGCATGAGAGCAAAGGCAGCGGCTGGGGAAATCAGGGGGCCAGGCTCGAGGCCGAAGACCGCGGCGCTCAGGGGGCCAGGCTCGAGGGCGAAGGCAGCGGCTGGAAGAGTCAGGGGGCCGGGCTCGAGGGCGAAGGCCGCGGCTGGGGAACTCAGGGGGCCGGGCTCGAGGGCGAAGACCGCGGCACTCAGGGGGCCGGCTCAAGGGCGAACAAGAAGGCGGCGACGGGACAACTCCGGAGGACGAGCAGGAAGATGCTGACGGGACAGCTCCGGAGGCCGGGCAGGAAGGCGCTGACGGGACAGCTCCGGAGGCCGGGCAGGAAGGCGCTGACGGGACAGCTCCGGAGACCGGGCAGGACCCAGTATCGGCCGGACAGGAACCGGAGCCGACGGGACAGGCGCGACATGGGCTGGTGTCAATGGGACCCTGGATGGAGCAAGGGCTGGTGTCGACTGGACCCCCAACGGAACAGTACACAGAGTTGGCAGGACCCCCGGTGGAACAGGTGTCGGCGGGACCTCCAACAGGACAGGACACAGAGTTGGCAGTACCCCCGGCGGGACAGGTGTCGGCGGGACCCCCAACGGAACAGAACATGGAGCTGGCAGGAACCCCGGCGGGACAGGTGTCGGCGGGACCCCCAACAGGACAGGATCTGGTGTTGGCAGGAAACCCGGCGGACCAGGTGTCGGCGGGACCCCCAACAGGACAGGATCTGGTGTTGGCAGGAAACCCGGCGGAGCAGGTGTCGGCGGAACCCCCAACAGGACAGGATCTGGTGTTGGCAGGAAATCCGGCGGAGCAGGTGTTGGCAGGACCCCCAACAGGACAGGATCTGGTGTTGGCAGGAAATCCGGCGGAGCAGGTGTCGGCGGGACCCCCCAACAGGACAGGATCTGGTGTTGGCAGGAAACCCGGTGGAGCAGGTGTCGGCGGAACCACCAACAGGACAGGATCTGGTGTTGGCAGGAAAACCGGCGGCGCAGTAGTCGGCGGGACCCCCAACAGGACAGGACATAGGGTTGGCAGGACCCCCGGCAGAACAGTAGTCGGTGGGACCTCCAACGGCACAGGATATAGGATTGGCAGGACCCCCGGTAGAAGAGTAGTCGGCGGAACCCCCAACGGGACAGGACATAGGGTTGGCAGGACCCCCAGCAGAACAGTAGTCGGCGGGACCTCCAACGGCACAGGACATAGGGTTGGCAGGACCCCCGGCAGAACAGTAGTCGGCAGAAGAGTAGTCGGCGGAACCCCCAACGGGACAGGACATAGGATTGGCAAGACCCCCGGCAGAAGAGTAGTCTGCGTGACCTCCAACGGCACAGGACATAGGGTTGGCAGGACCCCCGGCAGAAGAGTAGTCGGCGGGACCCCCAACGGGACAGGACATAGGGTTGGCAAGACCCCCGGCAGAAGAGTAGTCGGCGGGACCTCCAACAGGACAGGACATAGGGTTGGCAGGACCCCCGGCAGAAGAGTAGTCGGCGGGACCTCCAACGGCACAGGACATAGCGTTGGCAAGACCCCCGGCAGAAGAGTAGTCGGCGGGACCTCCAACGGTACAGGACATGGGGTAGGCGTCGACCGTAGAGCCAACAGGACACGGGGGGCTGGCGTCGGCCGGAGAGCCAACAGGAGACGAGGTGCTGGAGTCGGCCGGACCACCGACAGGACACGAGGGGCTGGAGTGGGCCGAACCACAGCCAGTACTGGAGCCGAAACTGGAGTCGGGACCATGGCTGCTGGGACCGGAACAGAGGCCTGGACCATGGCTGTATGGGCCGGATCTGGAGCTGGAACCATGGCTGTTGGGACCAGAACTGGGGCTGGAACCATGGCTGCTGGGGCCAGAACTGGGGCCGGAACCATGGCTGTATGGGCCGGTTCTGGAGCCGGAACCATGGCTGTGTGGGCCGGTTCTGGAGCCGGAACCATGGCTGTGTGGGCCGGTACTAGAGCAGGCACCATGGCTGCTGAGCACGGAACCATGGCTGTGTGGGCTGGTACTGAAGCCGGAACCATGGCTGCTGGGGCCTGTACTGGAGCCCAAAGCATGGCTTCTGGGGCTCGGGCTGCTAGCCTGGACTTGCGACTCCTTCTCTTATGAGCCTTTTGGAGACTCCTTGGACCTCCAAAAGCCAGACAAGTACCCGAGAACGGCTCCTGGACAGGAGCAGGAAATGGGGAAGAAGCAGGGGCTGACTCCAGACGGAACACACCGAGACGTACGGTGCCAGGCCGGGAACTGGGAGGCAGTGGGTTAGCATGCCTGGAGCTAGCAGGCCGGGAAACAGGTTTGACCTCAACGCTACCAAAAAAGTCCTCAATCCACTCGGGTAGTAACTCCCTTAACCAGGGCCTTGAGATTACTTCTTGGCGTGCCGTAGAAATGATAGACTGCCTCTCTTCACTACTGGAGGCATATCGAAAGTCATTCCTCAAGCATGTTAAATTGTACGTCACCTCGTATAAGCTGTCTGCTGGGTCCATTTTTGGTTAGATCATTCTGTTAGGGTTGAGTGAAGCAGGCAGGACCCAAATGCAGATAACAAAGAAAATACCTTTATTTCAAGGTTAAAGCGGTGACAAACAGAACACTACCCCGTGAACACAGTCACAGACAAACAATGATCTAACAAAGACAGACAGAAAAACCAGAACTTAAATACACACAAGACTAATCACACAACAAGACACAGGTGAGGAGGGAGGAAAAAACACAGGGGCACAAGGTGAACACAATCAAGAAATCAGACACAGGAGGGCAAACACAGAGACAGGAATCAACAGACAAGACAGGGAGTGAACACTTTTCAAAGTAAAACAGGAAACCAGAGACAGAAAAAGACAAGACAAAACACAACACAGACAGATCGGGACACTTTAGGGTTTAAAGATACACATATCAATGTAGAATTCCCAGATTCTCAAGGATCTAATTAGGGGTTTAAGCAGAGGGAATAAAATGTAAATGAATATTATGACGCTAAATCAGGAACGGGGGGTTACGTATTGTAACCCTAGTTATATAAGCACAGGCGGAGCCCTCTACTGGACTCTATGGGTACTACTCTCTATCATGCTATGTGTGCATTCACCTACTGAGTTGCATAAACGTAGCCAATCGGGGCGATCCTACCTGAATGCGCGCGCAGGCCCACAGTATATAAGGCTGCTACGCCTCCCGACCGTCATCCTACACCCTCTTCAGCGAGCGGCATAGGAAAGACAGGGCCCCCAGGTAGAGGGCTCCGCCTGTGCTTATATAACTAGGGTTAGAATACGTAACCCCCCGCTATATATCACACAGGCTCCGCCCTCTACTGGACTCTATGGGTACAGTGGGTGGAGCCCCGATGTATGAACGCCCTGTCGTCCAACAACATCGATCTATCACACTGCCCCTGACCGGCTTTTGGCTAACATGCACCGCACCCCCACTTCCTCCCTTCCGGTTGTAACCGTGGAGAAGTCGGGGCCGCAGCTTGGATAAGGCACACTCACACACGCTTACCTCGAGTGTGCATTGTGGGGAAAGGCTCTCCAGCCCTGTATGGGGCTTACTGCGCACCATGTTTCCCGGGTCCCCAAGGAGCATGGGAAAACATAAGTGCATTATGTCCAGGGGGGGGGGTCAGATACCGACTGACCCACAGCCTCCCCCCCCCTCACCAGTCATGTGTTGCCCCGGCAAGCACAGACGACGAGAAGGAGCCAGACATGTCCAAGAGATAAAACTTTATGAAGGGGCCTGACGTAGACCAAGACGCCGCCGTGCATATATCTTCTACACTCACGCCGCTGAATAAGGCTGTTGACACAGCCACAGCCTGTGTAGAGTGTGCACGGACCCCCGTGGGGAGGGCTCTCCCCGCCTGTCCATAGGCATGTGTAATGCAGTCGCAGAGCCATCCTGTCAGGTGCCTCTTGGAGAGAGCTTTTCCAGCCACACCATCTCCAAAGCACACAAACAGCTGTTCAGTGCGCTTAATGGCAGCCGTGCGCTCCACATAACATGCTAGCCACGCACCGGGCAGAGGAGGTGCAATTTAGCCTCCCTGGCCCCAATATGGGGTGGAAGATTAAAGCCACCTAACTGAATAGCCCTTGACCTGAACGAACTCCTTAGGCTCTTGGGATCAAAGGAGGGGTTCGGTCTGAGTGTCGCCCCGCTACGGTCACCCCGGATCAAAAGACAACTCGGGTGCACCGACAGAGCGGTCAGCTCGGACACTCTTTTGGCCGAAGTCAAGGCAAGTAGCAACGCTGTCTTCCATGACAGTGCTTTCAGGGAGGAGAGCTCCAGAGGCTCAAATGGTTCTGTGACCAGAGCCTCGAGCACCAACGGCAGGTCCCATTGCGGGGAGGAGGTGTGCACTACTGGGCGCTGGCTCCTGACCCCCTGCAAAAACCGCGACATAAGCGGCTGACTGAAGGCTGACCTGCCTCCAAATCCCTCATGGCAGGACGAAATGGCTGCTGCATACACCTTAATTGTGGAATGAGCCAGCCCCCTGTCCACCAGTATCTGTAAGTAGGATAGAATAGAGCCCAACGTACACGATAGCGGCTCGTGTGCAAATGCGTCCACCCCCAAGGGCGGATTGTCCCACCGGGCCAGGGAGAACCACAGGGCACAGTGGCTGTTGCGCCGATTGGCGAACAGGTCCACCTCTGCTCTCCCGAACTGAGTCCTGACATGCTTCACCACCTCCGGGTGAAGCCTCCACTCGTCTGGCAGGGGCCCGCCTCTCGACATGAGGTCCTTCTTGGAGAGCGCCCTGAGTCCTAACCACACGTGGCGTGATCCCACTGTGGCCAGGGACATCACACGGCCAGCTGCGGCGGCTACACCATGGACCAGATTATTAATCTGCCCAATGCAGCGGTCCGAATAATCACTCCGGTCTTCCTGAGACGGGGAGGCGGGGGCTTCCTGCTGAGGGGTGATCAGCGAGACCCCTAACACGCCCAGATTATTGGCCGTCAGCTGTGCCCCGAGCCGGAATATCTTAATGGCGAACACAAACGGCACCTCCTCGGCCAACTCCTGGTCCTCCATTTCGACCACCTCAAGCTCCTCCTGGTCCTGCGCAGCTTCCGGCGAGAAATAATGCACCTGGAAGTGTTCCAGGCGACGTTGGCGACGTTGGCGTCTGAGCCGTGGGAGCGCACGACAGGCACTGCAGGACGGAGAATGTTTGCTGCCCTCCACCGCGTGGTCAGGCCCCAAACACTCGAAGCACAAGCGGTGGGGATCAGCGCCCGCAATTAAGCTCGGGCATGTAGGGCAAGGCCGATGTTCAAGGAGTGGTGAGTCCATATTCTTTCACTTTCTTCTATCGATCTTCTTACGTTTAGCTTCAGTTGTTGCTGCTCGCTGAAGAGAAAAAGGATGACGGTCGGGAGGCGCGCCCCGATTGGCCGGCTACGTTTATGCAACTCAGTAGGTGAATGCACGCATAGCATGATAGAGAGTAGTACCCATAGAGTCCAGTAGAGGGCGGGTCCTGTGTGATATATAACATACTGGGGATATGAGACAGGATTTCTAGAACTCCCAGCATTCCCAGTCCCATTATTTTGGTTTTGAATTGGGGATTCATTGGTAGAAAACCTTCCATGGCTCTGATTCCCCGAATTGCTTCGGAGCGACAGTTCGCCCGTTTACCCAATGTGATGTGTGCCCTCAAATGTAATGGAATGTGGTTTATTTCCCCCACACAATGGGAAATGTCATGCAGAGAATTCCCCGACTGGAAGACCTTTAGCTTCCTGCCAAAAATACTCCCTGCCTTTATTGGATAATTTCCGCCGGGATGTCATGCTACTGAAGTCTCAGACCTCCTCGCTATTATTGAGCTCTGAATGCTGGACGGATGGGAAGGAAAACGCTCCGTCAAGTGTGACCCACTTACAGCTGGAGAGGCACCAAAGGACCCCCATCGCAATTATTTAAAACTCTGCTTTATTATTCATAATTAGCAGTGTGTGTGTGTGTGTGTGTGTGTGTGTGTGTGTGTGTGTGTGTGTGTGTGTGTGTGTGTGTGTGTGTGTGTGTGTGTGTGTGTGTGTGTGTGATAAAGCTCTCAATAATATACCACCTCCATGCAGGAAAAATATTAGAGCAGAACATTGTGTGTGCAAATGAGGTGAGTGTGTCATTGTGAGTGGGACCACTGTGCGTGTGTGTATGTGAGGCTGTGTGTGTGTTTTGAGTGTTAATTTTGTGAGGCATTTGGTAATGTAGCGTTACATGACGTCTTCGGTAGAAAATAATGAGCTTTCGGTTTAACACGGGACCTGAATGCTGGCCTCCTTCAGAGAAAGTCCATTTTTTTCTGTTGTTTTAATATTATTTTTTGGGCCACAACTGCCTTTATTATAAACCAGATTTGAAAAGGGGAGAGGCCCTTCCTACATCAGCTGGCTAGTCCTTGCGGTCAAATTGTTAAAAAATTGGCATTTCCTAACAACTATTCCCTAACCTATGTGAGGATTAATGATAGGAGAATCCATCACAACTGTGGCAATCTGATTGTCTTACAGTACTGTCCAACGTAATTATGATGTGCCAGTGGATGTTATTGATATGCATCTGCTGTGGGGAAACTACCATTTTCTGTAAAGCCAACGACTTAAAGTGCATCTAGATATTTTGCCCCGCTGGTGTTGTTGGTGTTGTTTTATGCTGGCTTTATAAATGTGGAAAACAGTGGAAATATGTTCTTTATTACCGAGATAAGAATAGAAATACAAAAATTAAAGTGACATTTATGGTTGCATGCACTCACCCTCCAGCTGCAGAATGCTATCGTTGCAGATACATTTCAATACATAAAATGTTATGCAATATCTGCCGTGTGTCACATATGTCACTCTGTATATCGAAATGTTGAGTTTATTTGATTATTTTGCAGTCATAAATGTTATGTTCATATTTTGCATTTCGAGGGTTGGAAGTTCAAAACTGAGCAATAATATATTTTTCCAAAGATAGATGGATACTGATACAAGATAGTGTAAGGAATAAAGTCAATATTTATATGGCGTAACTTAAAGGTCCCATGTCATGCTTTTCCGGTTATTATCCGTCCCCTTGTGTGTTATGTAGCTTTTTATGCATGTAAACGGTCTGCAGAGTCACAAACCCTCAAAGTTACACCCTGTAGCGAGTAAAACTCTAACACAGAAAAGACCTGTCTATGCTGCCCCAGAACGCCTCGTTGGAGATTTTTCTTTTTCCATTTTTTTCTTCCTGGTCATAGTGACGTAACGGTCATAGTGACGTAATGGCTCTTTGGACCAATCCGCGGAGCTCCTCACACACACACACTCACTCACTCAGACTTATCTTTTCTCAGCCGCGGTACTCCGCGGAGCTTCACCGGCACACACACTCACTCAGCCTTATCTTTTCTCAGCCGCGGCTCCGCGGTTCTCCGCACACACACACACACGAGTGTGTGTGCTCAGGCTGAGTTCCGCGGTGTCTCGCTGTCTCGCATACCCCACGCAGCAACCAGGAAAGAACACCAGTAATCCAGCTCACACTGTCCGCTCCTCGAGCCTCATAGGGCGGAGCAGCGAGCCCCGCAACGTCCCGCCAACACGGCACCCAGACCCCACGCAGCATTCTCATCTGTTTGTCATTACTGGTGTCATTTTCTGGTTGCTAACAAACGCCATTGTAACACATAAACACTGATGTTCCGCTGTAACGGTGGTAGACTCATCAGAACAGAGTGGGCGAGCTGACCAATCAGAGCACAGTGGGCTCATAGGGAGGGGGGGGGCAGGAGCTCCAACAAGCCGTTTAGGACAGAGAGTGAATACACATACTATACAGAGATGCTGTATGAGAAACCAATGTGAGTTTGGAACATTGAACAATGTAAATCTATTTTAGTAGACCTCAACAATGGAATTATGATCAGTAGAAATGGCCATGTCATGGGACCTTTAAAATTAATAACACTGTTTTATTCTGTAACCGGATGTTCACGAAATTGTCGAAACACTTGACTTCCTCTCTTTTCAGACTGTTTTGATAGCATTAGCATGTAGCTAATAATATGTTTTGTACGTGAATTTAAGGAGAAATGACACGTGGTGTTGTACACTAAACTCATTGTCTTTAACCCCCACTTATTGACGCTGCAATACTATTATTAGGGAATGTTTAAATGACCAACAGATATTAGAATATTGTCAAACTAACATCAGAAAACGACAGGACGTGCCTTGGACCCGCCCCCGTCAACACTAAGCCAATAGGAGAAGACTACAGATGATAAAATGGGAAACAAGCAGGAAGTGGGTCTCTTTCCCCGCTGTCCATCAAGGATAGTGGACGGAGGAGCACCCGGGCCGAGTCGCCATTTTGCAATTTCATTGTATCATCGTATCATTGTTTTATTAAACGCTGTTAACTTGTAAATAGGCTTCCTGGACTCTTTTCGGCTAATCATGGGCTCAGGGCTAAAAAAAAACTACAATAGATACAAATATGAACCTGAAAATGAACAGAATAGGACCCCTTTAAAGTCTCCTTTGGACACAAAATTGTGTGTTTTAGTTTTGAGACATCAATGGCCACCGCCCCAGCCTTATCTTTTTGCAAGGAGAGAGGTAATGTGTGAGAGCGGATGTATGTGTTAAAGAGCCTGTGACAGCCTCCCAACAACTGTTGTGCAATGAAATATTGGGCTACTAGTAATCTCGAACCGTCAGCTTAAAAAAGAAGGTGCGATACCGTTCCGATAAATATCAATAATTTCAAACATCGTGGGGATATTCCTTCGACTCATTCTGAAGTTTTGGGGGAAGCCGGAAGTGACGTCAATGTGGGAATGCTTCACTGTGCGGCGAGAGAGCCAAACACGGACAAAGTGTGTGTTTTAATGAAGTTGACTACAGTATATTAATATTTGTTAGTGCTTTTCATGTCAATTCGGCGAACATAAACATAAATGATCGTGATGAAGATGATGATTAAATTAGGATTAAAAATCGGTAGTGAGAGCTGCTGAATTTCCTCCCGTCGGATGTGATGTAAAAACAAACCGATTATTTTTGTAGTTGTAAACTCAAGTGGATTAAACTACATTTATTAGTGCTTTCATGTCAATTCGGCGAACATATGATACATTAAATGATCGTGAGGATGATGATTAAAAATCGTTTGTTTGAGCCGGTCTGCATTTCCTGATGAAAAAACAAACCGATGCTTTTTGTAGTTGTAGTACACCAACGTGGATTAAACGTGTTTTTTTTTACCACAATGTTGGGGAAATTAGTGGATAAAATGCACGGATTATGATTTATATAAGAGAGCCTGTGACATAAGATTTTCAACGACATAATTACTCTGTAGCTATGTTAGTTTGACAATAAAGAACCTTGAACCTTGAACCTTATGATCATGATTATTATTATTATTATTCCCACTCCGATCGGGACACTAGGTCCACTGTTTCCCCGCAGCGAGGCTCCCCCCGTTGACAGTTTACGTGGGCTGGGCTGGGTGCAGTGGCGGACTGGACCGAAGTGGGCCGGTCGGATAAGTCACTAGCACATCCCCCACTCCCCCCGTTGACAATTTACTAGCGGTACCGATGTGGGCCGGTCGAGAGTCCCGGGCTGATTTTTAGTCCCAGTCCGCCACTGGCTACATGACCGTATTATCGCCCATATTGACGCACCTAATTCCTAAACTTCTAACAGATAAAACATAAACTGATTAGTGTCCACTGCCATTATTTTAAAACAGAATCGTTATTTAGTCAAACTAAATAAAATAGTTTACAAACCATTCCACATTGTTCAAGCGTTGATCGAGAGGTATCTCACGATCGTCGGGCGGGTTGTCGTCTCCACTGTCCGACTGTAGGGCATATAGCCAATATCGTCTACGATGTCATGACTATCACTTTCCGATCCTTCAGCCTCATATGAGCTCTCAGACACGTTCAAAATTAAACTGTCCTCACTGTCTGAGCTTGCTGCTGTGTGCGCCATTGTGCGTTTGCATGCAGATGCTGGGATCCGGAACGGTGCAGCTGGAGCTCTTGGCCCGCAATTACGTCACACATAATTTGGCGGGATTTGAAGAATCCCCGAGAAGATCCAGAATATGGTCAACATTGAAGGGGAGATTAATGGTTATCAAAGTACAAATATCCCAAATCAGTTCAGTAACGGTTTCAAGGGGACAATATTTACTAAAATTGATGGGTTTGGATGATGGGGGAAACCCGTGTCACAGGCTCTTTAACTTAACATGCATTTATGTTGTTGTTTGGGTGTTTCTTAATGTGCTTTTTTAATATTTTATATGTATTTATGTCTGCATGGATATGTGTGTTTTTCCCTTATGTGAGTGAGTCTACTTGAGTTACTGAGCTCCCAGTGTTTGCACAATATGTGTTTATGTATAGTATGTGCAAGGATTTGTTCCAAACCTGTGCATGTTTGTGTGTGCGTGACCATGCATGTTTGTGTGTGTCTGTGTAATGAGACCCTCTCCACCAGCTGCCAATCCGGAGCAGAAAGCATCAGCAGAGCCTCAGTGGAGCTCACATCCAGACTTCCTCACATTATTGTTTCCTGTGTTGTCTCTCAGGCCTTAGTAATTAGTGGCTGCTTTAATGACTCTAATATCACAACTCCAACCCGCAGTGCACACACTCTAAAGAGGTGTGTGTGTGTGTGTGTGTGTGTGTGTGTGTGTGTGTGTGTGTGTGTGTGTGTGTGTGTGTGTGTGTGTGTGTGTGTGTGTGTGGTACATGATGATTAAGTAGTGCCACGGTGTACGTGTGATGGAGAATGAGTGTCAAGCCGATGAGAGGGTGTTTTATGCAAAGCCTTGATGATCAAGTGCTGCGTAATTTAGTGTACTGTGTGTGAGCAAGTGTGAAAAATAGAGGATGGGAGGAAGTGGGAGTATGTGAAAGAGAGTGCATCAGTATCTACTGTGATTTTAGGGAAACAGCCATATTATTCTATTGTCTTACCATCACCAGTATTTTCTAATCCGCCTACCGGTTGACTTTTGGATTTTAAAACGTTTCCTAGAATGCCTTTCAGAGGAGAGTTTCATGTTGGATTGTTGTAAAGAAGTGATAGTTACGGTAGCTGACCCGTGCAAACGCTCTACGATGGCCCAAAACACGCACTACACTCTCAAAATTATCAAAAAAAATACTAATGTGCCAAAACACATGCGAATCAAGGAACATCTTCACTAACCTGACAACACGTGCAGCATTTAAAAAACATTCAACAGCTCGACGAAACATGCGCAGCGTTTATTAAAAGCGCTGGATTAACAAAACGCAAATTGATATCGCTGCAAGAAGGTCAAAACACAACAGAAACAGGGACACTAAAAAGTGATGCACACAGATAAGTGTTTTGTCAGTTAACAGTATTTGAAATGACTAAGTTAGCTACGTTAGCTAGCTAGCTTACGGCAGATCTGCAATAATATTGGAAGGAATCATACGATAACATTGTTAAAATAAGACAATAAAACTTCAACTTTAGGTGAGCTTTGTTGGAGCAGAACACCTATTTGGTGGCTGATAGCCCCCCCCTCTGTTACGCGCCGTTCGTTGGATGAGGCTGATCTCTATTTAATAAAGAAAGGAATTGAAAACACCGGAATCAAAAGTTATAACAATGATCTGAGTTTACTTGTAGGAAACAAAACACGTATACAAGTTTTACAGAGTACTCCGGACTTCAGGTTTGTGATGCGATGCGGATACAGGTGTCGGGACCAACCAACTCATCAAACAAGAAGAATTGACTTCAGGTTTGTGATGCGATGCGGACACAGATATCGGGACCAACCAACTCATCAAACAAGAGAGCATTTTACATGCAAAAACAACAGTATTCATATTCATATTTTGGGGCGGAGATGTGTTAACTTTTTCCTTCCCATTTTACTCCGAAGCGAATTAGTGAGGAGTCCGTGAGGAGGAGCTGTGAGGAGGAGCTGTGTGAGCTGCTCACATCCCCCAGGTGTTTTTACTGGTTGGATTCACTTCTGGTCGGGTTCAATACAGCGAATCAGAGTTCTGACCAGAACGTGAGATTCTAAGGTTCCACAAGGTCAAAGTCAATCTTATCTCTGCCCCAATATCCACTCCCTTACTTTCCCATGGCATCTTCCACATAAACTATTCTTTCTCATACAATTAAACCTTGTGCACAAATATAATGATGCCCATAAAGAACCTTGAAAAGAATATGTGTGTGTGTGCTGGTGAAAAGGAGGTGTATGTGTGTGAAACAGGATCTCTGGGTCAGTGAGTTGTAAGTGAGAATATCATTTATATATATATGTGATTACTTAAAACAGTTCAAACAATACATGTTCACTAAAATACAATTCAAAATAATACATGTTTACTTCAATACAGTTTAGAATCATATCTTTTTACTTCAGCTTCCAGTGAAAGTTTGGCATACTTTATACAGGGTTCCTGCAGGTTTCACCAACTCAAATGTAAGACTTTTTAAGACCTTTTTAAAGGTAGGGTAGGTAATTAACTTCAGAAACACTTTTTGTTATATTCCATGGAATGCTCTTAACATCCCGATAGCAATGAATAAATTAAATGCTTTGACAATAAATACATATAAAAATGTCATCTGTGGAAGCCGTGGTGCTGTAAAAAGCACGACCAATCATCTTAGCCGGCCCGGCTAAAATAACTGGATGGCCTACCTGCCTGTCCAACACAGTCTCACGGCATTTCGTGTTATAGTCACGAAATTAATCTATTGATTCGTGTTCACCAACACGATTTCACAATTTATTTCGTGTCACACAGAACGATTTTAAAAGCAATGTAAATAATAACCTTAAATACAGATTTCAGTATTCTGACACAGAACGATTTTAGAAGCAATGTATTTCTATTGGTAGTATGTTTCGTGCCTGCACCAAATAATAACAAATTAGAAGGAAAAAAAGATGACAACAAATACAGATTTCAGTATTCTGAGGCTCTGAACCACATTTCCTTTCCTCGCGGACGGCAAAAGAACTCCGACATTATACAATTTAAAATAAAAGGGATAGGGTTAGGCTTAGGGTAAGATATTGAGTAAGAAAATGTTTTTATGAACCACACAGCTTCTGGTCTTCCAAGACCCGACCGGACAAAAAGACGTGGTGCAGGCACGAAACATACTATCAATAGAAATACATTGCTTTTAAAATCGTTCTGTGTGACACGAAAAAAAGGGGAAAATCGTGTTGGTGAACTCGAATCAATAGATTCAATTAATTTTGTGACTATAACACGAAATGCCGTGAGACTGGGTTGGCCTGTAAGCCTTCCATCTCGTGCACAAACTTATCTCGTGCCCTTATTGGTCATGTGCGCGTTCGTGTGTATTGGAGGAGGGGCTCTGTAAGGAAGTTGTGTACTTTCAAATTCTAGCGCACTCGAGCTAGAGATGGCAAATCCGGATCCTTTTACGGACTCAGGGTCTTCTGAGTCAGTCATTGAAGAGATCCGGATCATACGAGTCATTTGAGTCATATGAGTCAGCATCACCAAGACCGTAGAAATCCTATCGGTGAAACCGAAAAGTTGATGCATTTCACGAGCATATTATTATTCCATATATTTTGAATATATATATATATATATTTGTATATATATATATATAATATCTGCATGTATATTTTCTATTTCGACATGTATATTTTATATTTTATATTTTATTTTATTTTTCTTTCTATTCTTGTATATTTTGTAGTTTTGTTTTATTGTAAAATGCCTTTTATGCTGCTGTAACAACAATTTCCCAATTTGGGATCAATAAAGTACTATCTATCTATCTATCTATTAAACTGACGTTATATTAACCTCCGCTACACAGTGTATTTTGCTTTAATAAAAAATGTTGATCACAAAAAAAAGGGTTATTTTGCGATTTGGCAAATCTGAGTCTGCTGTGGACTCGTGCATGAGGACGAGTCTGCTGGATCTCTGGATCTGCTGCTATATGGTTACGGCTCCGAGTCCGCACGAGTCTGATCCGCTGTGTGTTGCAGCGAGTCAGGATTTGCGAATCTGCGAGTCTGGGAGCGAGTCTGCGAGTCTGGGAGCGAGTCTGCGAGTCTGGGAGCGAGTCTGCTCGTGCATAGCGCGGGAGCCGGGTGCTGGAGGAGGGGCTATGCTCGTGCACATGACGAGATCGCTGGATCTGCTATGCTATTACGGTTAGGAGCTGTCGGCTCCTCTGAGTCCCCACGAGTCTGCAGGAAGTTTCACTGATCCGCGTCCCCTCCCCTGAGCCAAACGATAACTTCTGGCAGGCAGCTATCCTACTTGCTAAAGGGTAGGTAGATGGACTGGGGTACGTTGTAATGTGATTTTACATGTTATAAAGAGAGTAGCGAGTGACGCAATTTATAGTTTTAATTTGTACGTCACACCAAGTGTGGGACTCAAGGACTCGGGTTAATGGAGAGGGGAGACTCGTCACGACCAGCTCATTTCTAGGATCCGGGTTAATGATCCGGATGAATCAGGACTCGCCCATCTCTAACTCGAGCTGGTTTCTCCATTCCTACCTACCCTACCTTTAAGACCACTTTGAATAGAATTTAAAGGAGAGGTGTCATGCTTTTCCGGTTATTACCCGTCCCCTTGTGTGTTATGAAGGTTTTTATGCATGTAAACGGTGTGCAGAGTCAAAACCCTCAAAGTACACCCTGTAGGGAGTAAAACTCTAACACAGAAAATACCTCCCCAAAACGCCTCGTTGGAGATACGTCATTGTCCATTTGATTCTTCCGGGTACGGGATGATGTAATCCCGTACCCGGAACGAAATGGACCAATCCGTGGAGCCGTTACGTTACGTCCGCGGAACCGTTACGTTAAGCCCCCGCTGATTGGTCCAAATTGACCAATCCACGGACTTCCTCACACACAGGCAGCTCTGCTGATTTCTCCTCCCTGGCTGCAGGCTGATAACAGACAGTTGGGATCGCGGCAAAATTCTCTCTGCAGACCCATTCTCACAGAGTTTATCAACCTTTTTCTTACTCAATATCAAGCCACACTTATTGTTTTTACTTGACTGTGACAGGGTTCCCGCGGGGTCTTAAAAAGTCTTAAAAAGTCTTAAATTTGATAATCTGAATTTAAGGCCTTAAAAAGGTCTTAAATATGACCAAAAAAATAAGAAAGGTCTTAAATATGATTTAGAAGGTCTTAAAAATGATCGGATTTGAAAGGTACTTCTGTGTTGCGATCGCGTCTAAATGTGTTTTGGGGGAAATGTCCGGGCTGCAAAGTAACCAGTACGGTAAGAGCCTTTCAGTTCCCCCCAACAATTTGTATTGAAATAAATCAACATGGAACCAGTAATCACTAACTTTGTTTCCCCCGGCCCCTTATTGGAGAACACCCAGCTAGCAAGCTTCAGCTAGCGGCAGTCAGAAACTCATGTATCTTAGAATCTACTTAAAAATAAATATGGGGAAGTGTAAGTTCAACCGTATTTGGTTGGAAAACATCGAATTTAGTGCTTGGTTGAAACCAGGGGAGGGGAACGTGTTTGAAGCCCGCTGCACCTTTTGCAAAAGAAAGTAGCGTATGCTAATGTAGCGTTAGCTAGTGCAGCAGCTCCTGCAACAACACCGGCGGACCTCTGGGCGACGTGTGGGTGTACGTCAACCCTAAAAGCGGAGGTGCTGTAGACGCTAAATACCGTAGCTAAACACCGATCATACAACAGCAACGATGAAAGATTGTAGCCAAGGCAGCAGAGCTCTGAATATAGCGTCTGTCTCTGTCTCTGTCTCTCTGTCTCTCTGTCTCTCTGTCTGTCTGTCTGTCTGTCTGTCTGTCTGTCTGTCTGTCTGTCTGTCTGTCTGTCTGTCTGTCTGTCTGTCTGTCTGTCTGTCTGTCTGTCTGTCTGTCTGTCTCTCTCTCTGTCTCTCTCTCCTCTCGCTCTCTCTCTCTCTCTCGTTCTCTCTCTCTCTCTCTCTCATCTCTCTCTCTCTCTCTCCTCCTCTCTCCTCTCCTCCCGTCTCATCTCTCTCCACCCATCTTCTCCGGGCTCTCTCGCTCTCTCTCTCTCTCCGTCTCCTCTCTCTCTCTCTCTCTCTCTCTCTCCTCTCTCTCTCTTCTCTCTCTCTCTCTCTCTCTCTCTCTCTCTCTCTCACTTTTATTATTATATTATATTATTATATATTTATTTTGGTCAATAATTGATATCAAGATTATTAAATACGATTATTCATTGACTTTGAAAACATCCATTTATTGAACTTTAAAACAAATAATAATTTGAACAGTATCTTTTTAACTGTTGATTACCCTGAACCTATAATTCAACTGCAAAACCAATACAAAAATAAATTAAATAAATTATACATTTAAATAAATAATATCAAAATAATAAATACCAATAAACAAGATCAACAAATATTTTGGAGCGCACTTCCACAAGCTATTAAACATGTATAAATATGATAAATAAAAATAAATTAGACTAAAATTAATTAGATCAAATATGTTGTAGTGCACTGTCACAACCTAGCAAAGCAAAATAATTTCGTAATTGTGGCAGGCCAAAATCGTAATTGCGATTAAAATACGATTAATTGCACACCCCTAACACACACACAGACACACACACACATACACTTTTTGTCTAACACGCTAACACAGTTCTGTACTGTTATGCCTTTACATTTACTTTGTAAGTAATTATGGGACGTATTTCTTCTTTCATAGCAATTTTCCTTCATACTTTCTTGCCGTGAAATAGGTCTTAAATTCTATTCAAAGTGGTCTTAAAAAGGTCTTAAAAAGTCTTAAATTTGAGTAGGCGAAACCTGCAGGAACCCTGTGTGAGTTTGGCTATGTTTCGCTATGTATGCTAAACAAGGAAACAACACCTCCACGGAGCTCAGCGCGATTCACAACGTCCCGACCAATCAGAGCACACTGTGCTCACAGGGAGGGTGGGGGCTGGAGCTTTTGGAGCTACAACGAGCCGTTAAAGGCAGAGAGTGAAATTCAGTGAATACAAGTAGTTTTGTGAGGATCTGCAGTACTTCCTCCTTCTTTTCCACTTCTATGTTTGTTTGTCTTCCTGGCTGGGCGTGGCTGACCTACATTCTGATTCCCGCCAACTCATCTCCACTGCTGTTGTTCATCTCACTGATTGCCACTACTCACCTGCACCTGCTTAAAACCCTGGTTCCCATCCTCAGACTTCGCCAGTTCTTCGTTTATCCTTCAGTGGTAACTATCGTCCAGGCCTACTAGCAGTATTCTAGTAAACCTTTTGATACTCCTAGTGAAAGGTTATTCCTTTCTCACCCTGCATCTTTATTCTTCCAGACCTACACACACCTGCCGCTCTGCTTGCCACGTCTAGCCTCCGACTCCTCGTCTGAGTTCCCTCCGTGCTTCCACGCACACCAGCTCATCCAGACTACGTTCGCCAGCTCTGGATTCCCGGCTCTCCTCGGCGGTGTTTCCTCCGTGCCTCCACGCACACCAGCTCATCCTGTCTACATTCGCCAGCTCTGGATCTCCGGCTCTCCACGCCGGTGCGCCCTCCGTGCATCTCCGCACCTCCGTCTCCCCCTGAGCTATCCAGCTCCACGTCTGTCTTCTCTGAGCTCCTCTCTACACCTTGCCTGTGCCGTGGTCAAATAAAGACTATTGTTTGACACTTCACCACTGTCTCCGTCTAGTGTTTGCGTAGCGGGTTCTCATCTCCAGTCACTTCTCGGGAAGCGTAACAAGTTTACAGAGATGCTGTATGCGAAACCAATGTGAGTTTGGAAAAATGCATTTATATTTTAGTATACCTCAACAATGGAATTATGATCAGTGGAAATGGCCATGACACCTCTCCTTTAAGACCTATTTCACGGCAAGAAAGTATGAAGGAAAATTGCTATGAAAGAAGAAATACGTCCCATAATTACTTAAAAAGTAAATGTATTCATGTTCAACATGAGAACGATGACTGAACATAACAGCATAACAGTACAAAGAACTGTTAGCGTGTTAGACAAAAAGTGTGTCTGTGTGGGTGTGTGTGAGTGAGTGACAAGAGCTATATTCAGAGCTCTGCTGCCTTCATGCTGTTGTATGATTGGTGTTTAACTAGGGTATTTAGCGTCCACAGCACCTCCGCTTTTAGGGTTGACATAGACCCAAACGTCACCCGGAGGTCCCCCGATGTTGCTGCACTAGCTAACGCTACATTAGCAAAATAAACAAATTTTGTTTGCAAAAGGTGCAGCGGGCTTCAAACACGTTCCCCTCCACTGGTTTCCACCAAGCACTAAATTAGATGTTTTCCAACAAAATACGGTTGAAAACACCTGAGTTTCTGACTACCGCTAGCAGCTAGCTGAAGCTTGGTTGCTAGGTTACTAGCTGGGTGTTCTCCGATAAGGGGCCGGGGGAAACAAAGTTAGTGATTACTGGTTCCATGTTGATTTATTTCAATACAAATTGTTGGGGGGAACTGAAAGGCTATTAACATACTGCTTACTTTGCAGCCCGGACATTTCCCCCAAAACACATTTAGGCCTAGGCTCCACGGGAACGAAAACGGGTTGTATCCGCATATTTCTCTTGCGTATAGCCCTTTAAGCTACACGACGCCGTAACGGAACGGTAGAAACGACAACGGGTCCAAAGGTGGATAGATCTGGGAACGGAGCGCTCTGGGGGGTCCAACGGGGCCGTGTGTTAGCCTATACGATCATCCGTTTCTGATAATGACGACGCAATAGCCCCGCCTCTCCTGCTCACCCCCGCTGCACACTGAATTCAGATTATTTATCTTTATCTCGATATGGACATAAACGCGAGTGAAGTCTAATCTGACAGGACGGAGACACGCAGCTCCTCCCGCTGTGATGCAGCGGGAGCAAAACACACACTTCAAGTCAGATCATCACCCTTAGCTATTTTAATTACCTCTCAAACTAACTAAACTAGTTATAAATATGTTTATTTTTACTGTCGGGTTTACTTACTGGATCAGCTGCTGCATGAGGAAGCATGAAGATTTAAACTTTAACACACGTTGACCGGCGAAAAACTCTGCCCGGTTCCCTCGGCCCCCACCGCGGAGAATAAACAGAAGTGCAGCCATGACAAACATTCTTCTTCGCTGCTTTTGTGGAGGAAGTTGCTGCTTTTGTGGAGGAAGTTACAGCGCCACGTACAGGCTCGGCATATGTACTGCAGCTTTTCCAGCGGTTGGATGTAAACGGAGCTGTCTCACAATCCGGTGTATATTGCGTGTGGACGGAAGCTTTTTGGCGTTTGCGTTAATCCTATGCGTTTTGCCGTATGCGTTCTCGTGGAGCCTGGGCCTTAGACGCGATCGCAACACAGAAGTAGCCTACCTTTCAAATCCGATCATTTTTAAGACCTTCTAAATCATATTTAAGACCTTTCTTATTTTTTTGATCATATTTAAGACTTTTTAAGGCCTTAAATTCTGATTATCAAATGTAAGACTTTTTAAGACCCCGCGGGAACCCTGTTTATAATCCCTGAATGTCAACAGCTGTTAGGGTCACTTTTTAGTGTCCCCTGGTTTCTGTTTCGTATTGATCTTCTTGCAGTCTTTTGTATTTGCAGCATTTCGTTTCTGCATTGCTTTTAGTAAACGCTGCGCATGTTTCTTTATTTGCATGTGTTTTTAATTTGCATTGGTTTTGAAACAGCAGCGTGTTTCTCCTTATGGAAGTGGTTTGGGCTGTTGTAACGTGTTCGCACCTGTCGGCCACTGTAGATCGTTGCCCCTCCCATGTTTTAATTTCCATTCAATAAAGTGTAATTCCACAAAGACAGGACAGATATAAACTCATGAGCTTGAGAGATCGGATGACTTACTTACCCAGAATCATTATACCCGCTTGAGAACTACCCAAAAGTACTAGTAAAATCTCATTAAAGCTTTTCGCTTTCTGATTTGAAAAAGTTTGCAATACAAAAAGATGGGATAAAAGGCTGATGGAAGGAGAATTCAGGCATTCATTATCTGCGTTCGCTCAACAGCAAAAGTGAAGCAAATGTCCTACTATAGTGGGAGCAACTGCCCATACACAAAGCTTTTTAAAAAGAGGCCCTTTTATGCTTTTTGGGATGTTCCCTTCTCCTGTAGATTGTTATATAGGTTTTTGTGCATGTAAATGGTCTGCAAAGGCTAAAATCCCAAAGTGAGGGAATTCTTCTAACAAGCTTCTATTGGCTAGTGCTCCAATACATTGTACGTGATAGACTAATGGGCGGGACATCTTTAAGCGGTTGACCTACCACAACACAGCCAGCCAGCAAAGGCACAAATGAAAAATGTGATCCTGAAAATTGCATAATATGCCCTCTTTAACAAAGTAAGTTACATAGTCTCTACAACAGCAGGGTTGCCAACTTTGGGTACCTGGCTGGAGTGAGATTTTGATATCATGGGTTTAATTACACATATGCGCACTAAATGACTGCTATCGTGTCAGTAGCGGGACCTTAGCATATATATATGATATATATACAATATATACAAATACACAATATTGGACACAGACTATAAAGGGCACAAAGTTTCATTCACTAATGAAAGTCAAACACATGTTTGTTTCCACTGTTTTATTGTGTGCATAGGCCTGTCGCGATAATCAATTAATTGACTTATCGTACGATAAATAAAAATGAACTCCATAACTTTTCTGACCTCGATAAATTGCTATTTACATGAGGATGTGACTAGCAGTTTGAAAGGATGTACTTGAATTATTATTATATATTATCATTATGTCAGTGGTCTAAAATGGTCATACAACGGTGCCGACAATATTATCGTTTATCGCAATAATTTCCGGGAAAATGTATCCAACAAAATTAATTATCGTGAGAGGCCTATACATGAAACACACAGACACAAACAAATCTACAGACTTACTCCAAACTGCCAAATATATTAACGCACTCTCACTCTCATATACTCTTTGACTCTATTTTGGCCTAGTAGAACAATAAGCAGCAGACTTTTACTTTTTATCATTTCTACTGGATCTTAGATCTGCGCATGCGCAATACGGGTCGGGGATTGACCAACCGGCTCCCACTGCTCTGCTGTCTGTTAACGTTGTTAAGAGTGGTGGGGGCGGGGAGGCAGCGGATCGACAGCTTGAGCAGCTGTCAACTCAACATTGTAAATAACCAACCAAAAACGATCGCCGGTTCATCTTGTTTTTGGCGTGAGAATAGTTTGGGCAGCGTGAGAGCGTGAGATTGAGAGTGAAAGCGTGTGTCACACGCCAGATGCGTGAGAGTTGGCAACCCTGCAACAGTCTCTAACCATTTTTTAACTCATGTTCCTCTTTCTGGCAGAGTTCCTTGTTGCACTACCAAACCTCCAAAATAACCCTTGGGAAACCCTAAGGATTGAGTTTCACTTATTTTCAAATGTTTATGCTACGCCTTGGTCATGTCATCAGGAGAGACACTCTTTTCATAGTTATTCAGACACAAGCATGTAGAAAACACTGCAGACTGAATTGTCACTAGCATTTAACATTCAGTTGTAAAACCATGATGTGAGAGCTTACATTTGTGCAGGAGAAACAAGGAAAGATTTCATTAGTAATAATTGTGTGATTTCTGAACGATAAAACGGGAGCTTCAGATAAGCTGTCGTTGTAGTCTGAATCAGAATACCCAGCGCCTCATCTACACCCTGCTGGTAGAAGGTCACCCCCCCGCTGTACCAGAGTGCTGCAGCTGTGTCTGTAGGGAGATCCGTCCTCATCAAACGTGCTTCATGTCTGGGACGCAACAGCTCTGAGCCTGCCTGCAGAGAGTAAATTAAACAAGGAACAGAAGTCACAGTGCAGTTTTTGTTCAGGTTCACAATGTCTGCTTATCACTACACCCTCCATTTGTTTCATACATTTTTTAGACGTAAAATCTGGTCAGAGAGAAACCGAGATCATAGCTGAAACCAACCGATCGATCGATCGGAGCATCCCTAACTCAAACTAACCTGGTTGTTGGAGGCATACAACCGCAAGACAGTAATCTATCTCAAGTCCGCCGACTTTATGGAACTGTTGAACGAACCTACTGCAGTAACTCTCTACATGTATTACGAAGCATTAGTATAAATCATATCAGTGGATACACTCTTTAGGACCTAATGAATGGGGGTTGTCACAGTGAAGGAGTTCAGCAATTTTTTTGACCCGCTTTCTGAAGAAATTAACTGTTTACTCACTGCAGTGCAAGAAACTTTCACATTTTACTTCACGTTTGATTCATTGTAGTCATTCATTGAGAAGCCATACCCATCATCTGCAGTCATTGAAAAGGCAGTAGAATAAAATCATGTACATAAACAGAGATATGGTTTAAAAAGTGAGTTTGGTAAATGGGGTCAATGTGTGGCGTTCTTTTTTCTTTGGCCTTTGTGATTTAAGCCAACATTTCTTTCTTTATGTTAAAACATTGCCAAGTGCAACTTTAAAAGCATAATGTTGCTGCCAGTTTTCCTCAGCTTCCTCTCCCTTCTTCTTTTTTCCCTTCCCTCCATCCCTCTCAGCACTACCGGCTCCGCTGGCTGCTCTCAACACGAATGCCCCTGTAACTCTCCCAAAGTTACGCAGAATAAATTGGAAAAATACTTTTTGACATGTTGAGTAATGCATCAAATTGTATTCTCTTTCCCCCAGCAGCCTGACTATTCTATTTCATCTGCAAGCCTTCTTCAGGCAAATGGATTGCTTCCATAATGCTCTCTTTATCAGGCTGTCTGAGTAAGTGCTGCTGCTCGCTGTAAGCAGCGGAAGAGCAACACACACACACATCCTCTGTGCAACACTCACGAGAAATGTTCAATGTCCACGCACACACACACACACACACACACACACAGACACAAACACACCTTTTATTTATCATATATTCCATGTGTTTTTCAAGTCACTCTGTTCCATTGACACACACTGCTGGCTCTGATGGCTCAGACGCTCTGTATTAAACTGAGACTGAGCCAGAGGTCTGCTTTGAAGACTCAACACACTCACGCAAGCTCACACACACACACACACACACACACACACACACACACACACACACACACACACACACACACACACACACACACACACACACACACACACACACACACACACACACACACACACACACACACACACACACACACACACACACCAAGTCTTAGCTTCAAAACCATCAGCACCAAAGCATGCAGTGATGGAATGTAAGTGCATTTTCTTTTCATACTTGTACTTAATTTGAGTATTTAAATGTTAAGCTACTTTATACTTTACTCCACTACATTTATCAAAAGTTACTTGTTACTTGAAAAATGCATTTTCTATGATATGATGCAGTGATGTATTCCTAATACACCCATTAACGTTTGATCTAAAAGTATCTCTAATTAGCTCAATATTGACAAACATTAACGTTTTTATATGTATTCGTTATTAATAAAAACATTAAAAGAAAATTATACAATATTTCCGGAAAAGCCATTTTGATTTTGCTACTTTAATTATATGTACATACATACACCTGTACTTTTATCTAACTAAAAGGTAATTTTTAAGACCATAGTATTTATATATTTTCTAAAGTGGGCCCTATTCTGCTGATGTTCAGGTGTATATCAGTATGTAGTGTCTCTACTGGGGCATGTCAGCTTTAATGTTCAAAAAGCTCTTTATTGTTCTCATACTGCCTGTGCTGCAGCACCTCTTTTCACCCTCTGTCTGAAACCAGAGCCCAGTCTGCTCTGATTAGTTAGCTGGCCGGCTCTGTTGTGATTGGTCAACCGCTTAGAGATGTCCCGCCCCTTAGCCTATCACGTACAATGTGTTGGAGCGCTAGCCAATATAACTGTTACGTAGTGATGTCACTATGTTCCAGAAGTAAAAAAAGGAGTCAAATGGAGGCGTTTCAGGCAGGGGGGGGGGGGAGTGTGTGGGAGAGAAACTCCCTTCTGAGGGAACACAGGGATCCTAGCCTTTGCAGACCATTTACATGCACACAAACCTATATCACACACTACAGGAAAGAGGAATCCCTACAAAGCAGAATATGGCCTCTTAAGTGAAGGATTTGAGTAGTTATTCCTCCTCTGAAAGCATGCACACACTGACTCAGACATAGACAGCATGCTGGTTTGCTCTCACACACACCCCATGTGCTGTCACACACCGCATGTGCTGTCATTTGTGGAGTCTATTTTTATATAACATTACATTCTTATTGTGCTCATGAGATTGCTATGACTATAAAATAAATAGACACAATCACTAATCCCAGGTTCTGATGGGTTAGATACCAACGAAGGGAATAGTCAGAAGAAAGTTTTCAGCTTGCAATACAGAGTAGCAAGGTCAGGTGTAGACACTGGAAGAATACAAAGAGTTATTCATAAACAGGACATCACTCCGGCATTGAGCTTTGGGTGAGCTCCGCTCCCACACACAGCTAGGAAGCAGCCTTATGAAGATTCCACTTTTTCTGTAGAGACTTTAGCGAAAACAAATTACGTATGATGGCGCCAGAGTAGGGAGGGACTTCCACAGGCCGGCCGAATGCTGATTGGATGATCGTGTTGCCAAGAGACTTTTTTCAAAGTCTGTGCACCAACCAAAGAGAACCAAGTCTAAACCACGGTATCTCTTCAGCTAGTCTTGACCAATCATAAATGTACGGGCAACGCCCTGTGTAATAAAAATGTATGCACGCACGAGGTTCGGGGCTCTTTCCGGAAATAGTGGTTACAGATTACAGCTTTGCTGCCTGTGACGTGACGGAGTCCTTGGCCAAGTGAATATATATCTTTTGCTCTCTCATAATAAATAGTTACATTTAGAAGTCGTCTGTCTTTCCTGGAATTTTGAACACAACACATTCACACACATGCATGTGCAGTAAACACACACACTTCCCACATGGACACGCACCATCTCCTGTCAGACAACCCATGCACATTGAAATGGGCTTAAAGGCTTTGTGTGTCATGTTATCCTGCAGCCCCGTTACACACTTCTAACAGCAGAGCCTGCTCACCAAGGACATGTGGAGACAGTAAAGATGCTGCTTTTGCTTGCAGTTTCCGTGTGTGTGTGTGTGTGTGTGTGTGTGTGTGTGTGTGTGTGTGTGTGTGTGTGTTTGAGTGTATATGTTAAAAGCACTGTGACACATTAGTCAGCAGCTTAGCTCTCTAGTGCAGCAGCCCGTTCACCAAGACAAATAGTATGCAGTGTTTGTGGATGGATGCTGTGTGCACGTGAGAGTGAGAGTGCATACCTTGGAGATAAGTGATGCATCTTACTGCAGAGGTGACATGGGGTCATAACAGGGTAGAGTTTAAAATACATATTGAAAAATGTAATGTCCTTCATGCAACATTGTGACTTTTATTAATTATTTACAATGATGGAAGTTTCAAATTCAAGTTATATTTAATGTTACCTGTTATTTTTCATTTTTATTGTACCAATTTTGCAAAATTCACTTTTTCATGGCTCATAAACATTAATATGTGCCATCAAAATGTCATAAAATATCAGCCTCTTGGTATTTTTCTTCATGTGTTCATCAGAAAACATGTGTAACCAGGAGTGGCTCAGAAGGGATGATGCCTATGACGTCCTATGGGCTGGTATGCCATACAGCAGAGGTCACCAACTACATTTGTTCCAGGGCCAAAATTAATCCAAGAGACACTTTCGGGGGCCAGAGATTTTTATATATATATATTTGTATATAAATCATAATAAATTATATATATATAATTGATTAATATGTTCACTTCATTGAAAAAATAATCCTTTTTTTTATAAGCCTGTATCCGGGGTAATAAAACTGAAAGCAGTTCTGATTGGCAGGGAAAGGAATCAACTTTTTTATTAATACCGTGTCCTGATTGGTGGGAAATGGTTGCAGGATATAAGGAAATTGTTTGCCTTATCTGCAATGAAACGGTCGCTGTTGCAAAAGGACACAACAACGGTTTTTGACGAGTGTGGGGCTGGAACCTGTGTAACTCGAGGTGACATGAGTGGGGGGGGAATGCACTAACCACTCCAGCAACGCCACAGTCACCCCCGCTGTGCGGGCCGCCAGTTGATGGTCACTACCATACAGGTTCTGCGATGGTTCAGTAGGTACCTGGTATATCCAGCTTGCTAACCACTATTGGAATTCTGTTTACCATGCCAGACCTGCTAAGTCTGCATTAGCAGCATGCCAGTTGTTCTGCTCTTGGAAGCAAGAACCAACAGAAGGGCTTTCATGTACTATCATCATCCAAGGATGTGAAGAACCGTTCAAATAACTTTTTTCTCAATAAGTGTCAGTACACAGCAGGATTGCCTTTGAAACCAACGCTCAGTAAGGATCACTAGAGACAGAACTTCCACATTTTTACGTTTTAACCTTTTTTCGGAAATGTTGACGTTAGAGCACCAGCCATCATTCATGAAACCATAGAGTCTGTCTCCCCTTTGCCACACAAGAGACCTACACTCTGTCCACACCAAACACATCAGTACAGATATGGGATGCAACGATGGAGCCAGGTTGTTAAAAGATGTGGGCACAACAGTCTCTGTTGTCCCATTGCTGGGCCAGCTTATGTCCAATTGTATCCATCTCACGTTCCCTTGATAGGCCAGTACCAGCCCGGCTAGAAGACCTTTCTCCCGTCAGGCTCTCCAAAATCTAATCCTGGAATGGTCACCGTCTTTGTTGGTGCTTGGCCCGGCTGGGTGGTCAGAAGTTTCCTTTTGGTGCTAATCTTCTGAAATTCTGCTTCACTTATTCCAATCCCAACACTTTGTTCTCCGATGTTGAAGAGTGTTTATGGTCAATTACTAACCATTACTACTGCAGTTATAAAGATAGAAAGGCATTTAAACAAGGACACAGAGAAATTCTTTGGAAGTACTGGCTCGTGCAAAACAGCAAATAGAGGCTCCAGAACATACCAGTGTCTAAAAACAAATGAACCAAATAAAGAAATACAGAATATTGAAAGCAGATATAAAATCTTTATTTCTTGCAATCAACTGTTGACCAACCTGAGGGCAATACATCTTGTTTTGCACACACCAAACACAAACAGAGAAATAATATAACAGTTAGTTCATGTTGGGTTGCATTTAATGATTATGTGCTTCCCATTTATTTTTCTAACAGTATTATAGCATGACATTTCCTGGCTGCATATTTTTAGACCCTTGTTGATGCTTTAATTTTATTCTTGGGTTCATAGTCTCTGACATTCTCAGTATGCATCGCATTAAATTATTCGGGTAAAGCGCTCCTCAACAAAATGATTAGAAAATGGAAAATGGGATACACAACCACTTTATTTTTTTGGCCAAGATCCAACAGTCTCTTTGACATCACGACTTTAAAATAATTCTGCTCTTGAAAGTGCATGCCATAGAGAATTGTCATTTAGAAAATAAATTATTTTACCGCAAGGTTTATGAATTAACCTGTTAAGCCCGAGAGACCCCGGTACCGGGGCACTGCCGCAACATCTTGCAGGAAACAGTGTCTGAGGGCATCTTACATTTAATAAACTATGAATGTTGTATATCCATGTAACGGGAAGAAACTCATCTAACTGATGATTTAAAAAATGTTTCAAAAGAAAACCCACAATGCTAACACTGAGCCTCTGAATTAGCAACGAGCGAACAATGCTAACACCTTACTGCACCGAAAATCACTCACAAAACCTTATTATTTATCTCTTCTCTACATCCATGACATCGTTTCACATCGTGAAGTGACACAGAATCGATGGGTACCCACATTATCACTGAATTATACGAAATGGCGACGTTATAAGCAAAAACGGACATCAAAACAGGTGACGCTAGGTAGCTAAAAATGCTAACATTTTTACCTTGGCTCTGTAGTCTCTCCAAAGTGGTCTTCAATGGCATTAAAACGATAAAAACGCTGCTGAAGTTAATCCATAGGTTAATCTAATGTGTCTGTGTCCCTTTGACATGATTTCTGATAATCCATAAGCATTAAAACTGCTTTTCCGTTTCCAGATGTCAAAGCTAGAGATAGGTTCACTCTGATGGAAAATTACATGCGCGAAGCCCCCACCTTTTCTTTTCACAATGAGTGTGTGTGGGGGACTCCCCCTTCGATTCTATTGGCTCTAACGGTCAGAAAGAGGTGTCAACCATCAAAATCGAGCAAGGGGGGGCCAGAGATATGGAAAATCCACCCAAATGACCCCAGAAGTGGTTTCTTTTTGCTAAATCTCTCAAATGTTACTTGTTTTGCATCAATCTTGATACAGGGTACTTATTATATGTTGTACTTTGGATTCCTAAAGCTTTTAGTCTACCTTACCATCATCCAAGGGTAGTTTTCACTATAAGTAAAAAAGAATATTTGGACGGACACTATAATTTACAGTTCTTTACTATGTCAAATCTGAATTTTCTTTCAAATAAAAAACATCTATATTGATTCTGACTTTTCTACATCCAACTCACAGGTTATCATTACTTTGAGAAAAAATATTATTTTAACCCTAATTTAACCCTTTTAGAAGGGAAGATATGGTCATTTGTTCTGGGAATGTCATTTTCGAGGCTGAGACCTGAAAAACAGGCTCAGGGCTTAACAGGTTAAAGAACATGTTTCCCTATATATATATATATATAAATCATTTGCACACACACTGTAATCAACTATCAAAGAGTTAGTCAATAAAACAGAACCAGAGTGACACAACGATGCAGAATTAGCCGGCAGGAAAGACACCTTAATAGTCTGAGCAGAAGATCACATTAATTCCAAGTTCTAACCATTCTCAGATGAATTAGCGTCATGTCATTAAGCTGAGTGTTAGAAAGTTTTGTCCCTGTTTATCCAGACTGAACAAATCCTGATCTGTAATCCGCTTCTACCTCTGCTTGACCTTCCCAAGGAGCCTTTAGTTCCCCCAGAACAGGGCCAGACAGTGAGTCAGGAATAAGCACGGATTGGGATAATTACCATGTATCAAATGAAAATACGGACACAAAGAATTGTGGCTTTGAGTGATGAACCTAAAGACCTTGATTGGCTGAATTTATTTGACTGAACTTTACATTAAGTTTTAGGATATTATTCATCTTTCGGTTCACAACTTTACTGTTTTACTGCAATTTAAAGTAGTTTTTGGGTGAAAAACCTCCAAAGCTTCTCTGTACACAGACAGCAGACACAGTTAGAGAGCCCTAAAGCGCTGGATATTTCCCTCAGGGGTTGGTAGAGACAAAAACCAAAACAACAACAGTGAGAATATAGGACTTATATTCAATAGGTGAAAATAAACGAAACTCCAAACGAATGAGCAGCATGTCTGCTGGATGTGTAAATAGCCAACTGATGACTCACACGTTTGATATTCTATATATGAACCTTTGAGTTGATTATTCGTCAATGTTTCAGGTTGTTGCTCTGCCCGGAAGAGGGATTAAACTAATGCCTATTCAATTATGGAAAAGGTCGAATCTGACTGGAGCTTGAGACAGGACCTTTTCCAGATCCAACCAAAAGTAAAAAATAAATCTTATATCCATGTCCTTACATGTGCTTTTCAGAGTTTTCAGTGAAATAAAGAGCTTTTTGAACCTTACAGCATGTAAACATGTCCCAGTAGAGGCACAAAATACTAATATGAACCTGAAAATGAGCAGAATAGGGCTTTTTAAAACCAAAATTCTAGCCATATCTGACACATTGTGTCTTTAACCTCAACCAAGACTTTCATGTTCATTTCACACCTTGTTTGGTCTGGACTTCCAGACTTTTCAATTTGATCTGAACCAAAATGAATCTCAGCTTGGATCAGAGAGCCAGAAGTTGGTCCAAGATAAAGACGTGGTCTTGGTCAGTTAGTTGAACGATGGTCCGGTTGGTTTCTTGTATCTTTGAAACGTCCTGAATTCCTAGCAGGCTTTCGTCATGGTATAAAAGTTGCAGAACTGCTTAGGGTAGATAGCTCAGTATGTGGTTACGGTAAGAAAAGCAGATTGCATAAGAGAAATAAAAACCAGGTGCATCATTCAAACAAAAAACACAAACCTTAGTTCGGACTTTCAGGTTTGGAAAGGTCTTAAATTCACAAAACCAGACAATTCACAGGAAGCAGAACATGAACCTATTTTAAAGTCGTGAGATTTGCACACCAAGTAAAGCATCTAAGCGGCAAATAAATTCCCTTCAAAATGCACATGCTCAGGTGTTCATGAGCTTACTGTATCCTCACACCCTTTAATCTCAGCAGGAGTGTGTGTGCGTGTGTGTGTGTATGTGTGTGTGTTTGTCAGAGCCTAATAATGTCTCCGCTGACGCTTTGCTTTTCTCCCTCTTCATTTGTGCAACAAACAACAAGCTAAATGCCAGACCCATTCATCTCCTAATAAGCCGACACTAACACAGGGATTTTCACGAGGGGGGGGGGGAATAATTGCCTGTTCAAGTGCTTTTTCATAAGTTCCCAGCTAATTTGGCAACTCATGAAGTGTGTCATAGAGGAAGAGAGAGGATCACAGCTTTCGCCTCCAGTCTACACTTCACCCAGAACAGCCTTCTCCTCCTTCTACTTCCTTTCTGCTTTGCTTTGTCTTTTACGCCCTGAATCGCGTGTTTCAAAACTCACCTTCAATCAGATGTTTTTACCTCTGAGGCCTCTCTCCCCCTCCTCTCCCACCCACACCCACACCCCTATTTCCTCCACTGACATCCCTTTCAACAGCAACACAAGTCTTCCTTCTTTGACTTTCGACTGTGTCGGCACAGTGTTAGAGCCTCTTTTTTTTAATGCTTAGTCGACAGCGTAACAAGCCCCGCATCGCGAGGAGCTGGCGCCAATGAGCGGCGTTTAAACTGTTGCGGATAAAGTATTTTACAGCAGTGGAAGAAAAAAAAGAAAGCTGCAGAGCACATCATCTTCACTTCATCCCTCTAAATCCCCCTGGCGCGGCGGCAGCAGGCAGCCATGCGGGGGAAATTTGAGAGGTCAGGACATGAAAATGGAAAGAAAAAGAGAAGTGTTAAAGGGATGAGGCACAGAGGAGAGGAAACCAAGAGAGAGGAGGGGATATGAAAGAGCCGACAGCAGTGGTAGAGTTTGGATGATAGCGTCAGGGGGAAACTGAGGCAGAGGGTAACAAACGGCTTTATTTGTGCTTTGTCGACTGTGATAGACATCCAGAAAGCAGCTATCTGAAATCACCGTGAAGGCAGGCGCTGCATAAACACGACAGCAGGGGGCCGAATGCATTACTGGTGGGGGGAAGCTTCATTTACATGATGAATAGAAATGCTTGGAGGAGCCTTTGACAGCTGGTACATGTGAACCCCACATCAGCAACCTCTGCACTGATGGCTTCATCACGTAACATATGCTTTAGATGTAATGATGCCATAGGCTCAATGTGTTTCTGGTGGGAGACATGCGGAGGAGCATTGTGTAGCTGACGCTCAGAGAGAAATGTGATTCGGTGGGATCAAGAGGGGTATTCATCAAGAGGGGAAGCAGCACATTCCCACAGAACGGGGCTGCTTACAGAAGCTTTATGTTGGTATCGTTATTTTTGAGACATGCTGATGCAATGAAGCTGTTCCGCCAAGGGTTAACCCTATTATAGAAGGAGCAGACTGGAACCAAATAGAAAACCGCACAGAGCCATGTTTACACACCCAGATATTCTAGAGATATGGGCTGTCCATCACAACATGTTTTGCTTTATTTTTTGGATTTGTCCCTTTGTCATATTTTTTCATGTCAATGTTATGCTGATGACCACAACTATAGATAAGAAGAGATAAGAGTTTTCTCTTACCCGTGGAACTGTTGGATCTAAGCAATAAACATCCTTTGAATCTTTAAAAAAAAATATTTTTTGATTTGGCTTTTCATTTATTTAAATAACTTTAATGTATGTGTTATGTTGTTGTATTGTCATAAAGCTGTTTTGTTTGATTTATTCAACATTTTGCTATGCTTTATTACTTAATGTATTGTATTTATTTGTATATTCATCCGATCTTGTATTGTTGGGCATATTGGGCGGCACCTTTGCTAACATTGAAACAATTCTACTCACAGTATCATCACTATTATAAAGTAAATTATTAATACTGATTGGCTGGAAGTGGAACAACTTTAAGTAGCCTGACAGTATAACAGACAGATAGCTGCATGCTTGTGTTCTGAACAGAAAAACTGGTTAGATATTATATGATGAGATATAACTACACAATATGATACAACGATTCAATGGTACAAAACAACACTACGATATGATACGATTCAATAGGACACAATAAGATACATTGGTACGATAAAATACGATTCAACGATACAATACTATACAATACTACGATTTCATACAACGATACAATTGGATACGATACCATGGTAGGATACAACCTGCTATAACATGATTCAACTATATAAGATACGATACAATCCAACAATATGATGCGATACTACGATACGATACAACGATAGGATACAACGATACGATACAACAATACCCTTCTGGAACGTTTCTTGCATCACAGCAGCTCCATAGAGTGGTCACGCCCATCTACTTCCGGGGTATGGGACCTTATTTCGGAAAAATAATGTATTGAAGTCAATGGAGAGAGAAAACGTATCTTTCGATCCCGTTTGAATTGTGCCATGAATTACACATATGATGTTTGTCAATCTTAAAAAATCATTTCCATGTCAAAAAAGTCACAGTTTGTCGTAAAACTGTTGAAATATAAGACTATGAAAAATACGCAACTGGAAAGACTACAAATCCCAGAATTGCGTAAGTGATGTCACAATTGTTTTCCTCCACTAAGAGATAGCTAAGATCAGCGCCATATAGATAGAATCTATCTATATGGCGCTGGCTAAGATAAGATAACTTTAACAAGATGCCTGTGTGCTTAGTACCAGATTGTTCACACCAGCAATGGGTCTTGCTCGTTCTTTCGCTTCCCGTCTGATGAAAGGACCAGGAGTGTCTGGATCAAGCTAACTAGTAGCTAGCACGTTAGTTAGCATTACAGCCTTGTCATTTTTATTAGCCTTAACATGAAGTAACCCAAAATGTTAAACAGTAAGAGTAGTAGTCATATTTCGTGAACCCTTTGAAGAGTACTGTCACCGGTGTGATCATTCTATAATACACAATTTAAGCCCGGGGGAGAAATGCTAACGCTAACGCTAGCATCGGCGATCTTCTCTACTTCATGCTATCTGCACAAATGGTTGACATTAAACATTAAAACGACCAGGCAGTTCAGAGAGAATCAAAGGAAGGCAGGCAGGCAGCTTTGCATGACATTCTTCAGGACGTGTTTCATTGTGGTGATAGTGAGGGTAGTCAATCGTTGTGTTGACAAGACAGTAGTGACGGCCATCTTGGTGACATGTGTTGTTCTGTGAGACCAGAGATGTAGTTCATTGAGCGTTTCACACAAACAAATGTGTTACTTCACAGTTTTACGACACTTTTTTTTTTTTTTTTGACTTGCAAAATTATCTTTTAAATTGACAAACATCATATGTGTAATTCGTGGCACAATTCAAACGGGATCGAAAGATAATCTTTCTCTCTCCATTGACTTCAATACATCATTTTTCCGAAATAAGGTCCCATGGAGGTCCACCGAAAGGGAAGGGACTTCGCCACTCTATTTGCAACTTCAACAAGATAAAAAAAAAGACAAGATACAAGGACACAAACATTAGACTTTCAACCACAGGTTGGAGTTGCAGCAGTGGCTGTGACGCTCATCTCATGTGTCACATCCATTGGAGGAAATTCAAGTCCTATAATAGCATACATATAAAAACCTGATTGAGTTATGAGTGTGAGTTGTGACAACACAATGACAATCAACTGCTCAAAGTTTGATAGGCTCTTAATTGCCTCAATGAGCTGTGTGTCACATCTGAGGGTATTATTATCTCTATCATAATTAAACATGCATAAAACTGATTGGACATTATTTAAAAAAACATAACAGGCTGTACCTCCGTGGAATCACTGTCAACAGAATGTGCTCTGTTTGTTCCAGTCGTAACAGCCAACTCAACAGGTTGAGACCAATTTATAAAAAGATAATGAGAAAAAGTCAAAAGTGACAGAGTGGGAGGGAACAAGGGGCATGGGTGTGAGCGAAGTGTGTGTTTGAGAGTGTAACCATACATCATTTCATCCCAGTCAGTTTGATGCAACACAAACTGTTTAGCTTGATCTTAGAATAACACACGTAGTCTCTGCGGCAGCCAATCATAATCACATGTCACTATGTATCACCACCACTATGTATCACCACCACTTATCAGAGATAGACTTGGACGTCAGCTCAACTTTCATTTATTGGCTTGTTTTGACAGATTTTTACCAGTGTTAGAATAACTTAGATGTTTACACTTTACATTGTTCTCAGCACTGTTATGAATTATTTCAAGCTTTAACGAGATGACGCACAAGTAGCTTATAACTAATGCAAGTGTCCAAATGATACAAAATTATTAACTTTTCAAGCTTTATTTAAATACCAACATTACATTTGGTAACCTGATCCTACAAAAGACCAATATTTCCATTGTTACAGAGTCGTATGTAGCCAGTTTCTTGCAGGTTGTCATCATTTATTGAAAATGTTTAAGGTTATTAATGTTTTTATCGACATTTCTGCATGGAAAGTGAACCTAAAGCCTTCCCAAAGTCAAATTTCCACAGGCTAGACCAAGTTAATTTTGGAAGAGGGGATTAAAAAGCAGCGCAGCCACTAAATAAATGTATCCAGAGACGTTTAGGAAATCAAATTGAAACCTATCCGCTGTAATGTATGTAACCCTGAGTCCCTGTCACGTAAAATGGCTTTTTTGGTCAGCCTGTTTATTTTTGCAATCTTTTTTTAACCAAGACAGCTTTCAATGGAACATACTGTATGATGGCTGTTATCTAAAAGCGGATGTTTTCCTTATATGTTATAGTTAAAGTGTTTAGTGGTGGGTGGAAATCTAAAAATGATGTTTGCTTCCACTTCCCTTCATCAAAGAAGTTATGTTACTATTTACACTTCCCTGTGATAGTGGAGTTGATGTTATAGATCACTAACCAATAGGGGTGGGCGGATCGATCCCAAAATATCGATACTTCCGATATTACGTTACGTTTCAAAATATCGATACTTTTATACTTTTTTCCCCCCTCTCCTCTACTCGTTAATTTCATCAAAAACTATGTGCAGACAAACACAAGTATATGCGCTCTTTTCTTCTCTCTCCACTGCTGTCCTCCTCTCCTCGAGGCTCGCGCACGCGCAGCGTGCTCCCTGCCTGAATGTCAAGCTGACTGACAGCAGCCAGCAGGGCAGGACAGCAGCAGGACAGCGAGTGCGACAAACACACGTGCAAGATGGCTGAGAGAAAGAGGAGCGTTGTGTGGAGCTATTTCACAACTGTTAATGAAAACTTAGCGAACTGTGATGTGTGCAAGAAGGCAGTTCGCTACTGTGGCCACTTTGTATTGTTATTTTTCATGTTTGCACTTTAAATTTGCAAAAGTAAAATGTTTATTTGTCTATAAAAACTGTCCTGTCTTTATTCATGAAAATGAATTCAGATTTAGTCTGTTTATGATGCATTCAGCTCAAAAATCATGTCATGCAGCTCTCCCCTACATGAAAGTACATAAGAAGCTTTTCATTTTAAAAAGTATTGGTATCGGTATCGGTATCGGCGATACTGGCCCTGAAATACTTGGTATCGGATCGAATCCAGATTTTGTGGTATCGCCCACCCCTACTAACCAACCTTCAGTATTGAATTTAAATTATTAATTGGCTATCTATTTTCCTTTTTTCAAAATTGCTTCTGCGTTTAATTTCTACTATCCTTTGTGTAAAAGAGCCACACACTTTAGGTTTCACATTACCCACATCAATTGACATACCTTTCCATCTGGCTCATGGTATGTTAAGTACAAACTGTTATGATCCTGTTTGTACTTCCTGTTTTGTGTGTTCTGGCCCTATTCTTTCCACCTGTGCCCCATTAGCCCTGCAACCACCTGACCACATTTCAGATCACACATTTCATTTTTTAAGTGCCAAAATATGTTTCAACTGTTATTACAATAAGAGTTTATATTTCCCCGCGCTGTAGCCTGTATCATTAGGTATTCAACAAAAGCATTTCTACAGTCATTAATAACATCAATGCTCCATCACCCCAAACCTTTTCTGCCTCAAACGATCATCGAAACTACTTTGTGATATTGAGCAAAATGCATTGACTTTCACTTTGTCCATTTCTTTTTAAATTGGACTCTTTTTTAGTAAAACACATGCCAAAGAGAGGACACTGTGGTGTGACAGAGGTGGTGTGAGGACTTGTTAATACTGCTTCTATAGACACACAAACACATGAGCAAACACACACACACACACAGAGCAGATGACAGAGCTATCTATTTGGACCAGAACAAGGTCATGTACTGACCGCTGGCCTTATTCCACTGTTCCTCCGTTTCTTAAAGACATACACCAAGCTTTTGGCAAAGACACCGTTTGATCTACTGCTGTGTGACAAGACGTCAGTTGGGCATAATATCACAACCATGATAGGTCATTCATGTTTGTATTTTTCTGCAGCCTATAGCCCTCCATTTGGAACCACAAAGTGTTTTATCTAACTGTTTCAATCTACAGTATATCGGCTGCATTGAATGTTGGCTAGTAAGCATTTTCTCTTTTCATCTGATTTGATGCAGCACTGAGCTCCAGCTCAGATGTGATTATGTAAAGGGATGCACACATCAGTTTCCGTTGCATGAAGAGTGAACTTTTATTTTTCCTTAATGTTACAGAGTACGTGTGTGTGCATTTCTTATGGGAATATTATCTGGTACAAATGTAGAATATAAAATGCAGGGATCCTACTTGTTTCCACACAATGATTGACAGCTCAGAACTGATTCAGTTGACATGAGTTTTGGAAAGGTCTTTCAGACATGAGTTAAGCAAAACTCCTACCAATCAATAAGGTCCACAGTTTTAACACAACCCTGCAGCGGTTGACCAAAGGTTAGAATAACACATAAAGCAACGATTTCCTGATTTCTTGCAGCATATGTCACCTTTGACCACACACAGCTAACGCAACTGGTCTTCATAGGAGAGACAAAAGAAGATTTGGGCAGGCTGGGGGAACTAAAATAGAAAATAATAAATGAAGAAGTTAGAGGTTTGACTTTCCAATCAAATGTTAGAGTTCATTAAGAGGAAAGGACTGAAGTGGAAAACATATCCTTAAAAATGTAAATCAAATGAAGACATTTTAACTCATCAGGCCCTAAACTTGCCTAGATTTGTCCATTGCCCAAACTAAGGACCATGAAAAGTCACAGCTCATGCAGGTGATGGTGAATGTTGTTGTGCTTTTTGCAGCGTTCTAGGGCTGGTCAGATAATTTCAATATGCATTTATATGTTAAGACATTAAACTCTTGTAATATGCGACCTCTAGGAAAACAAAGACTATCTTGAATGGAGACTTAATTCTGCTTAAAGGTCCCATGTCATGCTTTTCCGGTTATTACCCGTCCCCTTGTGTGTTATGAAGGTTTTTATGCATGTAAACGGTCTGCAGAGTAAAAAACCCTCAAAGTACATCCTGTAGCGAGTACAACTCTAACACAGAAAAGACCTCCCCAAAACGCCTCGTTGGAGATTTCTCATTTTCTTCCTGGGTACTCTGACGTGGGGGCCACACCCTCTGCCAGCCTTTCACAAAACAAAGCTTCCCAAACCTTTCAGCGATTCATGCCGGATATGTAGAGCGGGCACTGAAGAACGATGCTGTTCCTACTTTGTTTGGACCAGCGGGAGATTCGAGTACACAACCTGTAAGTATTCATTGTTGTTTGTGTATTTATAAAGTTTAAAACAAACAAGGTATCTACCACGACTGTTTAAATCGGTAAATGCTTTTCGGGCTACTACGTTGGGATCGCGGAGAAATGCTCTCCGCAGACCCATGCTCACAGCGTTATAAACCTTTTTCTTACTCAATATCAAGCCACACTTATTGTTTTTACTTCGGCTGTGAGTGCTTGTGTGTGCTCAGGATGAGTTTCGCTTGTTCTCCTGTATCGCCGACACAGAAGCCTGTCTGCTCCTCGCAGCAGCTGCGAGCAGCAACGAGCCTCAACGTCACGACCAATCAGAGCACACTGGGCTCACAGGGAGGGGGGGGGCAGGAGCTCCAACAAGCCGTTTAGGACAGAGAGTGAATACCTGTGAATACACATACTTTACAGCAACCTGCAAAGTTTGAACCGAGAGCTACTTTTAAAGTTGCCAGTCTGCCGAGATCTACCAGTCCAAACAGAGAGGCGTAGCCATTACTGAAAGCCTACTACCAGGTAAATACACACTTCTACTTGTATAAAACTGACCTTTGTACGATTAATACTTCATAAAATACTGCAGATCCTTTATCTACCTCTTTCTAATCTACAAACATACAAGTATTTAACTGAAGTTACACAACAGTGTTGTTGATACAGAGTTGGAGTTTATTCACACGTCACATACTACAGTGGGTCATGTTTTCAAGAAACATTGAACAGTGCTGCCACATATGACACAGGAAAAAAAGAAAAGACTCTGAACCCTTTCTTTGCCATTATATAAAAATAGTGTTGCTACAAAAGTATAAATTAGGCTTACTAATAAGACAACTCAGATCTGAAGCTACACAGGAATCTGCTGCCAAAGTGCAATAAAAAAGACAAAATTAATAGAATCAAACCCTTTTTTTGTTGCATTTTAGTAGAGTATAAAAAGAAATGCCTTTAAAATAGGATGCAAGCAACACTAGTTTCTTAACCTGAATTGGTAATAGACTATAATCAATTTAAGTTTGCATTCTTATACCATTTTGTATAATAATTATAATGAATAAGTTCAAACAAAGTCAAACTTACAGCTGATTAATAACGGTATCTAACTTGAGTTTTTATTATATCAAAAACCTGTTGAAATGCTACTGTTATTTTTACTGTCCCCAAAAAGCGTGTCGGCAGCCTCCAGGAATGCTTCTTTCACAACTTCACCGTCTTTGAAAGACTTCATGTGTTTCGCAAAACGTGACTGACACGGTAAGATGCTACCGCGGTGAAGTTAGTTTTAGGTTGGATATTCGACAGACATTCGCGGACCCGCCAGCAGCGTCAGTTTCCCGGACCCGCCAGCAGCGTCAGTTTAACGGGGAGATCTTCTCCGCGAAACAAGGCTCTCATTTAGGGACCATCAACAAATGACTTTTACAATTACACAAGAAAAATGTTCTTTTTAATAAATCGACAGCCTCTCGATCGTGTGAATGTGAAGCAAATTCAATCTAGAGCATACATTTATTGAACACACGTCTTTTTATTGCATTTTAATACTTTAAATACGTTTTATTAATATTTTGATGGAAACATTTGCATATTTCTTCAATAATGTCCAAGTCATGTGACCTAATCACTCAAAATCAATGCTGGGTCAAATAACTACACTGGCTGCATAGGACACACCTCTTTTTATTGCATTTTAATACTCAAAATATTTTTATATTAATATTTGTATGGGAAAATTAACATATTGCTTCAATACCTTCCAGGTCATGTGACCTAATCACTCAAAATCAGTGCTGGGTCAAATAACTACACTTGCTGCCAGGAGAACAACCTCCATCTCAACGTCAGCAAAACCAAAGAGCTGATTGTGGACTACAGGAAGCAGCAGAGAGAGGGTCACGACCCCCATCGCCATCAATGGGACTACGGTGGAGAGAGTCAGATGGACTTTGAATTGGAATAGATACAAAAATAATCATCCTCCCACTCGGAGTGAAAATTATATATTTTGGGCTTTTTTGCTTCTGCCATAATTGCGGTCTTGTGTGTGTGCGGACTGTCACTCCTGTTGACACGGACAACGTCAGCTATCTATTGCCCACTGCCCACCAGCCACGCCCCGACATATGGGGTCACGCCGGCCAATCACAAAGCTTTGATGCGTTCAAGTGCATTATTCTGGCACAGGAAGATTATGTTATAGGACATTAACGATAAAACAGAATATTGTTGTTCTATTTTTAGACACATCTCGCGATCGACTGGGAATCTCGGTCGATCGCGATCGACTGGTTGGGCACCCCTGCTTTACAGAGATGCTGTATGAGAAACCAATGTGAGTTTGGAAAATTGCACAGTATAAATCTATTTTAGTATACCTCAACAATGGAATTATGATCAGTAGAAATGGCCATGACATGGGACCTTTAAGAAGGTTAAAACCTTTCAAAAAATCTGGGTTGGACTACAAGGAACATCCACCAAATGAAGTCCAATGTGTGAACCTTTAAATAAACCGTTATCATTAAAAGTAGTAGTAGTGATAGATTGATTCTTTACTGGCTCTAAAGATAGTCAAGTATGCAAGGCCATCAATAGTTACCTATGGATGGAAGTCTCCATCTGTCACATGACCTTCACATTGAACACCAGGGGTCTCTTGAGAGTATCCTCCATCATTAGTTTTGACCTCGGAAGCACTACGTTTGACGTGAAGCCTGCCGGTTTGACCGCGCTAATAAGCATATTGGGATGTGACCATAATGCTAATAATGACCAGATGTAAAGACCTTCTGAGCAAGACACAGTGACCAGCTGGTGACAATCATTCTGTCTTTTCAACTACCAAGCTGCCATGGATTGTTGCTGCACACATTTTGGAAGAGTTAATACTGCATTTTGCCCGAAAACTGTATTACCATTGGTTAACACTACTGTCATTTGGGCAGTTAATGCTTTTAATTTGTCATCGGTCAACTCTCCTTGTTCTCATTTTAGTCTCTAAGTCAATGAACTGTTGATATGTAGGTCTTTTTATTCATTATATTATATTAAACCTTCCAGTTCATTCAGTCTAGGTTGAATATGAACTTATTTCTTTCTCTAAAGCCCTACCATTGTCGCCATTTATATATGTTCTGGTTGTCTGCCCACTCGTTCTACTCTTGTGAATATCCCAGGAATGCCCTGGGGGGATTTCTTAAAATGTGGTAAGAACGTCCACTTGGAATCAATAATGACCTGAGGGGAATTTAAGGCACAAAGGTCAAAGTTTAAGATCACATGAACAATACGCTAACTATGAGAATTTTACACAAATGTCTTTTAGATAGATGATGACATTATGGGCGGACATGAATGTAAACTGCAACTTGACTAGTTGGTGGAGGCATACAACAGTAAGGTAAGTCTTTTAAACTTAACTGAGTAAATTAATCCTCATCATCCTGTTTTAGTTTGTTTGTGTTTTTTTTTAATAGTCTATCATATCTTGTCTGTTATTTTTTCATCAAAATTAAAGAGAGAGTTAGGTAAAGTATTAATTAGGCTAAACTCAAACTTAATCAGCTTTTGTCGAGACTATTGCATGTTTATTCGTCATGATGCCAATGTCAACCATCATTGTTAAAAGTATTGCACATTAGGCTAATTAATTGTAAAGTCATTTTAATTAGAAATGTAGCAATTTACAATGTTTTCACTCAATTGTTATTCAAATTGTACTAACTGCTTATTCAGCTTGTGAAATGGTTCACAACCATGTGAGTGGAACAGGAAACAGGAAGTTCAGTTCTTACAGGTATTTTAAACAGCTATACAATGATTTACTTTGCTCTCGGCCCTTGCACACTTTTCTGACAATTTTCTCTTGCCAGGAATATCTTTTCCTCAATTGGCGACATTCAGGGAGAATCTGCTTCCATTCAGGTATTTGTACTGACTTTGTATGCATTTGTGCCGCCATTTCAATTCGATTAACTTTCAGTACTGGGAGCAACCTCCGGGTCTGAAAGCCGGCATTCCTTTAAATGGACTTTCAAAGGGCGACTCAACTGGTTGCAAAAATAAATATGATTGTATAGAAGAAAAATTAAATAGGTTTATATGACAATTATCCTTCCTCTGAAAGTTAAATGTACCAATGAATTAGCCTAAAATGTTTTTCTATGAGTTTGTTTGAACATCGCCCCATCCTGTCCAAAAATGGTTCCAAATAAACAGAGATGGTGACCGCCAAATTGTCAAACTTGAGGCTTTAATACGTCCAAAACGTTGACTTCTTGTATGTACTCTACGGTTCAGTCTGAACGCAGACTGATACATCACTTTCAATCTAGCTGTCAAGAAGCCCACGTGAGATGGAGCACGAGACAAGACGGGTGGACAGAGAGACGTCATCCATAACCTCCAGGCTGTCATAGCCATAGATCTTTATAACAGCTGTAACGAGTTCCAGTCTGTAGCCTAGTTGAGACTCCACACCTGCAGACAGGTTTAGCAGCACAATGCTCTCAGACGGAGCTCTCCGTGTGCTGTGCCGAGTACTCTGAGAATTACCGCAACACCGTCTAATGGAGCTTTACACTCTCTTTTACACTTTCCTATGTTCAAAGGTTCAAAGTTTTAATGTCATGTACACAGCTGCAGTGTAGTGCAATGAGAAACTTGCAATATAAATACGTATCTGCCACTACATTTTGTTGCACTACTAAATACTGGTAATATTTACATTAATTATGTGACCGTCTATGTTTCATGTTTCCTGTAGATATTTAATTGCTCTTTTTACTGCACTTTTAGTGTACAGTTTTACTATTATGTTGTTGTGTTTATTGTATTTTTGTAACTCTGGCACAACAATTTCCTTCGGGATAAATAAAGCCTTATCTTATCTTATAAATATATATCTCTGTTCTTCCATCCCTCCACCTCCTCTTCCTCTTCAGGTGAGCCATTCTGTTAGCGGTTCTTTTTTTTCTTTCTGCTGAGGTTTAATTTTTCTTGGACTCTTTCCTACCTGAGTTTCCCGCTCTCATTCTCCCAGTCTTTTACCGCTACCTCTGTCACTTTTTCTCTCTGGCCTGGTTCTGTTGGATCCTGCTGGAAAGCCAGATGTTCACGCTACATTTGGAAAAAGAGAAAACAACAACACAAAGCTTATCCAAAAGGTTTTTCAGGTGCACACATGCACAAACAAATCTAAATGCACACATTGACATAGCACACATGCTTATGGGATTACACTTTGTCTCTTTGGCTTTATTTTAAATGTCCACAGTGAGACTGCAGGTAAAATAAATGGGTTTTGTTTAAAGTAAAATATATATATTTGCTATGTCATTTAAACCAGACTGTTTACCGGCCCACAGGAACAAGCTGGACTGAGAGGAAGTACACAACCATTGCAGCGATTTGTTTTGTAATATTTTTTTTCACACATGTAAGCAGGTGAGTCAAATGGAGAGCCATTTAAGTTTACTATCTTACACACACCTGGCATTAGATGCGTTTTGAGCGATCGGATCACAAGAGGGCAGCTTTAAACAACCACAAAGACCAATCCCCCAAAATTGCCGGTGTGATTTGGGAGGCATTTGCCCACATATCTTTTTTAGAGTAGATTTTTACGTGTCCTCATGTGTCACGGACCAGGACGGAAACTATGTCTTCAGAAGTGGAGCCTTTTTCTCCATTTTCCCATCACCAAGACACTGGGTGTTTCTCAATCTCGAGTAAAGCTGCTCCAGAGCCACTATTTCAAGCATACTACGTCATCGAGTGCCGCCGAAGTACTGTTCCAATGTCCAGCATACTTGGATTTCTACCAAGCCCGGCGTACTTCGTTTGGAGACATTTCGCGGCTGCACATGTGTAGACTCCGCGGTCTTAAAATCCACACAATGCTTTGCGCACGGACCAATTTCCCCAAATCTGTGGCGGAAGATGTAAGCAAGCGTACTCGAGATTGAGAAACACCCTCTGTTGTCTGAACCAAGATGGCCAGCTCTTTATTGCTTCCATAATAATGGTCGTGCTTTACAGCCTCAATTTCTTTATTTTAACTTTCAAAATAAAAGCCCTACATTTATACCCTGCACTTCACAATAAAAAACCTAGATGTAAACACTGCATCACTGCTCAGCAAAGGGACCTGAAGTTAAGACAATTAAAACGTACAAATGAGCTTTTACTGTTTTTTTTCCACGACAAAAACGTGGAAAAGTCCAGAAATATATTCTGAAAGAGATAATATGGGAGGGGACAATGTGTTTTTTTTTGTCACAGCTGACAGCTTGACCGGACCCTTTTAATAAATTGTATTAGTTTGTTAAATGAGATCAGATCTCAAGTGGATACTTTAGTCACTTTCTGATGCCAGGTGGAAACAGGGTCTTGTTGACTGATAATGAACTACTAGTCTTTAACTCTAAGCGTATTGACCCAATCAGGTTCAGATTGTTAGCCACTATACAGAATCCAAAATAGCATTGAGCCATCTCACTCTGACCAGAGATTGTATTCTGTGAATCTCCTCTGGCTAGAGGACTATCTGTCCATGACTTCTTTCTTAATCTTTTGGTGGCAACCTTATTCTGTGGAGTCTGATGTTGAAGCAGATATGCTTCGGAACTGTCAAAGTTGGATAAGTATGCTAAAGAAAGGAGAGTTGGGCAGAACTGAACACTTCTCTGGGTCTTTTGTATTGACCTTTCTGTTTTCCTTGGCCAAACTTTCTGTAAAGCTTTGGTATTGTAAGACACAACGCAAGTTCCCAACCCCTTTTCAGTCTATCGCTCAAAGCAATCATTTAACAAAATAAATCCAAAAAATCTATTTAACTGACTCTAATGACAGAGGAATGATTTTGGTATGTGCAAAACTATTTAACTTCCATTAGATGTGCACTATCTGGATCATATGTATTAATATTTACATATAAATCAATTACATTCAATCAGAAGAAGCCTTTTTAATGTTGTCTTTCAACGATGGGAACTATTTAAAACGATAAGGATTGTCTCATTGAATAATTGAAACTAGTTAAAACCGTTCTTTAATAATGTGGGCATACATGAGAGCAACTCATCCGGGTACGTTCCCTATATGTAATGCCCCGCCCATTTTGGGTGAAAACATGCGCTGTCATCTGACTTGCAGTAAATACACATACTAAGATTTTTGATTATCACATCAAATGTTTTCATCTACAAGGAGCCCAAAAACGATGTTTAGTCATGCAAACAGTTACATGATGTAATTTGATCGATGACCAGCAACAGTATGGTTTCAACAGGGGATCAATGTGAGGCGCAGGCAGCAGGCTAACACTTAAACCGGGATATCCTTGGCTTGTCAGTGTTTTTTATTTTATACTTTTAACATTAAAACAGTTTTGACGATTGACATTTACCTGACCATTGGTCCACCCTGTGGATGGCCTGAAGCCACAGTTCTTCTTTTTTTTTTTTTGTAAGGACATTTTTTTCTTTGGATCTCTTTTGTTGTTTGTCAGGCAATACACGACACAGCTGCTTTTAGGCAGGAAAATCACTTGGTGCCGATGTCAGTACCATATATGCACGGCCTACCAGATCAGCACGGGGTCCGTTACGCTTACTAATGACGTCACGCATTGGCTGTACGGCAACCCAAGAGGACATTTTACACGGCCAAATTCCGCAAAGAATATAAAAAAATAACAATCGACAGTGAATGTATGTTAGTGGAACTGTGTCAGGAAGGTGAAGTGTTAATTAAGTAATGTTATTGAAGAACTGAAATGCATAAAATTGAAAGTTAATATGTAGCATATCCCTCCGAAATATGGTCTCTACCTACACTCATTCGTCTTTGCTCAGACGCCCCGGTATACCCTAGTTACATCCAATCAGCGTGTGAATACCGTACAGCCAATCAACAGTATCTGGTGTTTCCATAGCAACAACAACTTCCTGTCAACAGCGTAAACTCCCACAGACAGTACACACGTTCATCCTCTGAACGTGTGTACTGTCTGTTCAAAAAACTGCAGGAACCCAGAACACAGACAAAAAACATAACCCTCTTCACATCTCAACTATTGTAAATGTTACGGGTCCCCGATGTGACCACAGTAGCAGTGATGATAACTGTATTAAGCAGGTGAAACAGGAATTGTCAGAGGTGGGACCAAGTCATTGTTTTGCAAGTCCGAGTCAAGTCTCAAGTCTTTGCGCTCAAGTCCGAGTCAAGTCTCAAGTCTTTGCGCTCAAGTCCAAGTCAAGTCTCAAGTCAGGATGGGCAAGTTCAAGTCAAGTCCAAGTCCTAAACTTTGACAAAACGAGTCTTAAACAAGTCCTTATGTGCTTTTCAACAAATGTAATGACATCGATCAACAGAATAATACTTAATAATCAAACTGCTCTTTATTAGTCACATTAATCATTTAATAATCAATTTTCTCTCTGCTGGTAAAGTAATGTGTTTTCTTCTATTGTAAGAGGGATCAGTAAGGTAAGGCTACCGTGACGGTTTGATTCAGAAGGAGTTTAATGTATAAGATCCCTGATGTTAAGGTAACCAGAATGTTTATTTCCACTGTGTACAACATGTTATAAAGGACCCACAATCTATCTTTATGCAAGGGATAATGTGCAGCGAGGCGTCTCTATGGGGAAAAGAACACCTGAATCTAGATCCCTCTGCAGGTGGTACTTTAAGTATATTTTGATGATAACACTTTTCTACTTTTACTTGAGTAACATTTTGAATGCAGGACTTTTTATTGTAACCGAGTATTCCTACACTCAGGTACTTTTACTCAAGTACAAGATCTGAACTTCTCCCACCTCTGACAATAAATCCTGAGTGGTTACCAAAACAAAACCTGCTCTGAAGGTTATTTTCATTTTACAAATCCTGCACTCAGCTTTGCTTTCTCTAATACCATTGAAATGCAGCCAGAAGCTGCTTCTTTTTTCGGTTTTCGCAAATTTCTTGACTTTTTCCGACGCGCTTGCATTTAAATCCGGCTCCCCGTGGCTCTGTAGCTGGCCTGTACCACTACACCTGCTGTCTTTAGAGCGTCTGCCCCCCACCCTTCTTTCACATAATAGCCGCGTTCACACCGGAGTACTTTCACCGTACTTTTCGCGTTTTAGTTCCGTGAGTACCCCTTATGTCGCGTTCACACCAAAAATCGTACTTAATCTCGGGTACTTTTACCCCCATTTTTAGAGCCAGCTCAGAGAGCGTACTTTTCTGTGGGTGAAAAGTGCTCCAAAAGTTCCCCAGTGCTGATTGGCTGGGCGAATTGCAAACCACGCCCGTACAACTCTGAAAATGTTCTGTGGAGACGCCATTGTTTTTCCTCGCTACAAAAACACAACGCTCCGTGCGTTGTGTTTGTTTTTGAAAGCAGTTATGGCAAGCATCAAGAAATGATGAGGAGGTGTCGGCGCTTCTGGAGATCTACGCCGAGGACGCGACCCAAGGAATGCTACTGAAGCCAGTTCGGTAGCTTTCACTCGACCTGGGAATTGTGCACAGCCGGCTAAATATAAAGAAACTCAGGACTACAAACGGCGGATTCAGTGGCCAACGATGACTACCACGATGAAGGTAAAATCAACTACATGCACTGGGGTTTTAATCTGCACAATAATGGTCTCAGATGTACTTTTATTTGCTCAGTAGATCAAGCTAGCCATGCTAGCCATAATAGGCTAACACCGGCCCCGGCTAGCTACATCCTAGCTAGATATTCTCCGCTGTATGAAAACGTTTTGACTTGTGAATAACTGTGCAGTGTTTCTGTAATTTGCTTCACTAACTCATGGCACTAATCGTCTGTTTCAGGCGAGGATGGACAACTCTCGGGATTGGAAACAAGTGAGCTTTGCATTCTAGATCACAGCGCTTTGTCGTCCTCCTTACCAGCAACCAAACGCAAAGGTACACACACTGTAACTTGGTCTTGAAAGAACGTTACGCATCGAACTGATGTTCACAATCATGTTTATTTCATAATATTCATCATATTTTATGTTTAACTTGCCTCAACAACATTAAACAAAGTTCAAGCATACATGAAGCACTCTTCAAAAAGGAACAATCCTCCGTGTTTGAACCTCTTGAATCGCTGCATAGCCGATTTATTTGGACTGGATTATCCCAGAGAGGCCAAACATTCTTTATAACACAGTTTCAGATTTGTGAAACCTTAATTCTATTTGTGAAAATACAAAAAAGGGAGATTTCAGTGCTTTTTTTACATGTAGACCACATTAGACCAGGTCCTGATCTAAAACCACTATACCTAGACTCATCAAATCTGGACTGGATTATCCCAGAGAGTCAAAAGATTCTTTAGAACACAGTTTCAGATTTGTGAAACCTTAATTCTATTTGTGAAAATACAAAAAACACATTCCTAGTATGTTGTAAAACTACATGGCGACTAAGATCTTGTATATTGCTTATTTTCCCCTCTTAGGAAAGCGGACACGGGATGCGAATTTCTTTGACACCGCCCAGGCGTTGGAGGACCGGCGTGCCGTGGTGAATGAGTCGCTGCGTGGAGATCAGATGGTGCTGTTCACCAAGGCCCAGGAAACGGAGGACAAGATGCTCACCTCGATGGAGCGCCAGGCAGAAGTGTTCAAGCAGCAGATGGAGCGCCAGCAGCACCAGGATGAAGTGTGGGCGCTGCGCCATGAGGAAGCGTCGGCGCAGCGGCAGGATGAGCGACAAACTGCATTTAATAACAGTTTATTTGGTATAGTTTTTGTAAATACTGACACACGACACACAACGTTGCACTAAGGTGGGTTTGCTGCTGAGACTATCCCTACACCTGGGACAGTTTATTTTATATTGTTATTACTGTTGTGACTTTATTTTATATATAATGTTTACTGACATGTACAACTGACACTTTATTTACATTTAAAATTGTTCTATTTAATGTTATGTCTTGAGAGTGCAATAAAGAAAACCGACATGGCGATTAAGCTTATTTCTCCTGACACTTTATCTTTTGTGACCTGTGTAGCATCCTATACATCACATGTAAGTGATTATTCTGATACCATCATGTTTCATCGGTTATAAACTGGCAAAGCTTTATTTGTCATTTATTTATCATCAATGTTGCAACCTTGTGGGGGAATGGCAGCGGCACATACACAAATATGATAATTTATATCATTTTAAATATTATTTGACCTAAACTTTTAATTCCCCCCCATTTCACACAACACAACATGGAGTCCACTATGGGCCAAAACTAACATGTATGTTTGCATAGTGTTTATGGCAGACGGATGCAGTGGGTCTCAGGAAGATATATAATAAAGGTGGGTTTGCTGCTGAGACTCCCTACACCTGGGAGTTTATATTGTTATTACTGTTATTATATAGTACAACTGACACTTTATTTTATATTGACAATGTTTACTGACATGTACAACTGACACTTTAGTTACATTTAAAATATTTCTATTTAATGTTATGTCTTGAGAGTGCAATAAAGAAAACCGACATGGCGATTAAACAGATCCTGTATCAGCCATCCTACGGTGAAACATGGCAATCGTGTGCTTTCCGTCGGCCAATCCTTTTCCTAAAGCTTTTGATGCTGAAGAAACTTTGCGATTATAGCATTCGACGTGTGGCGGCTCCGGATTTTTGTCGGACGTCTAATAGGCTCAGGCTCTGGCCGCATTAACGAAGTTACAAAGCTGTATAACATGAGCACAAACAGCACAACTTCAGTCGACTCCATCTCCATCATGTCTGAGGTCGGAAGGTAAACAACAGACAGTATACGCGGGAAGTTTTTCTTCTTCTTCTCTTGTTTTGTAGCGGATTGCAAACAACTTTAAGGTGCTTACCGCCACCTACTGTACTTGTAATCTTCCCTCAGGGAAAAGTACTCCGGTGTGAACGCGATCTGTACTAAGTGCCCTGGGGTTAAAAGCGCCAGGGCTCTTAGTGCCGGAACTAAGTACAGGAAAGTACTTGGTGTGAACGCGGCTAATGGTATGATCCTAGTGTGTCCTCGCATATGATTGGCCGCATGGTGGCTCAGCAAAATAAAGTCCCGCCCCTGCCTGCATGGATTCACAGCAAGAGTTGCAGCAGCTGAAGATTCTGCTCTCCCCGACGGGAGTCTGCTCTTCTGAACGGCAGCTCGCGATCGGCGTGTTGGAGACCGCTGAATTAAATTATTAAGTCACCTCAAGTCAGGAGGCTCAAGTCCAAGTCAAGTCCCGAGTCATTGGTGTTCAAGTCCAAGTCGAGTCGCAAGTGTTTTGTGATTTTGTCAAGTCGAGTCCAAAGTCATCAAATTGGTGACTCGAGTCCAAGTCATGTGACTCGAGTCCACACCTCTGGGAATTGTTGACAGGAAGTTGTTGTTGCTATGGAAACATGACGGTATCTGATATCTTCTACATATAAAGACGGAGAAAGTAAAGAATAAAGTTTATGTTTAAATGTTAGCACCCCCCGAAGAGGCACAAGCTCTTACGTTGAGTCTGGAGTTTCAATAAATTCTAAATCATCAGTAAAGTCTACGACCATATTTTGGAGGGATATGCTACATATTAACTTTCAATTTTATGCATTTCAGTTCTTCAATAACATTACTTAATTAACACTTCACTTTCCTGACACAGTTCCACTAACATACATTCACTGTCGATTGTTATTTTTTAATATTCTTTGCGGAATTTGGCCGTGTAAAATGTCCTCTTGGGTTGCCGTACAGCCAATGCGTGACGTCATTAGTAAGCGTAACGGACCCCGTGCTGATCTGGTAAGCCGTGCATATATGGTACTGACACCGATCTTTCTTTTCACCGGAAAGTGGGCGGGGCCATAATTTCACTAGGGCAGTGACGTAATAATAATAATAATAATAGATTTATTTTGTAAGCGCTTTTACAGGTACTCAAAGTCGCTTTACAGAGATAGTGAAAAGAAAAGAACAACAAATAAATATAGTTCAAGTCAAATTAAAATCAAGCAATACAACAACAATCACACATTAAAAGCCAGATTGAAGAGGGGAGTTTTTGTAAGTGTTTTGAAGGTGGTGAGGTCAGTGCAGTCTCTGATGGGTTGTGGGAGTGAGTTCCAGAGGGAGGGTTGCTCTCATCTATTATAAATGTAGGCTAACTGAAGTAAGTAAGCTAGTGCAGACATGACGGCATACTGATCGATCAAGGATCATGCAAGATAACTATGAAAGCATAAGTATTTATAAAAGATACTAAACACTTTAGAAAAGGGGTTAAGGATAGAGCTAACATAATATTATAGTCCAGAATTAGTTGTATATAGTATGAGAACAGTAAAGTCCAGTAAAAGTAAAAAATGCAACTGGAACTGCTTTGCTCAATAAAGATAACAGTTTCAAGATAGTAGGGGTCAAACTGGTCATCTCTTTTATGATAAATAAGCTACTGTAACTTCCACCATTTTTTTATTGAAAGACTGCAATTTAAAACCCATTAGTAATGAACAGTACTGACAAAAACAGCAACATAGCAGTAATCTAACTCACTTTAAACTGGCTCACTCTGAATAAGATGCCTTTCTGACCCAGATCTGCAGTCCCTCTCTAAATCTCTTCTTTGTTCCATCTCCCTCTCAACGCCCCATTAAACACATAATACTGCATGACTCCAGTAATCAACATTAATTCAATTTCTCACCAAATCACCAAACAAGGTCACAGAGTGGAGTCTGTGTGTGTGTGTGTGTGTGGGTGTGTTGGAAAGTAGAGAAAGAGAAAATATGTATACACAAATAGTTGTTCATGGGTTACAAAGGGTTAATTGAGTATTTATATAACACAGTACTGCAGGATTAAATTCCAAGTGGTGTCATTACAAAAGCTGTGTGTGTGTGTGTGTGTGTGTGTGTGTGTGTGTGTGTGTGTGTGTGTGTGTGTGTGTGTGTGTGTGTGTGTGTGTGTGTGTGTGTGTGTGTGTGTGATAGAGAGAGAGTGGTGTGCTGTACTGAAGTCCCTGTTGACATGTAGTGGTGACCCAACTAATTGAAAGTCATTTCAAAGTGATATTGAGTCCTAAGAGAATATAAACTATTGTCATGAGGAAATCTGTTGCTCCATATTACCCCTAGTGTAGGTGTTTTCCTGGCCACTGCTGATTTTCAATTGACTGGACCTTTTTTTTTGTCTCTCGATCAGAGCGTCCTTCTTAGCAGCAGTCTGTTAGAGAAAATAAAGCAGACATCTGAATTTCCAAATGGACCAAAAAAGTATTTAACTAATCCATGTAATAAATAACAATAATGGATTATCTTCCATCGCAGCATGTCAATTTTATTTTATTAACAATGACAAAGTGTGAGACTTACCTAGATTTAACCCTGTGAAGCCTGACACATCAAATAATAGTCCGAAAATTCGAATTTTTTTTAATTGTTTTTCACCTTTTAACAAAATACAACAAAAACATATTTGGTAATTATTTACATATATGATTTTTTTTTTTGTATCATATTTGATACATCAGGCGTTTATGGCAATTTATTGAACAAAAACAAATATTGATTATTAGATTTTGAACATGTCACAACCCGAACCAACAGGCTATATAAATACAGAGTATTTATTTGCCTTCCAAAAGTACATGCAAACAGAAATGATGTTGTACTCTCTGACTTGGTCAATATAACATAGATTATGATAGCCAAGGAATTGTTTTAATAAAAAATCAATAAATTGTGACAATTATTAGCAAGTGAGTCATTGCAACATTTGATTCACCGGGTTACAGAATGACCGGGTTACAAAAGAAACACGTAAATATCTCAATTTTGACTTTTAATATATTACATTTGAATCTTTAATTAGTTTAATTAAATAATCTAAACAGTGTTTTTGGCATTGTGGTAAGCATAATGCAGATTGCATCATGAAATGTACTACAATGACACTGATTATTTTCCAGAGAAATGTACTCAAATACCTGCTGTATACTATTTGATACATACATTTTCAACACGATTTTTCTATGAAATAAGCTACAAAATATAAACTGATTATAAGTTGCTTCAATACAGTAAATATTCATAGTGAAATATCAGTAACAATATAAAAGTAATTTTTACCGTAATTTATTCAATATTGGCAAAGATGTCGCTTCGAAAAGCGTCTGAACCGTTACATGACGGTAGCCATTTTGGATTTGGTCATTAAAAGCGCTCTACAGCCTGCAGTGCCCGGATAATCCACCAGAGGGCAGAAGACATGTATCACATTGCATACAACAGGGTTGCAGTCGAATAGTCCATTTAGCTTAGGAACCTTCCTAACGGAGTGAAATGACCCGGAAGTCCCTCAGTGGCAGCCATGATAAGTGCCGTTCGAATTCTCTAGATGAAAGGAAAGGAGGTTTCAAACTTCCTTTATAACGTCCTTTAGCTTAGGAACCACTGGACCTCCCTAACTGAAAGGAGAGGAGAAAATGCTGCCCCACAATGCCTTGCAGACGCAGCATTTGCCATCACACAACATTCGGCCGTTCACGGAAACAACCGATTATGACCGAAAAATGATATCATGAAAGTTACGGTGCTTATTAAGCATTTTAAAACGGTAAGTTGCCAAAGTGCTTTGTTTTGAACGATCATCAGTATTATAATCAAGAAGAGAAATATGAATGTTAGTTTTTACTGAAATGATCAAATAAAGTCAACATTTCACAGTCTTTACTGAGCTGTGTGGGGTTTATTCAACTTTTGAAAGATGTTTGAATGGTGATATACACAGTGATAGATGTTAATGACTAACGTTTATAATAAATACATTTGTATTGATTTTAAGATCTTTTCATACAATCATACGTATTGGGATCATTTGTATTAATGAGGACCGGAGGGAGAGGGTGACGAGCATAAGTTTCACTTTCCTTTTTTATTTCAATTCCAACTTTGGTCATGAAGAATATGTTTCTCTGTTGTCCCCGTTCATAAAGCATAAAACAACAGCATCAGAGCACGGTGCAGAGTCTCTAGATGAGTTTACAGTAGTCCCTCGTTCTTATTAAACATCCATGTTGTAGTCCGCTGTATAGAAAACTGTAGTTTCCATAGTTTCCCCACAGCAGCAGGCGCACATTTATGACCTCCGCTGGCGCATCATAAACACGTCGGATAGTGAAAGTGCAGTCGGATTCACTAAAGTACCGCAGTCTCTTCTCCTAAATCCTTTTGAATTCTCCTATCCACTATCCCTTAACCCCATGACGTTTCACTCAGAGGTCAAGGGATAGACGATAGGGATAGACGTTAGGAGCTGATTTTTGGATTATTCGACCGCAACCCAGGTCTTTTAGGAACGTACTAGTCATTTGGATGACGTAGAGGTCTCAGAAACTCATGTATCAAATATGATACACTTGGCGTTATAGGGTTATAGGGTTTTGAGAGAATACATTTTACAGTTTGTTCACAGAAATAATGTAGTCTGTATACAGTAGTAAACAATTATGAACTTTAATTATACAATGACACATTCTGTAAGCTAGTTTCCTTTTATCATTTCACAATCTCTTTTCCTTTTTTATTTTTGTTCTGTTCTATAACACATCTGTAGTTAGATCAACCATAAACCGCTATTGCAAAAGAAGATTTATATTAAAACTATTATTAGTCATTCACAGCTTCAATGATTCTATAGATATTTATTTCATCAACAGTCTTTCATCACAAATTACAGTTTTATCGTTTTATTAGCAATTTTCCAAATGTTGTTGGATAATAAAATGAATTATAAAATACTTGGCCAGACTTTGAGATAAAATGAACTGGGCTCTAAAAAAAATGTTTTCAGAAGAGTGTGTGATAAGATGGACTTTTTTATATTTTACAAATCAAATAAACATAGACAAAATATGTGAACACTTTTAGAGAGTATTTTGATCTGTGGCAGTTTCTTCTGCACTAATATTACATAATTGTGTGTTCTTTGGTACAGAATTCATAAAATCTTGCCCCAAATGTGTTGTTAATTAAATGTAAGTGCCACTGAGAATAAACCCTGAATTAGTCAACCTTCGAAAAACAACCTCTGCTTTACACATCTCCGAAGAGGCCAGTTTCTTGGAAATATAACACATTTGTATTCATGAGCAGTGAATGTGTGATTCTGTTAGAGACTGTCACTTTAGTGTATTCATGTTTCTTTTGATTTCCTTGCCCTGGCTGCAGCACAGATGAAAAGGGTGGAAGCGAGACGCTCAGAGCCAAACATGCACTGTGTGTGTGTGTGTGTGTGTGTGTGTGTGTGTGTGTGTGTGTGTGTGTGTGTGTGTGTGTGTGTGTGTGTGTGTGTGTGTGTGTGTGTGTGTGTGTGTGTGTGTGTGTGTGTGTGTGTGTGTGTGTGTGTGTGTGTGTGTGTGTGTGTGTGTGTCCAACTAGCAGAATGTTGTTTTATATAAAATAAGCCCATCTCTGACTGACCTATCATGACCCATGGCCTCATTGATTCTAGAAAAAACAGTTTAAAGTTGATTAAAGTTGGCAACACAGCAGAGTCTACTGTGATGTGTTACATTCTCCAAACTGATGGGAGTGACCTATAGAGTGGAAGGAAATGGGAGTTTTCTTTTGGATTTTGGAATATTAAAGAAAATATTATATTAACACATTTTTAGACACAATATCCATTATTATTATTGTTAACCCATAAGTAAAAAGCTATCGTTGGGCTTTTTTTTTAACAAACAACATCACGGTCGCATGGCTGTGCATCACCACGGCTAAGCTAAAGGCAGCTAATGTTCAGCATGAGGACGAGTAGTCGTCTTATTTAGAAACTTGTTGGCAACCGTTGTTTTCCCGACACACAGAAGCTTTGGACATTTACCAGTGGTGTATTTACTTAATTTTTTAGTTCATGGAACAAAACGTGAACATCTCTTCAGCTTCAGACCTTGTTTCAAGCTTCTAACCAAAAACACGTTCACAAAACTTTTAACTTTGAGATTACAAAACAGAACATAAACTGGTAAAGATGGTAGTTTGTGTCACAACTTTAAAATAAATAATCAAGTGAATTGATATTTGGATGCTTAGCACAATGTCCCAACTTAACCATGGGTGTCACAAACCACAGGTGTTCATAATAACTTTGATTTAAAAAACACAAATTTTAATTGCGTGCTATTATGCAAATAACCAGTTCTGATGACGGTACAAATGAAAAATGACAACTTTGACAAGTTTTGACAGTTTAGTTGATCTTTACTTTACTACATAGATGTGTCCCCGGTGTGTAAGGACATTCACAAAGTGTCAGAAAACAAAACCCTTTCTTTTTTCCTCCGTACCCAAATCTCTAAAACGGGGGAACAACAGAGCTGATCCAGAGTTGCTGCCGATATGACGTTATATCGGCAATGTGGACCCACGGCCCTATCAGAAACGTTGCTATCAGAAACAATGCGCAAAGTTTTGGAAGTAATATGGTCTGTGTTTACATTAGCAAGCATCGCTAACACTCAGAGCTAACCTGTACTGGAGAGAGTATGTGTAAAGAAGCAGGAAATACAAAGGAACTCACCTTGTGGTAAACCCGAAAGAAAAAAGCATTTGAGCTCCATACTGTTTCAGAAATTATCCTCGATGTGGTTTAGAACACGATATGGCCTTTCATCCCAGCAGCATTTAGCTGAGTATCTGCCGGTAGAATTCTGAGCAGGCATGAGCTCTCCCCCCTCTTTTTTTGTCAAATATTTTCAAATTTAGTTTTTCTTTAAAGCTACTGACCTAGAATCAGCACTTCTCTATCAGGGCTGAAATAGAGGGATATGAGGCATGGCTAGAATGGGTGATCTGTTTGGTATTTTGAGCAAAACACTTCATAGACATGTTTTTTATATATCTGAGACCCATAATATATGCCTAAAAATAGTATAATAGGACACCTTTAAGGCACACACTCTCTTTGTCCTCCTCACTACACTGATATTAATAAAAATACATGTTTTGCAAAGAAAAGAAAATAATCTGATGGAAACAAAGTTATGAGACAAAATGCATCTTCCAAATCTGTCCCTACTTTAAAAGTCCTCTCCAGTGTTCCCTGCCCAAAGGTGATAACACATGACTTACTCACCCCGTGTGTCTCTGACTTACTCATGCCCATGATATCGATTGACGAGATTCTTTTCCCATTTCCACTTTTTTTGAGGGCCCTCTGAGCAGAATGCTGCTGATTCTCTCATCGACCTGGCAGCGTTTTGAGGTTCTTCCACAAATCCCCAATGCGTCTCCAACAGTCTCCACACCATCTGTCCTGAGCTGATGTATAGGAGCAATATTGTCTTCAGCGGGAGATGGACAGGACTGGATCAATGTGGATCACTCGCACTGTGGATAACAATGTGCCCTGCGGACAACAGAAGCACAACACACGGACGGAGATGGGGAAAATGTCACTTCTTTTACTAACTATATTTTCTCTTTGAAAAGCAGAAGTGACCGACTTTTCTCTCTATCACATTGGTGTGTTAACATTCTTGTCGACACAGGTTCCCCCCACAGCACGGGGTTTAATTCCCTTTTAGAGTACCTTGCTGCGTTCATTTCAATATTGATAAGCAAAAACTCATTAGCTCAAGTACCTTTTTTTAGCTCAGAGACAGGCAGATCTTACTAATGCAGCTCAAGGCATATCAGGGATGTTGGTTTTGAAATATTGTTTAAAGTTATTGTGATTGATTGGCCTTATTAATGATCCCATTAGGCAGAGTGATTATGTTAACCAGGTGATAATAACAGGACGTCAGGCAGCTATTGAGCATCTGTTGTGTTGGGTTTGAGCCATCATACCTAAAAAGAACAGTGATGCTAGAATATGGTTTAAATTGAAGCAGAGTTTTTTTTCCACTTTATATTTTCCTTTCCACTTTCATTTTACTGGCTATCCTCTTGCTCAACCCATTCTTAGTTTTATTGTATTGGTTTTCATCATTGTCAATGTCTTCCCCTTTTCATATTTTCCTCGGTATTGCATGGTGTTGTTGTGCAGGGGTTTGACAGGGTGGAACGATGTGAGGAGAAAATAAAATATGAAAAGTTATCACCAGCAAACCCAGCATTGTGTTTGTTAATGTTTTTATGAATAGAAACTGTTTTATAAAATTGTCCAAGTTTATACAAAAGACATTCAGGAATGTGATATTGTACATTTAATAATTGAGATAAAACAGAAGTCTCTTGGCTTTGCCTCGTTTGCATGTTTTTGTACTGACATTTGCTAAGTGCGTCCCCATGCAAAGTATTGCAATATGCAATAAGATAGTCCAATTATTGCACTTATATGACTGGAAAAAGTTTGTAATGCTGGACATTTCTCACACTCAAAAATCGTCATCTTGGCTACCTAATGGTAGTTGCGGTTGCTCAGACGAACACAGCACAACAAATAAAAGTTAAACATGTGTTTTTATTCACTATTTTACAGACTAAATTGTTATTGAGAAGAAGCCACCATTATTTCATTGGAATAAGTGGGCAGTCAGAGATGATTAAGTACCGTCAATTATAACTTTGCTACCTAGCTAGCAAACAGCGGCAATCGTCACTTCCTGTACGGGCACAGAAGCGGTGTGCGATTTGAGAAAACACAACTTTGTCGAAATTGTTCACAGTGCACAACATGGCAGTGCACTAAGAGTACCAGAATAAAGACACAGCGTATGATTGTAGGTGTGTCCCTGAGCAGCGACGTGCAGTCAGGGGAGGCAGAGCCTCACCTGTCATTCTCCAATGTAACGGAAAAAAATAATAATAATAATAATAAAATGTGTCCACTGATCTGTGTTGTAAATGTGATTTCTGTATGATTCCAATCGCTTTTTATAGTAAAAATCGGCTAATTTGCCGAGCTCCGCTACAACTACGGGGAGCGATGAGATTGAGAAGTGAGGCAGGGACGAGCTCTGCCTCTCGTCACCCCACATCAACTGGCTGGAACGCGGGCACTAATTTAGCGCGAGCACTTATTTTGTGAGCGCGCTCAAGCCAGTTACTGTGGGGTAAGGTGAGGCACAGATGAGCTCTGCCTCACCTCAGAATGCGTCACCCCACAGAAACTGGCTGGAAAGCGGGCCCTAAGCGCATGCCTGTTCCCATCTCACTGTAGGTCACCAATGTAATGTTTGTAGATCCCTTTATTACATTTATCCTCCCCATCCATAGTCTCTAAATATTAACTTATTTTACGTATATATGATATTTAGGCTCGTTAGTCTCATCATACAACGGCACTGAGAAAGCGCCAGGGGAGGCAGCCATAACCTCTGCTGCACTGAAGGGGGCGATCTTGAGAGCTAGCTCTATCAAAAAAATAAAAACATTGAAAAATGCACTTCGGTTACAGCTCCACTTAAAACAAATTAACTGTTGTTTCATTCACGGATTTACTCCCACCAAATGGACTTCAAAAATGGAAAACCTTATATCTACCCTTAAACATTTCTCAAAGTTGGACTTTCAATCAAAACAAGCAGTGATAAACAATGGAAGACCAATGCCTGAGCTTAAGGACCTTCTTCAAACTAACAGACAGAAAATAACACGTTTGTTTCAAACTGAGTGGTACCAAAGAAAAGACTGGCTGTGTGGCTGTGCTATGAAGAATCTACTTTACTGCTTTCCCTGCCTTTTGTTCTCCACTAGCGGCAACGTTTGGACTAACATTGGATTTGGTGACTTGAAAAATCTACCAAGGAGCCTCAACAAACATGAGAGATCGATCACTCACATTCAAAGCCAAATCGCATTAAAAACTTTCGGCACTTCTCGGATAGATCTGGCCCTCAATGACCAGCAGAGATTAAATGTCAGCATCCACAATGCCAAGGTAAAGGAGAATCGTGAGATCTTAAAAGACCTTATTAATGCTGTCTGCTTCCTAGCTAAACAGGAGTTGGCATTTCGGGGGAATGATGAGAGTGCAACATCTTCGAATCGCGGCAACTATGTCGAGCTGTTACATGCCTTCGCTGAAAAAGATGAGAAATTAGCAAGGCATTTGGAAACATCCACAGTATTTTCTGGCCTTTCAAATAGGATACAGAATGATCTCATAGAAGCAGTCAGTGATGTCATTAAAAATGATATCAGGCATGAGATTAATGCAGCCCCATTTGTTGGAGTGGAAGTAGATGAGACAACGGATGTCACAAACAAAGCCCAGGTCTCTGTCATTCTGCGTTATGTGGACACAAGTGATGTGAAGGAGGCGTTCTTGGGATTTGATGATGTGAGTGATGACAGGCGAGCACCGGCTATTGCTGATTATGTTTTGGGGGTGCTGGGGAAATACAATTGCGTTGAAAAGCTGGTAGCTCAAACGTATGACGGAGCTGCTGTGATGGCATCAGCTCTTAACGGGGTGCAGGCGAAGATCAGACAAAAGGTGCCTGAGGCCATGTTCACCCATTGTTATGCACACAAATTGAACCTCGTCCTCTCGCATTCAGCAAAATGTATGCCTGAGTGCAGAACGTTTTTTAAAACAGTTGAGGGACTTGCGGCGTTTTTCAACAAATCGACCAAGCGCACCCACCTACTGGATGAAGTTGTGAAGCCACGTTTGCCAAGAGCAGCGCCGACGAGATGGAGCTCAAATTCCAGACTAGTGCACACTATCAGCATGTACCAATCGGATCTGCGTGCCGTGTTCCGGATCATGAGCGAAAATCCCGATGTTTGGGACAATGACACCCTGATGATGGCTGCTGGATATGATCTCTGGCTGTCAAAAGCATCAACCTGCTTTTTCATAATGGCATATGAGGGCATTTTCTGTGAAACCGATGCACTCTTTCGTGTGCTGCAGAATAAAGTCATGGACATTGGATTCTGCTGTGCGCGAATCCGCAACACAATGGGAGTTGTGGAACGTCAGAGAAAAGAGTTTGACAGTTTCTATGATGGGTTCGAGCAGAAATGCATCACACTTGGCCTGACAGACAATGTCCGAAGTAAACATCCGATCAGAGATGAGAGGAAAAGAATGTTTCATTGCATTCTGGAAAATATCAGTGTTCAACTGAAAGCTAGGTTTGATCATTTCGGTGAGCTAGCTTTCCTTGGTTTGGTCGATTGCACAAAATTCAATGAAATGTCACAACATTTTGATGACACCAAACTGCAGAGCCTATCAAAATACGCAAGGCACTTTGACTTTGTTAGACTGAAGACTGATCTTACCGGACTGTATAGCTCACAAACGGTGAGGAATGAATGCAAATCACCCGGACAACTCCTCAGCTTTTTGGACCAGAATGATCTGATGCAGACGGTTCCTGAGGCGACAAAGTTACTCCAGCTGGTACTCACAATACCTGCTACAACAGCGTCTGTCGAAAGGTCGTTCTCCGCTTTGAAACGACTCAAAACATACAGTCGGAATCGGACTGACCAAAGACGACTTTCATCCGTGGCGATCATCTCTATAGAAACAGAGAGACTTTTAAAACTGAAACACAATAAAGAGGACTTCTACAACAAAGTCACGGACATCTTTGTCCAGAAGGATAGGCGAATGGACTTCATTTACAAGTAAAGGTAAGGGCCTGGCCATTTAATATTTTCATTTGTGTTGAATAGTGGTAGTTAGTAAAAAAAAATACTGTCCGTGCCTCCCCAGGCATTGACCTCACCGCACGTCACTGTCCCTGAGAGGTGCAGTGCCTACATCTGTTTCAAGAGCCAACACCTGCAGTTCTAGGGATGGCCACTAGAGGGTGGCACCAACCATGTCAAAATACAGAACTTTACAGCAGAAATATACATGTTTACAGCCTGGTACAAAACAACCTGGCCTCTATCGCTAACTTTGAAAAAGGTGCCCAAATAATAATGTATGTAACTCATGTGTTTAAATACCAAATACTTTAAGCTCTAATGGCTCATTAGAAACCTATGGGCGACATCACTAATACTTCTGTATTCAATACAGTCTATAGTCAGAACAGACAAAAACATGATTTAATCCAACAGCATTCTGTAGCCTAAACTAGCACAGAAGCAGCTAAAGCAAGATTGGAGAGAGCCAAAGCTACACAGACCTGCTTCGTGTTGCTAAATTCAAATGAAAAAACAACCACCTCTGTTTGGAGGAGAGACATTCACAGAATGGAAATAAATTGGAGAAATCCCAGCAATAACTAGTATGAATAATTGGATTCCATTTCATGTTGTAACATGAACTATATTAATGCACCCCCACAGCTTACACAACCTCATAAGGAAATGTTCTCTTATCCTTCCTAATACCTTTTCATCTCAGACTCAAGATGTTATATCTGCAGCTTTATCTTCACACCATGCCTGCTATATCTGTGTTTGTGAAACATATTCTCAGTTCCTAATGAAATCCACAGAAAGTGTGAGTGCTCAGTGCTGCTCGGCTTTGGGGTCAAGAGCTTGCAATTTGTCACTCTCTGATTGAGTTTCTGCCAAAAATGGTAGAACGTGTTTTTTTCCTGGTACAGATATCACGTTATTTCTCATTGATCAGCTTCAGAAGTCTCAGGGAGAGTGCACACTAAAATGAATGACAGCTGGAAAGAGGAAGAGTCTGATTTGCATGGCCCCTGTCCATTGTTTCCATGTGATCAGATGTTTTATTTTTGGATTTCTGTTTGTTCCTTTGTCCTTTTTTCCCTCCCACTGAGAAACCGTTCTCAGATTTACATGAACTTTGACTCGTCTGTGTTGCTTGTCATGCTGTGTCTTTCTGTCTTGTTCTCTTATACTGACTCCACAGTCAAGCACTTTCAAACTTTTGGTGTGTTTCAGACTCCTTTTAGAATAAAACAACAGAAACCTGACACTGTTCTGAAGAACATCTCCCATCAGTATCTCTCCGTTACAGTCTTTGTCTGTCTGGTCTTTCTGTCTGAGAAGCTGTTCTGAGAGATTGGCGTATAAAACTGTTTTTAGCCGTCCCCCTACCTGTCTTTGGGATCACCACGTCTATGTTGGGACCCTCTCCTCCTGGTGGGTGTTGCTATGCTTTTCACACTTTCTAAAAATAAAGACATGTCTGTTTGTTAGAAGCTTCCCTCTAGAGCCACCAGTTCCCCTTAAAACTGACGAGTGGATTGCTAACTTTAAAATGTTTCTGTGCCCTAAAAAACCCTCCTTGCACCTGTAGAAGGTCAGGATGCTCTCTATGGTGCACCTGTAGAAGGTCAGGATGCTCTCTATGGTGCACCTGTAGAAGGTCAGGATCCTCTCTATGGTGCACCTGTAGAAGGTCAGGATCCTCTCTATGGTGCACCTGTAGAAGGTCAGGACCCTCTCTATGGTGCACCTGAAGGTCAGGATGCTCTCTATGGTGCACCTGTAGAAGGTCAGGATGCTCTCTATGGTGCACCTGTAGGAGGTCAGGATGCTCTCTATGGTGCACCTGTAGAAGGTCAGGATCCTCTCTATGGTGCACCTGTAGAAGGTCAGGATCCTCTCTATGGTGCACCTGTAGAAGGTCAGGATGCTCTCTATGGTGCACCTGTAGATGGTCAGGATCCTCTCTATGGTGCACCTGTAGAAGGTCAGGATCCTCTCTATGGTGCACCTGTAGAAGGTCAGGATCCTCTCTATGGTGCACCTGTAGAAGGTCAGGATGCTCTCTATGGTGCACCTGTAGATGGTCAGGATCCTCTCTATGGTGCACCTGTAGAAGGTCAGGATGCTCTCTATGGTGCACCTGGAGGAGGTCAGGATGCTCTCTATGGTGCACCTGTAGAAGGTCAGGATGCTCTCTATGGTGCACCTGTAGAAGGTCAGGATGCTCTCTATGGTGCACCTGGAGGAGGTCAGGATGCTCTCTATGGTGCACCTGTAGAAGGTCAGGATCCTCTCTATGGTGCACCTGTAGAAGGTCAGGATCCTCTCTGTGGTGCACCTGTAGAAGGTCAGGATACTCTCTATGGTGCACCTGTAGAAGTTGCAGAGTATCCTGGAGTCCATGTTGAACCTCCTCAGCCTGCGGAGGAAGAAGAGCCGCTGTCGAGCTCTTTTCTGTAGAGTGTTATAAAGGTTTCTGTGCATGTTAATGGTCTGCAAAGACTAAAATCCCTGTATTCCCTTCAGAGGGAGTTTCTCTCTCCTTCCGGAAACGCCTCCATTGGACTCCTTTGTTTACTGCTGGAACATAATGACATCACTTTGTAACACTCACGCTTATATTGGCTAGCGCTCCAACACATTGTACGTGATAGTCCCAGGGGCTGGACATCTCTAAACGGTTGACCAATCACAACAGAGCCAGACAGCTAACCAATCAAATCAGACTGGGCTCTGGTTTCAGACAGAGGGTGAAAAGAGGTGCTGCAGCACAGGCAGTATGAGAAAAATAAAGAGCTTTTTGAACAATAATGTTTCCACACTTTTGTAAGTAAAGAATAGAGACCTTCTGCAAATGTAACTTTTGTTCCTGCTTGCTTGTCTGGTTTGTTATTTGATTCAGGATATTTCCATACTTGTAACAAAAATCATTCAAAGTAAGAGCATTTTTTTCCGATAATATGTAGTGTTCTTTTTCACACATCACATTTTTCCCCAGAACACCTGCATTTTGAAGCATAAAAGCCATTTAAATGGATTTCCCCTTTCATCTCTGCATACGCACATTCTCTGTTATATACAGAAAATGTGCTACAAATTATTTATTTTTTGTTGATAGTTTAGCATTTTCGGGGCATTTCCTATTGCTGGTTTTCACCATAACGGCCCGTCCACACAGCAGCGTTAAAAAAATCTTCCAACGCTTCTGCCCATTCACTTTGAATGGGGTGACGTCACTTTGCCTCACTTTTCGCCGAACTGCATTGTGGGAAACAGAGCGAAGATTTCCAGGCATCTCAGGATTCAAAAGTTCAGCAATGTTCAACTTTTGAAGCTGAGGTGGAAGCGTCAGCCAATCAAATCCCGTTTATGCAAATCTGACAGTACAAGCGCTAGCCAATCAAACCGCGTGTAAGCTGGTAGTGACATACCGCAGGTCATTTCCTCATATTCCAAAAAATGGAAGAGAAAGTAATTATAGTGGTAGGGAATCACCCGGTGCTTTATGACCAGTCCCTATTTACCTACCGGGATATAAACCGGAGGAGCCAGGCATGGAGGGAGGTGGCAGAGACAGTGGTAGGTTTTCGCCTGTTTGGGGAGTTTATATCCAGTTTACTTCGGGCTTTTTTGCTTCGTATGTCGGGGGCGGGAGATTCATGTGATTGGTTGTTGGTCGCGTTGCTCGCCAAAAATCCCCAAGCTTCAGATACGCCCACCTCCAAGATTTTTTTAACGCTGCTGTGTGGACGCTCCGTAAAAGTGTGTCGACCTTAAAGAACTTACGAAATGAAGGACAATACTGTTCTTATTACGATAATATACACTATTATTAATGGGAAATCATTTGTCATTAATGACAATATGCCCGCTGTATTATTTGTCATGAATGACAATGTGCCCGCTGTATTTATAAATCGTGATTTATTACAACTTTCCATGCTCGCTTCCGATGTTACACGACCGCTCCGAACAAAACAGCTTTTGCCGGTTAGTGACGTCACACACGTCACGGTACGTCACGAGTAGAACACTTGTTGAATAATACACAAACTATATGGCTGATGTCAGACTCTGGCTCGGATATTTCGACAGAATCGAGTGACAGTGAGTCGTTAATAGACTTGGTGCACTTTCAAGATGAGGATGATTTTATTGAAGAGGATGCCGGTGTGGTGGAATCAGATCATGCGGGCGAGTCTAACGTGGTGAAACCATACCAGTTTGAGCCACAGTATTCAAGTAGCGGTAGAGATATAGACGGGAGCGAACTAGGGGGGTGATGATCCTGGATTTGGCAGAGATCCGGTGCGGCAACAGAACACAGACTGGTATATACATTTAACTTTAATTCATAGAGATTCTCAATAAATAGTAAATAAATAATAATAAATCGTAATGTAGCAGGCACACTTGGCTCAGGCAACAGAACACAGACTGGTATATACATTTGACTATAATTCATAGAGATTCTCAATAAATAGTAAATAAATAATAATAACCCTGCTGAAAAAACCAGCTTAGATCAATTTAGCTGGTCAGGCTGGTGTAAATTGACCAGCCAGTAGATATTAGGCTGGAATGGTTGGCTGGAGAGGGGTTTTGGACACTTTAGCTGGCCAGGATGGCTGGTTTATCCATCTATCACCAGCTTATGTTTAATAATACTATTAAATATACCATGCTGGAAGCTTACCAGGATTCCAGGTGACCAGCATACATTGTTTAAATACTGGTATGATTATTTAAACCAGAGAACATAAATATATTACAAGGAGTGATTGTGTCATGTATTCTGGTATCTACCAAAATAAAGACATTGTATAGTGTTCATAACAGTATTTTAATTTAATAAATAGCAATAAATAGCTAGTTAATATAATAAAGTACACAGTAACAATACAATAATTATACAAATAACAACCAACCTGCAAATCAACCTATACATCAAAATAAATATATTATCTAAAACAGGTGCATTTGATTTAAAATAAAAGTAATAAATAGAATTCAATATTTAAATGGTAACAAAAACAGTAACACTATGTATGATAAGAAAAAGGCAACAAAGAAAGTGTTTTTTTTTCCTTGTCCATAATGTTTCCCGGTGTGTAGCGTCCAGCCTTTCCCAATCTGGCCTGCATTTCTGTCTGTTGAAGCCACTTCTTGAAGCAAACTGAAAAGAAATGTACAGATATAAGTACACTGTAAAAAGAAAACTTGACATTTACGTTAAAGGAGAGGTGTCATGCTTTTCCAGTTATTACCTGTCCCCTTGTGTGTTATGAAGGTTTTTATGCATGTAAACGGTGTGCAGTCAAAACCCTCAAAGTACACCCTGTAGCGAGTAAAACTCTAACACAGAAAATACCTCCCCAAAACGCCTCGTTGGAGATACGTCACTGCCCATTTGAGTCTTCCATTTCGTTCCGGGTACGGCATGATGTCAAGCCGTACCCGGAACGAAATGGACCAATCCCGAAGAGCCGTTACGTTACGTCCGCGGAGCCGTTACGTTAAGCCCCCGCTGATTGGTCCAAATTGACCAATCCACGGACTTCCTCACACACACATCTGTGTGCAGGGAGCAGGCAGCTCAGCTGATTTCTCCTCCCTGGCTGCAGGCTGATAACAGACAGTTGGGATCGCGGCGAAATTCTCTCTGCAGACCCATTCTCTCTGCAGACCCATTCTCTCTGCAGACCCATTCTCACAGCGTTTATCAACCTTTTTCTTACTCAATATCAAGCCACACTTATTGTTTTTACTTCGGATGTGAGTTTGTGTGTGCTCAGGATGAATTTGGCTGTGTTTCGCTATGTATCCTAAACAAGGAAACAACACCTCCACGGAGCTCAGCGCGATTCACAACGTCCCGACCAATCAGAGCACACTGTGCTCACAGGGAGGGTGGGGGCTGGAGCTTTTGGAGCTACAACGAGCCGTTAAAGGCAGATAGTGAAATTCAGTGAATACAAGTAGTTTACAGAGATGCTGTATGAGAAACCAATGTGAGTTTGGAAAAATGCACAGTATAAATCTATTTTAGTAGACCTCAACAATGGAATTATGATCAGTGGAAATGGCCATGACACCTCTCCTTTAACATTTGGGCTGCTGTGGTTGCCAGAACTTGACCGTTAAAGTATGGTAAAATACATTACAAATTACAGTTGGTTGGCATAGACCAGGGCTTCTCAAACTCCGGACCAAGGTCCGGATCCGGACCGAACTGCAAATCAATCCATAATATTAGTATAACTATTTATATAGCACTTACACAATTGCAAAGTGATTCTCACAACAAAAATAAAGAACAAAACAATATCAACAATAAAAAAACGAATTATTATAGGAATGTTAAGAGACAAAGACATTATAAACATTCGAAGAGGCCGACTTCAAAAGGTAGACTCAATGGCTCTTGATGACATCAATGAGCAGTCCCAATAGATGCTGTTGTATAAAAAGAAATAGGTCCAGATTTCTTCTATTTTGTGTTGGATGATTTGTTTTATTGATTGCTGATGGATGTTAAGATGTGTTTTACAATAACAAAAATATTATTGGAATTGGAATCAAAAAGATTGCAAATCATAGTTTTTGTCAAGTACAACCATTGGTAGATGTTACACCTAAAAGAAAGATAAGGAAATAAGACAAGACAGGAGGACAAACATCCTCTTAAAGTGGACCTATCATGCTATATTTAAATGATATATTGTAGGGCCATACCTATATAAGGTATATTTATAAGTTTCTGTTTTCAAAATACCAAACAGATCATGCATTTTAGCCATGCCTCATTTCGCTCTATGTGCTGTTTGCTGTCTACGGGTCTGATTCTGCTGACCACGCCCCCCTGCAGGAGAGGGGAGACGTGCTCTGATCAGCTGCTGGGCTGTCAGAAGAGGGGGAGAAAAAGAGATCTCCGTGTTTTATTATATAGAGTCGTTATTCATTTGTTTTAAAGCTCAATAAATAACAAAGAAGACCTTTGACCGGCACTTTTCTAATTTTGTCCGGAAGGTTTAAACTTTAACGGACATCTTGACCGGCGAAAGTAACTGAAACTGAAACTCTGCCGCACGGTCCCCTCGTTCCTTGGAAGAGGCGGAGAGGTGGGTGTTTGTCATCTGCTGGTGGACTAACCAGAGAGAATTACAGTGCTTGCCTCGACGGCGTTTGCAGCGGGAGCAAACGCTTGCCTCGGGGAGGGAGAAAAAAAGCCACAGCGGAGAATAAACAGAAGGGTAACCATGGTAACTATGGGCGGGAAGTCTTCTTCGCTGCTTTTGTGGCAGACTACAGCGCCACTTACAGGCCTGGCATATGTACTACAGCGTCTCCAGCGCTTTCGAGCGGCAATGGCCGGCCGTGGCCCAACCCCACATTCCCCTGATAGGTGGAGAGTTGGCCCAATAGCCGTAGTGCCACCGTCCTGACGTCAGGACAGTGTTCAAATCTGGATCAGTTTTTATCAGATCCGTTGCAGCCCCTTTTTTAGAGATTTGGGTATGGAGGAAAATAGAGAGGGTTGTGTTTTCTGACACTTGGTGAGTTCCCTGGAACACCGGGGACACATATTCATGTATAAAAGACGTACACAAGTGCATTTTGCATGATAGGTCCCCTTTAAGTAAAAGACCAAATCAAGTCAAGCTTTAACCTGTTAAGCCCCGAGCCTGTTTTTTCAGTCATTAGACTGTTGGAAATTACATTCCAAAGGCTAAATTCAAACTGAATACCATAAATAACTGGGTACTAAGTGCTTTACCTGATAGAACACGTTCCACACGGAGCAGCAACCATCCGGCTCGGCCTTTTGCTGCATATCATCTCCTCCCTCTCCAACGTTTCCAGTAGATCTCTCCTATCCAATAAAACTGAAATTCCCCAAAAAATCATATTAAAAAAGTTAAAAACAATAACTTGCTTTTGGCATTGAAATGGATTAAAATCTCACCTTTTTCCTGGATGTCAGGAAGGCCAGGAAGTCGTTCCCTTCAAGTCCGCAACCAGTCATAGGAGTTCAAATGCAAAGCCTGACTGATGACAAGAGCGGGAGACTTACATTTTACAATTATATTTTTAATTAATACCAGAGCAGTGTGTACATAGGCCCTGTACGACATGCAGAGAACAGATCAAATCCCCTAACAGACTCACACACTTTGGTGATGTCCTCATCTGATAATGTTTCATTTTTTAGCAGCAAAGTAACATTACTCAAAGTATATGTCGGACCCAACTAATTTATAGTATGTTTTGCATCTCCTCAACAATGGTCTGTATCATTGAGTAGAAAAAAACTGTCCCTAAAATTTCAGGTAGATTAACACACATTTGTAAGAAAAGTTTACAATGAACAGGGTTCATACACTTTTTCACCAATGATTTTCAATGACTTTTCCATGACTTCTCCATGACCTTTACCTACTTTTCCATGACCAAAAAAACTACTCTTTCTCAGCGGTACCACTGAAAATGGTTTATTTTTAACATGGAACAGGAAAATAAGGTCTGCATATGAAACATGTTGTGCCTATCTAAAACAAATCAAATAGTTGGCTTACTAGCTTCTACACGCTAAAGCAACCAAAATCTCTCACCAGCAAAATACCTCGACAGTTAAATGCCATTTTACGTTTCATTACTATACGATACAGTATTTATTATCATTATAGTATTACTATTTCGGCGATTAGATAAAATATAAATTATATTTGATGCAACTTTAGTTACATTTCCATGAATTTTCCAAACATTTGGGAAAAATATTGTTTTCCATAACTTTTCCAGGGCCTGGAATTAGCATTTTGAATTTCCATGACTTTTCCAGGTTTTGAATGACCGTAAGAACCCTGAATGAAGCATCCTCTTTGTATTAAGCGAGCTGCCACAGAAAGTACAGCTTAACATGCTAACCTTTGGTAGAGTGAGCTACAGTTAGCTAACTTCATGTTCAACACAAAACCTCTAATGACATTAGCTACATTGACGATTTTACACAAAACTTAACTCTCAACTTGTAAGATAACGTTAAGTTAACTTACCCTTAAATAACTACATCACGTTTTTCAGGGGAAACACAAACTGCAGAAAACGTTAGCTGCTAACTGTTGTTAGCTAAGACAGCTAGCTATAGCCTCATGGTAAACTTAAGGTTAAGTTAACATTAACGTAACGTTGTAAGAAAGCAAAACGAACCTTCGAGAAAACTTTGACTCTCTCTCCTTAGCGAGCATTGTTGATTGTTCGAAACACGATCTCTCGAAGTGCTGCCCACAAATCGTCGGTTTCATCGACCCTGGATTACCTGGTCCAGCAAAGTCTGCCTCGTACGACACACTTGTTTTGTCCATATACGCAACATTTTTATCATTTTTTGGCCACAAAAACATCCCATGGCCAGATTTGGAGACGGCCTCACATCCCCATACAACACATCGCTTGCCGATTATTCTTGGCGTCTTATTGCTGTGCATCCTTTGTCATAATATTTGGCGCTTCAATGCATTCAAACGGGGACTGAGCTCAGCTGTGTTCTACTCATGACGTCACCGCCGGAAATGACCAAAGTTGATGTTTCCGGCGCGACGAACGATTGTTACTAAACTGACAACTTTTGTATGCTCTTATAATCGTGATTTATTCAAAATACATCAATAATAAAAAAATTATATGGCACATTTCACAATACAAATGCAACCTCTATCATATACCAAGCCCATAAACACGTGTGGATAGCATTTCGTAAGCTCTTTAAGCTTTTTTGGCTGTCCACCCACGGTAAAAACATTCAATGAAACAATTAGGCAATACACACCTGTTACATGATGATAGAAAGTCTAAGGAATACCAATCAGCTGAACCAGATATATTTTCTTTTTCTATTTTATTCATTTTTCATTTTTTTCCAAAGCTGGTGCTCATATTACCCTTGGTACAGTAGGGTGTTTTTCTCTAGTAGCTGCCAATATAGCCAGGGGCTGTCTTTGTTAAGTCCAATATCACAAGGGTGAGAACAAGGCAACAAGGACCTGCTGCCAGTATGAGTTGCTCAGAATTGACGGAAGGCAGTGGATTGGCAGAAGGGCCTGGAGGGCGGAGGTGATGCCTTGAAGGCTGATGCTTTCTTAGGGTCAGGGATTAAGTTGCTGAACAAGTGGAATTCTGGGTACTAGAGAAAAATGTGCAGAATCCTCTTCAGTGTGGCTCAAGTGACAAAGACAAGGACAGATGGGAAAACCGACATCCACACCCCCAGATATTTCATTTTCAAACTTTCAAATTAGTCTTCATTGACTTTCATTAAAGTCACTTGAGGTTTTAACTATGACACAAGCATTACCAGAAATGGTCAGTACTACAACAAAAATACAAAAGGATAGGGAAGAGGAACTAGAACTTTAAATTGAATAATTAGCAAATGCCAAACACATGCAAAAGAAAATAATCAGCAAAAAGGGTTCCACAGGTTTTTTTTAAATGATTTTTATATCAAATGTTCTTGTCCATATACTGTACCTGTGTGCCTATACTGTTGTGTTAAAGTCCATTAAAGTTAAGGGACGTCACATTCACTGAGCGAAGATAGTGATTGGGTTTCTAAACCAAACATCCAGAGTGTGCTGAGACTACCTCTGAAGTTCACTGAACTTTGGAAAGCACTGTCATGATATGATCCCCACACACATGGGCGTAATTTCCACTGGGGACAGGGGGGACATGTCCCCCCCACTTTTCAAAATCCCATTTGTGTCCCCCCCACTTTTTTTTTTAAAATTTTTTTACGCAAGCGGTCATCGTCACGGAGGAGCGTCTGTGTGTGTGTGTGGCACGAGCGCATCTTGTGAGAGAGAGATAGAAAGAGAGAGAGACAGAGAGAGAGAGACATAGAGAGTTACGGGGGTTGTTGTTAGCATTTGGTGCTAGCTCGGAGCTAATGGAGATTAGTAGCTGTTTCAACAATAAGGAGAGGGAGAGCTCTTTCCTGTCGGACTTTGAGAGACTGAGAGAGAGAAATAGAGAGAGAGAGAGAGACAGAGAGAGAGACAGAGAGAGAGAGACAGAGAGACTGAGAGAGTTACGTGGGTTGTTGTTAGCATCTGGTGCTAGCTCGGAGCTAACGGAGATTAGAAGCTGTTTCAACAATAAGGAGAGGGAGAGTCCTCTCCTGTCGGACTGAGAGAGATCACGTCAGCTCAGGGAGGTAAAGGACTCTCTGAGTGATTAGGTTGTAAACTTTAGTCTAGTTATCTCAGTGGGTCTCAAACGGTTTGGTCATCTATGTAAACAAATATTTCCATCTATGTAATATATGTTAAGGAATAATTCTTCTAGATATCTAACCTTTTGCTCTGTGACGTGTTATCTCCTTTAAGGAAAGGCCTTGGTGCCATATGTGTTGTTGTCACCAGTGTGTGACCGGTCAACTTGACTGGCACGAAGGGTAATTGTTGTGGGAACACTGAGGCACTTCTTTATCGGTGTTTGTGGGCTCTAGGATGTGAAATCCTTGAGGCCATGAGCGTCGGACGCAGGTGACTCAGTGTTTAGTCTACTCCTTCAGAGATGTTGATTTCTCTCTGTGAACCCGTTAAAAGGTCTAGCCGAGAGAGAGGTTCTTCAGAATTGATGTGGCAACTCTACCGTGTAGTCAGAACCTCTGACTCTTTGATTTGTGATGTGAATCCTCCGGCCGAATACTCTGAATAAACCCATCAGTGTTTGACATCAAAGCTCCAACTCTCACCGTGTCTCCTTCCTGAGTCGGTGACTCCATGCATTACTACACAGAAGTTTCCTCCACAAATTGGCGTTGTCGGCAGGATACCAACAGATCTTCAGAGACTGGTAAGTGTGATTTCAAATCTACATTTGGACATTGCCTTACCAGAATCTGTGATTGACGGTATCCTAAAATTATCTGTGAAGCTAAGCGGCTGCGTTTCGTTTTGGTTAATGAACATTTGGGGCTAGTAACCCCAGGGGATCATCCAGGGACTCTGTCTTGGCTGGTTCCCTCTGTGTGTGCTGCTCGGGACGTATGTGCCGTGCAGGCATACACGGAGATGTTTAAAAAGACCTTAATGAGGGCAGCAGTAAAGTGGAACTTCTGTGTGAAATCAAAATAGAGATTTGTAATGAACAAATCGCCGAGATTCCGGGGGTTTCAGCGGCCAACACTAGCAGTTAAAGCTCCCATGTCATGCTTTTCCGGTTATTACCCGTCCCCTTGTGTGTTATGAAGGTTTTTATGCATGTAAACGGTGTGCAGAGTCAAAACCCTCAAAGTACACCCTGTAGCGAGTAAAACTCTAACACAGAAAATACCTCCCCAAAACGCCTCGTTGGAGATACGTCACTGCCCATTTGAGTCTTCCATTTAGTTCCGGGTACCGCCTGATGTCATGCGGTACCCGGAACGAAATGGACCAATCCCGAAGAGCTATGGCCACACCAGCAGCGTCGTGTTCCTCCTCCAGAGGTTCGAAGAACCGGCATTTCACAGACGAAAGCTTCCAAAACATTGCCCAGTTTGAGGCCGGATATGCACAGCTTGTTTGGACCGTTTGGAGCAGGGGAAGATCTGGGTATACAACCTGTAAGTTTGCATTGTTATTTGTGTATTTATCAAACAAGACTGTTTAAATGTGTAAACTGTGTTGGACTGCTAAGCCATTGACACAGTGCTAACTGTGCTAACTAAGTTGCTAGAGTTTCCATATATCAACTCTAATATCAGCAGATGGCCTTGCATACATGTATCTCATAGCAGGAGAATGTCTGCATTCACACACAAAATACCTATTGACAGTATACTCCGGGTGATTTGCCGGTCAGTCGCGAAACGTAATTACATTATAGCTGGCGTAGCGATCTAACACACGCTAGAGCTAGTTTTGGTCAGAAAAACATTTTTGTGATGCTACGTTGCTAGCGTTTAAATATATCAACTACAATGTCAGCAGATGGCCTTACATGTTTGTCATGGCAGGAGAATGTCTGCAGTCACACACACGGAATACTCATACAGTATACTGTACTGTGATTTACCGTACATTGTGACCGTACATATACTGCATGTAGCTAACGAGGCTAGCTGTATGCTAGCGCAAAACAATGTATTCATGCAAGTTACATTGTATGACCGAACGTAGCAGAATACCCGTATACGATTGCAATTATAAACACGTTATTGCTAGCCTAATATGAACCACTAGCTTTTGTTCATAGTAGTTTTATTACACTGCATTATAGTTGCCTTTCCTCCAAGCTAACGTTCATATCGTGTTAGCTACCAAGGTAAACAAAGCTAGGTTAGCATATTAGCAGGCAAGCTGTTCATTACACAACTACTACTAACGAATCTAAAACAACTAAGTTTCTCTAATATTTTGTGATTTGCATTTGATTTCGTCCAGCCAGATCCTGGCGGACAATCCATGACGGGAAAGGGATTCTACTACTACTGAGGGTGCTAAAAGGCACCGCACCGACTGTGCGCAGGCAAGATGCGAGGAGGAGGAATGGATGATATACCGTGTATATATGTATATTTATGTTCATTTTGTACATTTCTAAAAATAAAGTTTAATGGAAATACTTAGTAGGCCTATCCTTTCTTCCCTGAATTCATATATAGCAAACCATGATTTGATTTCTCATCAAACAGTAGTAGTTTATAACGGGTAAAAATAACTTACTCTTTGTTATGAGAGTAGCTCGTAGGCCACAACGGAAAGACAAGGAGACATACACGAGTTTACAAAACCACGGCACATTTATTGTGGTAAATGCAGAGACAGGTGGTCGAGGGGAGAGGGTCGCTCAGTTCGTCCTTCTGCAGCCGCTTTGGAGAGAGACTCCGGGCCGCTGGGATTAATAGCACCGGCTACGGAGGTGTCCGTGATCGCGCTGATTACCCTCTTCAGCTCCACCCCACCGTAAGACAAAGGCCCTGAGGCCGTCACACTCTTCTATAACAACAGTTAAAAATATATATGTATATAAAATATACCGCTGTACCGACGCCATGATAAGACTGATGTTACGCTGAGAGCAGCCGGGAAAAGCACTGACATGGGCGCAGCCTCTCTGGTGGTTGACTAATCAGAACGAGTGGCCGAGCTGACCAATCGGAGCACACTAGGCTCACAGGGAGGGGGGGGGCAAGAGCTCCAACGAGTCGTTTAGTGGAGAAAGTGAATACTGCTGAATACACATGCTTGACAAAGATGCTCTATGCGAAACCAATGTGAGTTTGGAAAATTGCACAGTATAAATCTATTTTAGTATACCTCAACAATGTAATTATGATCAGTGGAAATGGCCATGACATGGGCCCTTTAACTAAAGCAGCCAGAGATAAAAAAAAACACGGCTCCAGCTGCGACTCCGGGGAATGTGTGTAAAATACCTCCCCGTATCTGCATGAGCTGGTGAAGTGAACTCAGAGGGAGAAAATCACAGCTTTTGTCTATAACTTTAACTCACACCACCGCCGTCTCTATTAAAAATGAGACGGTTTAAAAGCACTCTCGTGGCTTGTGGCCGTTTACGACGTGCTGGCCGGTGCGAGGTGCGTGCATTACCTGATGCGACAGGCTCCCTACATTGCTGGAGGAGCTGGTGTCGGTCCGGGGTGCATACATAAAATTATAGGCTAATTGATCATGGGTGGGCAGTGGTATGCAAGTGTAGAGCAAAACTGTGTTTCATCGTTGGGATGAACATGATGGGAGGTGTGTAGGCTGGTCGAGTAGGACTACAGTTAACTGTGTGGTTTCGGATAGAAAGGGTAGAGGAAAAAAGTCTATGTGCTCCAGATCGGGGGGGCATAGCACCACTAGAGCAGGGATAGTGGGGTCGCAAGAGGATAAGCTAGCTCTTGGACGGTCTTCAGGCACCGATCTAAGGACTTGTATACAAGGGTGGAGGCACGAGTCAAGGTGCCCCACTGGATTCCCATTGGGAGAGATCATATAGTCCCTACCCCCTCTGAAACCTCTTTAATCCGGACTAAATTGAGCTGGATGAACGTTGCTGTCGCACTGGTGTTTATTACGAGTTCATCATGTTTGTTTGTCTGATTGTTTGTATCAGGGGTCTAACCGCCGTCTTGTGCATGTTTTGTAACAACTAATAATGAATCCCTCCAAGAAACACCAGGGTAAAATAAACTAAGCTTTAGTTAACTCACCAAAAGTAAATGACTTGAGAAAGATAAATAATATATAGTGTTTTGCAAAATTCTGGTAGTATAGATGTGCTGCAAAATGAAAATAAATAGCAAAAGAGTGTTTTTATGTCCTGCATCTGAGTGTGCAGAGGAAATGTAAACAAGAAGCACACTGTTCAAGGTGTGCGCTGTAGGTGTAAGAAGAAAATAAGATTATATTACTTTTAAGAATACATTCTTAAATTGTATTGCTGGTATGTTAAGATATGTTTGTGACCTTTTATAAACCCTATGCCCCGTCCTGCACCCTGAGACCCTCAGAGGCATCCCTGCTGGTCGTAAAAAAACCTGCCTGAGGAGGTCAGGGTGGCAAAATCTGTCTGCTGTTTTAGGTCAATGTTGTATTATTTGTTTCATTTATTCTTAAATCTATGTATTGTATGGTAATAATGAAAAAAAAAAACGTAATGTATTGAACACATTCCGAAACAAAGCTGATAAGACAGAACTTGACTCAGACATAATACAAATTATTGTTGAAACCTTTTGCGCTGTTGCTGCAAAATGGAAACTTTGTTGATTATCTATTCCAACTGGCCACTGGATTCAGATAATTAATATAAGTTGAAGTTTAATTACAGTTTTAAATATAGTTTAACATTCTTTATTAAACTGCTTCAAATGATTTCTCGTCTCAACCAATTGGTCTCCATAGACATTACTAAAATTCTAATAGTTGTTAAACTACTGACAAGTTTTCTGAAACCGAGCTTATGAACAAAAGAGTAAAGGTCGCTGGTTAAGCCAGGATCAATATATTTGTTGACGTTTTCATTACAGTGTGCATAATAAATGTGTTAAATGAATTGAGCAATTATTTAAAAAGTATAATGTTGCAATCTCTTTACAATAAGTAATTACAGTTAACAAAGAAGTAGAGGTTGTTTTCCAAGGGCCTCTCCTTCACAGCCCTACACTTTAAATCATGAGACTTTCAAATCATAACAGACAGAGATCGGTATCACTTTGTGTTGCAAGCCAAATCCATGTAAAGGTTCTACTTGAGCCCAATTTAAATACCATAAAGAAAGTATTGAACCCAGCTCAAGCTAAATGTCAAATGTATTTAATTAATGTACAAGTGTTTTGATTTATTTCAAATGTTCTAATCTCAGCTTCTTTCGAGTTCAGTCTAAGCAACAAATTGTTTCTCATAACATTCTCACTGCTGTCCCAAATGTTTTAACCTTGGGCAGACAAGCTGTTCACACACCCACACACACCCACACACTTTGGATAAGTAGTCACCTTATCCACATTGTAAATTGTTGCCTTCTTTAAAGTTATTAGTAATTTATGATTAATTATTAAATTAAATGTGGTACATAAGATAAAATAAATAAAATAACTTGACTTGATCATTTTGTTCACAACATTAGACCTGTCCTCTAACCTCTACTAGAATAAGATAAGTGTGCATGTTTGGATGTTTTAACACTCCTGTAATGTACCTAATCTTGATATCTTTTTCATTACAGAGCTGGGAAAATGGTGTATTGATTAGATTCTGATCCGTGCAAGTCCAATTTTGACTGACTTTAGTTCTAATGTTAATGTTAATTTGACTTCAACCCATAAGTAATTATTTAAATTAACTCTAAATGTCACATGATGATGGATTAGTGTTCCACATTTCTTCCACTAATTTGTTTTACAATTAGGCCAAAGGTAAAGAGAGACATTGATGACCTTGTGTCCCTTTTGTTAGTACGTGGTTCCATTTTGTCTATGGCCTTGGACGGCTTCACTAAAAGTCACCCAGTTCTGCCCTGCTGCAGTCCGGCTGAGTGCAGTCACAGAGATGCTATGGCTGCTCTACATGACATTAATGGTCTGGTCTGAATGGACACCATTTCCTGCTCCCAGAGAGAATGACACTCCTCAAACTGAACATTACAGCCGTTGATACTGTCTCACATGGGTCTGCTCCCCCCCACTGAGCCATGAACTGAAAGCATGACATCCGCTATGAACACATGGAAGCCTCCCTGTCACACCAGCACCAACCCTTGGGTCAGTCAGATGAGACTAACGGCTTCACTTAGGGCATTTGGTTCAGATACATGACTCTCGTTACCACAGAGTGGGTTGTTTTTAAGGCTATTCATACTGCTATGATGCCTGTAAGTTGGCGAGCTGGTAAAAGCCCCTACTATTGTTTCAAATAGGCCTAATTAATGTCTAGTTCTACATGTATTCACATTATATAGACAATGTTTCCACCTGGTAAAACTAAAGGCTGCACAAAACTCAGGCTACAATACAACCATTCTGTTCTGCTCTAACGATTCAATATATAGATTCTACATCAAAACAATTAGCTTTTATTGTTTCCAATGATAACGTCACCTTAAGTGGAGGAATGCAAACCTGTTTTCAAATGTAAGGTTTTGATTTTGTTTGACATTTCTCAGTAATGACACCCTCAGACACCCAGTATCATTCATGCTATGCCATCAGTAATAACTCAGATGTTAAAGGGATGAAACTTTTCCTCCCAAATCAGATATGCTTTGTTTTTCAACAAATGTATCAATTTCCTGCATAATATATGTTTCTCACAATGGTTTTTTGTAAGCTGCACACAGGTGATACTGAGTCTTCTCGATTAATAGATTATAAACTACACCATGCTTAAATAGACTCCTAAGTTATTATTTCATATGTACCATATGTAAGAAAAGGGAGGGAAGAGTCAATTATATTGAGTAATTGATTTTATATTGGGTAATTTATTTCTCAAACCTATGTTTTATGGAAGAGACTAAATATTTCTGATAAACTAATATTTTATCAAAAGGTAAATGGTGAATTAATATACATTTAGAATCATTGAGAAGGGGTTATATCCACAGGGACAAGCTCACCTTTAACTTACAATAACATGTCTCTGCTATGGACTGATGAGTATATGATTCTTGCATGTTCAATGACTAACACAAACCTTCAAAATGATAATGTGCATGTGTCAGGAAGGCTCCCAAATAATTCTGAGGGGCCTATCCTATTTTTGTAATTAAATGATAATGTGCTAATCCATTACTTTGAGTTGTCTTCACTCAGAAAACATCCCTATCAGGTGGTAACCCAATAACTAGGACAGCTCTCAAGGCCAAGGGTCAGAGAGAGAGGGTCACACTCTCCGGGTGCAGAGAGCACCCCCAGCCACGTGCAAGGAAGCACGAGGTCGTTCGAGATGGGATGCCTCTCTTCACCTTTCTGATAAGATGGGATGCTTCTCTTCACCTTTCTGCTGAGAGGGGGTTCTTCTCTTCATCTTTCTGCTCGGTGGGCTCTAGCAGACAACCCTGCAGGACGAGCGAGGGTTTCAAAGGCTTCTATAATACAATGTTCCATGTTTCTTGGAGGAGTTTGATGTCTTCCTAACCTCTCCCATCACGGGGGGGACACCTGGATGCATCAGGAATACGCAGTTGCACTCAAGTAGCAGAAGGAATACAGGCAGATGAGCCTCCGTCTCACTGGGGGGTCAGCTACAGTGCTCACTGAATGAGCCACACAATAGCAGAGCAATTGGGGGGTTGAAATATGGCGCTCTGATGAAGAAGAGTTTGAGCCAATCAGCACCTCAGTGCTAATCTACAGTATCAGGATGCCTTTACACACCAGACACTCGGTGTCATAAAGGGAGGAGGAGAACGAAGACTGACGGACATGTTCTTCCAGCTCTCGTACAAAGATGAACTTTGAATTGAATGACCAGATGTTTAAAGATGTACAATTAATGATTGTTTTTTATATTTCCAATGACCAGACATGTGTTAAATAGTGGTGATAAATATATTTAGTCAGATCAGATTACATTTTCACACTAAACAAAATTAATAAATAAATATTCTCAGATTATAAAGTATTGAATAATAAGGTATTTCTAATATTATAACAGATAATGTTAATATCCTTAATCATCCAGCAATCAGGCTTAACAATACAACTCTTTAATGCATTACCCATGCACAGACAGACATAAAATGATGTTTCAAGTACTGGATTCATTTCAGTTTTGGCCCAAAACAAATATTTATAATAATTCATATAACAATTATGTAGCATATTTGATCCTCAAATTAGAGAAGTATAATTTAAAGAAATTGATATTCTATATTCAACATTAGATAAACACAGAAGAACCCTTTCCAAGTACCATAAGTAGATGATCAGGTAAGTATGGCTAATAAGAATAAGTGATAGACTTAATTTGGTACAGATCAGTGGTAGCATTTACAAATGTATGAATTAAAGTTTTAAGAATGTTTAATCTTTCCTTTCCAGGTTTTTACAAAAGTCTTTGAATATTTGCCTAACTTTTCCTTTTCAGATTTTGAACAATGTACTTGACTAAAATGAATGTATTGATTTTACTAAGACTAAGTGCCTTACTCTTGGCTAAAGCGTAATGAAGTAAACGTAAAGTAATCCTAAAATTGAGGACACTGCAACTTTGTGGATTACAGATTGATCAAATCACCAGCTGTGAATGTTATGCCTTAGCTGGATCTCTTATGATCCTACATTTTAAATGCTTTTGACTAGTGATTGCCTTAAAGCAAATCTTTAAGCTGTTTCTGGTTTTGATTTTATAGTTTGATAAATGACATTAACTAATGGTTTAAAATGATAAAGGATATTAGTTTAAAACAAATATTTTGCTATTATGTATCTGTGTTTTATGTGTGTTTATTATTGTACTTATTGACAAAAGATGCTCCAAACACTGATGAGAGATACTTTTTCCTGTTATGATTGCCTGTATCAATCATTGTGATTGAATGTTTCAATCTTACTCTACTTTGTGATGTAATTGAATGTAAGGTGAGACCACACTCGAATCTGAAGACGCCTATTGATTTAAGTATTGACCAGAATTATTAGACTAATGTTTTAAGGTTATCAAAAATGATAAAAAGAGAGGAACTGTTAAGGAATAATTCTTCTAGATATCTAACCTTTTGCTCTGTGACGTGTTATCTCCTTTAAGGAAAGGCCTTGGTGCCATATGTGTTGTTGTCACCAGTGTGTGACCGGTCAACTTGACTGGCACGAAGGGTAATTGTTGTGGGAACACTGAGGCACTTCTTTATCGGTGTTTGTGGGCTCTAGGATGTGAAATCCTTGAGGCCATGAGCGTCGGACGCAGGTGACTCAGTGTTTAGTCTACTCCTTCAGAGATGTTGATTTCTCTCTGTGAACCCGTTAAAAGGTCTAGCATAGAGAGAGGTTCTTCAGAATTGACGTGGCAACTCTACCGTGGAGTCGGAACCTCTGACTCTTTGATTTGTGATGTGAATCCTCCGGCCGAATACTCTGAATAAACCCATCAGTGTTTGACATCAAAGCTCCAACTCTCACCGTGTCTCCTTCCTGAGTCGGTGACTCCATGCATTACTACACAGAAGTTTCCTCCACAATATATAGTTGTATATAAAATAAGTTAAGAAATCCTTCCAATGTGTACTATAGGTCAGTACAAAAATAAAAAACACAGTTTGAAAGGGGAGTGATTAGTCAAATATGCATAAATAAAAAGAAAAAATGCAGACTAGGTAAGATAAAGATAGGAGAGAGGAGTTTATCAATGATGTGTTATTGCTTGTGAGCATATTGATATTCTAATGGATTTTTGATTATTGAAATATATACAGTTCTGTTTCATATGAGTGTTGAGAACTGTATCCATAAATCTCTTAATGTTGCCCTCAAAGTGCACCAGATTGATGCATTCAACTTCAATTTAAAGAAACAAATCTTCCCGGGGTGCATGCCCCCGGACCCCCCTAGAGGATGTCAGGTAATCACAAATAAAACAGGTTCACATGGATAGGATACTAGATAAGTGTGCACACTCATTATATACACTACACATTTTTCTTGGATTTGTTAACACTATAGTCCCTAATATATTTGTAGAAATGCAGGAAATGGAATTAAATTGAGAAAATATTTCATTGCGGAGGACCCCCTGTTTTGTGTCCCCCCCACTTCTCAAACCAAAGTTACACCCTTGCCCACACAGGATTATAATCTGCACACAAGGTCTCAGATCATACAGTTTTCATGGGGATGTGGCTGTGATTTTGGTGAAATCAAAGGTAGTAAGATATCAGAGGAGGGGGGAAGACAGAAACGCAAAGGCAGAGAAAGAAGGAATGAAGAGGGATAGCTGAGTAAAGCACAGAGTCAGCGCGCCAGGCAATGTTAAATTATTCTCTTTTCATTTACAATAATAAAATCATTTGATCAGTGAAATATGTCCTCATTTTCTCTCCCCTAAGGGTCCCTGCACAGCTCCCTCCAAATATCTCCTGCTTCAAGGCCAAGAGCCCAGGCGAGAGGGGACAGAACTAAGAATAAAACAATGTTTGCTCCGGAGTTAGCACTGGAGAATAAAGTGTGGGTTTTTTATTCAATGGCAATTCTTTGAATCTACAATAATGTGTGTCTGTTCTTTGGAGAAAACTCCGTGAGATAACAATTCTGAAATGTTTCTGTAATTCTGTATTGTATTCCTCAATTATGTATCTCAGACTTTTTTAAGAATGATTTTTTGAACAAATAACATAGATTTTGACTTTTGCCAATGTGCCTTTTTAAATAAGGTCCTAAACATGATTATTGCCCCATTTAGGTCTATATAAAATCACCCATAATATCTAAACGAACAGAGAAGTTGTTTGACAGTGACTCCGTAAGCGAAGTATGTTATATTCTGCTCTTTGTATCACAGGAAGACTACAGAATACCTTGTTTCTACCTCGGTGGGTAGTTATTTTATTAAACTCCAGTAAACGTGAACATCTTATATCTCATGCCTGTATGCTCCGCATGTGTGTAACACCCAAACATGTCGGAGTAGCAACATCACAATTGGTAGGCAGCTCTACTGCCTAAACAATAGTTCGTACTATTACAAAGTATACACATTTTCTGTAACCTTGTGAAACAACCCAGTCTCACGGCATTTCGTGTTATAGTCACGACATTTAATCTATTGATTCGTGTTCACCAACACGATTTTCCCCTTTTTTTCGTGTCACACAGAACGATTTTAAAAGCAATGTATTTCTATTGGTATTATGTTTCGTGCCTGCACCACGTCTTTTTGTCCGGTCGGGTCTTGGAAGACCGGAAGCTGTGTGGTTCATAAAAACATTTTCTTACTCAATATCAAGCCACGATTATTGTTTTTATTTTAAATTCTATAATGGGTCCGTGAGGAAAAGAAATGGCTCAGAGCCTCAGAATACTGAAATATGTATTTTTTAAATCTTTTTTTCCTTCTAATTTGTTATTCTTTTCTAAATAACACACTGTTATTTACTCAACAATAACACACAATTATCCTTGTTTTTATTTATTTGTTTAATTCTATAATATCGGGCTTTTTTGCCGTCCGTCAGGAACTGAATTTAAAAATAAAGTCACCGGAAACAGACGTAGGCGATACACACCCACTGAACTGATTACCCAAGATCCTCAGCTATCGTTGAAGCTCGGTGATTGTGATTGTTTTAGCCGCAATGCACGTCGGGATATGGTGTTTATGCATTTAAAAAAATATATACTTTATTCCGAGTGTACTTGCTTTACTCTTTGAAAGTCATCACATAACGGCATTGTAATACACGGTTCGGCTGCATTATATATTACACATCTGCCGTAGTTCTTTATTTATAGAGCCCTGATTAGAAGACCTTTGGACAAACTGGAGGAACTGCCACCGAAACTGAATACGTGACGTGGATCATAAATATATCAGCAATTAAACAACATCTTCAATTTCTCTTCACACAATACGTCTCCTTGCAGTATCAATACTAATTCGGCTGACTTTTATATTTGATCCAATTGGTAGATAGGTAGCGGTGCACAGCTGATAGACAGGGACTTGTAGTTTTTAAAGATATTATTGATTTTCTTTGAATTAAAGAATATAAATATTGAGTTGAGAGAATAGTCAGGGGTTTTGGGTGATTGGAGACACATCTATGGATTCAGAATTTCTATAGCTTACCATTAAATGACGGATATACCTTTCTGTCTGTGATGTTTTACAAATCAGATATTAATGTGTAGAAGTAAAACACTTCAAATAATATAGCAATATCCTGTAAAATTATGTGAAAACATGAATAAAACTACACATCTTCAGATGTTATACATACATAAGTGTCCTACACTAATAATACAAAGTATAATTTGTTGTGTTAACACTTTAAACTTGAGTTTTTTAACCCGCACCGCCTAGTGGGTAAAGCACGTTATTTCATTTCTTTGGTTGAATATGTTATATTTGATGATAGAAATATTAAGAGTACATACAAAAAAGGGGGAAAGTTGAAGGTCAATGATAGAAATATAGAATATAAAATATCAAGAAGATACTGTAAGTGATCTCTACAATAAAACAGTTTAGTGCCGGATGTACAAAGATATTAATAGGAGGATGTGCAAAACAGAAAAACGAATGAACCTTTATTTAACACTAGAACCGCCAGAGGTCGCTGTATACCTAAAACTGCCAACGGGTCAAATTTACCCGCTATTGATTTTCAAGGTACAATGTTCTTTTATTTATCATGTAGAACAGTGAGTTTTGATCGCACAGGGATGAAATGTATACCAATATAATCTGTGGACTCTCAGCTTTTCATATGATATAGTTTGTGCAGATAGCATGTAGTATAAAATATCGCTAACACTGCTTCTCTCTCTCTCTCTCTCTCTCTCTCTCTATCTCTCTCTCTCTCTCTCTCTCTCTCTCTCTCTCTCTCTCTCTCTCTCTCTCTCTCGCTCTCTCTCTCTCTCTCTCTCTCTCTCTCTCTCTCTCTCTCTCTCTCTCTCTCTCTCTCTCTCTCTCTCTCTCCTCTCTCTCTCTCTCTCTATAAGGAACCGCGGTAGACAAAAGACGTTGCTATAGCAACACGTCATGTTTACGCAGCATTTTCTATGAGGTAAATATTACCCGCTGGCGGATATAGGTATAAATGGCATTTGTTTTGGCGATTTTTTCAATCTGACTTTATATTGACAATTTTTAAAACTGAATTTTCTTTTTAAACCTGCCATAATTCCCAAACCCTACACTCCTTGAACATCATTTTTCATGAAAAAAGTAGGAACACCTCTCTTACGTTGAAAAAAAAAAAAAAATATTAAACAAAATGCCTCTTGAGGGCATGAAGAGACAAAAACTTGTCAAAAAGTCCACCTAGCTCCCAATAGACTCCCATGTTAAATATTTCCGGATCTTTCTTCAGACTAGAGAGAAGTAAACTTTAATCTCCCAGCTACCTTTTTTATCAAAAGCCCTGGAGCGAGTAGTCTACGCCCAGCTGCAGTCTTTTTTAACCACGCATGGAATCCATGAAAAGTTCCAGTCTGGCTTCAAACCCATGCACAGTACTGAAACAGCCCTTTTAAGAGTTTTTAATGATCTGCTCCTAGCCGCCGACACTGTGGACCATAGCATCCTGCTGTCACGGCTTGAACAGTCCGCTGGCATCACAGGCTCTGCCCTTGCATGGTTCAGGTCCTACCTGACAGACCGTAGCTTCTCGGTACAGCTAGGTGCCTTCTCCTCTGCCAAAGCCCCTCTTACCTGTGGGGTTCCCCAAGGCTCGATTTTGGGCCCCATCCTTTTTCTACTGTACATACTGCCCCTAGGTTCAATTCTCACAAAACATAACATTCCCTTCCACTGCTACGCCGACGATGTACAGATATATCTGCCTCTCAAAGCAAATGTCACACACTCACTACAGCAGCTGATGGACTGCTTAGCAGAGATAAAATCCTGGCTGAGCAAAAACTTCCTCAACCTCAACGAGAGCAAGACCGAGGTCATCTTTTTTGGACCCCAACCTCCAGCCTCTCCGGTTGATATTCTGGGCTCTATCAAAAAAAACATCCTCCCCTCGGTCATGAACCTTGGAGTGACATTCACCAGCACTTTTAAATTTGACAAGCAGGTCAGCACCGTAGTAAAATCCTGCTTTTTTAAAATAAGACTATTGGCCAAAACCAAGTCGTATTTATCTTTTAAAGACTTAGAAAGGGTTATTAACGCCTTTGTAACCTCGAGACTGGACTATTGTAACGCTCTGTATGTGGGTATGGACCAGGCCTCAATCAAACGCTTACAGCTAGTCCAAAACGCTGCTGCACGTTTGCTGACTGGTCACAAAAAGCGCGACCACATCACCCCTATTCTAGCCTCACTACACTGGCTTCCAGTTCGGTTCAGAATTGATTTTAAAATCCTTTTATTTGTTTTTAAAGCCCTAAATGGGCTGGCTCCGGCCTATATAACTGAACTGCTCCAGCGCTACACCCCAGCCAGAGCTTTAAGGTCTGCTGACCAGCTGCTGCTGGTAGTGCCCAAGACCAGGCTAAAAACCCGAGGGCACCGAGCCTTCGCAGCAGCTGGCCCTAGGCTCTGGAACACTCTGCCCCTCCATGTGAGGTCGGCCCAGACCCTAGGGGTTTTTAAATCAAAATTAAAAACACACTTCTTCTCTCTGGCTTTCTAGTTAGAGCGGAGCACGACTCCTGACTATTCCGTGTGTTTTATTCTTATTTTGTTTTTTAAGTTATATCTGTTGTAATTTATTGTCGTTTATTGTGTTTTGTAGTAATGTGTTTTTATTACATGTACAGCACTTTGGCTCGACCAAAAATCGCTTTTAAATGTGCTTTATAAATAAAACTTGATTTGATTTGATTTAAACAAACTGCTCCCATCTCCCCATTTTACACACAAAACCCCAAATAAAAACATATATCAGTTCATTGGGGTTCCCTGATGCTCACGGTCTGGTAATTTTTTTATAGGAGCCATAGTTTTTGAACAGGTGGCAAAATTGACAGATATAATCCTCAATGCATTCTTAATGAGACTCAGTGCTGCAGTTGGTTACCATGGTGTTGCTGGGCAGATTGGGGCCACACACCTGAGTGACATCATCTAATCAGAGCAGACACGCCCACAGGCAGACTGGTACACGCACACACAAACACTGGAGGTTTGTATTTTTTTTTTTTCAACAAAAGTTAGAAATGCAAGAGGTTTATCTCATTCAGAACAATGGAAAGGCTCTCCTTTCACTGCACATCTCCATGGAAATCTTTGATCTCTGGGCTCCACTCAAACAGGTGTTTGATAACGTCGTCACCATGGTAACCTTTGATCTCTGGGCTTACACACACAGGTGTTTGTAAACATTCATTCACTACTACTTACATTTAATATCTAACTCCTTCAGCCTACAGAAACCATTCAACTATTACATTATTCAGCTATTTCAGGATATTGAGGCTATACATGTTGTTGTTTATACCTTTTTTAAACCTTTTCTTTTAAATATTAAGCTTCTTCACTATTTTCCCTACTCTTCCAGTTTCACATTTCACTTTGAAGTTTCCAACAAAGTCATTGCAATGCATTTGAGCTTTAACAATTTTGATTCAAATCATTTCACTTTTCTGCATTTCTCCGCTAAGTTCAGCAACACACTTACTTGGTTTTTGTAGCTAAAAGCAGCTACAGAGACCATTCAACTAATAACATATTCAGCTTTTTCTGCATTTTCACAATTTACAGCATTCGCACACATTTTCTGCAGGAAATGCATTTTCTAGTTGTGTGTTATTGTTGAGTAAATAACAGTGTGTTATTTAGAAAATAATAACAAATTAGAAGGAACAAAAGATTTAAAAAATACAAATTTCAGTATTCTGAGGCTCTGAGCCCCATTTCTTTTCCTCACGGACGGCAAAAAAAGTTGATATTGAGTAAGAAAATGTTTTTATGAACCACACAGCTTCCGGTCTTCCAAAGACCGGACAAAAAGAGGTGGTGCAGGCACGAAACATACTACCAATAGAAATACATTGCTTTTAAAATCGTTCTGTGTGACACGAAAAAAAGGGGAAAATCGTGTTGGTGAACACGAATCAATAGATTAAATGTCGTGACTATAACACGAAATGCCGTGAGACTGGGTTGTGTGAAATGCTATTGTGCAATTCAAAACACACGATCAGAATTCAAACTACTGTACTTGATTTATTTTGGGTTCAATAGCTGAAAAGCTACTTGGAGGTTTAGGTAAAAAAAAAAACTGCTTGCTTGTGTTTAAGCTAATAAGCTACATGATTTGGCTTAAGCTAAAAAAGCTACCTTGTTTGGTTTAGGATAAAAAACTACTCTCTTAAATCTAAGCTAACAATCTACTTGGTTAGGCTTAAGTTAATACGCTACCTCATTTGGTTTAAGCTAATAAAAGATATCTGGTTTGGTTTAAGCTAAATAACTACTTGCTTAGGTTCAAGCTAACTTGGTTTGGGTTATGTTAAAAAACGACGTGGTTAGGTATAAGTTAAGAAACAGCTTGGTTAGGTTTAAATAAAAAAAATAACTACTTGGTGAAATATAAGCTTAAAAACTACTTGGTGAAGTTCAAACTTAAAAGAAAAACGATTTAATATATTTTGGAAAAGATTGTAAATAAAAATATTAAATTGTAATAGGGTTAGGAACATTGTTATGTACTTAACTATGCAACTTAGTCATGTTCTAACGTAGTTACATACGTACGAACATTGTAGTATGTTAGATAAAATATGTCAATGTGTAACTGTCTAACAACAAATTTGAAATACTGGTCATGATGAGCTGTTTGTAAAGAAAGCTGACCTTTAAAAGATTCACTCTCTGAACTAATGTCAACAGGCCCTCTGCTAAGCACCTCTATCACACCTTTCCTCTACCTTTGTTCTGGCACGAGACATGGCAATGTAATGCTTTATATAATGAATTCTGCCATAACTCCTCAGACTGAGATCACATTGACCTTAAAGCATTGCTTTAATGCAAACATATAAAGACATTGAAAAATAAACAGACCAAAGAAACATCTCCAAATAAAAGAATATTTGGAGCAGCTCACGAGTGCAGAGAAGGTTAGTGATCATTAAATCCCTGAGCTGTGTAGGAAGATTTGAATAATTAGCGATGCTATGTGCCAGCCGTGTGAACATAATATATTGTGGTTCTATATACATATATATGTAGAAGTAACTCTGCATCGATTGTTTACAAACATTTATGACATAGGCTTTAGCATTAATCAGTATAAATGAGTGCATGGGTGTGAGTTTGCTGAATTTAAATATGATAATATATATATGCACAATATCTCCAGCATAGTTTTGGTAACGGAAATCTTAAGTTGCGGACTGCCAACATTGCAATATACAACATTTCTTAGACATTAAAAACACAAATAATGCAAGAAGAAATAGGAATACAATGGAGCAAGAGAATAGTGCAAGGGACACAATGGTGCAAGTAAAATGGAGACTTATGTCAACTCTATTCATGTAAAATAGAGTAGGATGAAATAAAAAACAATTGAAAATTAAACTGTACAGCGAAGGAAATATAGTTTATTGGAATAATAGTAGTACGGTGGCCGCCAGGTGCAAACACATTAAAATGGCACAAAACATTTACATTAGGAGGAACAATGCAAATATATCTGGATATCTGCCATAGGATGATATTTATTAATTTTTCCAATGCATTGAATCTTGATCCTTGATTTTGACAGAATACAAAAAAAGTTATTAATTTGATTCAAATATATTTATTCAAACTACCTTTGTAAAACATAAGATTTCAGCCATAGTATAACCTCATTTACGGTCATTTTTCGCCTGCTTGATGGGCAGCTTTAATAGAGGTGTCAGAAAGATCCCAAGTACAAAAGCAGGTCATTGACTAAGAAAAGGAAGAGAGGAACGGTGGCCCCTTATTCAGAAACAGAGGAAGAGAGGGAGCTTGGGCGAAGGCGAGTGGTGGTCCTTATAAAAGAGCTGCGCTGAATGAGCGAGCAGCGGAGAAAGCAGGAGAGAAAGAAAATGGAAGGACAGAAAGAATCCGAGAAAGAGAGAAAGAAGAGGCTCTCTTAATAGAGCCTTGTAAAAAGCTTCGTGAATGGCCACTGTCTGTCTTTCCCACACAGTTCATCACTGAAAGTTCTCTCCACTTGAAAAGGAGCTGGTGCTGAATAGACTCGAGATCCACTTCAGCCTGATGAAGAAACATTCCTGGTTTTAATGAAGGAGGACTGGAGAATCCATTTCAAGAGAGACAAAGGGAGAAAAACGGGGGGGAAATGAGTGAGATAAAAAAAGATTAGAGGAAAAATTAAGAAGCAGGACAGAGAAAAACAAGAGTCAGAAAATAAGAGTGCAAAATAAGAAGGTGCATAAAGAAAGTTGAAGACATGACAGCACTGTAATTCCATTTATTTAACAAGGTATTTTTCTGGACTGCAGCTAGCCTAAGCTTGTTACAGGAAAGATTCAATAGTGTTAAACTTTATAGTGTAGCTGCAGTGGGAAGATAGCAGAATGGTCCAGTGGTTACTCTGACCAAAGAGCGGCACTTTGAATATGAATGTGGATGTACAAATCAGTCGCCAGTCAAATAAAAATGGCCTTTGAAATGGCACACATACACAGCCTCAGACACACTTTTAAATGCTTTGTAGAACCTCTAGTCCAATCTCACACCAAGAACAGAGGCACTAACATCTACCTAGGTCATAACAATAGGAAAATAAAAAATAAAGCTTTTTAACATACAAAAAAAAGGGTCCTTTCTCTTTGAATAAGATAATTCAAATCCCTACTGATCAGGTGTGTGTGTGTGTGTGTGTGTGTGTGTGTGTGTGTGTGTGTGTGTGTGTGTGTGTGTGTGTGTGTGTGTGTGTGTGTGTGTGTGTGTGTACTGCTATGGCTCTTCTACCCAGGTAGAGCTAATAGTGTACTGCTTCTTATCTGAAATCAGTGAGTGAATTCAGCAGAATTCCTTCCAATCCAACGTCCTCTATAGGCAGGTCCAACGGTAGGCCACGCCGCCTCCAACAACCGCTAGCTAGCATTGCTAGCTCGTTATTAGCATAAGCTAAAGATCTTATTCAGATGGTTTTACAATGATACAATGTGCACCAAAGTACCTAAAAAACATAAGACATCACTTTCATAACCCCGATTGGTTTTTATATGAAATGTATATTGATAATAAACAACAAAAACGAACTGTCATTGTCATATTAGCAGGCTAGCACTTCAAAGTGCTAACAAGGAGCTACATTTGCCACACTTATAAATCGACACTGGCTGTCGTCTTCTAGTTCAGATTCACACAGGGGTTCTCAAATAATAGTTTGTTAACTAACATAGTTTGAATACAAATAACCACTTTTTAATGCTATATTTTGTACACTTTACTAGGAGCTGCTCGACTGTTGTCTCTGCGTCTTCAGGGTGTTCACGGAGAAAAAGAGAGAGAGAGAGAGGCAGTGATTCGCGCCACTCATCACCCTGGGTGTACATTCTAGAGCGCTCCGTGCAGAAATAAGATGTATTCATACATCTAAATTACATAAAGGGGTCTAGCAGCCCTATATTTCATATGGGTTACAGCTTCAAAACAGCACATCCTCAGAATCATGCAATGCAGAAGAGCGTGCATGTACATATTTAGTGACACTAAATTATTTGTTTAGAAGGCAACGATAAACATTCAACATTTGAGCAATAATTTCGCTGTTTGGTGTTCTCCCTCTCCCGTAGTGTGTTCTATAGGTTTTTGTGCATGTAAATGGTCTGCAAAGGCTAGAATCCCTGTGTTCCCTCCAGAGGGAGTTTGTCGCCCACACACTCCCCCCCCCCCCTTCCTGAAATGCCTCCATTTGACTTATTTGATATCACTATGTAACACTGTAAACAAGGTCAATATTGAAATATAAGTGTTTCCGCCTAGTTAGGTGGCACCGCTCTCTCCATAAAGACACAACGGCAACATTAGCGCAGAGCCGTTTCTCTGCATGTTTTGTGAATGCAGCGTTAGAAATACCTAATATAATGTGAAGCCTTGGTGATAGAGGGTCATCATGCCATACAATAAGGACAGTCGGAAAATTGGCAAACAAACAGAACATTCCGATAAAACTTCTCAAAATGATAACTGTCTTGCTCATCACTAATTTGCTAGTAGTGCTATATTTATATTCCCCAATAAGATACATAGGCTACTGAGTAAGAACGACTTTTCTTAAAGGTATTTGGACACTTCTAACAGCTATATTGTGTTAAATTATAGCAAATAATGTTTTTATTAAGTGTTAATGTATTTAGGGAGAATGTCTTTGTTTGTACTACTAGACACATTTTTATTTTTTTTATTTTAAGATCCTAATTCATGTACAGTAACTTCTTAACTTACTATCAATAGGCAGGAAAATGTCTTGGTTTTATGGCCTAGTAGTTGTAGAACATAATCTTGCAGAGAAAGGTGTTAATAAGGGCTTTATAATTATTAATTAAGCGACAATACAACACTAATGCTCATGCTAATAAGCAGCTAGCTTAGTGTTAATATGGGCATCTTAATATAAGTGCTGCTGTACAGTTTGGCTTAGCATAAAGGCTAACAAAGTGAGTTTTTATTTTTAACATTTATTTGGAGTCACATAGTATCGGTAATACAGTTTGACTGACAGATCATTCTAGTAAGTGACCAAAATCAACTTAAAAAGCAATCAATCAATACAAAATAAATAAATAATAAGAAAGAAAGAAAGAAAGAAAATAGAAAAGCTTATCATAAAGAGTTCTGCTCTGCTGCAAACTGCTTCAAACTGGTTCTTTAAAAAGAGCATTATTACCAAATAATGACGAGGAACATGCAGTGTTTGACATCCAGGGACATATTTTCGCCGCTGAATGAAAGCACTGAAGTTTTTCTGATAAGTCAGAGCCTCCCACTGGAGAGCAGAGTGTGTTTGACCCGATGGAGGATCCTTTGTGGATCCTCAGTGCTGGGAAATGGTGGCGGCATGGTGACCCCCTTCATTTTCTTCTCTCACTTCTTGGCTGTGGACTTGACAAAGATCCATTCACATTTAAATATTCTCCCCTGAACACCCACCCTGACTTCACTTTAAGATGATGGGAATGGTAGCAACCTTTTGTAAAAAAAAAAAAAAAGAAGAAAGCTTTTATGATTTGTCCTTTTCAGTTGGTTGGAAATTGGACACAAAGTTCTCTTTAACACTAAAAGCATGCACCAAAGAGAGAACAAGTACGAAATGAGGACAAAAGGGAGGAAAGAAGATCTGAAAGGCTAGAAACTTCTTTTTTTTCTGGCATCTAAGGCTTTCAGCTCTGGCAATAACAGCTGGCCCTGTATGTTTCTTTTTTAGCCGTGCTGGACCAAGAGTGAGCCAACCAAGGTTTCCATAAATGAGAGAACTTCACTAAAATCACCAAAAGGCCATTTGTAAGACTCATGGTTGGGATGAAAGTATGTCTGTAGAAAGAGACCTTGCAGCGTTATGAAGTACATTGTGTACTGAAAACAGCAACAGAAGCATGCCCATGTGTACAGTTTATCAGAAGCAAGTATATTCTATAGTTTTCTATTGCAGGATCTTCTTTATGTGTCCCTGCTGAGCCGTGGTGCAGAGATGTAAACACAAATCATCTTTAGAAGATATCCGCAGGATTTGTGTACCTCGTTAAAGCGTCAAACTAACTTCAGATAACTCTGGGATGTTCTCTTTGCTTATATGATGACAAACCTGCCTCCCTGTACACATGGGCACCTGACTTTTGTTCTACTTATTTTAAATATGTGTACTTTTTGAAATCCAGATATTAAAACTACAGAACAATTGTTTTTCTCTTGCAGCATAACTGGGATACTCTTTCCACTATTGGGTAACTACTGTATACTTGGGTACACCAACATATTCCATTATTCTAACATATACAATATAACATTTGTTCTTCAAATGGATTACTTTCGCTAAATAATTCATATATAATTAATTCATACATATTTATTGCATTCTTCATTGCAAAATTAAAAAAAGGCCCCCATTGATATGTATATGTTTGATTTTGATCAATTCCTGAATGACCACTTTTTATTTCTTGCTTGGTTTGAGATGCGTGTTGATATGCCATTTATCATGATGATTGATTTTTTTTTTTTTAATAACCTCCTGGGACCCGAGGAAAAAAAGTGTCTTCCAATTTCCTTTTTTTTGTGATTTCCTACCTATTTAGGGTTAAAAAAACATCTTACAATTTAGACTTTTTAATTTAATTTAATTTTTAAATGTTACAGTATGTCCACTGTAGAGGACTTCGGGACCATTAGTTTGAAAAGACCGCCAAAATGAACAGATAGACTATGTAACGTATTATGGTTATAGAGTGATATTAATACAATAATACATTCACCTTTATTTAAAACATGAATAAGTAATTGATCTGAACATTGCTGTTTATTTGGTCACTAAAAAAAACTAGTTTGGTTTTTGGTGAATCTTTCCAGATCTTCAAAGACTTTGTCGTCAATGTACTGGGAAAAGTACCTCATTCACTCCAGTCGGCACGGGCTGTAGGGTCATCTTGACTAGTTTTATGGATGTGGTCTCCATTTGACCATGCTCATAGAAACAAACTTGGCATTCCTGAGGCAATTCTCATTTTTCATGGCTCCACTTAAAATAAAAACAACAATAAGACATACATGCTACTCTTGGCCCACAGAGGGCCATGTCTTTCCAGCTCGTCCCTATCTGTCTCTATGTCTGTATCTGTGCGCTCATGGAGCCTCCTGCATCTTTCCCCCCCTTCTTCTTGACCTTCTTCTATCCCAGATGTGAAATCCTCATCTCTCTCATCATCTGAATCTCCCTTAACTATCTGGTACAGAAAATGTCTGCTTCAGTTCAATCTCCTGCAACAATATTGAGTCGTTAAGTCCATGAAGATGGTCTTGACGTCCACTAGAATGGACATTTATAAAAGAGCTGTTATTTGAAAACTTGAATTATTTAACCTGTTAAGCCCGAGAGACCCCGGTACCGGGGTACTGCCGCAACATCTTGCAGGAAACAGTGTCTGAGGGCATGTTCATTTAATAAAACTATGAATGTTTTATATCCATGTAACGGGAAGAAACTCATCTAACTGAAACCCACAATGCTAACACTGAGCCTCTGAATTAGCAACGAGCGAAAAATGCTAACACCTTACTGCACCGAAGATCACTCACAAAACCTTATTATTTATCTTTTCACCACATCCAACACATGGTTTCACATCGTGAGGTGACACAGAATCTAACGACACCGACATTACCACTGAATTATACGTATTTGCGACGTTATAAGCAAATATGGACATCAAAACAGGTGACGCTAGGTAGCTAAAAATGCTAACATTTTTACCTTGGCTCTGTAGTCTCTCCAAAGTGGTCTTCAATGGCATTAAAACGATAAAAACGCTGCTGAAGTTAATCCATAGGTTAATCTAATGTGTCTGTGTCCCTTTTAAATGATTTCTGATAATCCATAAGCATTAAAACTGCTAGTCCGTTTCCAGATGTCAAAGCTAGAGATAGGTCCACTCTGATTGAAAATTACATGCGCGAAGCCCCCACCTCTTCTCTTCACAACGTGTGTGTGTGGGGGACTCCCCCTTCGATTATATTGGCTCTAACGGTCAGAAAGAGGTGTCAACCATCAAAATCGAGCAAGGGGGGTCAGAGATATGGAAAATCCACCCAAATGACCCCAGAAGTGGTTTCTTTTTGCTAAACCTCTCTAAAAAGGTCAAATGTCACTTGTTTTGCATCAATCTTGATACAGGGTACTTATATGTTGTACTTTGGATTCCTAAAGCTTTTAGTCTACTAACCCATCATCCAAGGGTAGTTTTCACTATAAGTAAAAAAGAATCTTTGGACGGACATTATAATTTACAGTTTTTTACGATGTAAAATCTGAATTTTCTTTAAAAGAAAAAACATCTATATTGATTCTGACTTTTCTACTTCCAACTCACAGGTTTATCATTACTTTGAGAACAAATATTATTAATTTAACCCTTTTAGAAGGGAAGATATGGTCATTTGTTCTGGGAATGTCATTTTCGAGCCTGAGACCTGAAAAACAAGCTCAGGTCTTAACAGGTTAAAGTAGAGGTGTCATGCTTTTCCGGTTATTACACGTCCCCTTGTGTGTTATGAAGGTTTTTATGCATGTAAACGGTCTGCAGAGTCAAAAACCCTCAAAGTACACCCTGTAGGGAGTAAGACCTCCCCAAAACGCCTCGTTGGAACTTTCTCATGTTCTTCCTGGCCATTGTGACGTGTGGATACCCAGTAGCCACGCCCAGAGCTATGACGCGATACGGTCATGTGGTACCCGGAACCAACTGGACCAATACGTGGAGCCGTTACATTACGTCCGCGGAGCCGTTACGTTAAGCCCCCGCTGATTGACAGACTTCCTCACACACACACACACACTCAGTGTAGGCAGCTCTGCTGATTTCTCCTCCCTGGCTGCAGGCTGATAACAGACAGTTGGGATCGCGGCGAAATTCTCTCTGCAGACCCATTCTCACAGCGTTTATCAACCTTTTTCTTACTCAATATCAAGCCACACTTATTGTTTTTACTTCGGCTGTGAGTTTGTGTGTGCTCAGGATGAGTTTGGCTGTGTTTCGCTGTGTATCGCTATATATAAACAAGGAAACCACACCTCCACGGAGCTCAGCGCGATTCACAACGTCCCGACCAATCAGAGCACACTGGGCTCACAGGGAGGGTGGGGGCTGGAGCTATTGGAGCTACAACGAGCCGTTTAGTGGAGAGAGTGAATACTGCTGAATACACACACTTTACACAGATGCTGTATGCGAAACCAATGTGAGTTTGGAAAAATGCACAGTATAAATATATTTTAGTATACCTCAACAATGGAATTATGATCAGTGGAAATGGCCATGACACCTCTCCTTTAATTGCTTTCAGAACTAATTATGTAGTTCCTCACATGTTAATAAACAAGAACATATATGATTTTCATGCTAAAAATTACAATTATTCAACAATATTTGACTTCTCCTGCTTCTATAACATTTTGTTTTTGGTATGCCAGCCATTTTGGAGTAGTTTTTTTTTTACAAGGGAGTTTTTCTTTAAAGTGGACCTATTATGCAAAATGCACTTTTTGATGTCTTTTATACATAAATATGTGTCCCCGGTTTGTCAGGGAACTCACAATGTGTCAGAAAACAAAACCCTCTCGCTTTTCCTCCGTACCCACATCTCTAAAAAAAAGAAAAAGGGTGGTGGTAACAAGCAGATCCAGAATTTTCGCTCCTATAACGTCATTGGCGACATCCAGCCGACGTGACACGTCCCAACCTATCGTCTCTGGCACACGTGACACGTCCCAACCTATATTCTCCAGCACATGTGACACGTCCCAACCTATCGTCTCCGTATACGGGGTGCATCTCACTTCGGTTAAATGGATTCCTTGCGTCTCTCACTTGTGTTGTTTCCCTGCAACTAGTCCCTCCCACCAGGGAAGCATGGAGAGACGCAAGGAAACCACGAGAAGCAGGGAAATGAGTTTTAAGAGCAATGGGACGTCCTTTCCTCCGGAGCCTCACGTGAAGCGACGTCCGTTTGTGATGGCGTCTGACAGCAGCCAGCTCTGTCCCCGTTGTTTTCACAAACACCCCCGCCTCTGTTAGTACACATTTACTGACACAAACATTTGTATCATCTGTTGTAGAATGTACAATAGAAATAAAATAATTGAGAGAAGAAAAAGAGATATGTTATCTATCAAAACCCAGTTAGATTAACATTCATTGGACTGCACACTTGTTTGTTTGTGTGGATATGTAGCAAATTAACATTTTAATAGCACTTAATGACTGACTGAATGGAAATGACAATAAATGAAAATGTAAAACGAAAAAAGTGATCAAATCAAATCAAATCAAGTTTTATTTATAAAGCACATTTAAAAGCGATTTTTGGTCGAGCCAAAGTGCTGTACATGTAATAAAAACACATTACTACAATCACAATCAAAGACAATAAATTACAACAGATATATATAAAAAATAAAAATAAAACACAAGGAAAAGTCAGGAGTCGTACTCCGCTCTAACTAGAAGGCCAGAGAGAAGAAGTGTGTTTTTAGTGTAGATTTAAAAACCCCTAGGGTCTGGGCCGACCTCACATGGAGGGGCAGAGTGTTCCAGAGCCTAGGGCCAGCTGCTGCGAAGGCTCGGTGCCCTCTGGTTTTAAGCCTGGTCTTGGGCAGACCTTAAAGCTCTGGCTGGGGTGTAGCGCTGGAGGAGTTCAGCTATATAGGCCGGAGCCAGCCCATTTATGGCGCGTTTCCACTACACGGCCTCGCTCGGCCCCGCTCGGCCTCCTTTGGCCGCGCCCGGCCTCGTTAGGACCAGCTCACTTTGTGGCGCGTTTCCATTACAGTTTAGGAACCGGGTCAGTATCTATAGTAACGCAGTGTAGGCGGAGCGACGCTGCTTAAAACTGCCGTGACGTCATCTTCAATGCGACAAAGCGACACAACACACAACAATGGAGGATGTTGAAAAGATTGTTTGCTTGTTGCTTGCTGTGTGGTTCTTTATCACAAGAAATAGGCAAGAGATGTTTCGAAAGAGGCAACTTGTAGCAAGACGAGGTATAGAGGAAGCTGACGCGAGAGTTCTGGCAGCCCGCAGAGACTACAGGAGGACTCTAACTACTACTACTAATACTTCTTCGAGACTACAATGCTACTTGGTAAGCTAACCAGGGCTCTCGACTAACTTTTTTCACCATCCTCCCGGAACCGTCCCGAAATACAATCTAAGCCGTCCCGAAATTAATGTGGACCGTCCCGAATTTAAAATATTTGTTTTTCTACATTATCATTAGTTAAAATCATTCAAAGTGACCTTTAACATAAATAAAACATCATACAAATCATTAGATGATAATTCATCAACCTTTTTATTTGAGTCAATCAGTCAAACACATAAACAAAGGCCAAATATATTTAAAAAAAACACACAAGCGAGAAAGTTGCTCTAATATTGAATCCAATCAAGTCCCATCCGATTAACAACAAAATCCAACACTGTCCTGAAGACAGAACCCAGAGTAACCACTAACCAGGATGACAGTCTGTAACACAGTCAGGAGACCTTTACAAACTGCCCCGCCCCCTCGCACACAGGAGAGAGCTCTCTCGTCTGGATTGGAAAGATCGAAAATAAGATCGAAAATACATCATAGACGCATTTTGTAGTCTTATTGCATATTAGAAACGGAGTTGGCGAAACTAAAACTGCATCATAATGTTCATGTAGCAATAATACATATGACATATATGTTTTAAATGTCTCTACCACTGTCTTTAATAATTCCGGCCCGGGGCCCGTTTAATACCGGGGCTCGGTACCCATCCCTACATGGGGAGAGGCGCAGCATATTGCTAAGGACTACATGCGATGGAGAGTTCTCATCTCAGCTGCAATGACATGTCTGGAAACCCCCTCTCGGGTGCCCCATGCATAGCGCGCCGTCAAAAGCTGCTTCATAAATTAAGTTTCGTTTCTCCGCACCGCTCCGGGGTAAAAAAATGGTAGTTACATCACAGCTGTACGGCTGGCTGACAGCTGTAGCTATACGTACTGTGTGTGTGTGTATTTCGCGGGTTGCTAAATGCTTTGTGTGTGTTTATGTTGACAAGGAGGTTTAATAACTGTGTGCTACACAAAACGTGCAGTCAGTTTCATTTTCATCGCCGTTCGTAGTAGAGTTAGCAGGGTATTTTTATTTTAACTCTCGTCCCAAATTCGTCCCAAAATTAATTTGTATCCTCCCCGACCCGATTTTTTTCGGCCCCGGGACGACGGGAGGTCCTTAAGCTCGAGCCCTGAAGCTAACGTTCGCTAACTAGCAATGTGTTTAGGCTCACGCTCCCCATACGACCAAAGTATTTCAAGTATTTAATTAATTGTAGCTACCACTTTTACGTATTAAAATATGTATGCTTTTGTTTGTGTATTTCAGAAGTTACTTCGCCGCCCTAGACCATGTGTTTGGATGCTCGACCGAGCTACCGAGTGGTGGAATGTGATTGTTCCATCTTTCACACACACTCAGTGGGTGGAGAACTTCAGGATGTCTGAAGAAACCTACGTCTACCTGTGCAACAAACTGCGGCCAGCGATGGAGAAACAGGACACACCATTCCGCGTGTGTATACCTTTTAAGAAGAGAGTGGCCATCGCACTGTGGAAGCTTGCTACCGGCTCAGAGTACAGAAGCATAGGACATCTTTTCGGAGTGAGCAAGACAACTGTGTGCCGGTGTGTGCAAGACTTCTGTGCTGCTGCAGAGACGTTGTTAGTACCGGAACTAATTCGTTCACCAGACCGGGAGAAATTTGCAGAAATGGCTGCCTACACTGAGAACAGGTGGGGGCTCCCTCAGTGTGTAGGTGCTATTGATGGGTCACACATACCCATCTTGGCACCACAGGAATACCACTGTGACTATTTCAACCGTAAAGGCTGGCACTCCATCATCCTTCAAGGAGTTGTTGATGGTAAGGGACATTTCTGGAATGTGTTTGCAGGAATGCCTGGGAGCTTGCATGACGCTCGGGTTTTGAGACTGTCCACATTGTGGGAGTTGGCCAGTCGTGGCAACTACTTTCCAGCTTGCACCAGGAACATTGGTGGGGTGAATGCTGGCTATTACATCCTGGGAGACAATGCCTATCCCTTGCAAAACTGGCTCATAAAACCCTTCGCTGACACTGGACGGCTAACAGAAGAACATGTGACATACAACAAGAAGATTTGCAGAGCACGGGTAGTGGTTGAAAATGCTTTTGGTAGACTGAAGGGAAGGTGGCGTTGCCTCATGAAAAGAAATGACTGTGATGTGAAACTTGTTAAATCAATGGTGCTGACATGCTGTGCTCTGCATAACCTCTGCGAGAGTCATGGAGAGACCTATGATGATGGGTGGGATGCACCAGCAGCAGAGCCAGGGGTAGCAGTGGCACAAGGTGCAGAGGAGGAGGGCAGGGACATACGAGAGGGTCTGATGCGCTACCTGAATACATAAATAGTCATTGTATGGTATTGAACATAAATAAAAAAATAATGTTTCACATACATGTGTTTGTCAAATTATTTAAACCCAAGAAATGTTATCAGAATTGACTATTTAGTAAATATTTGAATTTCAAGCACCAGTATTTACTGCCCCATAAAAATAATAATCTAAGCAAATATCAAAGCAAACTATAAACATAAATACAACAGTGTAAAACACAGCAGAACTATATTCAGCTTCAAGGTTTTGTATTTTGTCATACGAACATAGCTACAGTGTAGTTATAGTTTATTTTGTTCTCTTCTCTTTTAAATATATAAGCAATGTGTTTGAGTCTAGCACAACGAGGGTATTACAATTGAGTAATTTTTACTAAATGTATTATTTATCATGTATTCTTAATACCATTACAAAATATGTAATGTTATGTTTTAGAGGACCTCAAGCGAGCAAACTCAATTTCAAACAGTATGCAGAGTTGTCCTGCGAGACGGCGAGAGGGAATGCTGTCTGAGGTGCAGTTTGTCGGCCGCAGGTGCTTGACTACATCCGAGAGAGAAGAGAGGGATACAGGCTCAAAGTGGTCGAGGACAGCAGGGCACAGAAAAGGAGCAGGATCTGGGATAGCACTAGTGTGGGCTAGCCTAAGAGCAGATACCTTTTCAATAAAAAATGTAAGAAACTTATCACAGAGAGTAGTCGATGGGACAATAGAAGAAACATCACAGGGAGTAATGATAGAGTTGAGGACATTAAAAAGAACCTGAGGTTTATGGCTGTTTTTGGAGATTAACAGAGAAATGTGCTCTGTTTTGGCTGCTTTGACTGCCGTCTGGTAGTCAGAAAGGCAAGCACGAAAGATTTCTAGGGAGACATGGAGTTTATCCTTTTTCCATTTTCTCTCTGCACGTCTGCAAGCGCGTCTGAGAGCACGAGTACAGTCATTGAGCCACGGTTCTGATAGAACTTTGGTGCGTCTAAGGGTAAAAGGAGCAACAGAATCCAGTATTAGTGTGCATGTCGAGTCAAGCATGGAGATAAGCTCATCAGCATTAAAAGCACAGTTCACATCTAATTTACAGATCGGAGAAGCATTAAAAACATCAGAGAACTGTGAGGCAGTCAAGGGGTTAATCGAACGCAGACGACGCGCAGGGGCACGTGATTCGACTCCTGCGGAAGGGATGGAGGTTGTAAACAGAACCGGTAAATGGTCTGAGATACGCGTTGCTGCACATATTTCATCCACAGATACAGACAGTCCAAACGATAATACTAAGTCCAAAGTGTGTCCTTTTTCGTGTGTTGGGCCAGCCACGGACTGAACGAGACCAAAAGAATCAAGGAGATTTAAAAAGTCCCTAACCAGAGGTTTGGACTCGCAACACACATGGACATTGAAGTCTCCGGAGATCAAAACACGATCATATTTCACCATGATCCCGGACAGAAAGTCAGAAAAGTCATTTATAAAATCCTTATTGCACTTTGGCGGACGATACACGACTGCGCAGAGTATAGGCGAGGCCGGGTTCAGTTCAAAGAGCTGCAACTCAAAGCTGGCATAGCTAGATACAGGGTGAAGCAATCGGCATTGGAGGCTAGCTCTAAACACTGATGCTATGCCCCCACCATGGCCGGTGGCACGGGGGGAGCTGAAGAATGTACAGTCAGGAGGAAGAAGTTCAGAGAACGGTGTATACTCGCCAGCGTGGACCCAGGTCTCCGTCAGGAACATAAAATCCAGTTCACGAGAGGTGAAGGAGTCGTTAAGCAGGAACGTTTTGTTTGCTATCGACCTAGCATTTAGCAAAGCCATGCAAAGTTTTCGCTCCGGGCTTGCCGAAGGTGTAGTGCGTCTCAGCTGACGAAGATGTGCGTGTTGAACGCCGCGCGGGCCGGGAGCAGTCAGTCGGGCAGGAGGAGCTGCCAGCGGGCCCAGCAGAGTCCGCAGCTCCGGAAAAACGGGGCGAATCCACCGATCCCTCACATGGCGTGCAGCGGGAGGGCCATGACATCCGAGGCGTGGATAAGTCCCAGGAGAAGCCGTCAGGTATGCCTTAAGATGGACCAGTGCACCACCACGCTTTCCCCGTCGTCTAAAGCGCTTTCGGCAAGGCAGGATGCAGGGCAACCGGCGCAGGTAGGTGGGAATATTCGACAGTAGAGGGGGGGGGGACGATTTATGGTTGCCAGATGTAGGTTTGGGCAGCAATATCAACTCCAGTGAGGGTCTGAGGTGGAGGAGAGCTTGGCGATCGTAAACGAGCAGAGCAGAGACATTCTGACAAACATAAAACAAAAACAGGATAGCTAAAGGTAGAGAGCTGAGGGAGCGGCGAGCCGACACAGGCGCCATCTTGAATCACCTGTTTCCCTGTTTTTATCAGCTCATGAAAATGTTTCAAATAAATGAATAAAATGATTTTTGACCACTTTGTTGTTCAGATATATCACATATTTGTAACTAATGGCGCGTTTCCACTACACGGCCTCGCTCGGCCCCGCTCGGTATGGCTGGGCCTCGTTAGGACTGGCTCACTTTATGGCGCATTTCCATTACAGTTTAGGAACTGGGGTAGTATCTATAGTAACGCAGTGTAGGCGGAGCCGTGACGTGATCTTCAGAGAACCCCAGAAAAAACAACACAGCCGTTAGCTGTTAGCACTCAGAGCTCACAGCTCCTCATATATGTTCAGAAACTAGACAAAAGTTAAACAAGTACAAACCACAGACTGCCTGTGTCATGGTGAATACAGTCGCTGCTTTATTTATGTCTGTATAGGCCGTTGTTGTGAGTGTGGACGGTCGGAGCATATACTGCGTTAGCTTAGCCAATCTCCATTTAGAACACACGCATTTTAAAAGGTTTTTCGCCTGCCGTCTGTCTGCAGATTTGACAAAGCATTAATTCATGGTTTTTACTAACCGGTATCAGTATGTTGTTACTTCGGCATCATTTTGAAACGTGTATTACAATTAAATCACGGTCAAATATGTCCATCTTGTTGTAGTTGTAGCCCCCTTGCCAGCGATGCTCTCTCTAGTTTAGCATACTCAGCCTGACTCAGCCTCGTTGTCTCTGGCCCTAGACCCACGATTTTATGAGGCCAGAAAAACTGTGAATTAGGACCCGCCAGCCGGTACTAGGCCAAGTGGAAACGCAACCAAAGACGGGCCGCTGACGTCACAGCCCTCTTAAACCGGGCTGCGCGCTGTAGTGGAAACGCGCCATAAATGATGCATTCATTGAAACAAAACACTGTATAAACTGAGGAGTGAGTCCCGTGAGTTTCATGTGTTTTCTTCACTCCGCTGGTAAACTGCTCTCATGTCAAGAAGCATCAGATCAGTGCATGCGCTGCATCGTCCAATCAGTGAGCGATACACAGTAAGGGGGCGGAGCGAGTGGCTGAGGATTTCACCGGAGGATGGTCTGGTAGTTCCTCGATTATCGCTCCTCCATTATCACTCCTCGATCCTCGATCGTCGGGAAAAAATAAGGCCACTGGGACGGTACTCAAGATGGCGCAAACAAATCAACTTCCGGTGATACCGAGACCGAGGAGCGAGGAAATGAAAAATAACCGAAGTGAGACGCACCCACAGTCTTAGCTGTGTGTCTGTGTATTCAGCAGGATGTCTGTGTTCTGGAAAAGAGTGTCTAGCAGTCTGAAAATCCTCAAACCAATTGCAGCAGCAATAGCGAAGATAGAGGGTGATGGTGCCATCTTATCGGATGTCCACTGTTTTTTTGCAGAACTCAAAGAAGAAATTCAGTCCTGCCCACTTCCCTACTACTGAAAGCAGAGGAAACTGCTGTGGTTAAGTCATTGGAAAAGCGACAGGAGTTCTGCATGAAGCCGGTGCATGCAGCAGCGTACATGCTGGACCCAAAATATGACAGGGGCATACTTTCTGAGGAAGAGATTAACGGTGCCTACGCGGTCATTACAGCCATGTCTTATTTTGTTGTTTTGTTTCCCATTGTAAATCGTCCTTGGGTCTCTTGAAAGGCGCTATTAAAATTGAAATTATTATTATTATTATTATGTCTGCCCACCTGGGTCTTGATAAAGGCAAAGTTCTAGGCAGTTTGGCGAAGTATCGAACAAAGCAAGGCCTTTGGGAAGGGGATGGAATCTGGCAGTCATGCCAGCACACATCTGGAGCCACCTGGTGGAAGGGACTTTGTGGATCTGAGGCCCTTGCACCTGTAGCCTCCATCATCCTCCAAATCCCACCATCATCAGCTGCCTCCGAGCGCAACTGGGCACTGTTTGGGAACACACACACAAAGGTTTGCGACAGGCTCACAAATGTGAGAGTGGAAAAACTGGTTGGCATCCGGGCAAACCTAAGGCTCTTTGAGCCTGACACAGAGCCATCCTCAACAAGGCTGGACAGTGACACTGAAGAGGAAGACTCAGGATGTTGGGGAGGCCCAGGAAGAGCCCATCGACTGAAAGCATTTAGCAAAAATGCAGAGGATTGCTTGAATTTGCAAGTTTAATGCAAACATTCCTGTTTTTTTTTTTAAATCTGTTGAAATGTCATGTTTTTTTTAAAATTTTGCATCGAATATTTCCAAAATTCCCCAGCTTAACTTTCCGGAAACTTTCCGGAAACTTTCCGCTCCTTTGCAACCCTAATCGCAAGACATATTTAAGTTATCTGTCCAAGGTGGGGAGCACAGTTTCTTCATTCCTGATAGAACCATTGGTCTGAAATGTGAAAACAAAATATAAATTGCACTTGTACTCATTGGGGTATTTAGACGTGTTTATCAGGGACAGTTAACATAGCAAATGTTTGCCAAATAGTGTCAACATGACACAAATGATAAACATTGTTATTACTTTGTGATTGGAGTGTGTCTGTGCATCTGTTTTGTTTTAATTGGGTAGATCTAAAAGATCTAAACTGTCTCAAGGGGTAATTCCAAGTGAACAGAATATGGGACATTTAAAACAGTTAGATAATAATAATAATAATAATAATAATAATAATAATAATAATAATAATAATAATAATAATAATAATAATAATAATAATGATAATAATAATAATAGTATTGTATTATTCAAGATATTTTAACTTCTTTGAAATCAAACATTTCATTTTAAATGCATTGTCCTGCTGTTTTTCAGTAACTCAAAGCAAATATGACTCACCATGTGATTTCTATGCATGTATTCGGTCATTTCCATCAGTCCCACACAAACTGTGCTTAAAGTATTCATTGTAAAATAGACACAGGAAATAGATCTTTGTATAGTAGATTGCTTTGTAAAAAAGAATGTCCGTGTCATTACAATTCTTGCTGTACAGGTTGTATCTCTATTACCAACACACAATTCTCCCATCGCCATGCATGTCTGATTGTATGAATAATTAAATAATGGAATGGTGTGTGTGGGGGGGTGATTTGAATAACGTGTGTTCACAGTTGTTGAAAGCCCTGCCTCTCATCTTTCAGCTGAGTGCACCACCTCATGTGTTGTGTGGAAACATTTGGCAGTAATTATCCTCACTGTGCATTCAGATGTGTGAATGTGTTAATGAGTGAAGCACAATAATACATGCGCTCTGTGGCAGTTTAACATGGATAAAACATTTCCATATTAAAGGATTATCCTTTTTTGAAAAGGATAACATCACAGAAAAAACCGGGACCATACATTTTCTGTTTTGAAAAAATTGTTGAAAATGGGAACATTTAGCAATGGTTACACACATCCAGGGCCAACAGCATGTTTATGGCCGAACGTTAGTTTTTTACTTCTGTCGATTGCATTGAGGCTTAAACAAATAATCAAGTAGTGTTTATATGTGGAGATTATCTTGCTCGAAAAAAATACGTATGTTTCATAATGGGTGTTTGCCACAGATCTTATTTTCGGCAATATTCCTACAGTATACTCGAAAAAGTTCCCAGTAGCAGGTGCATGGGATTTTTCTCAAACAGTAGGAAGTTACTTATTGTAGTGGAGGGATCTTGATCATCCTGAAGGGATATTTCTTCCGCTAAGAAAAAATAACTCTGTTCCAACGTGCACCAACGCAGGGTCGGCTCCAGAACAAATCGAATGGGGGGGCAATCAATAACCACACTGCCGTCAACAACCAACACACAAACACCAACGCAACTTCAATTTCAAAACATGCTGTAAAGTCTCTTGTCTTTCACACACATTGCACTGTTCACTCTCTCCCTCTCACACACACAGCACTGTGCACGTCATTACGCATTGGTGAAAGCGAAAACAGGTACAAATACTCTACTCTTCATGAATAAATTCAGACAGACCCCAAAATCTTTCAATATGCATTCAATATCAACAAAGCCAGGGCTGGCATCATTAAAGGGCCCATGTCATGGCCATTTCTACTGATCATAATTCCATTGTTGAGGTATACTAGAATAGATTTATACTGTGCAATTTTCCAAACTCCCATTGGTTTCTCATACAGCATCTCTGTAAAGTATGTGTATTCACCAGGTATTCACTCTCTGTCCTTAACGGCTTGTTGGAGCTCCTGCCCCCCCCCCCTCCCTGTGAGCCCAGTGTGCTCTGATTGGTCGGGAAGTTGCGAGGCTCGTTGCTGCGATCTGCTGCGAGGAGCGGACAGGCTTTCGGGTCGGCGATACAGCGAGAACAAGCGAAACTCATCCTGAGCACACACAAACACTCACAGCCGAAGTAAAAACAATAAGTGTGGCTTGATATTGAGTAAGAAAAGGTTTTATAACGCTGTGAGAATGGGTCTGCGGAGAACATTTCTCCGCGATCCCAACTTAGCAGCCCGAAAAGCGTTTACCCATTTAAACAGTCGTGGTAGATACCTTGTTTGTTTTAAATATCATAAATACACAACAATGAATACTTACAGGTTGTGTACCCGAATCTCCCGCTGGTCCAAACAAAGTAGGAACAGCATCATTCTTCAGTGCCCTACGCCAGGGGTTCCCAACCTTTTTTCCCAAGAGCCCCCCCAAATGACTCCTGGTGGAAGTTGCGGGGGGGGCGCAACAGCGGTAATTAAAGTCTAAAAGTCTCAAAAATGCTACAACTACTGTCACAAACTGGATGAATGTGAAGTATTTTGTTAAAGGAGGATGAAAGCGTAATCAAGGAGCACTATTGGAGTGACTTTGATGGTTATTGGACTCAGGATTAATTAATTTGGATTCCCGCTGTATCGCCACGTGCTGAAAAGTGCTATATAAATAAAATTGCCTTGCCTTGCCTTGCCTTGCCTTGCTGTATGAAGAAATTAAAGGACGGCGCAAGTGGAAACAATTCACAAAGGGATTAAACTGTTTAAAACACATGCTCAAGTAAGCCGGATGTTGCCAATGTGTTTATGTGGATACAAAAGTCGTAAATAATCTACAAAATGGAGGAGACCGATCTGATCGGAGCAACTGTGACAAATAATCTGAAACCGGTGTAGGTACTGTTAGAAATTAAAATCAATGTTAAACAGCATAATTCAGTCTAAAACATATCGTCAGTTTAAAGCTGTTTTATTGTGGAAAAGCCCGGAAGTTCTCAGGAAATCAATGCCAAGCTTTTATTTTGAAAAATCCTTTATCCGGTTAGCTTGTGACTAATGTTGCGTTTTCTGAATGTAAAGTGAAAATGACTTGGAGTGTTACACACAAACGTACGGACTTTAACACTACATCGATAGACGTTAAGATATTATTACTGCTGAATATTAAATGAAGGTCTAGTTGATCGTAGTGTTTACAGATACGTGAGAAGCTATGACGTCAGAGGGAATTTCCGTAAAATAAGAACTGTGCCGGAGCGGAACCACTAGGACTTCTAAACTAAGTATTACAGCTGTTTATAAGGTATTAAATAGAAAGTCATGACAGAGATAATGAGGAGAAAATGCTTAAGGAAGTAGGCAGAGAATATCAATGTCGAAATCATCTGTGCTCTCGCGATATCGAACCGGCAAATGAGTAGGGGGCCACCCACTATTTGCACAGCGGGGGACAACGAGACGTGGATAAAAAGGCAGGACGAAAGATAACTCAGTCTCTTCCCTTCGCTGCAGCCTCCCTCAAGACAACACCGGCTTTGTCTCTCCATTCACCATGCTTGTTCTTTAACCACGTTACTTAATTAAACTACCCATTTGAACCTTTTCAGAGACTCCATTAGTCTCGTTATTTTAAGTTTCTTTCCTGGGAGCGAGAAGATCACAAATTATCAACATTTGGCTGACCCAGACGTGTGATATCAACACTGGGAGAGAAATCGCTAGTTTCGACGGAGATTCCGCCAACCAAAAGACACACAAAGGGCCCATACACAAACGGTAAGGAGAAGCCAGTTATATCAAATTCTTCAATAGCTTATATAGAACCATTTAGATTTGTGTGTTTTGCGGCGAGCAGGACATCCTGAGAACAGCTGTTAATTTAATGTTAAATATAAATTTAAACCAAACCACGTGGCGTTGTTTTACAGCAAGCAGGGTGAGTCTATTTTCCTTTCTTTGATTCATTAACCAACTGCATGTTTTTTTAAACCAACTGCATGATTATAATGTGTGTGTTTTCCAAGCCGGATATATTAATGTGCTTTTAAGCCGGTATTTATATAATCTTTTTAAAAAAAAAATAATTAAAAAAATAAATAAAAATAAAATAAAATTAATAAAAAATAAATAAATAGATCCCAGATATTGTTCGGATGACATAGGATATTTGTTATCAGGAGCGAAGGTACTATTCAGTAGATTAGTGATTCATCTTTGATACATTTAAGGACTATATCCAAACTACTTATTATATTGTGTTTGACGACTTATAGATGGACTCTTGTCGTTTTGTATATTCTCAAGACAGATGGTATCTTCTTGACAGAGAAATAGATGGTATCTTTTCTCGTTATTAGCAAGTTAAAGATGGAATCTTCTTGTTAAAGAGAGTTGATGGCATCGTCTCGTTTTTAGTCTCAAGATCAGATGGAATCGTCTTGTTTCATTGTCCCAAATAAGTGAGATGGTCTCTTGTTTAATTGGTGATAAGAGTCTGTGGAAGTCTGAAGTATACTCTTTAATCATTGCGTGTGCATTACGGAAAGAAATGCGGCATTCGTGCGTTAGATAGACGATATTCTCCTAATAGTGTTTGACTGGCTTCCCATTTGGTCGCATAATAGCGTGAGAGTTGCTCAGATGACCATAGGCTAAATAGTTTTGATGGTCTCTAACTATTTTGTATTAACTTGTTTAAATTGTATAGCATATTGAGAGCGTCGTGCTGTTATACTGCTCTGAAGTTTAGCCTGGAATGAGGTCTCCTTGTTGAGATCAACACCTCCAGGATTTCAACGCATCAGAGACAGCCATTCTTCTTGCAAAAAACTCTTTGTTCTGCAGGTCAGCATTTGAAATCAGTTGCCATCTTGTTTTGACCTCATGTTGACAAACAATGACATGGCAGTCGCCATTCTGTGAAATGTAAATTCAGAGGACCAGTTGTTGTCTTTTTGAAATCCATTCAGTTTCACTCACATGAGGCTAATTCAATATTCATGACCTCCATAGTGTGTAGAAAAAAATCATTCTTCTTGAGTCAAAGTTGGAATTAGATATTCCATTTTGCTGAATCAGGTTATCTATACCGTTGGAGTTTGGTTTTTGAAGAAAAAGATTATTGTATTTTCTAAAAAGCTCAAATCTGATTTTTGAAATATTAGTCCTTGCAAAGGAGTTTTACCTGCTTATGCTTATACTGTGCAATGTGGTGTGGCTGGGATATGCTTTGTTGATTAATCCTAAAAATTGTGTGTGCTGATGGCTGTTTTTATGCTTTGTCCATTAATCCTAAACATTGTGATTGCAAGTGTATTCGCTGGTTTAAGTTTGACTGTTTAATCATAAAGTCAATTTCTTTCCCATATCAAAGGTAGTTATTAAGAAAATAAGCTTCTTGTTAAAAAGAAGTCCGTTTTTAGAAGAGCTAAAAAAGGGTGGAAAAAAGCTGAAAAATTACAACAGCACACTCTGCTGGTTGTACAGAATTGTTGCACAAGAAATAGGGGTAAAAGGACAAACGTATAAATACAACACCAATTGATTATAATTATGCTAAGGTTTACTTTCAAGTATTATAGATGAACACGTACTTCATCACACATAGATAGAATCACAGGTGGTTCCTGATATTAAGATAAGAAACCTTACACAAGTCTTTCAACCTAGACTGTAGAATACCTAAACACCACACAATTGAAGTAAAAACATAGTTTATGACATTAGCATAATTTCATGCACTTTGGAATACACTATACACAGTAAAGCTAGATTTTTACGAGATTTCTATTTGCATATTTCAAAGCCAAGCCACTGTACAAGGTTTAAAAAAAAATTAAAAAATTAAAAAAATTAAAAATTAAAAACTTTTTTGCATATTTTTATTTTACTTTTTATTAATCTTTAAAAAAAAATCCCAGATATTGAAGTTAGGTTCGGATGACATAGGATATTTGTTATCAGGAGCGAAGGTACTATTCAGAAGATTAGTGATTCACCTTTGATACATTTAATAACTATATCCAACTACTTAAGCAATATGTCGCCAAAATACACTAAGTTAGGAGCACCCGCAGAGCCAGGGTCAACTGCAGACATCAAGGCAAAGGTACATGTCAGATCAGATGCCACAACACATGCATCAGACAGACAAAAGAACTGGAAACAGATACAGGAATTGTTTGATCAATGGCAAACAAGAGGGTTGATTCCACCAGATGATCAACCTGGACCAACAAAAGCCCATAGAAGAGCAGTACTCGACTATGAACAGGAACAATGCCTACAACAGCTAAATGTATGGAGGGAAGCTGAACAAAGGTTTATAAGAGTTACAAGTCTAATACTCCATCTGGAATATGCCAGCCTATTGACAGACAGCATAAATGTGGTCCAAGTAGCAGACCTACCAGTGAGGGAAGACATAGCAGAAAAAACTAAAGACGCTCAAGTTATCCAAACTCCAAAGCTGTATCTAAGCCTGGCCGAAGTCCCTCCTCCCTCCCCAAATGTTGGATTTATAGAAGCATTGCAGTTCAATGGAGTCTCCACGGACAAAAGTGTCAAAGAATTGGAGTATGAAGTAAGAGTGCTAACCAGCAAATCCAAACAGCTGATGGAAGAGAACATACGATTAGAAGAAATCACAGAAGAAAGACGACGAGAAAGACAAACACAAAAGACAGAGCGGGAAGCGCTACAGATAAGACTTTTGAAGATGCAAGTAGCTGAGAAAAACATTGAGGCTTGTAGGAAGAAGACAAGGAGAAGGGAGGAGAAGCTTTCAGAGAAGGCAGGGCGAACACCTCTAACAGTTCAAACTCAGGAAGAACCAGAGAATCAAATGCAGAACCAACAAAGCGGAGGAGGAAGTTTCAGAGGAAGACGTTTCCAGAATGGTGGCTGCTACACATGTGGTCAGACGTCACATTGGTCCAATGCATGTCCCACACAACTCCAGCAACAGCAAGCACCTGTGTATCTTCCTACCCAAGTACAGCCACAAGCACCACAGTATCTTCAACAGCAAACACCTGCATATCTGCCTACCCAAGTACAGCCGCAAGCACAGGTATACCCTCCCATACAACGAAGGGGCAGAGGAGGACGTTTTCAATCAACAGAAAGAGGTTCCCAAAGTGAAGGATGCTTCAAATGTGGTCAGCTGACACATTGGTCCAGAGAGTGTCCGCAGAACATTGCATCAAACAACGGCCCTCCACAAAGTTACCCCAGGGGAGGTTTCCATGACTATAACAGAGGCAGGGGGTCTCAGGGATGGCAAAGAAGAATAGTATTTCCAAACATGAATGTGTTGAATGTTATTTAACAATAGTGAGTAGCATATTGCATTTAAATATAAATCATCCACAGATTAGTATAAGAAGATTAAAACATAGTAGAACATTTAGCAGACTATTTTTGTAATTATGAGAAGGAAAGAGATTACGAGTGATGTTGTTCCCCCACACAGAAAACTATTGTGCCCACACAGCTAGAGAGGTCAAGACAATGGTTTTCGCCCAAAAGATGAAGATGAAAGCCTAGTCCTCGCCCAAGACGGAGGGTCCTTACCAAGTCCTCCTGTTTAAATCGACTGCAGTTCAAGGGGCAGTACAGGCTACACCTGATGTGCAGCTGCTAAAAAAAAAAACAGAAACTCGATTCTGCTGTGGTGAAGTCTGGCTACAAAGGGAGGTGTTTCAATAAGATCGCTTGTCTCAAACCAGTGAAGAAGTCAACAAGAACCCAGCAGAACTAGAGAGTGACTGTTAGCGGGAGAACAGTGACAGAGTGACAGAAACTGGCACAACATTTACCAGCCACCATAGATAGACCCCGTCAGAAGACCGGGGCTGTGTTTAAAGGGGAACTTCATTTATTAAGTTGAGGTGTATATATGGAGTCAGATTACATTCTCTCATAAACACATTTTTATAATAGGTCTGAAGTTTCTGATTTAAGGCATGAGCTGCCAACTAAATAACATAACACTGAGCTTGGATGAAGAAGTTGTAGGGTTTTTACAACAGTTTCAAGAATCAGTCTTCATTTATTTATGTTCAAGTTAATTTGTTGATTTATAAAGTAGTGCATAAAGCAATATCTATTTTTAAGTGAGGGACATCAGCCCTTCATGTTCTTCTGCGTGCAACCCTCTGTGAGAGTAGTTCGTATTTCCCACTAGTTTAAAGACATATTATTCTGTCATGATTTGTTTGTTTAACAGTGTCAGCCAATCTCTAATACTAGAGCTATTAAGACGTATTAGCAACACCAGTGTGGTTTTTTCGCAGCAACACTGATACATAGTACCATGACAAAAGCCATTATTGAACTAACAAGAAGTAAACTATATTGTTGTACTAATGACAGATTTTTAGTCAATGTGCATTTATACCATTGGAAGACGATACATCACACAACATCTTTGTACGCCTTGTGGGTACACAGAGGATTTATATGTGTTTGCTACGACGTTATGGGTTTTCCATGTCCTATTCATAATAGAGTAATCATTGCGATATTAATTGAGCATTTTATGCTCAAAGGAGGGAAGGTCATGATTAGTCAGATAATGGATTTCGGTAACGTTGTAGTTGATAAATACTAACATGCTGTCAACAATAGGTCGCATAACAACAAAAGGTATACCAAAGCTTGGGCCTCCTCCAAGGAGGGAGTGGTCCAGTTTTAGATATTAGACAAATAGAAGTGGATGAATATGTCAGAGCTCCGAGTAATATTTTCCAAGTTTTTGTCTACACAGGCTAGGAAAGACTGCACAGATACCAGACGAGACATCAGAAGAGACTCCTGTTCGGCCAGGTGATTGGGTGAGGGTGAAAGTTCCCAAAACACAGTGGGCTGATCCCCGGTGGTCGGAACCGTGACAAGTTGTAAAGAACTTCCCACGCGCTCCGGTTTAAAGGTAAAGAAAAAGGAGCAAATTGACACCACCTCACACATTGTCACCCTTCACTGGCAACTTCCAGAAAATTATTGGAAGCTAGGACTGATTTGGCAGAGCTGGAACAAAAACAATAAATAGAAATACGATTAAGATCAACAGCTCAAGAGACGAATTGTCTTTAGATTTTTATAGATTGTACACTAAAGTGAAAACCTATTTTGTTTTTTCACCTGAAAAAGAGTCCAACGTTTTGTTTCCATTTTCGTATACGTTATTTTTGTACTCATTTACATTTTATAACTGACACAACCATGGATAAAATGTCAAGAACAAAGCCAAAGCAATTATGGGGTCCCCTAGGGATAAGAGTCAGAATAGCATTGTTGATTGTGCTCATTACACTTGGCACCTTTCTGGTTGGATGGGGAGTACAATATCATGAAAGACATGGATCCATTAGTTCACTCGTAGAAAATGCCCACATCACTAACAAAACACCAGCTGTGTTTCAGAGACTTTCACTTATCCCCAAAGCCAAAAGATCAGTTGAGCAACAAGAGGAGGAGTTAGAAATACTCGTTCCCAAAGATGAGGAGGTTACAATCAAGATCATTCACCCCCCCTATATGCAGTTCTTGTATCAAATGATGAGATGGGTTTAAGTGATCGGAATATTTAAGTGATGGGAATTTACAATTTAGGGGAATCTCCAAATACACTGGATCCATGTTTTAGTCTGTACCAGAAACACCCCCGTTAAGACTATGGACAACCGACTGGTGACCTGAGCAAAATTATTGAAAAGTTATTACAGTAGAAACAGGGTACTAACCCACGAGGACAACTGTATGTACAAACTCTATGAACAAAATTCCCCAACAGATTGTGGCGACTGTGCACAGATGTATCCAGTCACAAAAGTTACTATTGTTCTAAGTAATAGTGAGATTTAACATATTGGAGAATATATGGAGACGTCCTTTTATAGTGTGTGAAACATGTGGTGCTTGAAACATGTAAGTATTTCAATTTATAGAAGAAAATGGTTTCCTGAAAGAGTTATTTGGAGTAGATGTGTTACAGTGGGAGAAAAAACAATGTTTAGAGATATAGTACATTTATTAGTAGACATTAATTGTGTTTAGATGGCATTTAACATTTAAAACAGATAGTATGATTAGAAGATAGAGTGGAGAAGGTTAGATTTACTTTACCTCAGTGTGTTAGAATTTCTATAGGTAATGCGTCCCGAGACCTGGACTCTCTCTCTCTCTCTCTCTCTCTCTGCCTGTCAGACTGCTACGACCCCTATCAGACAAAAGACCTCACTACAGGAGACTCCTCCTCCTCCTCCTTCATCGAACAGACAGAGAACCAGAGCTGAACCAACAACGACAAGACTGCATCCAGAACCTTCTCCACCTGCGGCATCCAGAACCAGAACAGCATGCTGACATAAAGAGGCATACTCTCATCAGTCCCTAACCCAGGACATGAAGTTCCAAGCTGAGCCACGAGATTTGGCACAAGAGCAGAGTGTGGGACATGAAAGCAGAATACGCCCTCCATACAACAGCGAAGAGACTGTAAAGAAGGAGATGAAATGCAAAGCAGTTGGGCCACTGAAAAGAGTACCAGCGAAAGGATTTAAGAGCTGATGGACTGAGGAGAAGACGGAACCAGAGGAGTTGGCATGGTCTAACAGAATGTGAGGGGGTCGTGGCTTGAGACAACAAGAGGAGGAGAAAAGGAAAACGGGAGTGAGTGAGTTTATACATAAACACACTTATTCACAAACAAACTTGAATTGACTTGATAAATACGTAAAGACAAAAAGATTTATTAGCCATGAATTAATAAATTGGTAAATTAAAATAGTAATAAAGAGGAAACTGTTAAAGTAAAATGAGGAAATAATCCTAAAACACACTGAGGGTACTGTGAGATAAAGGGGTAGACATGATGGAAATATTCACCACACTTTACACTTTAAGCAGTGAGTGTTGTGGGACTTAGGAGTAGAACATATTTTTCAATCTTTCCATCATGTAAACGAATTATTCCCTAAAAGATTTTATTCATGGGTGAATTTGGTAGAGATCTAATGTGTTACAATATTGATCTACAGCTAAAGGGATAGTTTTAGTGACCACTCTATAAGAGCAGACAAATCTGTGTTTGTTGGACAATGTTAAAGGGAGAGCTAATACCAAGCCAAATATAGTATCCCAATCTAAAGTATTGTTTTCGCCATTGTAGCATAGTTATTACCATAGGAGAACTGTTAAGGTGGAAATAACATTTGTTTGTCCAAGATGTAGAGTTTTAAAGGACACTGGGCAAAGAGCGATTGCAAATTTAATTTTGGAAAAAGCAATATAATTGGGAGTAATACATGCGGGGCCTTGGATCACTCATTGCAATGATGCATATTTTTGACAACCCATATCGTTTAGAGAGAAGGGGTCACTCAACCCACACAGCAGTTGTTTTAAATCTTACTTGTAGCTTCACAGGGAGCGCACGGCACCAAATTATGAGTTTAAAAGACAAGCGCCACCACCTCCTGATGGTCATCCATTTAATCAGGGATGACCTGAAATTTAGAGATGTTATTTAAAGTAGAAACATATCCGCCATAAGTGAAAATTCCTAAATTGAACTACAAACCATGGATGAAATAACTACTGTTTTTAAAATCCTTGATAGAGGAGGGAGTAACTGTTACATGCTCGGACACCCAAGGTTCCACACACTGTTAAAGGGGTTAGCATAGTTCTTTAAACAGACTAGAATTGAAGATAAATTAGTGAAATGAGTTATTGATATTCCACCGGTTTTCACACCATTTAAGGAACTTTATCACTGCATTAGAACGGACCACCCAAAGGTACTGAAGTAGGAACCATAAGTGATGAAATTCTCCAATTGTTGTAACTGACCAAAAGCTTCTCCCAGAAATGACTGTCTGAAATGCCGTATCCCAGAGTAGATGTTTGATGGTATCATGGAACTAAACCCTTGTATGCAGTCTTGCTACAGGATTAGACTGGGACCTGTGCACTTGTACAGCCAGTGATGTTTTATATGCAGTACCAATGACAGTGGGGCAGTTAATCAACATGGCGAAACGCCCCAAAACCAGTAGGGCTAAGAGACCAGTCAAAGGAGGGAGTTTAGGCTCGACAGTGTACAAGGATAGCATAGGGGGGCCCAGGGGAGTGCTAGATGTTGGAGTTGCATTCCATGTACCCGCACCCTAACATACCGATTGATCACCACGGCCTTTTCTAGAGAACATATTACTTTCATACTTTAAAAAGTATGAAAGGGGGGAGGGTAAATTTCTCATAAGGGAACAGTTTCAATTGCTAGCAGAACAAGACGACTCAACCCATATACAGATATTGATGAAAATGAAGACAGTGTGTAAATGATGTTAAATGATATGGATGATAAATGATGAGATTGTTCAAAGAATGTCCAAATCATGTGATATTTCAAATGATGAAATATATTTCAAATGATGAAATCATTAGAATGAAGAACCAGCTACAAAGTGGTATTACTTTGCACTATTCAAAAAAGGTTTCTAACTTTTATGTTTTATACTGTTATTAGTGATGCGATTTTTAAATAGTATGTTTTTATACTTTGTAAAACAAGTGCCTTAACACTGAATGTGGTATGGGAACGGTTTCTGTGAAAGGAGGGAGTAAGAAATGTTCTAATACCACAAGTTGCTGCTATTTTAAAAAGTGATATTGAATGTTAAAACTAAAAGTTATGCACAAGGGAAAACTTTTACACCAGAAGACCAACCAATGTATTGTTTGTATTTTTGATGACGGTTATTTGAACCATTCCATTTTGATAGTATGTTTTTGATATGAGTTATGTACTATGCAAAGTTCAGATGAAGAACTCATTGATTTCAGTATTGTGTTCACACCTTAAAAGGTGTGAAAGGAGGGATTGTTAGAAATTAAAATTCAATGTTTTATGGCATGATTTAGTCTAAAACATACCGTCAGTTTAAAAGCAGTCAGATGAAGAACTTATTACTTTTAGTATTGTGTTCACACCTTAAATGGTGTGAAAGGAGGGATTGTTAGAAATTAAAATCAATGTTAAACAGCATAATTCAGTCTAAAACATATCGTCAGTTTAAAGCTGTTTTATTGTGGAAAAGCCCGGAAGTTCTCAGGAAATCAATGCCAAGCTTTTATTTTGAAAAATCCTTTATCCGGTTAGCTTGTGACTAATGTTGCGTTTTCTGAATGTAAAGTGAAAATGACTTGGAGTGTTACACACAAACGTACGGACTTTAACACTACATCGATAGACGTTAAGATATTATTACTGCTGAATATTAAATGAAGGTCTAGTTGATCGTAGTGTTTACAGATACGTGAGAAGCTATGACGTCAGAGGGAATTTCCGTAAAATAAGAACTGTGCCGGAGCGGAACCACTAGGACTTCTAAACTAAGTATTACAGCTGTTTATAAGGTATTAAATAGAAAGTCATGACAGAGATAATGAGGAGAAAATGCTTAAGGAAGTAGGCAGAGAATATCAATGTCGAAATCATCTGTGCTCTCGCGATATCGAACCGGCAAATGAGTAGGGGGCCACCCACTATTTGCACAGCGGGGGACAACGAGACGTGGATAAAAAGGCAGGACGAAAGATAACTCAGTCTCTTCCCTTCGCTGCAGCCTCCCTCAAGACAACACCGGCTTTGTCTCTCCATTCACCATGCTTGTTCTTTAACCACGTTACTTAATTAAACTACCCATTTGAACCTTTTCAGAGACTCCATTAGTCTCGTTATTTTAAGTTTCTTTCCTGGGAGCGAGAAGATCACAAATTATCAACAGTACCATATGTGTTCGGCCTACCAGATGTGTTCGGGGTCCGTTACGCTTACCAATGACGTCACGCATTGGCTGTACGGTAACCCAAGAGGACATTTTACACGGTCAAATTCCGAATGTATTGAAACTCCAGACTCAACGTAAGAGCTTGAGCCTCTTCGGGGGGTGCTAACATTTAAACATACACTTCATTCTTTACTTTGTCCGTTATTATATGTAGAAGATATTACTTTTTTCTCCGTCATGTTGTTTCCATAGCAACAACTTCAAAATAAAAGCATCTAAATAGATTTGTGTTCTACACACCAAAATACGTTATTTGAACACCCCTCTCGATCGATTTACAAGAAAAATTAGTATGGCCTGCCCTAATACACCAACGCAGTTTTTAAAGATATACATTTTTCAACACAGAATCATTTGCCAAATTACACCATATCCAATCATTTTACAAGTCAGAAAATGCTATCTGTTCATTGCAGTTATTGTTTATTGAATTAGATTACCATGAGCTCAACATAATTATGTAGAGTACAAGTCCACAGCCAAGAAAATGTTATTTGCATATCATTTTATTTATGAATATGGAATTATGGAATTCTAACACTGGAATTTGTTATTATTTACTATAACTTTATTATATTATTCGGGTACAGCCCTACTGTACCAAAATATCCGAATATTCGTTCGTTGGAGTACTATTCGGGTTTCAATTTCGTTATTCAGATATTCGTTTTTGTTTTTTTTCCCCGTTTTTTTTTCAAATTGAATTTATTGAAATCTCCAATATCAACGTAAGAGCTTGTGCCTCTTCGGGGGGTGCTAACACTTAACCATAAACGTTATCGTTTACTTTCTCCGTCTTTATATGTAGATATTACTTTTCTCCGTTAATCTCTGTCACGTTGTTTCCAAAGCAACAACAACTTCCTGTCAACTGCGCTAACTCTCCTTCAAAATAAAAGCATGTCCATAAATAGGACATGCCAAATTACACTTAACACATAGCCTATACAACTGCAACGAATGTAACAAACACAATGCGATATCCTTTTCAATTTCAAAGAACACAAATTGGGTTACATTAACAAATAACTATAAAACAATAATACTGTAGAATAACAAAATGAATGCCGTGAATACACTGAAATACACGTGTTGAAGCGGTTCGCTGCTGATTACTACGATTCCGTACAGCCAATCACAATGGGTGACGTAATTGGTAAGCGACGGACCCCGAACACATATGGTAGGGCGAACACATATGGTACTGACACCGGCATGGACAATGACTGTTTTAAAAATGCGCTTATTCAGAAAAGCCTGGTTTGGACCCTTTACGGGCAGAAGAAACATTTCTATTAAAGAAAGAATTATACATTTCTGCCTTGTTATGCCTATAATAGCTACTAACTTGAATTTTTATTCAAATTAATTAATCAATTATTTTTTATATGTTATTGTAATGTAGAGACAAGGCTTTTAGTGACAATCATGTATTGCGTTACAAGGCGCGCCCGCCAGGTTGGGAACCACTGCCCTACGCTGTACATATCCGGCATGAATCGCTGAAAGGTTTGGGAAGCTTTGTTTCGTGAAATGCTGGCAGAGGGTGTGGCCTCTGGGTATTCACACGTCACTATACCCAGGAAGTAAACAATGGAAAATGAGAAATCTCCAACGAGGCGTTTTGGGGCAGCATAGACTGTGTTAGAGTTGTACTCGCTACAGGGTGTACTTTGAGGGTTTTTGACTTTGCAGACTGTTTACATGCAGAAAAACCTTCATAACACACAAGGGGACGGGTAATAACCGGAAAAGCATGACATGGGCCCTTTAAGTAAATTAAAGCATGTCTACCTTTAGAAGAGTTGCAGGCGGCAAGTGCTGGTGCTGAACCTCCAGAGAATGGTGTTCTTCCATTAGGTTATGCATTTTCTGGTTAAGTCTATCTCAAACGCAAGTTGAACCAGCCGGGCTTTTCTTTTGTGGAGCATTGCACATCTATGGTCCGAAAAAACGTTTCTTAGAGTGGAGAATGAATTCTCGCACATTGCTGTGGAGGCGCCAAATGTTAAAGGTCCCATGTCATGGCCATTTCTACTGATCATAATTCCATTGTTGAGGTATACTAGAATAGATTTACATTGTTCAATGTTCCAAACTCACATTGGTTTCTCATACAGCATCTCTGTATAGTATGTGTATTCACTCTATGTCCTACACGCCTTGTTGGAGCTCCTGCCCCCCCCCCCCTCCCTATGAGCCCACTGTGCTCTGATTGGTCAGCTCGCCCACTCTATTCTGATTAGTCAACCACCAGTAATGACAAACAGATGAGAATGCTGCGTGGGGTCTGGGTGCCGTGTTGGCGGGATGTTGCGGGGCTCGCTGCTCCGCCCTTTGAGGCTCAAGGAGCGGACAGTGTGAGCTGTATTACTGGTGTCATTTCCTGGTTGCTGCGTGGGGTCTGCGAGACAGCGAGACACCTCAGTCGAGCTCAGCCTGAGCACACACACACACTCACAGCCTGAGCTCCGAGTATGTGTGTGTACGGAGCTCCGCGCAGCACCGCGGCTGAGAAAAGATAAGGCTGAGTGAGTGTGTGTGTGATGGACCAATCCGCCAAAGTAGCAGGGCTTGCATGCCCTGCGTTAGGGGGGGCACAGTGACTCATTTGGAGGGGCATGGCCCGCGAATGACGCCCCATGACGCCGACCCTGCACCAACGGCTGGAACTGCAACAACAACAACCCGGAGTAATCTGCGAGCTGTTATGTGCCATCATGACACGCATGGTGTTATGTTTTAATATATTATAATGAAGCGCGAGCTGTGTGCTTGACTCTTCCTCTCTGTCGGCTGAACTCTGCTGCTCCGGGATGAGGGTCTAACTTCAGCAGCTACATTACCTACGGGTGCGTTCGTTAACAGTAACTGTGCGGTCCGGAGTCACTGTGGCACAGACTGGACCGCTGGTGAACAGCTGTTAGAATGGGCCATTCAGGTTCTCAGCAGATGAGGACCCAGGGATTGGATGACAACATCCAGCTGAGCTGGAGGAAGCAGCCGGATGGAAAGGTCTTCCACAAGGAGCAGAAGAAGAGGAAGGATGAGCTTTAGTGTTGAACTGCTGTGTCTGTTTTCATCAGGGAAAATTGTGCTTCTTTTATCAAAGTCCTCAACAGAATATAGCTTCAACACAACCTGATTGATCGATTAGTTGTAACTATTTTTATTGAACATGTTATGCTTTTCCTTGTTTTATATATTGACCTGAAGTTAATATCTTTAATAATAATAATAATACATTTGATTTGTAAAGCACCTTTCATTGCTAAAAGCAATCCCAAGGTGCTACAGGAGGCATTTTAAAAACAAAAATGTTTAATCAAAGGCTTTTTTTAAAAGAAAGGTTGTTAAGCCTTTCTTGAAGGCGTCAGTGGTCTGTGGAGTCCTCAGGTGGTCTGGGAGGGAATTCCACAGGTGAGGGGCAGCTGCACAGAAAGCCCGATCCCCCATTGTGCGGAGTTTGGTCCTCGGTGGGCGAAGCATGATGCTTTGTTGTGGAACGGAGGTTGCGTGTGGTGTGTGGTGGTGTATTGGAGGCGCTGAAGGAGGATGATATGGTCGACAGTGTTGAATGCTGCAGTCAGATCCAGGAGGATGAGGAGAGATGGGGAACCAGTGTCAGCCGCCATCAACAGGTCCTTTGTGACCCTGACCAGAGCTGTTTCAGTGCTATGGGCGGAACGGTAACCGGACTGGAATTTTTCAAAGAGGCCGTTTAGTTGGAGATGGTTCTGAAGCTGGGCGGCAACTACTTTTTCCAGCACCTTGGCTAGAAATGGGAGGTTGAAGATGGGCCTGTAGTTGGCGAGGATATCTGGGTCAAGGGTGTTTTTTTTTAGAAGGGGTCTGATGACGGCAGTTTTAAGAGCCGATGGAACATGACCAGCCTCTTTGAGCTTTAGACTGTTGAAATGATATGCTTGGCATTTCGGAAATAATAACAAGCATTATCCACTCATTTCTGACATTTTTGATCGATAGATGAGATAAAATATCTAAAGAAATGATAACATAACATAGGATTTCACTGAAGGCAACTCCAGTAAAATGTTGTTTTATCATTTTTTACCTTTATGTTGTGAACAATCTTTTTGTAAACAGTACATTTATTTCTTTATTTGAGAGTGATATTGCACATTTTAGAATATTTTCAAATTAAGATTAAGTTCACTTTATTAATTCCTGAAGACGTAAAACCTAATCGGATAACTGTTACATTTCTAAAAATAGTGGATTACTGGCAGGATTACAATGTTAGTAAAAAACCTAAAAAGAGCATATAGTGTTTGTAAAGGATCAGATGTTGTCTCTTCTCTGTAAACTGTACTGTTCTGTAGGATAATACTTTAAGTGTGAATCTATATGCCTACTGCCTGAATCTGCTTTATGGTTTTCACTTTCTTTGCTTCATTTGTTCTGTTTTTAATTCAGTAGGTGAACCTATGTGTTCATAAAATAGTGTGTGTGAGCTTAACTGTGTGTATTAATCTAAAACTGGGCATTTTCTGTCAGCTCACATTTTATTTCTGCTTTTTAAACTAGTCTGTGCTCATGAGTAAAAGGCAGCTTTTCATATCAATAAAATCTCTGAGCAGCAGACACTTATTTTCTAAGGTGACATTGTTATTTACTTACATAATACACTTAATTAAAAAATGTCTTATTGATATTTATTTGTCTCTTGTATTTATTTGCTTTGCACTTGATTAAGAGGTAGTCCAAAAGTAACAGAAAGTAATCAGGTTAGATGACAAATGTTGGTATTCAGGTTAGGTTACTGATTACATGTTTTACAAGTAGCTAGTAATTGTAATATAATACATTTTAAAATTAACCCTCCCAACCCTGCTAATTTGCCACAAATATGCATTTACAATGCTAGTAGCATCTCTATGAAGTTACATTTCTTTCAAAAGGATGTCTGTGTTCCTGGGAACCAAGTTTGCTAATCTAATTATAATCTCATTACATTTCATTCATACCAATGCTCCACTCTATCACTGAATTACTAATAGATAAGAAACGGTTTCACATTTGTTAGCTCACATAACTGCTGTCTGGAAACACTTTGCTCAGACAAATTGGCAGGGATGGCTTTTAGCTTAATAGATTATTTAGAATAAACAGAAGATGAGTTGGTCTATAGTGTGAGCAGTGATCACTGCACAGGCAGGGGAGATCCCCACCTACACAAACTGCACAGAAACACACCATTAAAAAACATCTTACTGTTTGTTTGGTGCTAAATGCTGAAGGGGTTTGCTGTCAAAGACAAAAGGCTTAGAATGTAAAGTTTAGTCATTAATATTATATTGCTCCAGCATACTTTGTTTTTAATGCACTGTTCATAGCATACTTGGCCTTTTCACTTTTAACCCCCCCATCATTACATTTTCTGTTGACTTACAAATAACTAATACAATAATAATCAGATGGCTTGAGTCAAGAAGATTAATTTAAGTGCTAAAAAAACATGCAAAAAATCAAAGTAACTTGGACATCAACACTAAAATCAGAAAGGGAAAATATACATATTTACAGCTTGCAGAAAAACATTTCTCTGGTCATCTTTCAGCCACCGAAAGCATTGGCCCGAGGTTTAAGCCCCTCCCCATAGGCCGACCAACTGTTGATCAAATGAATTAACGTAATTGTAAATAATCTAGAAATGTACACCCTGAAATAATTTAACACAATGAATCAAAGGAGTCACCATATTCTACTAATTTCTGACCATTAAACCTCCAAACAATTACATATTATTGATATGAAATAGTTTTACCCATGTCCAGGTTAACAATGTACATTCCAATGGAGCAGACCTGCATTGGCTGATAGAGCCTCTATTTAAGGCACCACTAATCTGTTGCTCTTTTTGAGACCCTTGAACTGTGAAGGAGAGGAACATCAGGTTATTCTGCCACTTTGGAAACCATGTTGATGTTTAATATGTTTATTAAGTCTTTAACTAAATAATGAATTGAAGGGATCATTTTAGAAAATGTATACCAACAATGTAGTAGGTGTGCACTCACCAAAATTATTACAGTGATTAAAGTTGGTTTGAATGTAGGGATGTCCCGATCCGATCACGTGATCGGGGATCGGAGCCGATCACGTGATTTTCAAAAGATCGGAATTGGGAGGAAAAAATCGGGGATCGGATTTTTTTTTTTTTTTTATAAAATATTTTTATACATTTTATTTAATGTTACAAAACAAAAATGACCATGTTCACGTCTTAAAGTCATCCTGAGGCCTTAGTTTTGGTTTAAAATTACACAACATCATGTATGTGTTGCTTCTTTTGGGCTTGTTTTCATAGACCTGGTTGCTTATTTCTCTCAAATCTGGCAACAGAGTGGGCGCAGTGTCTAATAGTAGCAGTAAGCTAACGAGAGGCTACGTTCAGCTGGTGACTCGGGAGTCGGGACAGAGAAAATGTCAGGAGTTTGGAAGTATTATAAAATTGAAAGCGAAGGCAGTGTAACAGCCAGATGCAATGTTTGCAAGGCGGAGGTTCCGCGTGGTGGAAAGAACAGAGCTACGTTCAACATGACCAATCTAATACAAACACCACCAACAACAACACGACGAGTACACAGCGGCCACTCAGGTAACGGCACTGAAACAACCGACACTTTCAGAGACTTTTAAAAGGAAAGAGAAACTACCCCAGAACAGTGAAAAGGCCAAAAAAATAACAGCCAAGATAGCTGAATTCATCGCGTTGGATGACCAGCCGTTATCTGTTACCTTTTTTTTCCTCTTAATGCATTGCATAAAGATCGGATCGGGAAAAATCGGTATCGGCAGATTGTCAAAATCAAATGATCGGAATCGGATCGGGAGCAAAAAAAGGTGATCGGGACATCCCTATTTGAATGTGTTTGAAAGTATTGTAGTGAGTGTGTATTTTACCATGTGCCATACGAAAATAGTGCCGGTTTCTTCGTCACAGTATGGAAATAGAAAGTCCATGGCACCTATATGTGCTGCGGAAAATTGTGTTCCGATGCCAAGAGGATGTACATTCCTGACTGCTCCATAAAGGAACATTTGACAGCTGAGACATTGCTTTTGCTAAATGAACTTTTGACGAAGAGTGCAATTTTAATTGATTGGCTGGAGTCATAACCAGGAGTGACTCTCCCACAGTTCCAATAAAGAATGATCTCCACCCTCTATCAACGAGATAATCACTGATGTGCTTCAATAGCTCTGCTGGCCAAAGAGCCGTACAGTAATATCAGTTCCCCAATATGTAATCAAACACTGCTCTCTGGCATCCACACTCTTCCATACGCTTAATCATTGTCATATTGATACTGCATGTGATTGTGCTGATGGAAGTTAGTCTAGAGCTTAAAGGAGACCTATCATGCAAAATGCACTTTTGTATGTCTTTTCTACATGAATATGTGTCCCCGTTGTTCCAGGGAACTCACCAAGTGTCAGAAAACCCTCTCTATTTTCCTCCATACCCAAATCTCTAAAAAAGGGGCTGCAACGGATCTGATAAAAACTGATCCAGATTTGAACACTGTCCTGACGTCAGGACGGTGGCGCTACGGCTATTGGGCCAACTCTCCACCTATCAGGGGAATGTGGGGTTGGGCCACGGCCGGCCATTGCCGCTCGAAAGCGCTGGAGACGCTGTAGTACATATGCCAGGCCTGTAAGTGGCGCTGTAGTCTGCCACAAAAGCAGCGAAGAAGACTTCCCGCCCATAGTTACCATGGTTACCCTTCTGTTTATTCTCCGCTGTGGCTTTTTTTCTCCCTCCCCCAGGCAAGCGTTTGCAGCGGGAGCTGCTCAATGCAATCCCCCCGTCGAGGCAAGCACTGTAATTCTCTCCGGTTAGTCCACCAACAGATGACAAACACCCACCTCTCCGCCTCTTCCAAGGAACGAGGGGACCGTGCGGCAGAGTTTCAGTTTCAGTTACTTTCGCCGGGCAAAATGTCCGTTAAAGTTTAAATCTTCCGGACAAAATTAGAAAAGTGCTGGTCAAAGGTCTTTCTGTTTATTCTCCGCTGTGGCTTTTTTTCTCCCTCCCCGAGGCAAGCGTTTTGCTCCCGCTGCAAACGCTTCCTCCCTCCCCGTCGAGGCAAGCACTGTAGTTCTCTCCGGTTAGTCCACTATCAGATGACAAACACCCACCTCTCCGCCTCTTCCAAGGAACGAGGGGACCGTGCGGCAGAGTTTCAGTTTCAGTTACTTTCGCCGGTCAAGATGTCCGTTAAAGTTTAAATCTTCCGGACAAAATTAGAAAAGTGCCGGTCAAAGGTCTTCTTTGTTATTTATTGAGCTTTAAAACAAATTAATAACGACTCTATAGGCCTATAATAACACGGAGGACGGAGATCTCTTTTTCTCCCCCTCTTCTGACAGCCCAGCAGCTGATCAGAGCACGGCTCCCCTCTCCTGCAGGGGGGCGTGGTCAGCAGAATCAGACCCGTAGACAGCAAACAGCAAATAGAGCGAAATGAGGCATGGCTAAAATGCATGATCTGTTTGGTATTTTGAAAACAGAAACGTATAAATATACCTTATATAGGTATGGCCCTACAATATATCATTTAAATATAGCATGATAGGTCCACTTTAAAGGAAAAACTCTAGCTTCTCAACTTGTTGGGGTGATTGTATGTATGGTAAGGTGTGTTGGTTTTGGCAGATCCAGATGTTCCCAATAGGACACTGTCATGATCCTAGTCTTTTACTTATCTGTTTTTCTGTTTGATTTTGGAAACTCTTCTTTCCCTGTGTCATGTCTGTGTTAACTTCATGTCTTTGTGTGTTTTCCCGCCAGTTTTGATTGTGTGTCTTGTTTTTATTAGTTCCACCTGTCAGTCTTGCAACCCCTTGACCTCCTGTACACCTGCACTTTATCCCCTCATTAGTTTTGTTTGTATTTAATTTCATGGTTTTCTGTTTAATGTATGTCGTCTATGGTCAATTTCTGTTTGCCTCCCCTCAACTTAAATAAATGTTAAAAGTTCCTGTGTCCTGTACTCTCATTAATTTCAGTCAACCACAGCTCCACTTCTTATGAAAAATTATTACAAAATGACCGACAAGAGAACTAAACTTCAACCCAAACAAACACAAATGTGGTATGCACATATTACTGTTAAGCAAATATTTGTTAAGCAAGAAAATATCCAGTTTTACATCCCTAAATCAGTCATTTTTGAAAATGTATGTTATGCACATACTTTGAAACTTTGAAGGTAGTTTGTGTCAAGTATAACATCTAAATGCAAGTTTAGTATTGAATGTCATCTATTATGCAAAATGAAATGCAAATGTCTTTTATACATAAATGTGTGTAAGGAGACTCACATAGGGTCAGAAAATACAACCCTCTCTCTTTTCCTCCTTACCCACATCTCTAAAAACGGGGTACAACGGAGCTGATCCAGATTTCCTGCGGTCATGACGACATTACCAGGGGCGGATCTAGAAAAATATTCATGGGGTGGCAAGAGGGTGGCAGGAGATTTTGAGGGGTGGCATCCCCTGGCAGAAGTATATGCTGATTTAATCGCAGTCATATCAATCAATGTTAACTTGGAAAGCCACAATATTAATATCTTAACTCAATAACATAGGTGACATTATTGTGGCACATCAGTAAAGCCTTACATATAAATATATAAGGTGGCAGACATCATTGAATGAATTTTAACTGAACAATAACAAATAAAAGACCAGCAGGGGTACCAAATGTACTGCTGCAATAAATACATTAATTAACTGTCTCATCGATGTTTGTCTGAATTAATATGATAATATTAACAATCATATTATTCCTATCAGCTGTCAATCACTGTTATGATTCACATATTCAGTGTTATTATTAAATAAACGATATTTTTTGGAGGAGTTAATGATGAATGTTCCTCAAGATGCTTGCTCACCCTCCTTCAAATTTGAATGACTATCATGTATCAAAATGCATAAGAATCAAAAGAACAGTTCAGCGCCCCACAACTTTACTGAAAACAGTTACAACCTTGACTTTACATTAGAAAGAACAAACATTAAAGAAGTGACTACCTGCATCAGTTAGGGTTAAAAAACGTGTATTCAGCTAAAACATATACATCGCTGCAGTTATTATCCAGTGGAAAGTCCTTACCTACTGGCCTAGTTAAATCTAAGTGGTTACTTTTTTTTGGCTGGGCAGTGTAGTTTTACACACCGTCTTATTTGACTTTCTCAGGACTTAAAACTGTTTTTTGGGGCAGTTTGATTCAATGCTGAGTACAGCAAAACTTGACAGTCTCTTCTCTGTCATGTAGACCGCAAATATCTCATTCCTTCCGTCTACTTGGGTCCGAATGCTTCTCGTTTTGCGCCGTCCCGTTCAAATGAAATCGCCACCAATCACATTTCCACGCTCGGGGTTACAAGGCTCGCGTCTTGTGCTGCATTCACTTTCACTCGGACATTAGAGATTTTGTCTCATAAATGTCCGATGAGCCACAACTTTTCTTTCAAAACAAAGATGCCAACTGGGGTGGCAGCTGGGGTAGATCCGCCCCTGAACATTACTAAAATGTGGGCTAGCTTACATTGAACTCCTGGCAATGTTCCGCCCCAACCTATCATGCCCTATCAGAAACGTTGCTGTATCAGAAACAATGCCCGACATGTTTTGAAGTAAGCATCGCTAACACTCAGAGCTCAGCTGAATTACTGTGCTGAAATCTGGGGCAATAACTACAAAAGTTCAATACATTCAATATCTATTTTACAAAAAAAAGCCATACGAATCATTCACAATGCCAAATATCTTGATCACACTAACGCATTATTCCTGCAGTCAAAATTGTTAACATTTACAGACCTGGTAGAATTCCAAACGGCACAAATCATGTTTAAGGCAAAAAATAACGTCCAAAAAGTATTCACTCAACGAGTGGGGGGATATAGTTCAAGGAGACCATTTCAATTCGAAATTCAAAGGGTCCGTACAACCAGAAGAACTTTTTGTATCTCAGCCTGTGGAGTGAGACTATGGAACAGTGTGAATGTGGAGCTAAAGCAATGTCTAGACATTAACCAGTTCAAGAGGAAATACAGAGAAATTATTTTCTCGAGTAACAGGGATGGGGAGGGTGTTTGACTGTATGTATATGTATGTGTATGTGTATATAATAATAATAATAATAATAATAATAATAATAATAATAATAATAATAATAATACATTTTATTTTTAGGCGCCTTTCATGACACCCAAGGACACCGTACAATTTGTTAAAAAATAAATAAAACGTTAATAGGCAACAAAACATGATAAAAACACAAACAGGAAATCATGGAGGAGACAGTCAAGTGGACACAAATGAAACATATAATGGGGAGCACTACAGTGAGTAGGCAGATCTGAACAGGTGGGTTTTTAATTGGGATTTGAATATGGTGATTGTGTCTGACTGTCGGATGTGCGGGGGGAGGGAGTTCCAGAGTCTGGGAGCAGTGCAGCTAAAAGCCAGAGCACCCATGGTGACGAGGCGTGGGGTGGGGACGGTTAGCAGACCAGCAGAGGAGGAGCGAGAGGGGGTGTACTCCTGAAGAAGGTCAGCCAGATAGGGGGGGGGGGCAGGTTATGTAGGGCTTTGTAAGTGAGCAGTAGGTTTTTGAAGTTGATGCGGGTGTTACGTGCCGTAGTGTGTGTGGGTGTGTGTGTGTCTTTCTCTCTCTCCCTCTGATTCTCCAGGTGCAGCCTGATTGTCTCCAGGTGCAGCCTCTCCCCCAGGTGCTCCCAATCCCCAATCAGGGCCTCCTTAAAGGACCTGAGGAAGGCTGCAGTGGGCTCTCTCTTTCTCCTCTGGCTGCATGGGTGCAGCACGGCGTCTTGGTCTCTGTTTGTCTATCATTGGTGGATTAAATCTCATTTTGTGAAAAAAGAGAAAAGTTTCCTCTCTTTTTTCTCGTGCCTGGTCGTTCTGTGTTTTGTTACTCCCCTTCGTACCCCTAGATTTTGGAGGGAACGTAACAAATGGGGGCTCGTCCGATCTTTGAGACAAAGAGTGAGTATCTGTTGTGGTTTAGCGTTGATATTGTGTTTGGTAGCATTGGCTGTGAAGTATCTTGCTGTTTAAAAGCTTCCTCAGTTTAGATAGGGTAGTGTCTAGCTGGGCTAAATCAGTCTTTCCTTCAGGCACTCATTTTTTATTTTGCCTTTTTTATTTTCGGGGTAATCCTGGGTGGGGATTTATTCCCTGTTGGGGGCAGGCGTTTCAGGGTTTCGGCCGCTGATGTTTGCCTTTAAAGTCGCCTCCGAGCCCGGCACGCTCCAGAAGATAGTTAGGTAAGTTTGGTAGGCAGGATCTGGGGAAGTTTGTTAAAAAAAAAAAGAAAAAAAAAAAATTGTAAGTAGCCGTTGATAAGGATGGCTTTTGTTTTGGAGCAGTTTGTGGCCAGTCCTACTGTGGGTCAGCTAGACTGGTGTAGGAAGGTTAATTTGCGGTTAGTTGCTGACCATTATCACGTTTCTGTCTCCTCTGCTCTTGTTAAAAGCGAACTCAAGGCTACTTTGCTAACTGGACTAGTTGAACAGGGGGTTTTGAGTCTGCCTACTTTAGTGGAATCTCCTGGAACGGTGGTGGGGCTGTAGCAGCAGTATCTCATGGTGGAGGCCGCGTTGGTGTTACTCCAGGTGTTCAGAGTGCTACGGAACAGGCAAAACTTTTCAACATGCCTCAGTTTGACTCGTTTTCGGCAGGGTCCTCACCTACCGAAAACGAGTCAAACTGAGGCATGTTGAAAAGTGTATATAGTGTAAAAGTGCGTATGGCTCGTCTCCAGTGGGAGAAGGAGGAGCGTGATGGGGATTTTCAGCTCAGGAGGGAGCTGGAGATCAGGAAGTTGGAGGCAGACACTGCTGTCCGGATGCGTCAGTTAGAGCTTCAGGCAGCTGGGGGGGGGTGATTCTGCCGTTACATCGTCTGGTCCTGCTGCCTCCTTCGACGTGAGTAGGCATATTTCTTTGGTCCCTGTGTTTCGTGAATCAGAGGTGGAGATCTATTTTGGTGCATTTGAGCGCATTGCTGCTGCTCTGCGCTGGCCAGAAGACGTGTGGGCTATTCTTTTACAGTGCAAGCTAGTCGGCAAGGCTCAAGAGGCTTGCTCTTCTCTTTCTGTCGAGGATAGTTTAGTTGAGAATGTTAAAGGTGCAATTCTCAGGGCATATGAGCTTGTGCCTGAGGCCTACAGGCAGCGTTTTCGCGGCCTGAAGAAAACTTTTGGCCAAACTTACGTGGACTTCGCGAGGGAGAAGAAAGTCCTCTTTGACAGGTGGTGTAGAGCTTGTAAAGCTGATGACATTACTTCAGTGTATGAGCTGATGATGTTAGAGGAGTTTAAAAACTGTGTACCTGAGCGTACGGTAGTCTACCTGAACGAGCAGAAAGTAACTACACTTCAGCAGGCTGCCACTCTGGCAGATGAGTTTGCACTGATGCACAAGAGCGTTTTTTTTCAGCGTGATCCTCCTCAGTGAGACACTTATCGTAGAGCTCCTGACAATTACGTTCCCTGTGCCAGTGTTCCAGTGTTGGATCCCAGGCTAAACAGAGCTTGTTTTTTTTTGTCATGACCCAGGTCATGTGATAGCAGCCTGTGCTGCTTTGAAGCGAGAGCGTGCAGCAGGTGGCAAGCAACCAAAAGGGGTGGGCTTGATTAAAACAGTGTGTCCTCGTGGTCAGACCACTGTTAAAACGGGGCCTGATGAGTGTTTTAAGCCGTTCATCTCCACTGCTTTTGTCTCTCTATCAGGGAAGGTGGATGACCAGCGGCAGGTTACGGTGTTACGAGACAGTGGTGGTTCACAGTCGTTCATTCTTGCCAGTGCTCTGCCTTTGAGTACTGAGTCCGCCTGTGATGCAAGTGCCGTGGTAAGAGGTATCGAAATGGGTTTTGTGCCCGCACCTCTTCACAATGTCCATATCCAGTCCAAACTGGCTACTGGTTTCTTTACAGTTGCCGTACTCCCCAGGTTTCCAATCGACGGTGTGGATTTCATAATGGGAAACTATATAGCCGGAGGTAAAGTGTATCCTACTCCAGAGGTTGTTGACATTCCAGTTCCTGGTGCTGTAGATGATAACCTATCGCTGACTCATCCGGAGGTATTTGCAGTTAGTGTTTTGACCAGCGCTCAGGCCCGTAAGCAGGCTCAGGATGTGGATTTGTCTGATTCTTGGCTTGTTTCTGCCCTATCTAATGACAGGTTGACCTCTGTTGATGGATTAGTGGAGGGTCCTCCAACAGTGTGTGATGGTGAAATGGAACCTATTGCTCCAGAGGTGGCTATGCCTTTGACCCGTGAGGCGCTCATCATGGCACAGAGAGATGATCCTACCTTGATCAAGTGTTTCAACGCTGCTGAGAACCCTAACGAATGCAATAAGAAACAGTTGTTTTTTGTGGATGATGGGGTGCTGATGCGCCGGTGGGCTGACCAATCAAGTGATGCAGAAGTTGGTTCAGGTGTTGATTGGAACAGCGTTTATCAGTTAGTGGTTCCTGTGAGTTGTCGGCAGCAGGTTCTGGCGTTAGCACATGAGCACTTGTGGTCTGGCCACTTAGGTGTGACTAAGACTTATGACCGGATCCTTCAACATTTATTTTGGCCAGGATTGAAAGATGACGTAGTGTGTTTCTGTAGAACTTGTAGCACATGCCAGTAAACCAAATCAGGTAGTTCCCCCAGCGCCGTTGTGTCCTGTTCCGGCTATGGGTGCGCCTTTCGACCATATCATTGCTGACTGTGTCGGTCCGTTGCCGAAGACCAAGGCAGGCAATCAGTTTTTGCTGACTGTGATGTGTGTATCGACCCGTTTCCCTGAGGCTATCCCTTTGCGTAAAATCACTGCACCCACCATCATTAAAGCACTGACCAAGTTTTTTACCACCTTTGGGTTGCTGAAGGTTGTGCAGACTGATCAGGGAACTAACTTCCTTTCCAAGATTTTTAGACAAACCTTGCAGTCATTGGGTGTTTCCCATTCAGTGTCTAGTGCCTACCATCCAGAATCACAAGGGGCACTTGAGCGTTGGCATCAGACATTGAAGTCGATGCTTGGTAAATACTGCCATGACACAGGCAGGGACTGGGATGAGGGTGTTCCCTTTGTGTTATTTGCTATTCGTGATGCAAAGCAGGAGTCTATTGGGTTTAGCCCAGCTGAACTAGTGTTTGGGCACAATGTGCGTGGCCCATTAAAGATGCTGAAAGATAAATTGATGTCTGAGTCCCTTCCGAAAACTGATGTGAAGAAGTTTGTGTCCCAGTGTCGTGAGCGTTTACAACAGGCGACTAAGCTAGCAAGGGAAGCTCTTGCATCCTCGCAGGAAAACATGAAGAACAGGTACGATAGGAGAGCAGTTAAGCGGCAGTTTCAGCCTGGTGAGCAGGTGCTAGTGTTGCTGCCTACACCCGGATCTGCTCTCAACGCGCGTTTCTCAGGTCCGTATGTGGTTGTAAGGCAAGTGTCTGACACCAACTATATCATTGACACACCTGAGCATAGGAGAAAAACAAGGTTGTGCCATGTTAACATGCTTAAGTCCTATCATGCTAGGGAAGCCTCCCAGGGGAAGCAGCAACGCACTGTGGTGACTGCTGTTCCCAGCGTGTCCACTTCCCTAGCCTGTGCATTGTCGATGGTTGAGGATGATTTGATAGTGCCCTCTGGTGGTCAGCAGTGTGGTAGGTTATCGAACTCTGAGTTTATGTTGAGCTTAGAGTCTAACCTGGCGTATCTTCCAGAAAGACAGCGAAGCGACGTAGTCGGCTTGTTTCATGCTCACCCGACCCTATTTGGTGATGTGCCATCGAGCACTAATGTGTTAAAGCATGACATTGATGTTGGAAATGCTCATCCAGTTAAGCAACATGCGTATCGTTGTCACATAGAGAAAAGGGAGAAAATGAAAAAGGAAGTGGATTATCTGCTTGAAAATGGCTTAGCCAAGCCTAGCCGCAGCCCCTGGAGCAGTCCATGTTTGCTTGCTCCTAAATCTGACGGAACACCGGGTTTCTGCACCGCAAGCGACTTGCAGGAGCCTCGCTAACAGTGAATCTGGCAAAGTGTGAGTTTGGCCGATGTACTGTCCCGTGGGTGAGATTTCAAGATTCATGTCCAATAGTCTGAGTGTTTTTGGTAACTGTGGCCAAACACTCGTTGGGTTTTATGGGGGGGGGGTGTTACGTGCCGTAGTGTGTGTGTGTGTCTTTCTCTCTCTCCCTCTGATTCTCCAGGTGCAGCCTGATTGTCTCCAGGTGCAGCCTCTCTCCCAGGTGCTCCCAATCCCCAATCAGGGCCTCCTTAAAGGACCTGAGGAAGGCTGCAGTGGGCTCTCTCTTTCTCCTCTGGCTGCACGGGTGCAGCACGGCGTCTTGGTCTCTGTGTGGGACCTGTTTGTCTATCATTGGTGGATTAAATCTCATTTTGTGAAAAAAGAGATCAGTTTCCTCTGTGTTTTGTTACTCCCCTTCGTACCCCTAGATGTTGGAGGGAACGTAACAGCGGGATTGAACGGGGAGCCAGTGGAGTTGGATGAGGATGGGGGTGATGTGTTCTGAGGCCTTGGTGCCGGTGATGATCCGGGCTGCAGAGTTCTGTATGATTTGTAGTTTGTTGATGAGCTTGGTGGGTATGCCTGAGAGGATGGCGTTACAGTAGTCGATGCTATCGATATATGTATATATGTATTTGTGTGTATATATGTGTGTGTATGTATATGTATATATGTCAATCAACAAGTAAAGCAGATTAATAATAATAACAATAATAATTAATAATGATAATTATTTATAGATTATAAATAAATAATTTAGGGACAAGGGGGTGAGATTAAATAAATTATACTTCTTCTCACTCCTTTTCGAACACTAGATGTGGGACTGTTTATGTTGCTAATGCTGTTGTTGTTGTTGTAAATGGCACTTTGTTTTGTTGTCTCTTACATGACTATGCACTGCAACATTTTTTTGTATTTATTTTACTTGTTCGAAATAAAATGTATCAATCAAAACACTCAGAGGTAACGCTGTACTGGAGAGAATATGTGTAAAGAAGCCAGATATAAAAGGTACTGTCCTTGTGGTAAACCCGCGAGAGAGAAAGCGTTTGAGCTCCATACTGTTTCAGAAATAATGCTTGATGTGGTTTGGAACATAATATAACGTTTAATCACGGCAGCGTTTAGCTGCGTTTCTGCTGGTAGACAGCCTTCTCTTCACAGAGCTCACTGCTTGCATGCAGACTCTCCAAAGGGGCGTGGCCAGCAGCAGCTCCAAAGGGGTGTGGCCAGCAGCAGCTTGGTTACATTTAAAGCTACTGACCCAGAATCAGCACTTTAGTAAAATAGAGGGATATGAGCAGGGGTGCACATAACTGGTACGCAGGTACGCATGCGCGGCAACAATCTGAAATGCGTACCGTCACATGTGTCACAAAGCGCATTTGCGTACCGACGTAAATGTGAAGCTTTTCCAGAAGGCTGTTAGATCACCGAACGACAGATTCGGTCTCCGTGTGCACAGACAGGGCTGCTCTTAACGTGGGTCTGTACAGCAGCCCTGCGCTAAAACAGCTGATCACAACGACCACACGCACCGCGGTCACGAAGCTCTGTACTCTACTACCACCCGCCCCCCCCCCGTTGACAATCGTCAGAAATTGGAGTACCAAACACTGACTCCAGGTACTCATCTGATTACCTCACTGAGAAAGTTGTGTGCACCCCTGGATATGAGGCATGCTACAATGGGTGATCTGTTTGGTATTTTGAGCAAAACACTTCAGAGACATGTTTTGTATAGATATCGCCCTATAATATGTTGTTCAATTATAAAACGGACAAGTCAAATCAAGCAATCTGATTGGTTCTTAGCCGTGGTATACTGAGCGTATACCACGGGTAGAATTGTAGTTACTTTTCACAACAAGTCAGTATCCCTCCGTGTCTGAGAAACTGTATACAGTTGGGCTGAAAAGCAAACTGCCTGCAGTTTGCTTTTCAAACTGGGACAAGAAAACAGCGGAGAAGTAACGGGGCAGAAACCCTCCTTTTTACGCAGCGGTCCAGACATAGACATCAAACTGCAAAACATATTCAGTGTGCAGTTCCTTTGGCATTAGGGCAGGGATATCTAGATACTTTCCAAGGTTTGACATAATGAATTGTGCTACTTTTAAAGCAAGCAACGATGTTTTCAAATCTGTAATCAAAACATTTAAGATTAACTTCGACCTCCGGGGGGGTCTTACTATGGAGGAGTGGATTGAGCAGTGCCTATCTCCAGAACAAAAAGCACCTAAACGACGACATGCAGAGCTACGTGAAGAGCAGGTAGACCAACTGGAAAAGTATCACCATTCAAAAGCTTTCTGATGCGGGTCTTGAAACAAAGCAGAGAAATTATGACCGTTAGTGGCCACAGGTGCGAAAGCTCTCTCCAGAGCTACTGGAAGCCGAATCTCGGGGACCGGAGAAAGTGGAGCAATATTCTTGCCACGCCAAGCAACAGCCTAGAACAACCTCAGCCTATACAAGTAACCACGTAAGCCATTCTATTGATGCTGGTCAGTTTTTCAGTGGGTGCACAATAAACGGCAACATACACATTAATGTAAATAAATAGCCAAATAATGGATCAACGCTCTCTGTCTAATATGTTCGCTAGCTATTGTTAGTGTTGTTGCATAGCAACCACCTCGCACTATGTTTCGTGCAGAAAGCAACGGAGGGATTTATTTTGAACATCATTACTAATAAAAACTATTTAAATTAGAGTGTGTATTTTTCTTTCATATTGCCACACTTGGTAACTGTTTTATAAAAGCAATAGCTCACTTCAGGCCGTGATATATGCTCATATCACAGCTAAGGGGGTTGTCGACCCTCCGCTTCGCGTCGGGCCGAACCACGCCCCTTAGCTGTGATATAATGAGCATATACCACGGCCTGTCGTGAGCTATTGCTTAAATATAGCATAATAGGTGAGCTTTAATACTGACTCACTGTCTACCTTTCTGCGTAGAGTATAGAGGTAAGAAGCCAAAAATGGCTTGAAAAGTAACCCCCCCCCCCCTAGATAAAAAGGTATATAATTATAAAATTCAGATTCATGAGTGGAATTTGTAATACTGAACAGTCTCAGCACATCTACAGAAACCCAGAGGGCACAACATGTATCACTCAACAGGGTGTTTAAGGTTTAAATGGCTCCATTTATAAGTTTGGCAGTTAGTTTGGTAACATAAAATAGTTGAGTAGGAGGGAGAATGTGAGTGTCACCTCAGCTTTATGTTGTCTCTGAGTTTCTATCTTAGGTGCACATCACCAAGGGATTTGTTACATATTAATGCCAGTAAGGTTAATTTGGAAGCAGCTACTAATTACTTGTTTCCCTTCTTTCGAGGCGGAAGAGCTTTTACACCGTTTAAGTTTCTCAGAGTTTGAAGGTCATGACTGAAAGTTGATCTTATGACCATTATGTCAGCATTAACGTCAGTGACTCGGGGGCCATAGAGATGAATGAGAGGGTCATACCTCGCATCAAATCTAATCCATGCCCTTTGAAAGTCAAGCAGTAAAACGTCCCACCTTGAAATGATGAATACATTTTGAAGGTGTGTCTTAAGATAAGCTTACATTTTTAATATAGGCAGTACAACTTTTTAAATTTTATTTTTTACAGGAAACCCAATCAATTAACACCCAATTAATTGTACTTTTATATAACACATGAAAAGAGTAAAGAAAATCAAATTGGTCTAGTTTTGATAAGGGATAGTAATTAATCTCCATTCGTGTCACTAAATGAGGGGATTAATTGCATGAACACACGTCATGTGCATGAATGAATAACAACTTTTTCAACTTAACGTTGAAACCCTTTTAGGTTCCATTAGTCGAATGAATCACCACTGCTGCATGTCACTTTAATTGATCGGGATGCAGTTAATTACATACAGAAATGTCTAAAGAAATAGGGCAGAGATGACCTCCTCGCCCCTATTACCCTAGCCTTAAAATCAATACTCGAAGTTGAGGGAATAAGGAGGTTACTGTGATGGTTATTGGGCCCATGAGGAGCTCTACCTGGAGATCAGTTGAGCTAAAGTCCCTGCAAATTGCTTTGGGATTATTAACAGGTTCTGGCGACAGGGCCTATGGAGAATAATACCTTTGAGGATGAGAAAAGGAAAGAGAAAAGGAGCGGGAAAGAGAAGCAAATAAGTGAAGGAACAAGAGATAAGTTATCTTTGGATCGGCCGATAAGGGCCCCGGTCGCTTCCTACCTATATTCCATCAAGACACCTAATTAAAGGACCCAGAAATGAGGTGACCACACCTGGCCTGATTATAAATTGAGGTTATTAATCTACACTCCACATCTGGTAAAGAGTTCAGGGAGGTCTCAGCCATGCTAACTTTGTCCTATAGTATTTTTAACTCCCTCCTGAGCATTTTCCTTTCCTTTTTTCTGCTCCATTACGCCTATTGTTTGAAAGAACACAAGCTCTGCCAGCATGATATTCAAAATCCTTTAAATATCACTAATGGCTGAAACACTATGTAGACAGTAATTAGCATTCTAAAAATGCAACCTCATTAAAATGATCATTTTGAAACGTGTATTACAATTAAATCACGGTCAAATATGTCCATCTTGTTGTAGTTCTAGCCCTCTTGCCAGCGCTCCTCTCTCTAGTTTAGCATACTCAGCCCGACTCAGCCCTGTTTGTTGGCCCCGATAGAACCACAATTTTCTAGGGCCAGAAAAGAGGGGAAAAAGTGGCCCCGCGCCGGAACGAGGCCTAGTGGAAGCACAACCAAAAAAGGGGACGGCACGACACGGCACGCTTAAAGCGAGCTACGCGCTGCAATGGAAATGCGCCATTAGAGTGTGATCAGTGCCAGCATGCTGGGGGTCATTTCCCTGAGAGATCAGCAAGCCAAAGAACAAATCCTAATACCAGCTGATTCAAAGGATGGGTCATTTTGGTACCCATTTGGTACATCTTGAGCATCAAGCTCTTTCAACATTGCAACATAAATAATGCGCAAGAGTAAAAGATACAAAATTGTGCGATTTAAAAAGTGCTATGGACAAAATGGTTAATGTAAGTTGCCGGACTAAAAACATATATACATATCAAATAGAATAAACCGAATGTAAAATGAAACACTGAAAAATACTGAACAATTACATTTGGATATGAGGGCTACAAAAAGATTTACAAATGAACAGTGATACTGTATACCTAAAGTATAGTGTAATTCTGCATGTTTCACATTGTCATTGAAGACAATTCAAATGCACAAGAACATTAAAGTTGAATAAAAAATGAACATTACATGACTGTTAAAATTTGAATAATGTCACTAACAGACAGTATTTTACACTTCAATCACGTCAATAGGAGATCAATTGGACGGGTGTCAATCTGTTCCCTGCTGTTTTAAAAGAAAAATCAAGGTATATAAAGTCTTAAGTGCCTGGAAGACATGTAACCCTGTGTTTAAAAAAACAATTATTAACATGGGATATTTAATCCCATGGCAAACAGTGTCGGAATGAGTTTTAAGCTTCGATATCAATCTTTCTCTTCCACACATAGACCATTTGTATCATCATGTTCCGCTTGTATTGGCTTTAGTTTCTCATTATTTGGAGTCAGACAGATCTCACTGCTTTATGAAAGAATAGGTTCAACATTTGTTTTCTATATAAATGTATCCCCTGCTTGTCATTATAAATAGTGAGGGTTAAGGTACTTCAGCATTGGTTTCACTTTTCAGACCCAGAGGTTGCCACTTGATTAAAGTCACATTTTGACTTGCCAGCACAAAGGGCACAGGTGCAATTAAACACATTATTAATGGCTGCATTATCTTTAGGGGCAAGCTGGATCAGCGAATAGGACAATAAAAGTCATGGCGCTGTGCTTTCAGCAATGCATCTTAAACAGCTTGATTGTTAATATTATTAGCAAGAGGACAATTTAAGAACAACCTCTTAACACTAAAACATGGAGAACTATTTAAATATGCCTTGTCATGTTGTAATTCACAGACACATATGGAGTCCAGTTGCTCCAGTAGAGCCCACCTAGGCAAACATCTGTTCACAAAACTTCTGAACCAAAGTATATTTGTCTGTTCAGATAGAGAAAAATGTCTTTGAATGATAATGTGCAATGACAGTAAACGCAAAATCATCACAAAGAAACATTAAAAAGATTAAATCAGAAACAAAAAGACTACAAAGAGATAAAAACAAAAACAGTGCAAAGGGAACGACTATGAAATAGTCAAAACAACAACAAATAGACACAAAATGACTACAAAGAAACACAAGGTGACTTAAAAGAGACTCAATGACTACAAAGACACACAAGGTGACTTAAAAGAGACTCAATGACTACAAAGACACATAAAAAGACCAAAAAGAGAGACAAAGCAACTATAAAAACACACAGAAGTACTTTAATGACAGAAATAAAAACTACAGACACACAGAATGACTAAGACATATTGACCAAAAACAAACACTAAATGACTACATATAAACATTAAAGTCACAAAAAAAACAAGTGCAAGTTAGGACCCTTAACGCTGTTTTCTCATCTTTCCAAACACTTCACTATTGAAGGTAAATGCAAGTTGTGTGTGTACTGTGATTTCCAGTATTCGTGTATATACGCAGAAAAAATTATCTTTACGCAAACAATCAATACTTCTCAGAAAGCATTTAAGGATAAAAGGTAAAGGATCTTGGCAAGGCACTGCATATGTGTGTGTTGAAGTAAATATTCTAGCGCAGAAACACAAAGCCTCTCTCAATAGTTTTACCGTCCTTAAGGCAGGGATTGTCAGTTTATATAGGATTGGGAGTGTATAGGATTCTGGGCAGAGCTGGGTGGATTAAGACGGCAAAGAAGAAGATTTGATGGACGAGAAAGGATGAAGTGAGTGCATTAGGAACTCTGATTGACAAACAAAACCGATTAGCCTGTCATCACTGGCTCTGCAGATATTCTTTGGAAAAATTGCATTCCAACTTTATTATTTATTCATTCTTCCTCGGCACGATGTCTATTTGTTTCTCTCTTCCTAGTTCCTCACAATTGTTTCTCACGCTTGACATCCTGCACCTTCGTCTCTTCTGCTTCCAAACTTTTTCTACCTTCAGTCTTCTCCTGTCATTCCTCTCGGGGATTATCTGAACCCGGGCGTCCTGCTGCTCTTTCTCTAAGTAGCCTCACAGCTGCTGCAGTGCCTGGGCTTTAAATCTGGATGGATGTATGGACGGGAGAGCGGATTCCTTCTCCTTTCTCCGACTCACACAGAGGCATCCGCTATTTTTCTTCTCCTCCTCGCTGCATCTCAACAGGAAAGGAATGCAATGTTCTTTGATCTCTCCACTTTCTACTTCTCCTCATCCCCCCCCTCTCCATCTCCCTCTCTTAGCACATATTACAGCGCTCTGTAGAAAAGGAAATACACCCAGGGTTTGCCCTTCATCCCCACTCCATCTCCTTTAAATCCCTCCCTTCCTCATATGTGATCCCTTCATCCATCACCTCTCCTTCTTTCGTACTCTTCATCTTTCCCTACAAATTGAAACATTTTTGAAAGATGAGAACAGAAGAAGACTTTTTTTTTCAAATATTGATGCCTGTAAATTCAAATGTTCTTCTCTCCTGGTGTTCCCTTTCACCCCCCGACACCCACTACTTAATGTTCCTAACCTTTGGGCTTGTAAAGGTCATCGTCCATAAAGCGAGTGCTTCTGCTAGTCATTAGTGGAGGACTCCTGGTGCGGTGGCGGGTGTCTGCGAATTTCTAGATCACACTTAATCCGTGATGTATTTGTGTTGCTTCAAGCAGAGTTCTACACAAGGCCCTTGTGGCTAAAATGTACTGGCATGAAACAGGGGGTTACGTATTGTAACCCTAGTTATATAAGCAGCCTCCCTCTCCTCTGTCATCATCCTTTTGAACCTGTCTGCTGCATTCGACACGGTGAACCATCAGATCCTCCGTTGCACTCTCTAAGAATTTGGTGTTTCAGGCGCTGCACTTTCCCTCCTCACCTCATACCTCAAAGGCCGCACCTACAGGGTAACTTGGAGAGGGTCCGAGTCCGACCCTTGTCAATTAACTACAGGGGTCCCTCAGGGCTCTGTTCTTGGTCCCCTCCTCTTCTCCTTGGACACAAACTCGCTCGGATCGGTCATTAGCCCGCATGGTTTTTCATACCACTGCTACGCTGACGACACCCAATTAATTCTGTCCTTTCCCCGCTCAGAGACCTAGGTCGTCGCACGCATCTCTGCTTGTCTAGCTGACATCTCTCAGTGGATGTCTGCTCACCACCTCAAGCTCAACCTTGACAAGACTGAACTGCTTTTCCTTCCGGGAAAAGATTATCCCACTCTTGACCTAACAATCAACATCGGCACCTCTACTGTTTCCCCGACTCAGACTGCAAGGAATCTGGGTGTGACTACTAGACTACTGGAACTCCTTCCTGGCTGGTCTACCTGCATGTGCCATCCGACCTCTGCAGCTCATCCAGAATGCAGCGGCTCGTCTGGTCTTCAACCTTCCAACATTTTCCCACACCACGCCGCTCCTCCGCTCACTTCACTGGCTTCCAGTAACTGCTAGAATCCACTTCAAGACACTGGTACTAGCGTACCATGCTGTGAATGGATCTGGCCCTTCCTACATCCAGGACATGGTTAAACTGTACACCCCAGCATGTGCACTCCGCTCTGCATCGGCCAAACGGCTCGCTGCACCCGCACTGCGAGGGGGACCCAAGTTCCCATCAGCCAAAACACGTCGGTTTGCTATCCTGGCTCCAAAATGGTGGAATGAGCTCCCCATTGAAATCAGGACAGCAGAAAGCCTACACATCTTCCGGCGCAGACTGAAAACTCATCTCTTTCGACTCCACTTCGAGCGATAGAATTACTAACAAAGAATTTCTAACAAACCACTTATATACTAACAAAGGACTGGCTTATCTAAAGCCAGTTGAGTAGCACTTGAAATGTTTTGGCTCTATGAAACCTGATGTACTTATATGATTCTGTTTTCTTCAAGTTTGTATCTTCCTGGTCGAATGCACTTATTGTAAGTCCCTTTGGATAAAGGGGCAGCTAAATGCAATGTAATGTAATGTAATGTAATGCAAAGGCGGAGCCCTCTACTGGACTCTATGGGTACTACTCTCAACCATGCTATGCGAGCATTCACCTACTCAAATACATAAATGTAGCCGGCCAATCGGGGCGAGCCTACCTGAATGCGCGCGCAGGCCCACAGTATATAAGGCGGCCACGCCTCCTGACTGTCATCCTACACCCTCTTCAGCGAGCGGCATAGGAAAGACAGGGCCCCCAGGTAGAGGGCTCCGCCTGTGCTTATATAACTAGGGTTAGAATACGTAACCCCCCGTTATATCTTACACAGGCTCCACCCTCTACTGGAGTCTATGGGTACAGTGGGTGGAGCCCTGATGGATAAACGCCCTGTCGTTCAACAACACCGACCCATCACACTGCCCCTGACCGGCCTTTGGTTAACAGTAACCGCACCCCAATTCCTCTCATCCGGTTGTGACCGTGGAGAAGTCGGGGCCGCAGCTTGGATAGAGCACACTCACACACGCTTACCTCGTGTAGAGTGTGCATGGAAAATAGTGAGGAAGGCTCTGTATGGAGTTTACTGCGCACCATGTTTCCCGAGTCCCTAAGGAGCATGGGAAAAACATAAGTGCACTATGTCCCAGATACCTACTGACCCACACCCCCCTCCCCTCTCACCAATCATGTGTTGCCCCGGCAAACACAGACGATGAGAAAGAGCCAGACATGTCCAAGAGATAAAACCTTATGAAGGGACCTGGCGTAGACCAAGACGCCGCCGTGCATATGTCCTCCACACTCACGGCGTTGAACAAGGCTGTTGACACAGCCATACCACGTGTAGAGTGTGCATGGACCCCAGTGGGGAAGGCTCTCCCCGCCTGTCCATAGGCATGTGAAATGCACTCGCAGAGCCATCCTGTCAGGCGTTTCTTGGACAGAGCTTTACCGGCCACACCATCCCCAACGCACACAAACAGCTGTTCAGTGCGCCTAATGGATGCCGTGCGCTCTACATAACATGCCAGCGCACGCACCGGGCAGAGGAGGTGCAATTTAGCCTCCCTGACCCCAATACGGGGTGGAAGACTAAAGCCGTCTAGCTGTATAGCCCTCGACCTGAACCAACTCCTCAGATTCTTGGGAACAAAGGAGGGGTTCGGTCTGAGTGTCGCCCCGCTACGGTCACCCCGGCTCAAAAGTCAACTCAGGTGCACCAACAGAGCGGTCAGCTCGGACGCTCTCTTGGCCGAAGTCAGCCAGATTGTTCATCTGTCCAATCCAGCGGTCCGAATAATCACTCCCGTCCTGAGCCGGGGGGATGGGGGCGTCCTGCTGGGGAGTGATGAGCGCGACGCCCAACACACCCAGATTATTGGCCGCTGCCGCCATCTGTGCTCCGAGCCGGAATATTTTGTCCAAATAGTCCAGCGTTTCTCGGTCACGAGGCAGAGGCTTTTTCCTTTCCGCCCATCCTGCTGCCTGTGGGAGCAGATGGGCCGCCAGGCTCTCATCAAGGGGGGGCACGCCGGGGCACGCCGGGGCACGCCGGGACATGCTGTGTCCGAGCGGCCCTGCACCCTCAGGATTCCCGCCAAACCAGCCACTGGAGCCTTCGTCTTCAGTGGCTACCGCCACGTCGCCTCCACACACTGCCAGATATCTGGCAAAGGGGGCGAAACGAAGGCCGGCTGCGCCGGACGCACCGGGCCTTAGAACTCCTGACGGAGGCAGTGGTTCAAGATATAACTGATCAGAAACGGTGCAAAAAGGCAGCTTTTAAACTGATACAACAGTTACCTTACACATAAAACATTACAGTTAAACTTTAATGGCAGTGGAAATCTGAAAGGTATTTATAGATACATGAGTATTAAGACTTCATACAAGAAGACTACAAAGACATAAAAACAAAAGCAGAGCTGCAGTACAGCTGCAAAGAAGCAAAGAGAATGACTATGAAATGCTTAAAGCCCGCATCACACTGTCCCAAAATTGACACCATATGGACACACGACTATATAAAATTGTGAATTTCGCACGAAGATGGCCTCGAACTTGGTCAACGGCCAAGCAACATCCCAAGCAAGTACGATGCCTACAGAAGGCCACACGATGGCACCCGAACCACACACAAAGGCAACATTTAAATTACATTTAAGACATACAACTGCAACGAAAGTAACAAAAACAATTATGTTAAAGCACTATGCGACTTTACATTTTGGAAACTTGAGATTGTATAATAAAAATTGTCACTGATATTTTCAGACTTTGTTCTTTACTTTCTCCGTCTTTATATGTAGAAGATATTAAGTTTTCTCCGTCATGTTGTTTCCATTGCAACAACAACTTCCTGTCAACAGTGTAAACTCGCCTTCAAAATAAAAGCATCTAAATAAAACAGGAAGTTAACCTAAATTACATTTAAGACATACAACTTGGGTTATTTACATAATATGTTTACATGATTTTGTTGTGCAATAAAACAACCAGAGAAGCGATCTGCAAGGAAACATTGCACACCGTGGTCCCATCTCGATGTCATCGTACTATAATACGATGGCTACACGACGGCATTGCGAGGGCTTCACGTATTCGTGTTGCCTTCCTAAGACAATCGGGCAGCTTCTTGTTTCCTTCATATTGTCTTCGTGAGGCGAAAAATGCCCGATGGCACCGATGATCACACGAAGTAAAGACGAAGATGACACGATTTTACAAGATGCCTTCACGCTGGCCTTACGAAGGGCAAAATGGACACACAAATTCAACACGAAAATGAACCTTCGCAAGGTCTTTCGGCAATTTTTTGGCATGCCAAAGATTTTGCCACCGCTCACGAAGTTGCTGCCGGAGCCTGAGAAACTCCACTAGCGGTCATACGATGGCTTAAGATGCCCTCACGAATGGCCCGATGTTGTTACGAACAGAGCCGAATTTGAACATTTCCTTTATCGTGTGTACATCTGGTGTCAATTTCGGGAAAGTGTGACGCGGGTTTAAAACAACAACCAATTGACACAAAATGACTGCGAAGAAAAACAAAATGACCAGATAAAGACTCATGATGACAATAAGGAGTAGAAAAAAAGCGAAAAATACCATTAACGGAAAGACACACAATGGAACTATAAAGAGACACAAAATCACCCAAAAGAGACACAAAGTCAACAAAGAGATTCAAAATAACTTTAAAGTGACACAAAGACACAAAGAGACACATATTTACATTAAACAAACACAAAATGACTACATACCAACACAAATTAACTGCATAGTGACAGACAGTTAAGACCCCTGATGTTGTTTTTTATCTTTCCAACCCACTTAATTAATTAAGGTAATTGCAAATTGTGTTTGGACTGTAACCAGTATTCGTGCTTTAGGACATTTTCTCAACGACTTCAGACCAGTGTTATCGATTTAACAGGACTTTTTACAACAATAATTTTGAAGTGTCATATCTGTGGAGTATTTAATATCAACTTTAACGTGGGGGGCCACAGGATTCCACCTGCCGCTTCTGCCCTTCAAACACCGACCGCTTTGTCTTCCACACTGCATCATTCCAAATGCTTACAGATTGCCTCATTGATGGGAACATGTTGTAAATGTCCCTGCTGTGGGACTACTAAAGGATTTCTTATTCTGATCGTGAATATTGTTGACTACTTGTTCAATCCTGAATGTGTGTCAGTGGATAAATCAACATACTACTAATTTTGATATTTTTTCTATGCTTAAGGACGTCACAATCTGCTTCAATTTGGATTCAATTTGGATTCTAGTTTCCTGTAGGGATTAGAAACTGTTCATGTCCAGATAACAGTAATGACGTAGGCTAACTGACTCCCAGTCTGCATGCAGTAAGAAAAAAGGAAGGGTCATGAAACAAAACAGGATAGAAAAAAAGATGAACTGGCAATGGGGGGACAGATCATACTGGATACAATATCTAGGAAAGGAAGGAATTGGCAAGATAGGCAAAGACCAGAAAACAATGTACTATACTGCAACTTCAGGGGTAGGCCACTTATGGCGCATTTCCACTACAGGGCCTCGCTTGGCCTCGCTCGGTATGGCTAGGCCTCGTTAGGCCTTGTTAGGACTGGCTCACTTTATGCTGTGTTTCCATTACAGTTTAGTAGCTGGGGCAGTAACTATAGTAACGCAGTGTAGGCGGAGCCGTGACGTCATCTTCAATGAGAACCACAGAAAAACAACATCAGCCGTTAGCTGTTAGCACTCAGAGCTCACAGCTCCTCATATCTGTTCAGAAACTACACAAAAGTTAAACAAGTAAAAACCACAGACTGTCTGTGTCATGTCGAATACAGTCGCTGGTTTATTTATGTCTGTATGTGGACGGTCGGAGCATATACTGAGTTAGCTTAGCCAATCTCCATTCAGAAAACACGCATTTTAAAAGGTTTTTCGCCTGCCGTCTGTCTGCAGACTTGTCAAAGCATTAATTCATGGTTTTTACTAACCGGTATCAGTATGTTGTTACTTCGGCATCATTTTGAAACGTGTATTACAATTAAATCACGGTCAAATATGTTCATCTTGTTGTAATTGTAGCCCCCTTGCCAGCGATTCTCTCTCTAGTTTAGCATACTCAGCCCGACTCAGCCTGGTTGTTGGCCCGGAAAGAACCTCGATTTTATTGGGCCAGAAAAACTGTGAAATAGTACCCGCTAGCCGGTACTACGCCAAGTGGAAACGCAACCAAAAACGGGCCGGGCACGGCACGGCACGCTTAAAGCGAGCTCCGCGCTGTAGTGGAAATGCGCCATTAGTGACATAACTGACCCTGGATGGATCCATCTGGATGTTATTTTCAAAGATGAGGAAACCCAGAAAAGATACAGTGGACAATGGATTGACCAGCAGATGCTGCAAGCATTGGCTGGCAGGCTGAATGTACCACCTCTTATCAGGGAAAATATAAGGATGTTCCAGATACACAAAGATAAACTGGTTCAGCATGTCACAGAGAACATTTTCAAGCAGAGCCATTGGTGTTGCCAAAAGGCGTTATGAGGTACACGTAACGACTACTTGAGGCTGTCTTCTACTCATCACCCTTCCTTATCCTTACTGAATGGAAAGATTATCTTAGCTTCTTGCATAGGTTGTGCATTTTATTTATAGTGATTTCATCCAGGCCTGTGTAGAGACAAAGCATCTTAACCTTGTTAAAAAATATCCCGCCCCAGCCAAGGGGTTAAGACAATTTATCCCAGCAGCAAGCTTGGGTCAATATTTTTAATTGCCTCCCTCTTGGGGGCTGACAGGGAATAGATGTGTTTCTTGAGGGATAAGTTCCAGCAAGTAAGTCAATGGGGCAGTCATAGCATTGGAGAGGAAGCAGAAGGGTGGATTGAGATTAATTGAACAGTTCCAGATGAGGTCCATATAGCAAGGTGGAACAGTGGTGACATCAGGAAAGTTTGACAAGGTCTGAGACGGTAGAAGTGGCCAGAGAAAGATTTTCATGAAACACAGGGTATGAAGGCAGAGTCTCTGGACCAAGGCCTGATAGGAAACAAACAGGATGAGCACTCACTGTGCCAACCCAACATTTTCCCTGTGGACAACTTCCTGTGCAAACATAACCCGTAATGGATGAATGTAATGTTGATTAAAATGGAAAATATGGATACTTAGGCATCTTGTTTGGCCATTGGTAATGACGAGTGGTAGGGACTTAGTACGGTGAGTGACTCTGTAAAACAGACAACCATAAGGAGCTATGTCTTCTAATGATATTGTTCAAGGGCGAAATATTAAGTCAAATAAAGTTGTTTTGGCTAACCTCCAATCAATAAAGCTCTCCTCTTCTACGGAGAGAATGGGAAAAAGATTAGCAGGCTACCTTCCATCCAGAACGACTATGACTGTAGCTCAAAGTGCGAGCACTCACAGGACCAAGTAAGAGCGACAATTATCAGAGTCCCCTGACAACTGCTGTTGGCATGGTAGAAGGAGCTTGAGGTGGAGCTGGGTTGGGTACCGGTGCAGGAACAGAAGTAGACGTATGGAGGGTCTGGAGGTGCGTTACCAGGTTCTTGATCTCACTTGTCAGCTTGGAACTGAAGTCTTGAAGGTATCAGGGTGTTTAGTCAGTTCTCCTACATCCAGGCAGAGGTAAGTTGCTGGTCATGATGTTGAATACTGGTCCCCTGGGCTGGAATAGCTGCTTGCACATCCTCAGTGTTGGCGGAATCCATGTTTCTGGCCGGTGTGTAATGGCTGGTGTCTGAAGGCAGTCAAAATACTCAACAGCACAACTCAGAGACATAAGGTTTGGTCTTTACTTCAGAAGAAATCATCTGCTTCTGAATGTGTCCAAGACCAGAGAGATGGTAATTGACTTAACACTGACGCTGTGTACAAGAAGGGGATGAGCTGACTCTATTTCCTGAGGAAGCCGAGATCCTTCAACGAGATCTTCTACCAGTCTGTTGTTGCCAGTGCACTCTACTTTGCTGCAGTCTGCTAGGGGGGGCAGCATCAGACTGAATAAACTCATTAAGAAATTTGGCTCAGTCATCTGCGTCAAACTGGACACTTTTGAAGCTGTGGTGGAGAGGAGGACTCTGAACAAACAGTTGTCAATCATGGATAACCCCCCCAACAGACTGCTCCAGCTCTGGACAGATACAGGAAAACATTCCTGCTAACTGCCATAAACCCGTATAACAACTCACCTCTGGCTGGCAGAGCATCAATGCTCCTTAGCTTGTATAGTGTCTCCTCTTCCATAACCCAGAACAATTTGCACAACAGCTTTTTGCACAATTATAATGTATATTCAATCCAATGTATTTTCTATTGTGAATTTGTATATACTTGCTATCTATCTCTATACTCTATCTATCTATATACAGTATCTAAAACAGACAGAGATAAGGCAAAAACAGAAGGACACGTAGCTATAGCAGGATTTAAAAAGAAAACAGGAGGACTAATCATTAGAAATAACTGCTAGAATGCTAGACACAGAGGTACTAAGACGAACTGGTAACGAGGGGAATTAGCACACAGACTAAATACTAACTTATAGGAGAAAGAGGATAATGATACACAGATGAATCTTATTAGGGTGAGAAACACAGACAAATGAGATCAGACTGGGCATTTTCAGGAGAGACACATGAAGAAAGAGTTGCTGAACCAGACAGACAGTATACGAACAATAAAGGGTTTTGAACATTGCAGCATGTAAACATATTAGTATGCACAGAAAATACAAACATGAACCTGAAAACATGCATAATATGTGCCATTTCAAATACCACACAGCAAAAAGCATGTGGATATTACAACTTAATTCTCAAAAAAACATTTTCAAAATATATCAGTTATGAAATAAAAGAAGAAAAGCTGCTCTTTGCCACCATATAATGTATAATGTCAGTGTGCATACAGTACATTCTTTTTCTAAGTCGCAACGGCTCATTTCAAAATAAACATGGATTTGCATAAAAAAATTGTTTTTCGGGGTTCGGGTGTTTTGTTTGATTTTAAATAAACAAAGTCTTGGCTTTCAGAATATGAAACTTTTATTTCCAAAATCACACAATAAATACATTTTTGAAGCTTGTAAAGGGAAGATGACAGCTCTCACTCGCCACTCTGCTGTTCCGCAGCGCTGCTTCCCCTCCCTCCGGCTGAAATTATGAATGTAAGGCGTAATCATAGATAACACGGCAGGGTCCGTTACAGTTTGTTTTCATCTGATTTCAATTAAACAAAGTCTTGGCTTTCAGAATATTAAACTTGTTTCGGCAAATTCAGATGATAAATACAACTTTGAAGCTTGTAACGGCATAATTACAAGCGGAGAACGGAGTAACTTTACGTCACAGCAGGCATAACAACAGCCGGTGTTTCTCGTGAGTGTTTTCCCCGGGAAACAAACACAATACACACAAACGCAAAATTACACAAACACACACACACACATACACACACACACTCGCGAGCTTCCCCCAGACCAGGAATCCAAACGGAAATATTTTCCCTCCAGACTATTTTGATCATTTGCTAATAATCAATCAGATCGATGGATTCCAGAGAAGAGGAAACTTTGAAGGCCTTTTTCTCAAAATGATGACTCGGTGACAGTCATTATATAATGTGACATATTTTGCTTAAAGCTCCCATGTCATGCTTTTCCGGTTATTACCCGTCCGCTTGTGTGTTATGAAGGTTTTTATGCATGTAAACGGTGTGCAGAGTCAAAACCCTCAAAGTACACCCTGTAGCGAGTAAAACTCTAACACAGAAAATACCTCCCCAAAACGCCTCGTTGGAGATACGTCACTGCCCATTTGAGTCTTCCATTTAGTTCCGGGTACCGCCTGATGTCATGCGGTACCCGGAACGAAATGGACCAATCCCGAAGAGCTATGGCCACACCAGCAGCGGCGTGTTCCTCCTCCAGAGGTTCGAAGAACCGGCATTTCACAGACGAAAGCTTCCAAAACATTGCCCAGTTTGAGGCCGGATATGCACAGCTTGTTTGGACCGTTTGGAGCAGGGGAAGATCTGGGTATACAACCTGTAAGTTTGCATTGTTATTTGTGTATTTATCAAACAAGACTGTTTAAATGTGTAAACTGTGTTGGACTGCTAAGCCATTGACACAGTGCTAACTAAGTTGCTAGAGTTTCCATATATCAACTCTAATATCAGCAGATGGCCTTGCATACATGTATCTCATAGCAGGAGAATGTCTGCATTCACACACAAAATACCTATTGACAGTATACTCCGGGTGATTTGCCAGTCAGTCGCGAAACGTAATTACATTATAGCTGGCGTAGCGATCTAACACACGGAGCTAGAGCTAGTTTCGGTCAGAAAAACATTTTTGTGATGCTACGTTGCTAGCGTTTAAATATATCAACTACAATGTCAGCAGATGGCCTTACATGTTTGTCATGGCAGGAGAATGTCTGCAGTCACACACACGGAATACTCATACAGTATACTGTACTGTGATTTACCGTACATTGTGACCGTACATATACTGCATGTAGCTAACGAGGCTAGCTGTATGCTAGCGCAAAACAATGTATTCATGCAAGTTACATTGTATGACCGAATGTAGCAGAATACCCGTATACGATTGCAATTATAAACACGTTATTGCTAGCCTAATATGAACCACTAGCTTTTGTTCATAGTAGTTTTATTACACTGCATTATAGTTGCCTTTCCTCCAAGCTAACGTTCATATCGTGTTAGCTACCAAGGTAAACAAAGCTAGGTTAGCATATTAGCAGGCAAGCTGTTCATTACACAACTACTACTAACGAATCTAAAACAACTAAGTTTCTCTAATATTTTGTGATTTGCATTTGATTTCGTCCAGCCAGATCCTGGCGGACAATCCATGACGGGGAAGGGATTCTACTACTACTGAGGGTGCTAAAAGGCACCGCACCGACTGTGCGCAGGCAAGATGCGAGGAGGAGGAATGGATGATATACCGTGTATATATGTATATTTATGTTCATTTTGTACATTTCTAAAAATAAAGTTTAATGGAAATACTTAGTAGGCCTATCCTTTCTTCCCTGAATTCATATATAGCAAACCATGATTTGATTTCTCATCAAACAGTAGTAGTTTATAACGGGTAAAAATAACTTACTCTTTGTTATGAGAGTAGCTCGTAGGCCACAACGGAAAGGCAAGGAGACATACACGAGTTTACAAAACCACGGCACATTTATTGTAGTAAATGCAGAGACAGGTGGTCGAGGGGAGAGGGTCGCTCAGTTCGTCCTTCTGCAGCCGCTTTGGAGAGAGACTCCGGGCCGCTGGGATTAATAGCACCGGCTACGGAGGTGTCCGTGATCGCGCTGATTACCCTCTTCAGCTCCACCCCACCGTAAGACAAAGGCCCTGAGGCCGTCACACTCTTCTATAACAACAGTTAAAAATATATATGTATATAAAATATACCGCTGTACCGACGCCATGATAAGACTGATGTTACGCTGAGAGCAGCCGGGAAAAGCACTGACATGGGCGCAGCCTCTCTGGTGGTTGACTAATCAGAACGAGTGGCCGAGCTGACCAATCGGAGCACACTAGGCTCACAGGGAGGGGGGGGGCAAGAGCTCCAACGAGTCGTTTAGTGGAGAAAGTGAATACTGCTGAATACACATGCTTGACAGAGATGCTGTATGCGAAACCAATGTGAGTTTGGAAAATTGCACAGTATAAATCTATTTTAGTATACCTCAACAATGTAATTATGATCAGTGGAAATGGCCATGACATGGGCCCTTTAATATTTGGAGTACAAAAACAATCCTGATATCATTAGAAAGCTAGGAATCTCTTCTTTCCAACAGTGTATACAACTCAAAATGTGTCTTCGGGTCAATGCGACTGATTTCGATAGAGCAGGTCACATATGTTCTTCACAGAAAATGAGCCAAGGCCATTGAGTGTGAGTTTGATTTTTTTTTATCATATCATTTTTCTTTACCTAAATAATGAAAACGGGTCCCACAGACCCGAACACCATACAAGGGTAAATTCTGACTTTTCCTGACATTTATATTGATATTTTGATCTAATTGATCTAATTTAACGTGAGTGAAAGGAATGTAATTATTTGAGCAGGGAGGGGAAAATAAGGGTAGTTCACAAAGCTGGTAGAGGACCTATGGTAGAGGGAAGAAAATCCATAAAAGCGAACAAAACCTTAATCAATAAATATACTTATTTTTAACCTCCATCCTCACAATGTCCTTCATGAAGAAAATTGGTTTTCTAAAGAAGAAAAAAAAAGCTTATTGGGACACATCCATGAATGCAGATTTGCCAAGCTGTGTCAAAATTCATACTCTTTCCAAATAGTCTCTAAAATGATACAGCCCATAAAGAAAAGAGTGGAAAAAGCCCATTATCATTCTTATTGCACATTGGAAGAGTTTCAACCCCTGCTACGGCCAATCAGGGGGAAGAGCTTTCCAGGACTAAAGCTCTGCAGGGAGCCTCAGCACCGCTCCCTGAAATACTCTTGAGGGAAAACATTTCAACAAAGCAAAGATTTGAAAACAACAACAACAACAACCAAAATCATAATTTCTTTATGGAAATAAACGCCAAAAGTATTCATTATAATGTAATTCACAGCACTGAAGTCTCAATCGGGAATTTGTACCCTGAAATACAATTCACTTTTGAACAATATATAATCCTGGACAGAAATCCATATCTGACTATTTACCATATTTAGAGTTGTACACATATACAAAATAAGGAAAAATAAAAAAAGGAAAACAAGAAACTTATTTCTGTAAATAATTGTTTTGCTCTGTTTGTCTCTGATGAGATATTCAACTGAAATATTTATGCAAAATATTTTTCAATTCATTTTAATGTGTGTGTTTTGCTGCAAGCAAATTAAAAGGAGCTCTACTGTATGTATCAGCTATGCAAGCTCGCTGGTGCAAAATTGGTTTTTCTCTCTGTTTTAAAAGGGTCAAAGGACAACACCATCAATCAGTTTTCCTGGATAATAAATGGGGATCAGACGCATGTCAAATCGCAGTTTAGAGAAAGGTGAAGAGTTCAATAGTAAGATTGCTGAATATTTGCTAACATGCTAGACATGCTGGAACAGAAAAGGGCCTTCCCCAAACTGTTTCCACAAAGTTGGAAGCATAAAATTGTCCAAAATGTCTTAGTAAGATGAAGCATTGAGAATCCCCTTCACTGGAACTAAGGGGCCTAGGCGGTCAGTGTATGTTTTGGTCATTGGATTTTCTTTTCACAAATGGATATTCAAAAACAAGAAACGACTGGATATTAAATTTTCGTTTTAAAATTGAAAAACCAAAATTGAAATACAAGGCGTTTTTCTTTATCATGGTCAAAAAGGGATTTACTAAACTTAAAAAACGGGGTGATTTTCATTTTCTACTTCTCAAAACAAAAAATAAAATCACAAAAAAAACAGAAACAAAAAAAACTACAGTTTTTTCATATTCTGCTACCGGAAGTTACCTTACAAAATAAGAGCGCAGATGAGGTCAAAAATCCGTGTATATACGGTCCATTTCGTCTGCGAGGCGTTTTTGCTTTTTGCTTTTTACCTTACTAAATGGTCTAATGGTCATTGGAGCGAAGGGCGGGGCGAAACTCACGGAAAACAAAAGCACTCGTTTGCTTGGAACTGTGATAATATTATAAACAAGGTGAATTTAGTGATCACAACGAAAAAGGCCAAGACACATATTGAGCCCAGAAAACGAATGTTATTAAGGACTGTAAATATAATAAGCCTATGTCTAAAATGGACAACATTGTTAGGAGATTTAACCTCTTAAGCCCTGAGCCTGTTTTTCAGGTCTCAGGCTCGAAAATGACATTCCCAGAACAAATGACCATATCTTCCCTTCTAAAAGGGTTAAATTAATAATCTTTATTCTCAAAGTAATGATAAACCTGTGAGTTGGATGTAGAAAAGTCAGAATCAATATAGATGTTTTTTATTTTAAAGAAAATTCAGATTTTACATAGTAAAAAACTGTAAATTATAGTGTCCGTCCAAAAATTCTTTTTTACTTGTAGTGAAAACTACCCTTGGATGATGGGTTAGTAGACTAAAAGCTTTAGGAATCCAAAGTACAACATATAAGTACCCTGTATCAAGATTGATGCAAAACAAGTGAAATTTGACCTTTTTAGAGAGATTTAGCCAAAAACCCCCACTTCTGGGGTCATTTGGGTGGATTTGACCTATCTCTGGCCCCCCTTGCTCGATTTTGATGAATGAAATCTCTTTATAACCGGTAGAGCCAATGGAATCGAGGGAAAGTTATATACACACCAAAACGTTAACAAATGAGGAGTGAGAGTGACGCGTTACCAAAACCGGAAGCTGCATACACTCTGGTGGCTACCATTAGCAGCTAACTTTTCCGCTCCGATTTTTACATAAAAAATGGAATTATGGATTATAAATCATTTCTTCAAAGGCACAGGTACATTATCAACCTATGGATCAACAGTTGTAGCATTTTTTTTCTTCGTTTTAATGCCATTGAACACATCTTTTGACCTAATTGACAGCTACGGTGAGACGATCTGCCGTAAAAGCTCCGTAAAGGTACGTGTTGTGATGTCTGTGTTTGCTTCCGCTGTCGCAAGTTCGGATCGCTCAGTGATGATACTATACCTAAATAATCAGTGGAGTCTCAGCTTTAATCGGCTATATTGTATGTGCAGCTACGATAAGTAATAAGAGTATTTTTATCTTGGATTGTGTGCCGCAGTGCGTTAGAATTTTTTCGCTCAGGGGTCATTTAGACGCTTCTTATGAGACTTGTGTTTTGTTTGTTTTAAATGTTAAGAAGCCCTGAGACATTATCTCGAAAACAAAACGGTGGGAGGGGTCCAATGGGGGGACCGCCGTGCTTAAGAGGTTAAACTATACAGCGATTCTCAGCCGTCTCTCGAGTTTGTTTTTTCAAATCAGCTGCTCTTTTCCTGCTATATTTGACGAGTGATACAAATATTTTTTACCTCAAGTTTTTAAGAAAACTGACACTGTTGGACTCGGTACTAGTTTGACTTCTACCAGAAATAAAATGAAGTACTTTTACTGTGTACTTTGTGAGTAATCCTCTGTCAAAGTCCCCTAGGCTCCATAATGCATGTTCTTCTGCATGCTATCTTTGATGAATGATAACAAATACAATTTTACCATTAGTTCTTAATGAAATTGATACTGTTTGACTTTGTATTAGTAAGCCTACTACTAACAATACATTGAAGTACTTTTACTGTGTATTCTTTGAGAAATACTCTGTCAAAGTCCCCTGCTGAGAACAAAATCAAGCCACTTCTGCTAAGTTTGATGAGGGAATTATTTTGTGTTGCCATTAGTTCTTTGTGAGATTGATCCTGTTGGACTCAGTACTAGTGAAACTACCCCCAAAAGTACTATGAAGTACTTTCTGATTAGTTTTCTAGTAATCCTCTGTCAATGTCCCCTCCTGAGAACAAGAATGCATGTTTCTCTGCTATTTTGAATAAGCGTTAAAACACCTTTCTTCATGAGACTTATATTGTTGGACAGAGTATTTTAAGAGGATATGGTAGACATAATAGGAGCATTTTTACCCCTTGGAAAGTCTTTAGAGTCTGGCCTGGATAGCTGGTCACAAATATCCTTCAGCAAAGTGACACACTCTGTCACTCTTGTTGGCCTCTTATGATGCTGCTGTCTTTTAATATATGATTATTTCTCAGTCGCTAGTTCGTTCCTCGCCGATTCTTCAGTCTCATCCTTCCATCAGTCCCAGTCAACGCATCCGCCTCCAGCACACTTCCAGTGTCTGACTCCATATGATATTGTCCTGATGCTGTAAGGGTGATGCCCCATGGTGATGCCCCATGATCACAAAATGACCCCTCTAGAGTCTGAGTGCCACACAGATTTTTTTTGCTCTAGTAAATAATACTATGATTATGTGTTTAAATTATACAAGAAATTACTAATAATATTCTTTTACTCAAAATCTCTCCTTTTATTTAATGTGTTACTTGAATTTATGGAGTCATTTTGTATCTTCATTTTGATAAGTACATTTAAATCATAACACCAAGTAAATGTTAACTAAAGTAATGTGTTGACCTACAACCTGTGAAAAGCTAGTAAAATGTACCTGGGCAATGTGAGTAAAGGTGGGCGACGCCCCCGATGACGTCAGAGGAGTTTGCGCATGGTTCAGACATTTGAAAAAAAGCAGACGGTTCGAGTTGAAGAGAAGAAAGCATGGACCCTCGTCTAATATGAATACTCATGGATTTTGAATCATGTAAGTATATTTGTGTACTTTATTAACTCTGTACATCCCCATTAGCTTGTCAGCTTAATGTGGATATCAAACAAATGTTAGCGAACGCCAGTGTTTCAGCTTAGCAATTTAGCTAGTTAGCGTGCTTTCTAATTTAGCCTGCTGTCATGGACGAGGCACACACAACATGTAATACTTAGTGGTTTAGTAGTTGCTTCAAATTAGTTAACAGCTGGCGAAATTCACCGTTTTGAATAAAACATGTGGCAGTGGGGCACTAGTAGTTCAGAAGAGTTTTTTTGTTGGTGGTGTTCGCGCTACATTTTCAAATCCTGCTCGGTAGTTAGCAGTGTATCGCCAAACTGAGTTTTCCTTTACTGTGGGAGTCAAGTCAGTTCACTCACATGCATCCGACTGTGTGTGATACACATGTGTGCTTTTATTTCCTGTGCAGTGTTTCCCCTACCATTGTCTTGGAGGGGCGCTATTTTGTTTTTTAATATATATATATAGCACCAAATTGCAACTAATCCATATGTACTGTCACTTTTCACATTGAACATGTGCTCTTTTATTAAATAAACTAAACGCTTTCATTTTAAGTTGTGAGTTTAGTGTTTTTGACCCTAAGAAACACTGATGCATTAATCAATAACAATAATCCACAGCTCCTCTCTCTGCTCCAGAGGATTAAAAAAAAAACAGAGCAGTAAACCTAGGGGAAACACTGCAAATCTGGTGCCGCTATCTGTCTCAGTGTACACAGTGTGTACACTGAGACAGATAGCGGCACCAGATTCCTAAAAAAAGGGTATGTCACATTCACTGCCATGGACGCTGCTCTGTGGGCCAGTCTGTGATGCGGCCAGAGGGGTGATCCAGGAAGACTACTGGGAAGTTGAACTGTTGGTGCCTCCTTCTGTAGCGCGTTCAATTGAAGTTAAGGTATAATCTTTGTCTCCAGTATCTTTCTGTACTTACAGTTATGTGTGTTCGCTACAATAATCGACATGTCTGTTAAACAGCACCACGTTGAAGTTAGACGGAAGCCGTCCTCCCGCCTGATGGAGCTTCTGTCTGCAGAGGAGCTGATTAAAGAGAACCAGGTAAATGTTCTGCTTGATGTGTTAAAATGTGTCTGCCGTTCTGTTTGTACATGAATATCTCTATTCTCTAAAGGTAAGTACATCTTGCCAGTATGTGAAAAACCACTTCAGTCTCCAGTTTTTAAGTTAACATTTAGATAAAGTACATTGGAATCTAATTTTACTGTATAATATTTATATATATTTTCAAACTTACTCAATTTCAATGTTTAATATTCTGATTCAAAATGTGTTTTTCAGGAGAATTGATAGTTTGAGCCTGTAGAACCCAATTATTTAATCCGGTTTACTTCCTGTTTGGAAAAAAGCAAACATTTTATAAACTGAGCTTCCTTACTTGTAGTCATACTTTGAGCGTAACAAATAAGAGTTAATATAAATTCCCATATCCACACTGTAGCTACTGCATATGATAATAAAGCCCTTTGAACCTTTTGAAGCTCACCCCATCCCCTCTGCTTAAAAAGAACATGTGAAATCAATGGCTACTTAAACACTAAATTAAATAGCTAACTCAACCCAATCAGTTTTAGTAAATTCACAGAAAGGTTTACAGTATTCTATGTTAACACTGATTTACATGTTTTGACAGAATGAAGGCAAAGATATCGTGGAAAAAGGACTATGCTGAGTGTCGTGAAGCTCCATGTCCCCCATGAAGTGCAGCAAAAGAAGACACCACACCTCCCAACGTGTCCATCGAGGGATGGTGCTTGATGAGGGTGAACGCCTGCCTTCTGCTCACGGACATCATCCATGCAATGAACTTAAGTAACACATCAAAGTTGAAATACGCTTCTCTCGTTTGCAAAAATCTTTCTTGAACTTAATTTCCTCAAGATCTCTCTTGAAAGTCCACATGTTTGCAGAAGCAGTGGTGGAATGTTGAGGTACTTGAGAATGCTCTTTTCCTTGCACTTTATACTCCACTACAAATCAAAGGGAGATATTGTAATTTGTGCTTCACTATCTTATATAGAGTTTATCAAGTATAAGGTTCTGTTTTTTAATTTACAAAAAAATGTAAATATTGTTAGAAATCCTTGAGCTATTATGTTCTCAAGGGTTACTACAATTACTACAAAGGGTACTTTTTACGTGTAATACTCAAACAGCATTTAGCTAATTATACTTTTACTTAAGTAACATTTTCATTACCAGACTTGTGTGGTATGAATATCTTTACTTAAGAAAAGGGCCGGATACTCCTTGGACCTCTGAGTGACAGTATATCAATGTGTTTCTGTGCCTGCTTTGTTTAATTTAACGGATGTATCTGCAGTATTTGTTAAAATCATTGTAAACTGTAGATTAATCATGGCTTGTATTAGACAACAGAACACAAATAAATGTGTTTAGGTCAAAAGGACACCTAGTGGGTAAAAATGGTAATTACAGTGCTTTGAGTTATGTATTGTACTTTCAGTGTTGCCGTCGTTATGCAGAACTCGTCTCTTACATGTATTCAGACGCACGTTTTTACTCTGCATTGTTGTCTAAGAAAACATATGCCTGTAAGTGTTTCTATGCTCTGTTGTTTCAACAGTGTTAATGAAGAGTATGTGTGAGGGATACATTGTTAAATGGTGGACATATTGCTGTGAATTCATAGTTGCAACGATGTATGCTAACCGCTAGCCTTTCAATGTAATTTCCCATAGGGGTTAGCATGAAGCTAACGCATAGTTTATTATATGGTTAACACGCGGGAAATGTATGATATGTTAAATGATTGCTATGCTTGAAATGAATGTACATTTTCTTGTGTGTCCAGTTGTACAGCGCTTTCTGAGTAAAACTTTAAAACGGAACTTCTGAAGCAGAGTTTTCTTCCTGTTGTCTGTCTGCGCAGCCACGGGAGCAGGGGCAGAATAGTGTTGTTTAAAAATGTCTACCGTTTCATGTTTTGTAGTAGCCTTAGTGTAAAACAGTTTTATTGAATAAGAATTGCATTTGATGATACTTAATAATTATATTTAAATATGACCTACATATTTATTAAATGAAAGATAAGAATAGCAAGTAAAAATAACCTGAAAAGCCAAATATCTTTTACTGGAGATTTGTAATAAGATGCACATGTAATCTTAAGTAAAATCTACTATACAATAGTAAGTAAAATGTACTTACAAAACTGAGTGTGTGTAAAGTTTACTTAAGTGCCTTTAGTAACAAACACTTCTTAACTGTAAGTAGAAGCTACTTGAAATATACGTTGTTAAATTTACTTAGGTTTTCTTACCTCGATTTTCCTAAGTAAATCTTACTCCCCGTTTTTTTCAGTGGCCAAGGACCTCATATTATGTCTGTCATTAATGTTACATCACCCATTATAACAATTTGCTTTCCTTTTTTCTCTTCTCTTAACTGAATAGCCCTGTCTTTAAGTATAATACAATGTAAAGTCCTTTTCCTGCACCATTTTAAGGCTTCAAAACAGGCATTTTTACTGTATGTGTTTGGAGAAATGACACAATCAATGGCCCAGAATTGTACTTTATAAACTATGAATCTTGTGGTGCTTGAAGAAATACAGACTGGTTAAGCCGGCCAGGTTATATATATGCCTTTTTTGGAGCCCTTTTTTGCAATATTTATTCAAATGTCACTAGTTATTTAAACAAACCACTATCTGAGGATACAAGCAACCATAAAACGCCCTTTATCTAAAAGAAAGCAGCATCATAAGAGGGCAACCAGAGTGACAGAGTGTGTCACTTTGCTGAAGGATATTTGTGACCAGCTATCCAGGCCAGACTCTAAAGACTTTCCAAGGTGTAAAATGCTGCTGCCGGAGTACTGACTGGAAGTATTGCTGATATCATATCTACCATCCTTTTAAAATACTCTGTCCAACAATATCAGTCTCAGGAAGAAAGGTTTTTTTAACGCTTATTAAAAGAAAAACATGCATTCTTGTACTCGGGAGGGGACATTGACAGAGGATTACTAGAAAAGTACACAGTAAGTACTTCATAGTACTTGTGGGGGTAGTTTCACTAGTACTGAGTCCAACAGGATCAATCTCACGAAGAACTAATGGCAACAAAAAATAATTCCCTCATCAAACTTAGCAGAAGTGGCTTGATTTTGTTCTCAGGAGGGGACTTTGACAGAGGATTTCTCACAAAATTCACAGTAAAATTACTTCAATGTATTGTTAGTAGTAGGCTAACTAATACAAAGTCAAACAGTATCAATTTCATTAAGAACTAATGGTAAAATTGTCTTTTTATCACTCATCAAAGATAGCAGATAAACATGCATTATGTAGGCCTACTATGGAGGGGACTTTGACAGAGGATTACTCACAAAGTACACAGTAAAAGTAGCCTACTTAATTTCATTTCTGGTAGCAGTCAATATAGTACCGAGTCCAAAAGTGTCAGTTTTATTAAGAACTTGTGGTAAAAAATATTCACTCACTCATTGAATATAGCAGGGAATAAAATGAAGAGCAACTGATTTGAAAAAACTGTGGACCTAGCAGGGAATAAAATGAAGAGCAACTGATTTGAAAAAACTGTGGACCTCTGTGGACTGTCAGCGCAACTTACATGATGCCGTTTAAAACATATAATAATAAAGGGCGGTGCCGGCCGTCAGCGAACCGAGCCGGCCTTTCTCCGCATCTGATTCATGTCATAAATCTGATTTTAGAAAAGCGTTTTAGCAAATCTAAATGAAATATGCGGGACATCGTCTCAATTTGCGGGATGCACCAAAAGTCGTGAAAATGCTGTGCAGTACCGCACAAAGTGGGACATCTGGTCACCCGAGAGACGGCTGAGTTGACCGCAGTGCAGAATCGCTGTATAGTTGAAATCTCCTAACAATGTTGTCCATTTTAGACATAGGTCTATTATATTTACAGCCCTTAATAACATTCATTTTCTGGGCTCAATATGTGTCTTGGCTGTTTTCGTTGTGAAAACAAATGGACCGTAGATACACGGATTGACCGTCCTCATCTGCGCTCTTATTTTGTAAGGTAACTTCCGGTAGCAGAATATGAAAAAACTGTAGTTTTTTTGTTTCTGTTTTCTAGTGATTTTATTTTTTGTTTTGAGAAGTAGAAAATGAAAATCATCCCGTTTTTTTAAGTTTAGTAAATCCCTTTTTGACCATGATAAAAAAAAACGCCTTGTATTTCAATTTTGGTTTTTCAATTTTAAAACGAAAATCAAATATCCAGTCGTTTTTTGGTTTTGAATATCCATTTGTGAAAAGAAAATCCAATGACCAAAACATAGACTGACCGTACATAGTAAAAAAAATAGTAAAACAGAAACGTGTCGTTTTTTTTCTGTTCTTACTGTTAAAACAAGTATACCACTCAATGTTTCGTTTCCATAGGTGGGTGGGTCTCCAGTGCCTCCTTGCTTCTGATTGGCTAGTTTGCCCTATGCTTGCGCTGTACTCTTCAAAATAAAGGTTCATACTCTTTGCCTAGAGTGCAGTGCGTGTTTGCACAACATTGAATATATGGCTACATGCAAAACAGTCTGTCCGTGTGTGGGTGCGTATGTGTGTGCGCGTCTGTCGGTCTGTCTGGCTGTCTGTCTTGCACTGTCAGCCATGAATTCCTATCTTATAAAGTAGAGTATCTCTCTGTTTGATGTTACTGTGACACTGCTGAATTGATGCGGCCGTATTTCCCGTTTGCGTGGTCAAGTCAGCATCAAGTTTTTTTCTTCAAATCTATATTAAAATAGCTTGGAGGTTGAGGATTGATAAATACTATTTAGAGTACTTTTACTGTGTACTCTGTCAAACTCCCCTCTTGAGTACAATAATGCATGTTTTCTGCTATCTTTGATGAGAGATAAAATTATTTTCTGCAATAAATTGTGATACTGTTTGACTCAGTATACTAATTTAACTACACCAACAAGTACTTTTTCAGGTATTCTTTTTCAAATTCCCCTCCTTAGTACAATAATGCATCTTAAATAAAAATGTGTCATAAGACTTATATTGTTGGACAGAGTATTTTAAGAGTATATGGCAGACATGATATCAGCACTACTTCCAGTCAGTACTCCAGCAGCAGCTTTTACCCCTTGGGAAATCTTCCGAGACTATCCTCCATAGCTGGTCTATCCTTCAGCAAAGTGACACACCCTGTCACTCTTGTTGGCCTCTTATGATGATGCTGTCTTAACCTTTAGCAGCCAGCGCCACCATTTGGTAGAGCACATTTTGTGTTTTGATATCTTGTTGAAAAATAAATAAAAAAGTGTAACTCCATCTGATTCAGCTAGCTCTATCGTTTGGTTGACATGTTATGCACAAAAAACCCTCTAGATGTCACTGTGGTTTGAACAAAATGCCCTTCAGCTAGCTTCCACTGAGAAAGTTGGCATGCTAAAAATCACTCCTGAAGAAATCACTCTTTTTGGTCAACTTTTGTAAGGTAACCATATCATTTTTGACATATTTTAGTGTCAGAGCACTTACTGAACAGAATTAGATAACTTTATGCACAAAACATTTTTGTAACAAGGGTGTAATTATTTTTTTGAAAATATGCTCAACCAACCGGTCGAATTGGCCTTCATATTGTAAACTAGCAATACGACTTTTTCAGAGTTTCAGAGATGTTTTCCAATAAAAATGGCTAGATTCATGGTAATATTACTAAATCTAGTACTGCCTTATGAGTCTCAGAGTGAAAGAGCGATAATAATTTATATAGCACCTTTCATGCATGGCATTCAGCCCAAAGTTGCACACAGATGAGCAAGTTAGGCCAACACAGGATATAGACATTTGCTGTTAGGCCAGTTGTTTGTTGTTAGGCCAAACTTTTTATAATGAAAAACACTTTCCATTACTTTTTTCCATTTCTTTTTTGTTTTACAATTATTATTTTTTATGAATATATCTGGTTGTATATATTGCTCATCTTCCATAAAAGAAAAAAATGTATTTGAGTTTGTGTTTTATTTGAGTTTGATGCATACAAATACTGTACTATATGATGATTGTTGAAAATGCACTTCTGCCAAGGCCAGCTCGACCAGTTGGTAGAGGCTCATAAAAACAAAACTGTGTGGTCAGTAAAAAAAATTAAAATGGTTTGTGGTTATTTGTCCTATTTGATAACAAAATGCAAAGAAATAATTTGTCCATAGATTTCTTCTTGGTCTGGCAATTAAAGGGTTAAAATATGATTATTTCTCTGCCCCTAGTTCGTTCCTCGCAGATTCTTTAGTCTCATCAGCCTCATCTTTCCATCTGTCCCAGTCAACGCATCAGCCTCCAGCACACTTTCAGTGTCTGACTCCATAGAGATATTGTCCTGATGCTGTTCAGGGGTGATGCCCCATGATCAAAAAATGACCCCTGTAGAGTCTGAGCGCCACTGACCTCTACATGTCACTTGTTAGTTGCTTTTACCTTAAAGCGACTTACACTCAATACTGTGGACAATCCTCACAAGAGCTATTTGGGGTGAAGCCCAGGGACACAACGACATGCTGACTGCAGTGGGGATTGAACCAGTCCCCCCTGAACCGAAGATCAACGCACGATCAGCCACAGCCTCCCTAGCCATATTATGTCTGTCATTAATAACCCCTTATAACAATTTTCTTTCCTTTCTTCTCTTTTCTCTTCTCTTGACTGAATTAAAAAGTCCAGTCTTTAAGTAATATTTGAAGTCCTTTTCCTGCACCTTTTTAAAGCTATGTTTGCAATATGTATTCAAAGGTCACTTATTTAAATAAATCGATATCTGAGGTTAGCAAACAGATACTGCCTTTATCTAGAGAGTTAATGACACCCATGAAGAATTGCAAATATTTTCATCTGCTGTATTAATACAATTGCCATGTGTTTTCAAATTGAAAATAAGGCACTATCAGCCCAGAACATTATACAAAATATATATATATTTTAAAAGGGACCCGTAAGGCTTAATCAATGTTATATATAATGTAGATCTTTATATAATATCAATATTATAATAAACTTCAACCAAAGTCAATTTCAGGAGTGGTGTTTGACACAGTTTACGTTCAATTTCAACTATTCAACCTTTTTAAATAATTTACTTTAATTTAGACAGACAACAGGAGCATCTGCATGGGGTATTCAGGGTGGACAATTTGACAGAGGATTTCTCTGAAAGTACAAAATAAAAGTATTTTATAGTCTTTGCGCTAGTAGTCTAACTACTGAGTCCAAAATGATCAGTCTTCGAACTTAAAAGTATTTGTATTGCTCATCACATATAGCAGCAAGACAGGCATTGTTGTACCATGGAGGGGACTTTGACAGGAGAGTATCAAGAAGTACACAGTAAAAGTATTTCATAGTATTTGGGATAGTTGTAACTACAACTGATTCCAACTTAATCAGTCTTGTGAAAAACGTATGGCCAAAAATAATGTTATCGCTCATCAAAGATAGCAGAAGCTTGTCATTTTTGCACTGTGTAAAGGCAAAGAGTTAGAACCTTTATTTTGAAGAGTACAGCGCAAGCATAGGGCAAACTAGCCAATCAGAAGCAAGGAGGCACTGGAGACCCACCCACCTATGGAAACGAAACATTGAGTGGTATACTTGTTTTAACAGTAAGAACAGAAAAACGAAAAAACTAGCTGAATTGCCGTTTTTCCGTGTTGGGGCAAAATTGAAAAACAAAAAAACGACCCGTTTCTGTTTTTTGTTTTTTTCAATTAGAACTAAAAAACAAACGGTTAAAATGTACCTTCGTCATACACTGACCCTAAGCCAACCCCAGAAAAACATGGAAACGTTCTCCTGGCATTCGCCAAACCCAGACTGGTCCATCAGACTGCCAGATCGAGAAGCGTGATTGGTCACTCCACAGAACACGTTTCCTCTGCTCCAGAGTCCAGTGGCGGCGTTCTTTACACCACTCCATCCCACGCTTGGCATTGTGCTCGGTGATGTAAGGCTTGATGCAGCTGCTCGGCCCATGAAAACCCATGAAGCTCCCGGCGCACAGCTTTGGTCTGATATTAATGCCAGAGCTGGTTTGGAACTCTGCAGTTATTGAGTCAGCAGTCACTTTTACCCACTATGCACCTCGGCACTCGGCGACCCCGCTCTGTAACTTTACGTGGTCTGCCACTTCCTGGCTGAGTTGCTGTGGTTCCTAAACATTTCCACTTTGCAGTCACAGTTGATCGTGGAAGAGAGAAGACATTTCATGAACTGACTTGTTGCAACGGTGGCATCCTATTACAGTACCACAATTGAATTCAGTGAGCTCTTTAGAGCGACCCATTCTTTCACAAATGTTTGTAAAGGCAGACTGCATGGCTAGGTGCTTGCTTTTATACACCTGTGGCAATGGGACTGAGGCTGGTGCCCCACGAGGACGAAAACGGGTTGTATCCGCATATTTCTCTTGCGTATAGCCCTTTTTGCCACACGAGGCCGTAACTAAACGATAGAAACGGACCCCGCAAACGATAACGGGTCCAAAGGTGGATAGATCTTGGAACGGAGCGCTCTGGGGGGTCATACGGCTCCGTGTGATCGCCTCTATACCATCATTTTGTGATAATGATGACGCAATAGCACTGCCTCCCCCCACCTCTGCTGCTCACCCCCGCAAAAGTACACTGCACACTGAATTCAGATTATTTATCTTTCTCTCGATATGGACATAAACGCGAGTGAAGTCTAATCTGACAGGACGGAGACACGCAGCTCCTCCCGCTGTGATGCAGCGGGAGCAAAACACACACTTCAAGTCAGATCATCACCCTTAGCTATTTTAATTACCTCTCAAACTACCTAAACTAGTTATAAATATGTTTATTTTTACTGTCGAGTCATCATTACTGGATCAGCTGCTGCATGAGACAGACACTGACGCTGTCAGAAGAGAGGAAAAAGAGACAGGCTCCGTGTATTTTATTATTATATATCATTATATCGTCGTTATTCATTTGTTTTAAAGCTTAATAAATAACAAAGAAGACCTTTGACCGGCACTTTTATAATTTTGTCCGGAAGATTTAAACTTTTACACACGTTGACCAGCGAAAAGGAGGCGAAAAACTCTGCCCGGTTGCCTCGGCCCCCACCACGGTGAATAAACAGAAGGGCAACCATGCTTCTTCGCTGCTTTTGTGGAGGAAGTTACAGCGCCAGGTACAGGCTCGGCATATGTACTGCAGCTTTTTCCAGTGGTTGGAGCTAAACGGAGCTGTCTCGTGTGAACAGACACTATCCGGTGTATATTGCGTGTGGACGGAAGCTTTTTTGCGATTGCGTTAATCCTATGCGTTTTGCCGTATGCAGCCTGAATGAAACACCTGAATTCAATGATTAAGAGGAGTGTCCCAATACTTTTGTCTATATTGTGTATTTAAGAGTATTGATCAGACTGCTGAATAGCCCCAGCTGCAGCGTGCTGATTTCAGACACATTCTACCTCACGGTACATTACATTAAACAAAAGTGTCATTTGGGCCCTTGCAATCAGATTTATAGAAGTTGTATTCTGCATTCATAGGAAAAATGGAATCTACTGCTCAGGAATGTCTTGAGGGAGCAATGAACTTCATTTTTCATATATTGTTTTTAATCACACAACTTTTGAAGGAAACGTTTGGAACGGCACACATATAGTATATACAGTTAAAGGAATTTGTTTGTATGCAACCTTTTTTTTACAGGTTGTTGACTGTGCATAAGCCTGTCATTGGCCAACTTGCTTCATCCATCCATCCATCGTCAAACCCTTATCCACAGCTTGGTCGCAAGGAAGCAGTTCCAGCCTTTAACACATACAAAAAGGTACAAATCTTCAAAACGGATTTGAATATAAAGAAGAAAAACTTATGAACAAAATAAGTAACTTGTGTATCATTGATGTGTATCATACCATGTTGATATTCTAGGTATATTGCATGTTTCATAGTTACCTCAATAGAACTAAACACTGAAAAAGGCTTTGAACAATAGCGGATCAAAGTATCAAAACATACCTCTGGTTGCCTATCGTAACATAATGTAATCAGACAATATTTATCACAAGTGGCGCCTCATACTGTATCTAAAGCCAATTGTTTGAGACAGTTAATGTCCCTGAATATAAAATATTCATGTATGAAATAGTATGCAAATGCAGCCACTTTAGCTTACATCAATTTATTCTGATCCCTAATAGAAAACTGCAGTGCCTTGCTGTCACATGCACATCAAATGAATCATTCTCTCAAGCATCATTTCTATTTTACATTGTACTGTATCTGATCCATTATCATGCAGCAGTACATCATTGACTGAAATATACAGGGTTGGGATGGTTTCCTTAAAATGTATGCCGTTACACTTACTAGTTACCTGTAGAAAAAGGAAACCACAATATCAAAATATAAAAGTATTATTAAAACTATTAAGGATTACCTTAATATTGAATGAAATGCGAATAAATACAAGAGAAAAATAAAGTACAACTAGATGTTTTTAACTTAAGTGTAATATGTAAAAAAAGAAACACGATATTTAGGATAATAATGTGTCCTCTTCTGTAATCAATTACTCCCCAAGCCTGGCCATAAACCAGCCTGTAGCTGGTTTCCACTGTATCATTCACAAAAACAGGATTAGAATAGGGGATAAGATAAATTAACTAGAGCAACATACTGTCAGAGGTGAACCCTTTAAGTTGCTCATAAAACCTTGACAAAAGTAGAATTTCCTGAAAGATTTCCTGGGATTTTCACCTTTAAAGCTCCCGAATTATGGCCCTCAAAGTGTGGTGAGCTGATGTTACCCGACACATCGGCACACCACTAACAATAAATCACAGACGAATAATTAATTACCACTTCCTCGCAAATCAGCATGAATAGATAACCTTACATTTCAGCTCATTACTCCTTATCTCACCTGCCAACCTTGTAGATTAGCGCGAACACTTTGAAGTACATTTGTGGAGAAAATCATTAGTTTCACAATTGGTTTTATTGATGCTAACAGGTCTGTCTGCCCACCGGCTGCTCCTGTCCATTCCCCACCTTCCTTAATTTAACTTTGATCCGAATTGGGAATAGAGGGGAGATAACAGCAGTTTGTGTATCTGTGTGTATGTTTGCAGTTATAGAACAAAGGTGATGGTCAAATAGCAAACATAACCAAGAAACCAAGCAGTGTGTGTAAAAAAAAACATTTATTAAATGGCATCATCAAACATAATTTTAACCATGGACAGCCCCAGGGTGACTCAAACATGAATTTATTCTCACAGTGGCAGTGCATAGTGCATAGTTCCTCTACTGTGACCTGTTCACATGCTTTAAAAGGGGACCTATCATGTAAAATGCACTTTTTGATGTCTTTTCTACATAAATATGTGTCCCCAGTGTGTCAGGGAACTCACGCAGCGTCAGAAAATAAAACCCTCTCTCTTTTCCTCCGTACCCAAATATCTAAAAACGGGGGTACAACGGAGCTGATACAGATTTGCGGCGTTTTGACATCATATCAGCAATGCGGACCCACAGCACTATCAGAAACTTTGCTATCAGAAACAATGCCCGACTGTTTTGGACGTAATATGGTCGGTGTTTACATTAGCATCGCTAACACTCAGAGCTAACCTGTACTGGAGAGAGCATGTGTGTGAAGAAGCAGGAAATAAAAAGGAACTCACCTTGTGGTATAACCGGCAAGAGAGAAAGCCTTTGAGCTCCATACTGTTTCAGAAATAATCCTTGATAATCCATGATATGGTGTTTCATCACGGCAGTATCTGACGGTAGAATCTCCCGCATGAGCAGGCATAAACTCCGCCCCTCTTTTTTGTATCAATTATTTTTGTTTTTAAAGCTTTATACATAAAATCAGTACTTTTGAAACAGGAAGTGAAATAGAGGGATATGAGGCATGGCTAGAATGGGTGATCTGTTTGGTATTTTGAGCAAAACACTTCATAGACATGTTTTTTATATATCTGAGACCTATGCTATTGCCTAAAAGTAGCATGATAGGCAAGGCAAGTTTATTTATATAGCACATTTCAACACAAGGCAATTCAAAGTGCTTTACAAAAATGAAAGACATTAATAGCATTAAGAAACATATTATAAAATTATATCTAAAAACACTCATTTAAAAGCAATGATATAAAATGACATTTAAAAACACTCATTTAAAAGCAAAGATACATGAATAAAAATTACAGTGCAGTGTGAGATACACACATCTGAAATGTTTAGGTCTGACTCTAAATCATTGCTAACTTTTTAGCAGAAATTGTTTTCTATCACCTCCCTTTCTTTCCTCTTTCTTGTTTAACTTGTCCTTTAGTTATTTCAAGTGTTTCATGCTAAATGAACCCCCCTTTGGAAAATTATAATCTGACTCCATGGTACCTTTTAGTTTTCACCTAAACTATTCCTCTTTTTTATTTTTAAATGCACATATGAGCCTGAAAAGCACCGGTTTTTCCTGTTCACACCGCAGAGGAGCTGCCTCTAAGCTCCGGAATCCGGTTCGTTTCGAGCACCAAAAAGTTGTCCGTCTAGAAAGCAAGCACCGCATACGTCACGCTTACGTCGGAGGGGGGCGAGATTAACCTGAGCTAACCAACACACTCTCACTCCATAAACGTCCAGGAGCGACGCTTGGTCAGGGTCCCGAGGCGTGCAGTTGGGACGCTCCTAGGCTCCTTCAGCTTCATAAAGGGACGCAAATAGCTTTCAACTGATTGCAATGTATTCCCATCTGCAGCGGGATTTGACGCTCATGGAAGCACGGCATTCGTTTGTGTCGGCGGCATTTAAAGGCAATGTGAACGTCCATTCCCATTGGATAACGGAGGATTTTACACCCGGAAGTAACTATTCTCCTTACTGTCGATTGATTTTACAGTGATATCTGCACTACTCATCAACTAAAAAACACCAGATTATCCTTGTTAATTACACAACATTGATTGGTTTAAATTGTGTACAATGCTTTTGTATTTTTCCCCTTCGATTCTGAGAAACAAATATTTTTTTGGAGTTTAGGATGGCAGAAGACACTACACTACCCAGAATCCCCAGCTATCGTTTAGGACTACACCATGTGCTCTGTTTGACAAACCCCGTGATTAGTTCTCAAGCTCTGTGATTGGTTGACCTCCAACTGCATTCCATATGAAAAAAAACGTTTCGTAAAAGATCAAATCATACTTTATTCAGCAGTGCTTGCTTTACTCTTTGAAAGTCATCACATGAATGCATTGTAATAAATGGTTTGGCTGCATTAAATATTACACATCTGTCGTAGTTCTTTATTTATCGACAGAGATCGGGCTTCAGAATAGACCGGAAACTATTCTTTTACCGTTCGGTTTTAATTTCACAATAAAGTTAGTAGTAATATTTAGTTTTGATATTATTGTTTTTTATTAACTACTAGACCGCTGGGTCATGTTAAGACCATCTTTTCTGTGTTGCTGTAGGTTTTTAACATCGCTTTTGTGTTACAAATATCAAAACAATAACAGAATATATCCGTCGTAAACTAAACCAGAAACAGCAGTATATTTTATTTTGTTAACACTGTAAACTTGACAGCTTTTTAACCCGCACCTCCTACTGGTTAAAGCACGTTATTACACGTTTAGAGTAATTGCAATGCAGGTAGATTGTGTTGCTTTTTAATTACTGTTTAAAATGCCTTTTTCTTAATGTCTTTCATTTTTGTAAAGCACTTTTGAATGTAATAATAATAATAATACATTTGATTTATATAGCACACTTTAAAAACAACGTCATCTCAAGGTGCTTCACAAAGCTATAAGGAACAATAAGTAAAAAGTTATCTAAAGGAGCATATTGGATAAAATATGGCAATATAAAAATAAAAATAAAAGGTTAAGAGCTGAAGTAAAAAGATATGATTCTAAACTGTATTAGAGTAAACATGTATTGTTTGAACTGTTTTAAGTAATCCCATATAGAAATGATATTCTCACTTACAACTCACTGACACAGAGATCCTGTTTCACACACACACACAGCTCCTTTTCACCAGAGTGCACACACATGTTCTTTTCAAGGTTCAGTATGTTCTTTCTGGGCTCATTATATCTGTATACAATGTTTAATTGTTGAGAGTAACAGTTTATGTGAAAGATGCCATGGGAAAATAAGGGAGTCAATACCGGTGCAGAGATAAGATTGACTTTGACCTTGTAGAACCTTAGAATCTCACGTTCTGGTCAGAACTCTGATTCGCTGTATTGAACCCGGCCAGAGGTGGATCCAACCAGTAAGGACACCTGGGGGAGTGAGCAGCTCACACAGCTCCTCCCCACAGACTCTCTGATTCGCTTCGGAGTAAAATGGGAAGGAAGAGTCGACACATCTCCGCCCCAAAATATGGATATGAATACTGTTGTTTTTGTATGTAAAAATGCTTCTGGTTTGCTGAAAGCTGGTCTAGAGACGGTAAACCGCATCACAAACCTGGAGTCCATACTTCTCGTTTTCTGAAAGCTGGTCTGTCTACCTGTAAACAGCATCACAAGCCTGAAGTCCGGAGTACTCTGTATAACTAAGTATACGTGTTTTATTTCCTACCAGAGTAAACTCAGATAATTGTTATAACTTTTGATTCCGGTGTTTTCAAATCCTTTCTTTATTAAATAGAGATCAGCCTCATTCAACGAACGGCGCGCAGCAGAGGGGGGGGCTCTCAGCCACCCTAATAGGTGTTCTGCTCCAACAGAGCATAGAAGGTTTAAAAATAAATAAAGTAAAGGACAGTCAGTAAAATGCGGTGTGGAACAGGTGGGTCTTGAGGCATTTCCTAAAAACTGAGAGTGATGCTGAGGTCCGTATGTTCTCTGGGAGCTGATTCCACAGACGTGGACCCAGGGAGGAGAAAGCACGGTTTCACATGGTGACCAGTTTTGTCCGCGGGACAGCCAGGAGATTGGAGCTGTCTGACCTGAGTGTGCGAGAGGTATGTAAATGTTTTCTGGTTAGCAGTTCCTATAGGTAGGTGGGGCCAGTGTGGTTGATGGCGTTGAAGACCATTATGAGGACTTTGTAGTTGATCCGGTGTGTTACAGGGAGCCAGTGGAGTGAGTGAAGGATGGGGGTGATGTGCTCTGATTTGCGTGTTTTTGTGAGTATCCGGGCGGCACAGTTCTGTATATATTGTAGTCTCTGAGTGGTTTTTGCTGGAAGGCCTGCAAGCAGAGAATTGCAGTAATCAATGCGGGAGGTGATGAAGGCATGGACCAGTTTTTCTGCATCCGGTTTGGTGAGGGAGTGTCACATTTTGGAGATGTTTCTTAGGTGGTAGTATGAGGCTTGGCAGACCGTCTTTATGTGTGCTTGGAATGAAAGGGATGAGTCCAGTTTCACACCTAGGCTCGTTACAAGTGGGGAGAGGGGAATGGAGTGGCCATTGATGCTGATATGAGGGATATCAGTTTTTAGTGTTTGATGTGGTGTTCCAATCAGAATGGCCTCTGATTTGCTGCTATTTAGTTGGAGGGAGTTGTTGCTCATGAATGTGTTATATTTTATGAAAACATTTAAATATTAAGAGTATATACAAAATAGGAGGAAAGTAGAAGGTCAATGATAGAAATATAGAATAGAAAATATCAAGAAGATACTGTAAATGGTATCTAGAATAAAACCGTTTAGTGCCAGATGTACAAAGATATTAATAGGAGGATGTGCAAAACAGACAAACTAATTAGGCTTTATTTAAACATTAAATAATACTTTAGGTTAAGGTCTTCTTTTAAATACATGTAAGCAAAAAGCTTTGGGGGTATCTATATTAAGCCTGACAAAGTACTTAACGTTTAATATATTGCATAGTTTGTTTTGGGACTTGACAATCAACTTTCCTGCAAAGTTAACTATGTTGAAGCACTTATTTTAACCGATATTATACATATTTATTATACTCTTATAAGATGTATGTAGACAGTTTAATGGTGGAGGTACACGCATATTGATAGATCTCTTGTTGAGGAACCTATGACCCAAGTTTGTCATCATTGCATAACTACACCGTAGTTGTGTATATGATATTTCAATAAACCTTTGAAAATCTTGAAAATCTTGAAAGGGATGTGCAAAATAGCCATTATATACAGTCTTTAATGAACGATTAGAGAATAACGAGTAATGAATATGCTTTATAGGGATTTGGGGTAGGAGTTCGAGTCTTGATTTGGATAGTGTGCCGTCGATTGGTTTCATTCCATTTCAAAGTGCTGTTTGACGCCGCACTGCCACTCCAACATCCAATCACAGAGCTTGAGAACTAATCACGGGGTTTGTCCAAAAGAGCACATGGTGTAGTCCTAAACGATAGCTGGGGATTCTGGGTAGTGTAGGATTCTGCCATCCTAAACTCCGAAAAAATATTTGTTTCTCCGAATCGAAGGGGAAAAATACAAAAGCATTGCACACAATTTAAACCAATCAATGTTGTGTAATTAACAAGGATAATCTAGTGTTTTTTAGTTGATGAGTAGTGCAGATATCACTGTCAAATCAATCGACAGTAAGGGGAATACTTACTTCCGGGTGTACAATTCTCCGTTATCCAATGGGAATGGACGCTCACATTGCCTTTAAATGCCGCCGACACAAACGAATGCCGTGCTTCCATGAGCGTCAAATCCCGCCGCAGATGGGAATACATTGCAATCAGTTGAAAGCTATTTGCGTCCCTTTATGAAGCTGATGGAGCCTAGGAGCGTCCCAACTGCACGCCTCGGGACCCTGACCAAGCGTCGCTCCTGGACGTTTATAGAGTGAGAGTGTGTTGGAGCTAACAGTTAAAGGCGAGTACGGCAAATACAAGTTGTAACAAGCAGTAGCGCTGAGCAAAGTGACTAGAAGGCAACCACACACTTGTAAAAAAAAACACACTTTATAAAGTCAGGCAACACTAACCAGGCTTCGTGTGATTCTGTTTATTTGTACCTTACTTTGACCATCCGTTCGCTGTTATTGATCATTGTGGAGAGCAGGCAGACGTTTTGTTTTGTATTATAGCATGCTATCGGATGGAATCAATACATGGGCTGCACAGGTTGTCATGTCCGACTATCACAAGTAGAATCATAATTAAAAATACGCCGGTAAAATGTGAATGTAGAAAACGGCTTATGCCACAACAGGATAGCAACAACAAGTAGTCAAGATAATCAGTTTATTTTTGGTTGCTATGTTAACATCACCCATTTTATACCAGAGAAACTTTAATAACAGCGTTGTGATGCCAAACAGCGTCAATTCAGACTGACACACATTCACTTATGGGGAATTGGGGATATGTATCAGCTGCTTGTGTGACAGTCAGACAGTGAATACTTTACAGCGGCCGCTGCCGTGTGAGCTAACCCGGAGCTAACGGGAGAATAAACTCCGGTGGAAGAGCAGCACTGCAGCGGTCGGTACATGCCGCTGAAACACATTAATAAACAATGAACCACGGCACTCTGGAGAAAAGTATAAGGTTGGAGAAGTCGTTATTTAATTGAATCTGGCTTCGTATGATTAAAAGCAACACGATCATCGACCCGACGCAGTCCCCCATTCTTGTTGTAGTGAGCGTCATAACGCCGTTGGGGAGAAAATCGGTGACGTCATGACGCAGCAGCGGCAGCACCAGTCGGGCTCTGGGCGGTGTGAACAAAACGGGGCTGGAAAGAAAAACCGGTTCCGAACCAGAAAAGCGCTAGCACGGAGCTAGAACGGGAACCGCGTTGGTGGACCTTTTTGGTGTCCTCCGTGAACCAGGGTCTTGAAACCAAAACGGATTCCTGTACCCCATGGTACCTTTTTAGTTTTCGCCAAAACGATACCTCTTTTATTTAAATGCACATTAGTTAAGTTTAAGTTGTCTTTTCTAGGACTTTTTTGTTATCCTCCGCGAACCAGGGTCTTGAAACCAAAACGGCACACGTAGGGGACTTTAACCACCTACGAGGGGACTTTAACTACCTTTGGGGGGACACAAGGCAATTCAAAGTGCTTTACAAAAATGAAAGACATTAAGAAAATGGCATTAAAAAGCAAAGATAATAAAGTTTACAGTGCAGTTTAAGATATGAATATATCAATTAAAAGCAGCGGCAAAAAGAAAAGTCTTCAGCCTGGATTTAAAAGTAGTCAGAGTTTCAGCGGAACCTACAGGTTTCTGGTAGTTTGTTCCAGATTACCTTTAATGTTCAAAAAGCTTTAGGAGAGAAACTCAGGGATTTTAGCCTTTGCAGACCATTCACATGCACAAAAACCTAAAGAACACACTACAGGAAGGGGAAAACACCAGAAAAAATAAAAGGGTCTCTTTAAATGGCATTATGAAACTGTATTTTGAGCATGGACAGCCCCAGGGTGACAAACATGAACACTTCTCACAGTGGCAGTGCAATGATTTAGCCATAAATAACAACATTTTCTTTGCCCATGTTAAAGTGTGAACACACTGCCAACTTTTGAATAAAATGTCACCTTAAATTCCAGCTCCTCGTTTGAAAGGTAGAGTACTTCGCTTTAAACCCGAGCTTGGCCGTGTTCATTGAAAATTACTTTACATAAAAATGTCTTATAGCATTTCTTCATTTATTTACCAAAAGGAGAAACAAGCATAGCTATTGAGTTGTCACAGCATTAATCTCTACAGGATGAATACAATTACAGCAACCCAGAAACAGGTCCAGGAATACAATGTTGTTTGCAAAACAGCAAACAATGGCCTCATTTGGAGAGCTAACACAATGAGCATCAACACTGTGCTTATTATTAGCTCCTCATTGTTTCTGTGGCCTCCTGTTAGCTGTAATATTACACCAAATTACAACCAAGCATTTACAGAGCTGTGACTCTGAATATGCCTGCCAATAGACAAGTCATTATGAGGTTGATGTAGAGGATTAATGTTTGTCCCAATGCCATTTGTCCCAAGGCAGCAAGCTTTCTGTTTTTGGCCAAATGCCCCAGAAAATAATGACAAAAAAATCCAATCTATATGAGGTCACTTACAAGTACGTAGCTAATAATTCACCATTGTCACATTGAGGACCTTACATTCAGTTTCTATTGATTCACTCCCAGAATCAGAACAAACACAGATGAACTCCCCACTTCCTGGAAAGCTTCTGCCTGTAGCAGCAGCAGCACTGACCGTAAGTGATAAACGGCCTCGGTCAAGAAGAGATTTTTATTCTGTTACATTTTCCTCTGAGGTTAAAGTTGGTGATTGCTATAGTAAGCACTTTAGCAAGATCACCAATCTAATATTATTGATGTTGTTGTATTTATCCTGCTAGATTCACTTTAAAAACAATCTCTCATTACCTATGTTGAACTGGGGGATGGACCCCACTAAAATTTGGAAGATGGGTATAACGTGTCAATTGGGGTCTACGATAGGGTTGAAATACAGGGTCAGAAAACTGTCTTTACCCATCAAACCTCCAGAGCGGATCAACCCAAGTTATTAACATTGATTGTATCTTTCGACAGCAATCTGGAGGTAAACATTAGAAAGGTAACATTCACATGACAAAATAATCCATGGATGACTTTAAGTGTACTGTACGCCGTTCTTACTGGGCTGACATTAATAATGCATAATGGAGGCATTGGCATTAGCATGTATCTGGACTCCGTATCTTGATAAGGAAAAAAACAAATGCTCATGTCAGGAGTAACTGCATGCACAATGTCAGAAAACAATCAGGTCTGGAGGTTGTTTGGCATGTATTATTATCTCAGTCAGGCCTCACACACAGCTAACTTTAACAGTGTTACAAAAAGTATCTTAGTAATGCAGTAACAAAGTAATCAATTTTGGTAGTATTGTTATGTTACCTATATAAAGTAAACATTATCACAAGAACAAAAGGGTGTATTTGTTGTCACTCTGATCCCCAGACCACTCTTTTACAAACAGGGCCGTTCATAAACTATAAGTATTATGTCAAACAGCAGTCATTTCATTTGAATGTAGAGCGTTGAGTTAGTGCACAGCCAAAAAACGAAATGTTCCTAAAATTCTATTTCTGAGATGGCTACCGATCCAGACTTCTCAATGGGACACTTCAGCCTAACCTTTTAGTCCTTTGATTGCTTGCACAGATTTTTGTCATACTACTTGTTTTTACACGTGCTTCATGAATAGTAATCTAGTCGTTATCTCAAGGTAAATCAAGATGGCGACGTCAAAAGAAGATGTCGACAGTCAAAAAATCACTCAAGGTTTCACAACATTAGTCCATAAACCAACAGATGATGTTACAATGACCTGGTCAATTTCTTAGATAAGGTCTTTGCTTATAATGAATGATAAGGTTGTTCTGTATCTGCTATGGCTGTGGCTCAGGGAGGAAATGTTCTACCAAGCAGAGGGTCAGTGGTTCAATCCCCACCCCCTGCAGTCAACATGTGTCCTTGGGCATGACTCTCAACCACACATTTCTCCCGTTTTGTCAACTGTATTTAATTGTGTATTATATTTAAGCAGTTTGAGCTAAATTACATCTAATGTTTGCTGTCATGTTCGCCATATGAACTTTAAAGCTGAAATAATGTCAAGTGGCCAAAAAAATCCACATTGCATGTTAAAAGAAAGTTCAGCTGATATCATTTTTATAATTTTTTGTTGTCTGCACAGCAACAAATTGGTCTGAAATATTACTCTGACAAGCAGCTGTGCGATTTTTCAAACAGTGTGTATGGAGGGTTCAAAGGACTCAACACCCTTTGATCAGTGTCTCAAAGAAATGTATTGCCACTAATTAAAACCCCACCTTATAATAATGTTTTATATAAGTGAGTTATATAACTACACAAGGTTCATGGTTCAAAAACCTCTGCTTTGACAAATGCTATATACTAATGTCTGCTTGCTTCTTTCGTGCCAATTTAAGTACATGTTTTACAACCCCAGCGCCCACGTGTTGCTGGGGTCTCCGAATGATAGTTGGCATGGTGACAGTCAGACTTCAGAAATAACTTTTTCGAAAATCAAGCCATCCAGAAAACTCCCACCGTCCTCCTGCTGCTCCAGGTGGCTGTGGTCTATCTTTAGAAATGAGCTATACTTTCCATAATGCAGGGTATGTTTGAAATATATTCTGATGCCAGTTTAAGCCATTATAAAGATACATGGGAACAGTTTTTTAGTTTTTTTCAATAGAGGCAGAATCGAAACAATTTGAGTTTGCTGACTAATATTCAGCCGTAACTGATAATAACGGCAGACTTATACTTTATTAATTTATCTACAGCATGACAACTTTTTGAATGGCTTATATCTCTGATGAAAATCACCACAAGTGAAAATAAAGCCTTTCAGACCCCAGCTTCATGCTGTAAGGGTTAATAGATGCTGCAAGAGTTTTAAACATGTTTATTGAAATTATACAAAAAACGAGTGGCTCCCAAGAAAGTGGGCCCCTGTGGATTTCAAATTATTGTAGTCATAGGCTCGTTCTGTCTGCCAACAACCTTTGCATCTCACACAAACACACACACGATGGTGCGATTTACATTTCAAAGGTTCTTGCGTTGCCAAACTACCTGACTACATGCTGCACAGCTGGGGACAGTGGAACAGAGCAAAGACATTAAACACTGGATCAAAGAGGGAGACACAACAAACCCGAGGGCCACAACGCTTCACTGCGTGCACGGAGACTCCATCTGACAACTGGGACAAACACCGCCAGAGACTTCACATGCACTACTTTTGATTGCACATTTCTTAAGCATGTGCCATTATACTCTCATGTGAAATGAATATCGTGTCATTCTCCTTTAGTCTGTTTGACATTAGACAATCACACATAGAGATACATTTTTCTGACATGCAGTATGTAATAAGACTATAGATGCATAAAGAGAACTGAGCACAGCATTGGAGGCGGGCTCACGTACATTCATATGAAAGCTGCTCAGTGGAGCAACAAGATAAAATGGCCTGCCTGCCGACTGATGAGATTACCTGAATCTCTGAAGATCTTCTGCATAGATGAGCAAGTCACCTTTCCATGCTTCCTTCTTTTCACTTAAAGGGGCCCTATTGCTTTGAGGGTTGTCCCTTTCCTGTAGTGTGTTATACAGGTTTTTGTGCATGTAAATGGTCAAGGTAGGTTAGGTAGATCATAAGTAAGTAAGTCGTTGGCAAATATAAATGTACAACAATGTCAAATTTCATTGCAAATGTAGGACTAAGTGGACCAACAAATAATTAAAATACCTCTAGATTAATTTGTTGTAAGACTTAAAGGACATCATTATAACAAGGGATATTAAACTGTTCTAGCTCAGAAGAGTTCAAAAAGGTATCCAGTTAATTAACAGACATCTATTTCCCAATGTAAGTCTATGGGAAAAAGTAATCTTGGGCCTAATGACATCATATGACAGACTTGGACGTTGTAATTGCTCTGGCATATACAAAGAAAAGTTAAGGTTGCACATTAGTGACATTTTAAGGTCAAAGCACTCAAACCATTAATTATTTCAACTCCCCTTTAGCTGATTTGTCTGACTGTCTAATTAATTTGTTGTAAAGGAAAATGAATAATGAAGAATTTATATTAATGCAACTGTGCATTCAAAGTCACTGTAGAATTATATATTCAATATACATTCCACATCTAAAGCTGTGAAATAATAAATGTCAGTTTATATTATGTGTTGTCAATCTAATCTGATGCCTGTAGTATCCTAGACAAATAATATACCACATTTGGGTTAATAACAGCTTCCCCCCACTGTGTTGACAGAGCCACTGGAGGAGAATCTGAAATGACAGCAGGGACTGGAGACTCTTAATCATGACAATTAAGTTTCAATTTTCTGAAAGCTAAAGTGGAGCCAAGGCCTGATTGTACTAATGAAATATATTTAAATGCCCTTGTTATCTCCCAGTGGAGAGTGGGAAAAGGACGCCGTCTTCATTGGGTGGCAGAGTTAGAACCATAATGAGAGTGGAAGAGATTTATAGATATCACACAGAGAGGCCATCTTTAGTTAAATGTGGGCTAAAAGAGTCAGATTCCCACAGCTATGGCTTTAATATACCACATACAGTGAGGATTAATGACCAGAGCATAGGAACAGGAAACAGGATTTAGACTGTCATTTAAAAAGTCCTCCCCGGAGAGTTGGATGTCAGACAGTCAGAATATGTCATGCTACATAATTAATCTAAAAAGACAAGCAGACATTGACAATACTGTGAAATATATGTGGTTCCATGGGCTGTCAAGTGTCGGATGATGGAACTGTACACAAGGACTTAAACGCATGAGTAAAGTAAACAAAAAGTATATTTTGTCATTGTTCGATTTCTTTCCAAGAGTTACATGAGAAGAACAATAATGGATCTTACCAACAAACTTTTGAATTGAAGAAGAAGAAGCATACTTTATTTATCCTCTAGGGGAAATTCAGGTTTTACTCTTTGTCTATATACAGTTATAGTTCATTAGGCCCACAATTATGGTGGCCTACAGGTGCAAATGCTTTACAACGGTTCAACACATTTCCATTAGGAAAAATGAACTTCAGCTTCAAAAACAATGCAAATATAAATTACACACATTTGCCAAAACACATGAAAATTAAGAAACATTTTTACCAACTTGACTAAACATGCCCAGGGTTTACAAAAAGTGCTGCACAAAACACAACAGAAACAGTTGCATCCAGCCATGCAGTGGGGTGGTTTGTGCCTCTCTGAAAGATCCCAATGTGTTCAGTTTGATGGGCTGTCTTCTGAGTGGTTAAACATTACTAATGGTGTTCCTCAAGGTTCTGTTTTAGGTCCACTTTTATTCTCCATCTATATAAATAGTTTAGGTGAAAATGTCGATGGAGCAACCTTACATTTTTATGCGGACGATACCGTGATGTACTGTGCAGGTCCCTCCATTAACACTAGAACCGCCAGAGATTTTTTATACCTAAAACCGCCACCTGGGTCAAATTGACCCGCTATTAGAATGCATTGATTTTCAAGGTAAAATGTTATTTTATTGAACAGTGAGTTTTGATCGCACAGGGATGAAACGTATACCAATATAATCTGTGGACTCTCAGGGCTCGACATTATAAATGGCCCGCTGGCCCGGAAGCATTATTTAGACACCGCGGCCAGCATAACGTACTTTCAACTCGCCCCACAGCTGTTTGCTGCGGAGCGCAGCGCGAGCAGTCTCCCGTGAGCGGGAGCGCACTCCTTCACTCCAGACTGTCTCTATCTCTCTCTCTCTCTCTATAACTATCTTTCAACATATATATCCATCTATCTCTCTCTCTCTCAATCTATCTCTCAATCTATAAGGAACCGCAGTAGACAAAAGGCGTTGCTATAGCAACACGTCATGTTTATATGAAAAGGGGTGGGGTCAATATGACCCGCTGGGCGGAAATAGGTATAAATGGCAATTTTTTGGGCGATTTCTTCAATCTTGTCATATTGACAATTTTTAACAACATAGGGTGCTACATAACACACTTTCAGGAAAAGTCACGGACTGGAAGACTTTAATATTTTATTGAAAAAAAGTTACACACAATAAAAAACAGCTCTGGGTCAAATTGACCCGATTGGCGGTTCTAGTGTTAAGGAGGCGGTTGTTGAATTGCAAGCTGTTTTTAACATTATTCAGACTCAGCTCTCTGAACTAAAGCTTCTTTTAAATGTGGATAAAACCAAGGTAATGCTCTTTTCAAAAGCTAAAAAGACACCAGAGCCTGTTTTAGATATTGTAACTACGCAAGGAATAAAACTTGAAGTGGTTACCTGTTACAAATACCTTGGTATCTGGCTTGATGATTGTCTCACTTTTAAAATTCATGTCAATAACCTGCTTAAAAAGCTGAGGGTTAGGCTAGGTTTCTTCTACAGAAACAAGTCCTGTTTCTCACTTGAGGCCAGGAAAAGGCTCTGTGACCTTTTTACCTGTGCTGGACTATGGTGATTTGTTTTATATGAATGCACCTGCCAATTACCTGATCAAGTTAGATGACGCGTATCAGAGTGCACTGAGATTTGTGACAAACTGTAAAGTATTAACCCATCACTGTACCCTGTATGCAAGGGCTGGTTTGCCTTCGCTAACTGTACGGAGGCTCAGTCACTGGTACGTTTTTATATACAAAGCCATGTTAGGGAAACTTCCATCCTACATCTGCTCCCTGATCTCACGGCGAATTGTAAGGGGCTACTGCCTGAGATCGCATGCTGTGGTTTTATTAAATGTGCCAACTGCTAGGACTGTCTTAGGGAAGATAGCATTTAGATGTGCAGCTCCTCTGTCTTGGAATAGTCTGCAAATTAAATGGAAACTGAGCAATCTGGTGCCACTAAATGTTTTTAAAGCTCGGTTGGATGCTACTCAATCGGATGCTGTTGGTGTTCATGTGGATAGTTATTGTAAATTGTAATCCCTGTAATGATGCTGTATGATGTCCTTTTTGTTGTTCTGTTGTTTTATGTTTTTATGTTTTATGTGGAACCTACTTGAGCAGGTCTCCCTTGAAAACGAGATCAATGATCTCAAGGGATACACCTGGATAAATAAAGGTTTGAAATGAAATGAAATGAAGTGAAGAAACACTAAAGTGACTAAAGTGACGAACATAGCTATGACCCGCTTGCTGACATTCAGGGATTATAAAGTTGGCCAATTGTCACTGTTGGCAGATGCACACATGCACTAAGACATGCATTAATGGAGAGGTGTTAGAGTGAAAGAGCTGCCATGTTTTTGGCACCTAGGCAGTGGCGGATATTGATATGGGCGACATGGGAGGTTGCCCAGGGCGGCATTTTGACTGGGGGCGGCACAAGCGCAATGAAGAAAAGAAAATCTCATATAGTGTATTGTTGTTGTTGTTGTGGGTCGAAGGGGGGGCGGCAGCCCTTATGACAGCAGGCAGCTGGGATGGAAGGTCTCACACTCAAAGAAGGGCGAGGGTGATCTCAGGTCGCCTCAGTATGGGGAGAGAGAGGGGGGCGGCGGGTAAACTATCTCTATCAAATAAACACTTTCGATGTTTATAAAGTAGTACTGCAATTAGTCAAATTAATTTCACACATCGAAATGCCACCAAATTCATTCATACAATATAATTATATATATATATTTTTTTCCTGGCCTGGGTTTTATGAAACAATAAATAATTATTTAAAAACTGACTACGGCAACTTGGTACCGTCTTGACCTGTAGTTGACAGTGTTGGGGGAGGGGTACGCTATGCATTGATTCTCGGGTCATTAATACCTACGGTGATGGAGAAAAAAAGGCACAAGGCATCAGGGGCCCAGTTTAGAAAGAAAAGGAAAGAAGAAGAAGAGAAACGCTCAAAAGATAAAAGGTATGCACCTGTAACATCTCATTTATTTAGTTGGGCTTTATTAAGCATGTCATTTAATTATGTAACCTTAACTCCATTGCTGCTTGTTAGCTGCCTGTGTTTCGTCGTCAGTTCAGCAACTACCATTGGAATCATTTCAAACCGTCTTACTTCAGAACAATAATGTGTAGCCCTGCAATAAAAACGTTATAAACAACCATTATAACCGTTATTGATTTAACGACGAAAGGTGCCACTGCCCAGGGCACCATATCAGCTTGAACCGCCACTGCACCCAGGAGCAGTTACGGGTTCAGTCCACCAATCAAATTAATAGATTTTGACTTAGACTTGAACCACTGATCATCCGGTAAACGTTGGGTTCCCAAGCCAAGACCAAATGGTAATACCTGTAAACGATTGTTTAGTAGCCATGATGCAACTTTGACAAAGATTTTAAAATGACACTGTGATCTCACTATGTGGAGAAAGTTTCAAGTCTTTGTGACCTTTTCAACGTTAACTGAAACCAATGGCTGCCTTGGGGGTACAAAAGTCCCATTCATCAATCCTAAGTCTTTTGCTGTGCTGAAAAATAGCTGACAGTAATGTATGCATAATTTGTTGTAAATGGGTTTAAACACTCCAAAACACTACTATGGTCTGCTAATAGCCCTAAGCAAAGGCACATGAAGGTGGTACCTTCACTAAACTGGGGGCTAATCTACCTGACATTAGAACTTGTGAGCACTCTCGATGGCTATCAGTGACAAAACTCTGGTAACAAAAAGATGAATAGAACAACAATACAATGACCATAAGGCTAATTGGTCTGTTCACATTAAAGCTCCTTAGAGCTAATTCATACTTAACCGCAGTGTTTGGGACATTCCAGCATGCACGTTCTTGCTCAAATGTCAGTGAATTTATTGGTGTGTGAAAAGCAGTTTCTAGAATCAGGTGTAAGGACTGCAGCAATAACTTATTCAAAAACCTTTTCTTATAGCCAGCAAGTAATTTTATTATGTGTAACACAGCTCTCATAGCTGGGACGACAAACTTTCGCTTGGTTCAAGGCGCATGAATAAAATCAACATTTTAGCATCTCATCTCTGTTTCTGTGGTTGGACACACAACAAAGCCAATGAGAACATTGAAGGTTGAATCGAGAAGAAAACATCAACTCAGAGCCAGAAAGAATTCACGGAGAAATTACCGTTTTTGACTCAGATAAAAACTTGATTTGGCAGCTTTGTCGTATTTGATGTTCGTGCTGAGTGATTACTGCTCCCATTAACCACTAAAGCTAATGGTATTTGTGTTGACTTTACATAGAAAAAGAGGGACATTTATGCCATGAGTGGTTGGTTAAAGCCATAGACTGTATATATAAATGGACGTAGGGTCTGTGACGTCACCCATAGGATTCTGCAGAGTTGCCGAGAAGCCCTTAGTAGGCGGAGTCGGCCACTAACGGCTCGACAGTGACGTTATGGCGCGTTTCCACTACAGCGCGGAGCACGGTTTAAGAGGGCTGTGACGTCAGCGGCCCGTCTTTGGTTGCGTTTCCACTTGGCCTAGTACCGGCCGGCGGGTCCTAATTCACAGTTTTTCTGGCCTCATAAAATCGTGGGTCTAGGGCCAGAGACAACGAGGCTGAGTCGGGCTGAGTATGCTAAACTAGAGAGAGCATCGCTGGCAAGGGGGCTACAACTACAACAAGATGGACATATTTGACCGTGATTTAATTGTAATACACGTTTCAAAATGATGCCGAAGTAACAACATACTGATACCGGTTAGTAAAAACCATGAATTAATGCTTTGTCAAGTCTGCAGACAGACGGCAGGCGAAAAACCTTTTAAAATGCGTGTTTTCTAAATGGAGATTGGCTAAGCTAACGCAGTATATGCTCCGACCGTCCACACTCACAACAACGGCCTATACAGACATAAATAAAGCAGCGACTGTATTCACCATGACACAGACAGTCTGTGGTTTGTACTTGTTTAACTTTTGACTAGTTTCTGAACATATATGAGGAGCTGTGAGCTCTGAGTGCTAACAGCTAACGGCTGTGTTGTTTTTCTGGGGTTCTCATTGAAGATGACGTCACGGCTCCGCCTACACTGCGTTACTATAGATACTACCCCAGTTCCTAAACTGTAATGGAAATGCGCCATAAAGTGAGCCAGTCCTAACGAGGCCTAGCCATACGGAGCGAGGCCGTGTAGTGGAAACGCGCCATTAGAGTCCAACTCCCACCTGCTCCAAATAAGGGCAAAGAGGCTGAGCCGAGGCGGGACCTGCTGCCACCGAGCTGGAAGCTCCAGAGCTAGCTGAAGCTACCAAGCTAAGCTAACATGCTCCCCGTCTGCACACTGCCGTCGCATTATACGTTTCTAAGGTAAGCGGACATGAAACTATTCAGCAAAACTATAAATAATAATCTAAGTTATTGAGTTTTTAGCATAATTCTTAAAATCCCTTGACGTTTGTATGCAATTGTGCTAAATTAAACACTGGAATCAAGCAAATATTAATATGTTTGCATGACATTAGTTATTTATATTTTGCCATCACTTAATTATACGTTTAATACATTTAAGTCAAGCTAAGGTACATGTGATGATAGCTAGTTAGTGCTCTTACCTGTGAGGCCTCCTCCAAAACAGCATTATAACCAGACTGTATCATTAAAACTATAAGTACCAGTTCTAGATCCTTGACTTTAGACAAATAATTCAAAAGACAAAATGTATTTAAAGAACAATCTTTATTTGAATGTGGCTCTTAACCTGAGATATTAGTTATAGAGTAATAGTATTGACAATCTAAAAACACTGAGCAACTCAACAGTCAACTTTATATTTCTTGTAAATGACCTTTAATATGTTTAACCTTTTGTAGAGGTGGTTATATTTGTGTGCCGATGTTTTCCTGTGGTAAAGTTTTAGTTTTGTACTTTTGTTTTGATAGTTATAAGATCCGGACTTTTATTTTGAAGGGACTTCTGCTGGAAGTGAATAGAGAACGGAGGAGTGAAAACACGTGTAATGACGGATGAATGACGGAGAAATTAACATAATTTATCTGTGAGATGGTGGCTAATTATTGTGTTTTCTTTCTTTTCATAGCTCTTACGTTGGTACGTTGATACTTAATGTATACATGCAAGGGTATACAATAAAAGGATACCATCAGTTCGAGAGTATGACCATTATTCAGCTGGGGACGCTACATTTCTTATTGTCTAAAGCATTTATTATTTTCATTTTTCCCCTCTCATATTCAGTGTGGACGGATTGAGACAGCGTGGTGTCCAGAGAGCTGCTGAGACTTCAGGGAGAAACCTCCGTGTGATGGACGTCCTGTCTGTTGGTTTGGAGAGGACTGAGGGTCTTTCCTCTGCGAGGAGGACCAGGCCTGATGGAGGAGGACCAGGCCTGATGGAGTAATACTTATACATTTAATAGGTTTGCACCTATATGTGCTTTTTATTTAAAACATTTTTGATTAACTTTTGGTTCACATTTCAATAAATTGTATTTGTATTTGCACTCCTTTTGTCCATTATTCTTACTGAAAATGTTAGATTACACATTCACATCTAACTGAAGATTGGCCCCATTTATTTGTGACGTTGCAAACTCTGCGGTACAAGGCGCAAGTGTTGTGAAGCTCATAAAGTGAGGCAAATAGAAATAATCAGCTGATGGAGTGTAGATGTGGAAATAGGTGCATTCGATCCGCTGACTTTGTTTTCACAATAAAAGTAGTTTCTTAGTGAATGTCCTGCACTGGTCTTAAAATCTAATAACATCAGCTTTTAATTTTCCTCTTGGATGTTCTTCTTGACCCTCAGAGAAGGAGAACATTTTGAGTCGTGTCTTTCAGGCATGTCCTTTCCTAACAAAAATGACAGGAAACATAAAACATTATTGCAGAACAAGTGTGTTATTTATGAAAGCGGTGTGTTTGTGTGTTTAGGGGTTGTAGATATAATTATTTTGTAATTGTAATGTTTTTTTTTATTTCAACAGTGAGCTACAAAGACAATCAGATTATGAATGAACAGTATGAAATTCATCAACATTGAAATATATTTTATTATCAAAATAATATTTAACTCTTATCAAAACTTAGTGCAACTGTAGAAGCTTGCTCTGTTGTCTCACTGAAAGAATCACTTTTACCACGTTTTTTACAGACAATATTGAGAGATAAATAGTAGCAGTTCTCACTATGTGTTAAATAGCTTTGCCTTCAATACCTTAAATTAGAAAGCTGACAAAGTAATATTGCTTGTTAACATCTAAATGTAACCCTTTGCATGGAAAAAACCCTCAACTTCACTGATGTGTAGGTGATCTAGTATTTAGTATTGTTTAATGGAATGTATATCAGTGTATTAAAGTCAATACTTCATTTATTTAAACCAATATCTTTCTTGATTCTTTGTACAGTATGAAAAAAGAGTATTTGTACCTGTGCTGAAGTTCACTGCTGTGAGGAGTCCAGTTCTGTCTCTCACTCTCTGGTCCAGCCTGTCTGCATCACCTGGACACTTTAAACAAACAGATATATATGTAAAGAACCATGTGTACAAACAATATAACTTATTCTCTTCTGTTGAACATGTTGGATTGTGTATTGTCCGAGTCAGGGTCCTTTTTATTTTACTGTAACTTTGGAAGTTGTGTTACCAATGCTTACTGTTTATTTGATACCAATTTGGTAATGCAATTAATAAAAACAACAAGGTTTGGGTTCGTTCTTCAGATGACTGTGACGTTAACGTGTAAGCTCAATAATGAACTCCAGCTCAACCAACCATATTGTAATATCTAAGTAACTATCTTGAAATATGACATTAATAATTGTAATATACACACATCTTATTGTGAGGTTGATTTCACATACACTACTTCGACGTTAGCTTGTCTACATACTTGAGCATAGCCAATTTAAATTAACCTTAGCGATGCATACAGTTCCTACCTACATAATAAAATATCTCTCTAAGTTACAAGGATGACCTTATTTTATCAACCTCAAACAGAAGCCGTTTGTTTTACAGTATTATCCCACTTAACGCTTAACACTTGTCTATTTCGTTTTAACCTTATATATACAGTCTATGGTTTTAACTTGGAGGCTACGATTAGTATCGTTAGCACAGATGTAGCTACCACTCGCTTCCACGCTAACCCAAGCCTTAACATTCATTACGTAGCTGATTAAAATCATAAACACATAAATAAAGTACTCGAATTTCACTTTCCGCAAAACCGCATTCATGCACCGTCTGTTTTAACCGCAGAGTGAGTCACAATAGTCCGATATAAGCATGAAGAAAAACAAACACGGCCGGGTTCAAGTTGTGTTCCCTGGATGAACTGAGCAGGCAGAGTCCCTGTAGCTTCACGGAGACGGAGCAGCTAGCAGAGAGACAAGAAGCTAACAGCAGCAGTCACTTGACAGAGCTGTCACTCAATGTGACCACGCCCTAATTTATAAAAAAACTTTAAGACCTAATATAAATAAAAGGGTCATGTTATAAAACAATTGACTCACCAATTCATAATCATAAAGGTGGAATCTAACTATATCCCGTATAATTTTTATTGCATCCAGGGTTAGACACATGTTTATTTCTGCTGTAAAGTTGGGCATTTTAACATGGGGGTCTATGGAAATTAATCCTTTCTGCAGTCATCGCCTATCGGCCAATAGATGAACTGCAGTTTAAACAAAGTCTTGGCTTTCAGAATATTAAACTTGTTTCGGCAAATTCAGATGATAAATACAACTTTGAAGCTTGTAACGGCATAATTACAAGCGGAGAACGGAGTAACTTCACGTCACAGCAGGCATATCAACAGCCAGTGTTTCTCGTGAGTGTTTTCCCCGGGAAACAATACACACAAACGCAAAAATACACAAACAAACACACACTTGCGAGTTTCCCCCAGACCAGTAATTCAAATGAAAATATCTTCCCTCCATACTATTTTGATAATTTGCTCCGCTAATAATCAATCAGATCGATGGATTCCAGAGAAGAGGACACTTTGAAGGCCTTTTTCTCAAAATGACATATTTTGCTTAATATTTGGAGTACAACAACAATCCTGATATCATTAGAAAGCTAGGAATCTCCTCTTTCCAACAGTGTATACAACTCAAAATGTGTCTTCGGGTCAATGCGACTGATTTCAATGCAGCAGGTCACATATGTCTAATTTTAAAAGACTTTTGTGTGTGATTGAACTTCATCATAACAGTGGAATCTTATGTAATGGAATCATTATAAAACTAAATATATTTCATTGTGATTGTTCGTGTCCTGGTGATAATAGTTTTCTCTTTGCTCTTTCATCCTTACATGGCCATCAGTCGTGACTCAGAAGGCTGCAGTATTGCCTTAAAGATGTTAAATTAACGAAAATACATTCAACAACGGCATCACCACCAGCCGAAACGAGAGGGAAAACTGAAGTGACACTCAGAAAAATGGTACCCCACAGCCAAAGGAAGAGAAAGGGGACTAAAAGAAAGGAGCTGAGAGACAGAGAAAGGCAGAGGGGAAGTTGCCCGTAGCTAGAGGGGAAGTGGGGCTTTGAGAAACCAATGGAGGGTCAAAGTGACTTCATCAATCACAGCGGACAGCTCAGTGAGACACAAGAAGGGAGATGCAGAGTTAAGACTCGGGGCACTCTGTGATCACTTGTGTTAAAGCACAGTGCTGTTTTGATGTTGTGTGGAACCCTGGGAGGCTTCCGTTCAAAGGTTCTTGATGGTTCAGCTGGTTTCACACAGCAGACCGACTGTTTGAGGTTGTTGTTTAATGTCAAGGTTCAAATGGGAGCTTCAGGCTTTGCTGGGAGTTTGTCTAAATGAAGTGTGAGGACAGGCTGCCGGTTCCACGTTGTGGTGAAGATTATTATACGATGAGATATGAGCATGGACTCCTGTAAATCACGTTCCCATGCCATGAAACTGCTTTTCATTTACATTTATACGTAAACCCATTTGCTCCCAATTATGTTTGATTTAAATGTAGAACATGGTGCCAAAGGATACCTGTACAGGAAGTTGGGTTGGATGGGTGGGTCAAACAATCATGAGAATTTCACCCTGGTTAGAACCAACATTTGTACTGTCCCCTTAAGCTAAATTGTTGCATACATTTCTAGATATCGTAAGAAAAAGACTGCAAACAGGTGCTCAAGAATCCGAAGTGTTTAATTGCAATAAACCATAGATATTAGTTCACAAATTCTTCTATGGTCACACATATTACAAACCCTTGGATAATTACCTGTTATTAACTGAGGTTCTGTTCCTCAGACAGTGTGTTTTGGAATTTCCCAGGAATTTAACAATGGTTATATAGTTTACTGTTTCACTATCTGCAGCTAATGTATTTACCAGAGGTGGGAGTAAGTCCTACATGTGCAAGTCATGAGCAAGTCTCAAGTCTTGACCTACAAGTATCAAGCAAGTCCCAAGTCACTGTGGTGAGAGTCAAGCAAGTCAAGTCAAGTCATTGCTCAGGTCAAGCAAGTCAAGTCAAGTCATACGAAATTCTGATGAATAAGCCCAGTTTCCGCATTTAAATCAGTTAAAAGACAGTGGTTATGAAAATGGATTCAACCCACACTATGATCTTCATTACATACACAGCTAATCATTTGAAATCTAATTTAGACCGATGACAATCATATTAGATCAATATTAACTGCAGACAATATAGCTAGGACTCAATCAAAAAGTCTGTTCAAAAAGGCAGAATTCCAGGTAAGAAAATCATATATGGCATTTGCCATTACACATATTTAATTTAAATGTATGTTAACACTAGAACCGCCAACAGCGTCAGCACCTACATAGATATCATTTTCAAATCATTTAATTTGTTCCTCTTCATAAATTCCGTTATAAACTAAGTAGGACGATTTAAAACTCACTTAATTGGGTTAATTTAGAAATTGCTTCAGTTTATCATCATAACAGATCAACAAGTTCAGATTCATTTTACAATAAATCAAGGAATGATGCACTTCTACAAACAAAAACAACATAATTAAAACATTTAAACAAACTACTAAAAGTAGATGAACTACATTATTCAACAGTTTACAGTAACTTCTGATAACACAGGGGAAATAAACGAGGCATCTCTTTCCCTCTCTCTCTCTCCCTCTCCTGACAGCCCGTCAGTATCGGGGTTAGTACAAATGAATCCCTTGGAGGTTCTAGTGTTCATTTACCGTTTTGTCTTCTCTTTGCAATGCTTAATCGATTTGAAACCAAGTCTAACGTAGCTTAAACTTAACGTTAGCTTTCTAGCTAACACAACACATTCACGCACCTTTCTCTGTGGGTTTTTTTGTAGTGACGAATGAAGTTGGATGTTGTGGTGGTCGTGTCACTGATCTTTATGCTGCAGACCCTGCATACCGCTGTTCTCTTCTTATTAGCGTCATCGACAACATAATCCTTGAATCCAAACTTCACTATTTGTGGAGTAACGCTAGCCGCTGCCATGTTAACTGACACTCCTGCCGTCTAGTGGGTTGCCAGGTTTGCGCGCACGGCGCTATAATCACCCAATCACGTTTCGAAAAAACTAAATGTAATATCTCAATACAAAAACAAACGCAAATATTTAATTTTAAACAGACAAGTCCTTTCAAGGCATCTGTCTCAAGCTTAAGTCAAGTCTCAAGTCATGAATACCAAGTCAAAGTCAAGTCAAGTCTTTTATCAATGTTAGTCAAGCAAGTCTCAAGTCCAAAAATATGCGACTCGAGTCCGACTCGAGTCAAGTCATGTGACTCGAGTCCCCACCTCTGGTATTTACCATGTTCTTGAACTTTCTTAGAAAGGTTGCATATTAGACAATGGTGTATATACACAGTTCTTTGCAACGTTTAGCCTTTGTTTAGTACTAGAGATGCCAAGGGGTCATTATTACCCCTCTGCGTTTAAAAATACATGTACAACTTTAGATAAAACCCACAAATCCCTCAGTTCTTGACATTTCCTTAAATGGGTGTATTTATTATCTACTGAATTATGGGGGGTTTGGCATTTAAAGACAAACAAATATCACAGTTTTGACCTAGAACCGCATATGAGTTTATTTTTGATCCCCCATAAAAACAGTTGCAGCTCTGAACATTCGCTCAATGCCCGGTTGCTTAGCAACACCGATTGTTTAGGTGTCTTTTGATTAGCAGGCTGTCATATCATAATCCAGAGCTTGAGTTGAAAGATATGGACATAAACATGAGTGAAGGAGAACCAGAGGAGAGGGAACCAGGCTCAGGCCTCTAGGGACCACAGAGGGAACACCCTTTCATTTAGTAAGACCTATCCAATTAGCTGGTTCTAGCTTCCTTACTGCACTAGCTAAGCGAATTCTGAATATTTATTTTCTTTAATGTGGGCTAATTTATTACTAGATCTGTGTGAGCTGCATGACACTGGCAAAGACGGAACTGTCTGGTTTTGAGGGAGGGTCTCTTTATTCCCATAGCGTTATTCAAGTTATTTTCCAAATCAGTTCTAACTATAATGTTCTTAATCAACAATAAGTATATTATTTAAATTAAATTAAACAACTTAAAGAGGCCCTATTGTGCTTTTTGGGGTTTTCCCTTTCCTGTAGTGTTATATAGGTTTTAGTGCATGTAAATGGACTGCAAAGGCTAAAATCCCTGTGTTCCCTCCAGAGGGAGTTTCTCTCCCACACACTCCTCCCCCCTCCCCCACCCCCTGCCTGAAACACCTCAATTGGACTCAAACTGGATTCCTTTGTTTACCTCTCCAACATTCTGACATCACATATGTGTGCTATTGGCTAGCGCTCCAACATATTGTACATGATAGGCTAAGGGCAAGAGATCTCTAAGCTGTTGGCAAATCACAACAGAGCTGGAGCCAGATACATTTTTTTATCTAAACTTAATTGGGAATTTAGTTTTGCTGGATGGAGCATAATTGTAAGGAAACAGTGCTTAAATATCTGCAAAGAAACTGTAAAGGCAATATTGAAAGTTTCCCACACTAGAAAAATAACTAAACTCACTTTTCAGACATTCTGTAAGTGGCAGCTACCTTTTTATTCTCAAATTAATGTAAGAGAGTAAAACTGATAAGTTTAGGCTTTACAGTATGCTCACTCCTTCTTCAACCAGATATAGTAGCACCTCCATGAAAAATATTTTTTGGAGAAAATATGACTCAAGAATTCATTTCTGTGTCAGGCAGCTATCACCTCATGGTTTATATATTCTATTTCTAGTCAGACAAGGTCCATAGGTTCCACATACAGTATGGGCCAATCCAGACATTTTTATTTTTATTTTGGATGTTGTCAAGTTTTTCTTCACTACATGAAATATTCATGATGGATGTTTCAGGCAGTAAGAGAAGCTGTCAGTAAGAGTCTTGCAAATATGTTCATGACAAACCAGATGAAGGCATCACCACATCCTCAGAATGTAATTTCATCATCAAACTTTGTGGATTATTGATTTGATTTTCAAATGTCTGTTTTAACAAGAAAATGTTGGACGTTTTCCAACAATCTGCAGAAAAAACACATCTTGAACGGCAGTCATGTTGAAGTCATGATTAATCCTTGAGTTATTAAATCTATCGTTCAGACTAGAGATCAGTGGGGTTCATACTACTTTATATTACAGTATAAGACGTTAAAGTATAAGAACTCATCATGAATGCATGTGAAGATTGTGATGAAAAGTTAAGTGTACTAAGTCTGACATTACAGTTACTAGACTAATCGGCTCACTTGCGAACAGGGTTAGGAGGTTTACTTTAAACATTTATTTTGTGACCATATTCATGCGAAAAAATGTATCAGTAACCTTATTTAACTATCAAAATAGTAAAGTAATGTAGGCAAGGCAAGGCAAATTTATTTATATAGCACCTTTCAGCACACGGCAATTCAAAGTGCTGCTATGGTAACCCTATTTATTTCCGTTACCTTTGGAATACCTCAATATCAGACCCAATGCAAATAAGACAAGAGAAGAAAATATATATAGGATGGCTTTTACATAAGTGCATTCTGTAAAACTACAGAAAGAAAAATGTGTATAAAATATTTATTTCTTTGTATTTCCTTTATCTTTTTTACTTTTTGTTACAGTTTTTTTTTTGAAGTACCTTCATCAGAATGTCAATATCAAAAATGTATCCTAATATATTATGAATTAGGACTTAAGAATAGTTGGTTTACAAATGCTATTTTAGTTTACCTTGATAATTAAAGCAAACTGTAGTTTTGTTTAATAAATCAGTGTCCAGCTACAGCACATGTAGCAGCTTTACAGTAGAGGCACACAATCAGGAAAATATTTTGTATCCTGTAAAGCAGTTACATGTAATCCGTTACCAATGGTGAAACATGCTCCCCATTGATATCAGAACAGCCTAAAGTCTACACATCTTCTGTTAAAGACTGAAAACCCAACTGTCTCCATTGCAGCTTGGCCGAATGTTTTGTTAAAAGTAACAATGCCCAGAGTTTCAGTTAGCCTCAGATCCTGTGGCAGGTTGGTCCATTGGCCTGGCGTCTGAGTTGTTTCTCGCAATTCTGACCAACTAAAAGAACAAGCCCTGAGTCCTGCGGGGGACATTTTAGTTCATATTTGAAAATCACTTTCAAGTAATTACTAGTGGCTTGTTGTAGGGTCATGTAGTCAATTTAAAAAGTCAATGCCAAAAATTGTAAGGATGTGTCTTCTGGTCCAAGTCCTCATCGTCCCCCGGGCCAGCAGAGTCCTATGTTCCTGATTTATGACTTTTTTTGTTTCGAGCAGATAGGATATTAGGAAACTGAAGCCTTCTGGAAATAAAGGAGGTCATTAGTCTCTGTGTAGGACTCCATTTTTCTGTTTTGGTGAAGAATATTATTTCTACAAGTTGTATACAGCTCTAAGTGACACCTTGTTTGTGAGAGTATGCTCTCCTTGACCCGGCCTGCTGTAATCCCTCATGGCTGACAGCTGAGTTCAGACAGCTGATTCTGGGGCAGACCTCTCGGGCCGCCTCCCTCACAGCTAAAAGCCATCATCTCTTCAATCCTCACCTCAAAGCAATCTATCCAGCCTTCAAAAGCACCCCTCCCCCTTTGGATGTGTGTGTTTGTGCCTTTCTATCTGTCTGTCTCTCAATCTCTGCACATGACTGCTTCTCCCTCTTTCATCTAGCTGTCTTCTTACTCCTCTCTCTATTTATGTCTTTCCCTTTCTCCACCTCCGGGTGACTCTTATTTGGCTTTGGATGATCACTCTCTTTTACTTTCTCTCTTTCATTCATCATCCCCCTGCAGACTGCAGTAGTACACTTTGTGTTTTTCTTTGTGGCTCATCAAGACGAATATGCAACCCAGGCCAAATGCTGAAATATATGCGGTGATATCAGCCTCAACGTGTTGAATGGGCTATTTTTTACGTGATTATAGAATTTCTTTAAATTATTATGATGACATTTTCGCAAATTTAAAAAATGGCTGCACTCTGTGTTGTTTTCAGCACATTCATCTCATGAATCATGGGCTTCCAAGCTTTGCAACTCTAACTTTTTAGTGAGATATATATATAGAATGTAAATGGCAAAGTTTTGCAAAACAAGACAAAGAGACTACAACAGCTAGCTAGCAGCTAAATGCTAACCCTTGCAATCTAATATACTCACAAAGGCAGTCCATGCTGATGTCTAGTAGGTGTGATGTTTCAGTGTTCACCATCTTTCTATTGCTAATTAGCGCTAAAGCCAAAGGGCAGCTGAGGCTGATGGGAATCTAAGTCGTTTTCGGGGGGTTTGCGGTCATAGATCAAAATAATTCTGAACTGATGGCAGCGTGCCAAATGTTTAATTTAAAAAAGTCGTATTCATCCTGTTAGAAAGTGCACACGTTAATGTGATACTTTGATACGTTTATTTGTTGATATTATTAAACATTTGTAACTTCTGTATGTGGCAACAGTGTTTTTTTTCCTCCCGTTTCTCTCGCCATTCTATGGCAGTAATGTATTTGACTTGTTGGCCTTGTGTAGAGCATCAATAAATCCTTACTACATTACTGGGAAAGTCTATTTTCGTGTTCTCGAATTGGGAAACACACATCCATATCATACCAACTCTAACAACCTGATTTGCTGAAGACCCCTCTCCTTTATACATCATGCCTGGAACATAGAATACTGTACTAAAACATCAACATTATTTCAGTGCTAACTCTCACATTTCACTCAAACCAATGATGGTGCTAGTGTAGCTGAGTCAGTGGAATCTTCCACTGACTCTTCTGATCAAAGACTCCAGGTGAGATTCAGCTTGTCTCTGACAACATAGAAATGGATAAGAAAGTGTATACCTATAGCCTCAGCTTCAGACATAATATATAGCTGTCTTCCTTCCATTTGCAGTTATTAGCATGACTAAAAACTTGATTTTTGAAAGAGCTTTGTTGTGTAAAATGAAACCAACATTTTCAGAACAAACCCAAATACAGTACATTCTCATGCAAATAGTATATCTTCTTTCTAAAAAAAGGATTGTAAAACTACATGCTGTTGAGAATAATAGTGTGGACTTCTCGACTTAAGGTTTCGATAGAGGCAAGGTCAACGTCTACAGAGACTTAAGCTGAACCACCATGTCTAAAGGAAGGACTTTAATTGGGAGTTTGATGAAAAGGTCAGCGGTGGGTAAAACAGAAGGGTCAGCCATCTCAAACTGCAATCTCTGCTAAATCACTTTAGGTCTGAGAGACATGAGTAAAGCTTCTCTCTTCTCTGCCGCAGAGTTATATACAAGCGTGATGGTGGAAGACTTAATTTAAGTTTGCCACCGCTAAAGCCATGGCTGAGGAAGGTCACATCCATCTTTTCTTTATTTAACCTTTATTTAATGCTTGGAAAACAGTGATTGATGGCATTGTGTGTTCTGCAAGTGCTCAGATCACAAACATGAGGAAAAACACAAACAAGATGGAGCAAACAACTTTTGAGTTCAAGACAAACATTAATTATCTTTTAAAAAATAGAAGAAAAAAACTGGAATTGTTGAATACACACGTTGAAGACATATTGATCAATTTTCATGAAACATCCGTCCATTTGCTAACATTGGAGTAAATGAAATCTAAGTAGCTTGTATGTGGCAAAGAGAAATTATTTAAATAAATAAGCACCAAGGAAAAAAGTTTTGAATTGGAGGGATGTGCATGGAAGGCTCAAGAGGACATGGAAAGTCGAGTTGACAGAATTTACACATTGGTGGCATGGCAAATAGACAATACCAAAAACATTAAAGGGGCCCTATTATGCTCCTCTTCAGATTGATATAGCATGTATGCCTCTACTGTGACATTTCTCCATGCTTTAATGTTGAAAAAGGTCTTTATTTGTATCCTACTGCCTGTGCTGCAGCACCTCTTTTCACCCTCTGTCTGAAACCAGAGCCCAGATGTCCCGCCCCTTAGCCTATCACGTACAATGTGTTGGAGCGCTAGTCAATAGAAGCACAAGTGTTACATATTACAGGTGTTATTCTTTGTCTAGTTCTTTTGTGGTGAAAGGTTATATTAGTGGAGAAGGCATGCGCTGCCTTTGTCAAGGTTGAAAGACAAAAAAAACCTGCCGTCTTAAATACAGCAGAGAAGTTACGTTTTTTAGCACACTTTACTTATCGAGAGTAAACACTGCATTTATTGGGGCCTACTTCTGTATTATGTGTATATCATAATAAAGAATCATGTCACGCAGTGTGTCTCATTTATGTGTATTTAATAGCCTTTGTAAAACAATGAAGCTCTATGGCACCGAGGAATAAGATACAGTATATCTTGGCTTTGGCTGCACCCACAATAATTGTTAGGAGGAACAGTTGTTTTACATGTGATTTTTCAGACTTATCCATAAACACTTAGCCTCCAGCCTTTAATATACCAATCCATGAGCCTTAGGAGCTCTAGATTCTCGTTATCTTCGCACAGCGGTTCTTGATTTGGTAATGTCACTTAACGTGATTGGACCTGAGGTACATTTCCCTCACTGTTTCACTCTCACAAGTATTATTGTCCTTGTGGGCCAGTAAACTCTGCCCAGTGTCTGAACATATAAAACAGCATTGTTCTCAAGAGAAGGATAACAAAATATATTTAGAGGGGGGCAGAGATTATTGATGCAGCGGACTGACAAATCTCAAAATATTAAATCAGGATGGGCCGAGTGGGGTACATAATCTAGTTGAAAAACCAATTTTCTGAACAAATAAACTCAGATTTTAAAAACAAAACGTATCTGGAGGCATGCGAGTGGTCAAATTTGCCAAAAGTGCTAGTATCCTGGAAATAAATATATATGAATAAATTAGAAAGAAATATAGATATCCGTAGAAAAAGAAGTAGAGGAAGCACATTCTGTAACATAACATATTCTTACAGTTGCAATGTGTTCTCCAAAGCCATCTGTTTCAAAGAAATAGGGGGCAGCATTTTATCTCTACTACATCTAACTAAGATAAGGGCAAGAATATGTACAATTCTACCACAATGGTTAAACTCTATAAAAGCAGGTAGTGTATTTGACCCATTTTTTTTTTTAAATGTAGCACTAACATTAACTGTGGGCAGTAAAGTCTGTGTAATGTTTATCTTTGGACTAAATCCAAAGAGAGTAAAAGACCTGCATCTTTGTCCTGTTCCACCCACATCCAGGAGAGCAGCCCCTCAGGGAACCGGTCATCAGGCCCGGGAGATGGAGCCAACAATTTAAGTGTTACCTTCTAACTAATGCTACATCTGTGTCCTGTGGCTGACGACAGCTCTATGCTATGGATGTATGAAGAGAACTGGATACAGCATTGGAGGTGGGACCCTGTCATTCCTATGAAAATTACGCAGTAATGCATGAAGACAAAAAGGCCTGACTCTAAAATAGGGCTGGGCGGTATGACAAAAAACTCATATCACGGTATTTTAGATTTTTTTAAATCCAAAAACCCTCAGAATGACAGACATAGTTCCTCTCCTCCGCGCAATTTCCGGCAGCTTTCACTGCTGCACTGCTTGAGCGCCTCTCGCCACTTTTTCAACGGTATTGCGGAATATGAAAAATAAATATCATACGGTATAAAGTTCACGGTATTCGGTATGAAACGGTATACCGCCCAGCACTACTCTAAAGTACAAAATAACCCAGATCTTCCGGAGATTGGGCCCATTGAGCATTCACACTTGCATTTTCCATAAACCCCGCCTCAAATTTGCTCCATAACGGCATTGTGACATTTGGTCTGGACTTACAGTAGTCAAATGAATGGAGAGGGAAAATAACTCTAGATTCAGCTTGGACAGCATTTTACAAACCAAATTATTTCAAGGAGGGCTAACCAAGCGTTTGTACTGGGTAGTTGACTTAATTTTGTTTAAATGATACGCTGATTTATTGACGTTTCTTTCCCAAAGTAGGTCAATTCTGTTGAATCTGTCCTAATATTATGTTGATAGTGTTACTAACTTTGTTATGTTATTGACTTAAATACTGGCCACATCTTATTCATTGCAAAGGGTATTATGTTCACATTTCTTTAAATCAGATTTAAGACAATACTGACATGACCACCTTATTTATGTTAAAAGAGTCATTGGTTGATAAAGTAATCCAGGACATCAAAAGATACCTTCCTAACACTCCCAATGAACAACGGCAAAATCGTTTGAAAAGCGCATAAAAATTGATCTTATTTGCTTCTCAGAACAACGCATAATAGTTCATTGCAACCTAACATCACATGGATTATACAGAAACGGTTTAATGAACAATAAAAATATGTTATCAAGAACACAGATCACAGCTTACTGTCGGAAGAACCCTTCAAGACATCTTTGGATGCACAGTGAGAAACGAGCAGTTCTTACCCTGATCTCTTGGCGTGTTGGCTCTTTGATAGATGACTGTTGTTCAAATGGCAGAATGGATACTGTTTCTTCTTCGGTGCATCACATTACTCAACCAGAGAATTCTGCTTCAACTGAAAAAACACAGCTGTAAACAAAATGTAGGGGCCGCCTGAGATGTAATTGCCGTAGTTCTCATAGCCCAACACTAACTTGATCAAAGAGCTCATTTGCCGAAGAGTCATTTACTGAAATTACTCGGTGCTTCTGGGGCATTTGTTCAAGCAGGCAGAGGGGAGTCATATGTTTTGATCCTTGTTGGGATGAGACCTATTAATAGACTTACTAATCAGCTCTCATCCAGAGTTAGAGTCAAAGGAGTCAGTAGCAACACACTCTCACTCCCTAAGCGTCCAGGAGCGACGCTTGGTCAGGGTCCCGTGGCGTCCAGTTGTGACGCGCCGAGGCTCCTTCAGCTTCATAAACGGACGCAAAGAGCTTTCAACTGATTGCAATGTATTCCCAACGGCGGCGGTATTTGACGCTTAGGGAAGCACAGCATTCGTTTGTGTCGGAGGCTGTTAAAGGCAATGTGAGCGTCCATTCCCATTGGATAACGGAGAATTGTACACCCGGAAGTAAGTATTCCCCTTACTGTCGATTGATTTGACAGTGATATCTCCACTACTCATCAACTCAAAAACACCAGATTATCCTTGTTAATTAAACGACATTGATAGGTTTTAGTGTGTGTACAATGCTTTAGTCACGTTTTCCCCTTCAATTCTGAGAAACAAGTCGTTTTCTATGAGTTTTGGATGGCCGAAGACATGACATTACCCACAATCCTCTGTAGCAACCATAGACTGTATAAAACAATTAAATAATACATTATTCCGAGTGTGCTTGCTTTTCTCTTTGAAAGTCATCACATAACGGCATTGTAATACACGTTTCGGCTGCATTAAATATGACATATCTGCCGTAGTTAACTCTATTTATAGAGCCCTGATGACAAGACTTCTAGACAAACAGGAACTGCCGCCAAAACTGAAAACTTGACGTGGATCTTAAATATATAAGCAATTAAACAACATCTTACATTTCTTTTCACACAATACGTCTCCTTGCAGTATCAACACTAATTCGGCTGACTTTTATATTTGATCCAATTGGTAGATAGGCTGTATTTACGCCATAACGGTGAACAGCTGATAGAAAGGGACACCTACTGGTTAAAGCACGTTATTGCATTTTATAATTTTATTATTAGATATTAATAGGAGGATGTGCAAAACAGACAAACTAATAAGGCTTTATTTAAACATTAAAGAATACTTTAGGTTAACCTGTTAAGCACCAAGCCTGTTTTTCATGTTTCAGGCTCGAAAATGACATGCCCAAAACAAATGACTACAACTTAACTTCTAAAAGGGTTATAGGAATAATTTATTTTATCAAAGCAAGGTTACATCTGTGAGTTGGATGTAGAAGTGTCAGAATCAATATAAATGTTTTTTATTTTAAAGAAAATTCAGATTTTACATAGTAAAAACTGTAAATTATAGTGTCCGTCCAAAAATTATTTTTTACAGATAGTGAAAACTACCCTTGGATGATGGGTTAGTAGACTAAAAGCTTTAGGAATCCAAAGTACAACATATAATAAGTACTCTGTATCAAGATTGATGCAAAACAAGTGACATTTGACCTTTTTAGAGAGGTTTAGCCAAAACCACCCCACCTCTGAGGTGATTTGGGTGAAAATGTTTTTTTTTCCATATCTCTGGCCCCCCTTGCTCGATTTGGATGGTTGACACCTCTTTCTGACCGTTAGAGCCAATAGAATCGAAGGGGGAGGCCCCCACACACACACGTTGTGAAGAGAAAAGGTGGGGGCTGCGCGCATGTAAATGTGCAGCAGAGTGAAGCGATCTCTAGCCTTGGCATTTGGAAACGAAAAAGCAGTTTTATTGCTTATGGATTATCAGAAATAATTTCAAAGAGGGCACAGATACATTGGATTAACCTATGGATTAACTGCAGCATCGTTTTTTTATCGTTTTAATGCCATTGAAGACCAGTTTTGACCAAGGTAAGCCATGTTAGCGTTTCTAGCTACCTAGCTCCACATGTTATGATGTACGCTTTCGTTTATAGCGTCGCAAATGTTTATCACTGAGTGTTGAGGTTTTTTACACAGATTCTGTGTCTCCAGGAGACCAAAAACGAGTGGTTGGCTGTGCATCTAGGATAAGTAATAAGGGAGTTATTGTGAGTTTAAGTGCCGTTTTAGGTTACATTTTTTCGCTCGTGGATAATTCAGAGGCTGAGTGTTAGCATTGTGGGTTTTTTTTTGATTTTTTTTTTAAAAAGATCAGTTAGCTGAGTTTCTTCCCATTACATGGATATAAAACATTCATAGTTTATTAAATATTAAGATTCCTTAGACGTTGTTTCCTGCAAATGACGCGTTTATCCGCCCGGTACCGGGGGGGCCGTGCGTAACAGGTTAAGGTCTTCTTTTGAATAAGAAAAAAGCTTTGGGGGTATAGAAGATGAATATGGAGGGATGAAACCCTCTTTGATGGTCACACATGCAGAGCACACAGTGAAATTTGTATCTACAGATAAATATTAAGCCTGACAAAGTACTTAACGTCTAATATATTGCTTTCCTGCAATGTTAACTATGTTTAAGCACTTATTTTAACTGATATTATACATATGTATTATACTCTTATAAGATATACGTAGATAGTATAAGAAATGTGCAGAATATGACAATGTAATGGTGGAGGTACACACATATTGATAGATGTCTTGTAATGCACTGTTGAGGAACCTGCGACCCAAGTTTTTCATTCATTGCATAACTACACCGTAGTTGTGTATAATATGATATGTCAATAAACCTTAGAAAATCTTGAAATCTTGAATGGGATGTGCAAAATAGTCATTATATACAGTCTTTAATTAACTATTAGTAGAGAATAACGACGAGTAAAGAATATACTTTATAGGGATCCTATTAAAGGTGGGGTAGGTAAGTTTGAGAAACCGGCTCGAGATACACTTTTTGTTATATTCCATGTAATGCTCTTAACATCCCGATAGCAATGAATATCTTAACCTGTTTCACGCCTTCCCCCCGGTACCGGGCGGATAAACGCGTCATTTGCAGGAAACAACGTCTAAGGAATCTTAATATTGAATAAAACTATGAATGTGTTATATCCATGTAACGGGAAGAAACTCAGCTAACTGATCTTTTTAATTTTTTTTTTCAAAAAAACCCCACAATGCTAGCACTCAGCCTCTGAATTAGCCTCGATCGAAAAAACGGGACGACAAAGGCACATAAACTCACTCAGAACTCCCTTATTACTTATCCTAGATGCACAACCAAACACTATTTTTTGGTGTCCTGGAGACACTGAATCTAACGGTGCCCACCTCAACACTCAGTGATAAACATTCGCGACGCTATCAACGAAAGCGTACATCATCACATGTGGAGCCAAGAAGCTAAACATGTAAATATGGCTCACCTTGGTCAAAAGTGGTCTTCAATGGCATTAAAACGATAAAAAAACGATGCTGCAGTTAATCCATAGGTTCATCCTATGTGTCTGTGCCTTCTTTGAAATTATTTCTGATAATCCATAAGCAATACAACTGCGTTTTAGTTTCCAAACTCCAGAAGGAGACATTCCTCCAGTTTAGTTTCGCTTTCCACACGCGAAGCGGCAACATTTTTTCTTTATAATGTATGTGTATGTGAGTCTCCTCCTTCGATTCTATTGGCTCTAACGGTCACAAGGGTATGTCAACCAACCAGATCGAGCAAGGGGGGCCAGAGATAGGTCAAATCCACCCAAATGACCCCAGATGGCCCAGTTTTTGGCTAAATCTCTCTAAAAAGGTCAAATTTCACTTGTTTTGCATCAATCTTGATACAGGGTACTTATTATATGTTGTACTTTGGATTCCTAAAGCTTTTAGTCTACTAACCCATCATCCAAGGGTAGTTTTCACTATCTGTAAAAAATAATTTTTGGACGGACACTATAATTTACAGTTTTTTACTATGTAAAATCTGAATTTTCTTTAAAATAAAAAACATTTATATTGATTCTGACACTTCTACATCCAACTCACAGGTTTATCATTACTTTGAGAAAAGATTATTAATTTAACCCTTTTAGAAGGGAAGATATGGTCATTTGTTCTGGGAATGTCATTTTCGAGCCTGAGACCTGAAAAACAGGCTCAGAGTGGAACAGGTTAAGTGCTTTGACAAAAAATCCATAAAAAAATGTCATCTGTGGAAGCCGTAATACTGTAAAAAGTACGACCAATCATTTTAGCCGGCCCGGCTAAAATAACTGGATGGCCTACCTGCCTGTCAGCCTTCCATCTGTGCACAAACTTATCTTGCACACACACACACACTCTCACTCACTACCAAACACAGGATCCCCTCCTTGGCAGAGATATAAAAGTTAATTACTTTTCACAGATAAACAACTAACTGACATGCAGCAACTTGTTTTGTGTAACTTTAGAGGTATCAGGGACATTTACTGTTCATGTTTTCGGTAAAATAAAACCTTCTTCTGTTCATATTCAATAAATCAGAGCTGTTTCATGTCAACTGAGACAATAATGTAGCTAAAAACAGAAACACAAGTTCATCTTCGGACAGTTCTAAGAACTTTTAGGACAGATTTAATTTTGTAGTCAAGTGAAGCTACTCATGTCCATAGTTGAAATGTACCTCATCTCCTCCTTCAGAGGCTTTAAGTCGCGGTCTTTATGAAGTCAGGACCTGCTGATTTGAATTGATTTAGTGAGACACTTTTGACATTTCCGGGCTACTGATCCTCACTGAGCCGCGCTGATCTGATGTCAATGAGGAGGCAGACAGCAGAGGTTTGAGTCTGTCTGCAGCCAGACCTTGGACCCATCGATCTGTTTCTCAGCATGGCACTGAAGCGCAGTGTTCCCTAATCTCTAATTCATTATTTCACCTAACCTTTTTAAAGAAAATCCTTGACATTTTGATTGTTTGATTGTTTTGTTAATTTCTGGCTATTCACGTCGTTGCAGAAAGGTGAGGTCATTAGATATGGGAAAACAATGTCTTACTGGACCAATAGGTAAGTTTGAGTGAAAAAAAGTACACAATAATTGGTGGATAAAATACATATTTCATACTGTGAGTGTTGTGTCTCACAACGGAGGGAATAAGGTAGGAAATGACAGGTTCTAGTGAAGGTTATAATTTATTTCATCATTGCCCTCAAGATTTGAAGATACCAGTCCAATTTCCTGTGCCTCTGCTGCCTAATTACATTATATAATTATAGCCTACTTTTGTATATCCATCTAGGGAAATTAAAGCAGTTATGTACATAAAGTTGCACTTGTCCATCCAAACTCTAATTAGCTACAGCTAAGTTAAACTTCACTCTGTCTAAGTGGTGCAAAATGCCTGTTATCATTTCAGCCCTTTGTCACATGTGGAATAGGCCTTAGTGAAGGATAAACACATTTAACCTTATCTTACATTAAGAAATAGCACTTATGCAACCCTCCTGGGTCATACTCTTTACTCTTGTCATGTTTCTGGTTGCTACTAGACCGTTTTTTGTGAAACAATTGGAAAGGTGTAGAAGGGGTCAATAAAGACCAATATACAATAGCTTCTGAATTAAGGGGCAGATACACTCATTATTTTCACATTGTGAGATATAGCATTTGGTCATACTGGAGATCTGTATGGAGATCTCGTTGCCCGAGTGCCCTTCTAATGGTGTATTGATGACATTTGTGAACATCACTTCACACTATCCACTTTTGCTTCCTGGGAGCTAATACAAACCCATTTTTTGCATCCAAGTTAGCATAAACAAAGGCTTGGGCTAATTCCTTGTAGGTGAAAAGGATGGACTTATGACATGATCTGGAAGCATAACATAATAAACTAGAGAATGCAATTCCTGAAGAAATTGCTAGTGGGAATGCTTTATGCTGAAAAGCTGATGCTAAACTGCTATGCTGAAATGTAATGTGTAAGAAGAAAGTGAAGAATTTAGATTGAAATGATACATGAACACTGGGGGATTGAATGTGTGATGAGAGAAGAAAATAAAGTAAAAAGGCTTGGAAAAGCAGCAGAATATTTGAACTGCAAACTTTTGAACTAACTTGATGGTGAATGATCTGTCGCCATGGCAACGGCATTTGATGACACCCCATAATACGCTTAGATGCGTTGATGGCTGCATCGTTACCAAACCTGAGAAGTTTTGGGCCGTTTGGAGCATTTTCACTGAAGTTATGAGAAAACCGTGTTTCATGGCGAGCATTGTGTTGCCATGGCAACGGCATTTGAAGAAATCTCAAAACTGTCCCGTAGATGTCTTCACGGCTGGCTCTTCTCTTGATCACCCTCTCACTCTTCTATCACCCTCTCTCTCTTCTCTTGATTGCCCTCTCTCTCTTCTCTTGATCGCGCTCTCTCTCTTCTCTTGATCGCCCTCTCACTCTTCTATCGCCCTCTCTCTCTTCTCTTGATCGCCCTCTCTCTCTTCTCTTGATCGCCCTCTCTCTCTTCTCTTGCTCGCCCTCTCTCTCTTCTCTTGATCGCCCTCTCTCTATTCTCTTGATCGCCCTCTCTCTCTTCTCTTGATCACCCTCTCACTCTTCTATCACCCTCTCTCTCTTCTCTTGATTGCCCTCTCTCTCTTCTCTTGATCGCCCTCTCTCTCTTCTCTTGCTCACCCTCTCACTCTTCTATCACCCTCTCTCTCCTCTTGATCGCCCTCTCTCTCTTCTCTTGATCGCCCTCTCACTCTTCTATCGCCCTCTCTCTCTTCTCTTGATCGCCCTCTCTCTCTTCTCTTGATCGCTCTCTCTCTCTTCTCTTGATCGCCCTATCACTCTTCTATCGCTCTCTCTCTCTTCTCTTGATCGCCCTCTCTCTCTTCTCTTGATCGCCCTCTCTCTTCTCTTGATCACCCTCTTTCTCTTCTCTTGATCACCCTCTCTCTCTTCTCTTGATTGCCCTCTCACAGGAGAACACTTCACTGTAGGGTTTCTGCCATGTCTCCACTTTAGTTTGACTCTCTCTTCTCTTGATCGCCCTCTCTCTCTTCTCTTGATCGCCCTCTCTCTTCTCTCTCTCTTGCTCGCCCTCTCTCTCTTGATCGCCCTCTCTCTTCTCTTGATCACCCTCTTTCTCTTCTCTTGATCGCCCTCTCTCTCTCCTCTTGATCGCCCTCTCTCTCTTCTCTTGATCGCCCTCTCACAGGAGAACACTTCACTGTAGGGTTTTTGCCATGTCTCCACTTTAGTTTGACTCTCTCTCTTCTCTTGATCGCCCTCTCTCTCTTCTCTTGATCGCTCTCTCTCTTCTCTTTCTCACTCTTCTATCACCCTCTCTCTCTTCTCTTGATCGCCCTCTCTCTCTTCTCTTGATCGCCCTCTCTCTCTTCTCTTGATCACCTTCTCACCCTTCTCTTGATCGCCCTCTCACTCTTCTATCGTCCTCTCTCTCTTCTCTTGATCTTCCATGGAAACGGCATATGATGACACCCCATAATTGACGTAGAGCTGTTGAGGGCAGGACCATTAACCATTATCTGAAGTCTGCTGCTCTGAGCATGTCAGTTGGAGTTATGACATCGTGTTCCATGACACAGGTGTTTATATTTGAGCTAACGAGGTGTCCAGAGATCCATTTCCATTGTTCTGAATGAGAGATAAATCTGTTACATGTGAACGTTTTGTTGAAGAACCGTAACAGATATCGGTGAAATTTCAAAGCGTGAAGCATCTCAAGGACCTTGAGTATCTGAAGTGTGCTTTTTGTGTACTTTCGGGTCAATAATGTGGCCTTTTTGGCAGATTAACTAAAGGTGTACGGCTGCTGCTGTGAGGAAATATCAGCCTGCTGAAATTACAATGGGCTTTAATGGAGACATGTTGAACGTTTTTGTCACTTCATGCCCTCAAGAGGCATTTTGTTTAATTATTTTTGCTTAATTATTTGTCATTTTTCAAGCTACGAGATGTTTTCCTACGTTTGTCATGACAAATTATGTCTCAGGAATGTAGGGTTTGGGAATTATGGCAGTTTAAAAAAAGGCAAATTTCAAGATTTCCTACACTCTAGCTGTGACATCACGCACTCTAGTTAATGTTACAATCTGAAGAAAGCCTCTTTACCAAGGTCTGAACAATGTTTAATATCTCTAAAAGTAAGAATCGTATTTAAAAGTTGTGTTACACGAATGATGTCAGAAAGATGTGTAACATTTTAAAGTTGGAATGAGGTTTCTGAGTGAAAGTATGAAGGAACAGTGAGCAGTTGAAGTCGCATGAAGATTTGTTCAAGTCTGAAGATTTTCTCCATTGACTTCAGTGGTTAAAAATGTGATGAATTATGGGATGTATCTCTGGAATTATAAAAGTTATGAATGAGAAAAGTAATAGCCATCGATTCCCGACCGAGCTGAACGTTTTGTTGTTTGAACGGAGTTTCTGCGATGTTCAATGCGGGAGAAGAAGACCGGCAAAATAACGGGCGGAATAATAATAAAGAATTTTGTGCGTAGAAGAACAGAGAGTTGGAATGCTGTTAACAACATTCCCACTAAATAACATACAGTTGGAATGCTGTATCAGCATTCCCACTAAATTAATGTTCTTCTTCAAAGGGAGGCGTACTAGATACACTACCTAGATACCATCATGCCCAATGTGATGCATGAAAAGAATGCATTTGCTAGTTTTTTATGAAGTGAGTATTCTTTTTCATTGTTCATGTTTATATTTTATTTGGTTACGCTATATCAGGAGATTCTATGCACAGAAGAAGAGCTGGGTTTTTGGACATTTGGTAGTGATGCACTTCAGCCTCCTGTGGCCAAAATTAGTATTGCAACAACAAACACTTTATCCTCCCAAAGCCTTAGTTAAACAAAAAAAAGATCACCTGCAAAGCAGTTTTTTTGTTATCAATCATGACAATTCTTTTAATTTCATGTTTGATAACAAAACAATTGAAAACAAAGTGACTTTGAGAAATTATTTACCTCCTTTTATTAAGTCGTTAACACAGGTGACAACAATTTAGATCGTACTTATAAAATAGATCACCAGAATTATTTCTCATTTATGATTTCTCTTGTGTAACAATTCCATGCAACTATAATTAAAAGTCACAATCTGTAAAGCTTCTGTTAATCTACACAATTATGCAGCCATCCAGCTCTACAGTGTAACATATTCAACAGTAGTGCCTCATTAAATGAAGTACATTCATCATCAGAATCAGAATACGTCTTACTACTTATTCCGCAGGGAAATTGGGTTTTGTGACAGTTGCTCCATTTAAGAATCAAACTTAAGTATAAAATAGTTGTGTAAAATATATATATAAACATAGTAACTTAAGTCAGTAAGTAAGAAGAATTATAACGATAAAATTAAAAAACGTATGTCAGTTGGAGTTATGACATCATCGTGATATCATCGTGTTCCTAGCATCGAGCAAACGTGAAAATGGGCGACGCATAACGACTATGCCGTGCGGTGAAAAGTTAAGATTTTGATAACTTTTCATCCCCCATGTCTTGAGACACTACCCACCGAATTTGGAGTCGATCAGATAAAATCCCTAGGAGAAGATCTCTGAAAATTAAAAATGGCCGACTTACTGTACGTTTTTTTTATACACCTCCAAGAGGCTATTTAAAAAAACATGATATTAGATTTCAAAACATACATCTTTTTCTATTCATATTTTTGTCAATTCGGAAATATGTATAATTCAACCTACTTTCAGCTACAGAAACAATATTTCTATAAATATAAGTTAATATATGTATTACTCATTATGTTTATACATTATTGGTCAAATTCAGGATGTTTGTTTTTAAATCTGTTCTCACTGAGTCTGTACTTGTTCACGGTAGAGTTTCTCTAGGGCCAGATAGAACTGCTTTTGTTTGTGTGTTTCAATTGGTGATATAGTTTTGTTTCTGGTGTTTTACAAGTTGGTTAACTTTCAACTGGGAGAGGGCCCAACCCTTCACTACCATAGATAATAATTGGTCCTATGGTGTTTGGCAGGGTTGTCACTCGCTCAGCGAGCGATTACAAAAGGGTCTTCGCCGACCTCTGGTCTTAGACCGTAATAAAATAGAATACAATTTTTTTTATAAATATAAGAAGTCAAGCTTAAAATCTGCACATTATACTACAATTTATAACATTATAATACAATATATACAGTGCTGTATGTTTATTAAAAGGATATATTACAGAACACCGTGTTTCTGAGTTATAACAATTGCACATTAACTGCCTTTTGATTAGCGGTGTTGGCCTGAACTCATGTGACCGTGATGTAGTTAGTTTATTGCCTTACGTTAGCTTTCCACTTCTGCTAATGGCATTTATGCATACAAAATGATAAAAGTGGAATAAACATTATTATTCTGAACATGTAAGTATCATAAACGTTTCTTTGCCAAAGATCTTATTTTCTGCAATATTCTAAAATTCAAAGAAAAATATCCCATTGCTTTTTGACGAGGCCTACACAAATACATCACCACTGCTCCACTCTATGATGTTATAAGACCGCTGTCCAAATTTAAATGGAGGATCTTTCTCCCGGCTAAACCTGCCTGGTGTCATGGCCTCAGTATCTGAAGCAACACAGTCTCACTCCCTGATAGTCCAATAGCGACGCTTGGTCAGGGTCCTTTGGCGTGCAGTTGTGACGTGGTGTCTATATACTGTACAAGTGATTGGAATATGATATATTAGATAAATAATTTGAAAATTGCAGCCAGATTAATATTGTGGATGTTGTTTCAAAAGTTCAGGTGTTTAATAATCTCATGGCCTGTGGGATGAAACTGTCCCTGAGTCTGGTGGTTTTAGTCTGGATGCTGCGGTACCGCCTGCCAGACGGCAGCAGACAGAACAGTTTGTGGCTGGGGTGATGGGGGTCTTTTGTAATCCTGAGGGCTTTCTTTAAGGTTAACCTGGTATTTTTACTCCACTACATTTATTTTAGTTACTTTACAGATTTGGATTAATGATGTGAAATATAAACAACCCTTAAATCAGACTTTAGTTACACCTGAGTAAAATTCAGTGAAGGTGATTGTCAAGTGCAAACAATCAGGTGAGATATTTGATAGTGGGTGCTTGAGAAGACTAAAAATGTATCTGCAGATCCCTATACAGTATATTCATTACAACTGCACGCCAAAGGACCCTGACCAAGCGTCGCTATTGGACTATCAGGGAGTGAGACTCTGTTGTCTGAAGAGGCAGCTGAGAGAGATCATCTGTCCATCAGGGACACATGAGGGCATGAGAGCCTCCAGATAAATTGGTAATGCTTTCCCTCTCTCCTCTACAGCCACTGCTGAAGAGTCCTTCGTCACGGCCCTCAGATCCTCGTGTGAAGCAGGTAGTGATGGGAATTATGGCTCTTTGAAGGGAGCCGGATCTTATGGCTCCGTTCCTTTGCGAGAGCCGTTTTTTTTAAAGGGGGCGGGGTTAATAGGTTTATCTGCGAAATATACCTTTTATAATTCTATCAAATTTAGCCCTGTTTTGACTAATGATTTATATGTGTACACATATCACTTAAAGGGGACCTATCATGCAAAATGCACTTTTGTACGTCTTTTATACATGAATATGTGTCCCCGGTGTTCCAGGGAACTCACCAAGTGTCAGAAAACACAACCCTCTCTCTTTTCCTCCATACCCAAATCTCTAAAAACGGGGCTGCAATGGATCTGATAAAAACTGATCCAGATTTGAACATTTCTCTGACGTCAGGACGGAGGAGCTCCGCCTATATGGCCAACTCTCCACCTATCAGGGGAATGAGAGGTTGCCACGGCATGGTAACAGCATGGTAACAGCATGGTAACATGACGCTCGTAACTCGGCCCCCTCCTTTGCAGGGGGGCGTGGTCAGCTGCAGCGCATGCAAAGACAGGGGTGGAGGAGAACAAAATAGAGCGAAATGAGGCATGGCTAAAATGCATGATCTGTTTGGTATTTTGAAAAAGAAAACGTATAAATATACCTTATATAGGTATGGCCCTACAATATATTATTCAAATATAGCATGATAGGTCCACTTTAAATCATTGCATTTACAGACCCTTGGAACTCTCTGATTGTAGAACCACGCTAAAGAAAAAGCAGATAGCAACACCTATACAAACTGACAACAAATCTTTGCTGAGCCTAAAAATAATCATAAATAAATAACATAATGAAAATAAATATATTGCAATGCTCAAAACAGCAGCATCCAGCAGTCTCTAATCCTTGGATATTACATGTCACTGCATGCATCATGCATGGAGCACCCGTAGCGCGGAGATCATCATATCATTCTGTCTTGTATTACTTAACAAAAAAAAGAAAGAAAAAAGAAACGGCTTGTTCACAGGCGCGAGCCGGCTCCCGTCGTTCACTTAAAAGTTTGCGACCGACACATCACTAGAAGCAGGAGTTCTGCAACTGCTCTGCTGCAACTGTATGAATGTCACACACAGCATAGCTCAAATGCAAGTGAACATCTCCCTTTAATTAATGCATTATCGCAACCTAAAATTATGACAGTCAACGTATGCACATCAAGATCATTTTAGCAATTTCATCCTCCTAAGGTCTTTTGAAGAGGATATATCATGCTCATTTTCAGGTTTATATCAGTATTTAGTGCCTATACTGTGACATGTCTCCATGCTTTAATGTCCAAAAAGCTCTTTATTCTTCTCATAATGCTGCAGCACCTCTTTTCACCCTCTGTCTGAAACCAGAGCCCAGTCTGCTCTGATTGGTTAGCTGGCCGGCTCTGTTGTAATAGGTCAACATCTTAAGGCCCTGACACACCAAACTGACACCAAAGAACACGTCCCGACGGACCCGACTGTTGTGTCGCCTCACGTCTCCTGCGTCTTGGCCAAAAAGTCGCACTGGAACACACCGCAAAGACTTCAGCCGACGGCCAAGTAGCACGTACGCACTGCGCATGCGTGAGTCGCAATAACTCTCCTTACCAGCAGGCGGTGGTAGTGTGTATTCATCATTCAAAAGAGGCAACCAGAAGGCAGACTGCGTGATACAAACAACAAATAGCTACATGCTACAGCTCGAGCCAAGCAGCACAGGGATGAACTATGCCAATATTTTAACAGTATCGGTGCAGTGCCTTTTCAGTGGGGCAAGATATAGCAAATATGTGTGCCTATCCTGCTATTTGTGTTTATTCTTTTAATCACACAACGTTAAGAAAAAAAAAATGTGCCTACATAACTGTCAGTTGCAGCCCTAGCATTATTATTGGTTTAACTATTAACAGTATATTTTTAAAACATTTTAAAATGACCATCTTGAATAGCTACAACATTAAAATACTTCTAGGCAGATTGTGGAGGATAATGGGAGAATGAAGCCAACCTCACGTATTAAAGGTTACAAAGGCAGAAACCGTCTTGCAAATTTACATTTCAATCTTGAACAATGAACAGCGGTAGACAGTAACAAAGTACATTTACTTAAGTACTGTACTGCTCCACTCCCATCCAGGTAAATAGTGTACTTTATACTGCGCTACATTTATTTGATACATTTAGTAACTTTGAAGATTCAGAATACTACAAAATATAATCAAGAAATAGTTTATCATGTATTATTATAGGTTAAGATAAAATGTTATTGATCCCATGGTGAATTTCACAAGCTACCCAGCAGTATATAATGTAAATGAAAAAGAATAGCCGTCTGTGTGTGCCTAATCATTTGTTTGCGTACCTCACTTCCGTTTAGCTTCTCATGCACTGATTCGCTAAGCTGAACAGCCAATCAGAGTGATTTATTTTGCCGACAGCCTCCGCTGCCGATTCAACTTGGTCAATCGGCAGCGGAAGGTGTCGGCACAGGGCATGAAAACCTTAAATAACATAATATCATAATATGGTTTCTTCCTAGAGAGTAGCAAACAGAAGTCAGCAACAGACAGTCTTTAAAAGGGTTACATCAAAGCATCACTTACAGGTCATACATCATCATCTAGGCCAGGTGCCTGCTTTAACAATAAACCCTAGATAATTTACTCAGTAGGGAATTCCTTCATGTGATGTCATAAAAAAGCCCCCGGACAATCTGTCTTTGTTTCAATCTCCTCTCTTCCTGCAATAGGAAAACATAATCACCAAACATGTGATTTCTCAAACAAACATCTCTAATATTACATTACTTTAGGATAGCATTTGTTAAAAATTACATTCTATTAGGATTACAGTTTATCAAAGCTTAAATACCAGAATTGAGTGGTATTTTTATATATCAAAACTCTGCACCACCAAGGATTTGTTGACTGTACATCTTCAGAGACACAGAGCTAAAGATAAACTGCTTTGTGTTGAGTCATCTTAGTACCTTATTTAATTAAAAGTCTAAATAAAACAACCCACTGCTGTTGTGTTTTGAGGTTAAACAATTGTTAATGACTCTCTATGGCAGGAGGGGGATGCTGTGTGTGAACTGTGGAGATCCCACTCCACCTGGTGGATGGGGATGTTATAAGGAGCATGTAACATGAGGTTTGTTGCCATTTTCTTTTTTAGATAAGTCTCAACCAATAACTTGAAAATATTAAGATAAATCATGAAAATATAAAAAAGAAGAAAATTACAATAAAGTGTGAAAAGAAACACTATAAAATAGTTATAAATATTGAATTTTATAAAAAAAACAATATATAAATATTAAACTCAAACTGAAGGTGGCCCCAAATTAAGTAAAAACATTGTCTTTTCAATATCTCCGTGAGTTACCTAAAAGCTGGAAAAAATCATTTAAACTAAACAAAACATAATTTGTGTTGCTGTGAAGCAGTTTTGTGTTTTTTCATGGATTTATAATAGTTTCAGGTGGCTGATCTTTCATCTACACTGCAACAATACAATAATAATGGAGCATCATTGCGCATATACTTAGGCCTGAAAAATCTAATTACTGTCAGAATCCTTCATCTGGATAACAGGACAATGAGATGGCGGGTTTCATTTTAATCAACCTTCATATTTCTCATTCATTCTTACTGTTTAGCCTTTTCCCCATTCATTAATCTCTGTTTAGTTCCAGATTCTGCCACTACTAGTTTTCCCATCACCTGATCTCCACACCCACCTGCTCTTTCTGGTTAAGGCACAGGAAGTGATATGGGACATGTGAAGTTCAGAATCCATGAGTCCCAATACTATCCAGTGTCTTTCATGCCCTGCCAGATGTGTGTGCTGACAATCTTGCTGTAGTGCTCCAGCCTTTCGTTGTGATTTTGGACTTTTTGCCCGATCTTTTTGCATACTGTTGCCAACCCCAGCTACCTCCTGCTCCTTACCTTACATGGTCAATTGACAAAAATGCACCTATTCAAACTCATTCACACAGAGGCAGCCTATTGTCAAGCGTCCTTGGGTTTCATGAAAGGCGCTATATAAATCCAAGTTATTATAATTATTATAAGGTTCAGGGAAACTAACATTCACGCACACTTACACCATTGGTATCTTGCCCAAGGATAAATTGACATGTTGACTGTAGGGGGCTGGGGATTGAACCATTGACCCTTCTGATTGGAGGACCATTTACCTTCTGAGTCACAGCAGCCATTTATGTCCTAGGTTGGTGGATTTATCTTGTTATCCTTCCTCCAATGTCTGCACATCCTTATAGAAAACCTAAACTGGAAAAGAGAAAGTTAGTTTTATAAATACTTTTCTACCTCCCATCCTGTCTTTGCAATCCTAGTGTTTTCAGTTAGTGGTATCTTTGTATTTTTGTAAGTTGACCCGGAGGTCAGCATCACAAGTAATGGGATTTTTTTTAATTGGAAATATTACAGAATAAGATCTTTGGCAAACAAACGTTTATGATAGGGACATGTTTTGTTCAGCAGAATAATCTCGACATATCAACAACCCTTTAATGATTGAAGTGTGAATGCAAACACCAGAAATAAAAAAGTTAACATAATACTATGAAAAACTGACATAACGATCACATGACTTGACTTCACCAATGCTAAGCTAAAGGCGGCCTATATTTGGCGCGATGATGGTTAGTGGTCTGATTTGGTATTAATCCCAGACTTTATTTCAGGCATATTACCAAAAACACATTCAAAAACTGTTCAAAACAAGGGAACCCAGAATCGCTCAAATGCTGACTCATTTCCGGGTTTAGGACTCATCCCTGCACCACCATATAATGTATTTGTTGGGGACTATTTTAAGAAGCAGGTTTATCAACTCTAGTGAGTATTTCTTGCTAGAGGACGGTGTGTGGGATTCAATTATAACAAACTCCATTGTGTAAGGGAGATGTCCCAATGCAACAGCATGACTCATTGATATTTGGTCTAAATTTCTTTATTTATACTCCCCTCAGCTGTGCTTTGTGTTTATTGCTATTAATAAATGTTATCATGCTAATATGGCTGTAGAGATCTGGAGCTCTATGGCATGGATGCTAACAATCTAGCACCCTTTACAGTAGATATACAAGCAACACTTAGCCAGCATTAGCCACTTTTCTCCACAATGGGGATAGCCATTGTTTCGACTGCCATGTCAGCCAGCTTGATCACGATCAGCTTTTCCCACATTTAAATATGCCAGCTAAAGAAAAGTGTGTGTGTCTGTTTATGTACAGTATGTTACCTCAGCATGTCCTGGGTGCTGCAGAGCCTCTGGGCTGTTTTGACTGGCGTATGAAAGAGGGAGAGCCATCGCTGCCTTTACCTGCTTCTGCTTTGAAGATGGGAAATCTTGTGAGATGAAAATCTTGTCAATTGCACACACACAAAATATGCTCACAAACACACCCACACACACACACACATAGATGCAGAGTTTGCTCAGATAATTCAACTCATGCACAAACAGATGTACGGAGCATGAGCATGGAGATGCCATTAACACACGCTGCTGGACTTAAGCTCACCAATGCCAAGACACACTTTCACACACATTAACACCTCCATAAAGATTAAGGTTACACATAATTCCTGGCTGTATGTACAATAACTGTGAACCAAATAACAAATGAAATTGGACACAAATACTCACACACACACATTTAGTTTTGTACCTGAGCAAAGCATCTGTTTAGACACCAGGCTGTAGACTTTCATAGATAAATTAAGGGCCAGGCGTTTTTATATCCATTTGCAATCTGATTGCAGTAAAACAAGGCATATGCTATGTGAAGGGGTGCATCGTGTGAAACCACCAGAGGCCATCTGTTTGATGCCAAGCTTTCTGAAGGGAAGAGATTGAAAAATAAAATGTTTCACTCTTCTCTGCTGGAGGTAACAGCATGGACCCTGTACCTGAAAAAACACACCCTTAGCACTTTTAGGACGATTATACATCTTGAAAGGTACTCCAACATCTTCTAGGGCAAGTCCCAATCAAATCTGAGGTCATTAGGGGTTGTCCAAGTCTCAAGTCATTGGAGAAGGTCCAGCTCAAGTCTCAATTCTTTGAGAGCCAGTCCAAGTCAAGTCGTAAAGGGCAAGTCCAGATTAAGTCCCGAGACTTTGAAGGTTGAGTCGTGTTTTTGGTCAATGAGGGAGAGTCCAACCCAAGTCTCATGCCTTTGAAAGGAAGTTCAAGTCAAGGCTTCTAGGGGAAGTCCAAATCAAGTCCATGACTTCAAAGGGATTACCAAGTCATGTTTAATTTGTCTAAGGGCAGTCTAAATCAAGCCCTAAAGCTTTTAAATGTGAGTTGTAAATCAGTTGGCAAGTCTCGCTGATCTTTCAATGCCAATTACAGGAGCATAAATAGCAGAAACTTCCTTTTAAAATGTAAGCAGTGCAATGAATGTCAAGAGAACGAGGAATTAAAGGCATATATGTTATTGCAAGTAGTGATGGAAATGTTGCAAAGCTCTCCAGGGCATAGCATTTTTTTAAATAGTGATGGTTCCCCAAGCTTTGCCTTTAATTCCAAGTCACAAATCAATTTTTTTGCAACTCCAAGTCCCATTTTCAAGTCTACAGCTCTGAAAGTATAAGGGGAACATGTCCTTGAAATAACAAACTTGGATTCAAACAAAATAATTTCTCATTAAATATTATAAACTGTATTATTTATTTCTGTGAAAGAGTGTTTCACCAGCTTACCTGCTGTGCTCTGCCTTAAAGACTCTCAAGGTTACACAAACAATTACTTCGAATTAATCAGCTAGACGTGTGCCAATTAAACAATGTCTCCATTTCCCCCTTAATTAGTACTAATAATAATTTTCCTCCCAGGAAACATCTCGGGAAGTTATTGCTTGAAAAATAACAGATGGAAAAGATGGTGTTTTACCTAAAATCCATTTAAATAAATTAATTAACTGTAATGTCTCATAAGTTTCTATCTAATTATGGCATAACTTATGAATTATATTCATCGTTGAATTGATATTACTGCAGAAACTTTAAATCACAATTATGAGACTAAAACAACAGCATAGAATCCAGCTGAAAAATAATGCAATTAACCTGTTAAGCCCTGAGCCTGTTTTTCAGGTCTCAGGCTCGAAAATGACATTCCCAGAACAAATGACCATATCTTCACTTCTAAAAGGGGTAAATTAATAATCTTTTTTCTCAAAGCAAGGTTACATCTGTGAGTTGGATGTGGAAAAGTCGGAATCAATATAAATGTTTTTATTTTAAAGTAAATTCAGATTGAACATAGTAAAAAACTGTAAATTATAGTGTCCGTCCCAAAAAAAAACATTACTTATAGTGAAAACCACCCTGAATGATGGGATAGTAGACTAAAAGCTTCAGGAATCCAAACTATAACATATGATAAGTACCCTGTATCAAGATTGATGCAAAACAAGTGACATTTGACCTTTTTAGAGAGATTTAGAAGGAACAAAAACCACCTTTGGGGTAATTTGGGTGGATTTGGCGTTTCTCTGGAACCCATTGGTTGATTTTGGTGATTGACTCTTTTGAACCGTTAGAGCCAATAGAATCGAAGGGGAAGTTCCACATTCACACACACATTACCATTGAGGAGACAGTGACGCGCACGCAGTCGAAAGCTATGTTACGCTCTGAAAACTGAAAACTGAAACCTAGGCTCAAACTAGTAAATATGAAGATGGATTATCAGTAATAATTGACACAGACACATTGGATTAACCTTCAGCAGCGTTTTTATCGTTTTGATGCCATTGAACACAACTTTTGATCAGAAACAGCAAAAGGTAAGATATTTCTCCCGTGTTTGCGACATAAAGCTCTGTGTTGTGATGTCTGTGTTTGCTTCCCCTGTCGCGAGTTATGATTGCTCAGTGATGATACTAATATTTCTGGAATCTGTGGAATCTCAGCTTGTTAATTGATATGTAATACGGGTATTTATACCTAGAGTTCTGTGCAAAGTGTGTTAGCATTTTTTCGCTCAGGGCTCATTTAGACGCTTCTTGTGAGACTTGTGTTTTGTTTCGGTAAAAATGGTTCGTATCGTCAGTTAGCTGTGTTTCTTCCCGTTAAGTGGGTATGACACATTAATAGGTTTTTAAATGTTAAGAAGCCCTGAGACACAGTTTTGTGAGAAAAAAAACCTGGCGGGGGCCTCCGGGTTGAACAGGTTAAATCAAATCAAATCAAGTTTTATTTATAAAGCACATTTAAAAGCGATTTTTGGTCGAGCCAAAGTGCTGTACATGTAATAAATAATTCAGAACCTGGAAGTTGGAAATAATGAAAAGTAATACACTTAAAGTAATTATGGGATTATGTAAATACATTCTACTTAAAACTACAATTTACTAATGAAACTGTAAAAGTGGTTATGGGAAAGAGAAACTAACATTTGTGTTTGTCTACAGAGAAGAGCACGATACTTTAATTAGATCTCCGTTATAATACAAACGAAAGAGAGGGTAACTGCAGATAATTAGGCTCCCCACACAGGGGCGGACTGGCCATCTGTAGAATCTGGAGAACCACAGAACGGCCGGTCGTCAAGGGCCGTTGACGGCCGGCCGGCCGGCCCTTTACATTTTTTTTTTTAAAGTCATCATTTAAGTTGCGCTTACGGCCGACAGAGGGCGACAGCGGCCGCTAATGCAGTTGTGTGGTTCTTATCTGTCAAATAATCACACACGAAGAAGAAAAAAGACCGGCCAGCGGCCACACGAAGGCCCTCGCGCGGAGGGTCCGCCACATTAAGTGCTGTTCCAAACCAACGAGTGTGGAGCGGTGTGGAGGGGGAGTGGGTTATCAAGCCCTCAAACAGCGAGTCTGCAGCGGTGCTGACTGGAGACCGGTCTCTACCTGACCGGAGTCACGCTGTGTGTGTCCGTCAGGTAACACGCTGTTTACAAACAGTTCCAGCAAACATCCACTGATAAACTCGCAGGTGATGCATATAAATGATGCATATAAATGTCGCAAATTGACAGACCTTTTTGGCAGCAGTGCTGCTACAAGCACTATCAGCAGCAGCTTAGAACAAGTGCAAGATGATGAAGAGAATGATGAGGGCGCGAGTTCAGATATACAGCCAGCCTCCTGCGTTCATGATGAGGGACAGAGTTGAGCTGGTGGAAGAACCAGCTCAACTGGCACATACAAGTGCAGGGCAAGAGGTGGCTGAGAATTATCCCTTGAACTCAGTGGCGTTTTCTCCTGGAGGCCAAGGGAAGCCAGGCTTTCCCTGTTTTTTTGGATTGTAGTTATAATTGTAATAAATAAATAAAAACACTTCGTTTAGTTTCGGTAAATATTCTGCCGGCCCATCTCTCCCCCATTCTCATTGAGTATTTTACAAAGAGTGAAACAGCGCCCCTCTAGATGTTATGGTGAAACAGTAGATTGCACTCTGTTACGAGAGGAGGCGAGCCGAAATTGGCTTCCCTTGGTGAAAAGAAATTGAGGGATTGACCAATCAGATGAGGCTCACGTCATGCCTCACAATCCAACCAAATCGCATCAACTTCAGTTCGTACTGTAACTGTCATCACCGCCCTTAAAAAGTAGCAAGCAACTGAAGCAAGTGCAATTATGGAGGGTGGAGATTTGGATTATTTCATAAAAAATAATTTTACTAAACTTCCGCTACTACAGCAGCAACTCAAAATGAAATCTGATGACAGGCCAATGCCCAAACTGGAGCTGTGTACAGAGAGGAAAAAAGGAGCGAATCAGACGTAAAACTTTAAATAATAAACAGCGGATTTCTAACATTTGACATTTCATGTGGCCGGACTGGGTCAGTTTCCAGGGCTGAATTTTAGTCCCAGTCCGCCCCTGTCCCCACACATCATAAAAACACATTGCTCATGCTTTGCATACAGGTTGTCTCTACGCTCAGTTGCCCTGTAAACAGTTGTTCACACTGACTGGTAATTCAATGGCGTCCATTTTATACAGCTGCTTCTATTGCTTTACCATTAGTGTGATGCATGGTGCTTCTGTTCAAGGCGAGTTCTGCAAACAAACATTCTCCAGTAAAAGTGATTCTCTGTTCCTCTGGGAGAAGTAATGCAGTTTTGTCAGATTGATAAGGATGTTGGGAACATGTAGACTGAATATGAGAAGCTGTCTGGCCCTGTTACCACGGTGATGCTTGAAACGTAAAAATCAATGGCATCAGACCAAATTGCAGAGATAAGAAAAGTCCAAGTTTGGGCCAGAATATAAACACAGACTTCTGCACCAACATTTTAATATTCAGTACCGTTGAGGAGCACTTGGAGTCTCATCAAATCAAATCAAAATACTTGATTAATCCGAGTGGGAAATTAGGTTTGAAGACAGTTGTACCATAATAAAAGTCCTTGTAGCCACTGGGACACAGCATCTTAGGCACTGCAACTTCCACAGCACAGGAACCCTCTGAAGACTCACAGTGAAGACATGCTGAAGCTCGCGGACGAAATCCTTGTTGGCCCAAACTGTACGGAAGCCATTGAAAACTATATTGATGGGGACGTTGTTGATGACAATGTTCTCAATATAACATTGGCATAACAGTGCTGAAGTCATCGATGGATATGTTGTCGTCAAGTAGGTCCTGGTGCAGCCATGTTTCTGTAAAGCACATTGAAACACACTCCAGATTACACGTCTGACTACTAGCTAACATCGTTAGCTTGTCCATTCCATTAGCTAGTGATCTTACGTTGCCCATGATGAGAGGGGGTTGACTTTGCTTATATCTTATTTTCTCCATGAATCTGGACCCAGCTCTCCTCTTTTTTCGATTCCTGACCGTGCATCCTCTGTGTCCTTCTCCTGATTTCAGTGGGGATAACCATTGTTTCCACAACCATGCTAGCCGGTTAGCCTGATCAGCTGTTCATTGTGTAAACAAGGCAGTCATCAGGTCGCTACAATGATGTGGACATACAACGGCAACAATGGCGAATATAACCCTCTCTACAAGAACGTTTTGAGATGGCACAGCTTAATAAGTTACTAATAGAATATATTAACAGAAATATAACAAGTTGGCTCAAATAAGAAAGCTAAAACTTGAAAATAGTTAAATTTAACGGGATCAACTGCCACAGGCTGCATGTAAAGTTGGAGCATGCACGCTACCAAGAAATGGGATAAGAGTTTGATTCATAGAGGTTTATTCATATGGAAAAAATAAAACCTAGAGTCAATCTCAGGATGAATAGACTGAAGACAGTGGGCGTGTGTTAGGAACCCACTAGGGATGAGGAAGGTAACACACCAGATGGTTTTGGTGAGTAATTATAATAGGGTTTTAATGAAATAACAACAAAGGTGTACAACAAAAAGGGAGCAAAGGTAACCTAAGCTAAACAAAGAAGCCAAAAGGGCGCAGGTCTAAAAGGGATAACAAACAAAGGGAGGACTCTAATAAGTGAGCCTACTTACACACCTGTAATCACTAATCAACACTACCAAAAGACTGCTGCAAGAAACACAGCTAAAGAAGGGGAACTAAACACACTACTGTAAACACATATCAACACTCGACGCTAAGCACATATATTGTCACACCAAACACAGTCTGTATTGTCCACGACACAAGAGCATTTTGTATGAGGCGTCTGATCGCAGCAGAGCCTCCCGAGTGATAATTGTCCCCAGGCTTTGTAGTCATCTCCGGAAGGTGTGCGCTGGGATTGCACGGGGATTGGAGAACGTCGGGCCCGGCGTGCTCCAATCAGTGTCTTCGGAGGTGGACCAGGAGATGACAGCCAATGACGTTGGGGCAACCACACAGCTCATTTACATATCACACACGCACACAGCTGCAAACAATCCCAGACAGGTTAACGAGCAGACAGAAACAGCAGCCGTAACAGCGTGTTTTGCTCTTTCTATGTAGCCATCCAACTCACAGATGTAACCTTGCTTTGAGAAAAAAGATTATTAATTTACCCCTTTTAGAAGTGAAGATATGGTCATTTGTTCTGGGAATGTCATTTTCGAGCCTGAGACCTGAAAAACAGGCTCAGGGCTTAACAGGTTAAGTTAGAAAAACATGATAAGACCTCAATGCTATCTTCATAAAGGTCCTTACAAGCACATCTTTTTGAGGAGGGTAAATCCAAAGTTTGGATCATTTTGGGGGTGACATTTAGGACAACATGCACGGCTTTGGTTCCCAGTGGAAAAAGACGGCAAAGTGACCCCCACACAGTGAATGGTCAGGAGCCAGGCTTCAGGTGACTTCATCTGACGTCACAAAATGGCCGCCTAGGGAAGCTTTGACACCAAATGAATGAATGCGGATAACACCTGACTCCTCCAACATAACTGGAAAGTCATTATCATCATTCTGCCTCTTGTTTTGTGCCTGCATGCCCTTTAACAGCAATGTGAGTCACATTTAGCAATAAACATACTGAATTACTTTTATGTTTTATTTAAAAGAAGTGAGATATATTTCAAAAAGCAGATGAAGGTTTGATGATGTGCTCTCATGTAAGGGTAAATACTTTACAGCCTCTGCATCCTCAGTGTGTTTTTATGTTGAACCAATATCATGTTTTAGAGGAAAGGGGGCTGGTTTTACACAAGGTGTACATTTATTATTTATCCGCCTGGTTTCCTTAGATATCCAATTATTAGGTTTCAGTGCACAGAGGCAGTGATCTGCCGCAGACTTGTTACTGCAGGCAATCCTCCAGACCTGGTAAAGACACACACACACACACACACACACACACACACACACACACACACACACACACACACACACACACACACACACACACACACACACACACACACACACACACACACACACACACACACACACACACACACACACACACACACACACACACACACCATATTGTTTTCTCACTCCCTCATGGACACACAAACAAATCTATCTGATTACATTGTTTTCATCAAAATCAATGACTGAATACAAATCCAATTTCTAGCCTTAAAAACTCAACATGTGCCAGCATTTAAGTTTCATAAAACCTTCTTAAATTGTATTCAATATTCGGTCAATATTGAATTAACTCTAATTATAAAATCCTTACCTGTGGCTGTAATGTTTTTTACTTTTCACGTTAAATATCAGGGGTGGCATCTTTTATGCATGGGTATATATTTTCAAGAGAAGAACAATTCTGGAGGTGATGTTTGAGAAGTGTCGGCCCAAAACACTTACATTAGGAGAAACGCGCTGCAGTTTCAAGAATGATATAAAAACAGAAATGTGCTAGACCACATGCAAATGAAGAAACATCTTCAACAACTTGACATCACATGTGCATCATTTAGAAAAAAATGCTGCATTCAGAAATCAATGATGCACATGTCCAACTTTTGATTTAGCTTCATGAGATTTGACTCCTCTCAAGCTCAACATTCAACCTGCAGTTTGATTTTCTTGTAGGTACTCACTATTCCTTCTGGGGGCCAGGGGCCTCATTTATAACGCCTTGCGTAGGATTGACGTAGGAAGGTTGCTTACGTAGTACAAAGCACAAAAATAGGTACATAAATTTTCCGCCATTTTCCGATTCACAAAACATTGCGTACCGGCGAGGGAAGTGCGTACGGCACTCCCTACGCCTGTTTCCCTTGATAAATCACAATCGACTCGTAACGCCCATATTTGCCTATACATAGTCAAAGAAACGCCCATTCATTCATTCATTTTTGACTGACTGCATGAAGAAGATCGCAGGAAATTACGATAGAACAGCTAAAAAAGACATCTCACACCGTGTCAGATTTTGGTTATTGTGGGGAGGTCGAGATAAATCATATTGTTTGGTGGATGCAGTTTGAACCAGAGTAGCAGCATGGAGGTCGGATCGTCACCAAAATAAATAAATAAGTGGTCCGAAAAAAGTTAATGACAAAACAAATACACATAACCTTCCTCAGGCAGTGTGTTTGTCCCGGGGACAGGAGACCCCCCCTTGATGAGAAACTGTAAGAAATGATCGGGGAATCCCTCCGGAGTGGAGTCATGACGACTGGATCTGAATTATTTTTGTTGTATTTGGTGGTTTGTGTTCCAGCTGTCGATCAGCAACTATATATCCATAATCCACCAGTTAAAGGAAATACAACTAATGTGTTGTGTTATATTAGCTGTACAATTTACCACATATGGTGTTCTTAGTTTCCACACCTCCTGTGTTTTACGAGCGACTTATCAAGTCTTGGCAAACGGCATAAAACACGATTAAACGTGATAGTATATAAAACCATGCTCGTATCTACAACCTATAGAAATGCAAAACGGCGTCAGTTTAGACGTAATTCTGTCCTCCTGTTTACCGCATCATTTATGAGAAAACATTTCATAACATTAACACAACATATTCGAGGTGGTTTTAAATAGCATATCCGTATTTATTTATTTCTCCAAGTTATGTTTTTGTGTGCACTGAGGAGTCTCAAACAGGCGTTTGTTTAATCATTTTAAGATTGGCTTTAATCAATGTTTGAAAATGAATTCTTCATATTTGATAAATGAGAGGTAACATTTTATTTATGGTATTATTTCCACATATTTCTCTCCATTCTTCCTTCTGCCAACGGTGTCGCAGTTTCTCGTCTCTCCCGTTTGTGTGCTTAGTGCGTACGCATGGGTTAGAGTTTGCGTGGAGGACAGCACATTTTCCCGTCAAGTTAGTATTTTATAAATCGCAAACATTGCGTAGAAACTGGCGTACGCCATTTTTTGAGCGTATATCCCTTTATAAATGAGGCCCCTGAGCTTAAAAGCACACACGGAATAGGTGTCGATGCACATTTTTTATTAAACAGAAGAAAAGGAGGCGATTATATTATGACTCATCGGCTCTAAAAGAGTGTGCCTGCCTTAGGCCTTGAATATTCAAAACTGGTCAAGATGCAAGTGATAGGGATTTTATTTAATATTAAAGAGGCCCTGTTATACCTTTCCTGTAGTGTGTTTTAAAGGTTTTTGCAAAGGCTCCCACACATTCCCCCCTCAGCATGAAATGCCCCGATTGTAGTCCCTTGTTTACTTCAGTACCATAGTGACATCACTATCTATTTCCGACACATCTCTAAGTGGTTTACCAATCATAACAAAGATGGCCAGCTCACCAATCAGAGCAGACAGGGCTCTGGTTTCAGACAGAGGGTGAAAAGAGGTGCTGCAGCACAGGCAGTATGAGAAAAATAAAGAGCGTTTTGCACATTAAAGCATTCCACAGTGGAGGCACAAAATACTAATAGGAAACCTGCATATGAGGGCCCCTTTGAGAATTGTCCCAACTCCAATGCAACATGTTTGCTGTTTCCCTTTTTGTAAGGCATTGAGGATGTGCTCAAGACCTTAAATAACAGGAATGATTTGTTGTTCATTTTGCACATTAAGACACCACTTACAGCATGAGACAGATGTGATGTTTGTGAAACTGAATATCCTGCCAGGGTTGCACCTGATGGAACATTTATAGCATGAATTAGGTATAATGTATAGCACCACATATGCTGTGCTGCTGGATCAATTTGTATACATAAAGCATAACTGTTTGCAGTATTACTCAAGGCTGAAAAGTCCTGTGCCTGTAATCTATTAATCTACTGCATCAGGGACCAGAAACCCTCACATCCCATGTGCTCAGAACATGGATAAATACATTTATTATAGAAGTTGGAAAAATAACTCCATTTATTCCTCATGCTGCTTTCTTCACATATCTCATCATAAGAAGAAATGGTTGAATAAAAACCCAATAATTATCATGATATGCTTCGGTGGTTTAACAGGTGGCACCAACACATCTCCATGCAGGCTGAACATGTGCTTCACACAGGCAATTCCCATGTTTCTATACCGCTGCCTGTAATGACGTTTTCAAAAAGCCAGTGCATATAGGAAGGGACAAAGGCAATATCCTCCACTTGTCACAAATCTTTTAAATGCATTATAACAAATCCTAGGAGATATAATGTTTTATATATTTACCAATACAAAGACTCTCTATCACATACCTTTCCAAACGACAAAACAGAACGAGACAGGAAAAGAAAACCCAGGCCAACAAACATTTAACTTTTTTTAAAGAACATTTGAGTTGTGTGATCCATACAGTAGAAAATAGCTTGATCGATGTTCCTGTTTATGAGTTAAGTGCAGTGTTTCCGCCAGACCAGGGCTGAGAGGGCGTCCACCCCGATAGCGGGGGGGGGGGGTGTGACGCCACGTCGTGTCATGTGACTTGAATTTTGAATTGAGCCACCCCTTATAGATACCATCTCTTTACGTATTAGTGATGGGAATTCCGGCTCTTCTTAGTGAGCCAGATCATTTGGCTCGGCTCACTAAGAAGAGCCGGCTCTTTCGGCTCCTACACGGCTCTTCATTTTACCACAGTTTACCACAGAGCCTCAGTTTTGCCGCTGCGAGGCACCGGAGTTCGCAGTTCATGCGCATGCTCCACTAGCACCCCCCGTTAAGGCTCGCTGGCAGTACACTTTCCATCACAGGAAAACGCTTTGCTGGCGACGAAAATAATCCCACCAGACTCCTTTGCCCCTCCAGCAGAGGGATGTCCTTTTTCCTTTTCGTCATTTCAAGCGATAAAAACTCTCGATCTTCTCTCAAATTATTTTATTTTTTGGGCGTTCCGATCTGAATAAGGGCGTCAAATGACGGCAAGACGCCCCCCTGGCGGAAACGCTTGTTAAGTGTATGGCAGGATTTGTTCAACTAATAAATACTGTTGTCCACTTTAATGATTGTTGTAATTCTTGTGTTATGTTTTTATGTAGCCCTGCTGCCATTATTTCAGTTTTTTCCATATTAATTTTACAACCCAGGACCATAAATACTCTTTTACCACTCAGAAGCCCAACTGGCAAAGAATATATCTTTAGTTCTGTGACTATCAATTCTGATCAAAAGGTGACCCAGTGATCTTTGTTTGTCTCATGTATTGGTCTAACAGGCTAATTTTGTTTTCCTATTGAATTTTGCACAACAAAACCTTTCTTTACGAAGTGCTTTGAAATAAAATAATAATAATAATAAAATAATAGTAACTAATCAATGTAACAAGTGAAAAACATGTATATATATCCTCAGCCCATTGAAAATGTCCACTGTAGTGGACATTTTGTTAACATGCATCTCCTTTTACTCTTTTGAGCTACTCTATCAATCTCTACTGTACTGTACAGAGGACATCCTGGGCTTTCCAGTGATATGTCATTGGTTACAATTGCATGATGGGAAGTTCCTCTTTCTTTTCATCCAAAATGGCTGGCATACCAAAAACAAAATGTTATAGAAGCAGGAGAAGTCAAATATTGTTGAATAATTGTTCTTGTTAACATGAAAATCAAATATGTTCTTTTTATTAACATGTGAGGAACTATATAATTAGTTCTGAAAGCAATTCAATAATTCAAGTTTTGAAATGACAGCTCTTTTATAAATGTCCATTCTAGTGGACGTCAGGACCATCTTCATGGACTTAATGACTCAATATTGTTGCAGGAGACGGAACTGAAGCAGATATATTCTGTACCAGGTAGTTCAGGGAGATTCAGATTTTGAGCTCTCAGATGATGAGAGAGATGAGGATTTCACACCTGGGATAGAAGAGGGAGAAGAAGAAGGGGAAAAAGATGCAGGAGGCTCCATGAGCGCACAGATACAGACATAGAGACAGATAGGGACGAGCAGGAAAGACATTTCCCTCAAGAGTAGCATGTATGTCTTATTGTTGTTTTTATCTTAAGTGGAGCCATGAAAAATGAGAATTTTCTCAGGAATGGCAAGTTTGTTTCTATGAGCATGGTCACCTGGAGACCACAAGATGACCCTACAGCCCGTGCAGACTGGAGTCCAATTCAGTACTTTTCCCAGTACATTGACTACAGGTCTTTGAAGATCTGGAAAGATTCACCAAAAGCCAAACTAGTTTTTTAGTGAACAAATAAACAGCAATGTTCAGATCAATTACTTATTTATGTTTTAAATAAAGGTGAATGTATTCTTGTATTAAAGGTGGGGTAGGTAATTTTGGAGAAACCAGCTCGAGTGAGCTAGAATTTGAAAATACACAGCCGGAAAAAATCTGCCACTTCCTTACAGAGCCCCTCCTCCAACACACACGAACGCGCACATGACCAATGAGGGCACGAGATAAGTTTGTGCACAGATGGAAGGCTGACAGGCAGGTAGGCCATCCAGTTATTTTAGCTGGGCCGGCAAAAATGATTGCCTACGGCTTCCACAGATGAACATTTTTTATGTATTTATTGTCAAAGCATTTCATATATATATACTGCTTGTAGCACTTCGGGATTTGAAATCAAATATGAATTGCTTTATAAATGGAACCCATTATTATTATTATTATTATTATTATTATTATTATTATTATTATTATTATTATTATTATTATTATTATTATTATTCATTGCTATCGGGATGTTAAGAGCATTCCATGGAATATAACAAAACGTGTTTCTGAAATAAATTACATACCCCACCTTTAATATCACTCTATAACCATAATACGTTACATAGTTTATCTGTTAATTTTGGCTGTCTTTTCAAACTAAAATGGTCTTGACGTCCTCTACAGTGGACATACTGTAACATTTAAAAATTCAATTAAAAAAGTCTAAATTGCAAGATGTTTTTTTTAACCCTAAATAGGTAGGAAATAAAAAATAAAGAAGATTGGAAAACATTGTTAAAAAAGAGAATAGTGGAAAAAAAAAATACAGTTTTAGTGAACTCTAGCAAATGAGCATTAAAAAGTGAGGTAACACTTTATATTAAGGTACACAAATTCACCATCAATTAGTTGTTAATTAACATGCATATTAGCAGTATATTGGCTCTTTATTAGCCATTATAAAACACTTATTAATGCCTTATTCTACATGACCGTATTCTACAAGTAATAGGCCATTAGTTGAGAGTTTTTCCTCAATAACCCTCTAATTAGTGCTTATTTATTGCAAGTAAGTACATGAGTTTTGGTCTTAACATGCGCTGCTCAATATGGGCCTAATAAGGCAGTAGTAGCACAAGAATAGTAATTCTCCCATAATGACACTTAAATCGCACCACTCCATCCCTGTGAGTAGGAGCTGGCCTTAACAAATATGATCTATTCTTATGTAACAAGACATGAAACTATAAGTGTTAATTGTGTCTGTATACATTTTTTGGTATTTCTATCTAAGAATATGTTTTGGGATATTGACAGTTCAGCTACCAATAGCAAGGTGATATTTACCTGTATGTTTCATATTTGCACATTTATATTTTTGTAAAATTTGTACTGAAGGTTAGACAGGAAACCGGGTACAGGAAGTAGGAGAAAGTTAACTGAATAGCATGGCAGTACAGTGTTTCCCACATAATTTGATTCTATTTGTGGGGGCACCGCACCTCACTATCCATTAGACCACCAAAATAAAAATAAAAATATATATATTTAATTGTGGCGGCCCGCCACAAATAAATCAATGTATGGGAAACACTGCAGTAGACTACTACTAATTTTCCCTATGCAACCTGAAGAGTAAAAGGGTCAAGTCCATCAGAAAGCAATGGCTGTAAGTGTAAGTGTAAGCTTTACACTTACACTGTAAGGATTAGTAACATGTATTGTGTTTATGTGATGACATTTGGAGATGTTTAAACTCAATGAGAAAATGCGTTAACATTCACGCTAGCGTTAGCATACACGCTAGCGTTAGCCATACTAGCCTGTATACATGCTTATTGCACAGCTAGCATTAGCTATATTTACCTTGTTTACACTTAGCGGTCCTACAGTATGTGTTAATCTGTGTATGTTAGACTTGCATGTATGAGATCATTAAGTGCCTTGTAACTTATAGTTTCACTCCGTTTGAATGTCAGTGGACTGCAAATAAGTCAATAAAGGAGCATGGCTGCTCATTCTGGCTCTCAAAAGAGTTTGGCTGGCTTTTTAATCTATGTTCACACTGAGACAGTACAACACATAGAGAGAACAGTACACCTATTGTGTAAGTACATACAAGCAGGTCACACAGTATGATCACAAATACATAAACTCTGTTAAAAATCTGTTTTTATTAAAAAGTACAGGCTGCATATACAGATGTAGCACTCCAGATAGGACTCCAATGGGTGTGTCCCAACCAAAAACCCAGCGGGTCCCAGTGGCTGGGGGCGTTGCCAAATTGCTAGAGGGCGTTGCCAAATTTCCCCATTTGTTCAATTACAGGATTTAACAATGAGATGGCGCTTCATTCACAAATACACACAGACAACTTGGTGTTGTAGAACTTAGTCTGTTTGCAATGTTGCAGCTCTGCAGTTGTGTTTGCTGAATATTGTAGCATTTAATCACTTATTTGTTATGGTTTTCACAGGCTGCTATAACGAAACATCAATATTTTAGATCATCAATATTTTAGATCAAATAAAGTATATCTAATCTTATTATCTTAATTGTAATTCAATAATATATAGTCTTTATATATTAAATAATCATAATAATGTAAATGTTTACACTTCTTTATTTTTTATGCTCATACTTTTACCTTTACAATAGTTTGCTTTATGCAGTATATTTTTTGTAATATTGTTGTGGTGTTTTTACACAGTACAGTAGATCGAAGTAAATCAACTTATACATTAAGATAAGATAAGATAAGATGGACCTTTAATAATCCCGTGGGGCAATTCAGTAGTTCAAACAGCAACAGGGTGAGAGTGAAAAACAGGACAGCACAGATTCACACAGATTAATAAAATCAAAAATAAGATCAGCGATAAAAATAAAAATAATAATAATGAGAAACTATGAAATAAGAAAGGAATAAAATTCAAATGTAATTATCATATCATATATAATGTATTGTATTATTAAGTAATATCATACATTAACCCCATTATAGAAGATGCCACATTGAATGGATGAACACATTTATGCATCAATAATTACAACAGAGTATTTCTAAATACAAGTTGTAAAAATACTTATATCAAATCAAATCAAATCAAATCAGGTTTTATTTATATAGCACATTTAAAAGCGATTTTTGGTCGAGCCAAAGTGCTGTACATGTAATAAAAACACATTGCTACAAATCACAATAAACGACAATAAATTACAACAGATATATCTTAAAAACAAAATAAAAATAAAACACACGGAAAAGTCAGGAGTCGTGCCCCGCTCTAACTAGAAAGCCAGAGAGAAGAAGTGTGTTTTTAATTTTGATTTAAAAACCCCTAGGGTCTGGGCCGACCTCACATGGAGGGGCAGAGTGTTCCAGAGCCTAGGGCTAGCTGCTGCGAAGGCTCGGTGCCCTCGGGTTTTTAGCCTGGTCTTGGGCACTACCAGCAGCAGCTGGTCAGCAGACCTTAAAGCTCTGGCTGGGGTGTAGCGCTGGAGCAGTTCAGTTATATAGGCCGGAGCCAGCCCATTTAGGGCTTTAAAAACAAGTAAAAGGATTTTAAAATCAATTCTGAACCGAACTGGAAGCCAGTGTAGTGAGGCCAGAATAGGGGTGATGTGGTCGCGCTTTTTGTGGCCAGTCAGCAAACGTGCAGCAGCGTTTTGGACTAGCTGTAAGCGTTTAATTGAGGCCTGGTCCATACCCACATACAGAGCGTTACAATAGTCCAGTCTCGAGGTTACAAAGGCGTTAACAACCCTTTCTAAGTCTTTAAAAGATAAATACGACTTGGTTTTGGCCAATAGTCTTATTTTAAAAAAGCAGGATTTTACTACGGTGCCGACCTGCTTGTCGAATTTAAAAGTGCTAGTGAAGGTCACTCCAAGGTTCATGACCGAGGAGAGGATGTTTTTTTGATAGAGCCCAGAATATCAACCGGAGAGGCTGGAGGTTGCGGTCCAAAAAAGATTACCTCGGTCTTGCTCTCGTTGAGGTTGAGGAAGTTTTTGCTCAGCCAGGATTTTATCTCTGCTAAGCAGTCCATCAACTGCTGTAGTGAGTGTGTGACATTTGCTTTGAGAGGCAGATATATCTGTACATCGTCGGCGTAGCAGTGGAAGGGAATGTTATGTTTTGTGAGTATTGAACCTAGGGGCAGTATGTACAGTAGAAAAAGGATGGGGCCCAGAATCGAGCCTTGGGGAACCCCACAGGTAAGAGGGGCTTTGGCAGAGGAGAAGGCACCTAGCTGTACCGAGAAGCTACGGTCTGTCAGGTAGGACCTGAACCATGCAAGGGCAGAGCCTGTGATGCCAGCGGACTGTTCAAGCCGTGACAGCAGGATGCTATGGTCCACAGTGTCAAAGGCAGCTGTCAGGTCTAACAGCACCAAGACAGCTGGGCTACCTGAGTCGGCGGCTAGGAGCAGATCATTAAAAACTCTTAAAAGGGCTGTTTCAGTGCTGTGCATGGGTTTAAAGCCAGACTGAAACTTTTCATGGATTCCATGGATGGTTAAAAAAGACTGCAGCTGGGCGTAGACTACTCGCTCCAGGGCTTTTGATAAAAAAGGTAGCTGGGAGATGGGCCTAAAATTTGCGAGAATGGAGGGGTCGAGATTTTTCTTTTTAAGGAGTGGCTTAACCACGGCATGTTTGAAGGCAGCTGGGACACATCCTGAGTTAAGAGAGGTGTTTAAAAGTAATATATGCATTTAATACTAATAACATAATGATTAATTTCAGATGATAATGCTTTTCAGGGTTAGGGTTATGTGACCCACACAAAGTGTAATCACAATTGTATGTTTATATCTAATATGATTTTATATGACCTGTTTAACAATGGGCAGCAGGGGGCAGTAGATGGCAGGGTATCACTGCCGCAAAGGGGTTGGTTATTATTTACGCGTCTGCCGTAAAATGTCTGACGTGATGACGGAGCTGTCGTTAGCTTGCCATTCTGGCAAGACCCGCCAAACGAGCAGCAAAAGGCATTCTCTGCTCATAATTTCTCCTGTTCTACAGGTCAGTAATGTGTACAGATTGTCACAAATGTTATAAATCGCAATGTCTTAAGTTTGAAGTGATGTTTAGATGTTGTTTATTATGTTTAATTCCGCGTAGAAGACCACCTCGTGGTGTCTGTGTGTGTATGTGTAATGGCGGTCGCTATTTAGATGTAAGACCACCTCGTGGTGGCTGTGTGTATGTATAATGGCGGTTGCTATTTAGATGTAGTAGACTCACGCTCCCTAATGAAAGTGAATGCAAGTTAATTGTTTATAGCTCCTGTGCACTTTATTAGCTACCTATTTTCAGTGTTAATATTCCAAATGACAAGGTGTGTTCTGTATTATCGATAGCCTATGTGCAGTCGTTCTTTAATTATTGTAAATGCTTGTAAGATGCTAATGCTAGCACATTTTAGACTAATGCTAATAGTTATTCTGAAAAGGTACTTAACAGTACATTCTTATTTTTAGTCATGAAGTTAATGACATTTTGTTATAGACAAATGTGTTTATTTTGAATACTTCAAGCATGTTAAAAGTATATTTTGAAGACATGAACATATAAACATGTGTTTATATTGAGAGTAGGAAAAGGACAAGAACAATTGTGTTTTGTTTTGTGCCAATTGTGAATAAATTCTGGCAAGACCCGCCAAACGAGCAGCAAAAGGCATTCTCTGCTCATAATTTCTCCTGTTCTACAGGAATATAATCTGTCATCGCGCCCTGCATAGCGGGGCCTGCTACAGATTCATGGGGGCTCGTCCGGGATCAGCATCGTTTGAGACGACCATATGCTGATCCAGAGATATTGGACCTAAGGACCGGACTGACGACGTGTTGCCGGAGTGAAGGTGCTTCCAGTTAGCGACTCAAGAGGTAGAGAGACCAGGTTAAAGGGGATCTACGCCTAGGAGTGCAGAACTGTTTGCCACAGTTGCCCACAACACACAGGATGGCTGACAACGAGAGGAAGAGACTAAGCTGGTCCATCAAGAAAAGACTTCATCAGTTAACAACAGATGAAGCGTATGAAGTTGTCACACACCTCGATCCAGTGGAAGGACTTGACTCATCAGAGCTAAACAGGGACGACGAGGAGGGCTGTGTTAAGTATATTGCTGCGAATATGAACAGTGAGACTCTACTAAACCTAGAAGATGAGGGAATGTCAATGTTGTTGTGTCTACAAGATACTGTTGATTTGATTATTGCAAACCGTAGCAGGGGTACAGTGAGTTCCAAAGAGGGTGAAATTGATACTTCTGTTAAGTCACCTCTGATGTTATCTGCTGCTGTTAACGCTAACCAACCACTTGAGCCATTAGACAATCCAACTGAGACTGGCATTCATGACACGGACATACAGAAACTGTTAAGGGGCTTAAAGGAGGTGCAAAACAAACTTCAACACGGTGTCACCACACCTAGTTCAGATACACCGCAACCTCACTCTAGCCAACCCAGTGAGCAACATATACCTAACTCACCACATACATCTACAGAAGGACTCTCTAATACCACCCGAGAGAGCATGATTTCCCTTAAAGATCTTTCACTTCTGCATAGGAGGGAGTTTAAGATTCATGGAGGGCAGATAACTGACACTTCATCAGACATTAGCTTTAACAGCTTATGTAAACAGATTGAGGAAGGCTGCAGAGAGCAACACACTGACGACGAGATCATTAGAGGGGTGTTACGCATAATAAAGGGTGGAAACTTTAAAGACATGCTGACAAACAAGGAAGATCTTACAGTCACGGAGCTGAAGAGTTTCCTGCAGTCCCACCTTGGCGAGAAGAGCAGCACAGAGCTCTTCCAGGAATTGATTGAATTGAGACAGCATGAAAATGAAGCTCCACAGCAATTCCTATACCGCATGATAGGACTGAAACAAAAAATAATGTTCACCTCCAGGCAGGCAGATGCACTTATTAAGTATGATGCGTCTACACTGAAGGGTGTGTTTTTGAATGCAGTCTATCAAGGCATGGGAGAGAGACATGAGGATGTCAGACGGGAGCTGAAACCACTGCTTGCTGACCCCACTGTGTCTGATGAAGCTCTGTTAAGGCAGGTTATCAAGACTACAATGGAAGAAAGTGAAAGAAAGCGCAGACTGGGACGCAGTTCCAACCGCAAATTGACTCAAGCACACAGCATACTCGCTGAACCTGAAGAAATACTCAGCAGTGTGGGAGAGACTCAAATCAAAAGTAAGGATAATGTCATCCAGAGATTGAGTGCTCAGGTTGAGGCTTTAACACAGGCAATGGAAACACTGAAACAGCTATCAACAACGACCCAGGTGCCTGAGGGGCTACATCAAACCACCCACCAGTGTTGCTCGGACAAAACCAGACCAGAGAAGAAGACCAGGAGACCGTATGGGTGCCCACAATGCATAGCTCAGGCTCAACCAAACTGTAGCCACTGCTTTTTCTGTGGGGAGGAGGGTCATCGTGCTATAGGCTGCTTGAAAAGACAGAAGCAGGCGGGAAACGGGCGCAGGTCAGGGCAACGGGACGACCACTGACCGACCCAAAGGACAAGTCCCACCCCCAGGAGGTTACAGCAGCAAGACAAAGCACTGGTCGTACACCTATCAACTCGCAGAAAAATAACGAACAACACCCAATCAAAAAGATAGCTCCGCTAATTGGCCGAAAGTCGCTATTGAGATGTAGCATGAACGGTTACCCCATAACCGCTCTTTTAGACTCGGGGGCCAATGTGAGCATAATAGACAGTGCTTGGAAAGACAGATACTTACCTGGACAAGATATTAGACCCCTCAGTGAACTCATGGAGGATGATCTCTACGTGACGGCTGTCACAGGAGATGCAGTACCTTATGAAGGATGGATTGAAGTGGTAGTAAACCTGCAGGGAAACGATGATCCAGACTTATCTATTCGAGTGCCTTTCCTAGTGAGTCGAATAAAAATAGACAGACCAATAGTTGGTTTTAATGTCATCCAGGAACTCTTTAGGAGTCATGAAAGTAGACCCAAAGTGATATCTATCCTTGTCAACTTGCTTACTGGTGCTTTGGAGACTGACAGTGCTATGGCAGAAGCTATGGTGAGTTTCATAAAGACTGAGCAAAAACAGGAACAACAGAGTGCTGCAGTAAAGATAGGCAGGAAAGAAGTCACTATTTATCCTGGCCAGGTAGCTTATATTAAGTGCAGAGTACCAGTAGATATTAGTGAATCCGACTCACTTGTGCTTTTCGAACCCAATCTAGAAGCTACACCACTGGCACAGCTGAGTGTTGGAGAAGGACTAATGGCAATCCAACAGACAGAGAGACCTTTCGTAAAGGTGCCTGTGTCAAACCATTCCAGAAGTGCTGTGACTCTGCCCAGCTGTACTGTTCTAGGCAACATCGAAACCATTGATAGAGTGATAGAGACAGACAACCCAAGCAGCAAGGACAATCAAGCCCAGGCAAATATAGCCAGTTCTTCCACATCACCACACTCTAACAGTGACAAATCCACTTCTGCACTGTGGCACCCACCTGTGGATGTCAGCCACCTGAGTGATGAGCAACAGATGAAGGTGGAACAGATGTTACACGAGGAATCGGCAGCCTTTGCTAAAGATGATGGGGACATAGGTTGCATTCCCAGCCTGCAAATGTCCATCAACTTAAAGGACAACATCCCAGTTCAGCGCACATACAGTGCAGTGCCCAAGCCCCTTTATAAAGAGGTTAAAGAGTACATCCAAGACCTGCTTGTAAAAGGGTGGATAGTTAAGTCCAAATCTCCGTACTCAGCTCCTGTAGTCTGCGTCAGGAAAAAGGATGGGTCCCTAAGGTTATGCATCGATTATAGAATGTTAAACCAGAAAACAGTACCAGACCGTCACCCATTGCCTCGTATCCAGGAACTCATCGACACCCTAAAAGGCCAAAGCTGGTTCAGCATTTTAGACCAAGGCAAGGCCTACCACCAGGGCTACATTGCTGAAGGATCCAGACACATGACGGCGTTCATCACCCCTTGGGGGCTGTATGAGTGGGTGAGGATACCTTTTGGACTCTCCAACGCCCCTGCTGCTTTTCAGCGCAGCATGGAGGAAATGTTGGACTCTCTGCGTGACAACTGCTGTATCCCTTACCTCGATGACATCCTCTGCTACTCCGACTCCTTCACTAGCCATGTTGAGGGAGTACGTCAAGTCCTGAGAGCCTTGCAGTCCCATGGTGTCAAGCTTAGACCAACAAAGTGTGAGCTGTTTCAGAAAGAGGTCAGGTATGTTGGGAGGCTGGTCTCTGCAGACGGTGTCAGGATTGACCCAAAAGACATTGATGCCATCATGTCCCTGAAAGAGAAGAGGCCAAGCACAGTTGGAGAAGTGCGGAAGTTACTGGGTTTCTTAAGCTACTATAGAGCCTATATTCAAAACTTCTCAAGCATTGCCAAACCAGTTTATGATCTGTTAAAAATTAAAGGAAGCTCTACCGTGACCCAGGGGAAACATAAGGTTGGAAAAGGAGCTCAGCTGCCCTCAAGGACACCTGTCCTGTGGACTGATGATCACCAAAGGATCCTTGAACAGCTGATTGACACACTTTCACACCCACCTGTGTTGGCCTATCCGGATTTCGAACTGCCATTTGTGCTTCACACTGACGCCTCTCAGCAGGGACTCGGCGCTGTGTTGTATCAACGACAGGATGGAAAATTGAGAGTCATCGCCTATGGTTCAAGAACTCTGTCTCCCGCTGAGAAGAATTACAACATGCACTCAGGGAAACTCGAGTTTCTTGCTCTTAAGTGGGCGATATGTGTGAAATGTAGGGATTACCTGTTCTATGCACCCCATTTCACAGTATACACAGACAATAATCCCCTCACATACATGATGAGTACTGCCAAGCTGAATGCTGTGGGCCACCGATGGGTAGGTGAGCTAGCAGACTTTAGGTTTGATGTCAAATACAGGCCAGGAAGAGTGAACATAGACGCAGACACGCTCTCTCGTCTCCCTCTTGACATTGACACCTACGTCAGAGAGTGTACTGAAGAACTCACAAGAGAAACCATCCAAACCACATGGGATGGCTGTGAGTCTGCAAAGAGGCAGGATGTTGCTTATGTTGCTGCATTGGACCTAGCTTCATGCTCAGAGTCACCTGTGAATGTGTCACCCCTTACCATTGACCACAGTGAGCTAGTCAATGCCCAAAGGGAGGACCATGCAATCGGTGAGCTTATCAAACTTAAAGAGGCAAAGGCAGTATTGACCAATGAGGACAGGAAGAGAGCCAGTGGTACGCTCAGAAAGCTCATGCACGAGTGGGGAAAACTGCACATGGAAAATCAACTGTTGTACCGGACAGCCAGTCAGCGGCAGCAGCTCGTCTTACCATCACGATACCACCCCCTGGTACTAAAGCATCTCCATGACGACATGGGACATGTTGGGGCTGAGAGGGTCATCCACCTGGCTCGAGACCGTTTCTACTGGCCTTTCATGAAAAAGGACATTGAAACCTATGTAACCAGAAAGTGCCCCTGTATCAAACAAAAGAAACCTGTGACACACGTCAGAGCACCAATGGGCAGCATCACTTCATCTGCACCACTTGAGCTTGTGTCTATAGACTATATGCACCTGGAAACTAGCAAAGGGGGCTACGAGTACATTTTAGTAGTTATTGACCATTTTACCAGATTTGCTCAAGTCTACGCAACAAAAAATAAATCTGGCAGAACAGCTGCTGAAAAAATCTATAATGACTTCATTCCAAGATTCGGCTACCCGGCCAGGTTGCACCAGGACCAAGGCAGAGAGTTCGAAAATGACCTGTTCAAGACCCTGAGGCATCTGGCTGGAGTTGCTCATTCGAGGACAACCCCATACCACCCCCAAGGAAACCCAGCTGAGAGGTTCAATAGAACACTGCTCCAAATGTTGAGGACCCTGGGAGAAACAGAAAAGAGCAACTGGAAAGACCACTTACCCCTGGTTGTACATGCATACAACTGCACCAGGCATGAGGCAACAGGCTTCTCACCCCACTACCTCATGTTTGGACGGCACCCGTGTCTCCCAGTAGATTTAATGTTTGGTCTGTCAGCCAAAGGTCAGACTGAAACAACACAGGGCTATGCTAAGAAATGGGCTCTGAGAATGAAAGAGGCTGACCGGATTGCATCTGAAAACAGTCAACACTCCAGTGCAAGAAACAAGAAGTACTACGACTGTCACATCAAGGGAGTTGTGCTCCAACCGGGTGATAGAGTCCTAGTCCGCAACATGAGTGAGAGAGGTGGACCTGGAAAATTCAGGTCCTACTGGGAACAAACCGTGTATGTCGTCAAAGAACAAGTTGGTGACATTCCTGTGTACAAAGTGTGCTCTGAGACAGCTGGTCATAAGATCCGTACCCTCCATCGAAATCTCCTACACGTTGTCAATGACCTACCTGTAAACTTGCCTGAACCAACAGGAAATCTGCTACCACCTAGAGGGAAGAGCAAGAGTCATCATGTTGAGAAACAACGACAGAGAGAGACATCACAAAGCAGTGACTCAGAAAACTCTGATGATGAGGCACCTAGAGTACGATACTGGCTAAGTACCCCCACAAGCTGGACTTCACTCACAGAATGTTGAACCTAGCTCTGGATCTCAGCAAAACACAGACGGTCTGAAAAGGGTACCTGAACCACATAGATATAGAGTGCCATTGAGATATCATACACCAGAACAACATCGAGTTGTTACACCTGAGAGAGAAACCAGACAAGAACCACCAGAAGAACGGACTGATGAGGAAGACCTGCCTGTGGATTCTGAAGCACCGGAAGAGCATGAGGATGTACAAGTACCCTATGGCTATGACCGACCTGTGACACCTCAGGATGAGCCAGTGAGGAAATCCACACGGGACAGGAGACCTCCTCAAATGCTGACATATGACTCCCTTGGTCAGCCATCCTCCAGATCATGTGGGCCTACAGACCCAGCGGGACTATATACTGTACAAGCCCTGCCATTCTGGGGAATGCAGCCCCTTCCTATGCCACATTACACTACACACCAGACACTGCCTTACACTACACACCAGACACTGCCTTACACTGTAATGCTGCCATACATACATGCATATTGAGAAGGAAAGATTGTTACACCAACTCTCATACATATTTTATTCACCTGTACATTTAAAGAAGTGCCCTTGTGAGAGTGTGTATAAGTGTTTTAAGTTCAAAGAGAAGGGGCACAAGTTAAGAGGTTGATGGTTAATGTCGGGAGCCATTTTTCTTTGTCGGGGAGTGTGTGACCCACACAAAGTGTAATCACAATTGTATGTTTATATCTAATATGATTTTATATGACCTGTTTAACAATGGGCAGCAGGGGGCAGTAGATGGCAGGGTATCACTGCCGCAAAGGGGTTGGTTATTTACGCGTCTGCCGTAAAATGTCTGACGTGATGACGGAGCTGTCGTTAGCTTGCCATTCTGGCAAGACCCGCCAAACGAGCAGCAAAAGGCATTCTCTGCTCATCATTTCTCCTGTTCTACAGGTCAGTAATGTGTACAGATTGTCACAAATGTTATAAATCGCAATGTCTTAAGTTTGAAGTGATGTTTAGATGTTGTTTATGTTTAATTCCGCGTAGAAGACCACCTCGTGGTGTCTGTGTGTATGTGTAATGGCGGTCGCTATTTAGATGTAAGACCACCTCGTGGTGGCTGTGTGTATGTATAATGGCAGTTGCTATTTAGATGTAGTAGACTCACGCTCCCTAATGAAAGTGAATGCAAGTTAATTGTTTATAGCTCCTGTGCACTTTATTAGCTACCTATTTTCAGTGTTAATATTCCAAATGACAAGGTGTGTTCTGTATTATCAATAGCCTATGTGCAGTCGTTCTTTAATTATTGTAAATGCTTGTAAGATGCTAATGCTAGCACATTTTAGACTAATGCTAATAGTTATTCTGAAAAGGTACTTAACAGTACATTCTTATTTTTAGTCATGAAGTTAATGACATTTGGTTATAGACAAATGTGTTTATTTTGAATACTTCAAGCATGTTAAAAGTATATTTTGAAGACATGAACATATAAACATGTGTTTATATTGAGAGTAGGAAAAGGACAAGAACAATTGTGTTTTGTTTTGTGCCAATTGTGAATAAATTCTGGCAAGACCCGCCAAACGAGCAGCAAAAGGCATTCTCTGCTCATCATTTCTCCTGTTCTACAGGAATATAATCTGTCATCGCGCCCTGCATAGCGGGGCCTGCTACAGTTAGGTCCGGTCTAACAGCGCTTAGCTCTCTGCTGCAGAGAGGAAGAGAAGATCACTGCTCTAAACAAAGTCAAAAATCAACATACAGTAGGCAACATAGGGGGGTGGTCAATGTTTGTAAACACAATCCCCAGGATGTGTCCTAATCAAACCAAAAGAGAAAATGCAGATATTACACTCATAAAATAAATGGTAGACATATCAGTACTCTTAGTGCCAAGTTGTCTCAGACAATCTGCATTTCCTAATGTGGGACAGTTCTGTGCAAAATGTGGGACACTGAAAAGTCTATGTTAAAAAGCCTCAGTCACCTTAAAGGGGACCTATCATGCAAAATGCACTTTTGTACGTCTTTTATACATGAATATGTGTCCCCGGTGTTCCAGGGAACTCACCAAGTGTCAGAAAACACAACCCTCTCTATTTTCCTCCATACCCAAATCTCTAAAAAAGGGGCTGCAACGGATCTGATAAAAACTGATTCAGATTTGAACACTGTCCTGACGTCAGGACGGTGGCGCTACGGCTATTGGGCCAACTCTCCACCTATCAGGGGAATGTGGGGTTGGGCCACGGCCGGCCATTGCCGCTCAATAGCGCTGGAGACGCTGTAGTACATATGCCTGTAAGTGCCGCTGTAGTCTGCCACAAAAGCAGCGAAGAAGACTTCCCGCGCATGGTTACCCTTCTGTTTATTCTCCGCTGTGGCTTTTTTTCTCCCTCCCCGAGGCAAGCGTTTGCTCCTGCTGCTTTAATTCAATGCAATCCCTCCCCGTCGAGGCAAGCACTGTAATTATCTCCGGTTAGTCCACCAGCAGATGACAAACACCCACCTCTCCGCCTCTTCCAAGGAACGAGGGGACCGTGCGGCAGAGTTTCAGTTTCAGTTTCTTTCGCCGGTCAAGATGTCCGTTAAAGTTTAAATCTTCCGGACAAAATTTGAAAAGTGCCGGTGAAAGGTCTTCTTTGTTATTTATTGAGCTTTAAAACAAATGACTAACGACTCTATATAATAATAGGCTATAATAAAACACGGAGGACGGAGATCTATTTTTCTCCCCCTCTTCTGACTTGATCAGAGCGGCTCCTGCAGGGGGGCGTGGTCAGCTGCAGCTCACAGAATCAGCCCCCTGCAAAAACAGGGCTGGAGAACAGCAAATAGAGCGAAATGAGGCATGGCTAAAATGCATGATCTGTTTGGTATTTTGAAAACAGAAATGTATAAATATACCTTATATAGGTATGGCCCTACAATATATCATTTAAATATAGCATGATAGGTCCACTTTAAAGAAACACCTGGACCGGTGCCACGTTAACACTAAGCAGGGTTCGTACGGGTGCTGGAAATCCTTGAAAATGCTTGAAATTGTACGAGGTGTTTTCAAGGTTTGAAAAGTGCTTGAATTTTGGGAATGGTGCTTGAATTTGGGATAAAGTGCTTGAAATTGTAAATGCTTTACTTCACTTTTTAGATTAAAAGAAAATAAAGAAGTCGGAGCGCGCTTAATTGCTTCGCTTTTACATAAAACAGCTCCGCTCCGGCCTTCCCGCGCTATGCGCGTGACCGGCAAGTGTTTTTGTTACGTGTGACCTGGGCATTCTGATGAGAGTGATAGATGACAATATGCCAGGAGGTTGCCGTTTCAACGAGCGTTGGCTAGCAGAAGACAAATACAAGCCATGGCTAAGACGAGGGTCAAGCGAAGCCCAAGAGTAGCCTCCTGCAAAGTGTGCAAAAACAACGATGCGAGAGTCTGCGCTGACGAGGCACACACCACACGAAAGGTACGCCGTAGTAGAGCATTTTAGATTAGGCTAACATTGCAAGGCAAGGCAAGGCAAGGCAAGTTTATTTATATAGCACCTTTCAACACAAGGCAATTCAAAGTGCTTTACAAAAATGGAAGACATTATGAAAATGGCATTTAAAATCAGTCATTAAAAAGAAAAGATAATAAAATAAACATTAAAAGAAAAAATACATGGATAAAAGTTAAAAGTTACAGTGCAGTTTAAGATGTGAATAGTTCAATTAAAAACAGCGGCAAAAAGAAAAGTCTTCAGCCTGGATTTAAAAGTAGTAAGAGTTGCAGCGGACCTGCAGGTTTCTGGGAGTTTGTTCCAGATATTTGGAGCATAATAACTGAATGCTGCTTCTCCATGTTTAGTTCTGACTCTGGGGACAGAAAGCTGACCAGTCCCTGAAGACCTGAGAGATCTGGATGGTTCATAATTTAGCAGTAGGTCAGACATGTATTTTGGGCCTAAACCATTCAAAGCTTTATAAACCAGCAGCAGTATTTTGAAATCTATTCTTTGACACACAGGAAGCCAGTGTAAAGACTTCAGAACAGGAGTGATGTGATCCACTTTCTTAGTGTTAGTGAGGACTCGAGCAGCGGCGTTCTGAATCAGCTGCAGCTTTCTAATAGATTTTTTAGTGAGACCTGTAAAGACACCATTACAGTAGTCGAGTCTACTGAAGATAAAAGCATGGACAAGTTTTTCCAAATCCTGCTGTGACATTAGTCTTTTAATCCTAGATATGTTCTTTAGGTGATAGTAGGCTGATTTAGTAACTGTTTTAATGTGACTGTTGAAACTCAGGTCAGAGTCCATTAGTGATGGGAATTATGGCTCTTTGAAGGGAGCCGGATCTTATGGCTCCGTTCCTTTCAAAGAGCCGTTCAAAAGAGCCGTTCAAAAGAGCCGTTTTTTAAAAAAGGGGGCGGGGTTACTAGGTTTATCTGCGAAATAATCACCAGGATAATGATTGACTGCATTGCCAGACCTAATGTCAATAATCTGCATTGTAAACATGACACAAGGTGGCGCCATATCCATGTCATTCATGTCAGTGAATGTACTTTGAATTTACCCTCTGCATGTGTTAAGTAAATAAAGTTGCCTTGCCTTGAATGAAATTCACGCAACTCTTAATATTAGTAGTGTGTTTTTAAGTGGCGATGGAGATTATTTGTTGACCCTGCTTTAAAGGATATTTTGCCTTTACAAATGGTGCGCTTTATCACTGCCTGGGTTTTGGTTGAAGTGCATCCAAATGCTGCTGCGTTTTCGCGTTTGGCTCATTTTACATCCGAAAAACACGTCGTCTATCTGTCCAGTACCACTTGTTATGACTTCTCTCTCTCGCGTATTCCGTTAAGACCCACCCCACCTAACTCCTCGTGCTGAAACCTACAAATCAGAGTAGGGGCGGGTCTTCACAGAATACGTTTGGGGAACAAAATCAAGCTTTTTAAAAGGCGAGTGAATTTTGGCAGGCAGTGAGTGCGGACCAACTTTGATTGAACGATAAGAAGAACGGCTCTCACCAAGTACGACTCGGTTCCCCTCGTTCGTACCAAAGAGCCGTTCAAAAGAATCGGCTCGTTCGCGACCGACACATCACTAGAGTCCATGACTACACCTAGTTGCATGTAAAATACATGACACTTTTCTCTGTGCGCGGCAAAACAAGCTCGCCAAAATGGCTTCACTAGTCTGGCAGTATTTTAAGGTGTCCGAAAAGGACAATAAAATAGCGGTATGCAACGTGTGTGAAGCAGAAATCCTGCAGCTCCACCCGCTGTGACGGACCGGTGAGCGGAGCAGAACACACATTAAGAGTTAGACCTAACACACTTAGCTATTTTATCTACCTCTGGAACTAGCTAAACTAGTTATAAATATATTTATTCTTCACTGTCGGGTCACTCATTACTGGATCAGTGAGCTGCAGGAGACGGATACTGACAGGCTGTCAGGAGAGGGAGAGAGGGGGGGAGAGGAAAAGAGAGCGCTTCCGCTCATTTCTCCCGTGTTATTATCCGTGTTAAGTTAACGTAAACTTGAATAATGTCTTAATTTGAATGTAATAATTATGTTGGTTGTTGTTTGTGGAAGCGCCAGTGAATGGCCCATTAACTGAGTTTTAAACATCACTTTAAATGGAAGATCCCCATAGGCCCCGCCCACTCGATCGGATCGGAGATCGGTATCGGCCGATACTGATTCCGGCGATCGGCCCCAAAATTGGCGATCGGAGCATCCCTAATAATTATATATGATATGTTTTATAATGATTGATCATGAAAGTGTTCTCAAAGCTGGTAAAGGTGCAGCTAGTTTGAATGACTTTGTATACTACAGAGTAGCTTGTGAATTTACTCCAGGTGGAACTAAAGTCTGATTTAATACTTGATTATATTTCACATCATTCATCCACATCTGTAAAGTAACTAAAGGTATTAAATACATGTAGTGGAGTCAAAGTACACCATTTACCTCTGACTTATGTTTACTTCCAACCTAAAAGTACCTCAAAAATAGTAATCAATAATGTATTGAAAAGTTATTTGGCTGATTGTTTTATATTGGCTCAGCTAGGTTATATGGGATGCCCAGTCTACGTACAGATGGGTCACTCATTTTGAAATATTAAACTTAGTTTTCTTTTCTTTAATTTTTCATCCTCGTGTAGAATGCTATTATGAAACACACATTTGGTTGTTTATAGCATAAAGAACATCTGATTTAATGTGAGGTAGGGAAATAATCATTTGAGTATAAGTATGTGTATATAAATATGTAATTTACAACAGCTGTAAGATGCTTGAAAAGCTTGAAAATGCTTGAAAAGTGCTTGAATTTGACTTTGGAAAAGGTGTAAGAACCCTGACTAAGTTAGTCGAGAGATCTGCCGGCTCGGAGAAAAGAAAACATACAGAAGACGTGAGTGCGGGCACGCCGAAGCAACACAAGTTAACATTCTCTCGGTCTTCTATGATTCTGGAACCCCGAGAAGTTAAGAGACTTGTGGCAGAGTATGTTGTGGAAGACATGCAATCTCTGTCAACTGTGGAGTCGCCGGCATTTAGAAAACTTGTCAGCAAAATCCCTGTCGACACCACCAATGACAAGGTAAGCTAACGTTGCAATTAGGGATGGGTACCGAGCCCCGGTATTAAACGGGCCCCGGGGCTGAATTATTAAAGACCGTGGTAACGTTAAGCTCCGATGTTATCGGTCTTTTTATCGGTACTCGAGACATGTAAAAAATATGTCATGTGTATTATTGGTACACAAACATTATATTGCAGTTTTAGTGTCGCCAACTCCATTTCTAATACGCAAAAAGACTGCAAAATGCGTCATTTTTTGTATTTTCGATCTCTCCAATCCAGGCGAGAGATCTCTCTCCCCCGTCTGTGTGCGAGGGGGCGGGGCAGTTTACACTAGAGATGGCAAATCCGGATCCTTTTACGGACTCAGGGTCTTCTGAGTCAGTCATTGAAGAGATCCGGATCATACGAGTCATTTGAGTCATATGAGTCAGCATCACCAAGACCGTAGAAATCCTATCGGTGAAACCAAAAAGTTGATGCATTTCACGAGCATATTATTATTCCATATATTTTGAATATATATATATATATATATATATATATATATATATATATATAATATCTGCATGTATATTTTCTATTTCGACATGTATATTTTATATTTTATTTTATTTTTATTTCTATTCTTGTATATTTTGTAGTTTTGTTTTATTGTAAAATGCCTTTTATGCTGCTGTAACAACAATTTCCCAATTTGGGATCAATAAAGTACTATCTATCTATCTATTAAACTGACGTTATATTAACTTCCGCTACACAGTGTATTTTGCTTTAATAAAAAATGTTGATCACAAAAAAAAGGGATTTGGCAAATCTGAGTCTGCTGTTGACTCGTGCATGAGGACGAGTCTGCTGGATCTCTGGATCTGCTGCTATATGGTTACGGCTCCGAGTCCGCACGAGTCTGATCTGCTGTGTTTTGCACAGCGAGTCAGGATTTGCGAATCTCTGAGTCTGCTGTTGACTCGTGCATAATATAGCGCGGGAGCCGGGTGCTGGAGGAGGGGCTATGCTCGTGCACATGACGAGTATGGATCTCTGGATCTGCTATGCTATTACGGTTAGGAGCCGTCGGCTCCTCTGAGTCCCCACGAGTCTGCAGGAAGTTTCACTGATCCGCGTCCCCTCCCCTGAGCCAAACGATCACTTCTGGCAGCTATCCTACTTGCTAAAGGGTAGGTAGATGGACTTGGGGTACGTTGTAATGTGATTTTACATGTTATAAAGAGAGTAGCGAGTGACGCAATTTATAGTTTTAATTTGTACGTCACACCAAGTGTGGGACTCAAGGACTCGGGTTAATGGAGAGGGGAGACTCGTCATGACCAGCTCATTTCTAGGATCCGGGTTAATGATCCGGATGAATCAGGACTCGCCCATCTCTAGTTTACACACACGCAGCTGCTACATGCAGCAACACACACACACGGAGGAGATGGCGGAGAGAACTAAGCGCTCCGAGGTGTGGTTAAACTTTACCCGTCTCGCTCGTTGCCTAAAGTGCAATAAGAGTTTAGCATGTCAGGGCGGTAACACGAGCAATTTGTCTAAACATTTAGCAAAAGTGCACCACATTCAGACGGAGAAATGCACCGGGTTCGACTGTCTCTCTAGTAGCTCTGTAGCCCCATCCACGAGTAACGTTTCCACGTCAGGTATATTATGTATGCTAGTAGCAACACACGGAGCTAACTCAATGATACAAACATGGGTTAATGATTAGAGGTAACTGAGTTATTTATTTTGTTAAAGTTTCAGCCATTCTGTTTACAGTTCTGTCATCAGATTATTTAATACGATGTGTTAAAACGTTGTTGTTTCTTTTGATTTGAAATATTATGTATTTAATTTAAATAAAAAGCAATGTTAGTTTTGTTCACAATTTGTTTATTTTCATTTTTCATTTAATCGTTTATTTGAATAGGGACATGAATGCACATTAATGAACACTTTAGACAAATAATGCTTCAAGTGTAAATATGCCAGATTTTAGCTTTGAGCTAATTTCCATCCGTTGTCCCTGACATACAACATATAGTTAGTTTACCTCATTTTTCTCTCCAAAAGAACCGATAAAAGTACCGTTAAAAGACCGGACCGATAAGCGGTATCGATAAAAGTAGTAATACCGTTAAAACCTTAACGATACCCATCCCTAGTTGCAATAGAGACTTTTTAATACAGTAGGTTACTGGGCCATGCCGAGGCTGTACTACCATGTTAGCGACCAGCAACGTAATTGTAATGTTATTTGTTTTAAAGTGTGTGTGTGTGTGTGTGTGTGTGTGTGTGTGGGTGGGTGGGAGTGTGTGTGTGTGTGTGTGTGTCAGCTCAGTTTCCCATTTTTTTCGTGTCACACAGAACGATTTTAAAAGCAATGTATTTCTATTGGTAGTGTGCGTGCGTGCGTGCGTGCGTCTTGACTCGCATCTTATTCCACTCGCCTTGTACATGGTTAGCTTAAATGTTATACTGCTGCCTGGTGGTAAAAAGATGCATTGCCTATACATAAGCACCTATCATTACAGTAATGTTACCGGTATCCAAATATTATTTAACCCAGTTATAAATGGAGCATGAGTTTATTATCTAGCATGACTTTAATATCTCTATCTTCTTAATTTTCAGCAAGTGTTGCCAGATAGAAAGACATTTGCCAAAGAGTTGGATAAAGAATATGCTATCATGGAAAAGGAGCTGAGGAAAACTATCGATGCCCAGGATTATGTGTCAACAACGGCAGACATATGGAGTGCTAACAACAAAAGTTTCTTGGGGGTGACTGTGCATTGGATCGATGCAGATACCTTGAAACGAAAGAAGGCTGCGATCGCTTGTAGAAGATTTAGGGGTCGACACACGTACGACGCAATATCAACAGAGCTGGAGGACATTTTCTCTCAATATGGACTTACCAACGATAAAGTGACTGCATGTGTGACGGACAACGGGAGTAACTTTGTGAAGGCGTTCAAGGAGCATCAGCAGCGGCAAGTGGAGTCCGATGAGGAGGAGGATGAGGTGGATGGCGATGGTGAGGCAGACTTTACAGACCTTCACAGTGTGCTTGCCGCTGCCAAAGATGATAATGCCCGGGATGGGCTATGTGTACTGCCTCCCCATCATAGATGCGCAGCCCATACACTTAATCTAATTGCGAACAATGAGGTTGATAAATGGCTGTCATCTAACGTAGAATCTAGGGCTATGTATCGTAGTGCTACAGCCAAATGTTCAGCGTTGTGGACGAAGGCCAGCCGCTCCACAGTCGCATCAGAGTTCCTGGAAGAGGTCAGTGGTAGAAAGTTGATTGTCCCCACAGTAACAAGGTGGAACTCATACTTTGACGCCTATTCTCGGATCACAGAAATGCCCCTCACTGACATCAATAATATCTGCACACAATTTCAAATTAAATGTATGAACGACAGGGAATACCAGTTTGTCAAGGAATACTGTTCCATTATGAAGCCTTTCACAGTTGCACTAAACATCTTACAGGGTGAGGACACTTGTTTTTATGGAACGCTTCAACCAACATTAGAAATTCTCATGGGAAAAATCTTAGCAATGAAAACTGGCCTATCAGCAATGACCACTGGGCTGCCTGAAGTTATTGTGGGAGCAATCAAAACTCGATTTGCCGCAATAATTGACTCCAAGGAAGCGCTGCTTGCCGCTGTCTCACTGCCCAAGTTTAAGCTGCGTGGGTAAAAGATGAAGCCAGAAGAGACCATATCAAGATACTCCTCATGTCAGAGTGTCGCTCCCTAACAACACAAGAGCCTGCAGCCCTCATGCCCGATGTCCCTCAACCTGCTGCTGTTGCCTCCAGCGAGGAGGATTTGTTTGCCTTTGACTTACAGCCCGTTACCACAGCTGATGCGCCCATGTCTGTGGAAACAGAGGTAATGTCTTATTTCAATTCTGCCCCTACGATGGAAAGTCTGCACCAGTTTCCAAGAATTAAAAAAAATCGCACTCCGCTGTAATGCCCCAACGCCATCCAGTGCACCAGTAGAAAGACTTTTCAGTCTTGGAAATCTTGTGCTCACCCCAAAACGCAACCGTCTCGGTGATGGACGCTTTCAACGCCTTCTCCTGATGCGCTTCAACCGTCATTTCAGTCAAGGCGGTTGTGGAATAGGCCAGCCCCCCACCATAGAACAATAAGTAGGCTATAGGTCAAGGCTTTAAGGGCTTTCATACTTAAATGTATTTTACAAGCCTTAATTGGCTGCATTCTACCTCTGTTTAGGCAGTAACAGGTTTCCTGTTTATTTTTTTATTTTCAATATTCCAATGTGTGTGTTAAATATAGTAGAGCTTCATTTGTTTTGTGAAGTATTTCCTACGAGGCCTTTTTTTGTATTTAGATTTGACCAGACTTTGTTTGGTAGCCTATGTTCTAGGCGTTGTTTAGCAAATAGCAGGGCTCCTATTTTTGGCCTGTATACGTTGCATTTAGTAGCAATCTTAAGCAATGTTTGGCCTACATGTTAATAGTGTTGGACTGAAAATGTCTGAGCCGTAAGCTATTCCTTGAGGCCTAATCCTTTTCGTATTTTTGATAAAGCTTCTTCTTTGTCCACTCAATACATTCAAACCTCTTGTGCTTGGAACTTGAATTAAATAAAAGAAACAAACAAAAAGAAAAATATATTGCACACCTTGTCATTTCATAATGTTATAGGTTTCATTATAGTGAGCTCTAGCTCTATTGTATTTCATATATATATAGGCCTAGACTTATAAACATTTACAGTATCTCTACTATAATTGACCAGACTTTGATCCTTTGTCTGCTTTAAATAAGTTTATAAGTTGTTAGTAGCCTTAAGTGCCTACACAGTTGTTACGCTATACCACATTGCCCTTCACTGGATGTATAATGAGCTGCACTAAACTACATTTTAGCATGTAAAATACCTAGCCATTCTTTTGCGGTTATTTTGGTGAAAGTAACTCAAAAGTAGTGTAACTCATTACATTTCAGAGACAGTAATATTGTAATGTAACTTATTACTTTAAAAAGACAGTAATAAGTAATATGTAATATATTACATTTTGGAAGTAACTTGCCCAACACTGCGTATAAACAGTGTCCGCTGTTTATGCATATTGGATAAAAATCATTATTGCACCCTTTAGATTTGAGACCGACAGACATATAGAAGAACGGACCGACTGTCACTGCCCGTCCCTGAAACCCCTGTTAGTGTTTGTATGTGTTTGTTTCTACTGTGTGTCTCTCTCTCTCTCTCTGACGTCAGGACAGTGTTCAAATCTGGATCAGTTTTTATCAGATCCATTGCAGCCCCTTTTTTAGAGATTTGGGTATGGAGGAAAATAGAGAGGGTTGTGTTTTCTGACACTTGGTGAGTTCCCTGGAACACCGGGGACACATATTCATGTATAAAAGACGTACAAAAGTGCATTTTGCATGATAGGTCCCCTTTAAGATCTACAACTACCGCTTTAGCCAGGAGTTAACTACTGCTGGATGAAGCTTTTCCTCTTGCTCTTTACGCTACACTAGATAACCAGTTCATGACTCCATCTATATGTTTATCACACAGTCATGGAATTATAGATAACAAATTGAAGTAGAGAGGAGAGAGAAGTAAGGACCCAGAAAATGTACTCCTTTACATCTTACATGCATAAGCACTCCCTCAGTCGGCCATCTTCTGCACTTTGTGTGCCTAATGTTAAACTGTCGAAGTGATTCTCTGTGGCAACGTCATATTGATGCCCGCATTGTCTCATCTGTTGCCACGGTGATTAACAACCCACCCTGGTTTGGGTTGAGAGCCAAAAAGTGTCTAACTCACATCTGTAAGACAAGCCATTAATCTACGTCTGAACTTTAGCAGGACTCTTTTCAACCCTCCCTCTTTTTTTTCCTAGTGTTTATCCTTTTCTTTCTCTCCATGTTGTTCTTTTGTTAATCCCATTTGTTATTAATTATTTCTCTCCATCAATACATGCCTCTTTTTTCTTTGTCTCTCCACCTCCCAGAATGTATCTAGGGGATAGGGCTAAATGTATAGTCCTGGGCCTTGTTGCCTCTTGTGTAAGTATCTTTCATAAGCTGAAGGGCTTGGAGTCAGAAACATATACACTAAATGCCATTTTTTGTTAAACAAACAGAAGGAGACTGCTTAATTGCAGTTTTATATTTATATTGTGGGCCTCTGTGACATGTTTACATGCTTTAATTAAAAAAATAATTCTAAATCAAACCAGATTCTGCTCGGATTGGTTAGCTGGCTGGCTCTGGTGTGATTGGTCAACCATTTAGAGATGTGCCACCCCTAAGCATGTCACGTACAATGTGTTGGATCTCAACAGTATGTTACAACGTGATGTTACAACTTGGCAGAGGTGGGAGTAAGTCCTACATGTGCAAGTCATGAGCAAGTCTCAAGTCTTGACCTACAAGTATCAAGCAAGTCCCAAGTCACTGTGGTGAGAGTCAAGCAAGTCAAGTCAAGTCATTGCTCAGGTCAAGCAAGTCAAGTCAAGTCATACGAAATTCTGATGAATAAGCCCAGTTTCCGCATTTAAATCAGTTAAAAGACAGTGGTTATGAAAATGGATTTAACCCACACTATGATCTTCATTACATACACAGTTAATCATTTGAAATCTAATTTAGACCGATGACAATCATATTAGATTAATATTAACCCTAGAACTGCAGACAATATAGCTAGGACTCAATCAAAAAGTCTGTTCAAAAAGGCAGAATTCCAGGTAAGAAAATCATATATGGCATTTGCCATTACACATATTTAATTTAAATTTCTGTTAACACTAGAACCGCCAACAGCGTCAACACCTACATAGATATCATTTTCAAATCATTTAATTTGTTCCTCTTCATAATTTCCTTATAAACTAAGTAGGACGATTTAAAACTCAGTTAATTGGGTTAATTTAGAAATTGCTTCAGTTTATCATCATAACAGATCAAAAAGTTCAGATTCATTTTACAATAAATCAAGGAATGATGCACTTCTACAAACAAAAACAACATAATTAAAACATTTAAACAAACTACTAAAAGTAGATGAACTACATTATTCAACAGTTTACAGTAACTTCTGATAACACAGGGGAAATAAACGAGGCATCTCTTTTCCTCTCTCTCTCTCCCTCTCCTGACAGCCCGTCAGTATCGGGGTTAGTCAAAATGAAACCCTTGGCGGTTCTAGTGTTAATTTACCGTTTTGTCTTCTCTTTGCAATGCTTAATCGATTTGAAACCAAGTCTAACGTAGCTTAAACTTAACGTTAGCTTTCTAGCTAACACAACACATTCACGCACCTTTCTCTGTGGGTTTTTTTGTAGTGACGAATGAAGTTGGATGTTTTGGTGGTCGTGTCACTGATCTTTATGCTGCAGACCCTGCATACCGCTGTTCTCTTCTTATTAGCGGCATCGACAACATAATCCTTGAATCCAAACTTCACTATTTGTGGAGTAACGCTAGCCGCTGCCATGTTAACTGACACTCCTGCCGTCTAGTGGGTTGCCAGGTTTGCGCGCACGGCGCTATAATCACCCAATCACGTTTTTCGAAAAAACTAAACGTAATATCTCACTACAAAAACAAACGCAAATATTTAATTTTAAACAGTCAAGTCCTTTCAAGTCATCTGTCTCAAGCTTAAGTTAAGTCTCAAGTCATGAATACCAAGTCAAAGTCAAGTCAAGTCTTTTATCAATGTTAGTCAAGCAAGTCTCAAGTCAAAAAATATGCCACTCGAGTCTGACTCGAGTCAAGTCATGTGACTCGAGTCCCCACCTCTGCAACTTGGTGTCACTATGTTACGGAACTAAACAGAAGAGTCCAATGGAGGTGTTCCAGGCAGGGGGGGGGAGTGCGTGGGAGAAAAACTTCCTCTGGAGGGGACTTTGGGAATTAAGCCTTTGCAGATCAATCACATGCACAAAAACATAAAACTACAGGAAAGGGAAAGTCCCAAAAAGCATCATGCATGTTGAAATCAGGGAGAGCCATAGACCTTTAACATTCTGACCTCTTGCGCAAATAATTCCCCACAATCTGCCAATCACTTTAACCTGTTAAGCCCTGAGCCTGTTTTTCAGGTCTCAGGCTCGAAAATGACATTCCCAGAACAAATGACCATATCTTCCCTCTAAAAGGGTTAAATTAATAATCTTTTTTCTCAAAGTAATGATAAACCTGTGAGTTGGAAGTAGAAAAGTCAGAATCAATATAGATGTTTTTTATTTTAAAGAAAATTCAGATTTTACATAGTAAAAAACTGTAAATTATAGTGTCCGTCCAAAAATTCTTTTTTACTTACAGTGAAAACCACCCTTGGATGATGGGTTAGTAGACTCAAAGCTATAGGAATCCAAAGTACAACATATAAGTACCCTGTATCAAGATTGATGCAAAACAAGTGACATTTGACCTTTTTAGAGAGATTTAGCAAAAAGAAACCAATTCTGGGGTCATTTGGGTGGATTTTCCATATCTCTGGCCCCCCTTGCTCGATTTTGATGGTTGACACCTCTTTCTGACCGTTAGAGCCAATAGAATTGAAGGGGGAGTCCCCCACACACACACGTTGTGAAGAGAAAAGGTGGAGGCTTCGCGCATGTAATTTTCAATCAGAGTGAACCTATCTCTAGCTTTGACATCTGGAAACGGAAAAGCAGTTTTAATGCTTATGGATTATCAGAAATCATTTCAAAGGGACACAGACACATTGGATTAACTTCAGCAGCGTTTTTATCGTTTTAATGCCATTGAAGACCACTTTGGAGAGACTACAGAGCCAAGGTAAAAATGTTAGCATTTTTAGCTACCTAGCGTCACCTGTTTTGATGTCCGTTTTTGCTTATAACGTCGCAAATACGTATAATTCAGTGGTAATGTCGATGTCAATAGATTCTGTGTCACCTCACGATGTGAATCGATGTGTTGGATGTGGTGAAAAGATAAATAATAAGGTTTTGTGAGTGATTTTCGGTGCAGTAAGGTGTTAGCATTTTTCGCTCGTTGCTAATTCAGAGGCTCAGTGTAGCATTGTGGGTTTTCTTTTGAAAAAAAAAAAAAAAAGATCAGTTAGATGAGTTTCTTCCCGTTACATGGATATAAAACATTCATAGTTTTATTAAATGAACATGCCCTCAGACACTGTTTCCTGCAAGATGTTGCGGCAGTGCCCCGGTACCGGGGTCTCTCAGGCTTAACAGGTTAAGTAATAGCAGTCACTCTGTATCTCTTTTCGCAAATTACATGTGGTAGTTTTTCTATAAGGCTGCACCATAAAACGCATGCAGATTTTGGCTCCCTATTAGGTAACTCACTTTTTCCTCTTAATTCCTCTTTAAATCTACATATACTCTCCATATGGATCCAAATTAGTATCCCAGATTTCAGAGCGAGAGTGTGGGACATTTATGCATTTATGCATGCCCTATCCAAGCCTTTTGGGTGGAATTGCCATTCGACGGAGCAGAATCCAGGAAGGAATATGGTAGAAATGTTGGCAGAACATTTTGAGAAGCAGTCCAAAAAGGTTTATGTAGTGGATGCTCCAGATAAAAAAAATACTTGGCGTTCAGAGGGAGTATTAAAGTAAAAAAAAGAGGCTAACTAAAACAAACATGGATCACAGGGGGAGGTTTGGTGAGCTAACCTGTGGGCTTCTACATTAGCATGCAATATTGTTTTTGTAATAACTTCAACTATCAGACAAACTTTTCACTCTCTTACTTTAAGCATTTCAGATCATTACAAAATGCAATTACCAAGATAGCTTCTAATAACTTCCATTGCATCTTGAGTCAAATTGAATCATACACTCTAAAAACAAATGCTTTGGCTCAACAAAGAAAATCAACGCAACAGTTTGCATCGATGTTTGTTGAGTTATGACAACTTCTAATGAAATTGTCTTAAACCAACAAAGTTATTTGAGTTAGGGGAGAAGGCTTTTCCTCTACAATCAGAGGTGTTTTTAATGACCACTTACTTAATAATTGGTAGTATAAACACAAGTTTTTAAGTTGATTACTCAAAAAATTAAGTTGTTCCTATTAGTTTTACCACGTTATTTAAAAGGAATTTTAAGATGTATGTACTTAATTACCCTCATTCGGGATACAAGTTTTTAAGTTGACAACCATTTATAAATTAAGTTGCTCCAGATATACAATACAAAAATGATAGGCAACCAGATAGCAAAATACATTAATTCAACATTGGATTTTGGTTCAATTGGTTATTTTTGGTTGAGGTTGAAAAATCAATGTTGATTCGATGTGTTATTACAGATACCATTTCAACATTTGAAAAAATGTTGTTGAATCAATTTAATATAGATGCCGGTTTTTCAACGTTGAAATTCCCTACAATGAATTTACATTGTTCCAACATGAGACCAACTCTCCCCTCCCCCTCCCCTATACTTGTATTTAAAACACAGCATAACAAGGATTTTTGAGTTAACCGTTAAGACCGCTGCAGTCACATTTGTGACTTTTCCTAAAACGGGTATATTAATCATCGAGTGAATTTTGGGGCATTAAGAGCCCCTTTTTTAGAGATTTGGGTATGGAGGAAAATAGAGAGGGTTGTGTTTTCTGACACTTGGTGAGTTCCCTGGAACACCGGGGACACATATTCATGTATAAAAGACGTACAAAAGTGCATTTTGCATGATAGGTCCCCTTTAAGCTAGTAACGTTAGCAAGCTGAATAGCAAACTCGATCAGGGATAATTGCTTATGCAGGTGGCAATAATTTCAGAGGAGCGTACCTATGTCAGTACACCACAGGATGGTTACAGTCGCCATCCTGTGGTGTTCAGAGGAGGAAGCACTCACTGTTGTAATTAGACATTAGCTTGTTAGTATGTTGCTATAAATTATAAACTGAGGATTTGACCGCGTCGCTATGGTTGATAATTTTAGAAACAGGCTGTTAAATAAAGTCTTGTAGTGTTATACAAGTAAAACTACATTTTTCTTTAATCCCACGTAATTGTAGAAGAAACACAGTCTTCCTTTGAAAATGTATAAGACAGGTGTCTTGAGTAGTCAGCATTACCTACAAATCATTGTACACATTTGTAAATATTATTTTCCACTTGTTACCATTGTGAGTCTATTTTGATGCATCTCTTTTTGTGGCTACAATTCAGGCAAATACGCTACCAGAGGTGGAATAAGTAGATCTTGTACTTGAGTAAAAGTAGAAGTACCAGAGTGTAGGAATACTCTGTTACAGTAAAAGTCCTGCATTCAAAATGTTCCTCAATTAAAAGTAGAAAAGTATTGGCATCAAAATATAGTTAAAGTAGCGACAGTAAAAGTAGTCGTTGTGCAGATTGGTCCATTTCAGAATAATATATATGATATGTTTTATAATGATTGATCATTAAAGGTTGGGTATGCAAGTTTGAGAAACCGGCTCGAGATACACTTTTTGTTGTATTCCATGGAATGCTCTTAACATCCCGATAGCAATGAATATCTTAAGTGCTTTGACAAAAAATCCATAAAAAAATGTCATCTGTGGAAGCTGTAGTACTGTAAAAAGCACGACCAATCATTTTAGCCGGCCCGGCTAAAATAACTGGATGGCCTACCTGCCTGTCAGCCTTCCATCTGTGCACAAACTTATCTCGTGCCCTCATTGGTCATGTGCACGTTTGTGTGTGTTGGAGGAGGGGCTCTGTAAGGAAGTCTGAAGGAAGGGGCAGATTTTCTCCGGTTGTGTATTTTCAAATTCTAGCGATCTCGAGCCAGTTTCTCCATTCTTACCTACCCTACCTTTAAAGTGTTCTCAAAGCTGGTAAAGGTGCAGCTAGTTTGAATGACTTTGTATACAGCAGGGTAGCTTGTGAATTTACTCCAGGTGGAACTAAAGTCTGATTTAACACTTGATTATATTTCACATCATTCATCCACATCTGTAAAGTAACTAAAGGTATTAAATACATGTAGTGGAGTAAAAGTACACCATTTACCTCTGACTTATGTTTACTGTCAACCTAAAAGTACCTCAAAAATGTTAATCAATAATGTATTGAAAAGTTATTTAGCTGATTGTGGTATATCGGCTCAGCCAGGTTATATGCGATGCCCAGTCTACGTACAGATGGGTCACTCATTTTGAAATATTAAACTAGGTTTCTTTTCTTTAATTTTTCATCCTCATGTAGAATGCTATTATGAAACACACATTTGGTTGTTTATAGCATAAAGAACATCTGATTTAATGTGAGGTAGGGAAATAATCATTTGAGTATAAGTATGTGTATATAAATATGTAATTTACAACAGCTGTAAGATGCTTGAAAAGCTTGAAAATGCACCTTGAAATTGCTTGAAAAGTGCTTGAATTTGACTTTGGAAAAGGTGTAAGAACCCTGTATTATCTAAAGTGAATGTTAATTTTGAATGAAGTAGTTAATATACTATTAGTGTTTTGTTTTTTGTTAGTAGAAGAATACCATTTATTGATTTATTGTAAAATGAATCCGAACGTTTTGATCTGTTACGATGATAAACTGAAGCAATTTAAAAATCAACCCCATTAACTGAGTTTTAAATCGTTTTTTTGTTCATTCCTACTAAGTATATAAGGAAAGGATGAAAACTAACGAATTAAAAGTTTCAAAAATGATATCTCTGCGAGTGCTGACTGAACTGAATGTCCTATATGTTTCTCTTGTGTTTCATGGATCACATGCAGTGCAGATTTTGCAGATTTGCAAGCTCCAATCAAGAGACTCTTCTAAAACATTGTCGCCTTTGTCACGGCAAAGGTGCAAACTGGCCCTGTATTCACACTGACTGTGTATGTCAGTCAATTGGCAAACTATACTATACCCTGCCCTACCCCTCCACTACAGGCCCCTCCAACACACTACGCCCCACTTTCCAATCAGTCCCCAAAATTGTAATACCAGTTGTTTTTTTCAATTCAAAACATCCAAACTATCCCCTTAAGATGGTGCAGACTTTGAACAAGACAGCTACCCAGGAATTTGCTGCACAGACAAAACATGACATTGTCGTTACAATCAAATTACATTGTTTTGTTATTGTGTTTTTCAGATATCTGAAGAATTTCATCGGATCACCAGCAAAAACCTCCTGGGGACGTTCGGTGCAGCCTTTGACAAACATGTGCCTTGCCTGCTGAAACTGTACTGGGCTAGGAAGGGAGCTTTTGGACAGAAGATGGAAGACCTCTTGGAAAAACTTGATGAACAAGTGAGTGAAGTGCCTCAATTTAAGAGCATGCAAAAGTTGAGGGGAAAATGGCCGGGTCCACCAAAGCCCTTTTCCCCCGTTTGAAAATATGAAATGCTCCTTCGCCTAACATTTGTAGGAGCAAAAACGCTTTGATGGAAAGGCCTCAGTAAAAATGGATGTTAAAAGTCATTGCTTGGTGTTCTTAGTTGGTGGAATTTGAGAACTAAAACAGTATTTTTAATTTGTAAAAGTAGAAAGTAGTTTGTTTTTTTGCCAGTCTTTTACTGAAGCATGTTACTGGGATCCGACCTGTTCTTTATCCTCCTCATTACTATACAGAACGTCGGATTTTGTATAAATTCACTACGGCACTAAACTAATTGATATGTTTGTGTGTTTCCACTGGGTACTCCTTAGACATCCGACATTGTGTCTCACCGAAAGACAGCAGCACTGAGAGGCCTGCCGAGATGACACAACCAAGTTTCTTCTGGAGTGTTTGGTAAGTAATACTAACTGTAGGAAATAAACTTACACAATACAAGTAATATTGCTTAATGTAGCTTAAACATTTTATGACCTCATAGCTTATGCTAATCATTTTATGCATAATACATTTTGTGTAAGATTTAATTTTGAGCCCAGAGATGTTTTCACCTCATGAACCCGAGCGCGATGAGTTCACCCAAAATTAAAAATAAATATCAGCGCTGTTTGAGCAACAGCCAACCCGATACAGCTGGCCATTGTTGTCTGGTGTTCTTTGTCAGAAAATACTTCTTTATAGATCTCGGCACAACAAGGTTGGTGGGTGATAGCAGCCGTGCTGTTGAGTTGCAATTATAACTTCCACAAGCTGAATGGTAAGACTCAGTAGATTGGTGCTAAAGTTAGAATCAGTGGATATGTATTTTGTTGTTTAGTTTTCCATAGCACTCATTCATGCATATTTTACTTTTCCTCAGGACACTGACCATGAAGAACGATTGCTCAGAGGTGTGTCTGTGGCCATCCTCACCGTCATTGAAGATGATGATGCCGCCATATCGCCAAATGTGCGAGACGTGGCTGTTGTGTTGGAAGGGACCATTGTACTGCATGACCTACCAGACCTCTCTACTGCCTTTGCATACCTCTTTGGCCTACTTTATGCAATGAACATTGATTATCCAAAGGAGATGAGGTATACCTTTGAAGCCATTCAGACTATCTTTTAAGAGCTTGGCTCTCGATGCTCGCAGCGCATAAGGTCTCGGAAAACAAAGCTTTTGCTGTGAATGTTAATGAAGCCAGACATGACTTTAACCTATGTTTTGCCTGTTCTAGTGCATTTCATTTAATCGTTTATTTGGCAGGGACAATGCACAGTAATGAACACTTAAAACATTCAAATATATCAAGCGTAACAGTGCCAGATTTAGCTTTAAGCTCATTTCCATCCGCAGTCCCTCACATAAAACATTTAAGAAAATTACATTTTACAAACATAGCAAAAACAAAATACATGATATGCAAAAAGTGCAAAAGAGCAAGAGCAGCATACACAAGTATTTATGACATGGTAATACAATATAGCAGCTACGACATATAAAGTGCTACACAATTGTGGTTAGTGCTCATGTAAAACCTGCTCTTATTCTTAAATTCTTTGATTGTGATGAAGAGGCTGAGGCCTGATTTATCACAATGATGTCAGGTGTGTGAATCCTATTTTGACCTGATGGATAAAAGCAGAAGCAGAAACGATCCTCAGAATCTGTGTTCAAAGGCCATCATCATTTTCTGTTTAAAGCAGCTTTACTAGATGTTTATTATGTCAAGAAATGTCCTTAACTTGTGTTATGTTGCAAAACGTGCATTTTTTCAAATCCATATCTTCAGCATGTGAAGAATGCATGTTATCAACGTCTAGCAAAGCTGCTTTAAACAGAACATGATGATGGCATGGGGTCTGCGAGACACAGAGGAACTCTTGCACATTGCCTGAGCACACACAAACACACACACAGCCAGGTGTGTGTGTGTGTGTGTGTGTGTGTGTGTGTGTGTGTGTGTGTGTGTGTGTGTGTGTGTGTGTGTGTGTGTGTGTGTGTGTGTGTGTGTGTGTGTGGGCAGCATAGACTGGTCTTTTCTGTGTTAGAGTTTTACTCCCTACAGGGTGTACTTTGAGGGTTTGTGACTTTGCAGACAGAAAAAGCTACACAAGGGGACGGGTAATAACCAGAAAAGCATGACATGGCACCTTTAAAAGAGAGAATGTTTTGTGTGAATGTTTTGTGTGCTAAAGTGGACAAAAGATGTACAAAATGTTCATATAATTGAATTAAATCGTAATAATTAACTGTTAAATTAAGGTATTAATTTTCAATGTCTGACATCAATGTTGATTTCAATCTTCAGCGTGACCATATCTCAATGTTGATTCAATGACCTTTTGCTATTTAGGCAAGTAACTTTTTTATTTTGAACTGCAGTTGTGTATTTCAACACATGATATTTAAACCTTGAGGAAAAAACATTTAAATTGCCCCACAAATAATAAATAAACACATTAGTCATATTGGGAAATGAAAGGGGACACAGCAAATAAATTCTGCCATCACATCGAAGTAAAACTTTTTGTTAAACTACAGTGACAAACTTTCCAAAAAATCTAAATAAAGGTTTAAAAAAAAAAAAAAAACTGGCCACCAATCTGCAGATCACACATACATTTTACAAAATATATAACAAAGTTGTTTACACTGCCGACAGTCAACATAGAAACATAAAGATATGTTTACAGCCACGGTACGGTTAAGCCATAGACTAGCTCTTCAGTGCCTTTGGGTTTTGCTCTCTAATGCCATCATCCCATCTTGTTTTTTTTTTTGTACAAGTCGTTTTATTTCATTATAGTGTACAATAATCGATGCCATTTCATTTCCATTGTAATATCACAGTACACTCACTACACTCCCCCCTCCCTCCCTCCACCCGCACATGCCCACACAGGAAAAACCAAGAAAAGCTAATCAAGATAACTTAAACAACAGAGCCATGAAAAAAAAAAAAAACATCAAAGTAAAACAAACAAATCCCATCTTTTCTTGACTATCAGCTTTTCTTTAGAACATAACTTTTTCTGTTGAACATAACTTTTTTTTTTCTGCAGAACATAACCCAAGTATACATGGAATGAACAGCCGAAGCCAAGTATCATGCTGTGGAACTAGTGGAATCTTCAGAAAATACTGTACTTGAGACTCATCACTTTTGCACTGGCTTTCAGTCCATCAAGTTCAAGGAACAGCTTCTGAAACACTTCAAAAGTATATTTAAGTTCCTTGCGATAGCTCAGATTCAGAGCATATATTATGCCCATTAGCAAAGCACAGCACCTTGGGATATCCTTTCCCTCAACAACTTTGGTTCCCTCGACCACGACGGTTGCCATCTTATTGTCAGATCCTTGGGTGGATCGGTCACTGATAATGGTGATATTCATTACTTGTCCATCAAGGCCGGCCTCGAACTCTTTTGTGTCCTTTTGAAGCAAATTAAATGATAGGTTAGCGTATAAGAGATAATGAATTAGGTGATTGCATACTTTTTAAACTGTCACTCTTAGTGAATTCAGAGCCATTATTACCAGCTGCTAAAGCGATGCTGGGCACAGTGTTTTTACAGTGTACTCATAAATGACCTCAGCTAATTTTCCAAGAATGTCTGAAAGTATTGAGATGACATCTTTGGTTCCAAAAGGAGTCCCAGGACAACTGACATTTTCGTTGCCTGACTGAAGCAAAATCTCTGTACTGGAAGAGAAATGGGGGATTGCAAACTCCGAGGGCCAATCCTTTGACCGCTGGTCTAGGCTTTCCGTCATAGGTCCTGGAGAAACAGGCAATGTGTCATGGGAGGACACAGATGAGCAAGCATCATCAGAAGGCTGAAAAGAACCATCAACGATGCTCGAGATGGAGTCTATGTCTGTTAAGGTCAAAGTTACTGTCGAGGGTTCCTGGATATACACAACCTTGATAGTGTCCTTATCTGAGCAACCCGGTATCACGGCAAGACGTGAACATGTGACGATCTACCATGCTGGGAGACGTGAATATGTCACGGTTTCGTCCCTTCAAAACGTGACAGTTACACGGTATTATTAACATGGCCCAACCAGTGGAGAAATACCCGGAAGTGCCAAGCAAATGCTCTACCGCGCCTATTGGTCGGTTTTTATTGTCAAAATTAGATGTTTTTAATTTATTTTTTAATCGTCACACTCGATTTCGCCAATTTTCTGTTGCCCTAGCTGGTCGACACCTCTTTTAGCAGAAACAAAGGCTACATTAATGTATTAAATCGATGTTAATCCATGTGTGTGGAGGTGTGGATGTGGAATTAACGGACGTGACGTTGTGCGATTGCGTTGCCAGGCAACGCAATTTACAAACTCTTCAACTACAACCCTAATTATATTTAAAAACATTTTAGAAGGCCTCACGAAATACTTTAATGTAAATTAAAATGTAAATGTGAAGGGATGTGTGTAATGTGGTGATTGACATTATTCACCCACGGATCTATGGGTTGGGGGTATTGTTCCGCACGGACATTTTAGTTAACCGGACTCCTGTTGATGTGAAACACGAAAAATTTTTTTTAAATAAAATAATACTTTATTCCGAGTTTGCTTGCTTTTCTCTTTGGAGGTTATTACATAACGGCATTGTAATACACGGTTCGGCTGCATTAAATATGACATATCTGCCGTAGTTCTGTATTTATAGAGCCCTGATGAGAAGACTTCTAGACAAACAGGAAGCACTGCCGCCAAAACTGAAAACGTGACGTGGATCATAAATATATCAGCAATTAAACAACATCTTACATTTCTTTTCACACAATACGTCTCCTTGCAGTATCAATACTAATTCGGCTGACTTTTATATTTGATCCAATTGGTAGATAGGCTGTATTTACACCATAACGGTGCACAGCTGATAGAAAGGGACACCTAGTGGTTAAAGCACGTTATTGAATTTTATTATTTTATTATTTTTCACAAAAATGAAACCATCAATAGCAAAAACAGAATTAACTGTCATTAGTAAACCACCCAAATAAAAAGATCATAAGTGGTTTTGTTTTACATATATTTTAAGGATAATAATAGCAATGTAACACTGTCTATGACACTTACTGTATAACACTGATTTGAAAAACATACAGAAAAAACGAATTCACTGCCCTTAATAAAGTATTTAAATATACATTTCAGGTGTGCTGTTTTGTTTAGATCATTAACATCCGGAGCTCTTTTAATGTCCTTTTTGATTATTGTTACACCAGGTCTTGTCAAAACCTTTATTCCATATTCAATATCCATTACTAAACAAAACAGCAATTCTACTCCACTACAATTCAGAGGTTAACCTGGTATTTTTACTCCACTACATTTATTTTAGTTACTTTGCAGATTCTGATTAATGATGTGAAATATAAACAACCGTTAAATCAGGCTTTAGTTACACCTGAGTAAAATTCAGTGAAGGTGATTGTCAAGTGCCAACAATCAGGAGAGATATTTGATAGTTGCTGCTTGAGAAGACTAAACATTTATCTGCAGATCCCTATAAAGTATATTCATTACTCGTTATTCTCTACTAATAGTTAATTAAAGACTGTATATAATGGCTATTTTGCATATCCCTTTCAAGATTTCAAGATTTTCTAAGGTTCATTGACATATCATATACACAACTAATTCAATAACGTGCTTTAACCACTAGGCGGTGCACACAAGGTACACACAGCCATAATAACTTTGTATTATTAGTGTAGGACACTTGTGTATGTATAACATCTGAAGATGTGTAGTTTTATTCATGTTTTCACATAATTGTACAGGATATTGCTATATTATTTCACATGTTTTACTTCTAATATCTGATTTGTAAAACATCACAGACAGAAAGGTATATCCGTCATTTAACAGTAAGCTATTGAAATTCTGAATCCATAGATGTGTCTCCCATCACCCAAATCCCCTGACTATTTTCTCAACTCAGTATTTACATTCTTATATTCAAAGAAAATCAGTAATATCTTTAAAAACGACAAGTCCTTTTATATCAGCTGTGCACCGTTATGGTGTAAATATAACCTATCTACCAATTGGATCAAATATAAAAGTCAGCCGAATTAGTATTGATACTGCAAGGAGACGTATTGTGTGAAAAGAAATGTAAGATGTTGTTTAATTGCTGATATATTTATGATCCACATCACGTTTTCAGTTTTGGCGGCAGTGCTTCCTGTTTGTCCAGAAGTCTTCTCATCAGGGCTCTATAAATACAGAACTACGGCAGATATGTCATATTTAATGCAGCCGAACCGTGTATTACAATGCCGTTATGTGATGACTTCCAAAGAGAAAAGCAAGCAAACTCGGAATAAAGTATTATTTTTTTTTTTTTAAACGTTTTCCGATTTCACATCAACAGGAGTCCGGTTAACTAAAATGTCTGTGCGGAACAATAGATCCCATAGATCCGTGGGTGAATAATGTCAATCACCACATTACACACATCCCTTTACATTTACATTTTAATTTACATTAAAGTATTTCGTGAGGCCTTCTAAAATGTTTTTAAATATAATTAGGGTTGGAGTTGAAGAGTTTGTAAATTGCGTTGCCTGGCAACGCAATCGCACAACGTCACGTCCGTTAATTCCACATCCACACCTCCACACACATGGATTAACATCGATTTAATACATTAATGTAGCCTTTGTTTCTGCTAAAAGAGGTGTCGACCAGCTAGGGCAACAAGAAAATCGGCGAAATCGAGTGTGACGATTAAAAAATAAATTAAAAACATCTAATTTTGACAATAAAAACCGACCAATAGGCGCGGTAGAGCATTTGCTTGGCACTTCCGGGTATTTCTCCACTAGTTGGGCCATGTTAACAATACCGTGTAACTGTCACGTTTGAAGGGACGAAACCGTGACATATTCACGTCTCCCAGCATGGTAGATCGTCACATGTTCACGTCTTGCCGTGATACCGGGTTGTATCTGAGATGTCATTTGTCGAAAGCAACGAGAAAAACTCATTATCAAAATCAGCATCCTTGTAATGCAAACAGAAATCCCTAGAAATCTCAAATGTATCTCGAACAACTGAATTAAGTTCTTCAACTGTTCCAGGGATCCCAGATGGTAATGTCAGTTTCTGGACAGCATGGTCTGAAAGTATCACTCGGAGATGGGCTGGTTGCAACATTAATCAATCTGTAATACATGTTTCAGTAAGTACCATGACTACAAAAGTCAGTAAAATACAATACAGTGTTTCCCCCTGAGTTGTAGGCTTTGCACAGTACCAGACTGTGACAGAGCGGCTCTATCACTGACTGCGGGCAGCGCACACACACAGACATTCCCTGCTCCCTGTGTTCTTGCTAAGTTGTAATCAAACATCACTATTATCACTCTTTTCCTACCCGTTTCAGTAGCGCGACCATGGGTGCACACTTGGCCGTTCTATTTTCATTCAAGCATACATTCACAAACATTAAAGTAACTTACGTGTTGAAGTGTGGGGCAGATTCGCCACCGTCTCCCCAGCTGTGATTTGTATTGGCAGAGGCGTGTCATTTCACCAGCACCGTAGGCATTTCACTAGGTTAAATAGTGTGTTCTCGTGCATTTTCATGATCACGTGAGATGCATTATTATCTGTTTTGTTGGAAATGTTCATTTGTGTTTACAAATGACCTTTTATGTTCAAGGGGAAATGTTAAGGTAATAGAGAAAATCCTTGTTTTATATTGCTTCAGATTTAAGAAACTGTAATGCTTTATTTAGTAAGAAAACAGACTAATTGTATTTCCTAATGTAATAGTTTAAGCCTAGTGGGAGGGGCTACATGTTTAAAAGGGGCTGCATCGGCCCTGTAATGCAATCTATGCAACATAAATGTAGCGTTTGAGGGTTACAATGCTTTTTCCACCAAACACGTAAGGTGTTAAAGGGAACATGTCGGACAGCTCTGCAGGCTCTAGCACTTTCACAGTTCGTGTTTTCTCAAGGACATAGCTCCTGAGATGCTCAACTGACCAAGCACTCAAGCATTTCACAATGAATACAAGAGTGCCCTTGACAACAACTATTTGGATCAGCTCTCCAAAATCTGTCAGACCACCTGTTGAGCCATTAGCCAAAATCATTCCAATTGCATACTTTGTGCCACTGTAACATACATTGTTGGCTATCTGGATACGTGTCTCCTCAGGGAATTTTGCTCGCAGTTCTTCCTGGATATCTTCTCTTAGCACAGTAACATCTACAGTAGACAGTTGTGTGGCCTGTAAGACAGGTTTCACAACACTGGGATCATGATGATCATGGTTATATGCAACCATCAGCTGATGCTTCATGGAAAGTGACAGCAGAATATTTCGAAAGCTGTGAGTTTGCCTGACAACCCGCTTAAAAAAGCTGTGTTTGGCTTCCAACCTCATAGTCCACAGTAACACTAGTGGACCATAGGCCCTGATCAGCTGTTGATAATGTTCCAGGAAATTATGTTTGGGGATTAGTTTTTCCTGTGGGAAAACCTGGAGAAACCTGTGTCTGTGTTCAGAGATCTTACTGTCTAGGTAACAAATAGTCTCCTCTGTGTGAACATGACTTACTGCAAGCTCAACTATCTCTTTGAGCACTAGAAGTACTTCCCATGCTGGTTCACCCTCAGGGATTTTTGATCCAATTATGAGGGGCAGGAATCGCAGCAATGGCCAGTTTTCATGGGCGTTCCCTCCAACACTTTTCCTTGCTGCAAAATTCAGAGGGACCTGCTGTGGAGCATCAGTTTTGTCCGACCATTTGTAGGGAAACGTTTTGATGCATGTGTTGAGTTCATCAAGAGTGAAGTATTTACTCTTGATAAACACTTGAAGACATAAGGCGCGTTCACACCAAGTACTTTTCCCACAGTAGTTCCTGAGAACTTTAGTTCATGAGAGTTCTTTTAGTTCTGACGAACTAAAGCAGATCGCGTTCACACCAAAATGAGTTCCTGGGGGTGGATTAGGCAAATGAGCCGCTGACGTCACTTCTTCTTCTTCTGCTTAGCTTTTCCTGGCAGGCCGCAAACAACTTCACGGCGAGTACAGTAGGTGGCGGTATGCACCTTAAAGTTGCAATCCGCCAAAAAAACGAGAGAAGAAGAAAAAAAACTTCCGCTTCCGCTGTATGCTTCTGTTTACCTTCCGACCTCAGTCAGACACGCTATGGAGTTGACTGAAGTTGTGGTTTTGGTGCTGAGTTATTTAAGCCAATAACTCAGCCACAAATACAGATCGCGGTTAAGAAGCCTTAACAAAAGGACTGGACGGCGACAAGCACACGCTATGGACATGTTTCGTCAGCTGAGGATGATGACCGTTATCACGCCCAAAGAACAGCAATGGTACGTTCAGTAAATCACATTAATACTATCTAATGTAGGATTTATGGAGTTATGTCGGGCTAATTTGTGTCTTTGTATGTGTTCCAGATATGCGGTGCTTGAAGCGAAACGACTGCAACATGGACAATATCAAAATCCAGGTGGCAGCATGTTGCGTATTGCATAACCTGTGTGAGCGTCGTGGTGATGAGTACAGGGAGGAATGGACTGCCTTACCGGCGACCCAGCTTGATGACAACCATTCATATTTTTTTGTTTATTACAAATGAAAGTAAAATATACACAAGTGTCTTGATTAAATGATTGTAGAATAAGGATTTTGGACGTTTGCCCTGCAGCCATGAATTGCATTAAAAGCAGCAAGAAACTTTGAATTGATTTCATTTTATACACATTTATATCTGAGTAGGCAATATCAATATAATCAATTACTGTAGTACATGTCATTCATTTATTTGTGATATAAAGTCTGCCTAGGTGGTGCATATTCTGGAAAATCAATTGAGAAACAAAAAGAACAATCTCAAATTGTTTAAATGACTTCTGATTTGTCTGACCATAGGAAAGAGTTAGATAAGAAATAATACCACTAACATGTCTGTAGTATTGCACAGTAAATAGGCTCAGCAGTTAACACCTTTATTATATATCCTCCTATGTTCCCTTACTATAATTAATTAAAATATTGAACTCACAACACTGTTAATTACAAACTTAACCATTTATCTTTCTATAAATAGTGTTTGTGTTGATGGACGCCATTTTGAAATACAATTGAATGATCTTTTTCAAAGACACATATATGGGGTGGGACACAATAAATAAAGCTTCGCCAGTGTCATGATGGTATCAGAATAATCACTTACATGTGATGTATAGGATGCTACACAGGTCACCATAAAGATAAAGTGTCAGGAGAAATAAGCAAGATACATTTTCTGTTTAATCGCAATGTAGGTTCTCTTTTATTTATCAGCAGCAGATCAATAAGTGTCAGTAGTATCAAAACAATATAATAACAGTGGCAATATATATAATTATATATATATAATATATATATATATATATATATATATATATATATATATATATATATATATATATATATATATATTATATATATATATTATATATATATATATAGATCTATAATAACAATAGATAGGCCTCAGCAGCACACACCTTAGTGCAAAGTGAAGTGTCAGTATTAATAACAGTGGCATATATATATATAATCACAATAATACAAAATGAACTCTCCCAGGTGTAGGCAATTTGGGGTGAAGTGTCTTGCCCAGGGACACAACGACATCCTGACTGCAGTGGGGTTTGAACCTGTGCTCCCCTGATCCGAACACCAACGCACCAGACCACTGCACCACACGCCTCCCAACAAGTCATTGTACAGTTTATCAACGACGACAAGTTTTTCTTAATTTTTGTATTGAAGGCCTGTTGGATTTAATCAGCTCGCTTAGCACTGCCAGAAGCCCAGCCTGAAAGGTATTTTGTTGCTCCACCTGGATTCCTGGGCCTTGTGTGAATGCAGCAGCCGTTCGTCGTGCATCTCCTTGGCACGCAGGTCCTCATTCTCCTTGCTGACCATGGCACGGCAGTCCATCGCCATGATGGTGTCAAGGAAGCTGTCATTGCGTGCCCACTTTCCTAAGGTGAAATATGCAAGATACAAGATCAGTTTAATCGCAACAACGACACAACATTGTCCAAATACCAGAAGGGGAGCAGCCCATAACAGAGAGCCCCCCACGTCAGAGTCATCACTGTGGGCGATCTCCACCTCTGAGGCCCAATCCCAAACCACTCCCTCGACCCTACCCCTCCGTGACGGAGTGAACACCATCTGTAGCCACACTCGCAGCTCAACGAGGCTCCCTCCTGTCAGATGGAGGGAGTAAATACAGCGGCAAGCTTTGGGACAAACTCCCCTCTCTCCGGCAGAAACAGGAAATGCCGTAACTGTATGTAACAACGGTTTCAAATCAGCTTCTCTTAGACAAAAAATGTAAATTAATAACTCAAATAAAACTCCAAACATCTTTCATTGTGTTACTTTTTCTGTAAAGCTCTTTTAGTTTTAAACCTGATGTTTATAAGTTTCTTAGTTTTTGCAACAGTCTGTAAATATACACAACTTTATAATAAAATGCACACATTTACCTTTTTCTAGACTAAACACAGGTACTGTATGATCCTAAGTTAAAAAAATATGAGGTTATCATGAGGTTGTTAACATCGCAATTTATCAGTGGATGTTTGCTGGAACTACTTTTTAACAGCGTGTTTCCTGACGGACACACACAGCGTGACTCCGGTCAGGTAGAGACCGGTCTCAAGTCAGCACCGATGCAGACTCGCTGTTTGAGGGCTTGATAGCCCACTCCCCCTCCACACTCGTTGGTTTGGAACAGCACTTAATGTGGCGGACCCTCCGCGCGAACGCGCAAACGGAGGGGTAGTGTGTAGGGGTAGGGTGTAGCATGTCGTTGTGTCCCCGAGACACTTCACCCCAAAGTGCTCCTGTGGGGATTGCCCACAGTATTGAGTAGGTAAGCTTTGGATAAAAGCGTCTAACAAGTGACATGTAATGATTCAAAAAGCTTTTGGTGGCCATATTGAATAACAAACCAATGTGGTTTACTTGTTATCCACAGTTTAGCTGCTAAATGTTACCTTTACAAAGCTACGCTGAAAACACAGCAAAGTTCATATAACGGTATTAGGTTAGTTGAACCTAATATTTTTATAGTTAAACTCAACACTTTTCTTTGTGCTCCACATATCTAAATGTATAAAGTGTGTTTTCACCTCCGTTCCCTCCTGTTGCAGTATGGCAGCAGCGGTCAGGATGGGATCCTCTGTGATCAGATAGTGGTCCTGATGGTGTCCGCTGACCGGGCGCAGGCTGCCTACTCTCAGCGGGGGGGGAACTGAACGTGGAAACTGTGTTTCTCTGAGGGATCCTCCATGTAGTCTGAGAAGCCTTCTGAGGAAACAAGGTCAAACTATTTAGGATAATACTATGAGAAGGAACAATGTTTAGGCAATAAATAGAATTTCAATTACATTTCTACTTAAATGTGCAAAAATATTAGAACATCAGTCTTTGTGGCATGCAGGTAATCAACTGTTTAAGCTTTTACCATTAACATGTAGAATGAATGTTGCAAATTACTTGAAATTATAGCAACTACAATCTGTTGTTTACCTCTATGCATTAGCCACAGAGGTAGCATTATGTCCAGCTAGCATGCTAATTGCTAACGTTATATTATCGTTTTTATCCCGGAGGGGAAAACTAGTTTCTAATCCTGAGAGAAACACCTCGCCTGAAACACACGATTAGTGCCATGAGTTAGTGAAGCAAATTACAGAACATTGCACTTATTCACAAGTCAAAACGTGTTCATAGCGGGCATGGATGAGAATAGCTAGCTAGCTAGATGTTATTAGCCAGCTTGGACCTAACGTTAGCAAGTTCTACCATGGCTAGCTCGATCTACTGAGCAAATAAAAGTACATCTAAGACCAGTATTGTGCAGATTAAAACAGTGCAGTGCATGTATTTTATTTTACCTTCGTAGTCGTCCCGACATGACTTTGCCAGGTCTGCTAACTTTGCTGATCCACTGAAACTGCATGCAGTAGAAGCTTCTGAATGTGGCGCTTCGCGTCCTTCGAGTAAATCGCCAGAAGCGCAGACACATCCTCATCACTCCAATTGATTTATTTAGTGTTGCTATAATAACTGCTTTCACAAAAGGAATCTCTTCGGATGTGCTGTCCAGCGAGGAAATACAATGGCCGCTTACAACAAAAATTCTGAGTCAAACGGGCGTGGTTTGCATTCCGCACAGCCAATCAGACGTACGAACTACATTCTCCCACGACAGACCCTGCTCTGTGGCAGGGACTGAAAAGCGAGTCTCGCGAACTAAGTTGAGCTACTTTAGTTCCTGGGGCTTTTTGGTGTGAACGCAAATATATCGTAGTTCTGATGAACTATTGTGGGAAAAGTACACCAAAGTACTCCGGTGTGAACGCACCAACCTGATCTCACCAGAATGCGTGACTCCACCACGACTCCTTAACACTGCATTGCGTGGTGGAGTCACGAACTTTGTTACATTTACGTGTCTGCACCACGCAAACAACGCCAATGTAAAGTGAATGAGGCTCCTTTGTCGTGGTGCACACACGCATTTCTACAACGTCCAGCAGTGAGCTTATATTCTATAAAACGTTTTTAAAATCTACTGTATAGCTTGTAGTAACTCACAGGAGGCTTCTTTTATTTTATTTGTATTCATAATAATTTTTATTTTTCGTCAGAATGTATTATGGTGCATTATTCACCAATGTTTGTTCTCAAAAAACAATGTATTGTAAGTAATACAACTGTGATTTTTATTAAATTAGTTCGTTTTTAAGGAAGGCCAGACCTTCAGCTGTGTCAAAGAGATTGTTCCCTTTAGTTAACGTTATTTAAAAGATAATTATATTCCTATTTGATTAAGTACCCTTTATTGTATTACGGACCCAAAGAGCTGAGCGTCCATTCCCATTGGATAACAGAGCATTTTACACCCGGAAGTAAGTATTCTCCTTACTGTCCATTGATTTTATTTACAGTGATATCTGCACTACTCATCAACTCAAAAACACCAGATTATCCTTGTTAATTACACAACATTGATTGGTTTAAATTGTGTACAATGCTTTTGTATTTTCCCCTTTCGATTCGGAGAAACAAATATGTTTTCGGAGTGTGTGGATGGTAGAAGACACTACACTACCCAGAATCCTCAGCTATTGTTCCGCTTTGCCTCAAGCTCTGTGATTGGTTGACCTCCAACTGCATTCCAATGAAAAAAACGTTTCGTAAAAGATCAAATCATACTTTATTCAGCAGTGCTTGCTTTACTCTTTGAAAGTCATCACATGAATGCATTGTAATGAATGGTTTGGCTGCATTAAACATTACACATCTGTCGTAGTTCTTTATTTATCTACAGAGATCGGGCCTCAGAATGGACCGGAAACTATTCTTTTACCGTTCTATTTTAATTTCACAATAAAGTTAGTAGTAATAATTTGTTTTGATATTATTGTTTTTTATTAACTACTAGACCGCTGGGTCATGTTAAGACCATCTTTTCTGTGTTGCTGTGGGTTTTTTACATCGCTTTTGTGTTACAAATATCAAAACAATAACAGAATATATCCGTCGTAAACTAAACCAGAAACAGCAGTATATTTTATTTTGTTAACACTGTAAACTTGACAGCTTTTTAACCCGCACCTCCTACTGGTTAAAGCACGTTATTACACGTTTAGAGTAACGCAATGCAGGTAGATTGGGTTGCTTTTTATTGACTGTTTTAAAATGCCTTTTTCTTAATGTCTTTCATTTTTGTAAAGCACTTTTGAATGTGTTATATTTGATGAAAACATTTCAATATTAAGAGTACATACTCTTAATATAGTGGGAAAGTGGAAGGTCAATGATATAAATAATATAGAATAGAAAATATCAAGAAGATACTGTAAGTGATCTCTACAATAAAACAGTTTAGTGCCTGATAGGAGGATGTGCAAAACAGACAAACTTATAAGGCTTTATTTAAACATTAAAGAATACTTTAGGTTAAGGTCGTCTTTTAAATAAGAAAAAAGCTTTGGGGGTATCTACAGATATTAAGCCTGACAAAGTACTTAACGTCTAATATATTGCATGGTTTGTTTTGGAACTTGACAATCAACTTTCCTTCAATGTTAACTATGTTGAAGCACTTATTTTAACTGATATTATACATATTAATTATACTCTTATAAGATGTATGTAGATAGTATAAGAAATGTGCAGAATATGTTTAATGGTGGAGGTACACAGATATCGATAGATGTATTGTGATGCACTGTTGATGAACCTGTGACCCAAGTGTTTCATTCATTGCATAACTACACCGTAGTTGTGTATATGATATGTCAATAAACCTTAGAAAATCTTGAAATCTTGAAAGGGATGTGCAAAATAGCCATTATATACAGTTTTTAATGAACTATTAGTAGAGAATAACGAGTAATGAATATGCTTTAGGGATCTGCAGATACATATTTAGTCTTCTCAAGCACCCACTACCAAATATCTCGCCTGATTGTTGGCTGAATTCACTGAATTTTACTCCGGTGTAACTAAAGTCTGATTTAAGGGTTGTTTATATTTCACATCATTAATCCAAATCTGTAAAGTAACTAAAATAAATGTAGTGGAGTAAAAATACCAGGTTAACCTTAAAGAAAGCCCTCAGGATTATAAAAGACCCCCATCACCCCACAAACTGTTCTGTCTGCTGCCGTCTGGCAGGCGGTACCGCAGCATCCGGACTAAAACCACCAGACTCAGGGACAGTTTCATCCCACAGGCCATAAAACTATTAAACACCTGAACTTAGAAACAACATCCATAACATTCATCTGGCTGCTACTTAGAAATTATTTATCTAATATATCATATTCCAATCACTTGTATATAGACTCTTATTGCACTATTTCACTTTTTACTATTTTACTATTTTTCTTTTTGTATTTACTTGCACTATTTGTTCTGTGTAGCCTATCTGTTTTATTGTGTTGCACTGTTGGAGGAGCCTGTGACCTAAGGGGGGGGTAGGACACGTTCTAAGCACATGGTGTAGTCCTATAGCTGAGGATTCTGGGTAGTGTAGTGCCTTCTGCCATCCACACACTACGAACAAATATTTGTTTCTCCGAATCGAAAGGGGAAAATACAAAAGCATTGCACACAATTTAAACCAATCAATGTTGTGTAATTAACAAGGATAATCTGGTGTTTTTGAGTTGATGAGTAGTGCAGATATCACTGTAAATAAAATCAATGGACAGTAAGGAGAATACTTACTTCCGGGTGTAAAATGCTCTGTTATCCAATGGGAATGGACGCTCAGCTCTTTGGGTCCGTAATACAATAAAGGGGACTTAATCAAATAGGAATATAATTATCTTTTAAATAACGTTAACTAAAGGGAACAATCTCTTTGACACAGCTGAAGCTCTGGCCTTCCTTAAAAACGAACTAATATAATAAAAATCACAGTTGTATTACACACAATGCATTGTTTTTTGAGAACAAACATTGGTGAATAATGCACCATAATACATTCTGACGAAAAATAAAAATGATTATGAATACAAATAAAATAAAAGAAGCCTCCTGTGAGTTACTACAAGCTATAAAGTAGATTTTAAAAACCTTTTATAGAATAAAAGCTCACTGCTGGACGTTGTAGAAATGCGTGTGTGCACCACGACAAAGGAGCCTCATTCACTTTACATTGGGGTTGTTTGCGTGGTGCAGACACGTAAATGTAGCAAAGTTCGTGACTCCACCACGCAATGCGGTGTTAAGGAGTCGTGGTGGAGTCACGCATTCTGGTGAGACCAGGTTGGAACGCACCTATAGAGCCAACTTTCGGGGGACTACACCCTCAAACAGATCGTGCAACACATCAGGTGGATAACCTGTCAAAACACTGAAATACTTCAGATTCTCTGTAAGTGCACACTGCCTCTTGACTCCACAGACATGAACCAATGCAGTATTCTCCTGCACAGTCTGGACATGCATTTCATGCTGTTCTATAGTTCTGGGTTTAAATGCCCCTGTTCTCACTTCTTCCACCTGAAACAGTGACTTCTCACCCAGACAAAATCTGCAAACATAAGAACTGGAGAAGCTTTCCACAAATCCCCCAAGAGAATGGGCCCCAAGATTATCTGCCACAACACTAAACACTGTTCCTTTGATTGTTTTGCCTAATGCTGGGACATACAGGCCCTCCTCTTCCAAGCTCACAAGATCCTTGAGCAGTGGCTCCAGTACAGTACCGTAACCAAATCTTTTTACATCCACAGCCCTGCAGAGAATTGCTAAGAAGATGGAGGTCAGAGAAGATCTGAGCAGTGCAGGAACATCAGCTAAGACCCAGTACACAGCTGTGACTTTGTGTTTTTTCCTAGATGTGCCCAGAGGATTGCATATCTCAAAGTCATCAACAAAGACGGTAGGTTTGTTCCTAAGGTTCTTCTCCAGAAAATAAATGCCATCAGAAAATGACCTGTACTGAGTTTCAGCATTACTTTGAGCTTCTCTGTCATGCAAGATCAAATCCTGGATCTCTTTCCGGCTCAACAGCTGAAGCATCGACTTCTGAATGGGGACATACTGGAAGCTTCTCTCTCCTTCGCTACTAAGTACATACTCCACTGGTTCCACCACAGCAAACTGCTCCGTAAAATAAGCCCTTCTCTTATATGCAGAAGAAAGTGGACCGCCACTGCTCAGAGCAGAGGTAAAGGGGTTGGCATCACAAAGCTCTGTCACCATGTCTGACACAACAGACTCATCAATCTCACAATCGTGCTTCCTCAAACAGGAATTTAAAATGTCTTTGATAATGGGACCTGATGCTGAATGAGAGATAAAATGTAGCTCTTCGACAACCTCATCAATACACCTGTTAGGTACATTAAAAGTGCTCTCGAGTTTTAGAAACAACAAAGCCAAATTCTATTCAATGAGGTTTGGTAGATCTCTCACATCATTATCTTGACCATCATCAGTAATGGACAGTTCACCATCCTGAACATCTACATCACTGTTATCGTCTGTATTTGAACAACTTGCATACCTCTTTAGCAGGTCTTCTTTAAAGTCTTGCAGTGAGTGAGGAGTATGCTTTCGGCTTTTGTGGGAGGCAAATGTTCCGTAAATGTTAGTGCTGAAATTGCAGTTCTTAAAAACACAGATGGCAGTCTCATGTTTTTTTAAATGTCGACCAAGGTGTTCAAAAAGCTCTCTTTCTGTGGAGATTGTGCTGGGACTGCAACACTGGCAAGTGAAAGAGAAACCTGCAGTTCTGACTCTTTCCTGAGTTTCCTGAGAGTGATTTATTGATAGATATGATATAAGGCTACCCCATGTTTTGAAGGAACAAAAACAATCTGGATAAAGACACGGCAGAGGTTGCCCACCATGACCATGGCGTAACCTGTAATGTTTTAGCAACCCTGTTTTTGCAGAGGTTTCAAATGTACATATTTTGCATCTCCAGCCCATTTTTAATTAGAATTAAATTGTTCTAGATATATAAGCAACATTGCATGAAATGAGCAAGAAACACAACAAAAAGAGACTCTCTGCCTCTACTACTTTGTACCCTCTCACAGAACTATCCACAGTTCAAAGGCTGCTAATTTTGGTCAAACAGCAACTAATATTTACTGTATTTGAATGACAAAAGATGACACCCACTTTTAAAATGTCCTTTGTGTATTTCTTCAGCCTGTCCTCGAACACACAGTCTTGGCTGTCGGAACTTGTCCAGGTGTGTTAAGTGGGAGTGGTCTTGAAATCCTTAACCTGTTAAGCCCGAGAGACCCCGGTACCGGGGCACTGCGGCAACATCTTGCAGGAAACAGTGTCTGAGGGCATGTTCATTTAATAAAACTATGAATGTTTTATATCCATGTAACGGGAAGAAACTCATCTAACTGATCATTTTTTTTTTTTTTCAAAAGAAAACCCACAATGCTAAACACTGAGTCTCTGAATTAGCAACGAGCGAAAAATGCTAACACCTTACTGCACCGAAAATCACTCACAAAACCTTATTATTTATCTTTTCACCACATCCAACACATCGATTCACATCGTGAGGTGACACAGAATCTATTGACACCGACATTACCACTGAATTATACGTATTTACGACGTTATAAGCAAAAACGGACATCAAAACAGGTGACGCTAGGTAGCTAAAAATGCTAACATTTTTACCTTGGCTCTGTAGTCTCTCCAAAGTGGTCTTCAATGGCAATTTGCTAAATCTCTCTAAAAAGGTAAAATGTCACTTGTTTTGCATCAATCTTGATACAGGGTACTTATTATATGTTGTACTTTGGATTCCTAAAGCTTTTAGTCTACCTTACCATCATCCAAGGCTGGTTTTCACTATAAGTAAAAAATAATTTTTGGACGGACACTATAATTTACAGTTTTTTACTATGTAAAATCTGAATTTTCTTTAAAATAAAAAACATCTATATTGATTCTGACTTTTCTACATCCAACTCACAGGTTTATCATTACTTTGAGAAAAAAGATGATTAATTGAACCCTTTTAGAAGGGAAGATATGGTCATTTGTTCTGGGAATGTCATTTTCGAGCCTGAGACCTGAAAAACAGGCTCAGGGCTTAACAGGTTAACTCAAGGTGTAGAAAAATTAAGTTATCAAGCCAATTGCATTACTTACTACAACTTGAATTTTGTTTTAAGTCAATTAACGCAGAAATCAGAGTTCAAATTACACACAATATTAAGTTGATGTAATTACCAACATTATTACGTCAACACAACTTATAAATTAATGTTTGCAACTTAAAATGTTTATCTAAATCAATTAACTCACATTTTTATCTTGCAACCATGCATTAAATTAAGTGGAGGTGAAAGGTCCCCTGAATTAGTTTTTAGAGTGTATTATAGTAGATCGATTTACATCTCTAAATCAATGCAATCCAGGGTCAATTATCTTTATTTATATTAATTGTGGAGTGCTGATCGTATTCAGCTTGTAATGGGTGCGTTTGTTAATTCAATCTAACGCTATCTAAATTAAGAACGTTGTTGTTATAAGAAACAGAGGATTCCATGGATGGAGTGGCATTTCGAGATGAAAGAAGTATACAATCTAGCAAAGGGAGATAAAGAAAGACAATGAAAGAAAAGAGGGTTGAAGAAGAGGTCAAACACAAGAGATGCTTCAAGATACAGAGTGCATTAAAGATGGGAAATCAGAGATCAACATTGAAGCGGGGGGCGGGGATATGGGGAGAGGTGAGGCAGGGTCAGTGAGGTTGACTGACAGTACGGTGATTAGTTTCAACATGAGAACTTTTGGACACTTCCCCCTCATCCATCACTGCAAACGCTCACTGACACACACACAAACACACACCAATAAAGAAAAGCAGGAGGTATAAATAGACTGAGAATAAGAAGAAACAAGGCTATTACGGATATTAAAAGACACATCTGGCTAAATGAAGCACTGTGTGCTAATAGAACCATCCTTCGGGCAGCAGAGCGGAAACGGTGGAAATCCAAACACCATGACGACCTCCTAACCTATCAGGCTCTCCTCTCCTCTTTCTCTGCTTCGATCTCTCAGGCAAAAAGCACTTTCTTTCAAGATAAGATCCAATCTTCCTATTCCAATCCCAAAAAACTATTTTCCATCTTTTCCACCCTCCTCGACCCCCCCAGAGCCCCTTCCCCCTCCTCCCTTCTGTCAAGCGACTTGTTAACTACTTTGAAAAAAAGGTTGATGATATTCGCTCTTCTTTTTCTGACTCACCTTTACTCACCGCTGGGTCACCAGTCCCACCTTTCACCCACACACTAACCTCCTTTTCCCCTCTCTCTCCAAGTGAGGTTCTTACCCTCATTACCTCTGCCCGTCCTACCACTTGTCCTCTGGACCCTATCCCCTCAAACCTCCTTCAGACTATCGCTCCTGATATTCTACCGTTTCTCACCCATTTCATCAACACTTCTCTAACTTCTGGTCACTTTCCAAACAGTCTCAAGAGGCGCGTTCACACCAAGTACTTTTCCCACAATAGTTCATGAGAACTTTAGTTCATGAGAGCTCTTTTAGTTCTGATGAACTAAAGCAGATCGCGTTCACACCAAAATGAGTTCCTGGGGGTGGATTAGGCAAATGAGCCGCTGACGTCACTTCTTCTTCTTCTGCTTTGGGTTTACTGGCAGGCCGCAAACAACTTCACGGCGAGTACAGTAGGTGGCGGTATGCACCTTAAAGTTGCAATCCGCCAAAAAACCGAGAGAAAAAGAAGAAGAAAAACCTCCCGCGCCCACTTGCTGTATATGAGGCGTCTGTTTACCTTCCGACCTCAGACATGAGCTTCGTCTGAGTTATTTAAGCAAACACAAATACAGATCGTCGACCAGTCAAATGCAATAGCAATGCTGATTCCGGAGCGAAGGCGGTTAAGAAGGATTGACAAAAGGATTGGACTACGCTACGTGTGAAATGAATAAACTGTGCCAGGTGTGTCGTATGCACACTAAATAGGCTCAGCAGCTAACACACCTTTATTATATATCCTCCTGAGAACAACTGCATCCGTCTGCCATGAACCCTACAGAAACCTACGTGTTAGTTTTGGCCCATAGTGGCCTCCATTTGTGTCGTGTAAAATGGGGGAAATCAAAAGTTAGCAAATCCCCATGTCATGTTCATAAAAACATTTAGTTTTAGGTCAAATAATTATTACACTGCTCTGAAACTCACTACACTAACTCCTAAGATGTTCCCTTACTATAATTAATTAAAAATATTGAACTCACAACACTGGTAATAACTTAACCATTTCTCTTTCTATAAATAAATAGTGCTTGTGTTGGACGCCATTTTGAAATACAATGAAATTATCTTTTTGAAAGCCACAATAAATAAAGCTTCGCCAGTTTATAACCGATGAAACCTGATGGTATCAGAATAATCACTTACATGTGATGTATCATGCTACACAGGTCACTGTAAAGATAAAGTGTCAGAGGAGAAATAAGCAAGCTTAGTTACATGAAATGTAATGAAAAATGTAAGATACAGGCTCCGTTTAATCGCCATGTAGGTTCTCTTTTATTGCACACTCAAGACAATATCAACAACAGCATCACGCTGTCCCAGGTGTGTCGTATGCATGTAAATAGAAGTTAACATTTTCAATATCAAATAAAGTGTCAGTAGTATCAAAACATATATATATATATATATATATATAATAACAATAGATAGGCTCAGCAGCAGACACACCTTAGTGCAAAGTGAAGTGTCAGTATTAATAACAGTGACATATATATATAATCACAATAATACAAAATGAACTGTCCCAGGTGTAGGCAATTTGGGGTGAAGTGTCTTGCCCAGGGACACAACGACATGCTGACTGCAGTGGGGTTTGAACCTGTGCTCCCCTGATCCGAACACCAACGCACCAGACCACTGCACCACACGCCTCCCAACAAGTCATTGTACAGTTTATCAACGACGACAAGTTTTTCTTTATTTTTTTATTGAAGGCCTGTTGGATTTAATCAGCTCGCTTAGCACTGCCAGAAGCCCAGCCTGAAAGGTATTTTGTTGCTCCACCTGGCGCGCCAACACCTCCACCTGGCACGCTGCCGAGTCAGCATGGCGCTGCATCACCATGAGCAGCTGGTCGCCCGATTCCTCGGCCTTGTGTGAATGCAGCAGCCGTTCGTCGTGCATCTCCTTGGCACGCAGGTCCTCATTCTCCTTGCTGACCATGGCACGGCAGTCCATCGCCATGATGGTGTCAAGGAAGCTGTCATCCCGTGCCTGCTTTCCTAAGGTGAAATAAGCAAGATACAGTTTAATCGCAACAACGACACAACATTGTCCAAATACCGGAAGGGGAGCAGCCCATAACAGAGAGCCCCCCACGTCAGAGTCATCACTGTGGGCGATCTCCACCTCTGAGTCTGTCTCTGCAGGCACACAACAGGAGGAACACCTTTGATTTGACTATTAACATTTTAAATGGTGAAGGCACTAGCAATTGGGGGATGGAGGGCTCTCAGGACATGATAGGGAGGCGTGTGTCGCAGTGGATAAGTGCATTGGTGTTCGGATCAGGGGAGCACAGGTTCAAACCCCACTGCAGTCAGCATGTCGTTGTGTCCCCGAGACACTTCACCCCAAAGTGCTCCTGTGGCGATTGCCCACAGTATTGAGTAGGTAAGCTTTGGATAAAAGTGTCTAACAAGTGACATGTAATGATTCAAAAAGCTTTTGGCGGCCATATTGAATAACAAACCAATGTGGTTTACTTGTTATCCACAGTTTAGCTGCTAAATGTTACCTTTACAAAGCTACGCTGAAAACACAGCAAAGTTCATATAACGGTATTAGGTTAGTTGAACCTAATATTTTTATAGTTAAACTCAACACTTTTCTTTGTGCTCCACATATCTAAATGTATAAAGTGTGTTTTCACCTCCGTTCCCTCCTGTTTGCTGCAGTATGGCAGCAGCGGTCAGGATGGGATCCTCTGTGATCAGATAGTAGTCCTGATGGTGTCCGCTGACCGGGCGCAGGGTGTGGAGCTGCCTACTCTCAGCGGGGGGGAACTGAACGTGGAAACTGTGTTTCTCTGAGGGATCCTCCATGTAGTCTGAGAAGCCTTCTGAGGAAACAAGGTCAAACTATTTAGGATAATACTATGACAAGGAACAATGTTTAGGCAGTAAATAGAATTTCAATTACATTTCTACTTAAATGTGCAAAAATATTAGAACATCAGTCTTTGTGGCATGCAGGTAATCAACTGTTTAAGCTTTTACCGTTAACATGTAGAATGAATGTTGCAAATTACTTGAAATTATAGCAACTACAATCTATTGTTTACCTCTATGCATTCAGTGTAGCCACAGAGGTAGCATTATTTCCAGCTAGCATGCTAATTGCTAACGTTATATTATCGTTTTATCCCGGAGGGGAAAACTAGTTTCTAATCCTGAGAGAAACACCTCGCCTGAAACACACGATTAGTGCCATGAGTTAGTGAAGCAAATTACAGAACATTGCACACTTATTCACAAGTCAAAACGTGTTCATAGCGGGCATGGATGAGAATAGCTAGCTAGCTAGATGTTATTAGCCTGCTTGGACCTAACGTTAGCAAGTTCTAGCATGGCTAGCTCGATCTACTGAGCAAATAAAAGTACATCTAAGACCAGTATTGTGCAGATTAAAACAGTGCAGTGCATGTATTTTATTTTACCTTCGTAGTCGTCCCGACATGACTTTGCCAGGTCTGCTAACTTTGCTGAGCCACGTAAACTGCATTCAGTAAAAGCTTCTGCCGAAGCGAGCAAATACAATGGCCGCTTCCAAAAAAAAATTCAGAGTCAAACGGGCGTGGTTTGCATTTCGCACAGCCAATCAGACGTACGAACTATTTTCTCCCACAACAGTCCCTGCTCTCTAGCAGGGACTGAAAAGCGGGTCGGACGAACTCATTTGAGCTACTTTAGTTCCTGGGGCTTTTTGGTGTGAACGCAAATATATCGTAGTTCTGATGAACTATTGTGGGAAAAGTACACCAAAGTACTCCGGTGTGAACGCACCTAAGGAGGCAAGAGTAAACCCTCTCCTAAAGAAACCCACTCTCAACCCGTCCGATGTTATAAACTACAGGCCTGTCTCTCTCCTCCCGTTCCTGTCTAAAACACTTGAACGCGCTGTCTTTAAACAACTCTCCTGTTATCTCCATCAGAACAACCTTCTTGATCCGCACCAGTCTGGTTTCAAGGCAGGTCACTCCACAGAAACGGCCCTCCTTGCTGTCTCTGAGGAACTGCACACTGCTAAAGCAGCCTCCCTCTCCTCTGTCATCATCCTTTTGGACCTGTCTGCTGCATTCGACACGGTGAACCATCAGATCCTCCGTTGCACTCTCCAAGAACTTGGAGTTTCAGGCGCTGCACTTTCCCTCCTCACCTCATACCTCAAAGACTACGGTCTACAGGGTAACTTGGAGAGGGTCCGAGTCCGACCCTTGTCAATTAACTACAGGGGTCCCTCAGGGCTCTGTTCTTGGTCCCCTCCTCTTCTCCTTGTACACAAACTCGCTCGGATCTGTCATTATTCCGCATGGTTTTTCATACCACTGCTACGCTGATGACACCCAATTAATTCTGTCCTTTCCCCGCTCTGAAACCCAGGTCGTCGCACGCATCTCTGCTTGTCTAGCTGACATCTCTCAGTGGATGTCTGCTCACCACCTCAAGCTCAACCTTGACAAGACTGAACTGCTTTTCCTTCCGGGAAAAGATTGTCCCACTCTTGACCGAACAATCAACATCGGCACCTCTGTTGTTTCCCCAACTCAGACTGCAAGGAATCTGGGTGTGACCCTAGATAACAAACTGTCCTTCACTGCAAACATTGCTGCTACAACCCGCTGCTGCAGATACACCCTTTACAACATCAGGAGGATACGTCCGCACCTGACCCAGGAAGCAACGCAGGTTCTGGCCTAGGCTCTCGTCATCTCACGCCTAGACTACTGCAACTCCCTCCTGGCTGGTCTACCTGCATGTGCCATCCGACCTCTCCAGCTCATCCAGAATGCAGCGGCTCGTCTGGTCTTCAACCTTCCAACATTTTCCCACACCACGCCGCTCCTCCGCTCACTTCACTGGCTTCCGGTAACTGCTAGAATCCACTTCAAGACACTGGTACTAGCGTACCATGCTGTGAATGGATCTGGCCCTTCCTACTTCCAGGACATGGTTAAACTCTACACCCCAGCACGTGCACTTCGCTCTGCATCAGCCAAACGGCTCGCTGCACCCTCACTGCGAGGGGGACCCAAGTTCCCATCAGCAAAAACACGTCGGTTTGCTATCCTGGCTCCAAAATAGTGGAATGAGCTCCCCATTGAAATCAGGACAGCAGAAAGCTTACACATCTTCCGGCGCAGACTGAAAACTCATCTCTTTCGACTCCACTTCGAGCGATAGAATTACTAACAAAGAACTGCTAACAGAGCACTTATATACTAATAAAGGAATGGCTTATCTAAAGCCAGTTGAGTAGCACTTGAAATGTTTTGGCTTTATGAAACCTGATGTACTTATATGATTCTGTTTTCTTCAAGTTTGTATCTTCCTGGTCGAATGTACTTATTTTAAGTCGCTTTGGATAAAAGCGTCAGCTAAATGCAATGTAATGTAATGTAATGTAAAGAGTTAAAAACAACAAGGGAATTAAGAACGTATTGCTTGAATTATATGAGCATCTATGATCTGACTGTAACTCAGATATGCTTTGATGCATAACATATTTTCCTCCATTCATCTTTTTCAAGACTCATGAGAGTATCAACATGTCCAACTTTATGATGGAGGCAAACATTTCCTTTATCTAAAAAATTGTAAGCTAGCAGATAACTGCTCCAACTACAGCCCATTTTTCCTTATGCCTTATATAGGTATGGTCCTACACTATATTATTAAAATATAGCATGATAGGTCCACTTTAAGTTTTAAAGTACCTTGAAGTTGTACTTAACCTGTTACGCACGGCCCCCCCGGTACCGGGCGGATAAACGCGTCATTTGCAGGAAACAACGTCTAAGGAATCTTAATATTTAATAAACTATGAATGTTTTATATCCATGTAACGGGAAGAAACTCAGCTAACTGATCTTTTTAATTTTTTTTCTCCAAAGAAAACCCACAATGCTAACACTCAGCCTCTGAATTAGCCACGAGCGAAAAAATTTAACCTATCTCTGCACCTAAACTCAATCTAACTCCCTTATTACTTATCCTAGATGCACAGCCAACCCCTCGTTTTGCATCAGCTGGAGACACAGAATCTGGGGGTGCCCACCTCAACACTCAGTGATAAACATTTGCGACGCTATAAACGAAAGCGTACATCATAACATGTGGAGCGAGGTAGCTAGAAACGCTAACATGGCTTACCTTGGTCAAAACTGGTCTTCAATGGCATTATACGATAAAAAAAACGATGCTGCAGTTAATCCATAGGTTAATCCAATGTGTCTGTGTCCTCTTTGAAATGATTTCTGATAATCCATAAGCAATAAAACTGCTTTTTCGTTTCCAAATGCCAGAGCTAGAGATAGGTCCACTCTGCTGCAAATTTACATGCGGTTAGCAGTTGAAGTTGCATGAAGATTGTTGAAGTCTGAAGAGTTCTCCATTGACTTCCATGTTAAAAATGGGATGTATTATGGGATGTATCTCTGGAATTATGAATGATAAAAGTAATAGCCATCGATTCCCGACCGAGCTGAACGTTTTGATGTTTGAACGGAGTTTCTGCGATGTTCAATGTGGGAGAAGAAGCAGCGCAAAATAACCCGGCGGAATAATAAAGAATTTTGTGCGTAGCATAACAGATAGTTGGAATGCTGTATCAGCATTCCCACTAAATAAATTTTGCAGCTGCGATCGATCCTCCCAATATGAGTGTGGGCTGTTTTCTTCAGGATTGCAATGATCACTCTGTTCAGAATGTGATGCTATGAGTCAGCTTCCTTGTTCACCATGGCATAGTTTTCTGAGGCTCATGGGTAATGTAATAAGTGCTTTAGCGTAGCCGTATGTTATTACCAGGAGATTCCTGGATTGTTTTTGTACTCCAAATATTAAGCGAAATATGTCACATTATATAATGACTATCACCGAGTCATCATTTTGAGAAAAAGACCTTCAAAGTGTCCTCTTCTCTGGAATCCATCGATCTGATTGATTATTAGCGGAGCAAATGATCAAAGTAGTACGGAGGGAAAATATTTTCGTTTGGATTACTGGTCTGGGGGAAGCTCGCGAGTGTGTGTGTATGTATGTGTGTGTGTGTTTGTGTATTTTTGCGTTTGTGTGTATTGTGTTTGTTTCCCGGGGAAAACAATCACGAGAAACACCGGCTGTTGTTATGCTTGCTGTGACGTTAAATTACTCCGTTCTCCGCTTGTAATTATGCCGTTACAAGCTTCAAAGTTGTATTTATCATCTGAATTTGCCGAAACAAGTTTAATATTCTGAAAGCCAAGACTTTGTTTATTTGAAATCAGATGAAAACAAACTGTAACGGACCCTGCCGTGTTATCTATGATTACTATACGCTTACATTCATAATTTCAGCCGGAGGGAGGGGGGCGGCGCTGCGGAACAGCAGAGTGGCGAGTGAGAGCTGTCTTCTTCCCTTTACAAGCTTCACAAATGTATTTATCGTGTGATTTTGGAAATAAAAGTTTCATATTCTGAAAGCCAAGACTTTGTTTATTTAAAATCAAACAAAACACCCAAACCCCGAAAAACTATTTATTTACACAAATTCACGTTTATTTTTAAATGAGCCGTTGCGACTTCCGACTGATTTCGATAGAGCGGGTCACATATTACTAATTTTGGATTTAGTAAGTCATCATTAATTTGCACTTGTTTTTGGTTAGATGGCTGAAATATGTTATGTTGGTGAGATGTTCACATTTTGTCCTTTGACATAAAATACGTCAGTATATACACATACTAGTATATGTCCAAAGCTCCTTTTAAAAATGGCAAATGCTAAAAAGTGGCTAAAAAAAAGAATTAAACATAATTACAGCAAACACAATAGCTTAACGTTAAAGGTGTAAGTATTATTATCGTCTGTTTGCCAAATATCTTATTTTCAGCAATATTCCAAGAAATGTTGGAAAAATCCCATCGTTTTTCGTTGAGGGAGCCCTTGCGATACTAACTTCTGGGTCGGACTACAAAAACACGTCATCCCTGCACAGAGTTGGGTGTAACGCGTTACTGTAATAATATTACTTTTGTCGGTAACGGAGTAGTGTAACGCGTTACTTTTATAATTCAGTAATCACACTACAGTTACTAACATTGCCCCGACACGCGTTACTTCGTTACTTTTATAAAATCAGTCATAATCACACTGACAGACAAGAGGGGTTTCCGCCGCAGGTTTATATGTACATAATCTGCGCGACTTGCGCGTCCACATATCCACGTGCAGTGCTGCATAAACATGGCAGAGTCAGCGATAACTTTCGAGGGGTATGCCCATTATTTTGAGTTCGTCCGAAGAATAGACAGGAATGTGACGGTGAGGTGCAAACTGTGTCCAGGCCAGAAGCTGTTATACACTGCTGCAAACACCACGTCAAACCTCAACAAACACCTGCAAAGAACACATGCTAAGGTGAAGCTAATAGCTAAGGACCGGACCCCCGAACCCAGAGTGAGGATGTTGTGAGTCGCCGCCGCCGACTCCGAAGCGGCACAAATTAGAATTTGGAGGACCGGTAACCAAAGCAGAGATGGACAGGCTTGTAGCATCCTTCATAGTAGAGGTAATGTTGCCCATTTGCACAGTGGAATCACCATCGCATCGTTCAGAGATATACTGCGCAAAATACAGATAGCAGGAGACAGAGGACAGCCATAGTCAGAGCTATCTGGATCAGTCTTATGCGACAATGGAAACTGAACTAAAGAGAACATTTGAAACTTTAGCAGTCTGCGTGATCCGCCTGTAGGGAGGGGCGGGCCGGCCCTGCGAGTAAAGTAACGAGTAAAGTAACGAGTAAAGTAACGAGTTACTTTATGTAGAGAGTAACGAAGTAGTGTAATATATTACTTTTTTTTAAAGTAATATGTAATATGTAATATATTACTTTTTTTTAGTAACGACCCCATCTCTGTCCCTGCACCACTCTATTCAACAAATGCAAAGTCAAACTGTGAAAGCTCTGTGGTGCATTTCAGTAATGAATCGTAAAACCCAGAAATGAGTTAGCATTATACCGCTCTCAGTTTACTGTACGTGTTATTGTATTAGATGCCTGAAATAAGGTCTGTGGTTAACACAAGCTGAAGAGATTTTTACAATTTGTTCAACGAGGTATTGTCATTAAATACTTCACTGGTGAGCATCTGACGCTTATTCCGGAAACCAATGGAGAAATCACATTGGTTTTAGTCGAGGGTGCCCTTGCGATGCTAACTTCCGGGTCCAACTACAAAAGTACGTCATCAATACACCACTCAATCCCACAACTGCAAAGTCAACTTTTCTGTCAAAGGTCTGTTGTACTAACACCTACCCTGGCTGTTATTGCTGAGGCCAGCTAGTTATTTATCTTATGATTAGTCAGCAGGTTAAGAAGTTGTCATTATTTTTCCCAGCTAAGCCAATTGATGATGGATCTGATTTGTTTTAACAGTGATGCTTCGCCAGCCAGTACCTCCCGCGAAGACACAAATAAAACATAAATACAGAGAGAGGAGGTGGTATAGAGACAGGAAGGGAGGATTTAAAGCGAGTGGGAGAGTTAAAAGTACAACTTTTGGGCTTTTGAATCAGTTCTCACCTACTCCTTCTCTGAACTTCAGTCATCATCTGTGAATGTACAATTGGACTCTGGAGGAATGGGAGCCAGCAGAGATGAGATGAAAGTGACAGCAGTTTAACAGAAAGTTCAGAGACAGTGGTGAGGATCAGAGGCAAGAGAAAAAGGTTTGCGGGTGCTAGTGGAGCCTCGCAGATGGGGGTGCTGCAGCCCCCTCAGCATCCCCCCCTTCCCGCGTCCATTCGTGATGTCTCGCTGTCTCGCAGACCCCACACAGCAAGCAGGAAATGAACCCAGCTCACACTGTCCGCTCCTCGCAGCAGCGAGCCGCGCAACGTCCCGCCAACACGGCACCCAGACCCCACTCATCTGTTTGTCCTTACTGGTGTCATTTTCTGGTTGCTAACGCCATTGTAACACATAATCACTGATGTTCCGCTGTAACGGTGGTAGACTCATCAGAACAGAGTGGGCGAGCTGACCAATCAGAGCACAGTGGGCTCACAGGGAGGGGGGGGGGGGCAGGAGCTCCAACATCAGATCCTTCAAATCCGGGAAATGAAGGCTGCATTCGTGGGCCGCATTCGGAGGAGTCTTGTCTCTTTTATTAATCGGGACAGCCTTCTTTCGGCGGAAGTGACGTATGCGGTCTACAAATGCAGCCTCCGAAGGGTGCAGCCCCTGAATTGAGACACGACCGCTGTCGGCAAACAGACAACTAGAAAACGAAATCATGATATGTCTACTCCAAGAGGCTGAGACATAAAGTACAGCAAAGACTGATGACCCTTAAAATAAGGGAAGATAAACTGAAAAATGATTAAGAATGAAATACCAACACATAGAACATACCATTTTTATTTTTCATAGCTCCTTTATTATTTGTTAATTGTTTTTGTTTCATACTAAAGCCAATTAGGGGCCGGTGTGTAGGAGACATTTTATGGGTGTTGTTGGTGTCTCAGTTTACTTTATTTATATTTATAGTGCAATACTATTTTGAACACTTGGTGGCGGGGTTTAGCTGCACCGGGTGTATAAAAGGGGTCACAGGAGAGGACGAGGACACAGGAGGAAGAGCACACCGATTCCACCAGCCCGGCAGATGCTCATACCACAACCCTTTGACACAGCATAATTAAACCTTGGTATGTAAAGCTAAATAAACATCATTATAAACTGCAGCAAAAGACCGGAAATCATCTGTTTGTGTCTGCGTCTGGATCACTCTAAACCAGGGGTGGGCAATTATTTTTTACAAGGGGCCACTTCAGAAACTCGAGCTGTGTTGGGGGGGCCGAATCAAAAATAAGTTGAACTTAATTCTGCTCAATATACCAATACTGAAAAGGTGTTTTACAGTATGTTAAAGATAAGAAATGAATCAGCTTTATACAAAAAGAAATGAGTGCTTTTGATTTTTGTTTTTCAGTTAATTTTACTTGTTCAGTGAGAAAAATCCAGTCTGTCTTGGGCTTGAACAAGTGCACGGAAATCTGGTTCAATGTCTGAGGTGGATATGCGAAGGACAGCTGAGAGGTGATCATCAGTGATAGAGGATCTGTATCTGGATTTGTTGAACTTCATCACTGAGAATGTCTGTTCACATATGTAGGTAGATCCAAAGAGGACCATCATCTTCTGAGCACGTCTCCTGATGTGTGGAAAGTTCTCCTCTTTCAGGGAAGAGTAAAACTCAGGCAGTGAGACTGACCTAAAGTGCTCTGACAGAAGTGTGTCAGACTGCAGGTCAATGAGTTCAAGCTGAACATCACTGGGTGCATCATCCACATGGCATGTAAATGGGGAAAAGATCATGTTCATTTTATTCTCAACTGTTTTGAAGTCTTTAAATCGCCTTGAAAACTCACCATGCAGTGCTTCTAACATGGATGAGTACCTCTGGAGGTGATCAGCTGATGGTGTGGCTTCCTTCAGTGTTGGCAAGTGCGTGAGAATGTTGTCCTCCATTTGGCTTGAGAGAAGCGTAGGAAGATGAGTAGCTGGGCAGTGTCACGTACATCGCAGCTCTCATCCAAAGCCAAGGAAAAAAAGTCAAAGTTGACCGCTCTGTTCTGCAGCTGAAGCTCCAGATTTCCCGCGATGTCCTCAATCCTCCTCGTAACAGTGCGTCGGGAAAGCGGCACTTTCTCATTTCACTTTCGCAGAGTCCAACAAACACTCCTTAATGAACTCTCCGTCCGAAAACGGTTTACTTTTTTTTGCAATTTTGTGGGATAAGACATAACTTGTCTTGACAGCTGCATCTCTGGATGTGGAATGTTTTGTGGAAATGTGTTGTTGGCTTTGCAGCTTAGCTAGCAAAGCATCCGACCCCTTTGCCCGCTCTTCCTCAGACAGGTTATTGTATTTATCTGCGTGTTTGATAGCATAGTGGCGACTCAAATTGTACTCCTTGAACACAGCGACCTGCGCACCACAAACTAAACACACAGCTTTACCTTTCACTTCTGTAAATAAATACTTAGCGGTCCATGTCTTGTTGAAAACGCGGCATTCAGTATCGATCTTTCTTTTTTTGCCCTTAGCGGACATTTCGAGGACTAGCCGGCCAGCATCACTCGTAGCTGTTCACGGCATGCGCGTTTACGTAAATAAATAAAAAAAACAGCAGCGCCCTTTTCAAAATAAAAGCAACACAGTTAGAAAAGTATTTACGCCATGCATGCAATACAGCTGTGTTGCTTTTATTTTGAAAAGGTTGCTGTTTTTTTTTATTATGTTATAATTTATGATCAACCTCACACGGGCCGGCCAACGGGCCGGATGTGGCCCGCGGGCCGTAAAATGCCCACCCCTGCTCTAAACCCTCCTGTGAAGTAATGGCAAAGGATATAGGACATTGGAACATTGAAATTGCCATTACACTGTTAGAGGACTTTCTGAACCTTATAGGTGCAGAAGCTGCCTTCTCCCTGTCAGATCTTGATAGGGCAGACCAAGGGTTTTGGGTTACTATATGGTAATTCCTGGACTTAAGTAATGTCGGACACTTTGCTTTATAATAGAAGAAATAACCTATTGGACCGATGATGTTTACTCTGGGGGGCGAGTACAGTGATAACATATCATTCCTCCCCGACCACTTATTGTACTGCTTTCTGTTTTGTTTTGTTTTGTTGTACTGTATCGTTGTCTCTCCTGTTACGTCTGTCTTCGAAAATTTAAAATTAAATCTAAATGATAAAAACTAAACGTTTTTCTCTGCCATGAAGCTTGTTAACTAGCCCAGCAAACCAGAATCGTGCTGATTAAACAAAACCCTCCTGGGGCTCAGCAAGGAAGACAAACTTAAAAATACTTGAAATAACTGTGGGGATATTTTTGGCCAACAAAAACTGTTCTTAGCCAATCGATTCTTTGAGTTCAACCAGCCCTGACAGCAAGCCACAAGTTAATTTTAGACATTATACACTCACACACAGTGATGCCAGTATGACGCATGAGTCTAGTTACATAACACAAATCCATCAAACAAATGATATGTGTGTGGCCCGGACAAGAAATACATTATTAAATGACTGGATATTCATGATTGAAATAAACACATCGATACAAATCATACGTTTGACCATATTGAATGTTTACTTTTAAAAGAAGTTAAGGAAGTTTATAGAGATGCAATGTAGCTAATGATGCTGTTTCAGTAGATTTTTCATTAGTGTTATTTCTCATGTCTGAATGAGGCTGAAATATTCAATTTAGGTAATGCAGCGGTAACAGGAATGCAATGAGAGTTTTATCTAACCCTATATGGAATGCTAATGTACATTATTTATCTTGGAAATGCATTAATAAATCAAACCATGCAGTGTGAGTGTGTGATTACAAAGAATGAATGAGTGCTGGGGAAGCAAAAGTAAAGTGGCCCACTGCTGCGAGAGGCGTGTGCTGGTGTGACTACAGTATGTGTTCCCAGTGTGTGTGTGTGTGTGTGTGTGTGTGTGTGTGTGTGTGTGTGTGTGTGTGTTTTGTATGTGCGTGGACTCTTTGAAAGTGAGCATCCAGCCGAGTATAGAGTGGCATCCTGCTGAGGGCAGATGTGTGAGTGCACGAGTCGACATATGCTGGTCTGAAGGGTGCCGTGCTGAACATGCATTGCTCTGTGTTCAGTGCGCGTGTGCGTGCGTGCGTGCGTGCGTGCGTGCGTGCGTGTGTAGCAGTCTGTATGTCCCTGCACGTTTATATTGATTTTGGAGTCGTGTTAACCCTCATACTGCACAAATAATTAAAATACAAGACTAAGACTGGAGTCCCTAAGAATAAATGACTGAAACAAACAGCCAGCACAGCAAAATGGTAACATTTTTATTCTAAAAACATAATTAGGTTTGTAATTAATGTCATCAGATCATTTGCATATTGTGTAAAGGTAAAAAAGAGACAAGGCACATAAGGAAATGTTTTTATCTCAGCTTTAAAATCACACAAAAAAAGCTGAAATACATTGTTGTTTTGAATGGGCTAACTAATCAAAAAACCGAATGCATTATGTAAGGTCTTTTGGAACAACTTGATTGATTTAGTCTTTGACCAATATATGACAACTGAGCATCATCGAAGCAGAAAGCATGCATTTCGCCATCCAGCTGTATCCTGTCTGTCTGTCATACATTTATCTTATTTTTTGTGTTTGCATGATGACTTTTAACAATTTAGGTCCATTTCTAGCATTTACTGAACATTATGCTTTTCAAACTGCGTTACCACCCCCTCCTTGTGTTTACCCAACTCTTTGCTCCATCTCAATTTGAGATGCTACGGAGCATTCTGGGTAGAAAAACACATTTAGATTTAGACTTTCTGGTAACACATAATATATACAATAGTGAGACAAGGCCACTTTTTTTTGCCAGTGTTTTTCTCTAAATATTCAGATTATTCCTGAATATTGTTTAAGCAAACACGGCTTTACTTTACTTTTTTTATAATCTAAAAACGTTCAAAACGATGAATCCAATATTAACACAGAGGAATAACACACGATAGGAAAAACGATATCACTAAAAGAAATGAAAGTGAATCAACAGAAAAAAGAAAAGAAAATCTAATTAAAGAAAAACACTGTACTGAAACATAACATGTATGAAACAACCAAACTGAATTCCCATTAAACCAATGATCTCCTTAGCAAAGGATTATGCGTATATTCTCAGCAGCAGTAGAGGTTACCGGGCCCATTACCATGAGGTCACACAATGCTCTGCTAAATGTATATTTTTAAATGTGCAGAAATAAATGTCCTGTGGGTCTGAGCTTTGGGTGGAGCCCATCACTGCTGAACCAGCGGGGTGATGGATGGAGACCATCCTCTGCTAAAGCACTCATTTACGTAACTTGATTTCTGTTGATCCGTACTCAGACAGACATACATCAGTGATGACACTGATTCTGTACAGGTCCCGTTGCCTGATGGATAAGGCACTATTCTCATTAGCCAGGGACTTACAACATATCAGTTAAATGAAAAGCATGTATGGCACTTTCACTTTAGACATGGAAATGAGTGCAGAGATGACTTTAGTTAGTCTCAATGTCCTGTGCATATAGGACAGATGAGGGGGCTGTTACATATCTTCGCAAAAGGAGCCCATTTTCTAATTTAACAACCATGCAAATTGCCAACATGTACCCTCACATCTACATGAGCTTACAGCTACAACCAGTCTTTTCACCCTCTGTCTGAAAACAGAGCCCAGTCCGCTCTGATTGGTTGGCTGGCCGGCTCTGTGATTGGTCAACAGCTTAAGGCCCAGACACACCAAACTGACACCAAAGAACACTTCCCGATGGACCCGATTGTTGTGTCGCCTCACGTCTCCTGCGTCTTGGCCAACAGTCGCACTGGAACACACCGCAAAGACTTCAGCCGACGGCCAAGTAGCACGTACGAACTGCGCATGCGTGAGTGGCAATAACTCTCCTTACCAGCAGGCGGCGGTAGTGTGTATTCGTCATTCAAAAGAGGCAACAACCGGAAGACAGACTGTGTGATACACCGAGAGAAGAAGAACAGACTGCGTGATATAAACAAACAACAAATAGCATGTGCGTTCCATTTTCACTCTACAGCGAGAAGCTCATGGGGCTTTCCCCAACCTGTGTCGAGAGCTGGAGTTAAATGAAATCTCAGATTTGCCTTCTTAATAGTTTGTTTGGGTCCCTCACTTCCGTTTCGCTTCTCATGCACTGATTCGCTAGCTGAACAGCCAATCAGAGTGATTTATTTTGCCGACGGCCTTTAGCCGACAGCCTACCGATTCAACATGGCGGAAGGTTTCGGCATGGCCGAAAAGACACGATGGTGCAGGGCACACCAATCTGAGTAGGGCAACAGGACGCTCATCGACGGCCAGACATCTATCGATGCCGAAAATTGGCCCGGTGTGTCCGGGCCTTTAGAGTTATCCTTCCCCTTAGCCTTGTCATGTACAATGTGTTGGAGCACTAGCCAATATAATTTCAAGTGTAGTGGGAGAGAAACTTGAGGGAACTTTGCGATTTTAGCCTTTACAGACATTTACGTGCACAAAAACCTATATAACACTACAGGGAAGGGAAAATATGGTCCCTTTAATCTGTGTTTTTGAGATTGTATTAAGCAACCAGTGTCTTATTGAAGTGACAGTGTAGAAAGAGGAAGACAGAGGGGATGCCCAAGTCAAATGGTCCCAGGCCCATTGAAACCTGGGTCCTCCGCATGAGGGCAGAGCCCCAAAAAAACATATACAAAAGAAAGAGTCTTTCAAACATTGTGTAAAATTGTGTTTTCTGTTAAACTTTCTTCCACTGTAATACTCCTTTGAGCAAAAATATTGCCATGTTTATCATAAAAGGACAAAAATATTAAAACTCCTACTAAAATGTTGCAATCAAATCCAGTATAGCCCTGTAAAAGTGCAATCTGTTGTTTTGTTCATTGTGTGCCAGAAATGTTCTGTACTGATTTAAAGCTCTGCAGTACACACACATATTGTACAGCCAACATACTGCAGCTTGTTCAGTGGCCCCACTCTATATAGCCTTATTCTAATGTCAATTATTTCTCATAACATGCTTTATGATATTTCAAAGTTAGGGGAACTATTATCAGCAAAGAGCAAATGACAACTAATTATCAACCACATTTACATATTTTTCTCCTGTAAACGCTGGACAAAATGTCAGTGACACATGTAAACACAATGTTAAATCATTTATGAATAACACCTGTCAGATTTGTCCTTGCACAAAACTTTGAGGCCACATTTTGCAAGAGCATATGGTTCCATAATTACAAAGTTTGTCAGAAGAACTTTTTCATGCCTCCTGTGAGGGTGTGTGAGTGGTAACCTGGAGAGAAAAGTCTGTTGACTCTTCCTCCTGCTCCTCTGACCCCTCTAATGTGTTTGTGTGTGCATATGTGGGCGCAGCCTAACAGTGTGAGGGTCTTGAGGATTGTTTCATTGCCGGTAACAGGAGTGCATCCTGTACACTCCCACACACAGAAAAAAAATGGCTTGGCAAACAAAAGTAAATTAAATCTGGCAGACAGGAAGACACCTAAAATATAGAAGTTGAAGCAGATCAACAGAGGTGGAAGTAGTACTCAGACCTTGTACTTAAGTAAAAGTAGACGTACCAGAGTGTAGGAATACTCTGTTGCAAGTAAAAGTCCTGTATTCAAAATGTTACTATTAACAAGTAGAATTACAAAAGTATTAGCATCAAAATATATCCATATATTAATGTCCATATGTCCATTTCAGAATAATATATATGATATGTTTTATAATGATTGATCATGAAAGTGTTCTCAAAGCTGTGTAAGGGACTGAGAGGCAGAGTAGTGGGAGGCACCTACATTCCCAATAGGTGGCTCCACCCGCTGCCAATTAGCAGTATTGGGACCAGGTGTGGAGACCTCACACCTGGTGCTAATCACTCCCTCAAGGGAGACAAAGCACACAGAGTTGCTCAGTTGTGTGTGGCACATGGAGGGAGCAGGAGGCTCCCAGCGTGAGGAAACATTTTTGTAAGCTGGTAAGTTGGTTAGCGGCCCGGCTACGTTAGCCTTTGTTTAGTTAAAGGTATTTTTGAGTTTGTTAGCAATAAAGCCTCTTTTTGGATTTGAACACTGCCTCTGTCGTGATTGCTGCACTACCACTTTTCTCTTTATCTGCCCTGTCCTGTTACACTGGTGGAGAATGCGGGCATAAAGACTCTATTGGTGGTGTTGCAGTCAGAACAATTTTTTTTTTTTACGTTTTCAAGATGGAGGATGTACTAAAGGAGTTGGTGCGTATTTCTACTGAGCAGCAGACTCTGCAACGGCAGATGATACAGGAGCAGCAGAAACAGAATGCACTTCTCCACATGGAGGTCCAAAAATGCCTTACAGCAGCCTCTCCTGTCCAGAGGGAAGCAACCATGCAGCCTAACCCAGGTCGATTCATCCCCAAAATGACAGAGAGTGATGAGATAGAGGCCTATTTAACGGCCTTTGAGCGCACAGCTGAAAGAGAGGGCTGGCCAAGGGACTCCTGGGCTGATCTGGTTGGACCGTTCCTCCTGGGCCCGGCACAGCAAGCTTACTTCGACCTCCCTCCGGACCAAGCAAAGGATTACGCCGTCTTGAAGAAGGAAATCCTGGCGAGGTATGGCTACAGCTTAGCAGCAAGAGCCCAGCGGTTCCATGATTGGAAATACAAGCCAGAGTTGTCAGCCAGGGCCCAGATGTATGACCTAGGCCGGGTAACCAGAGCCTGGCTGACATGCAACCCCGAAAAGTTAAGTGTTTTAGAGAGGATAATGATGGACAAATATATTCGGTCTCTGCCCTATGAGATCAAGAAAATGACAAGCCAGCAGAATCCAGCCGGTCTGGATGAGTTGGTTAACGTAGTGGAGAGCCACGTGGTCACAGCGGACCTGCTTAAGTCCACACGACCAGACACCGAGTGGGGCCGGAAAGTCAGTGGGGAAGCATCACGGACTAGACGGGCACGAGAACCGCGATGGGAACCAGAAGAGGTAAGGCGACGACAGTCCTACCTGCCAGAGGGCCAACCGCGTTGCTACCAGTGTGGGGAGACAGGCCATATTGCCCGGGACTGCCCAGGGAAGGATGAGCTAATGCCGACCGCCAACTCATCTGGTGCAAGGCCCTGCCACCTTCTTGACTCTTGCTGGGTACAGGAAAGCTCCCTGGCTCAAATGATACCAGTCAAAGTAAATGGAAAAGATGCAGAGGCGCTAGTGGACTCAGGAAGTGTGGTAACCCTCATTCAACCCCACCTCCTCGACCATTTGCCATCTGAAGAGACTGTGCCCGTCTCCTGTGTCCATGGGGACACTAAATTATACCCCACTTGCCTCATCCACCTTACCACAGTTAAAGGCAGCTGTGAGATGAAAGTGGGGGTGGTTCCTTCCCTACCAGTCCCAGTCTTGGTGGGGCGAGACTGCCCACTATACAAGCGCCTGCGGCACCAGAAGGAGGTGAGTCCCAAAAAGCACAAGCGTGCCAAAGGAAAACGAGAGAGAGGACAAACTGCCACCCAGGGTACTTCTCCTCAGCAGTTCCCCAACGTTGTGTGTGCTGTGCCGGAGGAGCAGAGAGGCAACCAATCTTCCAGTGCAGACGAGGCAAATGATAACCCTTTTGTTGCTTTCCCTGGAGACCTAAGCACAGGTCATGAGGAGGGGGAAGTCTCATTGCTTCCAAGTTTGAAGGGCCAGTTCGGGACCGCCCAGATGGAAGACCCCAATCTGTTGCATGCACGCAGCAATGTTACGGAAATAGAGGGAAAACCAGTTCCAGGAGTGGGTGAGCTTACATGTCCTCATTTCCTAATAAAAAATAATCTGTTATACTATGCCAAAGAGGTTGAAGGTCAGCGAAGAGACTTGTTGGTTGTCCCAAAACAATATGTGTCCACAGTGTTGCATCTGGCTCACAGCCATGTCCTAGGGGCCCACCTAGGGGTTGAGAAGACAAGGCAGCGGATTGGGAGCCGGTTCCACTGGCCAGGGGTGGTAAGGGCTATAGAGGATTATTGTCGCACCTGTGTTGAATGTCAAAAGATGAGTCCCAAGCCACACTTTAAAAGTCCCCTAATACCTCTACCGATAATCGATGTACCGTTTTCTCGCATTGCCATGGACTTAGTGGGGCCGCTGTTGAAGTCTGCCAGGGGACATCAGTATATTCTTGTGATCCTTGACTATGCAACCAGGTACCCGGAGGCCATTCCCTTGAGGAACATGACAACGAGAGTGATTGCACGGGAGCTGCTTCACCTGTTCAGTCGAGTTGGGATTCCTAAAGAGATGCTAACAGACCAAGGCACTCCCTTCATGTCCAAGATAATGAAGGATCTCTGCAGGCTCTTCAAGGTAAAGCAGCTTCGTACATCTGTCTACCATCCGCAGACAGACGGATTGGTAGAACGCTTTAACAAGACGTTGAAATCCATGTTAAAGAAGGTTGTTGACAAGGATGGTCGTAACTGGGACCAGCTTCTGCCCTATGTCCTGTTTTCAATCAGGGAAGTTCCACAGGCTTCAACCGGTTTCTCCCCCTTCGAGCTGCTGTATGGCCGACAGCCCAGAGGACTTCTCGACATCGCGAAGGAAGCCTGGGAGGAGCAACCAAGCCCCCATCGGAGCCTGATTGAGCATGTAGAGACGATGCAGACGCATATGAAAGATGTTTGGCCCATGGTCAGAGAGCACATGGCTCAAGCCCAAGAAGCCCAGAGGAAAGTGTATAACAGAGGTGCCCAACCACGTGAGTTCCTGCCCGGGGATAAAGTGCTTCTCCTGGTCCCCACCACAGAACACAGATTCCTGGCATCGTGGCAAGGTCCCTATAAAGTGACAGAGAAGGTGGGACCAGTCAACTACAAGGTACGCCAACCTGGCCGTCGCAAACCATCCCAAATATACCATGTTAACCTGTTAAAGAAATGGTATGCCCGAGAGGCACTGCTGTTCTGGTTCCTAAGCCAGACAAAACCAACAGGTTTTGTAATGATTTCAGAAAATTGAATGAAATCTCCAAGTTTGATGCGTATCCTATGCCCAGGATAGATGAGCTAATTGATCGGCTTGGGGAAGCCAGGTATATCAGCACTCTGGACTTGACGAAAGGGTATTGGCAGGTCCCACTTGAAGCTGCCTCAAGAGAGAAGACGGCCTTCGCCACCCCCACAGGGCTGTACCAGTACACTGTGCTTCCCTTCGGGCTTCATGGAGCACCAGCCACGTTCCAGAGACTGATGGACAAGGTTCTGAGGCCACATCGTGAGTATGCAGCTGCCTATTTGGATGACGTTGTTATCCACAGTGACTCATGGGATAGCCATCTCATAAGGCTTGCAGCAGTGCTGGAATCTCTCCGCAGGGCGGGCTTGACAGCTAATCCAAGAAAATGCAAGCTTGGACTAGAGGAAGCCGAATACCTGGGCTTCACCATTGGGCGGGGCAACGTTAGACCACAAGAAAGGAAGGTTCAGGCGATCCAGGACTGGCCACGGCCGTCAACAAAGAAACAGGTGAAAACATTCTTGGGTCTGACGTCCTATTATTGCCGTTTCATCCCAAACTTCTCCACAGTAGCCTCTCCCCTTACAGACCTGACCAGAGACTCACAGCCGCTAATGGTCAAGTGGACAGGAGAGGCTGAACACGCCTTTGAGGAACTTAAGAGGGCTCTCTGCGCACGGCCGGTGTTGGTGACCCCAGACTTCAGCCGGGGGATGATTGTGCAGACGGATGCGTCAGAGGTGGGCATAGGAGCAGTACTATCCCAGGAGGTTCACGGTGAGGAACACCCCGTCATGTACATCAGCCGGAAGCTGAACACAAGGGAACAAGTGTATGCTACTGTGGAGAAAGAAGGCCTAGCAATAAAATGGGCGCTTGAGCGCCTCCGGTATTACCTCTTGGGACGTCACTTCACTCTGGTAACTGATCATGCCCCACTGATCTGGATGGCAAATAAAAAAGACACAAACGCTAAAGTAGGAAGGTGGTTTGTCTCACTACAGGAGTTTAACTTCTCTATCATCCACAGAGCCGGAGCCAAGCATGGGAATGCAGATGCCCTGTCCCGTAGAGATGCCCTGTGGACCATGGTCACCTCTCCTAGGCCAGAACTGAAGGGGGGGGTGTGTAAGGGACTGAGAGGCAGAGTAGTGGGAGGCACCTACATTCCCAATAGGTGGCTCCACCCGCTGCCAATTAGCAGTATTGGGACCAGGTGTGGAGACCTCACACCTGGTGCTAATCACTCCCTCAAGGGAGACAAAGCACACAGAGTTGCTCAGTTGTGTGTGGCACATGGAGGGAGCAGGAGGCTCCCAGCGTGAGGAAACATTTTTGTAAGCTGGTAAGTCGGTTAGCGGCCCGGCTACGTTAGCCTTTGTTTAGTTAAAGGTATTTTTGAGTTTGTTAGCAATAAAGCCTCTTTTTGGATTTGAACACTGCCTCTGTCGTGATTGCTGCACTACCACTTTTCTCTTTATCTGCCCTGTCCTGTTACAGCTGGTAAAGGTGCAGCTAGTTTGAATGACTTTGTATACTGCAGGGTAGCTTGTGGATTTACTCCAGGTGGAACTAAAGTCTGATTTAAGAGTTGGTTATATTTCACATCATTCATCCACATCTGTAAAGTAACTAAAGGGATTACATGCATGTAGTGGAGTAAAAGTACACCATTTACCTCTGAATTGTAGTGGGAGTACAAAGTAGCAAAAAATGATAATACTCAAGTAAAAGTACAACTAACTCAAAATTGTACTAGAGTACAGTACTTCAACAAATCTACTTAGTTTCTTTACACCACTGCAGACCAATACATCTATATTACACAAAGAAATGTCCTTAAAAAGTCGATATTTTAAATCCAATTCAGTTTTGCATCATGTGGAGTGCGATTTGCCTCCAAGTGTGTTATATGTGTGTGCATGGGAAAGACTAACGAGAGAGCAAAGGTGAAACAGAAGGAGGTGAGAAGAGATGACACAAGAGAGGAGGACAGGAAATGAAATGATAAGGCAAGGTCAGGGGAGGTTGGCAAAGTGAAGACAGGAGGCCGTCATAGTCCCAGTGGGGGGGGGTGATGAGAGAAGAACAGGGGGTGAGGAGGACAGGTGGTTGTGCTTCACATTTGTACCAGATGACAGAGCTCTAACGAGGAGCAAAGGCTATAACAACTTGCTTTCATACTTTGACAGAAGATTGGCCTTCCAATATCCCCGACGCAAAGTATGAAACACCTTTCTCAAGATCACAAATTGGACTTCAATCTTGTTTGGCAAAAGTTTGCCCAGTGGACACTGCACAAAGGAAGGAGACAACCCTCAAAAGGCAGCAGGGCAGGCGGGAGGAGGTAAAAATAGATGTAAAGATGATATGAACATAAAAGAAAAAGAGACAGGATGAAACCAAGATCCCAGGAAGTGTCCCAAATGTTTGTTTGACGACAGCTTCGGTGTCATTCACGTGATGCCATTGGGCCCAAAAAGACTTTCCCATTTACTCACATTGGGCGTCACCGTCTGAAGTTTGCCATTACAATGATGACGTTTGTAAAATGTGCTCATAGCTTAATCCAGTGTGGTTTTTCCTATTCCATTCATATGACTGAGCCGAGACTTTGACATAGAGACTGTGAGGAGGGGCTTAAGGAAAACACGAGTGCACATGCGCTTTGGGCCCAATGGATGTGGAAGATCACCGAAAGATCCAGGAAAAATAGAGTAGAGATCTAGGGAAGATTTGGGAAAGATCCAGGGAAGATACAATGAAGATCCAGGGGAGAAACTTTCATAGGGATACATTTACAACACTGTATCCAGTTCTCTTTACACATCTATGGGAACAACCTGTGCGCCGGTGGCTGTCTGTCTTACTAGCAGCCGATGACAGAGGACACAGCAGGAGCAGACAAGTTCGTAACACCTGACAGCTCAACATCTGCTACATCTCACTGGGTCTTCTTCCCCGCCCGGCTTCCACTTGTCTTTTCTTTTCCCACCCTGCCTTCTCAAGCAATTCCCATCTCCTCTTTTGTTTGGCCCCTTGTCTTCCCAGCTGTCGCCTCTCGGCTCCCCTCAGCTGTTTGGATCGCCTCACCTCTCGTCCATTTCACTATGACATGTCTTCTTCTCTCTCCATCCACTGCTCTCCCCTCACCCTTCCTCCTCGCACCTTTTCCTTACAGTTTTTTTATTGTTTTGTCCTTTTTTTCACACAGTATAGTGTGTGTTGCTCGTGTGTGTCGTCTGTGATTAAAGAAGGTGTCATCCCTGTCACAGTATGCCACCGCCGCCTGCTGTCACCTGTCTACCTTTAATGGATGGTGTCAGTTGGTGCGTGTGTGTGTGTATGTAGGTGTGTGTGTGTGTGTGTGTGTGAACAAGCACTTCTGACAGTGTGCATGCAACCATTTGCGTGCAAGAATGTGCTAATGAGCTAAGCAGAGGATGTGGCAGAGTCAGTGACCTGTACTGAGTGCTAAACACTAATCTATCTGATGGCACATTAATGTTAGAAATGATACTTGAAAAGCTGTTAACTCCACTAATAATTTGAGAAAGACAAAGGTGCTGGAAGAGCAAAAAACAAGAGAAATTCCCTAGTAAACAAGCAGTTGCATGCTAACAAAAACCCTTAAATAGTTAATATAAAATGTATTATCATCTCTCAAAGAATTGCTGGGTGCTTTCATAATTCAAAGTATTGCAGCCACAAAAAAAAGAAAAAATGATGTGACATAATCAAAGCCATGAATTCCAATCCTCAAACATATTTCTTTCCTCCCATCCTTTCTCCCTCTGTATTATTATTTCACTATCCTGAGCCTGCATGTTCCATCAAAACCAAACTCATTATATATTGCGTTAGTAATGTCCTTTATGACTGAGTCTCTTTTCATCTTGCTGACATCTGTCACTGAAAACCTGTTTTATCTCGAATTCACAGAGACACAAGGTTCACGACAAAAATATGACACTGATGATTTTTTTCGCAAAAACGTTTGAAGTTCTCATCACATCATTTCATGGCAGTTTGAATTAATGCATTTTTATTCACTCAGAACATCTGCCATTTTCAGATTCTTCTCAACTAAGGCATTTGCGGATCTTAATTCTAAAAGTACCGTTAAAACCTATTATTTTTCTTGTGCTTGTATTACATATTCCACTACAGAAAGTAGTTAATAATTATAAATCTCCTTTGGTCACAAGCTCAGGATGGGTTACTTGACTCTAGTTAATTCCAGGATCGTTTCACATGATACTAGCCTGGAAATGACGCAACCAATCTGGTGTGTCTGACCAGCTTATCAGAATATATTTTGTTTTCAACATGTCTGTAAAGATGACGTCAAAATGTGGTTTAAGTTGTGAATTGAAACAAAACAAAAATGCAAAGAAACGTTTTTGGTTGTGTTAAGGCAATATAACTACTTGGTTAGGTTTAGTAAAACATTATGGTTTGGCCTAAAATAAAAATGTTTGTCACCTAATTCAACATTTACGTTTTGGTTTCATATGTGACACACATTTGTCTCCTGGGTTAAAGTCCTGTGTTTGTTTCACTCCATACACCCCAACACAGACGTTTAGGTTTGGGAATGTATTTTTTGACAACAGCACAAATGGTTGAACATTCATTACAAAAAAAGGTTTTAAACTAATCGAGTCTACTCACAACTGCTCTTACCCCTGTTCACCCTCATTATAATCCTAACACCTATCTGGAGCAATTATCATTTCTGACAGAACATGTTTCCAAACATCTTTGAGTCTTTTCATCATGCTCTTATTTTCCACAATAACACACTTTATATAATTTCATCATCTTTCAGTGAAGCCTGAGCACTTAAAGAAAACATTAAGAGAAACTTTTTCCTCACATTGAGTCACATTGCAGACAAAGGCTTTTCTTTTGTCCACTCCATCATCTGATACATTTCATTAAAGCTCTTTACAGCCGAGTGTTAAAATGATTCCCATGGCGACTTGACAGTGGAGCCGCTCTGACAATTCACTAGATCTGTGGAGCTCTTTCTCTCTCTGTAGTTCTGTAGAATATTCTGATGGTCCAGCTTCTGTGTCGGCCTTCATTAACTCCACATTTTGATCACAGCCTCTTTTTACTTTTTACATGGCCACTTATGTAACCAGCCCTATGTGTGTGTGAGTACATGTTTCAAAAGAAAAAGGCCCATCACGAATAAAAGGACGGGGGGAAAAGCTGTACTTTAAAATGAATATCACTTGGTAAGTTCAGCATATTTTAATGTTCGAGAGCAAAAAAGAACAAAGTTGAACTCAAATTAGTAGAAACAGTAAATATTTAAGAATTAAACTACATCTGGTTGAAGACAATAACCTGGTGTGTAATGAGAAGGGTTTATAAAACAACAAAAGGGTAGCAACACAGTGCAAGTAGTGCTGCAGTTGATGGGAATTACTTTGGTTGATGATGCTGCCCTTTTAAGAGTGTTGGCAGAGTGTTTACCTAATCGTCCAATCAACCAAACGAAGGAACTGTGATATGTAATTGACAGTGGCGGCTGGTGCATTTTTCTCCTATATGTCATATTACAACGCAGGGCTAGCTCAAAGGCACACAGCACTTGATACTTCCAAATCAGTATTAAGGTAAGCCTTTTGCATGGATATCCCACTGTAAGAAAAGGAGCTTTTCAATGTCTTAACAGATTATAATACCCTGATACACATACACAGTTACACACGAAGAGAAGCAGTCACATAATTCACTCAAATGCAATTTATATGTGGTGTTGCGTTATCACTCTGCCTCTGTACAAGTCTCCAGGGTTGAGCCATTGAAAGGCTAGTAGATGAGAGACACTGAAGGGCAGTGCAACTCAAAATGAACAGATATCCCCACTCAAATCCTCCCCTCCTGGGATTCCTCCTTCCTTCCTCTCTTTTCTTTCCCTCTTTGTACTAACACCCTGTTGCTTTCAGCTATTTTTTTCACCCTGAAGTTACCTGAGTTTATGAAACCACACGTTATCATACTGTTGAAGCCAATTATGTATACAAAATAAAAAAAATCTTGTTTTTTGCAAACAGAGTATATTAAGATGGGCAATGCAGGACCACTGCTTCCCACTTTTGATTCATCTTTTGTTTTCTACCAGCTGAAGAACATTAGGGAACACGATTATTGTTCATTCAAGATAAGAAAACCACAGTCAATAAAGGGGTTTCCTGATCAACTGCAGGTCTTTCTACAACTAAGGGGCCAGAACAGAAAAGACCACAATTGTAATATCTAAAGGTTGTACAATGAAAATGCAAAACAGCAAGGCCCAAGCATAGATCCCTGTTGAACTCCACATTTTCTAAAACTAAACCTGCAATGCCCAGCTTGTTTTAAAGATGTTCAATTAACCCTTAGATGCATGAGTGGCTGGACCCTACACTCTTCCATAAGTGGGTCAAAAAGGACCCGTATTAGAGTAATATGTGTTTTTATGCCATCTTTGTCATTTTGGTTAAGAAAAATCACTTGTATAATAATTTTACATTTTGAACATATTGATGCAAAGAGCTCCACTATTCTGAGACCCTCACAGTATTCCAGTCCCTTTTCAAAACTAATTTTTTCTCCTCTTGTCTACTCATAGCCCACCCCCCATCAATCCATGCCGGTTGATCAAGTTTGATAGTCCTATACCCCCCACCCTAACCTTCCCTTATATTGTAAAGCGATTTTGAGTCCTTGAAAAGCCCTATAAAAATATAATGTATTATTATTATTATTATTATACTGACAGGTTTCAGATCTTGCTGTATAAAATAATCTTCCTGAGAGGTGTCACTTGTGATGTAGTCTGTGTGTCCTACAGTGAATGTATTCCTGACAGCCACAGGTGATAAGAATCAAAGGTTCCCATAGGATCCCATAGAAAATGCATGCAGGTCTTTTTTGACCCACTTATGGAAGCTTGGGGTAGAAATACAAAAACTACAATTTCTTAAAATGTATAAAATGTAAATTTAAAATTTGAATGGCATGATATCCAAAACATGTTTTTTGAGGAATAGCTGGAATATGAAATGATAAAAAAATGTAATTACAAAGATACTCTAAGAAAACCACCTCACCGGGTCAAAGAAGACCCACTTATGCATCTAAGGGTTAAAATTACATTCAATTATAGTACTATGATCAACATTGTCATAAACAAAGACAGAAGGAAAACCATAGTCATATATTTTGGTGATGTCAAGTTTTAATTGGCTTCTGGGAAACTGCTGTAAGAGAAACGTCAAGTATTTTTGGTATTTCTCTAAATAAGAACGCACTAATACTATTACTTGGGAAAACATCAGAGGAGATTAAAACGAATTTCCTTGTAATTAGTATATCATTATTTAACAAATGACAACGACCTGTTTAAAAGATGATAACATAAGTACAGTATCTAACAATGCAAGAATGGTAAATGAAATGTATGGACATTGAAAAAATAACTAAGTTATAAAACACAAAACATTAACAATGAACAGGTGGTAACATGTGACAATTAATATATGGTTATACCCAAAACATTTAAAAGTTTACTTTAATCAAATTCATTTTGTCAACAGATTTTATACAATTATACAAGGTTAGTTAAAAGCAATAATCTAAAGTTAAAAATGAAAAAAATGAGGACATTACGTTGAACCTGTTGATGTCAACGTTTCATTTCTTTTGAGTAATAGTGTTGTATCCATTATGTGTTAGCTAGATCAGTGGTTCCCAAACGGTGTGCCGCGGCATACTGGTGTGCCGTGAGGCAAGTCCGGGTGTGCCGTGGGATTTTGTTATTTGTTATTATTGCAATATACAACTACACAAAAATAATTATTTTTTAATTTACTATATCAGTACTTTGTATGCACTCATTTCATAATACAGAGGCAAACTCTATACCTAAAAACAATTCTTTTAAAAAAAATCCTCACAGAACCCCATATTTCGCTGTTAACGCAGTTGCAGGTGGGAATTATAAGACCGTGACACATCGAAGGCTGAAGGACAACACTAGAACTGTGTAACTTTTTTTCAATAAAATATTAAAGTCTTCCAGTCCGTGACTTTTCCTGAAAGTGTGTTATGTAGCACCCTATGTTGTTAAAAATTGTCAATATGAAGTCAGATTGAAGAAATCGCCCAAAAAATTGCCATTTATACCTATTTCCGCCCAGCGGGTCATATTGACCCCACCCCTTTTCATATAAACATGACGTGTTGCTATAGCAACGACTTTTGTCTACTGCGGTTCCTTATAGATTGAGAGATAGATTGAGAGAGAGAGAGATAGATGGATAGATATATTGATAGATAGTTATAGATAGAGAAAGAGAGAGAGAGATAGAGACAGTCTGTAGTGAAGGAGTGCGCTCCCGCTCACGGGAGACTGCTCGCACTGCGCTCCGCAGCAAACAGCTGTGGGGCGAGTTGAAAGTACGTTATGCTGGCCGCGGTGTCTAAATAATGCTTCCGGGCCAGCGGGCCATTTATAATGTCGAGCCCTGAGAGTCCACAGATTATATTGGTATACGTTTCATCCCTGTGCGATCAAAACTCACTGTTCAATAAAATAACATTTTACCTTGAAAATCAATGCATTCTAATAGCGGGTCAATTTGACCCAGGTGGCGGTTTTAGGTATAAAAAATCTCTGGCGGTTCTAGTGTTAAAACAGAGAAACACGCAAGAGGGAAAATGGAGCGCTTTCTTGTGCGGAGCAAACCACCACCAGTGCAGAGACTGCCGACAACCCACCACCGAAAGAAAAGAGGAAAAAAACTGTCAGCAGACAGTATGATGAAAGTTACCTGTCTTATGGCACTGCAGGCGAGCGGCAGATTTTCCCTACAAATAGACGAATCTACTGACATAAGTGGGGCTGCCCAACTTCTGGCAAACGTCAGATATGTTGATGCTGACTCTTTCAAAGAGACGTTTTTCTTTTGCAAAGAAATGGAAAGCCATACTACGGGAGAAGAAATATTCAGGGTAACTAATAACTATTTAAAAGAGAACAGTCTGACCTGAAATAGTGCGTCAGTCTTTGCACAGATGCGCGGCAAGCATGACGGGGAGAGTGAAAGGATTTATTGCTAAGGTGAGAGCACAAAACCCACATATCGTGACAAACCACTGCATTTTGCATAGAGAGGCATTAGTTGCCAAAACCATGCCCCCGGAGTTGACTGAGGTGCTGAATCAGGTGCAGATGGTGAATTACATCAAATCAAGGCCCCTGAAATCTCGCCTCTTCTCCCAGCTGTGCGCCGAGATGGGAGCCGACCACCAAAGCCTGATCCTCCACAATTTTTAATTTTGTGACCTGTCTGGTTTAAATGAGTGTGTTGCTGCTTTGATGAAGCCTAATTTGATAAAGTTTCAAATTAAATTTCTGAAATATTTCGTTAATAAATATTTCATGAGTAATATAGTTGTCTTTGTCACATTTTATTTGTCATTAGTAAATAATTATGTACATTTACAGATATTTTACATGATATGAGTGATAACACGTGTTATAAGGGCTATTTTGCACAATAGGTGTGCCTTGAGATTTGTACTTGTCCTTTGGTGTGCCTTGGGCACAAAAAGTTTGGGAACCACAATCAATTTTATTTTGTTCTCTTTTTTTCTTTTTTCACTTCATCTTTATTCTGGTTTTCTGATTTGTGGATTGTTCTGTAGTTATTTTATGTATTTAAGTGTTCATTTTGTTATGTATGCCTTGTAACCAAATCATTTCTTAAAATGCATATCAAATAATTGATAAAAACTGTGGACAGATCTAACAGGAGTAATGTGGTGTGTCCATAGCAGTCAGCTGGAATTATAATTGTATCAAAGAGACCTCAACCAAAGTAAATTAAAAGCTAATAACTGCTATGTTCTTTCTATGCAAGGAAAATCAGTTTAAGATTCTTGTCAACTGGATTACAGCCTTGCTGCCTACATTAAAAAGCTACTGAAGACATCACCACTGGGATTCTGGGGTCCTTAGACCAGGGTTTGTTGGTTTCAGACACAAGCCTAAAGGAGACTCTGCCTTTGAAGTCGTGAACTTTTGATCTCTCTCCCATTTGACTTATCAAATCAAATCAAATCAGGTTTTATTTATAAAGCACATTTAAAAGCGATTTTGGTCGAGCCAAAGTGCTGTACATGTAATAAAAACACATTACTACAAATCACAATAAACGACAATAAATTACAACAGATATAACTTAAAAAACAAAATAAAAAATAAAACACACGGAAAAGTCAGGAGTCGTGCTCCGCTCTAACTAGAAAGCCAGAGAGAAGAAGTGTGTTTTTAGTTTTGATTTAAAAACCCCTAGGGTCTGGGCCGACCTCACATGGAGGGGCAGAGTGTTCCAGAGCCTAGGGCCAGCTGCTGCGAAGGCTCGGTGCCCTCGGGTTTTTAGCCTGGTCTTGGGCACTACCAGCAGCAGCTGGTCAGCAGACCTTAAAGCTCTGGCTGGGGTGTATCGCTGGAGCAGTTCAGCTATATAGGCCGGAGCCAGCCCATTTAGTGCTTTAAAAACAAATAAAAGGATTTTAAAATCAATTCTGAACCGAACTGGAAGCCAGTGTAGTGAGGCTAGAATAGGGGTGATGTGGTCGCGCTTTTTGTGGCCAGTCAGCAAACGTGCAGCAGCGTTTTGGACTAGCTGTAAGCGTTTGATTGAGGCCTGGTCCATACCCACATACAGAGCGTTACAATAGTCCAGTCTCGAGGTTACAAAGGCGTTGATAACCCTTTCTAAGTCTTTAAAAGATAAATACGACTTGGTTTTGGCCAATAGTCTTATTTTAAAAAAGCAGGATTTTACTATGGTGCTGACCTGCTTGTCGAATTTAAAAGTGCTGGTGAAGGTCACTCCAAGGTTCATGACCGAGGGGAGGATGTTTTTTTTGATAGAGCCCAGAATATCAACCGGAGAGGCTGGAGGTTGCGGTCCAAAAAAGATTACCTCGGTCTTGCTCTCGTTGAGGTTGAGGAAGTTTTTGCTCAGCCAGGATTTTATCTCTGCTAAGCAGTCCATCAGCTGCTGTAGTGAGTGTGTGACATTTGCTTTGAGAGGCAGATAGATCTGTACATTGTCGGCGTAGCAGTGGAAGGGAATGTTATGTTTTGTGAGTATTGAACCTAGGGGCAGTATGTACAGTAGAAAAAGGATGGGGCCCAGAATCGAGCTTTGGGGAACCCCACAGGTAAGAGGGGCTTTGGCAGAGGAGAAGGCACCTAGCTGTACCGAGAAGCTACGGTCTGTCAGGTAGGACCTGAACCATGCAAGGGCAGAGCCTGTGATGCCAGCGGACTGTTCAAGCCGTGACAGCAGGATGCTATGGTCCACAGTGTCAAAGGCAGCTGTCAGGTCTAACAGCACCAAGACAGCTGGGCTACCTGAGTCGGCGGCTAGGAGCAGATCATTAAAAACTCTTAAAAGGGCTGTTTCAGTGCTGTGCATGGGTTTGAAGCCAGACTGAAACTTTTCATGGATTCCATGCGTGGTTAAAAAAGACTGCAGCTGGGCGTAGACTACTCGCTCCAGGGCTTTTGATAAAAAAGGTAGCTGGGAGATGGGCCTAAAATTTGCGAGAATGGAGGGGTCGAGATTTTTCTTTTTAAGGAGTGGCTTAACCACGGCATGTTTGAAGGCAGCTGGGACACATCCTGAGCTAAGAGAGGTGTTTATAAGTAATAAAATACTTGCTCCAACTGATCCTAAAACATCTCTGAGAAGGCGAGAGGGAATGCTGTCTGAGGTGCAGTTTGTCGGCCGCAGGTGCTTGACTACATCCGAGAGAGAAGAGAGGGATACAGGCTCAAAGTGGTCGAGGACAGCAGGGCACAGAAAAGGAGCAGGATCTGGGGTAGCACTAGTGTGGGCTAGCCTAAGAGCAGATACCTTTTCAATAAAAAATGTGAGAAACTTATCACAGAGAGTAGTCGATGGGACAATAGAAGAAACATCACAGGGATTAATGATAGAGTTGAGGACATTAAAAAGAACCTGAGGTTTATGGCTGTTTTTGGAGATTAACAGAGAAATGTGCTCTGTTTTGGCTGCTTTGACTGCCGTCTGGTAGTCAGAAAGGCAAGCACGAAGGATTTCTAGGGAGACATGGAGTTTATCCTTTTTCCATTTTCTCTCTGCACGTCTGCAAGCGCGTCTGAGAGCACGAGTACAGTCATTGAGCCACGGCTCTGATAGAACTTTGGTGCGTCTAAGCGTAAAAGGAGCAACAGAATCCAGTATTAGTGTACATGTCGAATCAAACATGGAGATAAGCTCATCAGCATTAAAAGCACAGTTCACATCTAATTTACAGATCGGAGAAGCATTAAAAACATCAGAGAACTGTGAGGCAGTCAAGGGGTTAATCGAACGCAGACGACGCGCAGGGGCACGTGATTCGACTCCTGCGGAAGGGATGTAGGTTGTAAACAGAACCGGTAAATGGTCTGAGATACGCGTTGCTGCACATATTTCATCCACAGATACAGACAGTCCAAACGATAATACTAAGTCCAAAGTGTGTCCTTTTTCGTGTGTTGGGCCAGCCACGGACTGAACGAGACCAAAGGAATCAAGGAGATTTAAAAAGTCCCTAACCAGAGGTTTGGACTCGCAACACACATGGACATTGAAGTCTCCGGAGATCAAAACACGATCATATTTCACCATGATCCCGGACAGAAAGTCAGAAAAGTCATTTATGAAATCCTTATTACACTTTGGCGGACGATACACGACTGCGCAGAGTATAGGCGAGGCCGGGTTCAGTTCAAAGAGCTGCAACTCAAAGCTGGCATAGCTAGATACAGGGTGAAGCAATCGGCATTGGAGGTTAGCTCTAAACACTGATGCTATGCCCCCACCATGGCCAGTGGCACGGGGGGAGCTGAAGAATGTACAGTCAGGAGGAAGAAGTTCAGAGAACGGTGTATACTCGCCAGCGTGGACCCAGGTCTCCGTCAGGAACATAAAATCCAGTTCACGAGAGGTGAAGGAGTCGTTAAGCAGGAACGTTTTGTTTGCTATCGACCTAGCATTTAGCAAAGCCATGCAAAGTTTTCGCTCCGGGCTTGCCGAAGGTGTAGTGCGTCTCAGCTGACGAAGATGTGCGTGTTGAACGCCGCGCGGGCCGGGAGCAGTCAGTCGGGCAGGAGGAGCTGCCAGCGGGCCCCTCAGAGTCCGGAGCTCCGGAAAAACGGGGCGAATCCACCGATCCCTCACTTGGCGTGCAGCGGGAGGGCCATGACATCCGAGGCGTGGATAATTCACAGAAGAAGCCGTCAGGTATGCCTTAAGATGGACCAGTGCACCACCACGCTTTCCCCGTCGTCGAAAGCGCTTTCGGCGAGGCAGGATGCAGTGTGACCTGCGTAGGTAAGTGGGGATATCCGACAGTAGAGGGGGGGGGGACGATTTATGGTTGCCAGATGCAGGTTTGGGCAGCAATATCAACTCCAGTGAGGGTCTGAGGTGGAGGAGAGCTTGGCGATCATAAACGAGCAGAGCAGAGACATTCTGACAAACATAAAACAAAAACAGGACAGCTAAAGGTAGAGAGCTGAGGGAGCGGCGAGCCGACACAGGCGCCATCTTGAATCACGTCACACAGCCTCTGTTGACAGGCCAGCGGAAGTGGATCAGCTCTGCTCTTGGCTCTGACATCAGCTAAAAGCGGTGAGTGATTTGTCTGCTCTCTCTGTGGCTCCGTCATGTCTCCAGATCCAAGCAGATGGCAGCTTAGCTGTTTTGCGCCCTAGCCTGGTTTTTATGCCAAAAATTATCACAGGTCTCTTTTTTAGATCAAGAGTGATAACTTTGGAGGTTTTTTTTCCTCCTCCTCACACATCAGAGGAGGAAGCCACATCTCACCTCCTCCGTCCCGTGCGCGCGCTGTCATGCTATACGGCATGCGCGGCTGTGTTGCGCAGTTTCCAGCGTCTGTTTGTGCATTACAGAGAGCGCTCAATGGGGCAGCCTCTGTCTGCACAACGCCTGTCACACTGGCTGTGTGAGGCTGTGTCACAGGCGTATGTCTCCTCTGGGGCGGATCCTCAGGAGAACATCAAGCGCACGGCACCAGAGGAATTGTATCAACCTCTATGGTGTTGCACGGAGGACCGACAGTGGAAGACAATTGCATTGCTGCATCTTGGTCTTCCCCCTGTTCTTTTATTCGTTTTTATTTGAGGGATGTCTCCCATTCCTCTCTGACACACTCAGTACTGAATGTCCTGTCAGAGTGAGTAATGTCGGGGACACAACTGTGTGCGCTCTCTCCTGCCTGTCGGCACTCAGAGAGCTGCCCTGTTTCCTCTCTTTTTTCGTTGTAACAAGTGGGACTTTGGTCTCTACTTTTTATAACGACAGGTATTCACCTTCATTCCCTCATGGAGAATATTCATTTTAAATGCTACATTTCCAGGGACTGTGATGCTCCATTACGCATGGCGCAATGGACATGGGTTATTAAATTGAGTAGGTGTGTTTTTTGTGCTCCTGGTAACGGACGGACCAGTGGGGCGTGGACTACATCCTGCTTCGCCCTTAACCCAATAGCGATAGCCTTAGAGGGCGAAGCCTTATACGAAATAGAACTGGGGTTACGTATTGTAACCCAGCTTCTATGAGTATAGGCGCAGCCCTCTAAGGTTCGGGCCCCACTGGCTCCGTGAATAGCTGAAGAAAAGCTGTTGGCGTGGGAGCAGATGGTCGGGCCTACTTCCTATTTATACGGAAGTGAGGCCGTAGGTGGGGCCCACGTCATAGGTGGGCGTGGATTAAGTCTGTCAGTGCTGCACACGTGCAGTGCAGTGGGACAGAGGTGTCATGGCCATTTCCACTGATCATAATTCCATTGTTGAGGTCTACTAGAATAGATTTATATTGTGCATTTTTCCAAACTCACATTGGTTTCTCATACAGCATCTCTGTAAACTACGTGTATTCACTGAATTTCACTCTCTGCCTTTAACGGCTCGTTGTAGCTCCAAAAGCTCCAGCCCCCACCCTCCCTGTGAGCACAGTGTGCTCTGATTGGTCGGGACGTTGTGAATCGCGCTGACCTCCGTGGAGGTGTTGTTTCCTTGTTTAGGATACATAGCGAAACACAGCCAAACTCATCCTGAGCACACACAAACTCACAGCCGAAGTAAAAACAATAAGTGTGGCTTGATATTGAGTAAGAAAAAGGTTGATAAACGCTGTGAGAATGGGTCTGCAGAGAGAATTTCGCCGCGATCCCAACTGTCTGTTATCAGCCTGCAGCCAGGGAGGAGAAATCAGCAGAGAGTGTGTGTGTGTGAGGAAGTCCGTGGATTGGTCAATTTGGACCAATCAGCGGGGGCTTAACGTAACGGCTCCGCGGATTGGTCCATTTCGTTCCGGGTACGGCATGCCGTCATCAAATGGACAATGACATATCTCCGACGAGGCGTTTTGGGGAGGTATTTTCTGTTAGAGTTTTACTCGCTATAGGGTGTACTTTGAGGGTTTTGACTCTGCACACCGTTTACATGCATAAAAACCTTCATAACACACAAGGGGACGGGTAATAACCGGAAAAGCATGACACCTCTCCTTTAAGAAATGTAGACACATTGAAAAAGCAGCTCCAGACCCATTGATTTAAACTTGCTTTGTTTAGTTGTAGCATATTGTCCATTGTTTATTCCTTTAATATTGTTGGCTTGTTGTAATACACAAGTCGTATTAATGAATGCATAATTACTGATGTGAAATAACCTCCATTACATTATATTTTTTAGAAAAATAAGTTCACCTTAATAAAAGTCTCTCTCAGTTGACTTTCCCTGATATCCAGAAGAAGAACATTAATCAAAATGAACAAAACAACCTGCTTTATTACTCTAAACTGGAAATGACGTTCAGTTACTTTATAGCCCAATTACCCATGGAGTTATCTCCCCTTCCTGCTGTGCCTCTCTCCGCTGACTTTTCTTTCTTTCCTGTGATGCATAAACAATGAGTCTTACAGCCTGTTATACAGTTGCCTTTGGTGGGGAAATCATCTGATTGCATATATTTCCTTCTTCTTCTGTCCTTAATTGGATGTCTTCCTCTCTTTTTAGATTGCCATGTGTTTGATCTCCCCCTTCCCCTACCCCTTCCTCCTCCCCTTCAATGTTTCCATCCGTCTGTGGATCAGAGGAGCAGAGGAGGGAAGGAAGGAGAAGGAGGGGGGGGGGAATAGAGTTCAGGCCAGTTGCTGGGCTATCAAAGCCTCTCTCTGGGGTGCATCACATTGGTAGGTGCATGCGTGCACTCAAAAGTACCAGCTAATTGACTCACCAGTGATTAAAAGCTAAAACACAGACATCACAAGGTATTTATCAGCTGAAATATGTGATAATAATAAATCATTCTCAAAATTACATAATACCTTGGAGTGGTGCAGCAATGAGTCCTTAAAAACGAAAAAAGATTTTTTTGTTTATCACATCCTGTTATCTGATATTGAAGTCAACTAAATGTTTTAACATGTTTTTTTAAGATGCCTGAAATTAGATCTGTGGTTAACACAAGCTTAAGAGAGGTTCACGTTTTGCTCTACAACATAAAATACGTCAGGAAATAGCCGACTGGTGAATGTACGAAGCTTGTTTAAAAATTGCAGTTGCTAACAAGCTTACTAAACGTCATCATGCCTTACATTAGCCACCTTTAGCTTAGCGGTGCTGACGTGAAGTCATGCAACATTGGTGAAGTTTGTTTATATCCTAAAGTTAGCTTTTTATTTCATGCATATGCATTTACACGTAAAATAATCATAAAAGTGGTGTTAATATGTGCCGATTATCCTGCTGGAAAAAAAAGTATCAAAACGTGTATTTGCAAAAAAAAAGAAAGTTACTTTCTGGAATATTTCGAAATCCACTGGAAAAATCCCATTCCTTTTTGTCGAGGGAGCCTTTGCGATGCTAACTTCCAGGTTGGCCTACACAAATATGTCATCACTGCACCACTGTATTGAGTTTCTTTTGAGTAATACAATCATTTTCATATATCTTTTTTTACAACATTAATTTCCCTGAGGGATTCAGTTTCAAAAAGGAGTCTATGATTAAGCCATCATAAGAGCCATCAGTCAGACTTGATGGCATGTGCATGATTGACATGACACGTGTAACTACAAGCCTGCGGTTCTTTGCTGAGTTAAATAAGAGAGGCAATTGGCTGAGATGAAAGTTAACTAGCAGTTCAGAAAGCATTGTCAAATGGAAGTTGACAGACAAACAATGCTACACTGATGAGGGAGCAAAGAAACATATTGCAACATGATACATAATGCAACATGAACAAAGAAACACCAAATGGTGTTATTAATACAGAATGAGAACATTCAGTCAGAGTGCAATGAGAGGTAATCTCTATCATGCAGACTGACACTTGATGTTCATTTCAACGTCTTGATATTACATTGCTGTTTGTTGCCTCATAATGATTGACAGTCTGACAGGCCCTGTGTTTAAATCATGAGTCTGATTCAGGCAACTGCTACTGACTGTATAAATGCAAGTTTTCCTACACAATTAAAGGGGCCATTTTCAGGGTTCAGTTTTGTATTTTGTGACTCTATTACACTACAAAACACCCTTTAGCAGAGATAACTTAAAGAACTAAAACTGAAAATTATTAAGTGTTTATGTGTTGCCATGGCGTTTGTTAGCAACCAGAAAATGACACCAGTAAGGACAAACAGATGAGAATGCTGCGTGGGGTCTGGGGGCCGTGTTGGCAGGACGTTGCGCGGCTCACTGCTGCGAGGAGCGGACAGTGTGAGCTGGGTTCATTTCCAGACAGCGAGACATCGCGAATGGACGCGGGAAGGGGGGAATGCTGAGGGGGCTGCAGCACCCCCATCTACGAGGCTCCACTAGCACCCGCAGCCCCCCACCCCTTCCACCCCCAAACGCGGCGCACCTACAGTGTGAGCGCCCCACAGTTCCCCCCCCCCCCCCCCCCCCCAGCGCGTCACAGTTTCACCGCTGAGAGAGTGTGTGTGTATGTGTGAGGAGCTCCACGAATTCACGTGATCGAGTTGTGCCACGGCACATTTGGGTATGGGCACGTCACTGTACCCATGAACAACACAATGGAAAAAGAGAAATGTCCAACGAGGCGTTCTGGGGCAGCATAGACAGGTATTTTCTGTGTTAGAGTTTTACTCGCTACAGGGTGTACTTTGAGGGTTTGTGACTCTGCAGACCGTTTACATGCAGAGAAAGCTTCATAACACACAAGGGGACGGGTAATAACCAGAAAAGCATGACATGGGACCTTTAAACTAAATAAAAAGGTACATTTACAATAAACAATAAGATCAGGAAAATGTATGTTTAACTATTACATAATATAAATCTATATATTGCACCATTCAAATCCAAAAGTATCCAAAGTATCCTCTTAAGTTCTGTTGGAAAGTGTTGTTCCTTCATCAGTAACCATGTTTATAGTTGCTTATATAAATTGACTAAACCAATATGGTGTCTTGTGTAAACATATTTTGGAATCACTTAAGGAGCAAAACACCAAATTGGCAAAAACGGAATATGATTTCATTACCAGTATTTGCTAACCCTGCACTCCTCTTATATTAAACTCCTCACACACATTCTGTTTGTAGTTTGTTAGGGAGGGAAATATCCACTGTATCTGTCTCTTCCCATCTACAGACTTCTCACCCAAACACATTTTTATCACCGATCTTCACATCGCTTTTATCCAGGTCATCTCTGATTAGCGTGATACCTTTAGATTACATTCTCTCGGAGGGTAAACACACACACGCACACGCACACGCACACGCACACGCACACACACACAGACACACGGCGATAGAAGGGCACTTACACAAACACAGTTAATTGAACACAACCTACGTATATACAGAGAAACACACAAAATACTAGATAATATATGCAAATCTCCACTGCACGCATCTTCATAAAAAACATTTCCATTTCTAAACGTACAAATACACAGGCTGAAAACAGACATACTTACATGCACACCTTTCTGGCTTCACACACACAAACTTAGTTTATGGGTGCCAGCTTCTATGACTGTTGGTTATAAATAATACACTGCATCCCATTGGTGTTGATCTGTATTATAGCCAGAGGATAAAACCAGAGGAACACGAAGCCTGTGTGTGTGTGTGTGTGTGTGTGTGTGTGTGTGTGTGTGTGTGTGTGTGTGTGTGTGTGTGTGTGTGTGTGTGTGTGTGTGTGTGTGTGTGTGTGTGTGTGTGTGTGTGTGTGTGTGTGTGTTGCCATAACCCTGTCAGTTTAGACTCAGGAGCCTTGACACAATAATAAGCCCATCCTCCTCCCAAAGGCCCCCAGTCCTATTATTATTCACTGGTCCAAATATGGAAATACAGCCAGTACCTCAGAGATAACAGGGGGGGTGTGGTGGGATAGACAGAAGGCACTGTGTGTGTGTGTGTGTGTGTGTGTGTGTGTGTGTGTGTGTGTGTGTGTGTGTGTGTGTGTGTGTGTGTGTGTGTGTGTGTGTGTGTGTGTGTGTGTGCGCGCCTGTATGTTCACACTCAGTGATATTCTACCAATTAAACTTTTAAGAGGGGGGGATGGAGAGAGGGAGAAAAGAGCTGATTTGGTCCCACTTTATTTGAATTTCTTGAATTTTCTGCCAATGTGAAGCCACTTGATGACGTGAGCAACTCCTGACACAATAGTTACTCGATGCCAGGTGACAGATCCAAAGGCCCCTTGAGATAGTATTTAAATACTTTCAAAAGCTGAAGGATTTATTATTTATTTTCCCTGGTTCCATTCACGCTGAGAATTTGTCTTATGCACAATAGCTACAGTGTTGTTTTGGCAATGAACATCTGAATTCTTAACGTCCTTCAACAATGCTCATAATAAACTCAACATAAAAGTAAAAGAAATAAAAGTTGTTGCATTTTACCTTATAATAAAATCTAAAATACTTGACATCCCAGCATTCTCCAACCTGAGAAGAGTTTACAAAGTAAGCCAGTTCTAAACAAAGCAAGATTCAGAGAATTTGCTTTATGACTATCAATCGGAACTTTTACAATGCCTCCTCACTGGCCTAACAACAGTTGACAGGTAAAATTCAGCTGCAACAAAGCCCTACCGGTATTTTAACAAAATAAAGGAAACAGGCTTGGGGCCTGTGTCCACATAGCACCATAGCACCATAGCACGGGGGGAAGACGTCATTGCAACACATTATGCTCTTTATATATTGTTTATAGAAAATGACAAAATTGTAATTTTCATACTCTGTGATAGTCCTCTGCGACAGTTAGGCAAAAATAATAGGCTTATAGGCATGTTTTTCTCTTATGTGAATTTGAGATGATGCATGCTGGGTAATGAATTATTTACGTGGACGCATACGTTGCGAGACTGCGTTGCATTAAAAACATTATGCTCTCTATATATTGTCTTTATTATGCTTTAAACGGTGTCTCGGGCTTTGGCTATAGGGCGGCTCAAAGTATTTTGTCCGGCCGTTGTGAAGATTGCTTTGTTTATTGTCCTTGTTTTGTTTTTTAAAGGGGACCTATCATGCAAAATGCACTTTTGTACGTCTTTTATACATGAATATGTGTCCCCGGTGTTCCAGGGAACTCACCAAGTGTCAGAAAACACAACCCTCTCTATTTTCCTCCATACCCAAATCTCTAAAAAAGGGGCTGCAACGGATCTGATAAAAACTGATCCAGATTTGAACACTGTCCTGACGTCAGGACGGTGGCGCTACGGCTATTGGGCCAACTCTCCACCTATCAGGGGAATGTGGAGTTGGGCCACGGCCGGCCATTGCCGCTCGAAAGCGCTGGAGACGCTGTAGTACATATGCCAGGCCTGTAAGTGGCGCTGTAGTCTGCCACAAAAGCAGCGAAGAAGACTTCCCGCCCATAGTTACCATGGTTACCCTTCTGTTTATTCTCCGCTGTGGCTTTTTTTCTCCCTCCCCGAGGCAAGCGTTTGCTCCCGCTGCTTTAATTCAATGCAATCCCTCCCCGTCGAGGCAAGCACTGTAATTCTCTCCGGTTAGTCCACCAGCAGATGACAAACACCCTCCTCTCCGCCTCTTCCAAGGAACGAGGGGACCGTGCGGCAGAGATTCAGTTTCAGTTTGTTTCGCGGGTCAAGATGTCCGTTAAAGTTTAAATCTTCCAGACAAAATTAGAAAAGTGCCGGTATTGAGCTTTAAAACAAATGAATAACGACTCTATATAATAAAACACGGAGGACGGAGATCTCTTTTTCTCCCCCTCTTCTGACAGCCCAGCAGCTGATCAGAGCATGTCTCTGCGAAACTACACCTAGGATGACGTGTGTCCATGAAATGAGAAAATTAAAACTTTGTGTTAGAGCAAAGCCAAATATATCATTATATATATTTGCAGGCGGCCGGCGGCATCTCATGACGCATCTAGGTACGCTGGGCATATTTGTTGTCATGCGTCATGACGTGCCACCGGCCGTCTGAGTACCGGGTGCCGGTACTCAGTAAGAAGTGCCGGTACCACATGGGTAAAAATCAGAAGTGCCGGTACTGCGTACCGGTGAGTACCGGCCCAATTCAAGCACTGCCTCTCACCTCTCAACAAAATTATAAAAAAAATAAAAAAAATCCATCTTTGAATAAAAACAACAACAATGACAAACAAAACACATTTACAGCCCAAATAAGACATCAAACTTGGTATGACATAACCTATTCCCCTGTCCTGCACACTTGAAACATGAACACAACCAGACTAAAGAACAGTTTCTTACACCAGGCTGTCAGGAGGCTGAACTCTCTCCCCTCCCTCCCCTCTCTCCCCTGTTGACATTAAAGTTGGCTTTGACTTTGATATTAGATAGAAGAGATTGAATTGGAGGATGAACCCCTCTTTATTGGTCACACATGTTCATGCACACAGCACAAACACACAGTGAAATGTGTTCTCTGCTTTTAACCCATCCTAGTATTAGGAGCAGTGGGCACAGACCAATATTCCACCAATATACCATTACTTAATGAAAAAGTAATGAAGTATAAAGTGCTATGCTTGTGTACTATGTTTGCAGTAATAGTATTTTGGGCAATTCTGTGTACGTTACATTACATTTAATTTAGCTGATGCGTTTTTCTAAAGCAACTTACAATCAGTGCTTTTGACCATTAACAAACAAACTCAAAATCAAGAATCCTGCAGGTACATTAGATATCTATAATCCAAACCCAAATAAGTGCTAATATACAAGAGAGATTATTATTTGTTGGGCCTTGGTGCAGTTGAAACAGGTGAGTTTTCAGTTTGCAATGGAAGATGTACGCTTTATACCTACTCCACTAAGGTTTACAGGAAATGTACATACTTAAGTCCCTAGGCAAAACGTCTTATCAACAAATGAAATCTGATGGTTTAATCAGACACGGTCAAGATAATTAACCCAACATGTAATTAAAGTGTTTGTAATTTGTAAAAGCTAAATGGCATTAAATAACGATAGTTGTTTTTGATAATAGCACCAGTTGTTTTGCTGACGTTGCAGTGTGTCTACTTATTTCAATGAAAAAAACAAGATTCCTCGTGCAGTTATTTAAAAAAAAAAAAACGAGTTAAACTTTAGTGTTATTGATGTCACATTGTCAGCAGCGTTTCTCCCTGCTGATCTGTTTTGTCTGCATGATAATGTGTGCATGCTTGTCTGCAAATATGGCGACATCCTTTTGGTTTCATGGCTGTGTGTATGCATCCCTGCCTCCATATATGTACGTTTGCTCCAACATTTTTTTAAAGAATTTGACTCACCATTAGGCATGCAGTGAACTCACTTACTCTTTGCTTAAGCATGAAAAATGGATGTGGTTTTGACAGTAATATTCATATGAGGATGATTTGCATATGCGTGTGTGCATATACTCCGTGTGTGTATGAGTGCATACCGCAAACACATCAATGCCTCAGTGTGTGTGTGTCTCGACTTATGCATGCATGGCTTTGCATTTGTGTACACAACAGGCTGTTTGTCAGCATCACAAATGACTCTCCTATTAATTAGGAATGATGCCCAAACCAATGGAGACAGCCGGGAGAAAAGTCAGAAGCCAAAAGTTCAAAAAGGTAATGCTTCAATTAAAATATTAATTAAGAGTACCCTGTTTACTCAGTCACTCGTGACAAACGACTTGTGCCGCTGGTCGGACTTGTTCCAGCACATACACACTTCCCTCTTCCCCATCACTCAGAATAAAACAAATCTGTGTTTTATGACAGAGCAATCTGTCAAAACAAGAGATATGCAAGTGAAATCAGTAAGGCTCCAATATGCATCTAAAGTGCATGTGTCAGATTGTAAACTGACCTGAATTGGGTGAATAAATGACTTGATACACTTGTCACATCCTCTGAGTTTTATTAGGTACTTTGTATCTGTCATCTGTTGGGGCAGAATCAGTTTGTCTGCTCCTGAGCGCACTCACAACACTTCTCTGTTTCTGTTTGCCTTTCACACAGTTGGGGACCGCTGGGATTAGATTTTAATGAGTTACCGGCTCAGTGTGTGTATTTGCATCTGGGGGAAAATAGCTACACCACAGCTATTCTAATGTAACCATTAAAGAGAACGGTTCAAGCAGGTCAAAGATAGCCTCTGGGTCTGTGGAACAATTATACCCTTACAGCTACGTTATATAACACCACTGGTATTAGTGAAGTTATCAATGAGGAATGACTTTTACAAAAATACCTATAGATTCAAAACATAATCAGATGTGTGCCTTGTTGTAAATAGCACCGTCTACTATGCATGTGTCTTTTCCATGCTATATACACCCGAGGGGTAAATAACCAATGTAGCTATAGTCACCACGGTGCAAATAGCATCTGCCTTGATTTTATCATTAGATAGAATATAGATTATATAATTTCTTGTATTAGACCTCGTCTCTACCCATAGACTTTCCTATTGTTCTTCTTTATTTTGTATGTTTAAAGGTGGGGTAGGTAAGTTTGAGAAACCAGCTCGAGATCGCTAGAATTTGAAAATACACAACCGGAGAAAATCTGCCACTTCCTTACAGAGCCCCTCCTCCAACACACACGAACGCGCACATGACCAATGAGGGCACGAGATAAGTTTGTGCCCCGATGGAAGGCAGACAGGCAGGTAGGCCATCCAGTTATTTTAGCCGGGCCGGCTCAGATGATTGGTCGTGCTTTTTACAGTATTACGGCTTCTTTTTATGGATTTTTTGTCAAAGCACTTCAGATATTCATTGCTATCGGGATGTTAAGAGCATTCCATGGAATATAACAAAAGGTGTATCTCGAGCCGGTTTCTCAAACTTACCTACTCCACCTTTAAAGTGAAATCACGTTGAAATTGTCTTGATTATAAGATATACAGGTGGAAAATTGGTTCGACACGCATCATAGGCCTACATGCTTCTGTCATCATCTTTGCAACAATGTATATGTTGCTTTAAAGAAATCAAGTATTCGTGAGTAACATGTAAGCATCAACCATGGAGGATCATGCGAGAACACATGCAGTCGCTTTTCACTTTTCTTTAGCAAGATTGCAAGAAACAGATGTGTGTTGTGAAAAGTCATGTCTGCTTGTGAATATGGTGATATTCCCTCATACTTCATAAAGGGATGCATGTTTTACTTCTGTTCTTTATTTTAGTAGTTGATCATTCAAAATTAAGTAAAATGCAGCTGTCATAGTTTACATCTGATCATTTCAATTTCAAACCTTTATTTAACCAGATTGTCCCTTGAGATCATAGATCTCTTTTTCAAGGGAGATAATGCTCATAATGACCGGGGGGGAGCACGCACGTGAACTGTGAGCACCGGAGCCTCGCAGCGGCGAAACTGTTGCGCGCTTAATTGCGCCGCATCTGCGCATAAGCTGAAGTGCACCGCATTTGCGCATCAGATGAGGCCCCCTCCGCAAGATGAGGCCCCACGCAGTCTGCGTGATCTGCATGTCGGGAGGGGCAGGCCTGCAGAAAACACATATGGTGACAATAAAAGTGGCATTTTAAAAATAATATATGTGTTTCTACGACAGATGGGATGTCACTCCTAGTCTGACAAGGGCATGCCTAGAAAAGAATATTACAAATAATTCTACCAATAGATTTAAGGCATTTAACATGTTTTAACAAAATTATTTGAAACCCAATTACGGGAATCACTGACCATCAGAACAGCAGCTAATATATCTGGTGTTCTGATGTCGCCAGGGGCCAAGACTTATGTCAATAGTTAATCAAACGTTTTTCAACTTGAAATGCGAAAATAGAGTTGAAGTTGAAAAAGATGTTGAGGATCAGCTAAGTTGATCATTCATCACTTTCCTTCGCAGCCAAGAGCTCAAATGTTTCCTCAGGTCAGACTTCCACCTCAGCTGCACTGAGTTGCACAACTCATCCATCTTCAAAGTCCAGCACACAAAAGGTTCATTTCCCATTAAAATATTAATTAAGTTTAACCCATCTACTCAGTCATCCCTGACAAATTGCTTGGTTAGTGCTGGCACTATTCTTCTGAAGTTCCCTGACTCATCCTGTGTTCAAATGTGCAAATCAAACTCAGTCCCATTTTTCATTTAATTTTCTATCTGTGTCATGGTAAAAAACAACCACGTTGTACATTATAGTAAAGGAAAAACTGCATTCTGCTTTTTAATCATTCCTTTACTTATATCTCCAAATGGACTTGGAGAAAAGGACTTAGTGACTTCAAAAACTGCAGCTTCATGACCTGTCTTATTTATTTTATTTTATTTTAATTGTTTATTTAGCAGGGACAATGCACAGTGATGAACACTTAAAACATAAAAAAATGTATCAAGCGTAACAGTGCCAGATTTAGCTTTGAGCTCATTTCCATCCGCAGTCCCTCACATTAAACATTTAAGAAAATTACATTTTACAAACATAGCAAAAACAAAATACATGATATGCAAAAAGTGCAAAAGAGCAAGAGCAGCATATACAAGTATTTACCACATGGTAATACAATATAGCAGCTACGACATGTAAAGTGCAAGAGAAGATACAAGAGCTACCTAAAGTGCAAGAGAAGATACAAGAGCTACCTAAAGTGCAAGAGAAGATACAAGAGCTACCTAAAGTGCAAGAGAAGATAAAAGAGCTACCTAAAGTGCAAGAGGAGAGACCCCTGTGTTAAAGTGCATTTAGCGGTGATTGCCCGTCTGTTTGTTTCTCAACCATTCTTTGAGTTGACCTTTGAAACTATTGAGAGTGGGACAATCCCGTATCTCAGTTGGGAGGCTATTCCAGAATGAGCTGCCTTTAATGGAGAGGACATTTTGTCCAAAAGTGGTCCGTCTGCGGTGGACCTCACAGTCTTCTCTGGTTTCTGACCTAGTGCAGCGTCCAGTGTGTTTTTTGTGGATGAATCCCCCTAGGGGGGGGGGGGGGGCAGTCCATGTAAACATTTATAAAAAAAACACATACTCTTAAAAGACTTAAAATGGTCAAAACTCAAGAAATGGTGTTTCTCAAGGATGGTACAGTGGTGGTATGAATTTGGCTTTCTGTCAAACACCTTGATAGCTCTCTCTCACAGCTGTTCTATGGGTTTCAGGTTTGTGGCACAAGCAAACGACCAGTTTGTGAAACAGTATTCAATGTGGGATAGAATCATACAGTGGAGGTATGACTTTGCAGCATTGACAGTTAAGAAAGGTCTGATTTGTTTAAAATGTTGCAAGTTGAATTTAATGGTTTATGATACTTTCTTAATATGTTTCTTAAAAGTCAAGTTTGAGTCCAATATGACTCCAAGATACAAGATAGTGACTTCAAAAACTGCAGCTTCATGACCTGTCTTTGATTTGTTCAAGCACTTAGTCTGCAGTTTCTAACCTGCTGCTTGCATTCTGTATGTATGTATTATACTGCTTTCTAAATTGGAATGCATCCAGTTACATTTATATATAAATGTTAAGCCATACCCTATAAAGTGTTGCAAAAATGAGTCCTAAAACCAAGAAATTAGTTAGCATTTTACCACTTCCTGTTCCTTTGCTCAAGTCAATTTATTTTGTTAGATGCCTGAAAAAAAGGTATGGGGTTAACACAAAGGTTGTGAAATTGTGTTCTATGACATAAATAACAGTAAATAACCCTGGTGAATGTCCAAAGCTTTTATATGTCATAGAAACGGCGGTGGCTAACAAGTGATTAATGCTGAACATTAGCCGCCTTTAGCTTAGCGGTGATGTGCAGCCATACGACTGTGATATTGTTAGTTTATAGCCCAACGTTAGCTTTTTACTTCTGGCGATCACATTTAAGCTTCCAAAAACATAGAAGAGTGCTTAATCTATTGAGATTCTCTTCCTGAACCAAACATGTAAGTATCATAAACATCTGTTGGCCACTAATCTTATTTTCTGCAATATTCCAAAAATATAATAGAATATTCCATTGCCTTTTTTCATTGTTCTCATCATGTCATAAGCCAGTGCAATATGATTTGATGCTGCACATGAAAGGAGTCGTTTTCCACACAACAGTGAAGTCTGTTGCGTGCTGAGGAGTTGGAGGTGTGCAGCCTGTCGCCTGCAGCTCTTTATCCAACAGCTCAATGCAGCTGCTCCCGATTGTGCCATTATTCCCTGAAATGTTAATACTGCTCCGCTGTCAAAGAATGTTTAAAATGACAGCTGTCTTGTTCAGTAGACACATTTATGATGTACGTTAAGCACTTTGAATTGCCTTGCGTTGAAATGTGCTTTATAAATAAACTTGCCTTGCCTTTGACATCGGAGACATACAATGCCTTTCCTGAGACTGCTTCATAATTAAAGGCCACCTGTCATTTCACTAGGTGAATGGAATGCATCTATATAGCTCCTTTCTCTTTCTAGTCTTTCAACCCTTCAAAGTTATTTTACATATAAAAGTCAGCATTCCTACACATTCATACAGAGGCAGAGGCTGCCATACAAGGTGCACCTGCTCAGACTAACATGCACACACACTCACACACCGTTGGACATCAGGTGCATCTTGAGTTTAAATATCTTGCCCAACCACAGACATCAACTCAACAATTTGCATCAGCAATAATGTAATGTACTGTAGCCCTCAACTCATAATAAATGAATGGATTTAGAAAGGATGGGCCCCCACGAGCAGATACCTCACATCCAAGACACGTCTCATGTCGTCTCCTCTATTGTGACATCAATGAGACCATTTTACAGCCTTGTGTCTTACGAAATATGTATATACTCTGGACTTTTACCCAGGGGACCGCTGTTTGTGTCCCGAGTGAAACCAAAGCTCTGTGTTGACTTATTTTAAGCTAAGCACTTAACTTACAAGCCTTAAGTTACCCCACAAACATACTTTGTTTGACCCAAACCGTAAAATGATCCTTATCCTAACAACTTGCGTAACTAAAGCTCGGCAGGTTTACCACAGGTTTCCCTGCATGTTAAGATGTGATGCCAAGGTGTCATAACCAAGCGTGTTCAGTTGGGCGTAAAAAATATTATGAAATATTATTATATAACAAATTGCCTTGTCTAAGAGATAACTTGAACACTCTGTAAAAATACAATGGATGGATATTGTCCAATTGCAAAAGATTAAAAGGAAGACAGATGTAAAGTAAGAAAGCAGAAGACAGGAGAGCTCTTCATAATGATGGTGTATTTTGCTAAAGGGTATTCTTTTCTTCTTTGGATATCATAATTGTTTTTGAAGTGCTGTTTCTTATAGGTTTCACAGCAGCTGAAGATTAATTACAAACTGTCACATTTAAAACTGTTTCAAAATAACTCTTTTAATATACAGAAATAGTGCAATAATGTGTGTGTGTGCTTCTATAATTGGGTACATGCTTGTGTGTTTTTAAGTCTTCAGAATGTGCATGTACTTTTTCGTGTATTGTACATGCGTGTGTTTATTGGAGACTTTAATTTCTCAATGAAAACAACACATTTTAATTAGCTTTTATGTATGGATGGGAATTCATCTTACATTTAAACATAAAAGCAATAGCACACACTAGCAATAGGATTATAATTATTTTTATTAAAGGGGCCATATTCTGCTCATTTTCAGGTTCATATCAGTATTTAGTGCCTGTACTGTGACATGCTTTAAAGGTCTCCTATTATGCTATTTTTTGGCATATATTATGGGTCTCAGATATATAAAAATATATAAAAACATGTCTACGATGTGTTTTGCTCAAAATACCAAACAGATCATGCATTTTAGACATCCCTCATATCCCTCTGTTCCAGCCCTGTTAGAGAAACGCAGATTTTGGGTCCTTCGAAAAAAAGAGGAGGGGGAGCTAATGCCTGATCAGAATTACCCGGCAGCTACAGTTAAATTCTGCCGTGATTAAACGCCATCATGTTCCAAACCACATCCAGGATTATTTCTGAAACAGTATGGAGCTCAAATTATTTTTCTCTTGCGAGTTTACCACAAGGTGAGTTCCTTTGTATTTCCTGCTTCTTTACACATACTCTTTCCAGTACAGGTTAGCTCTGAGTGTTAGCGATGCTTGCTAATGTAAACAAAGACCATATTACGTCCAAAACATGTCGGGCATTGATTCTGATAGAGACGTTTCTGATAGGGCCGTGGGTCTACATTTCCGATATTACGCCATATCGGATGCAAATCTGGATCAGCTCCGTTGCACCCCGTTTTTAGAGATTTGGGTACGGAGGAAAAGAGAGATGGTTTACTTTTCTGACACTTTGTGAGTCTCCTGACACCGGGGACACATATTTATGTATAAAAGACATCAAAAAGTGCATTTTGCATGATAATGTTCAAAAAGCTCTTTTCACCCTCTGTCTGAAACCAGAGCCCAGTCAGCTCTGATTGGTTTTGATTTGAGCCTTTACAGACCATTTACATGCACACAAACCTATATAACACACTACAGGAAAGGGACAATTAGAAACAGTGAAAGGGCCCCTTTAAAATGTATTTTATAAAGGTATTGTTTTTTAACTTTACAACGCTTAATATGAGTTGGAATAAATACAAAAAATGTGTGTGTGTTTGTGTGTATGTGGGCTTGCTCACCAAGCCAAATACGATAAAGGTAAGCTTTAATTAGGCACTGGAGGGAGGACGGACTGCGGAAAGAAAAGTAACAGAAAGGTATTTTAGGCTGAAGCGAAACAGCAGTAGAACGATAGGCAAATTGTCTTTGACAAGTGATAAGTATTTCTTATTCCCAGAAGCATAATAATGATTTCAAGGAGTTTTTCTTCTCTTGAAATATTCATTTTTAGCGCAACCTTTAGTCATAAACAAGAAAGAAAAAAAACACCTATATATGTGAAATGCAGGTTTGTTAGTGAAATGAGACGTCTTGACAATTACTAACGGCTTCTGGAAGGAAGCGGGTCAGAGTGAAAGAGAGGCAGCAGAGACAATTAAAATGATTCATGACTGCTGCTGTCAAATGTTATAACGGCGTTTGCCTCCATATCTGTAATGATGATGATGGAAACTTGGTTCATAGTTGATGCCCAGTGGAGCCAGGTGTTAATGAGACATGGCAGGGTAAAGTTCACGATAAAGACCAAAAGTAGGTCTCAACATTTACGCAGCATCATACTCCAAGGGAAGAAGAAAACCACGAGGAGGGATCATTACAAAACATGTTTTCCTATTGGGCAAGAAACTGCTGCAAAAACATACGGCAGTCAGAGAAAAAATACAAACTTACATAAGTTGCAAGTGTTACTACGGCAACAAACTACCTAAGTCAAACAATGGAACGGTCTTTGATGTTTCCAGTTACATTTAGAAGTTCTGCTATAAATGCTGCTATGTCTTTATTCTCTGGGAGTTTTCATTAGAACGTGCTTGGCCTTCAAGATATACAGAGCATTTCATCAAGATCATAAGGGATGTCCTACATTTTGTTTGTCTATTATCAGTGTCTTAATTGTCTGGTATTGGAAGGAGGCATTCAATTTGGATCTGTTTATCATTAAACAATTGCTTTAACTGTCAACATCAGAATTGGACGTTACTCGCCTTGTTGACTGCTATTGGTGAATATTTGATAATGGCAGTGGCAAATCTGTTTAGTCAATTCTTTACCGGCTAAATGTTTTAGTCTTTCGGTAGCGTACCCAGCTTATGATTCGGAACAATTAAACCCTGGCAGGACACTGGTATGATGTGAAAGTGCATTGGGTGGCTTTATTGCAAAGAAAAAGGTGGTATTTCCACTCAAAGTAGTCACCAGTTTTCCAGCTCTATAAGCTGGAGCGCAGAGACAGGAGAGTGAGCAGCTGTCTCTCACATCTTGGATGAGCAGAGAAATAGGCTGAACTGTAACCAGGGAGATATGTTCGCAGTAGGTATCCACTTCAAGTGATTTAGAAAATAAAATATCATGTGTAATCACTTGTATTGCTGCTTTTTCACTAGTTTAAGGATGAGTGATAAACGGCTAAACATTTTTAGAACAGATCTGTTAGCATCCAGCAAACCGCATATTCTTCTGCAAATACAGGCTTTCGATATAAACTGTATAACAGAGATCTGCTTGCATTGCATAAAGTACACAATACGTAAACAGGGTTCCAGTGTAGCCAGCATATATCTGGACCACGACTTGCTTTTTGGTGCGGCAGTCATTGTTCGCAGTCCAATTAGCAACTTTAGCTCGTTTAGTAGCTAATTTTGGGCTAACAGAAAGCTAAAATCTTGTCTCATTGCATACATATTTTGTATTCTTATTAAGGCATATGTTTATAGAGATTACTTAAAGACGGGGAAAATCAAAGCTGCAATAATAAATGTTTGAATTGAAAATGAATCCAATAACTATGTGTTCTGTGAAAGGTGCATAGTGACCAACCCACAGAGAATGATCACCTAAGTCTACAGTTTGTGGAGGATTTGAGTGTCTTTCAGCTCATTATTTTGGTTTCACAGCACACAACTTTGCTGTTTTGTTTCTTGATTGCAGTTGCAGCAGACATTATGAACCTGCTGTACACTTCTTAACACATTGAACAAAGTGGAGCACTTAGCTGCTACAGAGACAGATACTTCCCTCAGGAGTTATGACCCAAACAGAGCTAAAGAGTAAAACTATTAGGGATTCATCAGGTGGATACAAACATGACTCCAAATTATTACTAATGTAATGTGTGCCTGCTGGATGTGTAAATGATTTAATGTTTGCCTAGGAATCGATTATATAAACTTAATGTTAATGATGTGGTTAATTAGTAAAAGGGGTCTGAATGATAATTCTTTTTTTTTTTTTAAACAACACAATCTCCACATAAAGACTGGGGCCCCAGCTCAGAGTCTTCACATTGTTAAGGGGTGTGCACTGTAAAATGCATCATCGTAGTTTTACATTGAGTGTTTGTACTCTGTGTCAGACGGAGGATGCAGTGCTTGTGGGGCTCATCATTTCCCCATTAGAGATTAATAGTCTCAATCACTCAGCTAATTAATTGTGATCGCAAACAGCGTGGTATTGAAAAATGGGAACGTGATTGCCGGCAATTAATTAAAGTCATTTTAAGTTTGAATCTCAACCCCTTTGAGCAGCTCGATATCTGGAGGCCTCAGTGTATTATGAATGGAGGGTGGCTGTACAATCGGGTTATTTTGTCATTATAAATAATTAGAATATACACAAGTATTATTGCAATGTGTTTGGCACTGAGGTGGGAGCTACATACCATTTTAAAAAGGCCAGATTATGCTTTAGTTTGATTTTCTCTTTGTGGTAGTGTGTTATATAGGTGTTTGTGCATGTAAATGATCTGCAAAGGCTCAAGTCCTAAAGAGGGAGTTTTCCTGAAACGCCTCCATTGGACTCTTTTGTTTACTTCCAGAACATAATGGCATCTCTAGGTAACACTATTGGCTAGCACTCCAACACATTGTATGTAATAGGCTAAGGGGCAGGACTTTCCGACACATGTCTAAGCGATTGACCAATCAGAGCAGACTGGGCTCTGGTTTCAGACAGAGGGTGAAAAGAGGTGCTGCAGCACAGGCAATATGATACAAATAAAGAGATTTTTGAACATTAAATCTATTTGAATAATTTAATTTTTTTCAGAGGGTAAAGGACCTTGTTGAGAGAAGCATTGTCAAGCAAAACAGGTGACACCAGACTTTTTTCTGTGATCGTCTAAAGACCAATGTGTGTGTCTGTGTGTGTGTTAGCGTGTTTCAGTAATGATGTGGTACACTGACTCTTGAATGCTTCCCAGTGCAACAGAGTGTAAAAGCTGTAAGCTACAAGATTGCCATACACCCATGTGAACGTCTTCTCTCCTCCGCTTCCCTCCAACACACCGGTGTGCTGTGAAGACATGATACACAAAACTGACGCACACTATAAGAGCACACACTCACACACATTCCTTTAATACCAAAAGAAGACTATCATTCTACATCGACCAAGTGTGACACTGGTTCTGTTCGTACAAATACAGAAGCGGACAACTTGCAGTAGGTTCACAGCAGACATGATGCCACATCAGCAAAGGGGTGTAAAGTGGGAGGGCCAATGGCCTTTTCCCCACTTCCCCATATTTGTAAATGTTTTGTCAGTATATTTAAAATGACTAGGTAAGCTATGTTAGCGAGGTTGCTTACAACAGATCTGTAATATTATCGGAGGCCATCATGCGATCACATTGTTAAAATAAGACAATAAAACATACATTTTAAGTTTCCAGTGACAGTTGGCCAAATATCAACTGCTCTGGTCCCAGCTGTGTGCATCACTTTTTAGTGTCCCCTGGTTACGTTGTGTTTTCAGCGTTTCCCAGTTTGCACCTGTCGCCACCGTACCATACAGCCACAGAAATCTCCTACATTTCATTTAATACTGCCGTGTAAAGTTTAAATAACCCCGAAAGGATTAATGCAGAAATGGAAAGGTTGTGTATTTATGGAAAGACTTTACACTGTAACATTGAACACTTCTTTTTGCCCTCTTTTAACGTTCATTTATTCTATCTGAAGCCACTGAACCTCCTGATGCTTTACATGTGATGTGAGAGAATATAAATGTGTGTGTGTGTGTGTGTGTGTGTGTGTGTGTGTGTGTGTGTGTGTGTGTGTGTGTGTGTGTGTGTGTGTGTGTGTGTGTGTGTGTGTGTGTGTGTGTGTGTGTGTATTAGTTCAAGAGGGACAGAGAGAAACCATCAATTAAAATGTCACCCGCTGCATTGTTGACATGTACGGCATGGCATCTATATATATAGCGCTGTATGATCTCTGTAACTCCCTTTTTATCATTTACTTGTTCTATTTCTGCCATATTCTCTGTGCCATATACCACATATGCAGGCGAGAGACAAAGACAGAGCAATTGGTTAGAAACAAATGAAGAGGTAGAGAGAATCAAGGAAGGTGGAAAAAGTAGAATATGAAGCAACAGAAAGAAAGAGGCTGACAAACTAACGAACTGATGAAGAAAATATGAACAAAGCATTTAAATGCCTCGTAAATCTCTCAGTAACTAAAGAAGTGTATTCAGCCAGACGATAGTAGAGAGTTGAGAGTAGGGGGACCAGGTACCAAAAAGCCACATCTGGGACAAAAAGTGTGTTTTTGCGGGACAATATGGGACATATTACTGCGATGCTATGTAGTTTAGATTTAAATGTATTGTCCATCTAACCCTTAAAAATAAACATTTCTATTGCAAATGTTTGCTTATAAATATTATAAACAATGCTTTACTATGTTTCGTAAATGTATCTTGTACTATTATGTCAAAGTACTCAAATCTGTCTCTGTAAAAGTTCCCGCTACAGCAGGAGCACATTTTGACTTGATATCTTGTAACATTTTTATTGTGTAGGTATTTTTTTAATGTTTCTGCACATTTATATGCAGATTTTAATGCAATAAATCTTCTTTGCATAATGAGGGGTTCCCCTGAGGGTTATACGCCGGATATATCTGGCTTTGGGACCTGAAGGATTCACGGGAGAGGCCTGCTGTCTTTCTTCAGCCCTGCATCTCCGGGCCTCCCACCTCCAGTGCCCCGGGCTCGGTGAGTGACGCCGCTTCACTTCATAATGGGAAGGGAACATCGTGGATGCTGTGCTGGCCTGGGGAAATGGCCACTATCGTGGCTCTGCTGTGCCTTTTGGCTGTCTTGGACGGTGAGAAGATTTCTAGTCATCCTGAGAAGCCTACTGGATTCAGGTCTGTTCTGCCACCCGCGGTGAGCATCCCCTGCAAAGGTTCGGATGTGCTACACAAACAATTACCGGTTGCCTTGTCGCAGGCAATCAGTTCGACAAAATATGTTTGTCTTTTCTGTTTGCCTGCGATGATGGTTCTTCAGGACTGCTTCTTAAGCTCTAATCACACTCTTGCAGACTTTTCCGGTGATTCTAAAGTAGATGACAATGTATGTGTGTCGTTTAAGAGGAAAAGATGCCTGTTTTTTTGTTGTTATTACTGTCAGGAAATGTTCAACCTAACCCTGGTCCGCCCAGTAGTAGTAGTCAGATCGCTACTCCTGCTGATTTTAAAGCTAGGTCTGGGTTGGGTTTCATCCACTTGAATGTGCGCAGTCTGTTAGGTAAACTAGATTTTGTCCGCATTTGGGCGAGCTCGACTGACGCTGACGTCATTGTGTTATCAGAAACATGGCTAAATAAATCTATTTTGGCCTCTGACATATCCTTAAACGGTTATAATGTGTATCGTACCGACTGGCCTAATAAAGGTGGTGGCGTTGCCATTTATGTTAAGAATAAGTTCAGTGTAAACACATTGGTTTCCAAATCTATCAGTAAGCAACTCGAATTTGTAGCCTTAAATATAGAAGTGGCAAAGGGGCAACAAGTCATGGTGGTGGGGTGTTACAGACCCCCCTCAGCTGGCAAGGACTCCTTGTCTTCGCTAGCAAATCTTTTATCGCAACTAGACTATAAGGAAATAGTGCTACTTGGAGATTTGAACTGGGACTGGTTAACTGCAGTATCAGAGGATTTTTAAAACCTCTTAGAATGTTACTCAGATTGTTGACAGTCCTACTCGCCCTAACATTAAGTCCCCTAATAAATCCTCCCTAATTGATCTCATTCTAACTAATGTTCCCTATAAATACTCATCTGTGGGAGTATTTGCAAATGATGTGAGTGACCACTGTCAGTGGCGGCGCCAGGGTATGGCTGGGGTAGGCTACAGCCATACCAAGAAATGGCTTAGCCCTACCTTAGCCACACCATGAAAAATTATGTTAAAGTAAGCAAATTAAATTAAATAATAAGCACGAGAACACGGCTTCCTCCCGGGGTCATATTTCTCCCGCATTTCCCGACAAAATCAGATTTAGTCACGACTGTTTCCACTCGGACTTGAATACAGCTGTACCATTGTTTGGTTTCCATGGTAGCGCGTCTCTTTAGTAGCGCGCGCAACTGAGAGTCTGAGAGGTCAGATCAAAATGCCTCCGAATGCAATTTGAATAGACCTACAGCCAATCAGAGCAACGAAACGTTGGGTCTGCGTCATGCATTACTGATCATACGTCACGTTCACAGTGAAAAGTCCCTAAACTCGCGCCGAGTAAATTGCACAGACAGCAGAACCTTTATATTTCGGATGGATACATTTGTTCTTAAACACCCTCGCATTGAGGTACACGTCGAACAGGTGCCAGAGTCACACGACCCACCTGAAGAGGATGCCAGCCAGCGGGGACCCGATGGGATTGGAGAGGCCAGAGGTGGCGAAGAGAGTTAGCAACATCAGCCAAGGACCTGAGGCTGTTAGCGACATTAGCCAAGGACCCGGAGATGGACCAAAACGTCCCATTCGAAAAGACTATCCGTCAAGACAGATTGGAAGCCAGCAACGGTCTTTTAATGGGGCCTGGTTTGACACATACAGCTGGGTCGAATATTCAGTTGAAACTGACTCAGTGTTTTGCTTTGCCTGTCGTCATTTTTTGGGTGCTGGGAAGCGATTCCATTCCGAGCCTGCCTTTACCAATGGATTTAAAAACTGGAAAAATGCAACAGGAGCTTTCAGAAAACACAACGGGAGTGCAGCACACAGGTGTGCCATGGAGGCATGGGCTGAATTTAAACAGACAACGAAAGATGGCTCAAGACTGGGAAACATGATTGATGCAGGTCATTTAAAACTTGTGAAAGAAAACCTTGAGTACATGAAGGCCGTGGTGATGTCCTTACGTTATACTGCATGTCAAGGCATTGCACAGCGATGTCACCAGGAGCAGGAGGGTGAGGAGAACTCGGTTAATAGGGGAAACTTCCGAGAGCTGCTACAATTAATTGGTGAATTTGACGTGACTGTAGCAAAGAAACTGAACGACAATCCTCAAAATGCTAAATACACACATCAAGACATTCAAAACGAGATTTTCCAGATAATGGCAGATATGGTGCGAAGTGAAATAAGTGCAGAAATTAGGGAAGCTGAATGTTTCGCCCTAATGGTTGACGAAACCAAAGATGTCAGGAAAAGCGAGCAACTGTCCATCGTTGTACGTTATGTTAAAGGAGAACAAGTGCGTGAAGAATTCCTGCACTTCAGACGCACAGAGGGCCTGGACGCCGACTCGCTCCTCAGTACCATCAAACAGACGCTCAGCCAATGCAACATCGACCCACACATGTGTGTTGGACAGTGTTACGATGGGGCTGCTGTCATGTCGGGATGCAAGAACGGAGTACAGCAGAAGTTTAAAAAGGAGGTGCCAAATGCTGTGTATATCCACTGCCATGCACACAGATTAAACCTCGTGTTGGTTGATGTGGTCCGCAACGTTGAAGCAGCAGCCTACTTTTTTGAAACTATACAAATGCTGTACAACTTCTTCGCCAACTCAGTCGCCCATGATATTTTCCTCAAGAAACAGAGAGAAATGGAGCCAACTTCACAACCAGTTTAACTTAAGAACCTATCGGAAACACGCTGGTCATGTCAATATACAGCGCTGGTGGCTATCCGCAAATCACTGCCTGCAGTAAAGGCAACATTTACAGAGATCATGTCTCAGCCCAATGCGCGGAGGAAAACGGAGGCCAGAGCGGTGAGTGGACTAATTGATGAGCAGTTTGTCTTGCTTCTTACGCTTTTCGAGGATCTTTTCCGTGTCACAAAATTCATGTCTGACCAGCTCCAATCTCCCAGCCTTGAGCTGTCCTCCGCAATGGACTTGGCTGATTCGGTCATAGCGACACTGACAGACAGACGCGCAGAGGAGTCATGGAGGGAAATTCGGGACAGAGCAAGCGACCTGTGCACCAAAGCCAATGTAAATCACAATGAGACACCCGAAAGGAGACAGGCACAGCCTCCTCGACATCTACAGGAGTTTGTTGTGGAAGCCCAAATTGAACGCACACCAGTTACATCCCTAGATGCGCTGCACACAGAGTGTTTCTACCCAGTAATCGACAGACTTGTGGTTGAAATTAGAAGACGTTTCTCAACCGAGGCCGGTGGTGTCCTATCCGGAGTCTCGGCACTCAGCCCCAAACATGCATCCTTCCTAGACAATAAATGTCTGCAACCCATGGCCAAGTTCTATGGAGTGACGGAAGAGAACCTGACCCCAGAGCTACACCAGGTTAAGCGCCTACTGGAAAGAAAGAAACAACAGGGACATGATGAACTGAAGGACACAGCGGAATTCCTGGCTTTAATGCGACCCTACAAGGATGCCTTTACGGATTTACACAGACACATATGCATATCCCTGACTCTGCCTGTGACCTCTGCTGACTGCGAACGCAGCTTCTCCTGTCTCCGTCGCATCAAGAATTATCTAAGAAACAGCAGTGGTGATGCACGGAAGAGCAACCTGGGCCTGCTGGCTATCAATAAGCAGAGGAGTAAGGCACTGGATGTCCAGCGTGTCATTGACATTTTCGCTTCCAACCACAACAACAGGCGGATCGTGCTGCTTTGAGAACGTCAATAGTGAGTTTTGCATATATTTTGTAATAATGGGTCATTTGAAAAAGTGTTTTGTATGACAATAGAGACACAGGCCACCTGTTGTGTGGTCTGCCTGTCTGTCTGTCTGTCTGTCTGTCTGTCTGTCTGTCTGTCTGTCTGTCTGTCTGTCTTTCTCTCCCTCTCACTCTCCCTCTCTCTCTCCCTCTCCGTGTCAATTCTATATGCCAATTTTTCTTGTTTCTGCCGCTGCGTAGCATGTTGTAACAACGTGGAATTAGCAGAATAGGCTATTGTATTGTTTAACTCACACCTGTTGCTCTCGATGTAATTTAGCTGATAAAAGGAGACTAATAAAAGCCTCACGCGTGGCGTTTCACTGTCAAGGGGTGCGATATAGCGTGTATGTAATTACATTACAAATACTGACTTGAGCCCCACCACTGTATGGGTTAGCCCTACCATAGATTATCCAACAAAGATACTCTGGCGCCGCCACTGACCACTGTGCTGTAGCCACAATTAGGGACACTAAGGTCCAAAAGGTTAAACCTTGTATTATCATTAAGAGAGACATAAAACATTTTGTGGAGCAGGGTTTTGTTCATGATCTGTTTGGGTTTGATTGGGGAAAAATCGATCTGTGTGCTGATGTAGAAACTGCATGGTCTTATTTTTATCTTGGTTTTATGGAGATCATCAGGCCTTTGGGGCGTCGGAGGAGGTGAGTTAGTAGCTGTCTTTTATTGGTGTTTTATCGTATGTTTTATCCTATGTATTACCTGCTGTTGTTTTATGCCTTTTTATGCCTTTTATTCTACATTTCAGTTATACTGTGAATTGTGTACTGTACTGTAAAGCACTTTGTACATTCGTGTTGAGAAGGGTGCTATATAAATAAAGTTTTACTTACTTACTTACTTATCATTGATAGACATGCACCCCTGCGTAAATTTAGAGTAAAGGGACGAGACAATCCTTGGTTTCCTGCTGAACTGTCCAGTCTCCTACATGAGAGAAACAAGGCCTGGGCAAAGGCTAGGAAATCAGGCTCAGAGGTAGAATGGCTGCGTTTTAGGCAGCTAAGAAATAGCTTCACTTCACATGTCAAAAGTGCTAAGTCGAAGTACTATTTGTCAGTTACCACAGAAAACCTAAATAATCCTAGGAAATGTTGGAAAGCCATAAAATCGATATCCACCGGTGAGATCCGTAATGAGCTACCTCCGTGCCTTACCACAGCATCTGGCTCTATATCGGACAGGGCTACTATGTTAAATTGTTTTAATGAGCATTTTGTGTCCTGTGGCTCTCTGTTTGATTCTGTCACTAACTCGGCTTCTGTGAACACCTCAATCCGTGACTCTGAACAATGTGGTCTGGAAAACCCTTTCAGTTTTACTCCTTTTACTGTTGATGTTGTTCATGAAGCATTATCTAAGTTAGATCCTAAGAAACCGGCTGGCCCGGACAACGTGGAACCTTTCTTTTTAAAGATAGCTGCAGATTTTATTGCTCCACCTCTCACTACTCTTTTTAACCTCTCCCTCAGCACAAACACAATTCCTAAAGTATGGAAGTCAGCTTATGTCCTGCCTTTACTAAAAGGAGGGGAAGCAACTATTTTAAATAACTATAGGCCAATCTCTAAATTGTCAGTTCTGGCGAAGGTGCTTGAACGCCTAGTGAGTGAACAGGTAAAGGAGTTTTTATGTAAAAATGACATCCTGTCTAAACATCAGTCAGGTTTCAGAAAGCAACATAGCACCATCACTGCGACAATGAAAGTGGTGAATGACATTACGAGTATTTTAGATAAAAAGCAGAGTTGTGCAGCTCTATTTATTGACCTTTCCAAAGCGTTTGACACCGTCGATCATCGCATCTTAAAGCAGAGGCTACTCAGTATTGGCTTATCCAGCCATGCAGTGGGGTGGTTTGTGAACTACCTCTCTGAAAGGTCCCAATGTGTTCACTTTTAACTCAACTCTCTGAGCTTAAGCTTCTTTTAAATGTTGAGAAAACCAAGGTAATGCTCTTTTCAAAAGCTAAAAAGACTCCAGAGACTGCTTTGGATATTGTTACTATGCAAGGACAAGTACTCGAAGTGGTTACCTGTTATAAATACCTTGGTATCTGGCTTGATGATTGTCTTACTTTTAAACTTCATGTCAATAACCTGCTTAAAAAGCTGAGCGTTAGACTAGGTTTCTTTTTCAGAAACAAGTCCTGTTTCTCTTTTGAAGCCAGGAAAAGGCTCTGTGACCTTTTTACCTGTGCTGGACTATGGTGATCTGGTCTATATGAATGCACCTGCCCATTGCCTGGAAAAGTTAGATGCCGCCTATCACAGTGCTCTGAGATTTGTTACTAACTGTAAAGCACTTACACATCACTGTACCCTGTATGCCAAGGAAGGTCTGCCTTCACTAACTGTACGGAGGCTCAGTCATTGGTACATGTTCATCTACCATGTTGGGTAAACTACCGACTTATATCTGCTCTCTGATCTCTCGACGAATTGAAAGTACTTATTGCCTGAGATCTCATGATGTGGTTTTATTAAATGTGCCAAGCGCTAGGACTGTCTTAGGGAAGAAAGCTTTTAGTTGTGCAGCTCCACTAACTTGGAACAGTCTGCAAAAATGTTTAAAACTGAGCACTTTGGTTCCCCTGCATCATTTTAAAACTCGGCTGGGTGACATGCTGTTTGATACTCATGGTACCTGTCACTGTAAATAGAGTTTGTAAACTGTACCCTGTAATTTATGTTGTATGTCGTCCTTATTGTTGTTCTGTTGTTTTTATGTTACATGTGTAACTAATGTCCTGCAGGTCACCCTTGAAAAAGAGATCTTTTGATCTCAAGGGGCTTTCACCTGGTTGATTGCGCTGATGACTTGATGTGCTTTTTTCAGAATTGTTCAATATCAATGAGTTATCTGGTGACAGGGTTTATTAGAAAAAGCTTGTTTTGGTTAAGTTTATGTCTAATCTTTGAGAAGATGAGAAATATGTTGGATCAAATGTATATCCTTTTATTTATTAAGGGAAGATAAAGTCTTCCCATCGAAGGAGACCCTTGGCCTCTACGATTACATGAGGGACAGGAGCTTCCAGAGGCTTCCCATGACAGAGGTGCGCCCCATCATACACCAATTGTTAAAAATAATTACATTTGGAAAGAAACGATAATCATTTGTGCATTTAAAAAAAAGTAACATACTGTGTGCAATGTGCCATTTAAATGTTTACATACATACAAAATACACTTAACTTGTTAAGCACCATCCCCGCAAAAACGCATCATCCGCAGGAAACAGCGTCTGAGGGCTTCTTAATATTTAATAAACTATGAATGTTTTATATCCATGTAACGGGAAGAAACTCAGCTAACTGATCCTCTAGCGCTGAGCCTCTAAATTAGCCACGAGCGGAAAAATGCAAACGCATTACTGCACAGAAACTCACTCATAACACCAAAAGTCAAAAGTGGTCTTCAATGGCATTAAAACGACAAAAATGCTGCTGAAGGTTAATCCATAGGTTAATCTAATGTGTCTGTGTCCCTTTGAAATGATTTCTGATAATCCATAAGCAATAAACCGACTTTCCCGTTTTCAGATGTCAGAGCGAGAGATAGGTTCGCTCTTGCCAAAACTGCATGTGCGAAGCCCCCACTTTTTTTTGTTCCCTCACCGGGATATCACACGGCAGACAACGGCGGCGGCCACGATCAAGCTACACATAATCGCTCTGATCTGGTGAGGTGGGGGCATCTTCAGCAATGAGCGAGATGCCCAACACACCCGTGTTTATTTGCAGTCGCCCTGTCACGCGGCAGAGCTCTTTTCAGCTCTCTGCCCAGCCTGCTGCCCGCTGGGAGCAGCTGCGCTCCGCCGCCATGGTCATCACTTAGGGCGGTGGACCTCCAGGGACCGAACCCGGAAGTGCCCGACAACGGCAAACGGAGCCATCCGCCCCGCTGGAATGGCGAACGTGAATGGCGAACGTGAATGGCGAACGTGAATGGCACCGCCTCGGCCATATCCTGGTCCCCCAAACACTCTAAGCAGAGGTGGTGGAGATCGGCGCCCGCGATCAAACCAAGGCAGGTGGGGCATGGCCGAGATTCCAGTAATGGTGAGTCCATTTTTCGTTTCTTCTAATCTTCGTTCGTTTAACTCTTCGGTTGTCAGCTCCTCTGAAGAGAAAAAGGATAGTGGGGCGGCGGGTGTAGCCGCCTTATATACTGTGGGCCTGCGTGCGCATTCAGGTAGGCTCGCCCCGATTGGCCGGCTACGTTTACGTAAACTCAGTAGGTGAAAGCACGCACAGCATGATAGAGAGTAGTACCCATAGAGTCCAGTAGAGGGCGGAGCCTGTGTGAGATATAACCTGAAAAACAGGCTCAGGGCTTAACAGGTTAAATGCTAAAGGTATACAATTTTTTGAAATTGCACAATTATTTTGATGTGTAATCATTACGACTTCCCCAGGTCGTTTTGTTGGGTTAAATCCACAGTGCTGGGTAGTTTGTGCCACCCAGCCACTGGGTTAGACGCTGGGTCAGTGTCAGATGAAACAATGCAGACAGATTTACCAGCCGTCATGCAGTTTAGAAACTTTGTGTCAGAGCTTGAATAAATGGATGCTGCCAGTGGTGCCAAGTTGCGAACGTTACGGATGCTTTTCAAAACCTTTTAATTTGTTTTGAAAGTTTTGCCATTGAACTATGGCATACAGTTTATTATGCCCTAGTAACACTTAGTAGCATAACTTGAAGGACATTTGCATTTTCACTCAATACAACCAAGTACAACAAAGACTACTTAGTGTAGTACTCCTTATGTCATTTATAATATTAAAGGTGTGGTGTTTGTTTGTTCAACCCTTACTGAGCCCGTGATGTGAAAGGCATGAGAGAGTTGTTTTGCTAGTGCTATTGGACTACTCTAATGGTCCAAAGGCGGGTAGAGAGAAAGGCATCATCTGCCCATCAGTAGCAGGCAGGTAACAGGCAGCCACCGAAAAACACCACATTGCAACCATGATGAACCGGAATAGAACAAAGGAACTGGACTGGTATTTGTAGAGCTTGATAAAATAACAGGAACTGCAAGTGGGTGATAAGGGGATTTGGATAAGGAGGTAGGATGAGAGAGAAAGGATAGAAAGCCAGAGGAAATCTGGTGGATTGATAGAAAATGGCAATTGAGGGGCCATGGGATTGGAGTATGTGTTTGAAGAGGAAATACAGAGTAATAATTGTCCGAAATGCTCAAATTTCAATTGTATACATCTAACTAAGTCTATTTAACTGGGGACATCCACAATGGCACCAAGAACCCCTTTAAAAAGAAATAACATTGGAATCAGCCCTCAAATCACTGCAACAAAGAAAGGTCCATTTAATGCTCACCAAATAAAGATTTTGGGAAAACAAGACCTAATTTGTGCTAAACAGAAGCTCATCCAACAAATCTGCTCACTTGTCTGTACTAGATTGCATTGTTGTAGGAATCTTGGAATGGAACAACTTTGTTCTCATTCAGAGTTTGGTGGGGAACAACTGTGTTGTGTTGAACATATTGGCAGCCATATGGTGTCTGTTTAGTATGCTGGAAGAAGTCTGGAAGTACAATTAGAGGGAAGCCTGGAGCAAACTTTGGAAAGTGTAGCTGTGAGACATACAAACTGTGTAAATAGTTGTATTTACAACACGCTGTAGCTGAAACATAATTGGGGAGATGTTGTACAAGCAAAAAGCTCCAAGGTTTTAAAACCTGCAATGCACACCACCTGCTCAGAAGTGACTTACAGCTAGAAGGAATATGGTAACTGAGAAACATAAAACGGCATGATAGAGTTAGAGCATTAGCATTTGTGTCTCCTCTTGAATCGTGATTAGCCCAACGGTCTTGCAAAGAAGAGTGTGAGATGTGATTACTTCCATCAATTTCCATATGTGGCTCTATTTTCACTTAATACAACAGCCCCAGACAACATCAACTTTACACTAATACTCCATAATGATTGGTGAGAATTTCCTTCAGCTCAATCAGGACAAAACTGAACTCTTGATTATTGGTCCTGGAGGTCAAAGAGAGAAATTGGGTGAAAAACTTCAAGCACGTAATCTTAAAGCATGTCATCAGGTTAAGAACCTAGAGTTTATATTAGATTCAGAGCTTAGCTTTGAACCACACATTTGTAATAGAACAAAAGTGGCATTTTATCATCTCAGGAATATTGCTGGACTTCCGCTATTTCTCTCTCAAGTCAGCACAGAGACACTAATGCATGCTTGTATTAAATATAGAATTTATCATTGTGATGCTCTACTTTCTGGACAACCTAAAAAAAAGACTGCAAAACTCAGCTGGGTCTTAACGAGAACCTGAAAAAAAGCACAGATTACATTGCATTAAAGTCCCTGCACTGGCTAACTGTTAGCTTCAGAATCGATTTTCAAATACTTCTTGTGGTTTTTGAATCTCTTAATAGTCTTGATATTTTTGCTATTATTTTAGATTTGCTTTTAAACAAGGAATCCTGTAGAACCCTCAGGTCTTCTGGTACTGGGCTTTTAATCGTGCGTCAAGTTAAAACACAGACCCAGGCGTCATTTTATTTTACGGCCCATGATTGTGGAAAAGCCTTCCAGAAGAACTGAGGGCGACAGAGTGTTTATATTTTTAAGAGCCAACTCAAGAAATACCTTTTTAATTTTGATTGTAATAGAATTGTATTTCTCTCATTTTATTCGTATTTATTTGTATTATAGAAACAATTAAAAAAAAGGCCTAGGATTATTGTTCTTATGAAACGCTGGAAAAAAGCTTGCCCCATTGCCCTGCCAGCATCTTAATACGACAAAATAAGGCGTTATGTGGACTAAGGCCCTTGTTCATCTTTTTTCTTATTTGGAGGTTACTTGAACCCAAATCAAGGATAAGGTTAAGCAGTTATATCAGCATGCTAACATGCTAATACAAGACAATACAGGCTTCATGTTCACAATCTTAGTTTAAATGTGGCATGGTACTTTTTAAAATAATAATCTAAGCTCAGAGAAAAGTTTTTTGTTTTTTTGGGGTGAGGCTTATTGGCTTATCATGCTGTTTATTTATACACCCATCACTTAAGCTAAGTAGTGAAATGTCAATCTATGAGTCCCTCTACTCAATCTTTCAGACAGTCAATCAGGCAGCCAGCTGCTGCCTCCTCAGACAGAAATGAGGTCAATCTGAAAACTCTGTCATGCCCGTCAGTCAGGAGAGAAGCCGCTCACCGCATTAAGCCTTTTAACTTCGTACATCTCTGCACTTTCACTATATCGCTCAGTCACCAGCTTAGATAAATATCAGTGTCTATTTTCATGCTAATTGAGAAAAAAGCTGCATAGAAAATGTACATTTCTTATGAGAAATAAACGTAATAATGGTCCCAGGAGGAAAGCCTATTTTCATGCTGTGTGGTTCTACACTTTGCAATTTGTTCAGTGCATGCAGTCAGTCATGTGGCCAGTTTATTTAACCAGTCATCCATTAAAGCCCAATTCGGTGGGCTTCTGAATCAGCCAGTCGTCCATAAATATAACCAGTCATTTACTGATATTAGGGTGTTGAAATACATTGTTTTTCCATTAAGCTTAATATCCAGTATACATATTATTTTCCAATCCCTTTATTAATTTAAATTAAATGTGTCAGTCAAAAACACAACCAAGACTGACACATTGTCAGTAAGACAGAAAAAGTTTAAACTCAACTTGCGAAAAACTTTTAATTGCTATGTCCATCTCGATAAAGAGGTCGAGTTAGCTTGTTATAGAAACAGAACTGTGTCCCTTTATTGAACACACACTGTAGTTCACTTTATCATTGATTTCACACACATTGTCCTACGATGGCGGACAGGTGCAAACACGTTACAATGACCCAAAACATTTCCATTAGGAGAAATGCACTGCAGTTTCAAAACGATATAAACAAATATAAATGCACAAATGTGCCAAAACACATGCAAATGAAGAAACATCTTCACCAACTTGACAACACATGCACAGCATTTACTAAAAGTGCTCCATAAATAAAACGCTGAAAATACAAAATGCTGCAAATAAAAATACGCAAGAAACTCAAACTCAATAGAAACAAGGGGACATTAAAAAGTCACGCACATATCTCGGACCAGAGCGCTTGTTGACGTTCTGGGATTATAAAGTTGGCCAACTGGAAACTTACCTAAACTTGACGTTTTATTGGTTTATTTTATCAATGTGACAGCATGATTCCTTCTAAAATTATTGCAGATCTGCTGTAAGCTAGCGAGCTAACGTAGCTAACCTATTAATTTCAAACAGGGCCAGCCCTGATCTATTTGCTGCCCTGAGCAAGTATTACATTTCCGAATAGTTTGTATATTTTATACAGGAATCATATGTGTATATACAATATGTGTATAATTTTAATATTGCTTTAGAATACCCAAATTCTTCCCAATTTACTGTCATTTTGTGTGCTGGTACAGTACATACAATAGGTAAAAGGGAACCATATGTGAACTTATGGGAATAATTGGTTATACTAAACAGTGTCTACAGAATGTGTTAAAAAGCTATGTTTATTTCGGTTTTGGGATATTTGATCTTTCATGCTTTTACACAGTTTCACTGGTGTATTGATTTGCATTGAGTTATAGCCCTGAAGTTGACACTTTAGAGTCTGTGCAGTTTCATTAAGAGTCACTACTAAAAGCCTTTAGAAAACAATGAGTATACCCAGGAGCTTTGAAAACCATTTCACTGACTGGAACACAGTGCTTCTAACACCCAATTATTGCTTGAGTTCTTCCAGCACCTTGACATATCAATACAAGAGCCATCGTGTCAGGAAAGCACAGTTCAGCTGTAAGCATTCAAATGCAGAGAATGTCTCACTCAGGACCAACTGAGAATTTGAATGAAAAAAATACTTACTACTAATAAAACCCTAAGTTTGAAAAGAAATGTATTAACTGACAATAAATAGAATATGGACTAAGTGGGATGACTGGTTGAAGTTGGAGTGTATTGAGCAAGCACCAAAGTAGAGACTCAGCAACTAAACTGCTGACTCAAACCTGTTTACCCCTAACTGCCTCTTAATGGGACAATAATATTCCAAATTGCCACAAATAAACACATTTGGACGAGAAGTACCGGACATTTTGACCTTAATGTCATGCTGTCACAACTCAAGCCAGTTCTCTCCATGTCCTTTTCTTTCTTCCTTGCTTGGCACCAAAGCGTCGGTCATTTCAGTCCAGCCAATTCCCTCATCAGCTCAATTAGTATTTATGCTGCGCTCACACAACTCTGTGTTCTAAATGTTCCCAGTTGAAGTTCCCCACTACCACCATACGTTCCAGGTGCACAACGGCAAACAAAAAACATGGCTGACAATCTGAACCCTTTGGCAGGTGGGTATACACACAACTGACATATCTGCAGTGCAGCCTCTATATTTTTGGCATTTTTAACATACAACTAAATACATTTTAATTCAGAGAGGACAACTCTCTCAGATTGTTTACCATAACCAACTAATAATATTGGCTACACATTTTATTTATATATCAATTCACATGTTGACCACAATTTACTTACTTTGCAAATATAGACATTGTTGTGTGTCAGACTTCTACTTTTTTATTTAAGAGGCTCCTAATATTCTTTTTGGGGTTTACCCTATCCTGTAGTGTGTTATATAGGTTTTAGTGCATGTAAATGGTCTGCAAAGGCTAAAATCCCTGTGTTCCCTCAAGAGGGAGTTTCTGTTTTTTTCTATGTCCTGTTTAAGTCGGAGTAGATGGATTTGCCAAAAGTTCACAAGTTCTCATATACTTTTTGTTGTTGTATGATATTCAAGATCCTCATTACTACTAAGATTGGCTAACAGCTTTAGCATTAGCAGTATATCACTCAGTGTGTCTGCATCTGTTGGTGCTCCAACTCATACGACCAAATGGGTCGATTGTTCAAGCCCTTATTACGACCAAATATGTTGTTTGTTCAAGCGCTTAATACGACCTATAATTACGTTTTAAAGTTTTCGACCTCTAGTGCTCCCGTTGAATGCAAACGTTACAGAGGGTCGTTTATTCACAAATAACCCTCTCTGTAAAATCCTAAAATGTAGGATAGTTTGGCCATTAAAATTCTTTTTGATTAGATTTCTAGCGAGAAGTGTATATTGTACTTTTAGAATCCACGTCCAGTCGATATGTAGGATCTATAGTAGTGTTGTCACGATACCAACATTTTGGTTTCGATACCGATACCAAGTCAAGAATTGCGATTCCGATTCTTTTTCGATACTTTTCTTTTATTATTTTCATGATCAATAAAATTGTAGTTTATCTGTTAAGTGTTTTCTTACAACATGGTCTCTTCTTTATACTTGAGTTTATGTGATTTCTTTGATAGTTAACTTTATATTTTATTAACATGTAATAGTACAGTAATATAAATAATTATTGACAAAATGTACATTGCAGATGTTAGCCACATTGGTAAGTTAGCTAAAAAGATAGCCATATTAGACAGTTATCATTGCCATTAATTGCCTCGTCAAACTACCAAAACGTTTGTTTGTCACAAAATAAATGACACTTGTTTGACTTAGATTTGAGGACATGGGCTTGAGCATGATGTAGTTATGTTATCTATCACATTCGCTAACCTGTCTGTCTTTAAATTCTTTAAACAGCTCTGGATGCCGGTCGGCGAGGTGCTTAGCCAAGTTTGATGTGTTGGCTCCCTTGGTTTGCAGGGATCTAAAACATGTCTTACAGACAGGCCTCGTGGTGTCCGTAGGCTTGCCCTCACTGTCAGAGATATAGCTCAAATACTTCCAAATTTCGCTTCTGGCGTCTTTTTTGTCAACAAGCCGAGGCGCAGCGGCAGTTGCACTCCCACTTGCAGCCATGCTTCTCGTTTTCTCACATGCTCTGGCAGCTAGCGCGTGCACGAGAGAGGGGAGGCACTTAGAGCGTGCTTGAGAGGGGAGGGACTGCAGACACGGCTGCAGTGCAGGGAGTGGAAGCAGAGCGACGGCTCTTATTAAAACAGCGCTTTCTCACCGGAGTACTTTTCCCCGTCATTCTTAAAGTACTGATACTAATGAAACGGAGGAATCGTAACGTTTTTAACGGCAGGGTATCGCGGTACCTTTCAAGGTATTTTAGATAATAAGCAGAGTTGTGCAGCTCTATTTATTGACCTTTCCAAAGCGTTTGACACAGTCGATCATCACATCTTAAAGCAAAGGCTACTCAGTATTGGCATATCCAGCCATGCAGTGGGGTGGTTTGTGAACTACCTCTCTGAAAGGTCCCAATGTGTTCACTTTGATGGGCTGTCTTCTGAGTGGTTGAACATTGCTAATGGTGTTCCTCAAGGTTCTGTTTTAGGTCCACTTTTATTCTCCATCTACATCAATAGTTTAGGTGAAAATGTGGATGAAGCTACTTTGCATTTTTATGCGGATGACACCGTGATGTACTGTGCAGGTCCCTCCATTAAGGAGGCGGTTGTTAAATTACAGGCTGTTTTTAACATTATTCAGACTCAGCTCTCTGAACTAAAGCTTCTTTTAAATGTTGAGAAAACCAAAGTAATGCTCTTTTCTAAAGCTAAAAAGACTCCAGAGACTGCTTTGGATATTGTTACTATGCAAGGACAAATACTCCAAGTGGTTAGCTATTATAAATACCTTGGTATCTGGCTTGATGATTGTCTTACTTTTAAACTTCAGGTCACTAATCTGCTTAAAAAGCTGAGGGTTAGATTAGGTTTCTTTTTCAGAAACAAGTCCTGTTTCTCACTTGAGGCCAGGAAAAGGCTAGTCACTGTGACCTTTTTACCTGTGCTAGACTATGGTGATTTGGTCTATATGAATGCACCTGCCCATTGCCTGGAAAGGTTAGATGCCGCCTATCACAGTGCTCTGAGATTTGTTACTAACTGTAAAGTACTTACTCATCACTGTACCCTGTATGCCAAGGCAGGTCTGCCTTCACTTACTGGTCGGAGGCTCAGTCATTGGTACATGTTCATCTACAAAGCCATGCTGGGTAAACTACCTTCTTATATATGCTCTTTGATCTCACAGAGAGTGGCAAGTAGCTATTGCCTGAGATCACAGGATGTGTTTTTATTACATGTGCAAAGTGCTAGGACTGTTTTAGGTGCTAAAGCTTTTATGTGCGCTGCTCCTCTAGCTTGGAACACCATGCAAAAAATATTGAAACTGAGCATTTTGATTCCCTTGCATCGTTTTAAAACACGGCTGGATGAAATATTATTGGATACCTGTAAATGTAAATAGGTTGCTAATGTATACCCCTGTAATTATGTTGTGATGTCCTTTTGTTTTCTGTTTGTTTTTATATGTGTAACTAAATGTGCCGCAGGTCTCCCTTGTAAAAGAGATCGTTGATCTCAATGGGATTTTTTAACCTGGATAAATAAAGGCTACAAACAAACAAGTATCGGTACACCGTGCAACACTAATTTATAGTTTGATAGATATTACGAAGATGATTTGAGGTTTCGACAGGAGAACGTGTATATGCGGTAGCTTCCATGTAAAGTTACGGGTTGAAAACAGTATTTCCGGTCTCGACGTTTTCATAATAAAACCAATGATCAAATGATTTAACAGTGATATCTGCTGATACTCATCCACTAAAAAACATCAGTTTATCCTTGTTAATTATACAACATTAATTGGTTTAAATTGTGTACAATGCTTTTGTGTTTTTCCCATAGGTTTTTCTCTTTCGATTCTGAGAGACACATTTCTTTTTTCAGAGGTTTTGATAGGCTAAAACATCGAACTACACCCATAATCCTGGATGTTTTAGCCGCAATGCACGTTGGGATATGGTGTTTATGTGATATGAAATCGGAAAACATTTAAAAAAAATTAAATAATACTTTATTCCGAGTGTGCTTGCTTTTCTCTTTGAAAGTCATCACATAACGGCATTGTAATACACGGTTCGGCTGCATTCAATATTACACATCTGCCGTAGTTCTTTATGTATAGAGCCCTGATGAGAAGACTTCTGGACAAACAGGAAGAACTGCCGCCAAAACTGAATATGTGACGTGGATCATAAATATATCAGCAATTAAACAACATCTTACATTTATTTTCACACAATACGTCTCCTTGCAGTATCAATACTAATTCAGCTGACTTTTATATTTGATCCAATTGGTAGATAGGTTGTATTTACACCATAACGGTGCACAGCTGATAGAAAGGGACTTGTAGTTTTTAAAGATATTACTGATTTACTGAACTACCTTTCCAACTCCTCATGCAGTTGACTGTTACAGGTCTATACAGGTTCATAGTACAATGCATAAGCTTCAAATCGAGAGACTGAAACTGTATTTTCCTTTACCGTTCTGTTTTAATTTCACAATAAAGTTAATAGTAATATTATGTTTGATATTATTATGTTTTATTAACTAGACCACTGGTTTTTTAACCCGCACCGCCTAGTGGTTAAAGCACGTTATTGAATTTAGACCAGCTGTTAAATAAAGCTCTTCTGACCTTTACTGTCATGTGGGTATATTAATGCTGCCCATTATGGACACAAGCAATTTTCACCCATTTATTAATTTAAAATGATATGATATGATATTAAGAGGGCTGGGCTGGACCCGTCCAAGTCCAGTTTTGGATAGCCTGCCGTGGTTCCATTCCATTTCAAAGAGCTGTTGACGCTCGGCGTAACCTTGTCGCACTGCCACTCCAACATCCAATCACAGGGCTTGAGGACTAATCACGGGGTTTGTAAAGCAAGGCGGATGTTGTAGTCCCAAACGATAGCTGGGGATTCTGGGTAGTGTAGTGTCTTCGGAAACTCTGTAGTGTCTAAACTCCGAAAAATCTATTTGTTTCTCCGAATCGAAGGTTAAAAACACAAAAGCATTGTACACAATTTAAACCAATCAATATTGTGTAATTAACAAAGATAAACTGATGTTTTTTAGTGGATGAGTAATGCAGATATCACTGTGTAATCATTTGACAGTGAGGGGAATACATCCGGGTTTTATTATGAAAACTTCGAGACCGGAAAAACTGTTTTCACCTACGCTAACTTTACATGGAAGCTGCCCCATATACACGTTCTCCTGGCGAGACCTCAAATCATCTTCGTAATATCTATCAAACTATAGACCCTACACATCCACTGGACGTAGATTATAAAAGTACAATATACACTTCTCGCTAGAAATCTAATCAAAAAGCATTTTAATGGCCAAACTATTCCACAATTTAGGATTTTCCAGAGAGGGTTATTTGTGAATAAACGACCCTCCGGAGCGTTTGCAATCAACGGGAGCATGTTGTTTCTTACACGACCACTAGAGGTGCTACACTTTAAAACGTGACTGGGTCGTATTTAGCTGCTGAACAATCGACCTATATGGTCGTTTTTTGTAGGAGGACAGGCTGCTAATATGAGTTAACTACTTGTTTTGCACACTCACTCCAGCTGGCAACTTACTTCTGAAAAATGTCCAAACCAATCCAAGTTTAATTATCTAATTTTTGTAAGTCCTTGGTCACTACAATGTAAATTGAGCATCGCTCTCAATTCCAGCTGGAGCTATATACCATTTTAAGATAGAAACATTTTTGTTTGTCATGAGCCACTAGCCAGATGGCTGTGAAACAGATAAAAGGTCCCGAGTGTCAATGGAGATAATAAGAAACAAATCTGGCAAGTAATAGAGAGAGACAAAACAGACAATATGGTGACCATACCAACTGAAATACTAATGAGACACAACAAAGAGGTCTTGTCTGTTATTTGTACTGTTATCTGTCATTTGAGCTCTGATAACAAGGCAAAACATGGTACAACAGATGAGTTTAGTAGTGCTGTGTGTGGTAAATGACCTTCCAATGACTCTGATGACAGAGAAAATGACACTGGTTAATCAACAAGTGATTAGTGTCATTTAAAAGACACTGTGTGTGTTTGTATGAGATTTTCTGTTTGAAAGTTGGTAAGCTGGTTTTTTTTTTTACCAGTTTGTATCTCAAAGTACATAAAGCAAGCAATCCAATCAACTCTTGTGTGTTGGCAAAAGAAAGCAATGCTTCAAAGGAACTTGTTTGCATTTCAAATGATAATGTATTTGATCAAAGTCTTGTCTGCAGGCTAGAACCCTTTTAATATAGTGGAGTGCAATTGCAGCATGGAGGAGCTGATCATCAGAGGTGCCTTCACTGTTGTTTGTAAAAGAGAGAAAGTTATTAAACAGCATGACGTGTTAACCTGACAAGATTCAATGATAAAACATGTACAGTGTAACCAAGTGACCATGGAAATTGATTGGTTGACAATGGGGCTGCCACTTTTTGACATGGTCACTGTTTCCCACAAAAAGGTGCAACCATTAGGCATGGTAAACTAGACAGGACTGTGTTTAAAGACTTGTAGGGTTACATTGCCGCAGACTCCTGGCTTACTGAGCAGTCCACAGCAAGAGAGGGTGCAACAAGCACCAATCCATACCACCCAGGAGAGGTTGTGATGGAAATTATTTTTTAGAAGATTAACTGGAAACAAATAAAGATGCTGGAACACTAGCGGGGCAGAGGTTCTCTGCCCAGCCTGCTGCCTGTTGGGAGAAGATGCCACGCTCCGCCACCATGGTCATCATCACCAGGGGGAAGTCCTGGCGGACAGACCTGGGCGGTAGACTTCCATGGACGCCGGACCCGGAAGTGCCGACAACGAGAAGTCCTCGTCATCCTCCTCCCCGGCAAACGGAGCCATCCGCCCCGCTGGAATGGCGAACGTGAATGGCGAACGTGAATGGCACCGCCTCGGCCATATCCTGGCCCCCCAAACACTCGAAGCAGAGGTGGCGGGGATCGGCGCCCGCTATTAAGCCAGGGCACGAAGGACAGGCCCGGGTCTCTAGAAGTGGCGACTCCATGAAGGTATGATAACTTCTTTCTTCTTCTTTCAAACATTTTACTTTCTCTGAGGTGTTGTCCTGCTCGTTGAACAGAAAAGGATGACAGGATCAGGAGACGTGGCCGCCTTATATACTGTGTGCCTGCGCGCGTATTCAGGTAGGCTCGCCCTGATTGGCCGGCTACGTTTATACAAACTCAGTGTGTGAATGCTCGCATAGCATGGTTGAGAGTAGTACCCATAGAGTCCAGTAGAGGGCGGAGCCTGTGTGAGATCTAACCTCAGCTCAGTCAGGTGAAGTCACACCTTTATATGATCATTATAGTTATACAAAAATAAGAGAATAAATGAAAAACAGGTATAAAATACTATATGACAGTAAAAAAAAAGTTGTTAATTCATAAAATAGAATACAGTTTAAAAGGGATTTGTAAAATATCCATAAAGAAAAAGAAAATCTGCTTACAGTTCTGTTTCATATGGATGTTGAGAGATGTATCCAGATCTCTTCATGTTGCTCTCAAAGTGCACCAGATTGATGCTTTTAACTTCAATATTTAAACAGAAATCTTCCCAGGGGAGCAAGCCCCCGGACCCCCCAACAGGAGGTTAGTTCCACCCCCCACTTAAATCATGTTCACATGGATAGGAAACTAAATACATTTGCACACATCTTGTGTCCATATCTTTCTGTTTTGGTGGTCATGCCACAACCGTGCACGTGCATGCGTGGGCGAGTCATAGTGAGTGTCTGCATTTGAGTCCTTACGCCTTTTACACACTCTCTCCAAAGCATAACATAAAAACTTTGAAAATAAAACAGAAAGATATCTGGATTAAGAGGTTGCTTTTTCTTTGCACAGCATGAACGAAAGGCGAAATGAATGGGCTGGGATTTTTGTTTTTTTTAGCAGAGGTTGAGTTCAATTATTTGTACGGCCCTCAGAAGATGTTGTAAAATTGAAATGGCCCTTGAGAGGAAAAAGGTTCCCCACCCCTGCCCTAGAGGTATAACGACGGACACCTCTGACCCGTAAAGTTGTAAACAAAGGGAACAATTAATCTCATTTAGAAAAAAATTGATTAGGATTCAGCCCTAGTTGACAGTGATGTTGTCAACTGCTTTGTTCACATATCTTTTTTCAGCATTGCAGCCAGAAAAAAACCTGCTTGAGTTGAACATGCTGCCATTCAAGAAATATGTCAACAACGCTTGCAAGTATATCTGAATTTTGTCAAAGAAAACATACACAGGAGCACACAGACATAGTTAGCATCACATCAGCAACAACAGCATGATTGCAACCACAGAGGCATACACAGTGATGCTGTACTATAGCATGGATACACACGTACAGCAGCCACCGAAGCATGGTATCAGTCTGAACATGAGTCCCAGGTCATTTAGACCAGTGGTTCTCAACTGGTGGGTCGCGACCCAAAAGTGGGTCGCGGACCCGTTTCGAGTGGGTCGCGGATGTGTGAGTGAAGAAAAAAAAAATTTGAAAAAAAGAATATTGGAATTATTTTTTTTTTGGGGGGGAAAAAGTCAAACTTTTATTTTGAAGGCCCGATTTTCTAACGCTGTGCATGCAGTCGGCATTGGACTGGAAGTACCGGAGACCATAAACGGTTTTGAAAACTTCTGTCACGATCATCTTCTCAATAAAATATCTTTGCTGATGTTTTTTCGAGTCTTCTGGCCAATCAGAATCAAGATTGTTGCCGGAAGTCCCCACGGAGAATAACTTTGCGGTAGAACTCTTCTTTATACATCCATGGGTACAACTTCAGATACAAATGAACACATAATGATATATGACCCCCAGTTTGATGATTGACAGGTCACAGAACAATGGGAGCTATCTACCCTTACCCACAATTTAAAGTAAGTCACACAGACTATCTCCTCTTTACTCTTCTCGCTGCAAGATGTCAGAACAAAGTGAAAAACAAACAATGGCATAAAATATTATTAATATGTCGGGTAGTAATAGATTTATTTATTTTCTTCTCAGAGTGTACCAGAATGCGTAGTTCATGTTAGTATTTCTAAAAATCTCCTGGGGGAGAACCCCCCAGACCCCCCTGCTGGGGTTGGGTTTTCAGCATGTGTGCCTTTTTATATAGTTCAGCTTTGATTCCATCATCTCATTAAACCTTTTTTAAAAGCATACTTTAGTTCTGTGAAGGGATATAAGGGATATATGCACTGTACTTCACTTTTATTAATATTGTATGCTCCAAAGCGTATATATATATATTACAGCACGATTTTTTGTTGAATAGATTTGAGTGCTTCAAAATGTTGGGTCGCGATGTATTGACCAAGTAAAAAGTAGGTCCCGAGGCCTGACCAGTTGAGAACCACTGATTTAGACCACACACATCTCTGACGCACAACTGTTGCCCATAGGGTAAGGTGATTCTTCTGTGTGTGTGTCAGTTAGTTGGAAGGTACTCTAGAGCAGATGTTTCTGTAAGAATTGACAAACAACCCATGAGACACACTGACAGAAAGACACACACACACACACACACACACACACACACACACACACACACACAAAGACGGTGGGTGAGACGGAGTAAGCTGACAGCTGTCTCATACACACACACTGCTCTTTCCATCCCAAAGGAAAGTGCAATTTTTACACCAATTCCCTAGGCATTATTTTCCACGGCATAATAAACAGCAGAGTGAATGAGAGAGAGTAATAACACTTATTGAATATCAATCCGTTGCTGCAGGATGAGCTCAGTCACTCTCTCGCACACACACACACACACACACACACACACACACACACACATACTTCGGACTATACTTGTGAGGTCTTTCAACATTTTAAAAGGAGTATGTTGCCCAGAAAATCAGGTAATTTATATTTACACCTTGAAATGAATAGAAGACACACAGCTTGAGTAGTGTGTGATCTAAGTGTGAAAACACCACAGCATTCAGTCTCTGGAGCCACATACTGAGACAAATCAGTGACTGTATCAAATGATGCACGTCGCAGCGGGGCTGATTAGAAGGGGAGCTTGTTGAGGGTGCAATCAAGATGAGGGAACTGATTGTTGCAAATGGCCAAAGTGCACATGAAGTGCTTTATAATAATCTACTGTGTGATTAAAGTGATGACAGTAATAGTACAGTTGCAACGAAATGACAGCTTAAGTAAAAAGTATTTGGACTTCCAACAGATGAGTGTATCAAATGGTGATGTTTTAATGTTCAGTTTGAGTTCTGTTATGGGTAAGGTGACAGGTTTTAATCATAGACTGTAAGAAGTGGACATAGTCACCCTGAAGGTTGTTGAGTACCGATTTTGAAGCCTTTGATTTTACATTTGGGCTGTTACCACCTTGTTTTTTTTACAGCTGAGCAGGGGTGTAGTGCTACTTTTATTTGCACCGAAACACACCTATGATGCACGCACACGGTTCTGGCTTGTTTTGAAAGTCATATAACAACGCTTAGGTTAACACTCCCCAGTCAGAATTTCACTTTGAATGCTTGGATATTCTCAATGGGAGAATAAAAAAGCTTTCTTGGCCCTATGGTGGCTACGCCACTGGATTAAACGCCATGTTATGTTACAAACCACATCAAGCATTATTTCTGAAACAGTATGGAGCTCAAACACTTTCTCTCTCACGGGTTCACCACAAGGTGAGTACCTTTTATATCCTGCTTCTTTACACATATTCTCTCCAGTACAGCGTTACCAATGATTGCTAATGTAAACACAGACCATATTACTTTCAAAGCACGTTGCGCATTGTTTCTAATACAGCAACGTTTCTGATAGGGGACGATAGGTTGGGACGTGGGCGTAAAGCCAGCCCACATTTTAGTAATGTAGTCATGACCTTAGCAAATCTGGATCAGCTCCCTTGTACCCCCGTTTTTAGAGATGTGGGTAAGGAGGAAAAGAGAGAGGGTTTTGTTTTCTGACACTTTCTGAGTCTCCTTACAAACCGGGGACACATATTTATGTATAAAAGACATCAAAAAGTGCATTTTGCATAATAGGTGACCTTTAAACTACTTTCAACTAAAGACGCAGCCGTATCTTCATTGACAACAGTGGATTTAAGTGTAATGCAAATATTAGTTTTCCTCAGGAAAAAAAGTTCCAGAGCAAAATGTTTCCTGGAGTATTTCATCATGTAAAAGGTATGGAATTTTCTTATAGACTTCATTAGAGACTACTTTTTGCAACCAGTAACAAAGCCCCCTCTGCCACATATTAGATGGATGCAAGTTTCTGTTTGCGCTTCACTTTTCAGAACCAGAGACGTTCATTTGGTTCCAGGTGGAACATGAGGTGACGTGGATTTCACACAGCCAACAATTCATCTGTTTCAATGAGTTCCCTTTCAGTTCAATGCCTTCCACGCCTCTATGGTTACGGTTTGGTTAAATAGAGCAACAACTAAACCAGCGCCTGTCACAATCTGTCTATGTTTCCTGTTTTATTTTAAAAGGTGTTCACCCCCTGCAGGGGTCTGCAACCTTTTTGACCAAAAAAGCAATCTTTCCCCCTTTTCCACCAATCTTTTTTGTCTGGAGCCGCAAAACATATTTGATAGCTTATAAAGTTGTATTTATTGTTACATCATAGACAAAAACTACAGTTTTTTTGCATTTATTATTTATTACATTATAGAAAACTGTTTACCTCTAATAATAAACAAAGAACTATTATAAGGAGAATTAAAAAAAATATACAGGCCTACTTTAAAATAAATCAACACAACACTTGAAGAAAATGAATATAATTAAAATGGGCCCACTTTGAAATAAATAAAACATATAGCTGCACCCTAAAAAGAGTTAACTGATTGAATTATGACTGAAGATCGTCAGCTGTCTTCCTCTTCCGTGTTTTTCCTCCAATACGTAAAGGCTGCAGCACCTTTGAGAACTTCTCTCCACATATCAAACATACCGGTGAGCCAGCATCGTTTGCTGTGAAAGCAGATAACTCTCTCCACGCAGGATTAAATCCTGTGTTCCTCCGATACTTTTATTTTCTTTGATTTATCCATAGTTCGCTCATCGAGCCGGGGGTCAGGTTATTCGCCTGCAAGAAAAGGCGCTGGTGCGGGACCATAGCAGGATGTGACGCATATGAGTTGACCTAATTAAAACCGTTTTTTTATTTTTTTATGTGTCACAGTATCACCTCAAAATACAAGATACGAAACATTTTCAACCGTGCAACAAAATATAAATAGTCCTACAAATATTTTTATTTTATTTCCTTCTTATTTTAGTCTAAGCTCAAGGGAGCCAGAGCAGAGGGCTTAAAGAGCTGCATGCGGCTCGAGAGCCGCGGGTTGCCGACCGCTAACCCCCTGTGTTATGTCTGTTCCTATCTCTGTGTTTTCCCGCCTCTTTGATGACCTGTTGCTGTTCACCTGTTGCCTTTGTTTTTGCATGCATTCCTGTCTTTGTGATTAGTCTTTTGTGTATATGCCTGTCTTCCCTAGTTTTTCTCTGTCAGTTCGACGTCTATGTTCCTGTCTGTTTTCCCCGAGGGCCTGCCTGTGTTCCCGCTCTTGTTCCTCGTGACCTCTGGTCTGTACTAGTTCAGTTTTTCTTTATTTTCTTATAGCTGTGTTTCGCCTTGGCCCCCTGTTTATGTGTCAGCTTTATTTAATTAAAAGCTCACTTTTTGTCATACCTGCTATCCTTTTTTACTGCTTTTGGGCCCGACCTCTTGCTTCACAGCACCCAAGATGGGGAAAAAGATATTTTCAAAACCTCTTCAGGATTGGCATTTGTATACAGACACTGACCAAAATGTTACCCTTATTCAAATCTTATCCTAAATGTTATTCTTTATTGTACAACCAAATATTAAACATGATGAAGAAATATAGAAATACACACACACACACACACACTATCTCAATATTTAGTGGCTCTCTACTGCGGGTCTCATTAGTTTTGTGCAAGTATTACTTTCTTTTCCTCTCATACATAAATTAGACACTGGGGTTATAGTGAGTTTCTCTCATTGCTTAGCTCACACTCCAAGCATTAACAATGAAGTCATTGTTGCATTTTACTACATACGTACATTGTTGTTGTGTTAAAATGGAAGTGTTTTGCAATAAGTATGTCAAGGACAATTCTTAATAGACAAAAAAGAACAAATCCTCAAGTAGAATTGGAGGGATGAAACCCTCTTTAATGGTCACACATGCAGAGCACACAGCACACACAGTGAAATGTGTTCTCTGCTTTTAACCCATCCTAGTACCAGGAGTCTAGTACTAGGAGCAGTGGGCAGGTCAACAGGTAGTGAATATTCCATGGAAAGTGAAAATCTGAGAGAAATAAAACCTATTGGATCTCTGGATCTGCTGCTATACGGTTACAGCTCTGAGTCTGCACGAGTCTGCTATGTTTTGCACAGTGAGTCAGGATTTGTGAATCTCTGAGTCTGCTGTTAACTCGTGCACAATAGCCGCGGGAAGTAGGGGTGCTGGAGGCGGGGCAGCGAATGGTGTACATTTGAAAAACTTCATGTTACTGTTGTTGAAATCTCTCCCCACTTTTGTCCGCACCCCTTAAGTAAAATGACTTCCCAGTTCCCGCGGCTATGCTCGTGCATGATGAGTCTGGATCTCTGGATCTGCTATACGGTTATGGCTCTGAGTCCCCACGAGTCTGCAGGAAGTGAAGGAAGTTCCCTTGATTCAGTGAGTCAGGATTTGCAAATCTGAGTCTGATGTTGACTCGTGCATGATGAGTCTGCCTGGATCTCTGGATCTCTGGATCTGCTACGGTTACGGCTCTGAGTCCGCACGAGTCTGCAGGAAGTTTCACTGATCCGCGTCCACTCTCCTGAGTCAAACGATAACTTCTGGCAGCTATCCTACTTGCTTAAGGGGTACCTCAAGGCTCCATCTTGGGGCCTCTTCTCTTTAACATCTACATGCTACCACTGACTCAGATAATGAAAAACAACAAAATAAGTTACCATGGCTATGCGGATGACACACACATTTACATAACCATTTCACCAGGAGACTATGCTCCAATTCAAACACTGAGTAAGTGCATTGAACAAATCAATGACTGGATGTGTCAGAACTTTCTCCAATTAAACAAAGATAAAACTGAGGTAATGGTTTTTGGAGCCAAGGCAGAACGTATAAAAGTTAGTGCTAAGCTTCAGTCTGCAATGTTCAAAACAACAGATAGAGCCAGAAATCTAGGTGTAGTCATGGACTCTGACCTGAGTTTCAACAGTCACATTAAAACAGTTACTAAATCAGCCTACTATCACCTAAAGAATATATCTAGGATTAAAAGACTAATGTCACAGCAGGATTTGGAAAAACTTGTCCATGCTTTTATCTTCAGTAGACTCGACTACTGTAATGGTGTCTTTACAGGTCTCACTAAAAAATCTATTAGAAAGCTGCAGCTGATTCAGAACGCTGCTGCTCGAGTCCTCACTAACACTAAGAAAGTGGATCAGTCCAGTTCTGAAGTCTGTACACTGGCTCCTCACTAACACTAAGAAAGTGGATCAGTCCAGTTCTGAAGTCTTTACACTGGTTCCTCACTAACACTAAGAAAGTGGATCAGTCCAGTTCTGAAGTCTTTACACTGGTTCCTCACTAACACTAAGAAAGTGGATCAGTCCAGTTCTGAAGTCTTTACACTGGTTCCTCACTAACACTAAGAAAGTGGATCAGTCCTGTTCTGAAGTCTTTATACTGGTTCCTCACTAACACTAAGAAAGTGGATCAGTCCAGTTCTGAAGTCTGTACACTGGTTCCTCACTAACACTAAGAAAGTGGATCAGTCCAGTTCTGAAGTCTTTACACTGGTTCCTCACTAACACTAAGAAAGTGGATCAGTCCAGTTCTGAAGTCTTTACACTGGTTCCTCACTAACACTAAGAAAGTGGATCAGTCCAGTTCTGAAGTCTTTACACTGGTTCCTCACTAACACTAAGAAAGTGGATCAGTCCTGTTCTGAAGTCTTTATACTGGTTCCTCACTAACACTAAGAAAGTGGATCAGTCCAGTTCTGAAGTCTGTACACTGGTTCCTCACTAACACTAAGAAAGTGGATCAGTCCAGTTCTGAAGTCTTTACACTGGTTCCTCACTAACACTAAGAAAGTGGATTAGTCCAGTTCTGAAGTCTTTACACTGGTTCCTCACTAACACTAAGAAAGTGGATCAGTCCAGTTCTGAAGTCTTTACACTGGCTCCTCACTAACACTAAGAAAGTGGATCAGTCCAGTTCTGAAGTCTTTACACTGGCTTCCTGTGTGTCAAAGAATAGATTTCAAAATACTGCAGCTGGTTTATAAAGCTTTGAATGGTTTAGGCCCAAAATACATTTCTGACCTACTGCTAAATTATGAACCATCCAGATCTCTCAGGTCTTCTGGGACTGGTCAGCTTTCTGTCCCCAGAGTCAGAACTAAACATGGAGAAGTTCAGTTATTATGCTCCAAATATCTGGAACAAACTCCCAGAAACCTGCAGGTCCGCTGCAACTCAGACTACTTTTAAATCCAGCCTAAAGACTTTTCTTTTTGCCGCTGCTTTTAATTGACCTATTCACATCTTAAACTGCACTGTAACTTTTATCCATGTATTTTTTCTTTTAATGTTTATTTTATTATCTTTTCTTTTTAATGACTGATTTTAAATGCCATTTTCTTAATGTCTTTCATTTTTTGTAAAGCACTTTGAATTGCCTTGTGTTGAAAGTAGGGCTGTCAGTCGATTAAAAATATTTAATCGCGAATTAATCGCATGATTGTCCATACTGTAGTTAATCGCGATTAATCGCAAATTAAATCGCACATTTTTTATCTGTTCTAAATGTACCTTAGAGGGATATTTTTCAAGTTTTTAATACTCTTATCAACATATGAGTGGACAAATATGCTTTATATGTTTGTTTATTATCATTTGAACAATGACAAATATTCTCATGAATATTAAACACAACAACCTCTGAACATTACAAATATTCACCTCAATTCAACCTGGAACCTCTCTCATACAATACTGTGTGTGTGTGTGTGTGTGTGTGTGTGTGTGTGTGTGTGTGTGTGTGTGTGTGTGTGTGTGTGTGTGTGTGTGTGTGTGTGTGTGTGTGTGTGTGTGTGTGTGTGGAGACACTGTGATGGATCGTTGGAGCGATGTGCAGCTCAAGGCATATATGCTCGAACGGGAGCTGCCTGGACGCTGCAATCATGTTGCGCGCACTATCCGTGCTGACTTTTCGTACAATGTCCCACTGTCTGGCTACCTGCATAAAGTCAAGTGCTCGGCGCAGTTGTCGGCGAAATGTCGCTCCTCTGTTTTCATTGAAACAGCTCCTTATATCCGTTAGCGCAGCTAGCTAGCACCAGATGCTAACGCCACACATACACACACCCTCCCGGTCCTCCCGATGGCCAGTCCGGGCCTGCCGGTGAGCGTGGAAGTGTGGTCTGCCACAAGCGGGCGGCAGGAGCGGGGCTGTCAGCATCAGCCTCTATGGTATTTTAAACTCGATGCGCTCTGAAACTACGGGGCGGCCGAGGACAAAAAATACACATGCGTTAATCGCGTTAAAATAATTAGTGGCGTTCATTTTTTTAACGCGTTAACTTGACAGCCCTAGTTGAAAGGTGCTATATAAATAAACTTGCCTTGCCTTGCCTTGCCTTAAGGCTAGGCAGACGGACTGGGGTACGTTGTAATGTGATTTTACATGTTATAAGGAGAGTAGCAAGTGACGCAATTTATAGTTTTAATTTGTACGTCACCAGGTGTAGGACTCAAAGGACTCGGGTTAATCGAGAGGGGAGACTCGTCACGACGAGCTCATTACTAGGATCCGGGTTAAAGATCCGGATGAATCAGGACTCACCCATCTCTAACTGTGATGCGAATGTTCAGTATCTAGTGTTAGCACAGACTCAAGCACACATAAGCCTGGGCTCATACACACACTATTATCTTATCTTTATCTATGGTGAAATATGAAGCCTTGTCTAGGTTTGCACTGTCTCATTTCTACCTGATGTTATTAATGTGACAATGTGTGCCATATTTTCTGTGTGTCAAACAGTCACCAGAGCAGATAATTAGTCATCATACTTCATATGAAGACTGGGAATTCAATCCAAAATACAGGATACATAGATTGATGTTTGACTCAACAGTTGGGTATATTTGAACAATTTATCTTTATAATTAAAGACAAATCTAGCTGAAAAATGACAAATCACTTCAAAAACACTGATGGAATGGATGGAAGAGGCCCTACTATGCTATTTGGAGTACTCCCTTTCCTGCAGTGTGTTATATAGGTTTGTGTGCATTGAAATGGTCTGCAAAGGCTAAATACCCAGTCTGCTCTGATTGGTTAGTTGTTGTGATTGGTCAACCGCTTCGAGATGTCACGCCCCTTAGCCTATCATATACAATGTGTTGGAGCGCTAGCCAAGTCACTATGTTACAAAAGTAAACAAAGGATACCAATGGAAGCTTTGAGCTATCGCTTGCTAAGTAAAGCCTTGTAGGGATGCTAGCGTGGCTGTGGGGGCAGTCTGCACTCTTATGTCTAACTGTGCATTGTGCATATTTATGGTGTTTTTCTTAGTGCCACAGTCAGATTGTAACTTTTTTTTTTACCTAGATAATGAACATGTTTTACATTTAACTTTCTATGACATGACATCTTTCTGTCAGTTCAAATGTGTGATCTGTCACCAAAACATCAAAACAGAGAGAGGGATAGGAGGAGAGACAGGTGAGGATGATACACTCATTCCACTTGTCTCACACATCAAAATGAGTGTTCTGAATTACATAAATAAAGCTCAGTGGCTGTTTTGATCTAAAAGGGTAACAAAAATACCTCTTGCAAAGTTCTTTCTGACACGCAGCAGCACCTTTGTTCAGGACTCATTTCAGCCCTTAGTGTTAAAATAGAAGAGCTCTGCTGCGATAACACATTTAATCTGCGCTGGAGAGGGCTCCATTGTTGGTTGATGTGTTGCTCTTTGTTATTCACTCCGACAGGCACAAAAGCCTTTTTCTGGTGTATGAGAGAATGAGACAAAATCAGTTTCTATGACAGAGATGTAGCACATGAATTGCAAAGAAAAATATTTTTGAGAATAAACCAGAGGACTGAGCCATAGAGCTGACAGCTAGATTTTCTCCACAGAATAGCCTTAACCGCCAGAAAGGAAAATGCAAAGTTTGCATTTGCAGTGTGTGTGCATATTTAAGTGCTGAATTGTGAGTTTAGTGTCAATCCACAGTTACATTAGGGATTACATTTAACAATGTGTGTACAGTCACACATTTAGTCCCACACACCTTCATGGAAACAAACTGCTGTCAGCTTCAATCCTTGTGATTCAACTTCCTGGTGACAGATATTCTTAAGCACTTTTATTTCTGACCCATGCTACTATGAACCCCCATCCATTATTTCAAGGAGATGTAGCTAGAGGAGGGGGGGGGGGGAGCGTCACTGGTGAGAGTTGTAGACGTTGTTTTCCTGCCTTTACATCTTTCCTTTCCCTTGACAACAACGTTTCCATTGATGGCTTCTGGTCTGTTTTGACAGACAGGGATTTCACAGAGAACTTCAACATATCTTCACCATTAGCTTGAGTCTGTGGAATACATCATGCCTTGTTCCTGTGCCTAAGATGCGGTTTCACATTGACTACTTCTGTTCATCTTGATGATCCATTGCAACACCCAACATAATGTATAATCAACTCTCGTCTTGTCCTATCAGAACAACCTTCTTAATTCGCACCAGACTCGTTCCAAGGCTGGCCACTGAACTGAGACTGCCCTCCTACAGGGTAACTCGGAGAGCCTCTGTGTAAGATCATTGTCAACTCATCACTGGGGTCCCACAGGGGTCCGTCATGGGTCCCTTTCTGTTTTCTCTGTACAACAAATTCACTTGGGTCTTTCATTCTCTCAGGGCTTCTCATACCACAATGACTCAGATGATACTCAACTTATTATATTATTGTCTGGCAGACATCTCTCAGAGGATGTCTGCTAACCACTTGAAGCTCAACCTAAACAAGACTGAACTGCTTTTCCTGCCAGGAAAATCCGAGAATGTACTATTTACTTCAGCGAATACATACTGTATATGAATCACTTGTTCAAAAGGTAAAGCAGTCCTTTTGATGTATCGAAGATGGCATGATAAACTAAATATCCATCCTTGAAAACAAATTACAATCATCAACTATTAATCACAGTTTCGACCTTTAGGAGGTTCCATTGGCCAATTTAGTCCCGATGCCCGATAAGACACAGAATGATGGATGCTGTCATTTTGTCTGTTCAAAACAGTGTAATCAATCTTGGTAACTTCAATACACCTATTATGTTGATCAAGAGTTTGTTTTATCTGTGCTGATTGGCTGGATGTTTGATTAATGTAATATGATTTTCAGAATGTGAAACAGATTAGTTTTGATCAGCGGTGTAAGGTGTCAGGGCTGTTTGCAGCATCTACCTTAATTGTTGCATCTGGTTGCATTTCAAAAACTGTCCTTTACCCCAGCGTTTCTCAAAGTATGGGGCCCGCCCCACTGATTGGGCGCAGAGATGTGATAGGTGGGTCGCAAAAGGATGCGATGAACGGGAGTTTTTTTTTTTTTTTTTTTTAATAAACTTTTTGGACCTCAGGCCCACCGAAGGCAGCAGCCCACCAACGGCAGCGGCCCACCAACGGCAGCGGCCCACCAACGGCAGCGGCCCACCGGGAAAAGTCCCGAATCTCCCGATGGCCAATCCCAGCCTGCTCACACAAACACACACACACACACACAACTGAAACCATTGGGCAGAGAGCTGTGCACATTCTTCTTCCCTTCGCCACATCTTATCTCTGTGAAATGGGCTGTTCAGCTGTTGCAACACTGAAAACAAAATATAGATCTAGGCTCAACATTGAGCACGACTTGAGAGTGGCATTATCAAGCCTGCAACCGCGTTTTGAAAAGATGTGTGGTGCAAAACAGGCTCATTGCAGTCACTAATAATCCAGTGATGAGACTCATGCATTCAATTGGTCATTTGTATTGCTGAATGTATTTCCTGAATGTATGAATGTATTGATTTGTTATTGATTTTCTCTATTTTGAACTGATGTTATTTGTTATTGATGTTATTATTGACTGATGTTATTTGTTATTGATTTTATTTGTTATTATTGACTGATGTTATTTGTTATTGATTTTATTTGTTATTATTGACCGATGTTATTTGTTATAAGATGTAGAACTTGACGTTATTTAACCCTTTGGAGTCCTGGGCTAATTTGGCCGTTTTCGCATACTTTTGATTTGTCTTACTAAACCCCATTAAGAAATGTTTGGCATGTCAATGTTTGGTATCTTTCTTTTAAGGACAACCTCACCTATATAACCTGATCGTTATTTCTTTCATTTTGAGATACTATATGAACATTTTGGACCCAAAATCACAAAAAAATGGATTTTGAAAATGATATTATTTTTTATATAGGTAACACAAACATGCACAACGAAACAATTTGAAAGCTGGAAATATATACATGGGATGTCACTATGATAATGTGAAAGTTTGATTGAGGTAGCATGAACCTATATACACATTTTATGAACAAATAACAGGTGTATCCATAGGCGTTTTTTCCTCATTTCTCAAGTTCTGTCAACAGTGACACAGTAGGCACAACAAAACATTTAAAAGTTTATATAATGTACATTGGATTTCATTCTGATAAGGCAAAAGTGTTATTATAAATATAATACAGATATATATACACACATTATGTACAAAAATCAGTTTTTTTCTGTCTTTATCTGTGCCACGCTTCAAAGCAGTTTCTGTCAACTACGACACAGAGGGCAACATCACAGGCTCCCCCTCCTCCTCCTCCTCCTCCTCCATGTCAAAAAACAAGCTTATAGCTTGACTCACGTTCAGAGTTCTCTTCATCATAGTTGAATCTTCAAAACTCTAAATCTATCTAACTATATCTAAATTCTCAATGTTTGTCTGTCACTTTACTTCAATCGCCGTCTCTCTTCGTCTCCCGCCGCCCGCCGCCTGTCTTCGTATATCTTCGTCTCTCTCCATTTCCCGCCGTCTCTCTTCGGTTCCCGCCGTCCCTCTTCGTCCCTCTTCGTCTCTTTTCGTCTCGCTTCGTATCACTCCGTTTACATGATTACCTCACCCCCTCCCTGGTAAATACATCCTGTTGAGCAGGATCTACAGTTTCCAGTATTTTCCGTTTCGTAAAATGATAAAATACGGCGAAGATATTAAAATATGTGCTTCCATTTTTCATACCTTTGAAATATATTTGTATTAACTTTATATCATCGTATCTCTGTGTTTACTGGGTATTTTTGCATGAAACAAAGACTGGCATATAGTTTCAAGCCAGTACTTTCGACGGAAACACACATACATCCTGTTGAGCAGGATCTACAGTTTCCAGTATTTTCCGTTTCGTAAAATGATCAAATACGGCGAAGATATTAAAATATGTGCTTCCATTTTTCATACTTTTGAAATGTATTAACTTTATATCATCGTATCTCCGTGTTTACTGGGTCTTTTTGCATGAAACAAAGACTGGGATATAGTCTCAAGCCAGTACTTTCGACGGAAACACACGGCAATGTTGTCCGGACTGTTGTTTTTATGCGGCACCGGCTTGAACAGGTCATGTGATCTGATCACGCCGGCGTGACGGTCGACTCCAAAGGGTTAAATACATTTGACAATTTTAAGCTTGGCCTACCATTGATAACACAATTGCATATTAGGCCCTTTTTCTATATGTTTGGAACTCAGCCCATTTGAGGCAAGGATTGACACCATTGCACTTTTATTTTCTTAATTTCTGAACTGTTATATGTTATTGATTTTCTGTTTTTTGTTATTTGTTATAGATATATTGATATAGAACGATACATTTGACAATTTTAAGCTTGGCCTACCATTTTATTGGAGCGATGAGGGACAGGTGGGGCTTGAAAAGGCCTACCTGTTCAAAGTGGGGAATGACAGAAAAGGTTTGCTGCTTTACCCTCTGATCACCCATTTCATGCAAGCTTGGATAAAAACAAGTGTTTGAACATGTTAACAGGTAACTGCATATTTTGGTTACTTAATTCAGTATTATAATATTGTATCATTGTGAGACAGCGGCTGGATTTCCAGTGAAAGAATCAACCACGAGAGGAGGTAGAGTTGCAAACCATGGTGACTTTTATTTATCAAACACCACAAGAGAACAGGTAGCCAGCATGTAGGTGTTCACCACTCCCCCTCCAACTGAAGACTGGCTCATTTATAGAGGATCTTATTGGGAGAAACCATTCACAGGTAATGACAATAAAATCACATGTCATCATAACTGTCATACAGAATATCCACAACATTATGTTCACAGCATTATCAGTTGTCCATAGCCATCTGCCAATTTAACCCCAAAACCCACATTATAACTGACCATAATAAATACAAACACATTCCCAACTAAGAGAGAAACCCCTGCGCCTTTCTCGCCACTTGGTTCGTCCCGGAACCTTCTTTGTCAGTGTTTGTTCCCCCCGAGGACCTTTTGGCCGAACACACTAGAGATGGCAAATCCGGATCCTTTTACGGACTCTGAGTCTTCTGAGTCAGTCATTGAAGAGATCCGGATCATACGAGTCCTTTGAGTCATATGAGTCAGCATCACCAAGAGCGTAGAAATCCTACCGGTGAAACCGAAAGGTTGTTAAAGCATATTAAACTAACGTTACATTAACCTCCGCTACACAGTGTCTTTTGCTTTAAAGGGCCCATGTCATGGCCATTTCCACTGATCATAATTACATTGTTGAGGTATACTAAAATAGATTTATACTGTGCAATTTTCCAAACTCACATTGGTTTCGCATACAGCATCTCTGTCAAGCATGTGTATTCAGCAGTATTCACTTTCTCCACTAAACGACTCGTTGGAGCTCTTGCCCCCCCCTCCCTGTGAGCCTAGTGTGCTCCGATTGGTCAGCTCGGCCACTCGTTCTGATTAGTCAACCACCAGAGAGGCTGCACCCATGTCAGTGCTTTTCCCGGCTGCTCTCAGCGTAACATCAGTCTTATCATGGCGTCGGTACAGCGGTATATTTTATATACATATATATTTTTAACTGTTGTTATAGAAGAGTGTGACGGCCCCAGGGCCTTTGTCTTACGATGGGGTGGAGCTGAAGCGGCTAATCAGCACGATCACGGACACCTCCGGACACTACGGCCCCAGTCTCTCTCCAAAGCGGCTGCAGGAAGACTAACTCTGCGATCCTCTCAACCACCTGTCTCTGCATTTACCACAATAAATGTGCCGTGGTTTTGTAAACTCGTGTATGTCTCCTTGTCTTTCCGTTGTGGCCTACGAGCTACTCTCATAACAAAGAGTAAGTTATTTTTACCCGTTATAAACTACTACTGTTTGATGAGAAATCAAATCATGGTTTGCTATATATGAATTCAGGGAAGAAAGGATAGGCCTACTAAGTATTTCCATTAAACTTTATTTTTAGAAATGTACAAAATGAACATAAATATACATATATACACGGTATATCATCCATTCCTCCTCCTCTTGCCTGCGCACAGCCGGTGCGGTGCGGTGCCTTTTAGCACGAGGCCTCAGTAGTAGTAGAATCCCTTCCCCGTCATGGATTGTCCGCCAGGATCTGGCTGGACGAAATCAAATGCAAATCACAAAATATTAGAGAAACTTAGTTGTTTTAGATTTGTTAGTAGTAGTTGTGTAATGAACAGCTTGCCTGCTAATATGCTAACCTAGCTTTGTTTACCTTGGTAGCTAACACGATATGAACGTTAGCTTGGAGGAAAGGCAACTATAATGCAGTGTAATAAAACTACTATGAACAAAAGCTAGTGGTTCATATTAGGCTAGCAATAACGTGTTTATAATTGCAATCGTATACGGGTATTCTGCTACCATACAATGTAACTTGCATGAATACATTGTTTTGCGCTAGCATACAGCTAGCCTCGTTAGCTACATGCAGTATATGTACGGTCACAATGTACGGTAAACCGGAGTATACTGTATGAGTATTCCGTGTGTGTGACTGCAGACATTCTCCTGCCATGACAAACATGTAAGGCCATCTGCTGACATTGTAGTTGATATATTTAAACGCTAGCAACGTAGCATCACAAAAATGTTTTTCTGACCAAAACTAGTGCTCCGTGTGTTAGATCGCTACGCCAGCTATAATGTAATTACGTTTCGCGACTGACCGGCAAATCACCCGCAGTATACTGTCAATAGGTATTTTGTGTGTGAATGCAGACATTCTCCTGCTATGAGATACATGTATGCAAGGCCATCTGCTGATATTAGAGTTGATATGTGGAAACTCTAGCAACTTAGTTAGCACAGTTAGCACTGTGTCAATGGCTTAGCAGTCCAACACAGTTTACACATTTAAACAGTCTTGTTTGATAAATACACAAATAACAATGCAAACTTACAGGTTGTATACCCAGATCTTCCCCTGCTCCAAACGGTCCAAACAAGCTGTGCATATCCGGCCTCAAACTGGGCAATGTTTTGGAAGCTTTCGTCTGTGAAATGCCAGTTCTTCGAACCTCTGGAGGAGGAACACGCCGCTGCTGGTGTGGCCATAGCTCTTCGGGATTGGTCCATTTCGTTCCGGGTACCGCATGACATCATGCGGTACCCGGAAGAATCAAATGGGCAGTGACGTATCTCCAACGAGGCGTTTTGGGGAGGTATTTTCTGTGTTAGAGTTTTACTCGCTACAGGGTGTACTTTGAGGGTTTTGACTCTGCACACCGTTTACATGCATAAAAACCTTCATAACACACAAGGGGACGGGTAATAACCGGAAAAGCATGACATGGGAGCTTTAATAAAAAATGTTGATCACAAAAAAAAGGGTTATTTTGTGATTTGGCGAATCTGAGTCTGCTGTTGACTTGTGCATGAGGACGAGTCTGCTGGATCTCTGGATCTGCTGCTATACGGTTACAGCTCTGAGTCCGCACGAGTCTGCTATGTTTTGCATAGTGAGTCAGGATTTGCGAATCTCTGAGTCTGCTGTTGACTCGTGCACAATAGCCGCGGGAAGTAGGGGTGCTGGAGGCGGGGCTGCGAATGGTGTGGATTTGAAAAACTTCATGTTACTGTTGTTGAAATCTCTCCCCACTTTTGTCCGCACCCCCTAAGTAAAATGACTTCCCAGTTCTTCTGCTATGCTCGTGCATGACCAGTCTGGATCATGGATGTATGGTCTGGATCTCTGGATCTGCTAGATCGGTTACGGCTCTGAGTCCACACGACTCACGAGTCTGCAGGAAGTGAAGGAAGTTCCCTTGATTCAGTGAGTCAGGATTTGCGAATCTGAGTCTGCTGTTGACTCGTGCATGATGAGTCTGCCTGGATCTCTGGATCTGCTACGGTTACGGCTCTGAGTCCGCACGAATCTGCAGGAAGTTTCACTGATCCGCGTCCCCTGAGCCAAACGATAACTTCTGGCAGCTATCCTACTTGCTAAAGGCTAGGCAGATGGACTGGGGTAAGTTGTAATGTGATTTTACATGTTATAAGGAGAGTAGCGAGTGAAGCAATTTATAGTTTTAATTTGTACGTCACCAGGTGTAGGACTCAAAGTACTCGGGTTAATGGAGAGGGGAGACTCGTCACGACCAGCTCATTACTAGGATCCGGGTTAAAGATCCGCATGAATCAGGACTCACCCATTTCTAGAACACACTGTAGCGGACACCAGGCGAGACAGCATGGGTAAGCGATGGATGTAAACTTTACACTCTGTTCACTTATACAATTAATGCAACTTAACGTCATGATATATACACGCTCAAACATATTATTGCACACAATGATTAATCTCAACCGCTGTCAATCTTACACAAGCATAAACACTTTCGGAGCTCCCGCTAACTCTCTTTTCAGGTAGAGCCGAGGACCCGACCAGCATCTGCCAGACGACATTCCAATTAATACGGTGTAATCATTTAATAAATACTACATCAATAAATAGTATTAATTATGTAAAATGTGCAAATATGCAATGCCAAACTGTACTGTGCAAATCACGCTAATAAAGTGCAAACTGTTTCCAGTCAGGTGCTGAGTGACATTATTACTGTGCAAAGGGAAGTTGTTATATAAAGTGCTAACCCACATGTGCAATATTACAAGGGCCCAAAGCCGTCAGTCCATAGTAACGAAGTTACCTTCGTTACAATCATTAAGCCAGTGATAGACCGGTTGAGATTAAATTAACATGCCGTTTACTTATCGTCAAACCTTTGTTTAAGTTTTACCTGCCTCCCTACTGCCTATTGGGTCTTCACAAAAGGTTTGTAATTTGATGAAACAAGAGTCAGAACTAGCTAATTTCTAAACCAACCCCGACACAATCCCACTCCGTAACAGAGTGAACTCCATCTGTAGTCACACTCAGCTGAATGACGCTCCTTATTTCAGGTATAGGGTAAATGTAGCGGCAAGCTTTGGGACGAAGGTTTGGGACATTAGGAAGCCATAAAAAAATGTCATCTGTGGAAGCCGTAATACTGTAAAATGTACGACCAATCATTTTAGCCGGCCCGGCTAAAATAACTGGATGGCCGACCTGCCTGTCAGCCTTCCATCTGTGCACAAACTTATCTCGTTCCCTCATTGGTCATGTGCGCGTTCGTGTGTGTTGGAGGAGGGGCTCTATAAGGAAGTGGCAGATTTTCTCCGGTTGTGTATTTTCAAATTCTAGCGATCTCGAGCCGGTTTCTCAAACTTACCTACCCTACCTTTAACATCTTTATCGACTATAGTTAAGAGTCGACATCTAAGGAAAGACTCCTGTTACAAAAAGAAAGAAAAAGAAGGAAGGATGCCAAGAAAACCCCCACGAAACAACCAAGACAATGGGGGCCTACCAGAACCGGCGGCTGAGTCTCAAGAGGATGATAGAAATCCTTTGTTTGTTGAGATAATGTCCGAGTTGAAATCTCAACGTTCTGAGATACTTAATCGTCTCGATAGAATTGATAATCGTTTGGAGATTGTGACTAGTCAAGTCTCAACAATGAAAGAAGCACTAGCTACAACAAACCAGGCCCTTGAGAGTCAACTTCAGCGTCTGGACGAAGCTGAACAAAGAATTTCGACATTAGAAGACACCTTACAAACTACAGCACGGGATCTTCACGGAGCCGAAAAGTTGATAAAGACGCTGGAATCTAAGACGGATGATCTCGAAAATAGAGGGAGACGTAAAAACCTTGTTTTACTAGGGCTCCCAGAGAAGTCAGAAGGCAATACATTCAACAAAAACTACCTTGCTGGCTCAAACTCTCCCTCGATCAGAATCTAGAGTTGGAGCGGGTTCACCGCTCTCTACGACCATATCCCGAGCCAGGGAAGCCTCCAAGACCAATTATGATCCACTTTCTACGAGTCAGAGATAAAGAAATGATACTGCAGTCTGCGAAGAAAATGTCAATCCACGAGGGTAATACTAAACTCACCATTCGCTAGGATCTGTCTGCAGAGGTACGCCGAAAGCGCAAAGGGGTTCAACCTGGTGATCAAATTATTCCTCGAAAAAGGCATGTTCAGAGGATTTGCATATCCTCATCGGCTCCGTATTCTTCACAAAGAGAAGATTGTTTTTTTTGAAGACCCCAAAGAAGCCGACACTTTTGTCAAGCAGCTGCAGTAAGTCGCTATTTTTCTAACCAACCGGAGTGGAGGTAAGATGTACATTCTTTTTTTCTTTTTTCTTTTTTCTCCTCTTCTTATCATTCCCATGTTGCAACGGTTATAAGTCATAATCGAACTCCCAATTAACTGTCATCGGGATTGGGGAAACGTGTGGAAATCGTTTTTCGCAAGGACACATTAAGAGGATTTTCCTGTTTAAAGGATCGAACTGGTTCATTTGTATTTTGTTATATTTACCAGTGTCTTTGCTTCCGGCAACAAAGAATTACGTAATGGACCACACACAGAGCGAGGGGGAGACGGGGAGTCGGATTTAAATGCAAGCGCGTCGGAAAAAATCAAGAAATTAGCGAAAACCGAAAAAAGAAGCAGCATCTGGCTGCATTTCAATGATATTAGAGAAAGCAAAGCTGAGTGCAGGATTTGTAAAATGAAAATAACCTTCTTTTTTTTTGGTAACCACTCAGGATTTATTGTCAGAGGTGGGAGAAGTTCAGATCTTGTACTTGAGTAAAAGTATCAAAAGAGTGTAGGAATACTCGGTTACAATAAAAAGTCCTGCATTCAAAATGTTACAAGTAAATATACAAAAGTATTATCATCAACATATACTTAAAGGGGACCTATCATGCAAAATGCACTTTTGTACGTCTTTTATACATGAATATGTGTCCCCGGTGTTCCAGGGAACTCACCAAGTGTCAGAAAACACAACCCTCTCTATTTTCCTCCATACCCAAATCTCTAAAAAAGGGGCTGCAACGGATCTGATAAAAACTGATCCAGATTTGAACACTGTCCTGACGGTGGGGCTACGGCTATTGGGCCAACTCCACCAATCAGGAGGAGACAGCCACGGCCATTGCCGTTCGAAAGCGCTGGAGACGCTGTAGTACATATGCCAGGCCTGTAGGTGGTGCTGTTCTCACAGAATCAGCCCTTGCAAAAACAGAGCTAAAAGATTTCAAATTGAGCGAAATGAGGCATGGCTAAAATGCATGATCTGTTTGGTATTTTGAAAAAAAAAAAGTATAAATATGCCTTATATAGGTATGGTCCTACACTATATTATTCAAATATAGCATGATAGGTCCACTTTAAAGTACCACCTGCAGAGGGATCTAGATTCAGGTGTTATTTTCCCCATAGAGACCGCCTCGCTGCACATTATCCCTTATATAAAAATAGATTGTGGGTCCCTTATAACATGTTGTACACAGTGGAAATAAACATTCTGGTTACCTCAACATCAGGGATCTTATCAATTAAACTCCTTCTGAATCAAACCGTCACGGTTGCCTTACCTTACTTATCCCTCTTAAAATAGAAAAAAACACGTTACTTTACCAGCAGAGAGAAAATGGATTATTAAATTATTAATGTGACTAATAAAGAGCAGTTTGATTATTAAGTATTATTCTGTTGATCGATGTCATTACATTAGTTGAAAAGCACATATGGACTTGTTTAAAGGGGACCTATCATGCAAAATGCACTTTTGTACGTCTTTGTGTGTCAGGGAACTCACCAAGTGTCAGAAAACACAACCCTCTCTCTTTTCCTCCCCTCTCCTGCAGGGGGGCGTGGTCAGCTGCAGCTCATTTGCATTAAAGCTACGTCACAGAATCAGCCCTTGCAAAAACAGGGCTGGAAAAGAGCAAATAGAGCGAAATGAGGCATGGCTAAAATGCATGATCTGTTTGGTATTTTGAAAAAAAAACTTCACAGACATGTTTTATATAGGTATGGCCCTACAATATATGTTTCAAATATAGCATGATAGGTCCACTTTAAGACTCGTTTTTTCAAAGTTTAGGACTTGGACTTGACTTGAACTTGCCCATCCTGACTTGAGACTTGACTTGGACTTGAGCGCAAAGACTTGAGACTTGACTCGGACTTGCAAAACAATGACTTGGTCCCACCTCTGGTACTAATAGATATTTGCAGAGAACAGTTTGTATACACAATGTTTCTTGACATACACAAACAGCATTGCACATGGTCAGGTACTGCAGCTGGTTGAGTCAAGACTGATGCAGACCTCCTGTTGAAGGGCTTGATAACCCTGTTTTATATGGTAAGATGCTACCAAATTGCCTCATGTCTAACAGGATCAACGATGTGAACACAACACCTATTTGATACACTTTTCAAGTGCAGGTGTCTCATGGTGAGGTGATTGGTACCACATGAACGATTGCACGTATCATCATTTCCAACATATAAACACACCGCGATATATCTTCAGTGGCACACACACAAAGCACATGTATGCCCACACAGGTTATATATTTCCTGCGGCTTTTTACACACAGACAAAACCACACACACACACAACTTGTAGGTATCTTGTCAAGCCGTCAGGTCGGACTTACCAGGAAAACACTCAGTCAAGCTCCTGGCAGAATACGTGCAGGGAATAATTTATAGATATTGATCCCTTCCGTGTAATCTAAAACGTATTACAGGGATGATCTTGAATCCAAATATTGACACCTTGCCAGAAGCAAGCTTCTCTACGATTACAGCAGGGACTACTTTCAGTCCAATTAGAGTGCAGCCACTCCAAAGTGGAGTCCAGATCTTGGCAGTATGACAAAATATGTATTACATATGACAAAAATTCAATGTTGACAATGGAAACCCAAACAAAAAAAGAACAGTTGAAAGGAAGACTATGCTTGTACAATTTTGATTTGAATCACTTAAGCAGGAGGCAGTTTGCACTTACTGCATATGAATATTAACACTTCACATCTTATTTAAATAAATCATGTTGAGTAACAGCATGTACAATGCAGAGTGACAGCAAAGATAAATAATAATAATAATAAATTGCTATTTTTGTCATTTCACAGTACAGGTACTATGTAACGAAATTGTTCCTCTGCATTTGACCCATCCTAGTGTTAGGAGCAGTGGGCTGCCATTATGTCCGGCGCCCGGGGAGCAGTGTAGGGAACGGTGTCTTGCTCAGGGACACCTCGGTAGCACTTGGTCTTGCCGGGACTCGAACTGGTGACCTTCCAGTTGCCAAGCCAAGTCCCTATGGACTTCGCCACCACCGCCCATGCAGCCAGAGCTGAACCCATAACATTCAAGGTTTATCATTTGTCATTTACCAACCAGGATATGATTTTTTAAATGGCACTTTTGCGATATTGGTTTCAAGAGAGAATGTCATGGGTTAAATAATGCAGCCATTATTTAACAGCAGCAATCATTTATCTCTTGAATTACACTGGGGAAAATGTGGACAGTAGAATTTTAAATTAAAAAAGCCACAGACAGGTGTGTTGGTGTAGGTTATACACACAGTATACCTCTACCTAGCAAATAACACACTATGATTAAATTTATTATTTTGCTATGCAAAATACTTAAACATGTAATGTTTGTACTATGTCTTAAAAATGAGTAGACCAATGTTGGATACTTTGTTGACATTTATATTATCCCAAACGTTTCTAACCATTTTCAAACCAAAAGAAATACATGATTTCAATCAAGGTAGCAGTTTATTTGATGTCCTATAATGACAACTTATCCCTTTTCAGCATGCATCAGTGTTGTGGTTGTCTGCTAGAAGGTCTCAAAAATGTACCTTTTTATCCAGTTTCAAGACATATTTTTGTGATATATATATAACTCTTGGTCATTTTTTGTATTCAGTCATCAGACGTCTGGATCTTAAGTTGTCAGAAAAACGAGCTAAGCAAACATTTTGGTGCGACTCGTCCTGAAACCATTCCAGGATGTCCGTTTTTACTGGGCTGCTTGAGAACACCAAAGATTTATTTTACATGAACTGCTTTATTCAGTGTTTTACCCGGTTTATAATACAGCCCTGGGAAAACCTGCTGAACGATTACCACACAAATAATCCAATGAGGGAAATGGTGGTGAAGGCCACAACTTCATGTTACTTCATGATACCACCAAACATATTCATTTGTTAATGTTTTGATTGAGAGATCTCAAGTGGCAGGAAAATTAAACATTGCACTTTTAAAATCGCTGAGTGAATTCCATTATCAATAAAACAAATCACTACCTAAAATCATTGATGATGAGACAGAAAATGTATCTGCATGTTTTGAAAAAGAGTCCTCTACTTCAGGGGTTCCCAACCTTTATTGTGCCAAGGACCGGTAGATACATTAAAAAAAAATCACGGACCGGTTGTCAATTTTAACTGATTTTAATATTTACTCACCACCAGCAGGTAGCAACAGAGGCTAATTGTATGTAACAGCCTGAACAAATACTAGAACAATATGCATCCAAAACATATTAACAAAGTTTAAAAAAGAACCGGTGTTGTTTTTTGGTTTTTCGGAAAACCAAAAAACCGACGTTATTCAGTTTTTAAACCAAAACGGGAAAACAGATAAATCAACGTTTTGGTTTTGTTTGATTTACGGATAATCCAGTGAATGCTGGGAAAACGAGGAGAAGGCGCATTATGAAGGAGATGTCCGGTCGCCAGGGTGTGTGTGTGTGTGTGTGTGTGTGTGTTAGAATGTGAGTGTGTGTGTGTGGAGTGTGTGTGTGTGTGTGTGTGTGCGTGCGTGCGTGTGTGTGTGTGTGTGTGTGTGTGTGTGTGTGTGTGTGTGTGTGTGTGTGTGTGTGTGTGTGTGTGTGTGTGTGTGTGTGTGTGTGTGTGTGTGTGTGTGTGTGTGTGTGTGTGTGTGTCACTGGCATTTGTTTTCAGAAGATATTATGATAGTGTCGTTCGTTCCGGTGCACTCCCGACAGCATTTAGCACTACATCGAGATTAAGATTAAACTAATTTATTTTGGGAACAGCCGCATATATGCCGGTGTCGGACAGACAGAAACACACCGAACACACAGAGCTGAGCAGAGCAGAGCACATACACACACACATCATGCGCCTTGGTGACTGACTGGACATCTCCTTCATAAAACTAATAAAAGGGGGAGTAATCGGGCAGTTCGATGTGTGTAGATGTGTGTGTGGTTAACACGTAGCAGCCTGCAGTCACTCTTAAGCTGTTCTGATTAAGTTAAACACAGCGAAGGCGGTGCGTAAAAAGGCACAGCTCTTTACCGAGTATACGTCCCGCTGCCTCCTGATGCTGCAGCCATTTAATGAAGTGAAGGAGGTTTCCCTTCTATAAAACAGCTGCGGGCAGCAGATACCGTGAGAGTCCCGGACATTAATTCATAGATCAAGGCAGACTGGTTTACTCTCCTGTTTTGCCAATCCGGTGCTTAAACAAATAGCTCTACACTCCTGGCCGACATGTCCTTAAAATGAAGTCCGAGTTTGAAATATATCTCAAATAATGTATGCACCACCATTTCCCCACATAAACATAACAGTCTGCAATCAAACGGTTGTCTCCTGTGCGCTCCTCTTCCTACTTAGCACACCGGTAACATTCTTGTGCGCACAAGAGGCTGAGACCTTAGGCTGAGCCGCCGAATCCCTCGGAACATCATAATAGCCATTTTCAACGGTTTTCTGGTGAAAGATTAACTAGCTACTGGATGAAATAATATGACTGGTGGCATAGGTGCGAAAATGAAACACTTTTTGAAAAAAATATTATGATAAAATATTTTTATATATTTATAATTCTGCAAATATTCCGATAAACTCACAGCTATTTTGCGGCCCGGCAGTAACACCTCCGCGGCCCGGTACCGGTCTGCGGACCGGGGGTTGGGAACCCCTGCTCTACTTTATTGCCTTACCATTGATTGATGTTCAATCCTAGACTCTTTTTATGAGCAAATTAGAACTTCACATTGTCTATAAAAAAATGCATTATACTTCTTCCAGTGAAAAAAAAAAAGATTCAATTAGACTGTGAAAATGGCAAACGAGTTTTGATGGCAGAACAGACTGTATGAAGTCTGAGAGGTGAAACTCAGGGCAAAAAAAAGCATTTGCTGCTGCTGCTCGTAAAGTTTATGAGCAGACGTTTGTAACCGTGCCCTGAATAATGATTTATGCTTCTAGATGAGCAAATCTTCGTTTCTTTCAACTCAGACCTTCACTCTTTTGGATTAAGACGTCTGGGCTGTAAACACAAATAGTATCAAAAGATGTATTGACTGAATTGCAATGAAACTGTGAAATAGGATTTTCAAATGTAAGTGCATCATGCCCTTGGCCACAGAAGTTCATTACAATGTATCAGGTTAAACAATGAGTAACCACTTCAATCTGAGTCAATGTCAATCAGTTTTAGTCGTTGTGGTTCGATCAACACATCTAAAACTATTTAAGCCCAGGCTGTGAACTTTAACACATTAATGTTGCGATTCATTTGGAGATATTGGCACAAGCTACATGTATAGGACTGACTGGAGACCAAAGGAATTTTTGTGAATTATGCGATGGTTTCTTGAACCTCTTGAAGCCTACTGATTTCTCTTACCAGTTTTTCATTCATTTCTTTATTACAGCACCACATGTGCATTTTTTATCTCCCCAAAGAATACAAGAAAATAATACTATTAAAAATGTTTATGATTAATCAAGAATTATTGTGAATGCAATTACATTTTTTAATTGATAGTAGGGATGTAACGATGCATCGGTACAGATGCATTAAGATTAAAATCGGTTGAGCAAAAAAATGATTCGCGATGCAATTTTTTAAACGGCACAGGGCGTGAACACATTTTGATTTGATTCGCTGGAACAGCAGTCAGGACATGATTGAACGCTATGACGACATGCCCGTGAAATCGACACACTGGATAACTCGGACATCCGTGATGCTGTAGTGCTGCCGGAGCGCACCGGAACGCCGCTCCGGCACTTCAAACATTGCACTACCCATAAGGAGCTGTACACATGCCACAATGCAGTACAAGTACTTATGGGTCTCTGTGTTTTATTCAAGCTCGGCTCTGTGTGTGTATTCGAGCGAGCGAGACTCGCAGGGGCGGTTCTAGGGGGGGGCCAACAGGGGCCAGTGCCCCCGTAACACTGACCAGGGACCCCCTGTGGCCCCCCTTAATAAAAAAGGTTAGAAAATTACGATTTATTGGAACTAAATCAAATCAGAGACCCGGATTTACAGTGGAGATTAAACTGTTCATTACCTTATAAAAGCAAATACTGTATGTTTTATAATTAAATTGTCACTTGAGAGTGTTGACAGCTATATCCACAGATCTAGTCTCTTGATCGAGCAGAGCATACATTTCAAGCTGCACTTTATTTTTATTTATTTGAAGGGATTTTTACAGAAATACTTTTCAGTCATAATTTGTCCGCAGCTCATTCTGTTAAAACAATAAAAATAATGAGAAAATCGTATCGTGAATCGTATCAAATCGTGAGTTGAGTGTTACATCCCTAATTGATAGACCACACTATTTTAAACATGAACCAAAACATTCTGACCTTAATAAGGTATAATTCACTGCGAGACAGCTTAATGAAAACAGTTTAACTTATTAAATGCTGTGTGTGTGTGTGTGTGTGTGTGTGTGTGTGTGTGTGTGTGTGTGTGTGTGTGTGTGTGTGTGTGTGTGTGTGTGTGTGTGTGTGTGTGTGTGTGTGTGTGTGTGTGTGTGTGTGTGTGTGTGTGTGTGTGTGTGTGTGTGCACGTTTATTTGTCAAAACAGCCAGTAAGCCTTCGTCCTTGATGTTTTTTCTCTTGTTAAACAAACACTGGCTGCTGTTGAATAGTCAGAAACATCTTATCTCTTCTCTTAGCAACATTTCCTTGACCTCGATTAAAGACTTAATGAGGTTGAGGAAAAATATGAAGAATGAATCACGATTTAAAAAAAGACTACTGTGTTGCTAATACAATCTGACTGCACTTACACTAGGGCCTAGTCCAAATGATGCATTGTTAAAATGCTGCTGCGGCAAGGAATGATTGGACAGCATTATGTACTTTTATTTCGTTAAGAATAGTTAAGCAGATAATTCTGAGTCATTTCACCACGTTAGGAACATGCTAAGCAAAACAAGAATATTTGACCAAAACAATTGTTTAAAAATACTGGTAAAGCAGAAATCTCAGTTTTGTCTTGTTACAGTTAGTGTGTAGAATGGGTTCATTACTGCTACTTGTGCTTTTTGGGGTAAAAAGACACCTAAAATAGAACTGTACCAGTGGGTGTTTTCCAACCTGAAGGCTTAGGGGTGTGGTGGGAATTCTATAATAAACCAGTCAAATAGTTCTAAATCTTCTCATCTCAGCAAAAGAGGCACTCAGCACCGAGAGTACTAAGTCAATCTGCTTTTATACAGTATCAATTACACATGCTCAGTCATAAGATAATTGACCCATGATCATGTCAATAGTAACCCCCTGAAAGGTCACAAGGCACCTTTTGACTGGCCGTCTACCCAAGGGATGATGTTTAAACTGCATTGATACTACATTTGATAATCATAATTCCCAATACTGAGCCTGTTACAGCTTGGCAATCCACAATGATGCAAGGAAAACTTACTAAAATAGTCAACAGGAGGTGAAATGTAAGCTGTATTAGTAGTGTTTTTTTTTTTTAAATGTCATGTTTTATTAGATAAAATACTGTTAGAATAAAGACTGTTTGGCGAATGCACTATGGTTAACTGCCCAAACTACATAAAGAGCAGACCAAGCCACTTCCGAGAGCTTTTCTATGGAACCATCTGGGAAGGTCTCCCTCTTAGTGGATAAGGCATTCCTTTGTGGGGCTACCCATGCATGTTTATGATGCGTTGTTGATAGTTAATCTTTGGCTGAAGTAACGCACTTGACTGACAGGTCACTGTATAACCCAGATCAAAATTGTATCCAATGAATTCAGATCTGTGAACTATCTATTAAAGAAACAGTTGACCTCATCTATTAACATACAAATGTGAGTGGCTGAGTAACTAACTAGCACATCTTTGAGTTCTTCTTGCCAGTAATCACATATTGGACTGGAATGATAGCATCTCTCCACACCCAAACTTTCTGAAGAGAAAACCATGTGGCAGATCTAAAGGCATATTCACTCACAGCACTTACTTTATTACAATTGACTTGCACATTTCCAAAGACTTCATACATGGTTCTCATACACAACCATCTGTGAAGCCAGATATCAGCCAGCCTGAGCAATCAACCAAGTCATTATCCACCATGGTCCAGCCAGGCCAGCTTTTGTCCACCATTAGTATCCAGCCCGACCAATCCTTTGTCTATAACAGCCATCATCCTGTATAGTCGGACAGATTTCTTAACTGGGCCTCATTCGGCACCAATGACACTCCACTAAATATTTGAATGTGTTTACACCATTTGCCTGGCTCAAATTTCTGAGATAACTTTCATATTTTTACATTCACAGACAGATTAGTTCTGCACCACTTCAGTTGTTTTGGGACACACATCTCCAAGATCTGACAGAATGACATATACTTGTAGATGTTCTAACCTATAATTACATGGGTTTTATAGTTTTCTATTTTTTCGTTGACTGGAGATGTGTCTCTGTGATATTGTGTAGTATTCAGGCTTTCAAAATCATAAAATACATAATGCTGGAGATTTAAGCAACTGATTTCTATTTAATTTATATATCTTTTTAAAATATATTTTTGGGCAACCAGTTCCTTGATTTAGGGGACAGCGTTGAAAGGAAGAGAGAGATGGGATGACTCAAATGATCTATTGGTTTATATAATGATGTATATATGATTTATGTTCTGATTTATATACAGTACATGGGTTGCCAGTCTACCAAGTACATCAAGATTATTCCATTGCAAGCAATAATTATGATTGTGTTGTTGCAATGGTACTGAAAAGAAAAAAATACACTTTTACAAAATGTTAGGATAAGTAACAAGTAATTGTTAGTAATTCAAGTTGTAAGTAGCCCGAAGTGTTTAATTAAAGGGATTGTATGAACAGTAAGTGGTGAAAAGTAACAGTTGATTGGTGTGAGGACAAAGTGCAACACGGACTGTTAGCCTTTAAGCTTTCTGTGCATCATACAGTGAGTCACGGTGATAGTTGTTGTTCATGAAGGTAATGATAAGTTTGTGTGGACGTTGTCAGGAATATGTACACTTATTCATCTGTTTCTTTTTCTGGTTGTAGTTTGCAGTGGTATTGAACTAGATATATACCATTTAGAGGTGTTTCCTGTTTTTTGTCCTCCCTAATTATATGAATTAGTCAGAATATTAGAAACACCTCTCGATATAAACACAGCACACCATTGCTTACTAAGACTTCAATGCTAAATGGATGAATGATCTACACTACTTCTATCAACTCTACTAATTATCTATAGTGTCCAAAACAAAGTCTCAATCATCTCAATCTAATATGTTGTAGTGCTCAGAAGACCTTACAATAACCATGCAGATATTATAAAGGAAGAACTGATATTGTCTTTAAATACAAATAAATATGTTTTCAGTTCACATTTTAAGGACAAATTCAGTCATTTCTTACAATTTGAGGTCTATGTCCTTTGAAATAAAATATTTCTCAAGCTGTCAAGAAATGCCATTCAGGTAGCATCTCTCTCATTTTCTGTTGAAAATCAGATGTATGTGTTAACATATTTTCTAGTAGTAAAGAGTTGTATTGTATAGTATCGTTGGGAATAAATGTTCATTATTATTGAAATGAAATGAGAAATGTTTCTTTGTCCAATAACTGACAGCAAATGTTTGTTGGGTGTGCAAAGAAGACATGTGCAAGTGAAGCCAAAATGGAAAACGACAATGCGTAAACTTAGAATAATTTCCCTTTAAAGAAATGACATTAAAATGGATAATATTACAATTGTAAATAAAAGACAGTCCTTATAGATATTCCTATGTATTCCCTGGATACACACTTGTATTGGCTCACAGTGCACTTGCTAACCCTGCAAAAAAGAAAGGATAGTTAGTGCTGCTCACTTAGCAATTATTTTTACTTGTAAAATTCCCCTTGGCATCTTGGCTTTTGTTGACTTGTTACATTTTATCTCAGCATTCTCAACTTGTTTTCTGAATTAGGCGGCTGTTGGCTCTGCTCCTCACAGAGTTTTACATTTTTTCATTAGAACATTGCCAGACATCCTAGCATTCAATGGTGCAGAGCTCAGGTCTGAGTCTTAGCAGGGGGTCTGCTGTATATCCACAAGGGGACTGCCAAGCCTCTGTAAAGGAGGGGAGAGTTCTGTAACAATAAAAGCAACAAGCAACATGTTGAGTTTTAACCTAGTTTGAACTTCACCATTAGTTTTAAAGTTTCAACTCTTGGTTTTACCCTGCAACCTTTTCCAAAGTAGACTTGTTTCTTTCCTGCTTTGGCACCCAGTAGCTGTATGTCTCCACACCTCATTTTCCATTTAGAGGAATAGGTTTGAAGTAACAGGGTTTATCTTATTTTAAATGTTGCAAACAATAGACACACACAACCAATATAAATCGACCTACATCCTTTTTTTTAAATAAACGAGTAACAAAACTTCTGGCGATGCATTTATGCTTCAACTATTTTGAAAGTGGTGTTAATATGTGGAGATTATCCTGCTTAACAAACCATTTAAGTATCATAAACCTGTATTTGCACAGATCTTATTTTCTGCAATATTCCCAAATCCAATTGAAAAATCCCTTTGCTCTAAGTCTCAGCCTACAAAAGTACGTCATCATTGAACCACTCTAAAATAACTAGCTTCCAACACGTATCTTGCAACATATTGGTAAGTTTTGTGTTGAAAACTAGTATACCTTTAAAAGAGTTCCCCATATATTTTTGTTTTTTAAGTAGTATCAATCAATCAATGTTTATTTATATAGCCCAATATCACAAATGTTACATTTGTGTCAGTGGACTTCACAGTTTGTACAGAATATCAGTATGACAATGCAACACCCTCTGTCCTTAGACCCTCACATCGTACAAGGAAAAACTTCAGGGAAGTAGTATGATGAGAGTCAGGCAGGACCACAGTGACAGGTTCAGCCACGACTCGAAATCCAGGACTCAGATCAGGACTCAGGACTCAGGATCAGCCACGACTCAGGATCCCAGTGTAGATATAGACACCAAAAAGAAATGTGGGGAAGCTGGGTTATTGGGAACATGAGAGTACACGGGTACAGACAGAGAGAAGGAAGAAGTAAGGTGTCCCCCGACAAACTAAGCCTATAGCAGCAAAACTAGGGGCTGAATCTAATCAGCCCTAACTATAAGCTTTATCAAAAAGGAAGGTCTTAAGCGCACTCTTAAAAACGGATAGGGTGTCTGCCGCCCGAACACAAACTGGAAGCTGATTCCACAAAAGTGGAGCTTGATAAGAAAAGGCTCTGGCTCCCATTGTACTTTTAGAGACTCTAGGAACAACCAACAACCCTGCATTCTTGGAACGCAATGCCCTAGTTGGACAGTAGGGTATAATGAGTTCTTTAAGGTAAGATGGCGCCTGCCCATTCAGGGCTTTGTAGGCGAGAAGAAGAATTTTTAATTCTATCCTGTGTTCTATAGGGAGCCAGTGTAAGGCAGCCAGAACAGGAGTAATGTGGTCCCTTTTCCTAACTCTGGTTAGTACACGTGCTGCAGCATTTTGAATCAGCTGAAGCGACTTAACTGACTTCTTGGTACACCCTGATAAGAGTTACAATAATCCAGCCTTGAAGTAACAAATGCATGGACTAGTTTCTCTGCATCGTTTTGAGGCAAGATATGCCTGATTTTTGCAATGTTACGTAGATGAAAAAAGGCGGTCCGTGAGATTGATTTTATGTGGGCAAATACAACACCAAGATTCCTTACAGTCTCACTGGAGGCCAAATTAATGCCATCCATAGTTAGTATATCTTTAGGTAGCTTGTTTCGTAGTGTCTTTGGGCCGAGTACAATAACTTCAGTTTTAGCCGTGTTTAACATCAAAAAGTTTAAGGTCATCCACGTTTTTAAGTCCTTGAGGCAGTCTTGAATTGTATTTAGATGATTGGTTTCATCAGGCTTGATGGATAAATATAGTTGAGTATCATCCGCATAACAATGAAAATGTACAGAGTGATTCCTTATAATATTGCCTAACGGAAGCATATATAATGTGAACAAAATAGGTCCAAGCTCTGAGCCCTGTGGCACTCCATGGCTCACTTTGGTTTGCATGGAAGATTCATCGTTGACACACACAAACTGAGAGTGTTCAGATAGATAGGACCTAAACCAGCCTAAAGCAGTTCCCTGTATGCCAACTAAGTGCTCTAGTCTTTGCAATAAGATGTCATGGTCGATAGTATCAAATGCAGCACTGAGATCAAGCAAGACAAGAATAGAGACAAGTCCTTTGTCTGAGGCTATTAGAAGGTCATTTGTGACTTTAACCAGAGCTGTCTCTGTGCTATGATGTGTTCTAAAGCCAGACTGAAAATCTTCAAATAAATCATTGTTTTTTAAGTAATCACACAACTGTTTTGCGACCGCTTTCTCAAGAATTTTTGAGAGGAACGGAAGATTAGAAATAGGTCTATAATTGGCTAAAACCTCTGGATCGAGGTTGTGCTTTTTAAGAAGCGGTTTTATCACTGCTACTTTGAATGATTGTGGAACATAGCCTGATAATAAAGACATATTCATAATATTTAATAAAGAAGTGCTAACTAATGGAAAAACGTCCTTTAACAGCTTAGTTGGAATCGGGTCTAATGGCGCGTTTCCACTACAGCGCGCAGCCCGGTTTAAGAGGGCTGTGACGTCAACGGCCCGTCTTTGGTTGCGTTTCCACTTGGCCTAGTACCGGCCGGCGGGTCCTAATTCACAGTTTTTCTGGCCTCATAAAATCGTGGGTCCAGGGCCAGAGACAACGAGGCTGAGTCGGGCTGAGTATGCTAAACTAGAGAGAGCGTCGCTGGCAAGGGGGCTACAACTACAACAAGATGGACATATTTGACCGTGATTTAATTGTAATACACGTTTCAAAATGATGCCGAAGTAACAACATACTGATACCGGTTAGTAAAAACCATGAATTAATGCTTTGTCAAGTCTGCAGACAGACGGCAGGGGAAAAACCTTTTAAAATGCTTGTTTTCTAAATGGAGATTGGCTAAGCTAACGCAGTATATGCTCCGACCGTCCACACTCACAACAACGGCCTATACAGACATAAATAAAGCAGCGACTGTATTCGCCATGACACAGGCAGTCTGTGGTTTGTACTTGTTTAACTTTTGTCTAGTTTCTGAACATATATGAGGAGCTGTGAGCTCTGAGTGCTAACAGCTAACGGCTGTGTTGTTTTTCTGGGGTTCTCTGAAGATCACGTCACGGCTCCGCCTACACTGCGTTACTATAGATACTGCCCCAGTTCCTAAACTGTAATGGAAATGCGCCATAAAGTGAGCCAGTCCTAACGAGGCCCAGCCATACCGAGCGGGGCCGAGCGAGGCCGTGTAGTGGAAACGCGCCATAAGATACACGTTGATGGTTTAGAAGAGAGAATCATTGAATTCAATTGTTCAAGGTTTATGGCTGAAAAGCATTCTAATTTACTATCTGGTGTAATATTAGAACTTACGTTTCCGGGAGCTGTTGATAACACTATACTGGTCAAAGGCAAGAGGTCATTCATTTTGTTTCTAAGAGTAACAATTGTATCATTAAAAAAGCACATCAAATCATTACTACTGAGTGCTATGGGGATAGAAGGCTCAATAGAGCTGTGGCTCTCTGTCAGCCTGGCTACAGTGCTGAAAAGACATCTTGCATTATTCTTATTCTCATCTATTAATGAAGTAGATCTTCTTTACTTAATCATTTGCTGGTATTTGTGTGTTAGTTTTGTTCCTGTGAAGACTCTTTCCATTTGGGCAAGTTAGATTTTACATTCGTAATACTTTCCTTTATAAAAACATATGTTAAATGGAAAAGCTAAATGTGGCTTCTTGCAAATTACTGCTCCTTATATATCTATCTGTTGTATCTTAAATCCAAACAGTGAGGAGGAAGTTTGTATTTTTTACAGAAATGCTGTGAATTATCAAATTATTGGGACCTCCTTTTGCTTTATGATATACAGCAACTATTGCATGTAGAAACGTACAGGGGACACGTGACAGAAGCAGCCTGTGGCCCTTTAACATGACTTGATGTTAGATAGAACAAAGCAGGATACATGGAAAATAATGGAGGTGACAGAGCCCCGGTATATTTCATTAAACAAAGCTTTTCCATCCTCCCTGTCCTAGGGGAGCACTGAGTAAAGTGAGCGATGTGTGAAGTGCATCTGGTAAGCAGGAGGAGCTTCATTTCTCCCTTCAGGTTTCTGTTGACGGGGCCTCAATAGACGGCTGGGATTACATGGCGACAGTGGAAGAAGACAGCAGTACTTCAAGTGGAATCAGGGGTATCCTGTAGAAGTGTGCAACAATCAGTCTGCCAACATAGAATCCTCCGAGTGGGCTCAGTGAAGGCAGTCTCTCAACTCTGAGCACTTTCAATTGGAAAAATAAGTCATGTACGTCTATCCCATCTTGTCCTTTCTCTTTCACACTCACACTTTTGTCTCCTCCAATTTGCAGGGAATCTGAGCAGCATACAAATATAGCTCCTGACAAAGTGTCATATTTTCTTGTTTCCTCTGCTTTTGCACTGTCAGATTCTTCTGGTGTTGTTACCTCTTTTCATTCCACCACTTTAATCCGCATTGTTGCAGTGATAGCTTGTGCCATGTTGCATCAATATTATCTGAAGCTCTCATTCTCCACACTGTCTCTCATTCTTGAACTAACAGTGCCACCCAGTGGTGAGGAAGAAAAGGAGAGGCACAAAAGGAATCATGCAAATGATTTAAAACATTGAAATTAAGGGGTTGATAATTCATACAATATTAAAGGGAATGGTTTGAATGTGACCTTTATATAATAGCTGTCTAATTTAATTAATATAGCAGTGCTCTACATAGGCTGCTGTCACGTTCATCATCCCATGAGGCCATGATGTGTAATTAAATAGAGAACATATAGAGGTTGGCAGTCAGGAACCGTCTTGATTTCTTTCTTCTTAATACAATGGTCTACCACATGTTTCACTTACTTTAACAGCAGCCTATTAATATAAGCAATGCTGTGAGAGAGGTTTGGCTACAAAACCTTATTTCCCCCTCATGTAGGATTGTACTATAGATAACACCCACAACTTAAAAAACATATAATTAATTTGCGGTCACACAAATTATTTTACATGTAATAAATGTAAAGCCTCTCACGCATTGACTAGTGTAACTCCCTCCTAGCAGGTCTACCAGCAAGTGCCATCCGACCTCTGCAGCTAATTCACAATGCAGCAGCCTGACTGGTCTTAAACCGACCAAAGTTCTCCCCTTCACTGGCTGCCAGAATACACTTTACCATGGTCTGGCACTTTTTATGTTCTTCTGAGTTTTAATTGTTATGGTTTATTGCACTTATTGTAAGTTGCTTTGTATAAAAGCGTCAGCCAAATGCATTGTAATGTAATTTGTGTAGAAAGAAGAACAACTATAACAGAAGTCTTCACATTTCCACATAAACAAAGTCTCATGACCCGATAAAGTGATGTAATGCTGGAATGGCAAACTTATTTGTCAAATGTGTGAAAGGCAACATCAAAGCAGCCCTTATCACAGGCACATCTTCAGTAATCTTCAATGGGAATATGTGATGCCGGCCCCCCCTTTGACTCCCTTGTTCCTTTTACTCTGTTCAACGTTTTCAGATGCTTACGGGGGTACGTTTTATTAAATAAATCCCATATCACAGTGTTTGTAATTATAAATCCAAGTGTTCAGGTTCGTTAAGTGGGGTGGACACAGCGAGGTAAAACTAAACTAAACCAACACAGAGACACAACACTTTGTTATAGATGATTGCATCTTTTCTATAAATAATATTGGGAAGTGAAGGGTATTCTGATGATTTCAGAAAAAAAGGAGCACAGATATTTCCCTCAGAAGTAGGTAAAGATCAGAAACGACTAAATGAAAGTGAATATGGATACATGACGTATTTCAAGTTTGAAACCGGTTTGAAAACTGGCGAGGTCGAGGAAAAGATCACCATTTGGCTTATGCATGCCATGCATTATAAATGTGAAGTAGCATGTGACGTTGTAACTAACATGCTACCGTTGTAAGGTAATGAAGGGAAACCTGCAAGCTAGTTGAGTCAGTCAACTCGAGCACCAATGATTCATATAAACCATACAACCATACAACCAACCAAACACATTATCCTGGCTAGCTATTTAAGCTGCACGATTTGCCATCTCTCCTTGCTGATGCTGCTACTGCTCTGTTATCATCACTCTTCAATGTTCTATGTTTAAATATTTGTGGGGAGTGTTGAGGCCGGAGAAGGGCGCCAAATTCAAACTATATGCTGCTGTTAATAAACATTCAAAGTAACTATTTTTGTTGACTTTTGGTTTCAAACGGCACACAAACTCACCGCGAAGGTACAGTTTTGTTAGGGCTGTGTAATGTATCACATTGTCATGGTGTCTAGAAATTGGCGTCAAACTAAATACGTAAATATGGGTAGTAATAAGTCTCTAGCATCGACAACCGTTTTTGTACTGTGATATGGGGCTAGATTTGTCTCAATAATATGAAAAAAAAAGATCTGTGTGTAAATGTGAAATTCTTAAATGTAAAACACCCTCCACAAATGCATTAAAAAGATTTGCAAACTCGCAAATACGCAAAACAATTCTACAAATAAAAAAAAGATTTTTTGAATACTGTAATTAATTTACAAATAAAAAAAGGAATTTGTGAACATCTCTCTAACATTTACGACTTTCCACCAGGCATTTGTGAATGCACATTGTATTTGTGGATCGAAAAACGCATTTGTGGAAATCTATTCATGTAATTCAGCGATATGTTTGGGTGATGATGACGTACTTGCTGCCTTTCAAATGTTTTTGTGAGTTTGAAAATATTTTTAATGCACTTGTGGAAGGTGTTTTACATTTACAAATGACACATTTAGACACAGATTACTTTTCTTTTCACACACATATTGAGACGAATCTAGCCCCATACTGTGAGGACGGCTCTGGTCATATCGACATAAGTCATAGACCCTTAGCTACCATCTATTACAGTCAAATTAAAGAAACTTAAGACATTAAAAGACTCACGTGGCAAAACATTTGTTTTAATTTCCTCCATTTTATCAAATGTAAAACTAGGACAGCCATGTCTGTAGCATCACTTGTAAAGGTATTTTCTCTTTAGCCTTCCTGCCTTCAGATCCACCCTGCTTCTCCACCCAAGACACAAATAGCTGTGAAATGTTTCCAAGTGATGTGGAGATAAAAAGCTCAAAACCTTCACACAGACTTTTTCCCTCTTCATTCCGACACAACAGCTGCACATGTTCACACTCCCATGAATTCTGAGATGATTGATCCTGACATGTGTTAAGATCTGGTCAGCAATCTACAGGGTATAACAGTGTTACTGCCCAAAACTTTTTTTTAACAGGCACCCCATTTTGACAAAATGGCTACCACGTTATTTAAAAGGCATAACTAAAAGTTACTACAAGTGTAATGTCCCTTATTACTCATTACACAGGAAACACAGCTACAACACGTACAGTAGTTCAAAGTAGAACTAGGAGGTAAGTGTGATGAATATTTTAAATGTGCAATATTTTAAAGATCTGAATTCATTGTCCTCTAGGTATTTGGATATTTGAATGTTTACTTTTAACGATGTTGCCAGATTCAGAAATCTCTATTTTTTTCATTGGTTTTTACAATTTGATCGCAACCAATGGCGAGAGCTACGAAATTAAATATCATAGAAAACAATGTGGTACCTCTCTTTTAAACACATCATACCCATACAATAATGTCCCAAAAATGTATTATAGTAAAAAGTTGGAATAATATTATCCACAAGCTCTTTCAATATAATATATATATATAGTACACTTTCTGTTGGGAAGCTAGGAGTTAATGATGAAAGGCGTCTGGTGCCAATCTACTATTTCAGAGAACATAAAAACGTAATCATTAGAATTTTGTTTTAAGATGGAGACAAAATAGCCCTCAGTCACTTAAAGGGGACCTATCATGCAAAATGCACTTTTGTACGTCTTTTATACATGAATATGTGTCCCCGGTGTTCCAGGGAACTCACCAAGTGTCAGAAAACACAACCCTCTCTATTTTCCTCTATACCCAAATCTCTAAAAAAGGGGCTGCAACGGATCTGATAAAAAACTGATCCAGATTTGAACACTGTCCTGACATCAGGACAGTGGCGCTACGGCTATTGGGCCAACTCCACCAATCAGGAGGAGACAGCCACGACCATTGCCGTTCGAAAGCGCTGGAGACGCTGTAGTACATATGCCAGGCCAGTAGATGGTGCTGTTCTCACTGAATCTGCCCAGAGCTAGAAATTGTCAAATAGAGCGAAATGAGGCATGGCTAAAATGCATGATCTGTTTGGTATTTTATTTTTTTTAAAGTATAAATATGCCTTATAAAGGTATGGTCCTACACTATATTATTCAAATATAGCATGATAGGTCCACTTTAAGGTGTCATTCGCAAACTTTCCATAGCTCTATTATCAATCACAATTAATCTGTATAATATAAAAGAATGTTACGATCTCACGTTTTCTGGCCACAGTAGTTGCTTTAGAGAATTTTACACCCGGAAGTAAGTATTCTCTCTAATGTTTTTCGGAGTTTAGGTGCCATAGAACATGTTGCGAAACACACAAATAGCCAGCATATGTAGTTCTGGGAGGGGGGGTGGACTTCAAATCCTGTTTTGGATAGCGTGCCGTGGCTTGGCTTCATTCCATTTCAAAGTGTTGTTTGACGCTCGGCATAACTTTGGCGCACTGCCACTCCAACATCCAATCACAGAGCATGAGGACTAATCACGGAGTTTGTCAAGCAAAGAGACTGGTGTCGTCCCAAACGATAGCTGAGGATTATGGGTAGTGTAGTGTCTTCGGCCATCCTAAACTCTGAAAAAACTATTTGTTTCTCCGAATCGAAGGGGAAAAACACAAAAGCATTGTACACAATTTAAACCAATCAATGTTGTGTAATTAACAAGGATAATCTGGTGTTTTTGAGTTGATGAGTAATGCATCTATCACTGTAAAATCAATCGACATTAGAGAGAATACTTACTTCCGGGTGTAAAATTCTCTAAAGCAACTACTGCGGCCAGAAAACGTGAGATCGTAACATTCTTTTCTCTTTGTAATAATAATTAAAAAAACAATAAATGGCAAATATATGTAGAAAATAAAAGTATTTGAGTTACGTCCAAAACAAACGTAATGTGGGAGAAAATACGTTTCTCGCTAAACGTAATTGAGAATGCAGTTTAGTTCTGTGGGAACGTAATTTTGAGGAGACAGGGTTGATTCTTGACAACAATCTAAAAAAACAACACATGTCCAATGACGGCTGCACAAGCTATTGACAAACATGCAGGTGTTCTGTATTGGAACCAAGTGGATTTAGTCTTTTTTAATCAGAGTAATCTAAACTCTCTTTGCAAAGAAAACAATTAAGACAAATTAGATCTCAGTTAAGACAATTAGGACTAACGATTCACACTAATGGTTGCAAACAGAGGGCTCCAGAACATAGCCACCAAAGCAGCAGCTGCAAGGGAGAGTGCAGAGAAATAAATCCGTAGGTGGCAGAGCCTTTTCATTCCGAGCACCTCTCCTTTGATTCCTTCAAAAGCAAACTAAAAACCCATCTCTTTGCATCTGTCTTCCTTGTCAACTAGGCAAGGCAAGGTTATTACGTCACAGCGTATACTTCAGCGGAATATCAAAACAGCGGCCCGGGGTGCAAAACGCATCAATGACAGCGACCCTCTACCACACGAAACAACACCATTTATATAAACACCTATCATGACAGGGCACCCACAGCCAAGTAACAATTACAAATGAATTAAGTCGGCACGGCGGCCCACATTGAAAATGACTTAGGCCTACCTTTGATGATCATATCACTTAAACACAAAGTCCATCCTCCTGTCCTTTTGGATGAAGCACTTGATGGCGGGGTCATGCATAGGGATGGGTATCGTTTGAAATGTATCGATTCCGATTCCGATTCCGGTTCTGCTTATCAATTCCGGTTCTTATCGATTCCCCGTTTCGATTCCAAAATTATAAAAGAAAGAGGTAAAACGTTTAGATAACAAAAATATCTTTATTCTTCTAAGCTTTAACTGACATTTTTACAAATAAAAAATATACATGCAATACAAATGTATTGCACAATAGCTGTGCTTTATTTTAACTGAGCTATGCCTGTGGCAAGGTATTACACTGTGCCTTGTCTTTTTATTTTTTAGTGTAGTGGAGCCTCACTTTAGAGCGTTTACCGCCATCCATCTTTGGTGTTATGAAGTGACTGAGCTCGTGAACTGTCTACGGGAGGGCGGGGGGAGGCTCGCTGCGGGGCAACTGTGGACCTCTGTCGCCGCAACTTACATGATGCCGTTTAAAGCTCCCATGTCATGCTTTTCCGGTTATTACCCATCCCCTTGTGTGTTATGAAGGTTTTTATGCATGTAAACGGTGTGCAGAGTCAAAACCCTCAAAGTACACCGTGGAGCGAGTAAAACTCGAACACAGAAAATACCTCCCCAAAACGCCTCGTTGGAGATACGTCACTGCCCATTTGATTCTTCCGGGTACCGCATGATGTCATGCGGTACCCGGAACGAAATGGACCAATCCTGAAGAGCTATGGCCACACCCAGCGGCGCTGGCCGCACCCTCTGCCAGCCTAACATTTACTGTTGGAAGCTCTGGTTCAGTTCACAATCGATCCAGTCATGCCACTGCCAAGGACCTGTTTCCTGAAATGTGAGGAGAAATCTGAGCTGTTTGTCCTACCGACGGAAGAACCACGACGAAGTCAGTGGTTGAAATGTCTTTTTAACACTGTTCCTTCAGAGGTTCGAAGAACCGGCATTTCACAGACGAAAGCTTCCAAAACATTGCCCAGTTTGAGGCCGGATATGCACAGCATTTGAAACTGAAGGACGATGCTATTCCTAGTTTGTTTGGACCGTTTGGAGCAGGGGAAGATTCGGGTACACAACCTGTAAGTTTGCATTGTTATTTGTGTATTTATCAAACAAGACTGTTTAAATGTGTAAACTGTGTGGGACTGCTAAGCCATTGACACAGTGCTAACTGTGCTAACTAAGTTGCTAGCGTTTCCATATATCAACTCTAATATCAGCAGATGGCCTTGCATACATGTATCTCATAGCAGGAGAATGTCTGCATTCACACACAAAATACCTATTGACAGTATACTCCGGGTGATTTGCCGTGCGGTCAGTCACGAAACGTAATTACATTATAGCTGGCGTAGCGTGTATGCTACCGATCTAACCAACGGAGCTAGACATGGGTTTGCTCGGAAAAACATTTGTGTTATGCTACATTGCTAGCGTTTAAATATATCAACTACAATGTCAGCAGATGGCCTTACATGTTTGTCATGGCAGGAGAATGTCTGCAGTCACACACACGGAATACTCATACAGTATACTCCGGGTGATTTACCGTACATTGTGACAGTACATGTACATACTGCATGTATAGCTAACGAGGCTAGCTATACATGCTAGCGCAAAACAATGTATTCATGCAAGTTACAATGTATGACCGAACGTAGCAGAATACCCGTATAAGATTGCAATTATAAACACGTTATTGCTAGCCTAATATGAACAACTAGCTTTTGTTCATAGTATTTTTATTACACTACATTATAGTTGCCGTTCCTCCGAGCTAGCGTTCATATCGTGTTAGCTACCAAAGTAAACAAGAAAGATAGGTTAGCATATTAGCTGGCAAGCTGTTCATTAGATGGATTAGATAGATCCACACTCCTACCACAACTACTACTAACGAATCTAAAACAACTAAGTTTCTCTAATATTTTGTGATTTGCATTTGATTTCGTCCAGCCAGATCCTGGCGGACAATACATGACGGGGACGGGACTACCACACTGAGGCCTCGTCCTAAAAAGCACCGGCTGCGCCCAGGCAAGATGCGGGGAGGAATGGATGATATACCGTGTATATATGTATATTTATGTTCATTTTGTACATTTCTAAAAATAAAGTTTAATGGAAATACTTAGTAGGCCTATCCTTTCTTCCCTGAATTATTTGCTCCTATAACATATCATTCATATATAGCAAACCATGATTTGATTTCTCATCAAACAGTAGTAGTTTATTACAGGTAAAAATAACTTACTCTTTGTTATGACCGGCTCGTAGGCCACAACGGAAAGACAAGGAGACATACACGAGTTTACAAAACCACGGCACATTTATTGTGGTAAATGCAGAGATAGGTGGTCGAGGGGAGAGGATCGCCGAGCCGCTTTGGAGAGAGACGGGCCGCCGTGTGACTCCGGGCAGCTGGGCTTAATAGCACCTCGGCTCCGGAGGTGTCCGTGATCGCGCTGATTAGCCTCTTCAGCTCCACCCCATCGTAAGACCTGCAACACACCTGCACAAAGGCCCTGGGGCCGTCACACTCTTCTATAACAACAGTTGTAGGTACAGTTCGGTTAGTTAGCGTATAAAATATACGGCTGTACCGACGCCATTATAAGACTGATGTTCCGCTGAGAGCGAGCCGAAAAAGCGGGCGGAGCCTCTCTGGTGGTTGACTAATCAGAACAGAGTGGCCGAGCTGACCAATCGGAGCACACTAGGCTCACAGGGAGGGGGGGCAAGAGCTCCAACGAGTCGTTTAGTGGAGAGAGTGAATACTGCTGAATACACATACTTGACAGAGATGCTGGATGCGAAACCAATGTGAGTTTGGAAAATTGCACAGTATAAATCTATTTTAGTATACCTCAACAATGTAATTATGATCAGTGGAAATGGCAAAATGAAGGGCGGTGCCGGCCGTCAGCGAACTGAGCCGGCCGCCAACGGCCCGCTGACGACCGGCCGTTCTGTGATTCTCCAGAACACACAGATGGCCAGTCCGCCGCTGAATTCCACCGGGTCGCCGCGGCGCAGACGGACCCGGTGGAATACAGGGTCTACCGCGTTTAGGAACCGTTAAGCAGAACCAAAATTGTGTATTTTGTATGGGTACCCGGTACCCGGCATTTTCTTATCGGTTCTCATCTGGAACCGAGTTTCAGTTCCCAACCCTAGTCATGCAGCTGATCCTTTGCCACTCCAATTTATCATTGTAACTCAATCTTGAAAATGACTTGGTTAATAATTTCGCAACGATGTCATCACTATCACTGACATGAGCCATCATGAACAAACTTATGCTAATCATAAATCTATCGATCATAAATCTATCGATTAGATTTATGATTAGAAAATTATAAAAGTAGGGTAGACATGTGGATATTATCCAGCTGAACAAAACGTGCATTTATCTAACAGGTTCGTTGTCCACAGACCTTATTTCAAGCTATTTTCCAAAATCCTATGGAGAAATCCCATTGCTTTTTTGTCGAGGGAACCCAAGCGCAGCTTACTTCCGGGTTTTAGGACGCGTCACTGCACCACTTTATACCAGAGGTGGGGACTCGAGTCACATGACTTGACTCGAGTCGGACTCGAGTCGCATATTTTTGGACTTAAGACTTGCTTGACTAACATTGATAAAAGACTTGACTTGACTTTGACTTGGTATTCATGACTTGAGACTTGACTTAAGCTTGAGACAGATGACTTGAAAGGACTTGACTTTTTAAAATTAAATATTTGCGTTTGTTTTTGTAGTGAGATATTACGTTTAGTTTTTTCTAAACGTGATTGGGTGATTATAGCGCCATGCGCGCAAACCTGGCAACCCACTAGACGGCAGGAGTGTCAGTTAACATGGCAGCGGCTAGCGTTACTCCACAAATAGTCAAGTTTGGATTCAAGGATTATGTTGTCGATGACGCTAATAAGAAGAGAACAGCGGTATGCAGGGTCTGCAGCATAAAGATCAGTGACACGACCACCACAACATCCAACTTCATTCGTCACTACAAAAAACCCACAGAGAAAGGTGCGTGGATGTGTTGTGTTAGCTAGAAAGCTAACGTTAAGTTTAAGCTACATTAGACTTGGTTTCAAATCGATGAAGCATTGCAAAGAGAAGACAAAACGGTAAATGAACACTAGAACCTCCAAGGGATTCATTTATACTAACCCTGATACTGACGGGCTGTCAGGAGAGGGAGAGAGAGAGAGGGAAAGAGATGCCTCGTTTATTTCCCCTGTGTTATCAGAAGTTACTGTAAACTGTTGAATAATGTAGTTCATCTACTTTTAGTAGTTTGTTTAAATGTTTTAATTATGTTGTTTTTGTTTGTAGAAGTGCATCATTCCTTGATTTATTCTAAAAATGAATCTGAACTTTTTGATCTGTTATGATGATAAACTGAAGCAATTTCTAAATTAACCCAATTAAGTGAGTTTTAAATCGTCCTACTTAGTTTATAAGGAAATGATGAAGAGGAACAAATTAAATGATTTGAAAATGATATCTATGTAGGTGTTGACGCTGTTGGCGGTTCTAGTGTTAACATACATTTAAATTAAATATGTGTAATGGCAAATGCCATATATGATTTTCTTAACTGGAATTCTGCCTTTTTGAACAGACTTTTTGATTGAGTCCTAGCTATATTGTCTGCAGTTAATATTGATCTAATATGATTGTCATCGGTCTAAATTAGATTTCAAATGATTAGCTGTGTATGTAATGAAGATCATAGTGTGGGTTAAATCCATTTTCATAACCACTGTCTTTTAACTGATTTAAATGCGGAAACTGGGCTTATTCATCAGAATTTCGTATGACTTGACTTGACTTGCTTGACCTGAGCAATGACTTGACTTGACTTGCTTGATACTTGTTGGTCAAGACTTTAGACTTGCTCATGACTTGCACATGTAGGACTTACTCCCACCTCTGCTTTATACACTTGCATAAACCAGAGCCATTAGGCTTGTTTGAGACGAGCTGCGGCTCGCCTCGAAAGTAGACGAGAATAGCCGATCGCAGGAGGTCTCAAAAAGCTCGCCTGAAGTCGGACAGCTCGGAGTCGGCTTCTTCTTCTTCTTCTTCTTCTCTTGTTTTTTTGGCGGATTGCAAACAACTTTAAGGTGCATACCGCCACCTCCGGAGTCGGCTTGACTCGGTTTGCATTTATAAAGAATGCACAAATGTGTTTAATCGTTAATGTCAGATATGTACTAAGTAAATACATTTGTTCCTGCTCAAGATTAGATTCAACTTTATTGTTATTGCACAGATTACAGGTACTGAGACAACGAAATGCAGTTTAGCTTCTAACCAGGAGTGCATAAAGCAGTAAAGTGAAAAGTAATGTACACAATCTACAGAATAAAATATAGAATGAATTGAATGATGAATAAACAGTGAGGGGTATGAATACACTAGATATACACAGCAGCCTGTGAGCAGTATGAACAGTGTGTATGAATATGCTAAGATATATAAAGTATGAAAACGGTAAGCAGTGCAAGTATAGTATAAAATATATAGATATTAATTTCATGATGATAAACATTGTGGAACAATGATGAAAAATGTGAATGGAAGTGGCGACGTAAAACTGACACAAAACAACAACACACTTTTGCCGAGCCAATGGAGAGTTTCATCACCAGCACGGGGTAAAAACCACCAATGAGCGCTCAGCTCGAGATACCAGCGAGTCGTTTCCCATCAAGCATTTCGCTTCTGCAGCCCGTGGAGAGAAACTGCGCCGCCTCGCTCTCAAGTCTGCGGGCGTCTTTGTCCCGCGAGATTTCAACGTCTCATGTAGGCGAGCCTCCAGAGCAAGTCGGACAAAATGACTAACCATCATGCAACGCACTAGCAAGACGGCGATCGCAATTGTGCAGGTCTGCGTCGGTCTCGCTCGTCTCAAACAGAGAAGGGTCCAGCTGCAGCCGCAGCCAGTCGGTGGAGGTTGAACCTGTAGGAAGCTGTAGGAAGCTGTACTTCCAAATATGGTCAGAAGAGAGCGCGCCCAACACGTGATACGCTGACGCAAGGATACTTAACCTGTTAAGCACTGAGCCTGTTTTTCAGGTTTCAGGCTCGAAAATGACATTCCCAGAACAAATGACCATATCTTCCCTTCTAAAAGGGTTAAATTAATAATCTTTTTTCTCAAAGTAATGATAAACCTGTGAGTTGGATGTAGAAAAGTCAGAATCAATATAGATGTTTTTCATTTTAAAGAAAATTCAGATTTTACATAGTAAAAAACTGTAAATTATAGTGTCCGTCCAAAGATTCTTTTTTACTTATAGTGAAAACTACCCTTGGATGATGGTAAGGTAGACTAAAAGCTTTAGAAATCCAAAGTACAACATATAATAAGTACCCTGTATCAAGATTGATGCAAAACAAGTGAAATTCGACCTTTTTAGAGAGATTTAGCCAAAAGAAAACACTTCTGGGTCATTTGGGTGGATTTGACCTATCTCTGGCCCCCCTTGCTCGATTTTGATGAATATATTGTACGACTTTGTAATTTTTGAATGTTGATATGTATTCGCTCATAGCCTACTGTGCCTTTCACGCAGACAATAAAAGTGAATTCTGAAATGACAAATAGGTTTATTTTTCAAGTTTATTTGCATTAAACACGTGTTTTTAAACCCTTCTGTTCAAAGTTGATATTTTGTTTCTTAAAGCTCCCATGTCATGCTTTTCCGGTTATTACCCGTCCCCTTGTGTGTTATGAAGGTTTTTATGCATGTAAACGGTGTGCAGAGTCAAAACCCTCAAAGTACACCCTGTAGCGAGTAAAACTCTAACACAGAAAATACCTCCCCAAAACGCCTCGTTGGAGATACGTCACTGCCCATTTGATTCTTCCGGGTACCGCCTGATGTCATGCGGTACCCGGAACAAAATGGACCAATCCCGAAGAGCTATGGCCACACCAGCAGCGGCGTGTTCCTCCTCCAGAGGTTCGAAGAACCGGCATTTCACAGACGAAAGCTTCCAAAACATTTCCCAGTTTGAGGCCGGATATGCACAGCTTGTTTGGACCGTTTGGAGCAGGGGAAGATCTGGGTATACAACCTGTAAGTTTGCATTGTTATTTGTGTATTTATCAAACAAGACTGTTTAAATGTGTAAACTGTGTTGGACTGCTAAGCCATTGACACAGTGCTAACTGTGCTAACTAAGTTGCTAGAGTTTCCATATATCAACTCTAATATCAGCAGATGGCCTTGCATACATGTATCTCATAGCAGGAGAATGTCTGCATTCACACACACGGAATACTCATACAGTATACTGTACTGTGATTTACCGTACATTGTGACCGTACATATACTGCATGTAGCTAACGAGGCTAGCTGTATGCTAGCGCAAAACAATGTATTCATGCAAGTTACATTGTATGGTAGCAGAATACCCGTATACGATTGCAATTATAAACACGTTATTGCTAGCCTAATATGAACCACTAGCTTTTGTTCATAGTAGTTTTATTACACTGCATTATAGTTGCCTTTCCTCCAAGCTAACGTTCATATCGTGTTAGCTACCAAGGTAAACAAAGCTAGGTTAGCATATTAGCAGGCAAGCTGTTCATTACACAACTACTACTAACGAATCTAAAACAACTAAGTTTCTCTAATATTGTGTGATTTGCATTTGATTTCGTCCAGCCAGATCCTGGCGGACAATCCATGACGTGCTAAAAGGCACTTCTACTACTACTGAGGCGTCGTGCTAAAAGGCACCACACCGACTGTGCGCAGGCAAGATGCGAGGAGGAGGAATGGATGATATACCGTGTATATATGTATATTTATGTTCATTTTGTACATTTCTAAAAATAAAGTTTAATGGAAATACTTAGTAGGCCTATCCTTTCTTCCCTGAATTCATATATAGCAAACCATGATTTGATTTCTCATCAAACAGTAGTAGTTTATAACGGGTAAAAATAACTTACTCTTTGTTATGAGCGGCTCGTAGGCCACAAAGACAAGGAGACATACACGAGTTTACAAAACCACGGCACATTTATTGTGGTAAATGCAGAGATAGGTGGTTGAGAGGATCGCAGAGTTAGTCTTCCTGCAGCCGCTTTGGAGAGAGACTGGGGCCGTAGTGTCCGGAGGTGTCCGTGATCGTGCTGATTAGCCTCTTCAGCTCCACCCCATCGTAAGACAAAGGCCCTGGGGCCGTCACACTCTTCTATAACAACAGTTAAAAATATATATGTATATAAAATATACGGCTGTGCCGACGCCATGATAAGACTGATGTTACGCTGAGAGCAGCCGGGAAAAGCACTGTTAGACATGGGCGCAGCCTCTCTGGTGGTTGACTAATCAGAACGAGTGGCCGAGCTGACCAATCGGAGCACACTAGGCTCACAGGGAGGGGGGGGCAAGAGCTCCAACGAGTCGTTTAGTGGAGAAAGTGAATACTGCTGAATACACATGCTTGACAGAGATGCTGTATGCAAAACCAATGTGAGTTTGGAAAATTGCACAGTATAAATCTATTTTAGTATACCTCAACAATGTAATTATGATCAGTGGAAATGGCCATGACATGGGCCCTTTAAAAGATTAAATCTTTAAAAATATGCTGTTTGCCATTTTTAAAGTTTGATGGAAGAAAATAAAATATAGGTCACTGACGTGGAGCTTGAGGCCTGCAATGCTTTAACAAAAAATGTTTTAGTTTCAGTTTTGAAGAGTGATATGGATGTTAAATTCACAAATTAGTATGATTAATCTTAAACAAGAACAGTATGTTGAACCATGATGCCTGTTTTTAAAGTACAGAAACATTCAGAATGCATGACGATTCCTGCAAAAGTTTGTAATGGACCCCTAGTACTCTTAATTTATAAAGTAATAATAATACATGTGAATGATTGAGCTCATTAGTGGCCTGACTGGCCCTCCTAATTTGGTCTAAAGTAAGTCAATGATGATCATTGTGAAGAGGTGTCCAGCCCATATCAATAACATACCAAACTACAGGCTCATGTTTTCATGTTTTAGTAGGCCTACCTTACATGAACCTGTTTGAAACCTTAATGACCCCATGATGTGATTATTTATATCTTAAAACCTGTAACAACTATATTTAGATGTTCATAAATATCTACATTTATGTATAAATACATGTGTAGCAGTTAGACAAACATAATTAATAGATTATCTCATTATTACCTATTTTATATGTACTAAAAAATAAAGTTGACTAAGCCACCTTTTTGTTTTAATTTATTAATTAGACAAAACCGTTGTGTAGGGGCGTGTCGTGTACCGTCTCGCTGCGGCTGCAGCTAGACCATATTGCTCAAACAAGCCAAAAGTCACTACCCGATCTGCAGCCCTGCCCTATCTGCAGTGCGCATGTGCGAGATGGTCCGCCATATTGGACAACTCCATACGGCAACTCTAATAGGACATTTTGACGTCTAGACGCTGCCCGATTTGCATCATAAACGTCTCAAATATCTATATAAAAATATTTCGTTATTTTATTTTATTTGAAATAAAATGAAGGACATTCACAATTAATGTAATTAGATATAAATTATGAATGCCATACATATTGCATACATTCACAGTCAATATTTCTTCAGTATGATAGCTGTCTAACAGAAGTCAAATCAATTTCTCACTTAATCTGACAATGTACTTAACCCAATAAAATGACCCAATAAAAGGAGTTGTTCAATAATAGTGAAGTCACGTTGTAATAACAATAACTCATCTCTCTCGTTCAGATTAATATTGTCGGGTTTTTTGAGTGCTCTCCCGTATTCACATAACTCGCAGAGAAGGCATTTAACCCTTCACATTCCAACAGAAACTGAACAGGCAGATTCGAAGGATTTATTTCTTTGGAAATGTTATTTTAAAGGTGGGGTAGGTAATTTTGGAGAAACCAGCTCGAAAATACACAGCCGGAGAAAATCTGCCACTTCCTTACAGAGCCCCTCCTCCAACACACACGAACGCGCACATGACCAATGAGGGCACGAGATAAGTTTGTGCACAGATGGAAGGCTGACAGGCAGGTAGGCCATCCAGTGATTTTAGCCGGGCCGGCTAAAATGATTAGTCGTGCTTTTTACAGTATTACGGCTTCCACAGATGACATTTGTTTATGGATTTTTTTTGTCAAAGCACTTAAGATATTCATTGCTATCGGGATGTTAAGAGCATTCCATGGAATATAACAAAAAGTGTATCTCGAGCCGGTTTCTCAAACTTACCTACCCCACCTTTAAGTATAAATGTGATGTACTTGTACTTAACATAAGTCTTTCCATAATATGAATTGTTTTGAAAGTGTACATCACTACATCTATTCTACATTTTACTGCACGTATGAATGCAGGACTTTTACTTGTAATGTAGTATTTTAAATCTGGTATTAGTACTTTTACTTAGGTAGAGGATCTGAGTACTGCTTTAAAGAGTGAATGTTAATACTATCAAATGTTGTCATCACCACTATAAATGTGCTATTTTACACAAACTATCATTAAAACACTTGTACAACTGCTGAACACCAGTTTTGTTTGTTTAGAGAAAAAGGAAATAAGGAAATACTTTTTGAAAGATTTTATTAAAACACACCACAAAAGTACAATAAATACAACAAAGACTTGAAATAAAATAATTAAATACTGACATTACTATTCACAGCAAACCAATAAATGTAAGTATACAAAAATAACCAAATTACAAAACAACTATTATTTACAAGCATTAAATATTGTACATTTTGATGAACTATTTACAATATATTTACATTATTATTTACCAAATGTTTTCCTATTTTCCTCCAACCAAAGTTCTTTCAAGAGTGTTTCTGTCTGCGGCAAAACACTCTCCCGCGGTACTGGCTGTGTCCAGTTTCGGCAGTGCGGAACAGGACACACTTTTTGCAGTTGTTTGCCCCTACAGTCCGCCTGTATAGCCGCTTTGGTGTGGCCCCAGCTCCAAGTGTGGCGACAGGAATAACGGTTTGTGGTGTGGTGCCCTGAAATGCAGCCGGAAAGGCAACTGGTACAAAACAGACAGTTTGTCCAGTTGGTGTGACGAAGCTGACCTGAGGTTGGAGAGCAGGTGCTGGTGCTGGAGGTGTGATGGAGAGAGACCTCTTTGCTCTTCCCTTTGGCAGGATGGGAAGTGGAAGAGAAGAGGCCTTCTGTCTCTGTCGAGCCTGACCAGCTGTACTCTCCAGGAGCCGGTACTGGTGCTCGTGCTGTACTGGCGTGGGTACAGCAGGGAGGACACGGGCCTCCTGAAGAGGCTCAACAGACTCAGGGAGGGCTGGAGGCAGAGCAGTGCCCTGCAGCAGCACAGACAGCTCCTGCTTCTTCTGCCTGCTGTTGTGCCAGGTGATGAGGGTGGTTTGATGTACTGCCACCAGCTGAATCTGGGTGCCCTGCAGCAGAGGCCTGTGCAGATGTGCTTGGGGCCGGTGTTGTTCTCCTCTGGGCCCCGGTGGTTGTGCTGGGAGCCCGGGAGGTTCTGCTGGGGGCCAGAGTGGAAGTGCCGGGGGCCAGAGTGGAAGTGCCAGGTGTCAGGGTGGTTCTGCTGGGGGCCAGGGTGGTTCTGCTGGGGGCCAGCGTGGTTCTGCTGGGGGCCAGGGTGGTTCTGCTGGGGGCCAGGGTGGAAGTGCCAGGTGTCAGGGTGGTTCTGCTGGGGGCCAGGGTGGTTCTGCTGGGGGCCAGGGTGGTTCTGCTGGGGGCCAGGGTGGTTCTGCTGGGGGCCAGGGTGGAAGTGCCAGGTGTCAGGGTGGTTCTGCTGGGGGCCAGGGTGGTTCTGCTGGGGGCCAGGGTGGTTCTGCTGGGGGCCAGGGTGGTTCTGCTGGGGGCCAGCGTGGTTCTGCTGGGGGCCAGGGTGGAAGTGCCAGAGGGAGTCTGAGAGGCTGGAGCCTGCAGGACCCCAAGGTCCAGCACTGTGGGGTCGTCTCTGATGTCAGAGAAGCCCTCATCTTCCTCCATGACGGCCTCATGCTCTTCAATCAGCTGAGCAATCTCCTCTGAATCAGGGTGCATATCCTGCAGTGCCTGAGCAGTCTGCTGCATTGATACCGCATGCCGATTAGTTCTCCTGACACAATAGAGGAAAAGTGGATTATTTACTAAATGGAATAAAATGATATAAATATATTTTTAAATATTTTGTAAACGTTTATTAATTACAAACGTGTCCAAAAAGGCTTACCAGTGTAACGGGAGGGTGGACAGAACTCCGGAACCATCTTCCTTCCAAAAAGTTCTTGTTCACGCAGTGAAGCAAGTCCCCTGAGTAGCTGCGTAAAGCAGATGGTCCAGTACCCAGGGCAGCAGTACCACGGTCCTGGTTCCACCTGTGCAGTCCTTCCAGCAGGTACATCTGAAAATTCACGCTGTTGGCACTGGTCCCTAGAAGAACATTATGAAACATTAGGTTGTGAAATATTTGGACTATGCAACACATGAACCAACATGTTTGACAGACACAAACCTGGTATGAAGCGGTTGAGGTGTAGGTGAAAAGACTCTAATGATGTAGAGCCTCTTGCACATCTGTACGTAGGCAAACCTACTCCTCCCTTTGTGAGCTCCCCTGTTTTGATGTACAGAGCAACACCTGGCGTGTCCTGGATGCACTTGATGTGCTTCCTTTGGACACGCAAGATGTGATGTGCTCCATCCTCTCCCTGTCAAACAGGGGCACTCCTAGGGAGTCGTTGCCTCCGTTTCCGTTTAGAGTCATAAATGTGAGAACATTTTTAAATGCATAGAAACAACACAGGTGCAGAAACATATATATCAAGTGAAACACTTTTACGAGGAGTAAGCTGTCAGGTCTTTATGCCAGAAATTGTGTGTGAAAAAGTTATTGTTTGGGTTAAAAATATCTTTCTGGCAGTAAGCCTTGAAAGTCTCTCCAATAGGCGTGTTCACACCAAGTACTTTTCCCACAGTAGTTCATGAGAACTTTAGTTCATGAGAGTTCTTTTAGTTCTGATGAACTAAAGCAGATCGCGTTCACACCAAAATGAGTTCCTGGGGGTGGATTAGGCAAATGAGCCGCTGACGTCACTTATTCTTCTTCTGCTTTGGGTTTACTGGCAGGCCGCAAACAACTTCACGGCGAGTACAGTAGGTGGCGGTATGCACCTTAAAGTTGCAATTCGCCAAAAAACCGAGAGAAGAAGAAGAAAAACTTCCGCTTCCGCTGTATGCTTCTGTTTACCTTCCGACCTCAGACACGGTATGGAGTTGACGTTTTGGTGGTCGTGTTATACAGCTTCGTAACTGAGTTATTTAAGCCAATAACTCAGCCACAAATAAAAATACAGATCGACCATTCAAATGCAATAGAAATGCTGAGTCGGAGGTGAAGGCGGTTAAGAAGCCTTAACAAAAGGATTGGACCACGAAAAGCACACGCTATGGACATGTTTCGCCGTCGGACAGCTGAACATGATGACCGTTATCACGCCCAAAGAACAGCAATGGTACGTTCATTAAATCACATTAATACTATCTAATGTAGGATTTATGGAGTTATGTAGGGCTAATTTGTGTCTTTGTATGTATTCCAGATATGCGAATACTACCGAACGCGTTGTGTCCCGCGCTCTCTCTGGGTGAACAATAGAACCTCGGCCTGGTGTACACCAATCAAAGTGGATCTTTTCAACTCCTCTGTATTCGCCTGGAAGCAACATTGGGGAGACGCAACCTAAAGAAATCGCCACGGGGCAAGACACGCACACAGCCCTTGAGGCATCTGAACAGCATGGAAATTGTAAATTGACAATAAAGCTGATATTTTGTACTGTGCATTTGGTTCTCTCTTTTATTTACCACAGTCAACAGACACAATTACAATAGTGCAGACACATCTTAGTACAAAGATGAAATGTCAGTATCAAAACAGTACTCATACTGTATATTTGGATATTAATATGAGTATATTATGTTAAATGTGTGTTAAAGACAATGGGATGAGGTTGAAAGCTCTTTAAAAAGCTTTTGTATACCATCTTTACTGTGATAAATACATACATGTTAAGCATACACATCTGAAGAACTACGTTACACACACACAGGTTAGTCTGTGTACCGCTGCACTGCTGCTGGTTTAAACAAAGACAGTCATGATGCTAGTGCCGTGCATGTAGGTTCTCTTTTATTTATCAGCAGCAGATCAATAAGTGTCAGTAGTATCAAAACAATATAATAACAGTGGCAATATATATATATAATAACAATAGGTAGGCTCAGCAGCACCTTAGTGCAAAGTTAGGTGTCAGTATTAATAACAGTGGCATATATATATAATCACAATAATACAAAATTAACTGTCCCAGGTGTAGGCAATTTGGGGTGAAGTGTCTTGCCCAGGGACACAACGACATCCTGACTGCAGTGGGGTTTGAACCTGTGCTCCCCTGATCCGAACACCAACGCACCAGACCACTGCACCACACGCCTCCCAACAAGTCATTGTACAGTTTTTCAACGACAAGTTTTTCTTAATTTTTGTATTGAAGGCCTGTTGGATTTAATCAGCTCGCTTAGCACTGCCAGAAGCCCAGCCTGAAAGGTATTTTGTTGCTCCACCTCGATTCCTGGGCCTTGTGTGAATGCAGCAGCCGTTCGTCGTGCATCTCCTTGGCACGCAGGTCCTCATTCTGACCATGGCACGGCGGTCCATCGCCATGATGGTGTCAAGGAAGCTGTCATCGCGTGCCCACTTTGGTAAGGTGAAATATGCAAGATACAAGATCAGTTTAATCGCAACAACGACACAACATTGTCCAAATACCGGAAGGGGAGCAGCCCATAACAGAGAGCCCCCCACGTCAGAGTCATCACTGTGGGCGATCTCCACCTCTGAGTCTGTCTCTGCAGGCACACAACAGGAGGAACACGGGGAACACCTTTGATTTGACTATTAACATTTTAAATGGTGAAGGCACTAGCAATTGGGGGATGGAGGGCTCTCAGGACATGATAGGGAGGCGTGTGGCGCAGGGGATAAGTGCATTGGTGTTCGGATCAGGGGAGCACAGGTTCAAAACCCACTGCAGTCAGCATGTCGTTGTGTCCCTGAGACACTTCACCCCAAAGTGCTCCTGTGGGGATTGCCCACAGTATTGAGTATGTAAGCTTTGGATAAAAGCGTCTAACAAGTGACATGTAATGATTCAAAAAGCTTTTGGCGGCCATATTGAATAACAAACCAATGTGGTTTACTTGTTATCCACAGTTTAGCTGCTAAATGTTACCTTTACAAAGCTACGCTGAAAACACAGCAAAGTTCATATAACGGTATTAGGTTAGTTGAACCTAATATTTTTATAGTTAAACTCAACACTTTTCTTTGTGCTCCACATATCTAAATGTATAAAGTGTGTTTTCACCTCCGTTCCCTCCTGTTTGCTGCAGTATGGCAGCAGCGGTCAGGATGGGATCCTCTGTGATCAGATAGTGGTCCTGATGGTGTCCGCTGACCGGGCGCAGGGTGTGGAGCTGCCTACTCTCAGCGGGGGGGAACTGAACGTGGAAACTGTGTTTCTCTGAGGGATCCTCCATGTAGTCTGAGAAGCCTTCTGAGGAAACAAGGTCAAACTATTTAGGATAATACTATGACAAGGAACAATGTTTAGGCAGTAAATAGAATTTCAATTACATTTCTACTTAAATGTGCAAAAATATTAGAACATCAGTCTTTGTGGCATGCAGGTAATCAACTGTTTAAGCTTTTACCATTAACATGTAGAATGAATGTTGCAAATTACTTGAAATTATAGCAACTACAATCTATTGTTTACCTCTATGCATTCAGTGTAGCCACAGAGGTAGCATTATGTCCAGCTAGCATGCTAATTGCTAACGTTATATTATCGTTTTATCCCGGAGGGGAAAACTAGTTTCTAATCCTGAGAGAAACACCTCGCCTGAAACACACGATTAGTGCCATGAGTTAGTGAAGCAAATTACAGAACATTGCACACTTATTCACAAGTCAAAACGTGTTCATAGCGGGCATGGCTGTTGTTAGCCAGCTTGGACCTAACGTTAGCAAGTTCTAGCATGGCTAGCTCGATCTACTGAGCAAATAAAAGTACATCTAAGACCAGTATTGTGCAGATTAAAACAGTGCAGTGCATGTATTTTATTTTACCTTCGTAGTCGTCCCGACATGACTTTGCCAGGTCTGCTAACTTTGCTGAGCGACGGAAACTGCATTCAGTAGAAGCTTCTGCCGAAGCGAGGAAATACAATGGCTGCTTCCAAATAAAAATTCAGAGTCAAACGGGCGTGGTTTGCATTTCGCACAGCCAATCAGGCGTACAAACTACTTTCTCCCACAACAGTCCCTGCTCTCTAGCAGGGACTGAAAAGCGGGTCGGACGAACTCATTTGAGCTACTTTAGTTCCTGGGGCTTTTTGGTGTGAACGCAAATATATCGTAGTTCTGATGAACTATTGTGGGAAAAGTACACCAAAGTACTCCGGTGTGAACGCACCTAATGTGTTTGAAAGAAAGCTCATAAGAACCTTAATTACAATCATATACAATATTTGTATAAGAAAACATTTAGGGACCTTTAACACAGTGTACATTTCCAATGATATGATTGGGGGGATAATAACCTGCTCTTGATTCAGAATATTTAATTTCATAGAGGACATGCGAAACTATGAGTAACATATATCATACCTAAGCATGTTTTTATGCTTTAATAAAACACATTGTAATATTAATTGCATTACTAAAATATCAGGCCCTGGCACAGACACATTTGTGTATGTAATAATCATTTCCTAATGATTTATTTGATACAAATAGCATGTTCTAATTAATTAGATGTATTTTATTGTATATAACATGGTTTTGTAGTTCCTATAAAACATAAAAATCGTTTGGTCCATTGTAGTGAAAGGTAAGCACAGAAAACCCCTCTATTAAAACAAAAAACACAATATAAATGTTAAATATACTTGACCTTTACATTGGAGGTTTTATATAAAAAGTAAATTGTGTGTTTGAAAATATCATGAATTAGAAAAGCATTTGAATAGCGTCAGCTACCTTCTTGGGCAAGTAGCCTATGTAAAGGCCTAGTAGGCTTCTTAATAATGTGTCATAACGTAGTAAATAACGTTATTTCAGCTGTTCCGCTTCCAATAAAACACATGACAACCCTTAATATATTCGAGTATCCGAGTATCTGAATTTATAGTATCGTCTAAAAATATTACGAAATGCGGTTTTTATCGCCACCTAAATAAATTACATTAACAGTAAAAGTTAGCAGTATCCGGCGGCCGGCTAACAAAGCATAAACAGAGCGTCAGATAACGGGGTTTTTGTGACCTTAATAGTTGAATTAATCTATATGACAACACGACACAACAGTTTGAATGAATTGTAAACTTATAGTCATATCATATACAACACTGTAATAAGAGTCACCATGTTCATAAAAACGTAAAAACTTGTAAACTTTGTTAGCGTCCGCTGTTTACACAGTGGCCTCCTCTGGAGGCGTGGGTTCGAATCCCACTTCTGACAAATGGTGTTTTTCACTGTAACCTTCAGTGAGACATGATCTTGGGAAAGAAATGTCAGCAGATTGTTACAAGACAGCCCATGACCAAATCCAGTGTCGCAAGAGCTGTATTGGTTGATACCGCTACGGTGGAAATTCAACAATCCTCGATACCATCTTGAAACCTTGTACAAAACAAATAATCCCAGGATCTCCTGTTTACTAGACAGGCACTTTAACCAACTAAGCCACAGCACCCTATTGAATATTTCTTCTTTTAAATCAAAGTAGGTGATATTCCCCAGGACAGAGGGGCTAAAGAACTGTTTTGTGTTCTTGATAACTATGGACTGACTCAGCATGTGGCGGAGCCCACGCACAATAAGGGGCACACTCTGGACTTAATTATCTCAAAGGGTCTGAATATCTCAAAGGTTGTGGTGACTGATGTTGCACTCTCTGATCATTCCTGTGTTTTCTTTGAGAGCTCTATTTCTGTTCACAAAAATGTTCAGAAAGAGGTAACCACAAAGCAATATTTAACTGAAAATACTAGGGACATGTTTACTCATAATTTTTCATCCACACTTGCCCCTGCTAACATCTCAGTAAATGAGCTAGTAGATAATTTTAATTAAAAAATTAAAGATGTTATAGACAGTGGCGTTCTATGTGTACAAAACTGGGGGGGGCAGAGAGAGGTGGGGGAGAGAGAGAGAGGTGGGGGGAGAGAGAGAGAGGGGGGGGACAGAGAGAGGGGGGAGGAGAGAGAGAGAGAGGGGGGGAGAGAAAGAGGGGGGGACAGAGAGAGGGGGGGGGGAGAGAGAGAGGAGGGGGGGACCAGAGAGAGTTGGGGGGGAGAGAGAGAGAGAGAGGGGGGGAGAGAGAGAGAGGGGGAGTGTCAAATTACATACTGAAGACCACACGGAGCAACACTGTCAGCGCATACATTTACGTACACTGTGTACGTAAATGTACGGTACACAGCGTGGGGATGTCATATTGTAATGCACCTTAATACATAAGTAAAGGGCACCATCACAAAGCAATTCTTAACAACAACAACAACCACCATAATACTTTAGCATTAAAACACCATAGACTGTAAATATAAGGAAAACACAGACACTCATCACCGAGGTCACAATATCAATCGATCCAGCAGAGGCAAAACACAGAAGATCAACAAAATATATGACATAAATGAACTTACCAAAGCTGAAGGCTCACTTGAAAGAAAAGCGGCACGGCGGTCCTTCCTCTGACAGAATGTTTCTATCACTTTGGGGATGAAGTCCTGTAGTTGCTGGATCAACTGGCTTTCAATTGAAAGCATGGCCAATGCGTTAAGTCGCAGCTGTCCCATGGTGTTGCGAGTGAAAGTCTTTATCCTTTTGAGGGTGGAAAAGTTCCTCTCTGACTCGGATGTCGTCATCGGAGTTGTTACTATTATTTTGACCAAAATAACAGTCTCAGCAAACGTATCCTCCAAGTTGTTCTCGTGAATGGATTTCAACAGAGACAGGGCAGTGTTTCCAGTGTGAAGTTCACTGTGGCGGTAGAGCGTAGTCAGCTCAGACTTCAACTTCTCCTTGTTTCCCCAAAGCAGGCCACAATTTCACTGCGCAGTCATGCTCAGGTGTAGGAAATGACAGGACATGCTGTGGGAAGAATGAGCTGTCAACGAGCTTTGCAGCGATCAAATGGTCACTCTGTGAGAACCTCTGTTCCACCTGTGAGATGACTGTGTCACATGCCTCCTTCATTACCGGCGCTGTGCTGCTGACTCGTCGGCCTGGCTCGTCTGTTCCATCATGAGTGGTGGCGGCCAATGCATCAGTTTGCTGCCTCATTTTCTGGACATTTTCCTTGAAGCGGCAGAGCGCGCTGTTGATCCCAGGTGCATCGATGGTTCGTTTTTGCAGAGTGTTGTATAAAACATCCACTTCTGGCATAAGCAACGAAAAAAACTCCAGGAGCTGCATAAATGCTCGGTCCCGCAGTTTCTTTGACAGGCCGTATGCCTCACTTATGGTGACCGCATCCCATCCTGGTTGTGTGCGTATATGGTCCATACACTGAAGAAGTGCTTCTCGGGTCTCCCAAACCGCGTTCACAGTTCTGCTTTTAAAGTTCCATCTCACAGCCGGTGGCCGTGGTATGCGTCTCTGTGTTGCCTCTGCAAGAGCTGCAACACGTTTTGGAGCACCGGAGAAAAAAAGTGGAAAAAGCAGTTAGATCTGCAAAAAACACCTTCAGGATGCTCATCCTTGCTGAACACAGTTGCTGCAGGGTCAGGTTCAGTTGGTGGGCGTAGCAGTGAACAAACTGAGCGTTTGGGTACGTCTCCTTCATGACCGTCTGTACCCCGCGCACGTTACCGCTCATGACGGCCCGCCCCGTCATAGGTCTGAGCGATTAGCTTTTCTTTCAGCTTCAGGGGTTCAAGAACAGCCTTGATGCTGTTAGAGAGACCTACACCAGTTTTGTCCTTTACTTCCACAAACTCCAAAAAAACGCTCTGTAACTGTGAGGTCAGGCATAATGTATCGCAGCACAATCACCATTTGCGATTTACATGAGACATCGGTTGTCTCGTCGGCCTGAACGGCAACAAATGATGTGTTGTCCACTTGCTTGGATATTTCCTCCCTGTACACATCATACATGCAGTCCAAGAGTTCATTCTGTATGGTGCTTGATGTCCCTTTGAAAAACGGGCTGAGCTTCGTAGTGCCGTCGAAGCCTGGAATCGCCCTCACACATTGTCTCGAAAATTGACCTGAATATCCCTGGATTCAGAGAGTCCGCCGACTCGTCGTGGCCCCGCAGTGCTGTCTCACATTTCCCACACAGTTTAATACAGGTGATGATCCGACCCAACACGTACCTGTTTTCTTCCACCTTTCTATTATGATCATCAATGCCGCGTCTGTAGGCGCTGTCAATCTGAGCTGCAACATTCACCCTTCCCAGTAATCCCAATTTTACGGCATTTTCCAAGTGACTGTTGCTGCTCTCATGCTTCATTGTCCTCTCCGAAAGATGCTTTAAGTCCTTGTAACCTGTCCTCGACCAAGTACCTTGATCTTCACCAAAAAGCAGGCAAGGAAAGCAAAAGAGGGAATTCTTCTGGATGCTCGCCGTTAGCCATTTCTTTTTAGCAAACCACTCAGCATTAAACCCGCGGTTCACTTTGCCCGCAGTCTGGACCATTTGGAAATCCGGTGGATGGTGGGCACCGAGGCGCTTTACCTCCAGTTTCTCTCCGAGACTAAGTGTCTCAAATGTGTGCTCCAGTAAATGGTCAACTTCATTCATTTTCTTTCCGTTTTTTACTTATTTTTAATCGCTGGTGATGTTAGCTATATGCTGCTCTCTCGTCTTCTCTTCACACTACACGTGACGTTTCGCAGCACTGCACACGTGACATATTTACAGCCAATCAGTTCTGAATAATGTGAGCTGACGTATGGTGGGGATGGCAGCTCCGTGCCCCTTTGGCCTTTTTTTTTTTGCCACACACATTCCATTGAAAAATACTCTGAGCATGCGCAGTGTAGTTTTTACAGTCACCGTTCACTTAAACAGTGAGAGGGAGGGGCAGAATCAGGTTTTGTCCCACATGGCTCAAAACGGCACTGTAGACACTAATTAGAAGAACACAGACTAAAACAGCAATGTACAGACGAATCAGATGATTAAACATGACCTTAAAATATATTTTATATATTTTTTTATTTCTTTTTTTGCATCTTTTTGCATTTTTTGTTTTCATTATGTGTAATACTTTCTGCTGACACTAGGTGGGGCTGTGCCCCACCTGCCCCTAATGACCAGTCGCCACTGGTTATAGATACTATTGCTCCAACTAAGGTAAAGGAAGTGATTGGCAAGAAAATATCTCCATGGAGAAAGGCCATGACCGTGAGAACAGAAAAAAGAGAATGTCGAAAAGCTGAACGTAGGTGGCGAAAAACAAATCTCCAGGTTCACTTTGAAATCTATAAAGAGAGACTTGGTCTTTGTAATTTGGAATTGAAAAACGCACGACAGTCTTTCTTCTCTGACATCATTACCAAAAACAAAAACAACGCACGTGCCTTGTTTGCTACCGTCGACAGACTAACTAACCCCCCAGTGTCAGTAGCCTCTGAATTTCTATCCACCAGGGCGTGCAATGATTTTGCCTCCTTCTTCACTGACAAAATTCAGAAAATTAGACAAGCAGTCAGTGCCTCTGCATCAGGTACAGCAAATGTGTTGTCCCTATGTCCACCTAATATCAATTCTAACACCATGACACAATTCCATCAGATTAATGGTAAAAACTTAGAGGACATTATTCAACTTCTGAAATCCTCCTCCTGCTGCCTTGATATTATTCCAACAGGATTTTTCAAAGATGTTTTTCATTGCATGGCCTCAGATCTACTTCATATAGTAAACACATCTCTTCACTCAGGTATTTTTCCAGAGGCCCTGAAAACTGCAGTCATTAAACCGCTCTTAAAAAAGAATAATCTAGATGCTTCAGTAATGAACAATTACAGGCCAATATCAAACCTGCCATTTCTAGGTAAAATCATTGAAAAGGTTGTATTTCAACAGTTGAGTAACTTCTTGCATTTAAATAACTGTTTGGATGTGTTCCAGTCAGGATTTCGTCCAAACCACAGCACTGAGACTGCTCTTATAAAGGTCTTCAATGACATCCACTTAAACACAGACAGTGGCAGAACTTCAGTGTTAGTATTATTAGATCTCAGTGCTGCGTTTGACACTGTTGACCACAACATATTACTAGACCGACTAGAAAACTGGGTGGGACTTTCGGCAACAGTTCTAAATTGGTTTGAGTCCTACTTAAAGGACAGAAAAAACTTTGTTTCTATAGGTAAATACACATCTGAGTTGACAAATATGACATGTGGGGTACCTCAAGGCTCCATCTTGGGGCCTCTTCTCTTTAACATCTACATGCTATCACTGGCTCAGATAATGAAAAACAACAAAATAAGTTACCATAGCTATGCGGATGACACACAAATTTACGTAACAATTTCACCAGAAGATTATGCTCCAATTCAAACACTGAGTAAGTGCATTGAACAAATCAATGACTGGATGAATGGATGAATTAACAAAGATAAAACTGAGGTAATGGTTTTTGGAGCCAAGGCAAAACGTATAAAAGTTAGCGCTGAGCTTCAGTCTGCAATGTTCAAAACAACAGATAAAGCCAGAAATCTAGGTGTAGTCATGTTGAGTTTCAACAGTCACATTAAAACAGTTACTAAATCAGCCTACTATCACCTAAAGAACATATCTAGGATTAAAAGACTAATGTCACAGCAGGATTTGGAAAAACTTGTCCATGCTTTCATCTTCAGTAGACTCGACTACTGCAATGGTGTCTTCACAGGTCTCACTAAAAAATCGATTAGAAAGCTGCAGCTGATTCAGAACGCCGCTGCTCGAGTCCTCACTAACACTAAGAAAGTGGATCACATCACTCCTGTTCTGAAGTCCTTACACTGGCTTCCTGTGTGTCAAAGAATAGATTTCAAAATATTGTTGCTGGTTTATAAAGCTTTGAATGGTTTAGGCCCAAAATACATGTCTGACCTACTGCTAAATTATGAACCATCCAGAACTCTCAGGTCTTCAGGGACTGGTCAGCTTTCTGTCCCCAGAGTCAGAACTAAACATGGTAAAGCAGCATTCAGTTATTATGCTCCACATATCTGGAACAAACTCCCAGAAACCTGCAGGTCCGCTGCAACTCTTACTACTTTTAAATCCAGGCTGAAGACTTTTCTTTTTGCCGCTGCACTGTAACTTTTAACTTTTATCCATGTATTTTTTCTTTTAATGTTTATTTTATTATCTTTTCTTTTTAATGACTGATTTTAAATGCCATTTTCATAATGTCTTCCATTTTTGTAAAGCACTTTGAATTGCCTTGTGTTGAAAGGTGCTATATAAATAAACTTGCCTTGCCTTGCCTTGCCTTAAATCAAAGTAGGTGATATTCCAGTTTGTTTTACCTGTGGAAGGAGGTAAAACAACCCCGGAAAGTGCGAGGGGCATTAATGGGTCTGTTCATTAAAGAGGCGAGCAGAGTGGCGCGGCGGAAGCGTGCTGGGCCCAGAGGTCGATGGATCGAAACCATCCTCTGCTAATTGTAAAAGCTTTGGGTCAGTAGGGTCCTTGTCCTTCCCATCCTTATTCAGAAGGAAACATGTTCACAACACTAAGCATCCATTATCGAAAATGTTAAATTGCTTAACTCTTTAGTGCTAAAGTGGACACTATAATGGGTCGATCTCAAGTTACTTATTTGTCATTTCCTCGCTCCTCGGTCCTCGGTCTCACCGGACGTTGATTTTCGATTTTAGGTATAGAGATTGGTAGAGGCATGGAAAATGTATATTGGGATATCAGACTTCAAGCAATCAAAGGGAAACTCCGTAGGTGGGAAAATAGGGCCACCCTGCCTGTACCAAGAGCCTTTCAAACGACCTTGAGAAGATACATTTTTCAATTTATCTGTGGATCAGGAATACTTAAAAAGAGAGATCATGTATAAACCATTAGAAAAAGGAGGGAGAGCAGTTCCAGAGCTGGGGGTCAAACTGGAAGCCCTATTTTTAACACCGATTCTAAATGCTGTGTTATCTGAAAAGAACAACAGCCTCTGGACACACTTTGCAACATTTTGGGTGGCCAAAAGTTTATTTCTGGTATGGGCAGAAGAGCCCCTCTGAACATCCCCCATGCAGAGACTAGGCCAGCATTGTATGGCAGAGCTGTGACCCTCTTTAAGAGAAAAATCCTCTGTAGGCTTTGTGAACAGAAGTTGTGTTGAAAAAAGCCTCGCACCTACTGACTACAAGCCTAATACCAAAAGGGACATTAGCTGAACTAAAATGCATGCATGTATGGACAAATGTAAACTCACCATTCCTTTTTAATTCCCATAAGGATTTGGCATGGAAAACAGCACATAGTTGTCTCCCTACGAAAGCGTGCAAAATGCCCCATATTCAATTGTCGTTTTGAGGAAAATGTGGCTCATCTTCTTTGGTATTGTTCCTGTGTGAAAAGTGTGTGGGGGACCGTAAGGCCATGGTTAACTGGTCTTTATAGGGGACCCAATGAGTAAGATGTACTTTATGTCGATTTAGACCCCAAGGATCCTGAAAGACACCAACAATGGTGGGCTGTAATTAATTGCTTAAAAGAAGGAATATGGAGGTGTAGGAACTTAACCGCCTTTAAGAAATGCCAGATGTCCACACACTCAGTGGTAAAGGTTGGCCTCACAATGGTCCTTGACTACATTCTCTGGGACAGAGTGTCATTTAAAGGGCCCATGTCATGGCCATTTCCACTGATCATAATTCCATTGTTGAGGTATACTAAAATAGATTTATACTGTGCAATTTTCCAAACTCACATTGGTTTCGCATACAGCATCTCTGTAAAGTATGTGTATTCAGCAGTATTCACTCTCTCCACTAAATGACTCGTTGGAGCTCTTGCCCCCCCCCTCCCTGTGAGCCTAGTGTGCTCCGATTGGTCAGCTCGGCCACTCTGTTCTGATTAGTCAACCACCAGAGAGGCTCCGCCCATGTCTAACAGTGCTTTTTTCGGCTCGATCTGAGCGGAACATCAGTCTTATAATGGCGTCGGTACAGCCGTATATTTTATACGCTAACTAACCGAACTGTACCTACAACTGTTGTTATAGAAGAGTAAGTTATTTTTACATGTAATAAACTACTACTGTTTGATGAGAAATCAAATCATGGTTTGCTATATATGAATGATATGTTATAGGAGCAAATAATTCAGGGAAGAAAGGCTACTAAGTATTTCCATTAAACTTTATTTTTAGAAATGTACAAAATGAACATAAATATACATATATACACGGTATATCATCCATTCCTCCCCGTTGTCGGCATCTTGCCTATCGCAGCCGGGGCTTTTTAGGACGATGTATCAGTGTGGTAGTCCTGTCCCCATCATGTATTGTCCGCCAGGATCTGGCTGGACGAAATCAAATGCAAATCACAAAATATTAGAGAAACTTAGTTGTTTTAGATTCGTTAGTAGTAGTTGTGGTAGGAGTGTGGATCTATCTAATCCATCTATCTAATCAACACAGTAAGCTTGCCAGCTAATATGCTAACCTAGCTCTCTTGTTTACTTTGGTAGCAAACACGATATGAACGTTAGCTCGGAGGAACGGCAACTATAATGTAGTGTAATAAAAATACTATGAACAAAAGCTAGTGGTTCATATTAGGCTAGCAATAACGTGTTTATAATTGCAATCTTATACGGGTATTCTGCTACGTTCGGTCATTCATTGTAACTGGCATGAATACATTGTTTTCCGCTAGCATGTATAGCTAGCCTCGTTAGCTATACATGCAGTATGTACATGTACTGTCACAATGTACAGTAAATCACCCGGAGTATACTGTATGAGTATTTCGTGTGTGACTGCAGACATTCTCCTGCCATGACAAACATGTAAGGCCATCTGCTGACATTGTAGTTGATATATTTAAACGCTAGCAACGTCGTTAGCCCAGTAAGCTGGGCTTGTTTAGTGTAATAAAACCACTATGAACAAAAGCTAGTGATTCATATTAGGCTAGCAAGAACGTGTTTACAATTGCAATCTTATACGGGTAGTCTGCTACATTCATTGTAGCTGGCATAACAAAAATGTTTTCCCGAGCAAACCCATGTCTAGCTCCCTTGGTTAGCTCGGTAGCATACACGCTGCGCCAGCTATAATGTAATTACGTTTCGCGACTGACCGTACGGTAAATCACCCGGAGTATACTGTCTATGAGTATTTTGTGTGTGAATGCAGACATTCTCCTGCTATGAGATACATGTATGTAAGGCCATCTGCTGATATTAGAGTTGATATATGGAAACGCTAGCAACTTAGTTAGCACAGTTAGCACTGTGTCAATGGCTTAGCAGTCCAACACAGTTTACACATTTAAACAGTCTTGTTTGATAAATACACAAATAACAATGCAAACTTACAGGTTGTGTACCCGAATCTTCCCCGAATCTTCCCCTTCTCCAAACGGTCCAAACAAACTAGGAATAGCATCGTCCTTCAGTTTCAAATGCTGTGCATATCCGGCCTAAAAACTGGGCAATGTTTTGGAAGCTTTCATCTGTGAAATGCCGCGCACACAGTAACGTTCTTCGAACCTCTGAAGGAACAGTGTTAAAAAGACATTTCAACCACTGACTTCGTCGTGGTTCTTCCGTCGGTAGGACAAACAGCTCAGATTTCTCCTCACATTTCAGGAAACAGGTCCTTGGCATTGGCATGACTGGATCGATTGTGAACTGAACCAGAGCTTCCAACAGTAAATGTTAGGCTGGCAGAGGGTGCGGCCAGCGCCGCTGGGTGTGGCCATAGCTCTTCCGGATTGGTCCATTTTGTTCCGGGTACCGCATGACATCATGCGGTACCCGGAAGAATCAAATGGACAGTGACGTATCTCCAACGAGGCGTTTTGGGGAGGTATTTTCTGTGTTAGAGTTTTACTCGCTACAGGGTGTACTTTGAGGGTTTTGACTCTGCACACCGTTTACATGCATAAAAACCTTCATAACACACAAGGGGACGGGTAATAACCGGAAAAGCATTACATGGGCCCTTTAAGGATGCCAAAATTAAAAACATGTGGAAAATTGATGACATATTTTTAACAAAAGAACTGATGGATGCACTTTAAAGGTCACCTATCATGCTATTTTTAGGCAATAGCATAGGTCTCAGATATATAAAGATATATAAAAAACATGTCTATGAAGTGTTTTGGTCAAAATACCAAACAGATCACCCATTCTAGCCATGCCTCATATCCCTCTATTTCACTTCCTGTTTCAAAAGTGCTGGTTTTATGTATAAAGCTTTACAAAAAAAAGAAATGTGTAAAAAATAAAAAAGGACGGGGCTGAGCTCATGCGGGAGATTCTACCGGCAGATTCTGCCGTGATGAAACGCCATATCATGGATTATCAAGGATTATTTCTGAAACAGTATGAAGCTCAAAGGCTTTCTCTCTTGCCGGTTATACCACAAGGTGAGTTCCTTTTTATTTCCTGCTTCTTCAGACTAGGGATGTGCATCTCCATCACTGAGGCCGATACGATGCGCATCTCGATACGCTACCAACGATACGAGACATTAACGATACCTTTGAAACACCAGGCGATGCGATACGATACGATTCACCCCTGTTGCGATACAGTTCGATACGATTTGATTCAACATTATGCGATACGGGGCGATACGATGCGATTCAACATGATGCAAAATAATGATACTTCAATATGGTACGACAGAGGATTTTGTTTTATTCCTTATATGCAGCAAATCATACATTAACAAAAAAGTGCTTCACATATTTGCTTCTCTCTACTAGTACTGCACATCCCATCATGCTGTTTCTTTTTTACCTTAAAAAAACAAAACACTTGGACCTTTCACAAACTGGCCTTTTCACAAGTGTAGTAGTGTTCTCTGTCTCCAGAGTACAGTTCAATGTTATAACACCTCACAGTTAAACAATTTAAGGATGCATTGCCCAGGATTAACAATGTGCAAATAACAACTACCATAGTGCAATGCACATACAACTGCCAGCCTGATGTGCTTAACACTCATTCATAGACTAACTCACCAGTGAGCAGAAAGCAGTGGTTTCTATAGGAACAATAAAGAAAACAAATAACCTTTCACAAACAGGTATTTCATAACTGCTTACAATTGTATGGAAGACATTTAAACTATTATTGGCAGTCACAGGCGGTTGTAAACTAAACACCACTCTCACTGACAGAACACCTCACTGAGTGATTGAACTCATATGTCTAACTTTCAGGTTTCTCTTTTCAGCCGCAGACCCCATGTTGCCTCTATGTGCGTCGCTAAGTTCCTCGTACTACTTGTGTACTTTAAAGCAGCACGGCATCGTTTACAATTTGCGAGCGATTTTTCAAGTTGTCCGTCTTTCTTGAAAAATTCGAAGTGTTGCCAAACGTTTGATTTGTAGGTATTTTTCGGTGCGCTGTGTTTCTCTTTCTCCTCGACTTCCATGTGTGTTGATAACTGAGACTCTCGGCCTCCGTAGTGCGAAGCAAAGATCAAAGATTGTCTCTGCTGAGTGCTGACAGGATGAGAGGATATTATATGAATGAATCGTTTTTTTACCAATGCAAAGACGCTACAATCGATGCATCGCGAGTTCAACCCAAACTGTAGCCGATGTGCACTCTTTCAACCGGTGCACTCGCATCTTGAACGTTTATGCCGGTGCACCGATGCGAATCGATGAATCTTAACATCCCTACTTCACACACATGGAAGGTTTCTCATTTCTCGAATTTCCCCTCCTCGACTCCTCGACTCCTCGGTCCTCCGGTAGTGACCCGGAAATTGATTTCAGCGCGCCATGTTGAAGGACATCTCATTTCTCTAAATGCACTTCGAGGACCGAGGATCGAGCATCGAGGAGGCTCTCTGGAGGAGCTATAACCGAGGATACACTGATGGGTCCTCCACGGCTCCTCCGCGGATGTATTTCCGGCAACAGAGATGTTTCAAAGAGGCGTGACGCACGGCCGGACTTATCTCAGCCAATGACAGCTCTGCATGCATCCCCTGGATATTATTTGATTAACTGCTTGAATCAGACGCGATGTTTCCAGTGAGAACAGCTGTGAGGTCCGTGCAGAAAGCAGAGCAGTGTGGAAAATATATATCACTCAGTATAACAGGCCTACATTACTCTCTGTATTTGTATGCTTTAGTTTAGTAGATATCTACAAACAAAGAGTCGATATTTTTCTAAGACCATTTAGTGCTTCACATAATAAAATACACAACGGCTGTAGCCTGATTATGCTTTAGGAGCTGTAGGTGTGTGTGGTACAGTGTGTAGGTGTGTGTGTGGTACAGTGTGTAGGTGTGTGTGTGGTACAGTGTGTAGGTGTGTGTGTGGTACAGTGTGTAGGTGTGCGTGTTGTACAGTGTGTAGGTGTGTGTGTGGTACAGTGTGTAGGTGCGTGTTGTACAGTGCGTAGATGCGGCGGACAGACGGGTCTCAGTTGGTTTGGTGTCCTCTGCTTACTTTTAATACTTGTAAATACAACTTTTGGCCCGTAATTTCAGCGACCAGAGAGAGGGGGGGGTGGGGATATATCCAGTCTCTGATTGTGTTACGTTATTATGAGAGTGCTCTCATACTTTAAATTGTATATATGTATATAAATATGTGTGTGTGTGTGTGTCCGCATCTGTAGCCTGTTATTGTCTCATTATACCGCACTGTCAATGAATTAAAAGTAAATATATAAGTTGTCATGAACACATCTGTCCATCAGACAGAGTGCTGCTGTGCCTCCTGTCATCATTAATGGACGTCTCTTTAAAATGACCGCTCAGAGGAGAGGAGTTCTCATTTCTCTAACCGCCTGCTGCTTCCCCTCCTCTCTCCTCGGTCCCCCTCCTCAGTCCTCCGCTCGCATCTCCTGTGGGCGGGACTAAGTCTCGAGGATAGGAGTCGATGATAGGAGTCGAGGAGGGGAGATTTAAGAATTGAGAAGCCTCTAGTAGGTTAATCTCAATACCTCGACTCCTCTCTCCCCCTCCTCCGGGACTTGACACGGAAATCGTTCAAGACACGCCATGTTGAAGGACGTCCCAATTGCTGAAATGCACACAGAGGAGTCTTTAGCCTGGTTCGGGGCACCCTTAGGAGGCCTTGCTCAGAGGACCTCAGGGCCCGGGTTGTGCTGTGAGGGTGGATCAGGTCATTGATGTAGGCTGGGGCTTGGCCATGGACAGCTCTATATGTGAAGACCAATACTTTGAATTGGGTTCTGAGATGGACAGGGAGCCAGTGCAGGGCAGAAAGGATCGGAGTGATGTGGCATGTTTTTTTGGACCGAGTGAGTAATCTGGCTGCAGCGTTTTGGACCTGTTGTAACCGGTTTATTGATGTTTTGTTGAGGCAGGAGAACAGAGCATTACAATAATCAAGCCGGGATGAAATAAAGGCATGGATAGATAGCCATCTGCCTTTCTGTGTTGGATAGAACCCCCCTGAGCTTGGCAATGTTCCTGAGATGGAAAAAACAGGTACGGGTCAGAAGTTTGATGTGTTTGTCTAGTAGCATAGACTGATCGAAAGTTACACCAAGGTTTTTTATGTTTGCCCTTATGTTACCACTGAATGAACCCAGGTGGCTTACTACCTTAGAGGCGATGTTATCAGCCGCTAAGATCAAGACTTCCGTTTTTGATGCATTGAGCTGTAGGAAGTTGCTTGACATCCACTCCTCAATGGCAGACAGACATGTGATGAGGGTGTTTACATTTTCCATTTTGGCAGGTTTGAAGGAGAAGTATATCTGGATATCATCTGCGTAGCAGTGATACGAGACACTCTCAAATTTGCTAATTAAGCGGCCCAATGGGAGCATGTACAGGGCAAAAAGAAGGGGGGCTAAAACAGAACCCTGGGGCAGGCCGCAGGATAGGGGAGTGCTGTGTGATGAGAACGGGCCCACTGCCACGGAGAAACTTCTCCCACTGAGGTGCGAGGCAAACCACTGGAGGGCAGACCCTGAGATGCCTACCCACTGCCTGAGTCTATCTAGCATGATGGCGTGGTCCACTGTGTCAAGCGCTGCACTCAGGTCCAACAACACCAGAACCACGCAATCGCCTGCATCCGATCCGATCATGATGTCATTGGAGACCCTGAGGAGAGCTGATTCTGTGGAGTGGTGTTTTCTGAAACCTGATTGGAATTTGTCATGGATTTTATTGTCATTCAGAAATGTATTGAGTTGATTAGCAACAACTTTTTCTAAAACTTTTGACACAAATGGGAGCTTTGAGATGGGCCTGTAATTATTCGGGAGGGAGGGATCTAGATTGGGTTTTTTGAGAAGGGGCTGAACAACCGCCTGCTTAAAAAATGATGGGACGGAGCCAGAGACAATGGAGATGTTTATAATGTGGAGCAGGGGTGGAGCAACACATGAAAAAACTTATTTTAGCATGGACGTTGGTAAGGCATCCAGAGGGCTTGAGGAAGATTTCATAGCGCTCACTACATCGGTCAGGTCGGCTATGGTGATGCAGGAGAACTTACTCAGCGTGGCCTGCCTAAGGGAGGGGGGAGTGGGAGGGGGTGATGCTCGACCTCACATCAGCTACCTTGTTTATAAAAAAGGTGAGAAAACGGTCGCAGTCGTCGTTTGAATAAATAGGAACTGAGGGGGTGGACGGGTTTACAATGGTATTTATGGTTTTAAATAGTACTCTGGGGTTGTGCTTACTAGAGGAGATGAGGTTAGAAATATAGGTAGCCCGGGCATTTTTGACCAAATTGTTGTAATCACAGTAAAGGTCCTTCAGATGGAGACGGTGTACCTGGAGATTTGTGGTTTTCCACAGCCGCTCAACTTTGCGACAAAGCCGTTTCAGTACACGGGTAAAACTGTATACGGGTAAAACTGCGCGCACCAGAAGTAAAGGGCGTTGTTTATGGTGACGCTGGAGTGAACGAGGACATCCCAATTAATACCTGAGCAGTGGCGGTTGTAGACCAACTTGACTGGGGGGCTGGGGCCAGTTATTTTCTGAGGGGGGCACAATAAATGCAGGACGACAAAGACAGTATGAAGTAATTGCACATAAGAGAAAACTATGTAATACAGTTATTGGTATTTGTTTCAGTACACATATTTATTTCAGATACTTATAGTTACATTTTTTACGCTCTAATGAGTCCGACTAGAATGACAAATAGCGTTAGTTCCACCTATTCCGTCAGCCAAGAAATCGTTTAATCATAAACTTTTTTTTTTTTTTTCATTTTCAGAGGGGCCACAGGGGGGTCCAAAGTCAGTGTTAGGGGGGCACTGCCCCCCCCCCTAGAACCGCCCCTGTACCTGAGGACTCCTCTGTCCTTGCGTCTCTTCCTCGTGTCTCTCGCTCGCGTCTTAAGGAGGCGGTGCTAAGACACAAGGAAGGGACGCGAGTGAGGGAAAGGAGGTGAAAATATTGAAATATTCAGATTAACAATCGTTTATGTCTTTGAGTGCTCAATAGAAAGAAAAAAATTGAGAAAACGTCCTTTCCTCGGAGAGAAAGCATAACAGAAATATTGTGGGTTAAATAAATGTGAACAGATGTTGCATTATGGTAACGTACGGAGAGCAATTAAAAATGCAAAGAGACAGTACAAAGACAAGGTGGAATCTGACTTCAAAGGCTGTAACACTAGGAATATGTGGGCGGGACTAAGGACAATGACTGACTACAAAGGAGCAGCGGGGGGTGCTGCGGGAGTGTCTGCGTGCGCATCTCTCCCAGATGAGCTGAACAGTTTTTTTGCACGCTTTGAGAGCAGTCAGGCTGTGGAGGTACAGAGGGACCAGGAGCTACACTGCCCTTTTGTTTTAAACAGGGCAGATGTGTGTAAATCCTTTAAAAGGGTTAACCCACACAAGGCTCCTGGACCTGATGGCATCCCTGGCCGTGTTCTCAGGGTGTGTGCAGTTCAGCTGGCAGAGGTGTTCACAGACATCTTCAACAGGTCCCTGTTGCAGTCTGTAGTCCCCACATGCTTCAAACATTCCACTATCGTTCCTGTCCCGAAAAAGACAATAATCACCTTCCCCAACGACTACCGCCCAGTAGCACTCACCTCCATCATAATGAAGTGCTTTGAGCGGTTAGTCAAATCATTCATCACCTCCTCCCTCCCTGAATCTCTGGACCCCCTGCAGTTTACAGAGCCTACAGAGCAAACAGGTCCACAGACGACGCCATAGCCCTCACCCTCCACACTGCCCTCTCACACCTGGACCCGAAGAACAGGAACACATATGTGAGAATGCTGTTCATTGACTACAGTTCAGCATTCAATACCATTGTGCCCTCCAAGTTGGTCATCAAGCTCAGAGACCTTGGGCTCAACAGCGCCCTCTGTGACTGGATCCTGAACTTCTTGACGGGCAGACCCCAGGCAGTGCGGGTGGGAAACATCACATCCTCCACCCTGATTCTAAACACCGGAGCCCCTCAAGGCTGCGTGCTCAGCCCTCTCCTCTACTCCCTGTTCACCCACGACTGCGTGGCCACACACAGCTCCAACACCATCGTGAAAGGAAGCAGCAGGGAGAGGGACACGCCCCCATCGCCATCAATGGGACTACGGTGGAGAGAGTCAGCAGCTTCAGGTTCCTTGGGGTCCACATCACTGAGGACCTGACATGGACTCTTCACACCACCACCATCACCAAGAAAGCTCGACAGCGGCTCTTCTTCCTCCGCAGGCTGAGGAGATTCAAAATGGATTCCAGGATACTCTGCAACTTCTACAGGTGCACGATAGAGAGCATCCTGACTGGCAGCATGACGGCCTGGTACGGCAGCTGCACCGACCTCAATCGTAAGGCTTTACAGAGGGTGGTGAAAACTGCACAGCACATCACCAGGACGGAGCTGCCATCCATGGAGGACCTTTACTCCCAGCGGCTCAGGAAGAAATCACTACGGATTATCAAAGACCCCCATCACCCCAGCCACAAACTGTTCTTTCTGTTGCCGTCTGGCAGACGTTACCGCAGCATCCTGGCAAGGACAAGAAGATTCGGAGACAGTTTCTTCCCGCGGGCAGTGAGACTGTTAAAAAATGGAACTGTTGAAACAACTTCAAACATTCATCTGCTACTCAGTAATATGTATCTAATACCTAATATATATATATCATATAACTTGTATATAGACTCGTACTGCACTATTCCACATCATCACTTTATTTTATTTTATAACTATTATTCTTTTTGTATTGCTCTTGCTCTTATTGTTATTATGTTATTATGTTGCATTGTTGGAGAAGCCTGTGACATAAGATTTTCAACTACATAATTACTCTGTAGCTATGTCAGATTGACAATAAAGAACCTTGAACCTTGTATTGTTGAAGGCATACAAATAACATTAAGTAACGGCACTTACACCTTTGTTGTGTTGGCTTTTAAACTGAGCCAAATCACGTCATTCATGTCTCGGCTGTGACTGAATGGAAATGACAATAAATACAATTGTAAAACGAAAAAAGCCAACATATATTGTATGTTTAAAGTATATTCAGTACATATATAAATACATATATTTAGCATTTTTAATACAGGTAGATCATTTTTGCCCTGGTCATTTTAAAAGTAGCTCACAAGCCAAAAAAGTGTGGGCACCCCTGCCATAGTGCATCCTGGTGACATGTACCACTTTTGGTACTGACCACTGCAGACCGGGAACAGCCCACAAGAGCAGCAGTTTTGGAGATGCTCTGATCCAGTCGTCTAGCCATCACAAGTCGGCCCTTGTCAAAGTCGCTCACATCCTTACCCATTTTTACTGCTCCAAACACATCAACTTTGAAGAAAAAGTGTTCACTTGCTGCCTAACATATCCCACCCACTGACAGGTAGCATTCTAACGAGATAATCAATGTTATTCAACTCACCTGTCAGTGGTCATAATGTTATGGCTGATCGTGTATAAGAGGGCATGCCCAATGGTGGTCATTTTGTAATTTGAGAATCATCTGAACATTGTGGAGGAGGTGTTGAGTGTTCCCCTGCTTAATTTAGTGTTAGCATGCTAATGAACACTAAATGTGGCCAAGGCTGATGAATGTAAAAAGTTTATCTTTAAAGGTCACGTATTATGCAAAATGCACTTTTTCATGTCTCTTCTACATCAACATGTGTCCCCTCTTCTTCATGTCTCTTCTACATCAACATGTGTCCCCTCTTCTTCATGTCTCTTCTACATCAACATGTGTCCCCTCTTCTTCATGTCTCTTCTACATCAACATGTGTCCCCTCTTCTTCATGTCTCTTCTACATCAACATGTGTCCCCTCTTCATGTCTCTTCTACATCAACATGTGTCCCCCCTTCTTCATGTCTCTTCTACATCAACATGTGTCCCCTCTTCTTCATGTCTCTTCCACATCAACATGTGTCCCCTCTTCTTCATGTCTCTTCTACATCAACATGTGTCCCCTCTTCTTCATGTCTCTTCTACATCAACATGTGTCCCCTCTTCTTCATGTCTCTTCTACATCAACATGTGTCCCCTCTTCTTCATGTCTCTTCCACATCAACATGTGTCCCCCCTTCTTCATGTCTCTTCTACATCAACATGTGTCCCCTCTTCTTCTAGCCAATCACCAACCAAGGTAACCCCCCCCCCCTCCCCTTAACCAAATATCTCTCAGGGCGTGGGGAGTGGCTCCTTATTTTCATCTAAAGTAACAGACTTTTGAAACAGGGCTGAAACAGGGGATTATGGGATGCTACAATGATCTGTTTGGTGTTTGGAGTCAAACACTTCAGAGACGTGTTCTGTATATATCTGAGACCTATAATATATTGATGAAAAACAGTATAATAGGAGACCTTTAAAACATAAGGACTTGACAGATTGAAGTCAACTTTAGCATGCACTACCAAGGAATATGAAATCACAGCAGGGTAACATTTCAAATTTCAGATGTTTTATTAAAAAAGACAGCAAATATTATCTCGGCCCTCAATTTCCACTCCATTATATAATCCCGCCCACACACAAAAAGAAAACAAATCGTCCCCCAATTCAGTTCAACACGCTGCCTCCTGCTGGCCTCACCGCTCTTTTCAAGAGTAGAGCACAATGGAACACTATCAGGCAAGCAAGTAGCAGATGGTACTTTGCACAGAGCACTTTATGACAGAAACAACACTTCATAACGCAGGCATGACAGGGCCAGGCTCATCCTGCATTCCAGTATCTGTCTGAAGTAAACCCAGGCCTCATCCTCAATTGTTCCATTTCAAAATCAGATGATTGTGTTGCTAGTTTAGCCAGCAGATCTTTCAGACATGGATTTCACAGTCAGAACGCTGAGTAAGGACGCAAATATAAAAAAGAAAAAATTGGGGTTCTCACAAATCAAGCCCTTACATTCTTATTAAATGAGAAAAGAAAACCTAAGGTTGACCTCATCCACACACTCAAACACAGATTCGATTTATTTATTTTCTATCCTTCCCCCTTACCACTGCTTCTCTACAATAATGTCCATCGGCAGTTGAAAAATGTCAGCTATGGACAAAACAAGACCTAACGTAGCAAGCCTCGTGTTGTTGAAGAAATAAGGACAAAAAGGATCATAATTCCTCTCGGATGCGTTTGTACAGATCGCGAACGTGACAGTAATGAATTATTATCACAGATGTGCATTGGCTTTGAACTCTTTAGAGTGAACCCAGGACAACTGAGAAGTGACACGTTTCTGACAGAACAAGGCTTATATATTTAAAGTGTTTTATACAGTAACTTCCCACCTCCAGGTTGCTATGAGCGCACTTTTAAAAACAAGATGGCTATAACTGATGTAGAGCACACTATGACATTATGTAGACTGCGTAGGGCTGTCCTCCGCTCAACTGGTACAAACATGAAATGACCAGAGCCATGGACAGGCTTCTTCAGAGGATGGAGCAGAACCACATGAAACCTACAAAACAGAACCTTCACTACCTCAGAATGTAAATCAACAGCTGTGTAAAAATAAACAGACTTTGATTTTGACGATTAAATTACAGACAGACATGGAGGAGCCTACATTGACATTTATCATTTCGCTAGAGGATTTTACTGCCAAAACACAGTAGAATAATATATTATAGTGAGAATGACTTCAGCTCGTCACTCAAGGGTCCACCGTTGTCATGGAAACACTGACACACAAGTGAAAGATCTACTGCTGTCCCTCCTTCTTCTCTCCCTCTGAAGAGCCCGAGCTGCCGCTGCTGCCGCTGCTGCCACTGCTGCCACTGCTGCCACTGCTGCCACTGCCACTGCTGCCGCCGCTGCCACTGCTGCCGCCGCCGCCGCTGCTGCCGTCACGCTCCGCTGCCATCTGGGGGGGACACACACACACACACACACACAAACACTGTCACTCAAACTGCCAACACTTCATTTACAACTGATGATATTATAATCGTTCTCGCCAATAACGTCAGTGAGAACCATGGCATTTGTTACTAAAATAAAGACAGTGTTTACTCTGGTATATACTAGCAATTACTGGGAATAGATATTTGGAATAGTACAAACTATGTTTTTAGTCCTATACGTTCTGCTGCACATGGAAAACTGTCAAATATAGTTTTAGTTAACAGCAACTGAATTGTAATGAAGTCTCATAAATGTGTGAATTGTGAATTAAAATCAAATAAAAAGGCAAACACATTTGTATAAATAAAGGTTTTTTTCCTGTGAAATCAAGAACTGATATGAAACTGTAATCAACATGACCAAAATAGGAACCAGAACCGTACCAACACCCAATGCCCAGGTAAGTGTTACATTGTGAGCTGCTTTCCTTTGTCTGGTGATAGTAAAACAGGTCTTACTTGATTAAAACCCCCCTAAAAATCTATTTTCAATAAGAGATATACCATTTGTTAGTTACTGCCCTCATTAGTAGCCACATTTAACAGTCTGAATTGAGTAGCAATTAAATCTACATTTTCCCAAAACGTATGAAAATACAACATTTTTTCCACAGGAATGAAATGACAGTTCTGCGCTGTGATATGTTCCTACCTTTTTGTAAGCCATCTCAAAGAGTTTGAGTGAGGCCTGCTGCAGGGTGGTGGCCGCCTGCTTGATGTTCTCTCCCGTTTCTGAGTCCTTGTTGGCCAGAAGGTCCCTGACCTTGGTGATTTCCTCCTTCAGCTTGGTGCACTGAGGACGGACGGAGAGGAAACGGGAATGAATAAAGATGGCTCGTGTGTAAAATACATGAGGTACATTACATTGGATTTAGCCCACGCTTTTATCCAAAGAGACTTAAAATAAGTGCATTTGACCAAGAAGATACAAACTTGAAGAAAACAGAATCATAATTACATCAGGTTTCATAGAGCCAAAACATTTCAAGTGCTACTCAACTAGCTTTAGATAAGATTAGTCTTTTGTTAGTATACAAGGGCTTAGTTGGTCTACGAGGGCTTAGTTGGTCTACGAGGGCTTAGTTGGTCTACGAGGGCTTAGTTGGTCTACGAGGGCTTAGTTGGTCTACGAGGGCTTAGTTGGTCTACGAGGGCTTAGTTGGTCTACGAGGGCTTAGTTGGTCTACGAGGGCTTAGTTGGTCTACGAGGGCTTAGTTGGTCTACGAGGGCTTAGTTGGTCTACGAGGGCTTAGTTAGTCTACGAGGGCTTAGTTAGTCTACGAGGGCTTAGTTAGTCTACGAGGGCTTAGTTAGTCTACGAGGGCTTAGTTAGTAATTGTATTGCTCGAAGTGGAGTGGAAAGAGATGAGTTTTAGTCTTTAGGGTACACACTGGAGGATTAACCATCAGAATAATGATAATAATAAAAAGGCCCATCATGGTACAAAAGGATAGTACAGCAGACAGTGTTGCATGTCAGCAGGTTCTACAGGATCATTATTCAGGGAGCTATAGAAATGTTACCACCCATTTCCTCAATAATTATATCCATAAAGAAAGGTGAAGTACATCTGGAAATGTCTGTTATTTAGTATTATAGAGCAGATGTTACACTTTGTTTTCAGTGTCCTCAGAAACGTTGAGTTGTGTATTTGCTAGTTTGAACAACAAAGAGTAATGTTACCTCATCAGCAGGAAGCTGGTCCTTGAACTCCTCCATCTTGGATTCTGTGTCGTGGACGATGCCCTCAGCCATGTTGACGGCCTCCACACGGTCCTGTCAACAATCAAATGAGTTAGACACAGAGCTAACAGGTCTGTAAATGACCACAACTATGTAGAGATTCCAACTACTCAAACTGGAAGATTTCATGTAAATAAACAAATGTCTAGTCTGACTGGTCTAATGACAACAAATCATGGTGATTGAGCCTCTGATGAAAGTATTGCAATATTAATATATTTGCAGTATATGTAACAAAGAAAAGATGCTGTTAAAGAACCCTAGTATAGTAGATTAACATATGTATATACTTTAGTTGCAGTAGTTTTGTAACATATTTATTATATTCTAATGTTTAGTTCTTTACACGGTGCATTGTATTATATAGTACCTGTGCTGATATATGTACTGTACAGGGGAAAGAAATAAGGGACATTCTATGGAACTACTGAAACTCTGAGCCAAATCAACCTGGACTTGCGTCTTAAAAGCCACTTTAAAAGAAATGGACTCATTGTTGTGGTGGTAATGCACTTCAGCGTTTCTGGTGTTTACCTTCCTCCTGCGGTCCTCCTCTGCGTACTTCTCAGCATTCTTGATCATGTTCTCGATGTCATCTTTACTGAGACCTCCTGATGACTGGATCACAACTGAGGAGAGAGCAGAGACGCTCAGCAAAGAGCCGCTCCACATTTACATCTGACCATTTCAACAGTCTTTTGAGACACGTTTAGCTCCCCAAATGCTCTTCTAAACCAAACTCATTAATGAACCTTTGGATTAAGCCAAAGATTCAGTGTTTGTTCATGTAGCTACATGTATGGATTGGTGCAAGAATGAGTCCTAGAACCCGGAAATGAGTCAGCATTTTACAACATCCGGTTCCATCGTCCTGAAGTTTTTAGGCTAGATTCCCAAATTAAGATCTGTGGTCAACACAAGCTGAAGAGATTTACAAGTTTTGTTCTACAATATAAATACGTAAGTAAATACCCAACAGGTGAATGTCTGAAGCTTCTAGAACGTCATAAAACAGTGGTTGCTAACAAGTGACTAAAGGAGACTACTAACCATCATCACACCCAACATAAGCCGCCTTTAGCTTAGCAGAGTTGATGCGCAGCCATAAGACCGGGATGTAGTTTGTTTATAGCCCAACGTTAGCTTTTTATTTCTGGCAATTGCATTTATGCTTCAAAAATCACAAAGTGGTGTTAATATGTGGAGTTCGGTATCATAAACATTACTATTTCTTTGCACATATTTTCTTCAACGTATGTTTATATCAAAATGTATTTTATTCCAATATAGTGCAACTGTCATGAAACCAAATGATTGTTTGCCACAGATCCTCATTTCTTGATATTCCCAGAAGCTTTTGTTGAGGGGGCCCTTGTGATGCTAACTTCCTGGTGGGCCTACAGAAATATGTCATCACTGCTCCACTCTATTCATATTGATTATTCATTCTAACTGAAGACTTAGCAGTCATGTGAACACAATTCTTAAGTTCTTGATGTATGTTCAGCTCATTATGTGACACTCACTCTGCTGTTCCCGGCCCGTTCCCTTGTCCTTGGCGGAGACGTGGACGATGCCGTTGGCGTCGATGTCAAAGGTGACCTCCACCTGAGGAACACCGCGGGGGGCGGGTGGGAGTCCCACCAGAGTGAACTGACCCATCACCTTGTTGTCAGCAGCCATCTCTCTCTCCCCCTGACACACCTTGATCTCCACCTGAGTCTGACCGTCAGCTGCTGTGGAAAACACCTGGAGGGAGCAGTGAGATACATTAGGGGTGTAACGGTATACGTATCCGTACCGAAATTATTCGGTATGGGCCCTTCGGTTCGGTACACGTGTGTACCGAACGAATATAACGTTAAACGTAAAAAATGGAGAACGTGAACAACTTTTTGGAAGTAATCTCAGGTGCTGCGTCGCAGCGTTCAGTGTAATTTGCTCACATTGGGTTCAACGCGTCATAGAGTGACCATGTCATTTCATTGGACGAGAGGCATACTATGAGAGCTGGTCACAGGGATGCGTTCAAATTTAGTCAGTAATTTGAGGAACTGGCGAAATGGCGAACGCAGATAAAGTTGAGCTCGAAAATCCTCCAGCATCATTGAAGTCTCCGGTTTGGGAACAGGTTTCGCAGTTACGTACAAGGATGACGGACAAAGACAGGTGGACCGAACCAAAGCTGTTTGTCGGCATTGTTCAACTAACATTGGTTACGCGGCTGGCAATACATCAAACTTGCACACTCATTTGAAAAGGCATCACCCGAACGTGAATATCACCGGTACCAAAAGAAAAAAGACTGAAGTGCAAACCCAACTCCAACTAGCATTTAAGCCAAAGCTATTACAAACGCCAAATATCCTTATGTTGCCATGTTAGCAAAGCGCTACTTGGCTGTATCTGCTACCTCTGTCCCTAGCGAGACGGTGTTCTCCACAGCAGGAGACATTGTTAGTGCCAGCAGATCTGCCCTTTCGGCAATCAATGTGGACAGGTTCATTTTTCTTAACAAAAACATGAAAATACAATGACAAGCAAGCACGTCCTAATGTCAAGCTGGCTGCTTAGGTACTAGTACAGTACAGTTCAAATACAGATTATTTCAGTTCATCGAAATGCTGCACCTTAATGTTTATTTTATCATATTTAGTATTTATTTGAGTGAATACATTATTCACAGTTTAATAATAATTAAAAAAAAAATATATATATATATATATTTTGTGATCATATTTTCTGCTGTGCCGAAAACGTACCGAACCGTGACCTAAAAACCGAGGTACGTACCGAACCGAAATGTTTGTGAACCGTTACACCCCTATAGGACATGTATACACTTTTTTTAAATAAATAAATAAATATATATATATATATATATATATATATATATACACTTTTTTTAAATAAATATATATATATATATATACAGCTTTTTTTAAATAGCAAAGAGGCTAACCGCTCACTATAAAGCTGAAGCTGCAGCATCTGTCAGTACCTGGCTCTTCTTGGTGGGGATAGTGGTGTTCCTGTTGATGAGTTTGGTGAAGACACCGCCCAGGGTCTCGATACCCAGAGACAGTGGTGTCACATCCAGCAGCAGCACATCAGTGACATCGCCGGCCAAAACACCACCCTGGATGGCTGCTCCGATGGCAACGGCCTCGTCGGGGTTGACTGATTTGCTGGGCGCACGGCCGAACAGATCCTGCACCGTCTGCTGAACCTGCAGGAGAAACAATGATGCATTCAGGTTACTTCGAGTACGTTCGTCTTTGTTCCTTACAGAACGCCATTTTTCTATGGGAATAATCTCTTAAAATGTGTTATTTGCAGGCATGTAGGGAGCCTTTTATTTGTATTTGTTTGCATTTAGCATTACAAATGTTGAGAGGAAACAGATGACTTGTTTTGGTCTCCCTTAACTATATTAACTTTGCTCTTTAATAAATCAAAAGTATTTCAACGTTAGAATACTCAATATAATAATGGAAAGCTTCTGCACTAATTAGAAAACAGTAGTGTTGTGGTTGTAACCGCGTTGTACGCGGTGTGTTTACCTTTGGCATGCGGCTCATGCCTCCCACCAGGAGCACCTCCCCGATGTCTCCCTTGGACACCTCAGCGTCCTGCATGGCCTTCTGACAGGGAGCCACTGTGCGTCGGATCAGGTCACCCACGATGCCTTCAAACTGAGAGCGGGTCAGCTTTATATTCAGATGTTTGGGGCCGGAGGCGTCCATGGTCAGGTAGGGCAGGTTGATGTCCGTCTGGAAGAGAGAATATCCAGCGTTTTAAATAAACAGGAAAACATTTTAATGAAAAAAAACCTCACTAAAGGAGTCTTCTTGATCTTGCTCATCAGTACATGGTGTAATTGATCTCAGTTCAGCCATTCAAAGTAAGGCTTAAAGTATAAATGCTGTTATAATTGTCAGAAAAAAAACTATAAGTTTTTTTTAATATATTTATTATATTATATATTGATGCATTGGTCTTTAGGGTTTAGTTAAAATAAAATATGAAATCAGTGAAGAATAAACAGCATGCCAAAATGTTTTTAGGTATAAATATGAATTGCTCATGGAGTGTATTTTGACTTGAGGCCTGTTGCATGAGGGACTATGAGCAGTGTTTCCCCTACCATTGTCTTGGAGGGGCCAACGGAGCCCCGCGCCCTCCCTGAAATTCAAGGTGTTTAAAAAATATATATAGCACCAAATTGCAACTAATCTATATCTACTGTCACTTTTCACATTGAGCATGTGCTCTTTTATTAAATAAACTAAATGCTTTCATTTTAAGTTGTGAGTTTAGTGTTTTTGACCCTAAGAAACACTGATGCTGCTCTGCTCCAGAGGATTAAAAAAAATATATATCCCAATGCCTGCCACCCCCCCCCCCCGCTCAGACAGCACCCCCCAAAGCAGTAAACCTAGGGGAAACACTGAAAGGGTTATGTTACCTGCAGAGAAGAGGACAGCTCACACTTGGCCTTCTCAGCAGCCTCCCGGACTCTCTGCAGAGCCATGTTGTCTTTTGTCAGATCCACACCAGACTCTCTCTTGAACTCCTTGACAATGTGTCTGAGGAGGTGCTGGTCGAAGTCCTCTCCTCCAAGGAAGGTGTCTCCGTTGGTAGACTTCACCTCAAAAACCCCCTTCTGGATCTCCAGGACAGAGATATCAAACGTACCTCCACCCAGGTCATAGACGGCAATACTAGAGACGGAAAGGTCATTTCAATAACATTGGCACATCAAAAGCTGAAGAAATGACCGGACAGCGTATCCTTATGCAGCACCATCACTTGTCCTTCAGTAAGAGCTGATGGTGTTAAGTGCAGTAGGAAAAACCAGGCCCCTCTTGTGTCTTTATTATGATCCCTGTTAGCATTAGCATGACTAATGGCCATTCTTTCTGGGGTCCACACACGGCAATCTAAATACGCATTTACACACTAAAGCCACAAAAACAGACATACAAACTTCTACTACAAATACAAGTCATTCACATTAAACATAAGTAAACTTTCAACCTCGCCTGAGAGGACCCTAAATTGTGATTTATCTACCCTTATTTTTCTAATTACATTCAAGAAAAACAAGGTTAGGTATTAAAGATTTTTTGAATACATTAATTTCTACTTTTACCCTTTGATTGCATTTTGAACCGTTCTTTGGTTTTCTCTTTAACAGAATCTGGCCCGTGAATGAATTCTCCACTTACACTTTATCCTCAGTTTTCTCCAGACCGTAGGCCAGAGCAGCGGCTGTGGGCTCGTTGATCACACGCAGGACGTTCAGACCAGCGATCTGACCCGCATCTTTGGTAGCCTAAAAAAACAATAAAACATATATTTGAGAATATTGTGAGGTTCTGGATTGCCAATATTTTGTCCACACTTTGAATGCAGCACCAGGGATACACAAAATCTTTATTAGTCTGCCGCCCTTTCCCATTGCAGTGTACATCCATGCGTGTCCTTAATGTTCTCACTCAACCATTTCATCCCATTACAACATTTGTTTGAAATGGTCATAACTGGCAAATGAATTCTTGATATTTGGCCAAAGACTTGTGTCTTTAAGTTTTTCATGAGAATGAGACGGATGAATAAGTAAAACATGAAGCCTCTGGTCACAGCTGTCGTTTAAGAAAATCAGTACACAGCATGATTTGAATCAAAATCTTTTTAACCGATATAACAGATTAGTAACTTTCTAAACATGTGTCCTATGGTTGTCATTTTATACATATTGCAAAGTAAACAGCCTGATCAAAGCAAACTGGCTCATTCCAAATTATATTGTTTTCCCATAACAAGGTATGGGTCACAATTTTCTAAATCATGACTAGGGATGGGTATCGTTTGAAATGTATCGATTCCGATTCCGGCCGTCAGCGTACCGAGCCGGCCGTCAACGGCCCGCTGACGACCGGCCGTTCTGTGATTCTCCAGAACACACAGATGGCCAGTCCGCCCTTACCCTGTATTCCACCGGGTCACCGCGGCACAGACGGACCCGGTGGAATACAGGGTCTACCGCGTTTAGGAACCGTTAAGCAGAACCAAAATTGTGTATTTTGTATGGGTACCCGGTACCTTCTTATCGGTTCTCATCTGGAACCGAGTTTCGGTTCCCAACCCTAATCATGACAATAATCTATGTTTGAATGCTCTGTCCACTTCCTCCTGGTAATGCTTAAGTTCAATCAAAGATGTTTTACAAACAATCTGAACAGATGATTTATTACTAATTTGGGAACAAACGCAGGTTACCAAACTTCAGATAACACCTTACTAATAACTAGCACACACAGAAATAATAGTACAGGTCGTTGAGTTGCTGATCGTTGAGTTTACTTATTAGATGCAGGGTTTTGTCTAAACCTGGTTCAAGGGGCGCTGCACCCTCTTACTTTCGACGTGTGCCCTCGTACCAAAATACAGATTTTCCGTGAAATGTCAAAGTGATGCCAGTGGGGTGGCAGTGGTTCAGTCTGTAGGGACTTGGACTTTGGACTGATTGGTCACTGGTTCACGTCCTGATCGGACCAAGATAAATACAGAGCGTGAACTGGTCCTGAAGAGGAGTCAGTTCACTTCCAGGGACATTGCCGAGGTGCCCTTGAGCAAGGCACCTAACCTCCCTGACACCGACTATACTGGCTGCCTCTCGATGCATGTGCGCATATATTGCTGTGTGTATTGTAACTGTACAACAACAAATATGTGTGCACGAATGTAACTGCGTGTATTTGTATGTATGTAAAAAGAGTGGAAAACTGAATTTCCAGGATCCATCTTCTTCGAAAACAATATTTTTGTTCGTCAAAAACTCTATAATTACACCAAAAATATGAAAATCGTGTCAAATAAACCGCCAGAGACATATTTGTTTTTATAGAGTTCAGAACAAATAGGGGATGGATGTCCAGTAGGTCTGCCGGTGGACGAGCGGCAGGCAGCATGCTTACACTTAAACTGTGATTTCTGAAATAGACCTTTTCTTTTACTGTCCTTTTTTCTGTAGAGGACGTAAAGAATTATTGTTGCCGCCAAAAAAAATTACGGAAGTGACGTTCGCTACCTCATACTATATTTTTCTAGATAAACCCATGAGATGTCTGCTGTTATTTCTGAAAGATAATTGCTTATCGGATTGTTTTAGTGCTCACATTTATTTATGTATATATATTTTTTATTTTATTTCATAGGATTCATCAGTCAGACCAACTCCACTGACCAAATGGATTTAGACTGGTCCATCAGAGCATCATGCTGAGTGTGTGTGAGCGTACCTGTCTTTGGGAGTCGTTGAAGTATGCTGGTACAGTGACCACAGCGTTCTTCACTTTGGTTCCCAGGAAGTTCTCTGCAACACAAATATAAAAATCATTACTATAACCAATGCTCATGTATAGATAATAAAACGTCAAAGAAACACTGGCACTGCTTGCTCATACCTGCAGTCTCCTTCATCTTCATCAGGACGAAGGCTCCAGCCTGGCTGGGGGAGTACAGTTTCCCATGAGCCTCCAGCCAGGCGTCACCGTTAGAAGCACGCACAATCTTGTAGGGGACGTTCTTCCTGTGAACAGAAAAAAGGCATATTTAACATCTTTAGGCTAATGAATCAGGTTTATTAATCTGTTTATCCGTTCAGTCATTTAGTCTTTAACCCTCTGGAGTCGGTGGACGCACCGGCGCGTCCAGGTGCGCATAATTTATGTAATTAAATCATATATTTTCGATTATAAGGAGTAGAAATATGATTCAGATATCCGCGGAATCGCTGGAAGTGTAGCTTTCCAGCGATACCTCCTGTGAGACTGTAACCAGGGCACAGCAGCCAATATGGCCGCTCAAAGCAGCTTGACTTTTTCGCTAGCAGCAGTGAAGATAGAGCCTCAGAACCTGAAGTCTTCGACTTTTATGAAGAAGAATAATACAGGGACAACAAGGATCCATTTGGACATGGGTAAGTGTAAATATTACAGTAATAGTGTGTACTTGCAATGTGTGGGGAATACCGCGAAAATGAACAATAGGTTTATTGATATATTTTTTTTATCGATAGTCATGAACTTTTTCTTGGGACAAAATAGATTCTCCATTAGCAACGTTTACTCTGTGTTAACGTGTTTTATATGTAATAGGGATGTTAAGATTCACTGATTCGCATCGGTGCACCGGCTTAAACGTTCAAAATGCGAGTGCACCGGTTGAAAGAGTGCACATCGGCTACAGTTTGGGTTGAACTTGCTGAAAAGAGAAATCTGAAAGTAAGACATATGAGCTAAAGGTCCCATGTCATGGCCATTTCTACTGATCATAATTCCATTGTTGAGGTCTACTAAAATAGATTTATATTGTGCAATTTTCCAAACTCACATTGGTTTCTCATACAGCATCTCTGTATAGTATGTGTATTCACTCTGTCCTAAACGGCTTGTTGGAGCTCCTGCCCCCCCCTCCCTATGAGCCCAGTGGCCGTCTGCGAGACAGCGAGACGCAGCGAAACCATCCCGAACACACACACACCCGCAGCCTGGCTGGGAGTTTGTGTGTGTGCTCACACACCGACTCACAGCCTCGCCCCGCCATCTCAGGGAGGAGAAATCGACAGAGCTGCAGCTGAGAAAAGATTGAGTGTGTGTGTGTGAGGAAGTCCGCAGATTGGTCAATTTGGACCAATCCACGGAGGGGTCGTGGTTCCCGGAAGAAAAAAATTGAAAAAGAAAATCTCCAACGAGGCGTTCTGGGGCAGCATAGACCGGTCTTTTCTGTGTTAGAGTTTTACTCGCTACAGGGTGTACTTTGAGGGTTTGTGACTCTGCAGACCGTTTACATGCAGAAAAACCTTCATAACACAAGGGGACGGGTAATAACCGGAAAAGCATGACATGGGACCTTTAAAACACTCAGTGAGGTGTTATGTCAGAGAGAGTGGTGTTTAGTTTACAGCAGCCTGTGACTGCCAATAATAGTTTAAATGTCTTCCTTACAATTGTAAGCAGTTATGAAATACCAGTTTGTGAAAGGTTATTTGTATTCTTTATTGTTCATATAGAAACCACACTACTGCTTTCTGCTCACTGGTGAGTTAGCCTATGCATGAGTGTTAAGGCCCGGACACACCAATCTGACAACAAAGAACTGACACAGACGGACCCCGACTGTTGCGTCGCCTCGCGTCTCTGCGTTTTGGCCATGTGTCGCACTGGAACACACCGCAAAGACTTCAGCCGACGGCCAAGAAGCACGTACGAACTGCGCATGCGTGAGTGGCAATCACTCTCCTTACCAGCAGGCGGCGGTAGTGTGTATTCGTCATTCAAAAGAGGCAACAACCGGAAGACAGACTGCGTGATAACCGAGAGAAGAAGAACAGACTGCGTGATATAAACAAACAACAAATAGCGTGTGCGTTCCATTTTCACTCTACAGCGAGAAGCTCATGGGGCTTTCCCCAACCTGTGTCGAGAGCTGGAGTTAAATGAAATCTCAGATTTGCCTTCTTAATCGTTTGTTTGGGTCCCTCACTTCCGTTTCGCTTCTCATGCACTGATTCGCTAGCTGAACAGCTGTTTTGTTTGTTTAAGGTGAAAAAGAAACAGCATGATGGGATGTGCAGTACTAGTAGAGAGAACCAAATATGTAAAGCACTTTTTTGTTAATTTATGGATTTGCTGCATATAAGGAATAAAACTAAATCCTCTGTCGTACCATATTGAATTGTATCATTATTTTGCATCGTGTTGAATCGCATAATGTTGAATCAAATTGTATCGAACTGTATCGCAACAGGGGTGAATCGTATCGCCTGGTGCTTCAAATGTATCGTAGGCAACGTATCGAGATGCGCATCGCATCGGCCTCAGTGATGGAGATGCACATCCATAATGTGTAAACGTTATTTTGGTGTGTAAAAGTGAGATTACATGTGTAGATGATTCAAATAATCATTTATTCGTCCCACAACGGAGACATTTACAGTGGCTATAGACATGTTTTTGCCATCGATTATTGTATCATACTGTTCTGTACACATGTATGTATACGTGTGTCTGTGATTTTATACTGAATGTAAAGTAACTGGAATACCTGAGAGAGAGAGAGAGAGAGAGAGAGAGAGAGAGAGAGAGAGAGAGAGAGAGAGAGAGAGAGAGAGAGAGAGAGAGAGAGAGAGAGAGAGAGAGAGAGAGAGGAGAGAGAGAGAGAGAGAGGAGAGAGACACTACTGCCCCACCTCCCAAACTTTCTTTTTATGTGTGCATTGTTATTTGTGCTTGAGCAACATTTTACTTGAACTTTATTTCAATGAAATTAGTTGTAATTATTGTCCTACATTTTAATTTGTTTTACAGAGATGTTTCACAGCTGCCTGGGACTAGTGGCCCACAGGCGGCGTATATCCAGGAGCCAGAACATGCATCTGTGCCTGTCTCAGGTCAAGATCTACCGTGGCTCAAGGGCCTTCACCAGAGCCATCACCACCAGTGACCAGCAGACCAGCATCACTACAGCTGCCTCCACCTCCATCTGTGGCTGCCACCAGGTCAAGATACAGCTCGGCACAAAGGCTCCACCACAGCCATCACCTTCAACCCAGCCAGCAAGGAGGTCTCGTGGAGGTCTCGTATAGCACACGTACATACACAGCAGCCCATGCACCATCACCCCCACAGCAGCCAGACCCACTGTCTTGGAAGACAGACAAAGACCTTGACACTGTCTTGACATTTATAATGAATAGTTGGTTGAAAGTTCTGATGTTCAATATTGTAAATAGAGAGATTTTCCAGTTTCTTATATTTATAATCAATTGTTGGTTAAAAAAAGAAGTTTGAATGCTCAATTTGTATTTGTACACATCACATGAACCTTGGTATGTAATATGAAGTCATTATTAATGATATTAATGTATCTCAGTCCCTACTGTGGGGAAAGTAGAGTGATAAACACCCATTTTACTCAAAATTCGAATTTGTTTTATTTTAGACATGAATTACACATTTATATACAGTGTAATTCAAATATTTCACTACTTTTGTGATCCTAAGACTTTGGTAACCAAATCTAAAACACCAAAAAAAAATTGGATGAACATTTTTGATATGTAACACATGGGGTGCCATGTATAACAAGTACATTTACGTGGAAGGCGTGTGGTGTAGTGGGTTGTGCGTTGGTGTTCAAGGTTCAAACCCCACTGAGGCATGACAGGGGGGGGCACGAGAGACTAGGAGGAAAATGGTTATGAAAAATAAAAATAAAAATAATTATTATTGATTCGAAAATAATATGATATAGTACAGTACAAGTACGTCTGGGTCTCTGTTTCATTCAAGCCCAGGTCTGTGCGTGTGTGGAACGAGCCATTTTGTGTGCGAGCGAGAGCGCACCGGTACCGGAGATCGTTGTTCGCTTCTGGACACAACGACATGCTGACTGAACTGGGGATTGCCCACAGTATTGAGTATGTAAGTCGCTTTGGATAAAAGCGTCTAACATGTAATGTAATGTAATGTCCTTTAAATCAGGGGTTCCCAACCTTTATTGTGCCAAGGACCGGTAGATACATTAAAAAAAAATCGCGGACCGGTTGTCAATTTTAACTGATTTTAATATTTACTCACCACCAGCAGGTAGCAACAGAGGCTAATTGTATGTAACAGCCTGAACAAATACTAGAACAATATGCATCCAAAACATATTAACAAAGTTTAAAAAAGAACCGGTGTTGTTTTTTGGTTTTTCGGAAAACCAAAAAAAACCGACGTTATTCAGTTTTTAAACCAAAACGGGAAAACAGATAAATCAACGTTTTGGTTTTGTTTGTATGATTTACGGATAATCCAGTGAATGCTGGGAAAACGAGGAGAAGGCGCATTATGAAGGAGATGTCTGGTCGCCAGGGTGTGTGTGTGTGTGTGTGTGTGTGTGTGTGTGTGTGTGTGTGTGTGTGTGTGTGTGTGTGTGTGTGTGTGTGTGTGTGTGTTTGTGTGTGACACTGGCATTTGTTTTCAGAAGATATTATGATAGTGTCGTTCGTTCCGGTGCACTCCCGACAGCATTTAGCACTACATCGAGATTAAGATTAAACTAATTTATTTTGGGAACAGCCGCATATATGCCGGTGTCGGACAGACACAAACACACCGAACACACAGAGCTGAGCTGAGCAGAGCACATACACACACATCATGCGCCTTGGTGACTGACTGGACATCTCCTTCATAAAACTAATAAAAGGGGGAGTAATCGGGCAGTTCGATGTGTGTAGAGATGTGTGTAGATGTGTGTGTGGTTAACACGTAGCAGCCTGCAGTCACTCTTAAACTGTTCTGATTAAATTAAACACAGCGAAGGCGGTGCGTAAAAAGGCACACCGAGTATACGTCCCGCTGCCTCCTGATGTTGCAGCCATTTCATGAAGTGAAGGAGGTTTTCCTTCTATAAAACAGCTGCGGGCAGCAGATACCGTGAGAGTCCCGGACATTAATTCATAGATCAAGGCAGACTGGTTTATACTCTCCTGTTTTGCCAATCCGGTGCTTATACAAATAGCTCTACACCCCTGGCCGACATGTCCTTAAAATGAAGTCCGAGTTTGAAATATATCTCAAATAATGTATGCACCACCATTTCCCCACATAAACATAACAGTCTGCAATCAAACGGTTGTCTCCTGTGCGCTCCTCTTCCTACTTGGCGCACCGGTAACATGCTCGTGCGCACAAGAGGCTGAGACCTTAGGCTGAGCCGCCGAATCCCTCGGAACATCATAAAAGCCATTTTCAACGGTTTTCTGGTGAAAGATTAACTAGCTACTGGATGAAATAATATGACTGGTGGCATAGGTGCGAAAATTAAACACTTTTTGAAAAAAATATCATGATAAAATATTTGTATATATTAATAATTCTGCAAATATTACGATAAACTCAAAGCTATTTCGCGGCCCGGCAGTAACACCTCCGCGGCCCGGTACCGGTCCGCGGACCGGGGGTTGGGAACCCCTGCTTTAAATCACCTTTTTAAATTACAACTATCATGCTATATTTGAACAATATATTGTAGGGCCATACCTATATAAAGTATATTTATACGTTTCTGTTTTCAAAATACCAAACAGATCATGCATTTTAGCCATGCCTCATTTCCCTCTATTTGCTGTTCTCCAGCCCTGTTTTTGCAGGGGGCTGATTCTGTGAGCTGCAGCTGACCACGCCCCCCTGCAGGAGAGGGGAGCCGCTCTGATCAAGTCAGAAGAGGGGGAGAAAAAGAGATCTCCGTCCTCCGTGTTTTATTATATTATTATATAGAGTCGTTATTCATTTGTTTTAAAGCTCAATAAATAACAAAGAAGACCTTTGACCGGCACTTTTCTAATTTTGTCCGGAAGATTTAACTTTAACGGACACCTTGACCGGCGAACTGAATCTCTGCCGCACGGTCCCCTCGTTCCTTGGAAGAGGCGGAGAGGTGGGTGTTTGTCATCTGCTGGTGGACTAACCGGAGAGAATTACAGTGCTTGCCTCGACGGGGAGGGATTGCATTGAATTACAGCAGTGGGAGCAAACACTTGTCTCGGGGAGGGAGAAAAAAAGCCACAGCGGAGAATAAACAGAAGGGAAACCATGGCAACCATGCGCGGGAAGTCTTCTTCGCTGCTTTTGTGGCAGACTACAGCGCCACTTACAGGCCTGGCATATGTACTACAGCGTCTCCAGCGCTTTCGAGCGGCAATAGTCGGCCGTGGCCCAACACCACATTCCCCTGATAGGTGGAGAGTTGGCCCAATAGCCGTAGCGCCACTTCTGTGACGTCAGGACAGTGTTCAAATCTGGATCAGTTTTTATCAGATCCGTTGCAGCCCCTTTTTTAGAGATTTGGGTATGGAGAAAAATAGAGAGGGTTGTGTTTTCTGACACTTGGTGAGTTCCCTGGAACACCGGGGACACATATTCATGTAGAAAAGACGTACAAAAGTGCATTTTGCATGATAGGTCCCCTTTAAGGAAACATCTAAAAATCGAGAAAATACCCTTAGACTCCAGAGGGTTAAGCTCAAACATTTACTGAACTTATATTAGTTATCTGGGTATACATTTGTTCAGCTTGTATTCACAATGAAAAAATTAAAACATTTGAAAAAAGTATATCATGTTAAACAGCAAGTGGTGAAATGAATCACGATTTGCCAGGGAGTCATTAGTAAACACTTTTGATATTAGTCAATAAATCGATCAACTTTAATAAATGGCCTAACAGTGTTTCTCAAAGTGGGGGGCGCAGAGGCATGACAGGCGCGAGAGACCAGGAGGAAAATGGTTATAAATAAATAAAAATAATTATTATTGATTCGAAAATAATATGATACAGTATAGTACAGTACAAGTACGCCTGGGTCTCTATGTTTCATTCAAGCCCAGGTCTGTGCGTGTGTGGAACGAGCCATTTTGTGTGCGAGCGAGAGAGAGAGCGCACCGGTACCGGAGATCGTTGTTAGCTTCTGGTGCTAGCGAGCTACGCTAACGGATATAAGGAGCTTTTTCCACAACAAGCTGGAGGAGAGTCCTCTCCTGTCAGACTGAGAGGCTCAGTGAACTAAAGGACTCTGAGTGTTTAGATAGTTAACTTTAGTCTAGGTTATCTCAGTGGGTCTCAAACGGTTTGGTCACGATTAATGTTAACAATTATTTCCGAGGCACACCTTCATATGATCATTATAAAAAAAAAAACAGGTATGAGGTGACGTGCCTTTGTGACGTGCAACAACATGTGTGGGAAACCCTGGATGCTTTTAACTTCAATATTTAAAAAACAAATCTTCCCGGGGGAGCATGCCCCCGGACCCCCCTAGAGGATGTTAGGTCCACACACCACCTATAAAAATAGCACTTTACCCCTGCTTACACCTATATGCCGTGAGCTGATTATTGAGCCTTCATTGTAACAGTCGTGGGTACACTGTGTATTTGCGTGGGGATTGTTGCAGTAGAAAATTCAACTGTAGCGACCGGTACATTGATGGGAAACCCTAAATGTTTGAGCACCCTCTATGAAACGTCAAGCTACCCCACATCACCCCCAAAAGAAATCTGCAGTGCAAAGCAGGCTCATTGCAGCCACTAATTCTGTGATAAAACACACTTTTCTGCCAAATATCAGCATTTTCTTTCTTTTCATTTTTTTGCACAGATTGCAAAGTGGCAAAGTATTATAACTTATTGTTCTAGCAAAGGGAGTGCACAATTGTATTATGTATTTATTTTTTTGAGCACACAGACTTATGGAGCATTGTTTTAGTATCACTGTTCTAGCAAAGTGATTTTTTAATTTTTTTTAAAGGAATGCTCACGTTCATATTGATGTATTTTAATAAATGTAAACTTGGCCCATTACGTGACTATTTGTGTTGGGGTGGCCCGCCTTTTTTATTTTTCTCCAAAGGAGAAAAGGTTTGAGAACCACTGGCCTAATGTCACATATTGTCCTCAGGGACATTGTCCTTACACCCTGCAGCAACTAAGGGAAACTATTCACGAGTGCAGGAGTAATGTAGAATGCTTTATAAATGCCACCCACATGTCGTTCTGCACCTCAGCGTCGTCATAGCGGCGTCCGATCAGTCTCTTGGTGGCGTACAGTGTGTTCTGAGGATTGGTGACTGACTGGCGTTTGGCGGGCATGCCCACCAGGCGCTCCCCCTCGCTTGTGAAGGCGATGACAGAAGGAGTTGTCCTAGCTCCCTCTGCGTTCTCCAACACCTGAGGGGAGGAGAAGTTCTTCAGTTAATTTACCCTGGCATAGGCATTATTTCCTTGCATGGTGTACCCAAGCTTTCTGTTAAACTGCTGTAATGTATATGCATAATAGTTTCTCTTAGAGCTTTCTGATGATAAACAATTATTTATCTTAAATCAATTAAATTATTTAGCAAACTGATACATTTTCCAATGATAAACTGTAACCTTATCAGAATTGAGTTAATAAAAATAGAGATGTCAGAACTTGTTGAAACTAATTCTCCTAACACCTATGTTTGCCAAAAGAAAATCTAATTTCCCTAAGCAAATATATGAGTTCTGCAATTGAGTGACACTGCAGAGCATGTTCAGACAGCAAACTATCTTAAAAGAATGACACTTTTATAAACAAACATGGGTGGCATCGTTCAAGGTGCCAACAAGATATATTTCAACTTAAGTAAAAACTGGTGGTTCCAAACTTGGAGAATATACCGAGTCAGGGCAAGATAGGAGACTGACATAAAGAAAAACAGTGACTGACGCTGCGTTAGAGAATCCCCCGGCTCTGATTGGTTGTATTCCTAAATACACTCTGGTACTTATATTTTTACTCAAGTACAAGATCCGAGTACTTCTACTTTTACTCAAGTACAGCTAACGTTAGCAGATAGTGACAATGTATACTAGTTAGCTAGCTCAACGATTCCTTAAAGGGGACCTATCATGCAAAATGCACTTTTGTACGTCTTTTATACATGAATATGTGTCCCCGGTGTTCCAGGGAACCCACCAAGTGTCAGAAAACACAACCCTCTCTATTTTCCTCCATACCCAAATCTCTAAAAAAAGGGGCTGCAACGGATCTGATAAAAACTGATCCAGATCTGAACACTGTCCTGACGTCAGGACAGTGGGGCTACGGCTATTGGGCCAACTCCACCAATCAGGAGGAGACAGCCACGGCCATTGCCGTTCGAAAGCACTGGAGACGCTGTAGTACATATGCCAGGCCTGTAGGTGGTGCTGTTCTCACTGAATCTGCCCTTGCTAAAACAGAGCTAGAAATTGTCAAATTGAGCAAAATGAGGCATGGCTAAAATGCATGATCTGTTTGGTATTTAAAAAAGAAAAATGCATTTTAGCCATGCCTCATTTTGCTCTATTGCCCCTTTCACACCGGCGCTTTTCCAGCTCCAGCTCCGAGCAGGAGCTGGAAAAGCGCCGGTTTTTCCTGTTCACACCTCAGCGGCGGCGCGTCATAGCTCCGGAATGCGGTTCACTTCCAGCTCCAAAAACTTGTCGGTCCAGAGGCAAGAGCTTCGGAGCTATGACGCGGCGTCTCTTACGTTGAGGCGTGCAGGAAACCTTACTTTGACCATCCGTTCGCTGTTATTGATCATTGTGGAGAGCAGGCAGACGTTTTGTTTGTTATTATAGCAGCTATCGGATGGAATCAATACATGGGCTGCACAGGTTGTCATGTCCGACTATCACAAGTAGAATCATAATGAAAAATACGCCGGTAAAAAGTGCCTGTAGAAAACGGCTTAGCAAGTAGTCAGTTTAGCTTCGGTTGCTATGCTAACATCACCCATGTTATACCAGAGAAACTTTCATAACAGCGTTGTGATGCCAAACAGCGTCAATTCAGACTGACACACATTCACTTAAGGGGAACTGGGGATATGTATCAGCTGCTTGTGTGACAGTCAGACAGTGAATACTTTAGAGCCGTGTGAGCTAACCCGGAGCTAACGGGAGAATAAACTCCCGTTGAAGAGCAGCCAGCACTGCAGCAGTCGGTAAATGCCGCTGAAACACATTAATAAACAATGAACCACGGCACTCTGGAGAAAAGTATAAGGTTGGAGAAGTCGTTATTTAATTTAATCTGGCTTCGTATGATTAAAAGCAACACGATCATCGACCCGACGCAGTCCCTCCCCCGTTGTTGTTGTGGGAGAAAATCAGAGACGTAAACTGTGACGTCATGGCGCAGCAGCGGCAGCTCTGGGCGGTGTGAACAGAGCGGGAGCTGAAAAGGGAAACGGGAGCTGAACCAGAAAAGCTCTCGCTCGGAGCTAGAAAGGGAAAAGCGCTGGTGTGAAAGCCGCATATGTGCCGTTTGCTGTCTACGGGTCTGATTCTGTGAGCTGCAGCTGACCACGCCCCCCTGCAGGAGAGGGGAGCCGTGCTCTGATCAAGTCAGAAGAGGGGGAGAAAAATAGATCTCCGTCCTCCGTGTTATTATAGGCCTATAGAGTCGTTATTTGTTTTAAAGCTCAATAAATAACAAAGAACACCTTTGACCGGCACTTTTCTAATTTTGTCCGGAAGATTTTAACTTTAACGGACATCTTGACCGGCGAAAGAAAACCTAACTGAAACTCTGCCGCACGGTCCCCTCGTTCCTTGGAAGAGGCGGAGAGGTGGGTGTTTGTCATCTGCTGGTGGACTAACCGGAGAGAATTACAGTGCTTGCCGCGACGGGGAGGGATTGCATTGAATTAAAGCAGGGGGAGCAAACGCTTGATAGGTCCCCTTTAAATAATATTGCGACAGAAAAAAAAACTTCACATCAGTTCACATCACGCTCTGCCGCTCCGACTCCGCACAGTTACTGTTAACGAATGCACCCGTAGGTAATGTAGCTGCTGAAGTTAGACCCTCATCGCGGAGCAGCAGAGTTCAGCCGACAGACAGGAAGACTCAAGCACACAGCTCGCGCTTCATTATAATATATGACAAAAGTAACACCATGAGCGTCATGATGGCACATAACACAGGGATGCAAACTCATCAGGTATGAAAAAGGTGACAAGGATCCGAGCCCCCCGACCCCACGGAATATCGGCTTTAAAATTAGGAATAACAGGATGTTGGCATTCAGAACAACTAAAGCAGTTAATAACAGAAACGCCAAAGAGTCACATCTAATAGAAATATATAAAAGCATGTATTTTAATTGTGTAGCAGTCCGTTTATAATTTTGGCAGCACTGTTGAGCATTTTGAAAATGTATTTTCATGCCTCTGTGCAAGGCTTAGTCTTTCTATCTTTATAGCCACTGGTGTAAAGTAACTAAGTTCATAAACTCAAGTACTATACTTGGGTACAATTTTGAGATACTTGTACTTTATTTAAGTATTTCAATGTGTTGCTACTGTGTACTTCTACCCCACTACAGTTCAGAGGTAGATGGTGTACTTCTACTCCTCTACAGTTCAGAGGTAAATGGTGTACTTCTACTCCTCTACAGTTCAGAGGTACATGTATTTAATACCTTTAGTTACTTCACAAATGTGGATGAATGATGTGAAATATAATCAAGTGTTAAATCAGACTTTAGTTCCACCTGGAGTAAATTCACAAGCTACCCTGCAGTATACAAAGTCATTCAAACTAGCTGCACCTTTACCAGCTTTGAGAACACTTTCATGATCAATCATTAGAAAACATATCATATATATTATTCTGAAATGGACCAATCTGCACAATGACTACTTTTACTGTCGCTACTTTCACTATATTTTGATGATAATACTTTTCTACTTTTACTTGAGGAACATTTTGAATGCAGGACTTTTACTGTAACAGAGTATTCCTACACTCTGGTACTTCTACTTTTACTCAAGTACAAGACCCGAGTACTTCTACTGGAACAGAGTATTCCTACACTCTGGTACTTCTACTTTTACTCAAGTACAAGACCTGAGTACTTCTACTTTTACTGGAACAGAGTATTCCTACACTCTGGTACTTCTACTTTTACTCAAGTACAAGACCTGAGTACTTCTACTTTTACTCAAATACAAGATCTGAGTGCTTCTACTTTTACTCAAGTACAAGATCTGAGTACTTCTACTTTTACTCAAATACAAGATCTGAGTGCTTCTACTTTTACTCAAGCACAAGATCTGAGTACTTCTACTTTTACTCAAGAACAAGATCTGAGTGCTTCTACTTTTACTCAAGTACAAGATATATACTTATACCACCTCCGTTTATAGCCTATGAAAAAAACTATTTGAAAACGAAGGCTAAAGCTAACGTTAGCAGATAGTGACAATGTATGCTAGTTAGCTAGCTCAACGATTCCTTAAATAATATTGCGACAGAAAAACTTTTCAGTTCACATCACGCTCTGCCGCTCCGACAGGGAGCTCTGCTCTGAACACCTGAACGGCCCGTTCTAACAGCTGTTCACCAGCGGTCCAGTCTGTGCCACAGTGACTCCGGACCGCACAGTTAATATTAACGAACGCACCGTAGGTAATGTAGCTGCTGAAGCTAGACCCTCATCCCGGATCAGCAGAGCCTTATTATACATCCATCAGCAGAGCCGACAGGCAGGAAGACTCGAGCACACAGCTCGCGCTTCATTAAAATATATACAAAAAGAACACCATGCGTGTCATGATGGCACATAACAGCTCGCGGCCGCAGATTACTCCGGGTCCCAGACACCCCCCATACCCCACATTTTTTTTTTTTGCAGATCTACATGAATCACACAAACGACCTATTTTGGATTCAAAAGGGCGAATTTCGCAGAAAGGTGACAAGTTTGTATCCTTGAATAATAAAATAAAATCTTAAAAATTAAATTAATTAGTCAGTTTCATTCCTTTCACTAGAACTAATAAGTATTAAACCCCTGTCAAAAGCACTTGACAAGTCATGTTGATTAAGAATATGTGTGTGTCCTAAATGTGAAGGCCAGAGATTCTGAACTACACCGAGTTCACGTAAACACAAATGTAATAAACCCAGCTATTTCAAAAGCACAATTTTAACATAATTAAGGTCACAAAGTCGACATACTTTACTATCCATGACAGTTGTGTGTTCAGTGAAGTTCATTCTCACCTTTGCCTGTTTCCCATCCATGACTGCGACACATGAGTTAGTGGTTCCCAGGTCAATGCCAATGACGGAGCCTTTGACCGCCTCTGACCTGCAACACAGAAGATATACACAGTTGTTATTATCAGTAGGGATGCTCCGATCGATATCGGCCGATATTCACTCTCTGCCGATCGATTGGTGTTCTCTATAAAGGCCGATCAGGAGAGCCGATCACATGGCGTAAAATACACGACACTTTTCTCTGTGCGCGGCTAAACAAGCTCGCCAAAATGGCTTCACCAGTCTGGCAGTATTTTAAGGTGTCCGAAAAAGACAGTAAAATAGCGGTATGCAACGTGTGTGAAGCAGAAAGACTTTACGATCACCACCAATTTATCAACCACATTTTAACAGTACACCAAGATATTATACGTTTTGTGCTGATGTTACTCACGCATAGTCTCTTCTGGACAGAGCTCTGAGAGCATCGGGTTGGAAGCCGCTCCAGGAAGCCTGTTTAGAAACAACAAAACAGATACAAACACATGTTAATTAGAGATAACAAAAAAAGTCCACATCCTTGGTTAAAAACAAGTAGCAGCATTGCATAACAGTAATGAAGTAGAAACAAGTAAGAACATTTAAGTGTGTGTCATGTAATAGTCCTAAAGTAGCAGCCATGATTATCACAATAGTAAATATTAAATATTTTACAACTGCACATGTTAAGTGGTATTGTACAACAGGGTTGTTATAAAATTATGATACTCCTGTCACAAAGAAGTATGCCACAAATGACATGATATTACAATAAATGATGTTTGATTTAGACATTTCTCAGAGTAGCCCGGTAGACCATGAACAACTGTAAGCTTAAGGGATTTAATTCGAACAGGACAGACATGACATAAACCTTTAAATCTGTGGGTGATAAAATGCATAAGGAAGGTGACACTGTGCTCGAAGTCGATTAGCTCATGTACAACATAACAGCCTTTAATATGTTGATAAGCAGACGATCAAAGGCTTCTGAACTTCTGAATTAAACTTAGGAACAGCATGTAACAAATGTTGCACCATGCTAGGGGGTGGGGATGCACTCATTGAAGGTCACATCAATCGTGAGCCATTCTCTTACAACACGCATGCGTAACTTAAATCTAGTAAATTAGATACTAATTCAGTCATTACTTGCATCTAATAAATGACACACATACAGACATAATTTAAACTCTTTGTACAGGTACTGCATACGGTTACATTAGCTCCAAACATCTGGTGTCCTTAATGCATTGTTAGCAAGTATGCACAAACACTTAATACCGTGCTTATTAAAAGGAGAGGAATAACACTGACCACTTCGAGCCAACGTTAGCTAACTAACGCCACATGTGACATATTGGTAGTCACGATTAGGTAAGCTAGCTCCAAGCTAACACATTTAGCACGCTAAGCTAGCCGGCAGATTGTCAAATCGTATACATATACTGGTCACTGATATTAACGAATGTTTAATAACCTAAAATACATTATTTTGCAACCCACCTTCTTCACCAAAGAGGAGACATTTGTTGTGGAGTTCCTTTTCGGGAGAGACCTTGAAACAACTTGGGCGACACTCAACATTTTGACAACTCGGCTAACAGGCTAATGTAAAATAAATGCAAACGTAATAAAACGTCTAGTGTAGAAACGAGCTCCCTGAAATGTTGAAAAGCGAAGAAAAACGAAAAGATGTCTATTCTCCGGGATTCTTTTTCCAGGGGTAGCGGCTTAGAGGGTTCGAGCTCGAGCTAAGGTCCAACACAAGAGCAACTGCGAAGCTTTTTCTAGAATTATCCAACACATGTTGCACCATACACCGCTGAAGGACCCCGAATCGGGCTTCACATCTACTGCCTGAGTGATATTAATGGTTTAAGCAACATTATATAATTCTTTATAACATCTAAGTACACTTTTTATTCTTTATATTATATGCATACGAAATTAGAAAAATGCTTGATATTCAATCGTAGCACATTTCTGCTATTTTTGCCTTTTTTGTGATCAGTAACAGAAAAGGGCACACATACGTAGTGGCCATGTGAAGGTCATGATGTAACCATGGATGTAAATGTACAGAGGGGTGTGCGGGGACACCCGTGTCACATGTGTTGCATCAGTGATGCTGAATGAACTTACGTGTAATGGGTACAATACAATACAATTTGTGTCAGTGGTGTAACACGTTAACGATATACAACTCATTATTATGCATTGGAATATATATTTTTGAGAGGGAGACAATAAGACTTATAGTACAAAACATATGAGGTCTAAACCCAAAAGCAGAGGACAGGACTTCAGGATAATCAGAAGGGGGTTGATTATACATCATATTAGCCTATATTGATTATATAGGCAGGACTTGGAAATAGGATGCGATTTATAAATACGTTGTTTTACAATGATTACTTTGTTTTAGATAACATAACTATGACAGGCCTTCTACACACTCCAATACAGTAGGTGGCAGAATAGAATAATAAGACTTACCTGCGTGTCTCAATTGTTTATCAAGTAGAGCCAGAAGCTTGATTATGATGAATTCGTATCACAAAATAACATACCCTGTTCACTATATCATTGTTTGTTTTATTAACTCCACCAGCAATAGAAATAGGTAATTGAGTTCCTTTTTAAATATATAAACTAATACATGATTAAGGGAATTAATCTAAGGGACATACGCAGGTAGAAAACCTGCTCTGTTGTGTGTTTGGAATACTTTGTATATTTATATAAAGAGTGGGAAAATCATGATTATAAGGGCATTTCAAAAATGTTTAGCTTTAAAAAAGATGCAATGGATTTTTTTGACAATATTGAATAGGTGTTACCTAATTCAGCAGTTGTATAATACAGGTTCAATGTTGACCCTCTTTTGTCATCACACAGCTGTTGACTCGTCTTTTTTAAGGCCATACCTCAGACTTTCTGTTTTTTTAAAACAGAAAATAGAATACCTGAGACTTTGAAAGCAGACAGGGTCAATTTCCCTTATCAGTGCAATATGTGTTGTGTTAGCACTATAGCCATCTTCCAACTAAGTCCTAATTTTGAGGCAGAGATTGAGAGGGAGAAGAGTAGAGAGGGGCTCAGTGCAAGTCCCTGGGCACCCTGAGCTTATGTTCAATGGTTAGGGTTAAGGCTAGGGCCAGCGTGTATAACTCATGTTCTGCTCAAATGCATGGGTGTTGCCATGTATCAATTTCAAAGGTAGGCTATAGCTGAAATAAGGCTTTGTTGTATGCAACGCGGCCTGTCTGTCAACATCTAGTCCACATTTAGAGATGCTTATTTTCTGAGACACATGTGATAAGTAAGATAGGAAGTTCATTTTGCATTAAAATATGTTTACACTACCTTTTTATTAAAAAAGACATGAAAAACGAATGAAACAGACATGGTATTACTCTGGTCTACCCATACTATGGTTCTATGGTCTACTATGGCTCTACCTCGGGTTGAGATCAAAGACTGTATAAAGGTTGAGTCAATCTTTAAGGCCCTGATTCCTCCACTTAATTATTCCATGTAACCAGCAGATGTCGCTCTTGTTATATTCTATTTTAAACCGTCTATGCAAGAGTATCCCACTGCATTCTGCCTGGCAGGGAGTTAGCTATGTATAATGCTTATTTTTGTATACAAACCTTATACAGCCAGTCTATAATATGAACCTTTTCCTACAGATTTAATTTCTAGAATCACCTACATTTTCGGTGTATTAGTTTCTTGTAGGAAGTTTGACTTTACTGTATTTACAATGGGTCAGTGAATGCTCCAAATCTTCCTCTCGCGAGAAATCTCTACGTTGAACATGTAGCCTACGTGGCTTCACAGCTGAGGGCTGGCAGGGTTTGTTTACAGAGAGGTGAATGTACTGTTTGTAGATTGAAAACCTGAACGTGGAGTACATGCTGTGTATTCTTTAAATTGAGCTGTTCTCGAGAAAGCCTTTTATTGACCGGCGACACAGCAGCATCAGCGGGAGCGGGGCTGTGACGTTTACTTCCTGCTGCAGCTGCTGTAAACAAGCTTTCTGCCGACTCTCCGGCCTGCTGGACTGATATGGCGGAGAGCGGGTCGTCGGTTGAATTTTCCGGCTCTCTGACGAGCTCGAATCTTCCGCCGCCGAGGACCCGTATCTTCAAAATCATCGTGATCGGAGACTCGGGTGTCGGGAAAACCTGCCTCACGTACCGCTTCTGTGCCGGCAAGTTCCCCGAGAAGACCGAGGCCACGATCGGGGTGGACTTCAGGGAGAGGCTGGTGGAGATTGACGGAGAGAAAATCAAGGTGTGCCTGCAGACACGGGACCCTGTTAAAAAAAAAAAAAAAAACCTAAACGGACCAGATGCAGACCATCACTCTGGGTGTCTGTTGATGTGGAGATTATAGTACATCTCATCAAATATGTAGCTTAAGTATACAGGGAGAGCAGAAACTATCCATAACAATTTGAGTAAGAGGTTATCAGCCGGTAGATATGTCAGTTATTTTTGGTCTAACTATAGGAATATAGTGTTATATAAATCATTATTTTCTCAGGAGAACATTGGATACAACGTAATTGATCCAGTGCTCCCATGCTGGAGATTGTCCTGATTTCCAGGTTTTAAGTACTGGATATTGTTGCTGCAGTGCTTGCAAGCATTATAAAGACTTCTCATGGTTAGTGAGAGGACATCCTCCAGTATCCAAACTGAAAACTCAAGGGGAAAACAGCAGTAATGCCACTCACTGGTTGCATTGACTAACTAACAAAGACACAGCGGACACACAGGGCCTTTCCCAAAGCCGGATTAATAACTCCAGGGGCCCCTGGGCACTGAGAGCTCAGGGCCCCTCAACACGTAACAACACGCCTACCGAACATGACCAATATTTTCATTCAATCGCACACCTATTTGTCAAAAGCAGGGACGCAGCTACATAGTTCAACCAAAGTAGATCTAGCCTTTTGCCCTTTCAGTCAAACATCACAAGACAAGGATACAATGGATAAGAGCTCAAGAAGACCTAGGTAATATCACTCAAAACCTCAGAGCCGCACCCCACTTCAAATGCCAAAATATGACTGTCTGGCTGTATAAATCCACGGAGTTCTATTTTCCAACCTTGAGAGTTACAAAAGTAAAACATGTATTGAAAGTATGTGGTTGCTCAACTAAGTGAGAGAGAGAGAGAGAGAGAGAGAGAGAGAGGAAGAGAGGAGAGAGAGAGAAGGATAGAGAGAGATAGAGCAGTAGTAGAGAGAGAGAGAGAGAGAAGATAGACGAGAGAGAGAGTAGAGATCTAGAGCAGAGAGAGGAGAGAGCGAGCGAGCTCTATCTCTTCTCCGATCGAGCTCTAGCGACGGCTCTCATCCGTAGCTCGATCGCGCTAGCTCTCTACTAAATCTATCTCGAGCTGCGCTCGCAGCTGATCCTCGCTCGCGTAGCTATCTCGCCTGAGAGAGAGAGAGAGAGAGAGAGAGAGAATGTGTGTTTGTAAGACAATCCCTCAAATCAATGGATCTTACCTTTTAGAAGTGTTTCTTCCTTGCCCTTTTCTTTGCAAAGTCTTGTAAGTTCATCAAAATCCTAACATTGCTCGCTAGCTCAACAACATCCTCAGGCTCTGTGACCGTCACTGTTCCTTGTGGTTGCTGGCCTAATTCATCACGTTTAGCTTTTTTGAAAAAGCTATTTATTGTTGGGAAATGTTTTTAATGCAGCCGCCACTCTCTCTTCCTTTTCTTTCTTTTTCTTTCTTTCCGCTGCCCCGCTGGGCGTTCGGCTGCTACCGGCACCATCCCTTTAGCTCACGTGACACAATGTCAGTGTGACATGAGTGAAGGTGGGGTTGTGATTCGGCTATAGACTGCTGCCGCGTAGTAATAAAGTTGAGCGCATACATAGTGAGACGTACGGCACAGAGACGGTTTAGAAAATATATTAATTTGACCCTCTAGAAAATCTGAGTTATTTATTGCGGCGGAGAGTGAGTTTCATTTAAAACAATGTATGATGAGTGAGGTAGTGCCAACAAATACAAATAAGATGTTTTTCTCTTCTCACTGAGGGCCCTCTCTTGCTCAAGGGCCCCTGGGCACGTGCCCATTGTGCCCATATGGTTAATCCGGCCTTGACCTTTCCTATTTCCCAGTTTGGACATTCATGGGTCCTCTCCTTGTGTCTTAGTCCGCACAAGAGAGATGTGAGCCTATGAAGCGAGGAAGAGACTCGAGGAGAGAGGAGTCTAGAAAACATCCTCTCCTGCATCTACCCACACCTACAGCCCTACACTCACCTACAGCCCTACACACACCTACAGCCCTACACTCACCTACAGCCCTACACTCACCTACAGCCCTACACACACTTACAGCCCTACACTCACCTACAGCCCTACACACACCTACAGCCCTACACACACTTACAGCCCTACACTCACCTACAGCCCTACACTCACCTACAGCCCTACACTCACCTACAGCCCTACACACACCTACAGCCCTACACACACTTACAGCCCTACACTCACCTACAGCCCTACACACACCTACAGCCCTACACACACCTACAGCCCTACACTCACCTACAGCCCTACACACACTTACAGCCCTACACTCACCTACAGCCCTACACACACTTACAGCCCTACACTCACCTACAGCCCTACACACACCTACAGCCCTACACACACTTACAGCCCTACACTCACCTACAGCCCTACACACACTTACAGCCCCGACACACACATCTGGACCCCCGCTACATATCCACAGCCCCTACACACACGGAGGCTTGTAAACATGTCAAGTCTGACAATAATGCGGCTTTCACACCAGCGCTTTTCCCTTTCTAGCTCCTAGCGAGAGCTTTTCTGGTTCAGCTCCGGTTTCCCTTTTCAGCTCCCGCTCTGTTCACACCGCCCAGCTGCCGCTGCTGCGTCATGACGTCACCGTTTACATCGCTGATTTTCTCCCCAACGGAGCTCACAACAACAACAACAACGGGGGGGGACTGCGTCGGGTCGATGATCGTGTTGCTTTTAATCATACAAAGCCAGATTAAATTAAATAACGACTTCTCCAACCTTATACTTTCCTCCAGAGTGCCGTGGTTCATTGTTTATTAATGTGTTTCAGCATTTACCGACCGCTGCAGTGCTGGCTGCTCTTCCACCGGAGTTTATTCTCCCGTTAGCTCCGGGTTAGCTCACACGGCTCTAAAGTATTCACTGTCTGACTGTCACACAAGCAGCTGATACATATCCCCAGTTCCCCTTAAGTGAATGTGTGTCAGTCTGAATTGACGCTGTTTGGCATCACAACGCTGTTATGAAAGTTTCTCTGGTATAACATGGGTGATGTTAGCATAGCAACCAAAGCTAAACTGAGTACTTGCTAAGCCGTTTTCTACAGGCACATTTTACCGGCGTATTTTTCATTATGATTCTACTTGTGATAGTCGGACATGACAACCTGTGCAGCCCATGTATTGATTCCATCCGATAGCTTCTATAATAACAAACAAAACGTCTGCCTGCTCTCCACAATGATCAATAACAGCGAACGGATGGTCAAAGTAAGGTACAAATAACCAGAATCACACGAAGCCTGGTTAGTGTTGCCTGACTTTATAAAGTGTGTTTTTTTTTATAAGTGTGTGGTTGCCTTCTAGTCACTTTGCTCAGCGCTACTTCTTGTAGGCAGGCATGACGAGACTCTTCAGTCGACCCATGTTCAGGGGAGGTGGGTTTAGTTTCCTGCACGCCTCGACGTAAGAGAGACGTAAGCGACGCCGCGTCATACCTCCGAAGCTCTTGCCTCTAGACCGACAATTTTTTGGAGCTGGAAGTGAATCGCATTCCGGAGCTATGACGCGGCGCCGCTGCGGTGTGAACAGGAAAAACCGGCGCTTTTCCAGCTCCAGCTCCGAGCCGGAGCTGGAGCTGGAAAAGCGCCGGTGTGAAAGGGGCATAAGATGGAGAAGGGTTCTCTGTTAGTCCAGACCCTGCCGGCCCTGTCCATGGTGCTGAATCAGCTTTTTATTTTCTTTGTGTGAAGTTTCCTAAATGATTGAACAGATGCAACAGTGTGGCTCAATTACGTGTTTTCAATAGTTTCTGGACAACAATGGAGCTCTGTGGCACTCTGTTCTTATTGGAATTCATTTCATTCGTGATTCGGGTGCTATTAGGATTTGATTAATTTCCAAACTGTCCCCCTGCAGATCCAGCTATGGGACACTGCGGGTCAGGAGCGCTTCAGGAAGTCCATGGTGCAGCACTACTACCGCAACGTGCACGCCGTGGTCTTCGTTTACGATGTCACCAACGGCACCAGCTTCCGCAGCCTGCCGGCCTGGATAGAGGAGTGTAAGCAGCACGCTCTGGGCACGGAGGTACCCAGGATTCTTGTGGGGAACAAGTGTGACCTCCAAGACTCGGTCCAGGTGGGTACAGACGTGGCGCAGCAGTTTGCAGACACCCACTCCATGCCCCTGTTCGAGACGTCCGCGAAAAACCCAAACAGCCAGGGAGACAGAGGAAACAGTGACCATGTGGAGGCTATTTTTCTGACGGTGGCACACAAGCTCAAGTCTCAGAAGCCCCTGGTACTGAGCCAGCCCCCTGTGGGGTCAGGGGGCACCATCAACCTGAGCAAGGGGGGGACAGAGGGGACAGAGGGAGTGAGGAGCTGGGGTTGCAGCGGCGGATGCTGAGGGAGGGAGAGAGAGGGAGAACTTCAGGGCTGCACTACACCATGAAGCTTGCATCGAGTCGAGGTCTATAAAGGGAGAATGGATGCTGCACAATCAGAACACACACACACACCTCATATAGAAGAGGATCATTTATTTGCATGCCTGTGAGTTACTTTATACATGCTTTTCAGTGTTTACAGATTGATTGTGTTTGAATGCCAAAATCTATCGTGTTCATTGGAGTGATCCTGAACAAGCAGCCAAAAGCCTAACCCCTTTCCCCCATTCTGCGTTGATCTTCAAAACACAAGCAGCCACATCTAGCAGTAGGTTCCAATTCCCTCCATTTGAGATACAGAGTGGAAATATATTAGGGCTGTCAATTAATCAATTTTTAACCTGTTCAAAGTTTTCACATTTTTGGCAAGAATTAACAGTGACATCCCTAATTAAAAAAATTCACAGCTTGTTATTTTGTAGGGATGTGAAGTGTGTAATCATATTTCAAAATGAAATCAATGTCATGCTTTGGAGTAACAGAAATTGCACTGCCAATGAACACTAAGTTAGAAAATGCAACACTTGCCCAATTTCACATGATGGAAATAAAACATGTCCAGTATTCTATCCGAATACTGATAATGACTTCTCTCTACATTCCAATAATCTTCTGTTTGCATATTTATGGATAGTCAAAGCACGATCTCAACCCTGTTGATTATTACGCCGGTGTATTATAAGATTCTATACGTTAAGGTGTGATTGGGCTATGTCGTTATTGAGAGAGCTGTAACTGACTACTGCTAGCCCTGGTGGCTACAGTGTTAGCTCCATAGCTAGTCATGGTCATTGTAACAGTTAAGGTGAATCCTTAAAATCCTATCTGTATAACAGGGAGGAGGAAGTGTCACCACAAATTGTCTGAAAGAGTCATGAAAAGGGAACCTGTTAAGATAATGGAAATGAAATCAAGAGAATGTGATGATTTGCCTGTTCCCTGTTGTTTATGAATGCTATGAAAGAGAGTGGTGCAGGAATGACTCCAAAAACCTGGAAATGAGTTAGCATTTTAGCAGTTCCAGTTGCCTCAACCCAAAGATAACGATTTTAACGTGTTTGTGGTTAGAAGCCTGAAATGAGGTCTGTGGTTAACACAAGCTTAAGAGATATTCACATTTTGTTCTACGCCATAAAATACGTCGGTAAATACCCCAATGGTGATGTTTTGAAGCTTCTATGTGTCTTAAAGGTCCCATGACATGGCCATTTCTACTGATCATAATTCCATTGTTGAGGTATACTAGAATAGATTCACATTGTTCAATGTTCCAAACTCACATTGGTTTCTCATACAGCATCTCTGTATAGTATGTGTATTCACTCTCTGTCCTAAACGGCTTGTTGGAGCTCCTGCCCCCCCCCCCCCCCTGTGAGCCCAGTGTGCTCTGATTGGTCAGCTCGCTGCTGCGAGGAGCTGACAGTGTGAGCTGGCTTACTGGTGTGGTTTCCTGCTTGCTGCGAGACAGCGCGAATGGACGCGGGAAGGGGGGGGGGGGAGTGCTGAGGGGGCTGCAGCAGCCCCATCTGCGAGGCTCCACTAGCACCCGCACCCCCAAACGCGGCGCACCTACAGTGTAGTGTAAGCGCGCCACAGTTTCACACTATCACCCCCCCCCAGAAGAAAAATAGAAATCTCCAACGAGGCGTTCTGGGGCAGCATAGACAGGTCTTTTCTGTGTTAGAGTTTTACTCGCTACAGGGTGTACTTTGAGGGTTTGTGACTCTGCAGACGTAATCACTCCAAATATTAGCCACCTTTAGCTTAGCGGTGGTGATGCGCATTCATGACACAATGTAGTTTTTTAGGCCTAGCATTAGCTTTTTACTTCTAGCTATTTCAAATACGCTTAAAAATATGGGATAATCCTGCTGAACAAAACGTGTTGTAAAAGTGTGTTTGCCAAATATCAGATTTTCAAAAATATTCCAAAATCCAATCGAATAATCCCATTGCTTTTTGCGAAGGAGCCCTTGCTTACTTCCAGATGGGCCTATAAAAATACATCATCACTGCACCACTGTTTATCTAGATTATCAAACAAGACTAAAGTACAGTGTAGGCTAGCTAGTGAATCAAACATACCTCTTACAGTGTAAAAGAAGCCTACACCCACTATGGCTCCCGTATGTTAGCTTGTGATACAATATTCAGCTTTGTATGATACACGCAGACACCATTGAATCCTTCACAAGCCAAGATGCACCACAAGTTGGGCTCCATGTCATGATTGTTTGGATGTATGTTGTGGCCCCAGCTGGTCCTGTGGCCCCGCTTCTGATCACGCAGTCACATGACCTCTCAGGACTCTCAACGACCCTATCTGCGGTGGAGGACATCACGTGGGTCTTTTTCTTAGCTTCGGGTGCTGCTTCTGTTCTTCAAGTGACCTTTGTTTTATGAATGCTATCATTTCATTTGCCTTCTCTTCACTGCAGCCATCAACAACAAATACTGTATTTCTCATTGCAAATGTCCAGGAAGAAGAACATCAATGACAGAATGCTATGTGCACACTGTGAGTAATGAATTCATCTACCCAGGACAGGTAGTTGCAATGGTGTTAACGTGTGTAACCCTGCAATAAACTACCCTGAACATTTCAAAATGTGGTCATGTGTTCATTAGGGTTTTATTTATTAAATACACATAAAAAAGAATTGATACATTGAGAAGATATCTCACTTTCACACAGCACACAGGGAATTAGGCGTTTCAGGCTGGACATTTTATATATACAGATATTCAACTTGGCAAGATTCAATGAGTTTGGCTCCAGAAATGTTTAGTCAAAAAGGAAATAAAGTCTGTGCCACAGTCTAAAGTGTGTAGTCTAATCAGGGGTTTACAACATTCCAATATGACATCTTCAGTTGAGTCTTTAAATTCCCATAATCCACAAATAATAATTGTGAAGCTACATTTTAAAAACATATATACCATAACCAGCCCCTCCTCTCTGAGATGGAGACACACAGGACCAGGCTATGTAGTGTGGGGGTGTCAGGTCAGTCTGCTGTAAGGAGGCACTTTGGAGGGCCCCTCCTCATCCTCTGCTGGGCCCCGATCAGGGACCGGAGCAGGAGAGTTGAACAGCCTGTCGTCTGCCCCTGCTGGATAGAAGAACACCATCACTCACTGCTGAGAGCAGAGGGTTCCTTTAAAGAGGCCCTATTCTGCTTTTTGGGGTTTCCCTTTTTTTTTTTTCATGCCTCCATTGGACTCTTGTTTACTTCAGTAACATAATGACATCACTGGCCAGCGCTCCAACACATTGTACGTGATTGGCTTTTGGGCAGGACATCTCTAAGCAGTTGACCAATCACAACAGAGCCGGCCAGCTAACCAATCAGAGCAGACTGGGCTCTGGTTTCAGACAGAGGGTGAAAAGAGGGGCTGCAGCACAGGCAGTATGAGAAACATAAAAGGGCTTTTTGAACAATAAAGCATGGAGACATGTCCCAGTAGAGACACTACATACTGATATGAACCTGGAATTAGCAGAACAGGGCCCCTTTAAAAACAACATTCATTAATAGTTCTTACCTTGCCATCTACAAGCCATCTCTGTGTCCCCAGGGTCACACTGAGGAACCAGCGTCTCCTGCAAGAAAGACAGACAGACTGACTTTTAATTGTAGGGGGGAAAAAGCCTTTTTTTCTGAGAATGGAAAGTGAAAGTGATACATTAAAAGGCATCCAAATGGGATTTCTTATCTGACAGCAATATAAATTGGTGCAGGCAGGCATACAGTATTTGTCTAGGCAGAACTGGAAGGTTTTTTTAGAAATATATACGCAAAACAGTGACTAGTTTTTAGCTTGTTCAACCAATTCAGGGGGTTAATTTTTGCTTTATTAGCTAACTAGCTACAGCTGAAACAAGCTGCCAGCAACTGTTTACATTTTAGACGATATAATGGACAATTTCAGGCTAGAACTGAGAAGCTGCTCTGGTCTATCTCCGTCTGAAACCAAGGATGTTTGGAGATAAATGTGCCACCATGGTCAATGGAAACAGCGTAAGTATTGTGAGATCAGAAATCTTGCAAAGCAACAGTTACTCCGTTTAAAGGGATGTGTGATGACTGTTCTTCCTACCAGTCCGGTTCTGGCATCATAGCAGCGGCAGCCTGGAAGACTCCGGCATCCCACATAGGCGATGAGAGCGGAGAGAGCCATGCTGATGGTGCAGGTCAGCAGGATGGTGGCGTTCGCCCCCTTCACCATCCGATGAAGCACAAACGTCTGAGTGGAGACATAGTGTAAACATCTTGTAGGTACACTGTCTAATGGCTCTGACACACCGAGCCGAGGGCCGATATCGGACGTTGGCATAGTTTGAGTGGTCGATACGTTTCTGTCGGCCATGTTTTTTTTAGATGGGACACACATTATTTGCTAATCCCAATTTCTTTCACCCCGATTCAGCCTGTTTAATCTGCTAAATAAACCACTCTTTAGAATGGATATGATATTTGGCAGTAGGGGTGCATTCACGTTCAACTTTTTGGACAACAGTCAGCCACGTCGCAACTAGTTATTTTATGTTGGTTCGGAGTGTCAGGGCCTTTTGGTCACACAAATATTTGAACACACACTTTACCAAACACTGGGATCACCCAAAGGATATATTTTGTGGTAGTGTGCATGCATGTATGTATGTGTGTGTTAACATGCCTTACCACTTTGGGACTGTCGTGGTGGTGGAAGACCACCTTATCCTCCTCCCCGTAGGTGAGTGTCAGACACGAGTAGCCTGATATAAAAGCTGCCGCCACACAGGAGAGGCCGGCTGCTGCCACCATCACACTCACCTGCAGGGACAAGATCACAGAGTGCGCGCTTTTCTTTTTCATACTGAGAGGGTTGAGTCAGTGTACAATAGAGCTAGACAGATAAACCAGCCCAATTTATATATCTGCCAATATTAGCTTGTTGTAAATATATCGATGCTGTTGTACATGCTGGACGATAACTAACAAGAACGGCAGGAGAGAATGGTAAATAGGCTCTACGTTTTAGTCGTTTAGAAAGACATTTTAAAAGTTGGCCCACTAAACAGCACTGGCAATCTATCTAGATCAGTGTTTCTCAAACTTTTTCATACCAAGGACCACTTAACCAATAAAAAAACACTCGCGGACCACCTAACTCCACAAATATCCAAAAACACATCGTTTTTCTAGAACAGATTACAAATCGCCTGAAAGTGGTACAAACAAGTGGCAACATGTGTGACGAAGGTGTTGCGCTGGGAAACTTAAACTCGCTCCATTGCGGAGATATTCCCGCGAGAGTGCGGAAAATGTAAATGTATTTATTTATTTAAAATGTGAGATTTTACCAATACTCACACTTTGAGAAGCACTGATCTAGATCAATACATCCATTCAATGATCTACCCTGCTACACAACCAAGATAGCTCAAGATGATGAATATAGTAACCAGGTTAGCCTTCATGTTAGCAACAACAGAGCGCATGCTTACTTTAGGTGGACCAGCTATTCTCATACAACACAAGGTCTAGTCTAGATAATGTACTTTTAATGTATGGAAGAGCACAGTAAATAAATAACAAAACTTATTTTCGGGAGTTTATATAAATGTATCTGTAACTGCATCTATCTGTGCACACATTTTTTCAAATAATATAACAGGTAGGTGAACACAATGCTGAAAATGATACTTGAAAAATAAATAGAGGGTTTTATGAGATTATACATTTAGTGGTCAGTCTCAGCTTTCCTTAAAAAAGTTCACATACATTGAAAACAAGGGTGAAGGTCGGAACCCTCTCACTTACCAGCACTGAGTTTTTCTTTTGGGAGGCGAACAGTGCCAGGACACCCGGAGAGCCCAGGATCTGTGCAGGAAGACTTGCATGAATACACCGACAGGAACAAAGGCAAAGACCAGCAGCTCCAATCTCTTAGCTGAGGTTCACTCCATTATAATATTCAGGACATTTAGAGCAGACTGTAAAGTGGCGGACTGACATGTGTAAAAGATGTAACGTCATGATGAAAGTGAAGTTTACACAGGCTGCAGTGCTGCTTGAATAACTGCTATGTGTGATGATAGAGGATCCATATCTCACCAGTCCTCCCCACACCGGCGCCCTGGTGCCGCTCAGCGGGGTGTACTTTCGGGAAATAGCGTCCATGAAGCCACACACCACACAAAGACCCGCACAGGCGATCTGCAGGATACCGAGGACCAGAACGCTCTTCTGGTTGAAAATGAAATACCTGTACCGGTCCATCTCCAGGTTCGAACCCCAGAAGGGGGAACTTAGCTCGGTGTACTTTTCCCCGGTTCGGACAACGGATTCACCTAAATCAGATTCTTCCCAGAAAGGAGCACTTGTTTCCAGCTGCGGTGAGTTCCGGCTGCCGCTCAGCAGGTAGGAAGTTGGTTTCTCATTAACCTGCTGACCAGCAGCAGCAGCAGGTGGAGAGAGGGATCTGTTGCCCAGAGTTTAGACTTGCAGGCCATACCGGGCTCTACGAGTTTTAAATTTACTTTTAGACAAAAACAAACTAATTATCGGATTTGTGAGAAATAAGTTCTCATTCAAAACCGGCACTAGTTCTATATGTGGCCTGTAGAATGGGTAACATTACTTTGGTTTACGTGACATGTAAATTCCAGTTTCTTACCTGCAGATATCGGTACTGTGCGATTGTGTGGGATTACCTTTATATACAGTCTATGGGGATTACGATTACCTAATCAATGTTAGGTTAACGCCTATGGTTAAAGCCTTTATATTTGTATTTAGACTATGGTTAAAGCAATTCATCTGTGCAGGGCCTCATTTAAAACCGAAAGAAGGCGTAAAACACTTCTATGCAAACTTTGGGATATATAACAAATTTGACAGCAGAAGCTGCACTTTGTACTCTGTGAAATTGGAGAAATGTGAAACTGCGAAACCAGTAGCGGAAAGATGAAAGGAGATAAACTGTGGGGGAAAGATCAAAGATGTGAAATAAATGTAAATATTACCTTCACATATTTCATTTAAACTATTGAAAAGCACTTTCATTTTATGAAATGAATACAAATTGAGATGACCAGTATGATGGTAGGTAGTAGGTTATTGATGCCTCAGATGGGCAGATATAATACAATGTTATTCTAAATCACTTTGAAACTGTTTCTAACGGTGGTAGACATAACGTTTATCATAATGTGTATTATAATATGTTTTGATTATCACATTTTAGTTGTGCAGAACTGTTTAATTTATATTATGGTCATTTTCATACCTTCATACCTTTATCAGACACCATAAAATGGGTTGGCATTAAAATGCAATAACGATGGCTTATGACGCACAATGTCTAATTGCACTGAACTCAAAGATTTGGCATATACCAGATGTGTGAGAATGTCTACTTGGTTTTTCACATCTTTACATTAAGCTCCCTTACAAGCTGGGACGTAGAAAAAAAGCAAATCTGCATATTTCACAGAAGGCTCGTTTAGTGGTTTTGCAAATAATTAACCACTCTCTGTTTTTGTACCATTCTGCATTGAAGTACCTTTCTCTTTGCCCAGACGATCTAGCGGTCTCCTTTTTATTTACAATTAGCTGTGCAGCTTTTCCCTTCTCAATGTCCCGACAACAAACCTCCATGCAGTCGGAACCAGCCTGTTTCGGTTCAACGATGCCGGCGGTTTTGACAGTCTCTGCTTTGGGGTTCATCTGGCTGCGCTGGTTCTATGGTTGAAGGGCCAGGCTCCGGAGTTGTGGATGTCAGGGATGTGACATTGAAGTTGCTGAAGTTCAGTTTTGTTTGACTGTATTTTCTTTTCTTATGCGCTGGTTCTTCTGACATGTTTGTGATATCAATAGCTACGTTTATCTTCTAGGTTAACGGCTGACACAGAACAACGTAACAAAGAAACACATCTAAGCTTTTTTATTGGTTGTAATGTACATGGATACATTTGAATGGTGTGACAATGTTGTGTTGCGCCTGGGTGTAATTTACACCCAGGCGCAACGCATACAGGGCTTAAGTCTAAGTGGTGCACTAGCCATAACTTTAGTTTGGTCTTAACCTTCGGTTCTACGTCGGACGTAGAGTTACGACCATGTCTGACGCCCAGCTGGTGCACTCTTATATTATATTACATATTACATGTCACTTGTTAGACGCTTTTATCCAAAGCGACTTACATACTCAATACTGTGGACAATCCCCACAGGAGCAATTTGGGGTGAAGTGTCTTGCCCAGGGACACAACAACATGCTGACTGCAGTGGGGTTTGAACCTGTGACCCCCTGATCCGAACACCTACGCACAACACCTACGCACAACCCACTGCGCCACACGCCGCACTCCACTCGAGGGGCGGACTGGGACTAAAAATCAGCCCTGGAATCTGACCCAGTCCGGCCCCCATGAAATGTCAACGGGGAGTGGGTGCGCTAGTGAACTCTCAAACCTTTTTTTAATAATACTATACTACTTGAATTAATACTTAATAAATGCTGACAAGTAATACACTTTTGTTTGATCTATCATTTTTTTAAATATTAGATATTACACCTACTCTCATGTAACAATTGTTTTATTTATTTTATTGCTTGCATGAACAACACACTCAGGGTGTTTCTCAATGTCGAGGAAGGCTGTTCCAGAGCCACTATTTCAAGCATACTACGTTATCGAGTCCCGCCGAAGGACTGTTCCAATGTCCAGCATACTTGGAATTCTACCGAGCCCGGCGTACGTCGTAGCGAGAAATTTCGAGGCTGCACATGTGTAGACTCCGCGGTCTTAAAATCCCCACAATGCTTTGCGCACGGACCAATTTCCCCAAATCTGTGGCGGAAAATGTAAGGCGGGGCCTCTCATATGACGCACACCTGCACACTTGCTAGCCTGTTCCACTCTTCGTTTTCCGAATGCGAGGAAGTATTCTTGCCTCGCTTCTGAAGCAAGTGACTCGGAAGACATGTGCTACCAAGCAAGCGTACTCGACATTGAGAAACACCCACTGATGCATCCCATGGATGTATAATAAGAACTGGATACAGCGTGGGAGGCGGGGCCTCATTCATTCCTATGAGAGTTGCTCATTCGCGCATGATGATAAAATGGCCCAACTTTTGAGAGAGCGAAACGTCACAGATTACCCGGCATGCCTGAGAAGTACCCGTATGTGCGCTCATAGCGCATGCGCAACTTTAACCATGCCCCCCAAAATGCTCGTTCACATCAAGCACGTCAATTTGCGTACACGTAACAGCACCGCATGTTCATGACAGCATGGTAATGGTTTGTTATTATGATAGATTTGATATTAACGAGTTAGCTAGTAATTATGCTAATTTACACATCAATCGTTATGTACTTTTATATTACGCTGTAACAGGATCTAGTGATATCCAAGCAACAGAGCTTCATTTAGCATGAAAGAATTATTGCACTGTATATATATATATATATATATATATATATATATATGTATATATATATATATATATATATATATATATATATGTATATATATATATATATATATATATATATATATATGTATATATATATACAGTGCAAAATAAGCTTCTTAGTGCAATAAGAAGCTACAGTGACGTTAATCGACGTCGGTAATATTAACTTTATTTAATACAACATTTACGGTACAAGATTTAATCATACAGCCCATGTAGTATAATATTTTACAAATGATGAATTACAGCAAACATGTGCAATATATCCATTATTACAGCTCCGTGGGCTGGCAGTAAGGCGATATGGGTCCATTCTTATTGTACATCCATGGGTAAAGATAAACGCATGTACTAGTGCTGAACACGTAACATGAACGTGCCGGGCGGCGCGGTCCCGTGGGTTAGATGCGCGTTCATAATGCAGAGGGAAATAACTCTCAGAATAACGTTATTAGCACATTTTTACAACTTGAGGAACGAATGTTTTTAATAAGGGCTATACAAGTGTTCATACTGGGGGCTTGATCAAGCCCCCAGGAAGTGCGCCGGACTCTGATGAAAATATTCGTGCTGGCCAAACGGCGGTACCAGTGGCGTTTTTATATGTACAAAAGTGGTGGGGCACAAAAAACTTAGATGTCTATATATAAGCTTCTGCAGTGACGTGCAGTGAGGTTCATGGCTGGTGAGGCACTGGCACTGACTCTTCAGGTTTACAAACATTATATTTTGACCTAAACCAAAATATAATATTATTTTCAAAAGCTTTTTTTGTCTGATGCTTCGATTAATTTTAAACAGACAGTTCAACAAAAGGATACCCAAAAAATGTAATTTTATCATTTAAATATTGAATTGTTCTCTCTTAGTAAGATCCCATTTTCAATAAAATTGCGGTCTTACCTTGACTTGAAGATGAAGTCCATTTGCCTATCCTTCTGGACAAAAATGTCTATTACTTTTTTGTATAAGTCCTCCTTATCTTCTTGTAGTTTCAAAAGTCTATCATAAATCTAATCGATAGATTTATGATAAAAAAATTATAAAAGTAGGGTAGACATGTGGATATTATCCGGCTGAACAAAACGTGCATTTATCTAACAGGTACGTTTCCCACAGATCTTATTTCGAGCTATTTTCTAAAATCCTATGGAGAAATCTCATTGCTTTTTTGTCGAGGCAAGCCACGCGCAGCTTACTTCCGGGTTTTAGGACGCGTCACTGCAGCTCTCTCGTCTCCTCTTCACACAGCACACTTTTCGCGGCACACGTACAGCCAATCAACTCTGAATTATGTGAGATGACGTATGGTGGGGATGGCAGCTCTGTGCCCCTCTGGTCATTATTTTTTTGTCATACACATTAAATAGGAAAATACTCTGAGCATGCGCAGTGTAGTTTTTACAGTCACCGTTCACTCACAGTGAGAGGGAGGGGGCATGATCAGGTTTTGTCCCACATGGCTCTAAACAGCTCAATAGCATAGACTGTATATATAAAGCTCAATAGGCACACACTGTAGACACTAATTAGAAGAACACAGACTAAAACAGCAATGTACAGACGAATCAGATGATTAAACATGATCTTAAAATATATTTTATATATTTTTTAATTTATTTTTTGCATTTTTTGTAATCATTATTCGTAATACTTTCTGCTGACACTAGGTGGGGCTGTGCCCCACCTGTATGGAGCTAATTTCCTGCCATAACTCCACAAACAAACTAAACAGGTTTTACAAATGCCTTATGATTCACTAACAAACACAATGTGGTTTGCAAATACAAAATACCATCTACAAACTAATGAATTTAGTTTTGCAAAGAAAAAACGTATCTATCAAACAAACACATAACATTTTTCTAATAAATCATGTTTCAGAGACAAATTCAGCTTAGGTTTTACAAGTACACAACTTTTTTTTACAAGTGCACAAATTTGTTTTACAACTACAACACTTTGTTTTACAACTACAAAACTTTTTTTTACAAGTACACAAATTTGTTTTACAACTACAACACTTTGTTTTACAACTACAAAACTTTTTTTTACAAGTACAAAACTTTTTCTTCTCACGGCGGAATATTACTGCCAAAAGTCACGTGAGTGAGTCACGTGACTTTTGGCAGTAATATTCCGCCGTGGCTGGCTCATACACAGTCACACATGCTCACTCACACATGCTACACGGCAGCAGGGGGCGCTACTGAGTCCATTGGGAAGACGGGAGGTTGAGCAGAGCATGGAACAGCTCTTGCCAGTCTGATGACAGGTGTTATAGTGATAATATTATAAACAAGGTGAATTTAGCGATCACAACGAAAACAGCCAAGACACATATTGAGCCCAGAAAATAAATGTTATTAGGGGCTGTAAATATAATAAGCCTTTGTCTAAAATGGACAACATTGTAACTAAAGAGATTTAAACTATATATACAGCCAGGGGACGTTCGGGACGAATCCCGATGGGCCGGTACTGAAGTGGGCCGGTCGGATAAGTCACCCCCCCTTCCTCCCCGTCGACAATTTCCTCGCGGTATTTACTTGCGGCACCACCGAGGTGGGCCGCTTACTTGCGGTACCGAGGTGGGCCGGCGGTACCGAAGTGGGCCGGTCGAGAGTCCCGGGCTGATTTGTTGTCCCAGTCCGCCCCTGTATACAGCGATTCTGCACTCGGTCAATCAGCTGCTTTTCATTTTTATTCCTGCTATATTCAATGAGTGATACAAATATTTTTTACCACAAGTTCTTAATAAAACTGACACTGTTGGACTTGGTACTAGTTGACTGCAACCAGAAATAAAATGAAGTACTTTACTGTGTACTTTGTGAGTAATCCTCTGTCAGAGTCCCCTCCATAGTACATAATGCATGTTTTTTGCTATCTTTGATGAATGATAAAAATAAAATGTTACCATTAGTTCTTAATGAAATTGATATGGTTTGACTTTGTATTAGTAAGCCTACTACTAACAATACATTGAAGTACTTTTACTGTGTATTTTTTGAGAAATACTCTGTCAAAGTCCCCTCCTGTGAACAAAATCAAGCCACTTCTGCTAAGTTTGATGAGGGAATTCTTTTTTGTTGCCATTAGTTCTTCGTGAGATTGATCCTGTTGGACTCAGTACTACTGAAACTACCCCCACAAGTACTATGAAGTACTTATTGTGTACTTTTCCAGTAATCCTCTGTCAATGTCCCCTCCTGAGTACAAGAATGCATGTTTTTCTTTTAATAAGCGTTAAAAAACATTTCTTCCTGAGACTGATATTGTTGGACAGAGTATTTTAAGAGGATGGTAGACATGATATCAGCAATACTTCCAGTCAGTACTCCGGCAGCAGCATTTTCACACCTTGGAAAGTCTTTAGAGTCTGGCCTGGAATGGATAGCTGGTCACAAATATCCTTCAGCAAAGTAACACACTCTGTCACATGGTTGCCCTCTTATGATGCTGTTGTCTTTTAATATATAATTATTCCTCTGCCGCTAGTTCGTTCCTCGCAGATTCTTCAGTCTCATCAGCCTCATCCTTCCATCAGTCCCAGTTAACGCCTCCAGCACACTTCCAGTATCTGACTCCATATGATATTGTCCTGATGCTGTAAGGGTGATGCCCCATGATCACAAAATGACCCCTCTAGAGTGCCAAGGACCTCATATTATGTCTGTCATTAATGTTACATCACCCATTAAATCACCCAAAAAATATTTTTTTCCCTCATCAAACTTAGAAGAAGTGGCTTGATTTTGTTCTCAGGAGGGGACTTTGACAGAGTATTTCTCAAAAAAATACACAGTAAAAGTACTTCAATGTATTGTTAGTAGTAGGCTTACTAATACAAAGTCAAACCGTATCAATTTCATTAAGAACTAATGGTAACATTTTATTTTTGGGTCATTCCAGAATTGGAGGACATTTCATGTCCCCCATATAAAAAATCTAATAATCCATGCCCAAAAAGCTAAGACATGCACTTGTTGTGTTAAATATACTTGTCTTGAGACAAGATGCATATAAAGTTGTAGAAAAAGTGGTTTCAAAATATTATTTAAAATATCAAATAGCTCTCGAACACCCCCTAAAATTGCCCTTTTCTCTTGTCCCAGCTTCTTGGTGACCAACTTGCATGTCAACTATAACATTTAAAATAGGGTTTTTATTTACTTTTTTGGTATTATTCTATTGATATATGTGTCTTGTAATGGTAAAATCAATTTGTTAAATCATAAACACATTTTAAATAACAGTAATTTTGCACAGAAGGTGTGTCCCTCAACATGCGCGCAACCCTGTTACCGAAACCTTTTTAGCTTGGCAGAGGAAGTGAAAAAACTGTTTGTCGCATGACACAGTGGAAAGGACATCAGCAAGCCATGTGCTACTACCATGGGTAGACCAAAACTAAGTCCTCTCTTTTATTTGTAATATATTTCCAATCTTGTCACTCTTGAAGGAGTGTGGCACTCATACAAACGCAACCCTGTTACTCAAATTATGAGACAAAAACAAATTAATTTCAAATGTATCTTTCTTTTGTTAAATATATATAAATATAAATATAATATAAAGTGTGTCCATTCCTTGACAATAGCATTACATTGTGCAGCTAGCATTAATTCCTGAGGTAAAAGCTAAAATTAGCATTGATTTTCAACCCTGTTACTTGCAACCCTGTTACTATAATTAGAGTAACAGGGTTAATTCTTCATTGGAAAATATACATTTGATGCCTTAGCTGGGCAAATCACTTTTTTTTATGGTTTATTATCTGTTTTTCCTAAATACATAACAAAAAATAATCAAATGAAAGGTTCATTTTTCAAAAATGTTGGTGTCTAAATTGTCCTCCAATTCTGGAATGACCCTTTTATCATTCATCAAAGATAGCAAAAAACATGCATTATGTACTATGGAGGGGACTCTGACAGAGGATTACTCACAAAGTACACAGTAAAGTACTTCCTTTTATTTCTGGTAGCAGTCAACTAGTACCGAGTCCAACAGTATCAGTTTTATTCAGAACGTATGGTAAAAAATATTTGTATCACTCATTGAATATAGCAGGAAAGAAAATGAAGAGCAGCTGATTGACCGAGTGCAGAATCGCTGTATAGTTTAAATCGCTGTATAGTTTAAATCTCCTTAGTTACAATGTTGTCTATTTTAGACAAAGGCTTATTATATTTACTCAATATGTGTCTTGGCTGTTTTCGTTGTGATCGCTAAATTCAGATGCTGGATCGCTAGAAACACCGCTGTCATGATCAGGCTGGCAAGAGCTGTTCCATGCTCTGCTCAACCTCCCGCCTTCCCAATGGACTCAGTAGTGCCCCCTGCTGCCGTGGAGCATGTGTGAGTGAGCATGTGTGAGTGTGTATGAGCACAACCACGGCGGAATATTACTGCCAAAAGTCACGTGACTCAGTCACGTGACTTTTGGCAGTAATATTCCAGTCACGTGACTTTTGGCAGTAATATTCCGCCGTGAGAAGAAAAAGTTTTGTACTTGTAAAAAAAAGTTTTGTAGTTGTAAAACAAAGTGTTGTAGTTGTAAAACAAATTTGTGCACTTGTAAAAAAAAGTTTTGTAGTTGTAAAACAAAGTGTTGTAGTTGTAAAACAAATTTGTGCACTTGTAAAAAAAAGTTGTGTACTTGTAAAACCTAAGCTGAATTTGTCTCTGAAACATGATTTATTAGAAAAATGTTATGTGTTTGTTTGATAGATACGTTTTTTCTTTGCAAAACTAAATTCATTAGTTTGTAGATGGTGTTTTGTATTTGCAAACCACATTGTGTTTGTTAGTGAATCATAAGGCATTTGTAAAACCTGTTTAGTTTGTTTGTGGAGTTATGGCAGGAAATTAGCTCCATACACCTGCCCCTAATGACCAGTCGCCACTGGGCGGTACTACACTTCCTTTTGGTTGCCAGGCCCGGAAACACTTTTTCCCATTGACTTACATGGGGAAAGAGTGGTCTGTAAATCGTTGGATAATTTTTTTTAAACTAAATAAACTACCCAGTATGAACACTTGTATAGCCCTTATTAAAAACATTCGTTCCTCAAGTTGTAAAAATGTGCTAATAATGTTATTCTGTGAGTTATTTCCCTCTGCATTATGAACGCGCATCTAACCCACGGGACCGCGCCGCCCGGCACCTTCATGTTACGTGTTCAGCACTACATGCGTTTATCTTTACCCATGGATGCACAATAAGAACGGACCCATATCGCCTTACTGCCAGCCCACGGAGCTGTAATAATGGATATATTGCACATGTTTGCTGTAATTCATCATTTGTAAAATAGTATACTACATGGGCTGTATGATTAAATCTTGTACCGTAAATGTTGTATTAAATAAAGTTAATATTACCGACGTAGATTAACGTCCCTGTAGCTTCTTATTGCACTAAGAAGCTTATTGCACTGTGTATATATCAGTGACGTGCGGTGAGGTTCATGGCTGGTGAGGCACTGACTCTTTCAGAGTCAGATTTACAAATATTATAGCCTATTTTGACCTTAATCGAAATATTCTGTTATTTTCAAAAGCTTTTTTAGTCTGATGCTATGATTAATTTTAAACAGACCGATCAACAAAAGGATACCCAAAATCTAAATATTGGATTGTTCTTTCTAAGTAAGATCCCATTTTCATTACAGTTGTGGTCTTACCTTGACTTGAAGATGAATAGAAGTCCATGCTATCCTTCTGGACAACAATCTCTATTACTGTTTTGTAAAAGTCGTCCTTATCTTCCTGTAGTTTCAAAAGTCTAGTTTGTTGTTTGCGGTAGAATAACAGTAGCAACAAGAACCTGTGGGCTCACGTGCGCCCCCTTCAGTGCGGCAGGGGTTATGGCTGCCTCCCCTGGTGATTTTTTCATTGCCGTTGTATATGTGTAGCGAGCCTAAATATCATATATACGTGAAATAAGTTATTTAGAGACTATGGATGGCGAGGATAAATGTAATAAAGGGATCTAGAAACATTACATTGGTGACCTACAGTGAGATGGGAACAGGCATGCGCTTAGGGCCCGCTTTCCAGCCAGTTTCTGTGGGGTGACGCATTCTGAATTGAGGCAGAGCTCATCTGTGCCTCACCTCAGAATGCGTCACCCCACAGTAAATGGCTTGAGCGCGCTCACAAAATAAGTGGCCGCGCTAAATTAGTGCCCGCGCTCCAGCAAGTTACTGTAGGCTTACGAGAGGCAGTGCTCGTGCCTGCCTCACTTCTCATCGCTCCCGTAGCGGAGCTCGGCCAATTTGCTGATTTTGACTATAAAATGCGATTGGAATCATACAGAAATCACATTTACAACACAGATCAGTGGAGACATTTTATTATTATTACTATTTAGTTTTTCTTTAATTGTTTTTCCGTTACATTGGAGTATGACAGGTGAGGCTCTGCCTCCCCTGCCTCCACTGACTGCACGTCGCTGGTATATATATATATATATATATACAGTGCAATAATTCTTTCATGCTAAATGAAGCTCTGTTGCTTGGATATCACTAGATCCTGTTACAGCGTAATATAAAAGTACATAACGATTGATGTGTAAATTAGCATAATTACTAGCTAACCGCTAGCTGCTAACTGCCGCCTCGTTAATATCAAATCTATCATAACAAACATTACCATGCTGTCATGAACGTGCGGTGCTGTTACGTGTACGCAAATGGACGTGCTTGATGTGAACGAGCATTTTGGGGGGCATGGTTAAAGTTGCGCATGCGCTATGAGCGCACATACGGGTACTTCTCAGGCATGCCGGGTAATCTGTGACGTTTCGCTCTCTCAAAAGTTGGGTCATTTTATCATCATGCGCGAATGAGCAACTCTCATAGGAATGAATGAGGCCCCGCCTCCCATACATCCATGGGCTTGATGCATCCTCCACGGCTCCTCCACGGATGCATTTCCGGGAACGGTGGAGGCGTGACGCACGGCCGGACTTATCTCAGCCAATGACAGCTCTGCATGCATCCCCTGGATATTATTTTAGTAACTGCTTTCATCGCGACGCGATGTTTACAGTGAGAACAGCTGTGAGGTCCGTGCAGAAAGCAGAGCAGTGTGTAAAATATATATCACTCAGTATAACAGGCCTACATTACTCTCTGTATTTGTATGCTGTAGTTTAGTAGATATCTACAAACAAAGAGTCGATATTTTTCTAAAAGACCATTTAGTGCTTCACATAATAAAATACACAACGGCTGTAGCCTGATTATGCTTTAGGAGCTGTAAGTGTGTGTGGTACAGTGTGTAGGTGTGTGTGTGTGTGTGGTACAGTGTGTAGGTGCGTGTTGTACAGTGCGTAGATGCGGCGGACAGACGGGTCTCAGTTGGTTTGGTGTCCTATGCTTACTTTTAATACTTGTAAATACAACTTTTGGCCCGTAAATTCCCCATTTCAGCGACCAGAGAGAGGGGGGGGGATATATCCAGTCTCTGATTGTGTTACGTATTATGAGAGTGCTCTCATACTTGTTTGATTCTGAAATTATATATATATATATATATATATATATATATGTGTGTGTATGTATGTATATGTGTGTGTGTGTGTATGTATGTATATGTGTGTGTGTGTGTCCCTTTATATATACAGTCTATGGTGTGTCCCCGCATCTGTAGCCTGTTACGGACCGTCTCCACAGCAGCGTTAAAAAAATCTTGGAGGTGGGCGTATCTGAGGCTTGGGGATTTTTTTGCGATCAACCAATCACATGAATCTCCCGCCCGCGACATACGAAGCCAAAAAGCCCGAAGTAAACTGGATATAAACTCCCCAAAACAGGCGAAAACATACCACTGTCTCTGCCACCTCCCTCCATGCCTGGCTCCTCCGGTTTATATCCCGGTAGGTCTGGTCATAAAGCACCGGGTGATTGATTCGCTACCGCTAATTTCTCCTCCATTTTTTGGAATATGAGGAAATGATCTGCGGTATGTCTCTCCCAGCATACACGCCGTTTGATTGGCTAGAGCTTGAACTGCCAGATTTGCGTACACGGGATTTGATTGGCTGCCGCTTCCACCTCAGCTTCAAAAGTTGAACATTGTTCAACTTTGAATCTTGAAAATCCTGAGAATCTCCGCTCGCCTGCCCACAATGCATTCCGGCGAAAAGTGAGGGAAAGTGACGTCACCCCATTCAAAGTGAATGGGCAGAAGCGTTTCAAGATTTTTTAACGCTGCTGTGGAGACGGCCCGTTATTGTCTCATTATACCGCACTGTCAATGAATTAAAAGTAAATATATAAGTCGTCATGAACACATCTGTCCATCAGACAGAGTGCTGCTGTGCCTCCTGTCATCATTAATGGATGTCTCTTTAAAATGACCGCTCAGAGGAGAGGAGTTCTCATTTCTCTAACCGCCTGCTGCTTCCCCTCCTCTCTCCTCGGTTCCCCTCCTCAGTCCTCCGCTCGCATCTCCTGTGGGCGGGACTAAGTCTCGAGGATAGGAGTCGAGGAGGGGAAATTAAAGTATTGAGAAGCCTCTCGTGTCTTCAGGCAGGTAGGCCGTCCCCTGGCGGCTGTATGGTGTAACGTTACAAGCCATACTGAACAAAGATGGTGTCAATCACAGCTGTGAGAACATAAACACTTTCATTGTTTTATTTATTTTAACTAGCCTCTTCAGAGCAGCAGTTTTCGATCTTCGCGTCGTCAGGTTTGTATTCCAAGTTGATATTATCGTTTATTCATTTTAACCCTGCAAGCAAATCCTATATGTCTAGTGTATGTAAGTAAGCATGCTAACCGGTAGTTAGCAGCAGGCCTTGCTCAGGGTTTGTTTTCTCCGCCAGCAGGCCTCTCAGCCGGCTACTATAGCTAGCTAACAAGCTAACAGTCTCTCCTGTCGACCGGTTGATAAAGCAAGCTAACAAGCTAACAGTTATCACAAGACTTCCAGTTCCAGCCCTGCTGTATGTGTGCTGTCTGCTCAGGTCTGCTTCTCTTCAGGCTGTTTGAATTGTGTAGTGACTATTGTCATGTAACTAACGTTACTCCGCTAAAATAACGATATCTTTTTTTAAACCATCATGTTCTTAAGTCATGATGCGTACCATGAACTACATCTTTGTGGACGTGTATGCACTTTATGGAGAAATGAATGCAAATGACAGCAGCCTTCTCGCTACCGCCCATTTAGGCGAAAATATGAATGAACTCAAAATAAAAGGAAATGTTTAGTTTAACTCTTAACAAACATAAAAACATAAACCCATAGAAGACTACAATACAAAACATACAAACAATATAATAAATAAGTAGGTGTGAAAACGCATATTTAAAAGATTACATTATGTTGTCATTGCAGGTTTTTTCATTTGTTTATTTGCAGTAGAGCATGGGTCAAAAGAAACGGCCCTGTGGGACCCCAGTATTTAAGACTTTGTTTCTGTTTGAATAAGAGCATTTTCAACATATTGTTAAATTGTACAATTTTGCCAAATCTTGCAGCGTTCCATAGTCGCAGCCCTGCATTCCAAAAAAGAAGACTAGTACTTCACCATGAGCTCAGACGATGGTGAGACAAAACACACACACACACACACACACACACACACACACACACACACACACACACACACACACACACACACACACACACACACACACACACACACACACACACACACACACACAGAGTCAGTGCATGGTGTTTAACTGTCCCTTTACCTGGTGCAGGTGAGATGGAGAACCAGGCTGAGCTGGAGGAGAAGACAAGGCTCATCAACCAGGTGTTGGAGCTTCAACACACTTTAGAGGGTACGACAAAGACACACACACAAACACACATACACACTTTTTTTCCACTTGGTGGTGTGGAACCCTCCCTGAGTTTAAAAATGAGCTTTCGGGCTATAATGAATTCAGCTTCAACAAGCGTAGTTCCAGTCAGTTTAGCAGGGGTTTCACTTGTTCTGGGTCCAGGAAGAAGCTGCTCTCCCCCGCAATTGAATCAATACAGCTGTAAAACAGCCGCATTTGCTCTGTAATCTCCTGGTTTTCTTGTGTTCCTGTCACTTCCACAACATAATAATCCACATTTCTGTTAAGAGTGTGCTTTCTTTTGATCTGGCAGAAGTTAATAGCCTCTCTCTTCAGCGCACTCATTCCACATCTCCATGAACACTTTTCGGGTGCACACAGTCTTTGGCCTCAACAGTCTTTGGCCTTGTTGACAAGCTAGACGGCAGTTTAAAGGTCCATGTTCAAGTAAACACTTCAGTGTGTTCCCCCGATGATCGGCAGCAAAGGTGGGCTTCTGTCTGAACTTGTAGAGGTATATTATATATTATGGGATTTCTCTTCCCAGTTCCTTTTGAGGGAGTTTTACATTCAATTATTTCATTATGAATGTAGGTTGCATTTTTAGGAATGGTGGGGGCCAGCTTTTTTCCGGGTGTATAGTCATAACCCACTAGCAGACGGTGCCTGACATTTTAAAGAGTCATGGTCACCTCTGAAAGGAAGATGACTGATATGTCGAAATGTCAAAGATGGAGCCATTTAATATTCATTGTGAGCCAGCGGGTTTTTGTTCACAAGCTTTGGGATTTCCTGACCAGAAACAATGCGCATTTGTTTTTCTCTCAAAAACCTATCCCACACTAAAGGATCCTTAGTAGAGCCATGTTTGTTAAATCCCTTAACCCAGTGGTTCCCAAACTTTTTCAGTCAGGCCCCCCTTGCGTAATTGGACATATTTTCGAGCCCACCCCCCCCCCCCCCCCCCCCCCCCCCCCCCCAACCCGGTTCCAACCGAGATTGGTAGGATTAATTGTATATAGTTGTTCAAACATTACATTTTCTCTCCTAATAATAAGACACAAAGATAATTTAATATTTTATTATGGATTGAACATGAACGAAAGTCCTGGTATTGGCAAATGATCCTGAGCCACTGTGAAATAATGGCCTTTTTTTTAATGAAAATATATTAATCAACTTTTACTAAGTACTATTCACACGCCCCCCCCTGCAAAAGCTCTGCGTCCCCCCCTATAGGGTGCACCCCCAGGTTGGGATCCACTGCCTTAACCTTTTGTAAGTCATGTTTGCAGTCTCTGAAGCCTTTAGCTGTAAACATTAAATGTGATAATGCATGAGCCTTAAACTGTCTGCATGGGAAACAATACACAGCAGCACCTTTCAAAGAGTACTCAAGCCAGGGTCTGTTTTGGTACCATGCACTGGCAAAACTACGTTTTAGTACGATTTGGGAAAATCGGTTTTGTTTTATCCACGCAGAGGATATCTGAAAATACACAGCTTAAATCTCCAAGATCAGGGTTGTGAGAAAGGCTTAGAGATGAACAACTGATGCCAGGCTCTGTAAAGGCGACCCGGGGGGCCCCGGTGCTGATGGAGATGGAGGGCCTTGGGAGCCTTACTTGTCCCTGCTTCGTTTGCTAGCACGGGTTTAGCCTCAAAGCTAGTCCCTGTTTCATTCTACAAAACTGCTTGTAGTAGCTTGTTCTTGTCGTGTGTTTTTTTTGCTGGTAGATCACTATCTTCCAAGAGAAATATGAATGCTTAAATCTAAGAAGCTAGCCAGACGTTTGCTGCTTGACTTCATGAAAACCTAAAAATAAACTGCTCAAAACCTGCCCAAAATCACTCAAAACCAGTCTCCTCGATCACCACCAGAGGGGGCACTTAGACCAATGTAATCCAACACCGAGCATATTCTTTCTGACTTTCATCCCACAATAAAACATATCCCATACACTAATGTTGCAAGACAGTTTAATACAAAAAACTTAAATCCGATCAAATCACAACAGTGATATATAAATCATAACAAACAAAAAATAACATACAAATAATAACGCTGACTTCTCCTGGGAGGGCAAAACTCCTGAATGAGTGAAACTCCTGAATGAGTGAGTCACCCATGATGCTGGGTCTGGGTTAGGAAAATATCTGAAGGAGATTGTATAAGAACTTATGAATTGAAAATTGCGGCACTGAGCGACTGCTCTTACACTGAGCGACTGCTCTTACACTGAGCGACTGCTCTTACACTGAGCGACGTAATTATGATGCGCCAGGGGTCATTATTGATGAGAGTCTGCCGTGAGGAAACATCATTTTTAGATGGCATACCAAAAGAGCATCTACAGTTTGACCTTGTGCGTTATTATCATGTTGATTCATGGGGGCTTTATACACATGGACATCAGGGAAAAATATTCTATTCTAATATTCTATATTTGACTTAGCTTAGCTACATAGCTTATGGGCCACCGCCCAACTCGTTAAAACAACACAACTGGTGATTTTATCTAATCATTTTTGCATTAAAGGTAGGGTAGGTAAGTTTGAGAAACCGGCTCGAGATACTCTTGTTGTTATATTCCATGGAATGCTCTTAACATCCCGATAGCAATGAATATCTTCAGTGCTTTGACAAAAAATCCATAAAAAAATGTCATCTGTGGAAGCTGTAGTACTGTAAAAAGTACGACCAATCATTTTAGCCGGCCCGGCTAAAATAACTGGATGGCCTACCTGCCTGTCAGCCTTCCATCTGTGCACAAACTTATCTTGTGCCCTCATTGGTCATGTGCGCGTTCGTGTGTGTTGGAGGAGGGGCTCTGTAAGGAAGTGGCAGATTTTCTCCGGTTGTGTATTTTCAAATTCTAGCGATCTCGAGCCGGTTTCTCAAACTTACCTACCCTACCTTTAATTGGCATAACTTTCATTGTCTCATTATTGAAAGGCTGTCAAATAAAACAAAACACCCTTCTCTCTTTGGTTTCTCCCACTTAAGATGCAAACAAAGAAAGGCGTTTCGTTGTATTTGCTACTACTAGCTGATCAATAGGTCCGGTCTGTGGGCCTATGTAAACGATGTGGTATTTAATTGAGATGGTTAAATATTGCAGTGATTAATGAGCTCAAAAGACTTACCTGCCTAATGTTAATCTCTGGCCTAAGCAATCAAAGAAGACAAAGCAACAAGTTTGTTATTCAGGTTCATATGAAGGTTAACAGAATCATGCATGTGTTGCCGTAATGATGATCAATATTGAGCTCTTCCAAACACAAAGTTTTGTTACACCTTTCCATTCATTAAAGCCAATTTGAGCTCCTACTGACGTTTATTATACAATGTCTTGCAACCCTTTCCACTGCTAAGATAGTAGAAGTAAGTAATAATGAAAGACGCCACATATATAGCAGGTGATGGTCAAAATAACATTGTTTGAAAGAAGAAGTACTGAGTGCAAAGTCTGCTGTTTAAGATGATTGTTTATGTGGATCCCTCTTGTTTCATTAAGGGCACATGATCAACAATAAAAGCAATTTAGCTTCCATTCAGCTGTATAACATTTCTGTGTGTGTTCAGACCTGTCTTCCAGAGTGGATGGCGTCAAAGAGGAGAACCTGAAGCTGAAGTCAGAGAACCAGGTTCTGGGTCAGTACATTGAGAACCTCATGTCTGCCTCCAGTGTGTTCCAGACCACTGACACCAAGAGCAAACGGAAGTAAGGAGAACCTCTGAGAGGCCAGGAGGAGAACACCCCAGCCTGATGGATTATTCAAAGACATTTGAAGGGCTTTGAATTAAAGTCACTCATGGAGACCATCAAAATGACTGTTTACAGGTGCATCTGTACCACAGGCCACACTGATATCCATCTGTACACATTGGCCAGGCCAGACTACACAAAGTGAAGCCTCAGTGAAGGAACGTCCTACAGGCTACATAGAACCCCACTTACAAAAGTAACATTAGCATGAAAAAGGTCTGTTGGTAACATGGATATGGCTATCATAGCAGTAATGCCAGCTTTGCTTCATCATTAGTAGAATGGCTAAGTGCTAACAGCTAACTATGCACCCTTAGCCTACAGGGAGCTTTCCTTACTGGGATATTAAACATTCTCCATTAGGGCTGGACGATATGGAGAAATCAAATGTCACTATATTTCCGATTTGAATACCTCGATATTGAAGATACTATATTGTAGGGTTGACTTTTAGTGCTTTCACAAAATATTTCAACATGGGAATTTTGATAAATAATCATCAGTAATTCAGATATAATGGGTAATAGGTTAAAGCTAATAATAGAACAAAAATACACCAAAAAGACAATTGTTAAGTATAACTATATCAGAAATGTAAATTACAATCTAGTCTAATAAAAAGATATTGATACTATATTCAAATATTGCCCAGCCCTATTCTCCATTTCATTCTATTCAAATGCAAAATCAGCTCAAACTAATGCTGCCCGATTTGGAAAAAATAGTCAAGTCGGCAACTATTTTGACTAATATTGAAATGTTGATAGCATTGACAATTTTCAACATTATTAGCAATATCAGTTAAAAAATATATTAGTATGATCATCACAATCTTTGTAAGAAGATCTGTACCAAACCAGGATTTTTTTATTAAGTCTGTAGAATACCGGAACTTAAAATGTTTACATATTTAAACCCCCCCCCACAACCCTGTCCACATTTTTTTTTAGAGCTAATGCTTGCGTTGGACTACCTTTTGTTGGCGGGACGCTGTTGATGGACCATGGTGGGACATCATATGTAACAGAAGTCTTCTTCCTCCCCATTGACAGACACAGGTACAGCAGGTCTAACATGTTCATGTTTTTATAAAGGTGCTGACCTCTCAAACAGAGGCCCCAGTCTCTGTCATTTCAGTACAATGTACATTTTTGTTGCTGCTTCCGGCTAGTTTGGAGTAAATCCCACTACTAATATAGGCTGTCACAGCCTTTAGCCAACACCAGTTGTCAATTTGTATTAAAACTGAAATAATGTATTGTGTGTGTGTTTACCATTAAACTGGCAGATTAATAAATACATCAGATACATGATCTGCATTCATGTCAAACACATGTATGTCCTGTTACATTTGTGCAATGTTTACATCAGATTTGACTAATTTAATAAAGTTAGGAACATTTTTGATGAAATGTGTGTGAGGTTTCCTGAGCTGATCAGAAGATATGCCTTCACAAGTATATGCAATTCTTGTTTGAAGAAACGTACGTGATAACACGGCTTATACAGTTCTATAAAAAAAACGAGTTTGTTGCATTTGTGAATTGAGAGATCGACAGTAAAGAACAATGTTGAAGATATACTGTATTTCTACCTGTTATAACGTTAGAGTGCTCATTTAGTGGGAATGCTGACACAGCATTCCCACTATCTGTTATGCTACGCACAAAATTCTTTATTATTCCGCCGGGTTATTTTGCGCTGCTTCTTCACCACATTGAACATCACAGAAACTCCGTTCATCAAAACGTTCAGCTCGTTCGGGAATCAATGGCTATTACTTTTATCATTCATAACTTTCATAATTCCAGAGATACATCCCATAATACATCCCATTTTTAACATGGAAGTCAATGGAGAACTCTTCAGACTTCAACAATCTTCATGCAACTTCAACTGCTAACTGTTCCTTCATACTTTCACTCAGAAACCTCATTCCAACTTTAAAATGTTAAATCTTTCTGACATTATTCGTGCAACACAACTTTTAAATCTGATTCTTACTTTTAGAGATATTAAACATTGTTCAGACCTTGGTAAAGAGGCCGCCTTCAGATTTGAGAGTGCGTGATGTCACAGCTAGAGTGGAGGACAGATTTAATTTTGCCTTCATATTTTCTTTTAAACCTGCCATAATTCCCAAACCCTACATTCCTGATACATAATTTCTCATGACAAACGTAGGAAAACATCTCGTAGCTTGAAAGATAAAAAGAAATTAAGCAAAATAATTAAACAAAATGCCTCTTGAGGGCTTGAAGTGACAAAAACTTTCACCATGTCTCCATTAAACCCCATTGTAAGTTCAGACTCACCTTTCCCCACCACAGCAGCCGCACACCTTTAGTTAATCTGCCAAAAAGGCCACATTATTAACCCGAAAGTACACAAAAAGTACACTTCAGATGCTCAAGTTCCTTGACATGCTTCACGCTTTGAAATTTCACCGATATCTGTTACGGTTCTTCAACAAAACGTTCACATGTAACAGGTTTATCTCTCATTCAGAACAATGAAAATGCTTTCCTCTCACTAATCACCATGGAAACCTTTGATCTCTGGACACGTCGTTAGCTCAAATATAAACACCTGTGTCATGGAACACGATGTCATAACTCCAATTGACATAATTAGAGCAGCAGACTAATGACGTGGTCACTGGAGTTTAACAGACTGGGTGTTTCTCAATCGCGAGGATGCTGGCTTGGTAGTCGCGTACTTCCAAGTCACTTCCTTCAGAAACGAAGCAAGTATGCTTCCAAGCCACGGCTTCGGAAAACGAAGAAGAATGGAACAGGCTAACAAGTGTGCCACTCTCTCTAACGGTTTCAACATAAACTGTACCGAAAATAAATACCTCACGATGTCTATCTAATTATGAACTTACTTTACTTTCACGGAACACATTTTTGGTGATAACAAACAAATGTAACAAAGTAACATATTTACCAACACATGTTCTACGCCACTACATACTTACATTTAAATGTGTGCTGCGTCGGTTCAGCCATTCTCCGCAAGGGTTTTTGAAATTGGTCCGTGCGCAAAGCATTGTGGGGATTTTAAGGACGCGAAGTCTACCCATGTGCAGCCTCGAAATTTCCCCCAAACCAAGGACGCGGCCTCGGTGGAATTCCAAGTATGCTGGAGATTGGAACAGTCCTTCGGCGGCACTCGATGACGTAGCATCCTTGAAATATTGGCTTGGAAGCCAATATCCTCGCGATTGAGAAACGGCCACTGTCTCAGCCTATTCTTTTCCGTCTGATGGAGACTTCATATTGACTTCAACACGTTCCACATATTTTAGACATTATTGGTGTCATCAAATGCCGTTGGCATGGCGACAGATCATTCACCATCAAGTTAGTTCAAAAGTTTGCAGTTCAAATATTCTGCTGCTTTTCCAAGCCTTTTTACTTTCTTTTCTTCTCTTATCATACATTCAAGCCCCCAGTGTTCATGTATCATTTCAATCTAAATTCTTCACTTTCTTCTTACACATTACATTTCAGCATAGCAGTTTAGCGTGAGATTTTCAGCATAAAGCATTCCCACTAGCAATTTCTTCAGGAATTAGTTGGGAAAATGTCTTTCAAGATTAAATTGTTTGTGGTTTGCTGATTATTCACAATATGTCAAGCATAAAGGTGAGCCAGCAGTGTTGGCAGTAAAAGCAAAGTCATCTTTACCTGCAGAAATAAACTCTCCATTTCATTTGTGACTTTTTCGTTATTTATCCATGGTCCCAAGGCTGGGAGTCTAATGGCGCATTTCCATTGCAGCGCGTAGCTCGCTTTAAGCGTGCCGTGTCGTGCCGTCCCCTTTTTTGGTTGTGCTTCCACTAGGCCTCGTTCCGGCGCGGCACGGCGCGGGGCCACTTTTTCCCCTCTTTTCTGGCCCTAGAAAATTGTGGTTCTATCGGGGCCAACAAACAGGGCTGAGTCGGGCTGAGTATGCTAAACTAGAGAGAGGAGCGCTGGCAAGAGGGCTAGAACTACAACAAGATGGACATATTTGACCGTGATTTAATTGTAATACACGTTTCAAATTGATGCCGAAGTAACAACATACTGATACCGGTTAGTAAAAACCATGAATTAATGCTTTGTCAAGTCTGCAGACAGACGGCAGGCGAAAAACCTTTTAAAATTCGTGTTTTTCTAGATGGAGATTGGCTAAGCTAACGCAGTATATGCCCCGACCGTCCACACTCACAACAACGGCCTATACAGACATAAATAAAGCAGCGACTGTATTCACCATGACACAGGCAGTCTGTGGTGTGTACTTGTTTAACTTTTGTCGAGTTTCTGAACATATATAAGGAGCTGTGAGCTCTGAGTGCTAACAGCTAACGGCTGTGTTGTGTTTCTGGATTTCTCATTGAAGATGACGTTACGGCTCCGCCTACACTGCGTTACTATAGTAACTACCCCAGTTCCTAAACTGTAATGGAAGCGCAGCATGAAGTGAGTCGGCCCTGTTAAGGCCCAACGCGGCCAAGCCGTACCGAGCCGTACCGAGTGTGGCCGAGGCCGACCGTGTAGTGGAAATGCGCCATAACATTCAGGATGAGGATCCTAGACGCCAGGGCCCAGGAGTTCAACACTTTTAATCCCTATCTGATCAGATCAGATTTGGATTTTGGGTAGTTCAAAACCAAAAAACAGGATTAGGATCATTTTGATATCCGATCAGATCAGGAAATCCAATCCAAGCTTTAATCTGGATCAAATCTTCAAAATGGGTAGTTCAAACCGACAACACAGGATTGGGATCAGTTTGATCCCAAAAAACTGGATTATCCTGATCCCACCAGAGGGGTGGATTTCCAGAGCAAAATGTACTGTACAATTTATTTAAAAATATGTTTCAATTTAAATAAGATGGCAAAGTTTGTTAAATGAAATAATACACAATTTTTAGCCTTCATGGGAAATACATTTTATTTTTCCATTTTTGCTCACGTTTGTGGTGGCCTATTTTGTTTTCAACCAAATGTTTATGACATAAATGTTTATGCTCAAAAGTATCACAACAAAGATTGTCAATCACAAATGTAATTTAGATTAAAGAAAAAATATCTTCAACAAAAAATGTTTCCATCATCTGTCATCACCTTTCAAAAGTAATTGCGGACAATAGCATCTCGCATTGCACCACCACTCAGTCTCTCATTTAGAGGGAAATCCATAGGTGGGCCTAGATCATCAGCAGGTGCAAGGGGCTCTGGGGGATCATCGATGTCAGAGAGGGGGACTCTGCGATGGACAGCGATATTGTGTAGCACAATACAAGCCAGTGTTATGCAGCATGCTCATTGGGGTTCCACTCTCAGATAGTTCAGGCATGCAAAACGCCTCTTCAGTACTCCATTCAAGCGCTCAATGGCACACCTTGTTCTTCCATGGGCGTTGTTGTAGCGCATCTGTGAGGGAGTGTTGGCCGGAGGAAAAGGTGTCATCACCCATGGTAGGAGTGGGTAGGCACTGTCGGCTAATATAACTCCATCCGGCCTGTTGGTTTGGAATTCAGTGAACAACCGGCTCTCTCTGAGGATTCGTGCATCATGGACTGACCCGGGCCATCTCACTGCACAGTTGGTGATAGCAAGGTCAGCATCTCCCACAAGTTGCACATTGATGCTGTGCCTCCCTTTCCTGTTGACATATTCCCACTCCCTCTGACGAGGTGCTTGAATATGTATATGGGTGCAGTCGATCACCCCAATGGTGTTGGGCATGTCTCCCAGAAGAAAAAATTGCTGCTTCACTTTGGCAATCTGGCCATCATTGGGAAAAGTCACAAAGTGATCCAGCAGGCGAGCCAGTGCACCAGACACAGCTGTCACCACTTCACCCACTGTTGTCCTGTGGACTCCCATGCTGTCAGCTATGACCTGATAGAATGTTCCACATGCGTAAAAGGGCAGGGCAATGAGGACCTGTTCCTCTACAGTCAGAGCATGACTCCGCAAGGTTCTGCACTGCAGTTGTGGCCTGACCAGATCAGCAATGTAGTTGATGTCATCAAGTCCAAATCGAAAAAGTTATTCTGTTGTTGGAGAGGTTTGGGGCGCTCGGTGTGGACCCTTTGGCGGTAACCTCTCCTTCCAGCATGGAAGATGTGAACAATCCCTGCCATGACTGTGTTCTGACTGTTCTTTCAGTCAGTAGGCCTACATCAGTCTCTGAATAATAAGTAATTGCAAATACACACCTGGAATGCATGTCCAGATTGGTTAGGGCCTGTGGTTAATTATGTAATTAATAGCAAGGCCAGACCTATTAAACTAATTGCTGACCTGACCAAACCATTGAGTTGGAAAGATGGACAAAAAAAGGGGCCTAATTTTACATCTGCTGAGACCCATGCACTGCTGCAGAGTGTAAGGAACAATTATGACTCCATAGTTGGTAGCTTTAACAGAGAGGGTGGAGCGACTAAAGTGAAGAGCGGAATATGGATGGAGGTGACAGACAATGTGAATGCCACAGGATCTGGACACAAGAGGACGGTGGACCAAGTGAGGTTGAGGTGGAAGAATTTGAAGCAGCAAGCTACCAAAGACCACAGCCAGGCTAAAAACCCACAGACGGGTAACAAAGCGTAAAAGGGGACAATACACAGATGTGGTACTTGATATCATTGGTGGTCAGCAGTCACAATCTTTACATGGAATACCAAACGTTGTACTGGATGGTGAGTCGCAGGTATGTGTGATTTTATCCTTGTCCCTATTGAACTACAATTATTATCTTGTATAATTGCTATTTTCATAGTACTACAATGGCTATGTCTTATATAGCATCCTAGTACTACAACTTTCAGGAGCTTGCATGCTTGTGATCATCTTATTAAGGGGTATAAAGTATATTGATAAACTTTCATTTCAGGTCGTCAATGCACCTGATGTGACACACACCATTGAAGATGAGGTCCTCCTGACTCATGTGGATCCAGAAGCTGGACCTTCAGCCAGGCCTGATGACACACTGCAAGAAAGAGAAAATGCAAGCGCACCAGAAAACCAGAGCAGAGGGATGATGCCTACGAGACACTGCTGAGCCGTGAAACGGAGAGGGCAGAGATTCAGATCCGTCTGGCCGAAGAACAAATACAGCTGTGCCGGCTTCAGCAAACTGAAACCTCACTGAGAATTCAGCTCCTCAAAGCACGCCTGGATGATCCAGCTGCCTTTGAATGAATGTTTTTTTGTTGTTACCCTCGTGGGAGTATTTTTTAAAATTACAATTCCATTATGATTCGACGCCCTTTATGTATTTAAAAATATAATTAAACATTATAGATGTCTCTGCAATGTGGTCTATTGTCTTCCTTGTATTATTTTTCATATCCACTAGATGGCGATCGGTAGGATTAAAGCACTGATATTCAGGATCTAGTAATCTTGAAAAGTCGTAATCTGGATCAGGGTGATCCTATCCTGAATTGCTTTGAACTACAGGGACAAAATCTGGCCGATTTGTCTGATCCTGGATCACAAAAAATGGGATTTCAAAATCTGATCGGATCTGATTGAGATTAAAAGTTTTGAACTCCTGGGCCCAGGACATAGACGTAGATGGATGTGACTGAATGAAAGCAGCAGTGGTTGAAAGTAACTAAGTATATTTACTTAAAGGTAGGGTAGGTAAGTTTGAGAAACCGGCTCGAGATCGCTAGAATTTGAAAATACACAACCGGAGAAAATCTGCCACTTCCTTATAGAGCCCCTCCTCCAACACACACGAACGCGCACATGACCAATGAGGGCACGAGATAAGTTTGTGCACAGATGGAAGGCTGACAGGCAGGTAGGCCATCCAGTTATTTTAGCCGGGCCGGCTAAAATGATTGGTCGTACTTTTTACAGTACTACAGCTTCCACAGATGACATATTTTTATGGATTTTTTGTCAAAGCACTTAAAATATTCATTGCTATCGGGATGTTAAGAGCATTCCAGGGAATATAACAAAAAGTGTATCTCAAGCCGGTTTCTCAAACTTACCTACCCTACCTTTAAGTAATCAATTTTAAAATAATTTTTCTGGATGGTGAACTTTTGTTGAATTTATCCATTTTGTGTTACTTCATACTTAATTGCCACATTTTGGAAGGAAAGATAATACCATTTACTTACTTTAAAGGGCCCATGTCATGCTTTTCCGGTTATTACCCGTCCCCTTGTGTGTTATGAAGGTTTTTATGCATGTAAACGGTCTGCAGAGTCAAAACCCTCAAAGTACACCCTGTAGCGAGTAAAACTCTAACACAGAAAATACCTCCCCAAAACGCCTCGTTGGAGATACGTCATTGTCCATTTGATTCTTCCATTTCGTTCCGGGTACGGCTTGACATCAGGCCGTACCCGGAACGAAATGGACCAATCCGTGGAGCCGTTACGTTACGTCCGCGGAGCCGTTACGTTAAGCCCCCGCTGATTGGTCCAAATTGACCAATCCACGGACTTCCTCACACACACACACTCTATGTGAGGCAGCTCTGCTGATTTCTCCTCCCTGGCTGCAGGCTGATAACAGACAATTGGGATCGCGGCGAAATTCTCTCTGCAGACCCATTCTCACAGCGTTTATCAACCTTTTTCTTACTCAATATCAAGCCACACTTATTGTTTTTACTTCGGCTGTGACTTTGTGTGTGCTCAGGATGAGTTTGGCTGTGTTTGGCAGTGTATCGCTAACAAGGAAACAACACCTCCACGGAGCTCAGCGCGATTCACAACGTCCCGACCAATCAGAGCACACTGTGCTCACAGGGAGGGTGGGGGCTGGAGCTATTGGAGCTACAACGAGCCGTTAAAGGCAGAGAATGAAATTCAGTGAATACACGTAGTTTACAGAGATGCTGTATGAGAAACCAATGTGAGTTTGGAAAAATGCACAATATAAATCTATTCTAGTAGACCTCAACAATGGAATTATGATCAGTGGAAATGGCCATGACATGGGCCCTTTAATTCTAGAGTAGAGCTGAATGATTAGTCGATAAACACCTTATCATTGAAACAGAAATGTCAAACATTCTCTGCACATACGAGGAATTTCTTCAGAAAACCATACTTTTTGAGCTGACGAAATATTAATATTAGTTCAGTGTCACAGTATCACCTCAACTCCAAGATAACATTCTTACAAAAAATTGCCCATTATCAACAAAAAGGAAAATTAGCATGTTATTTTTTGTTAAAGCTACAGGGGGGGGTGTCAAGAGTCACTACTGTTTTCAATTTGTGCAGAATCAGGTCAGTACCACAGATATACTACATGATCACAGACAATATTTCCAGAGACTCCATAGACTTCCTTTTTGTCATTTTGTTAGTGAGAGCTGAAGATGGACCATGTACATTCCCACTGCTGTGACATCATGAATAGTCTACTACTTGCTCCCCATTGACAGAGCTCAGTACAGAAGTGTATCGCTGCCATTGTCACATGTACAGCAGGTCTCACAATGTGTATTTCAGGCTTATGATACACATACCATACTTGCTAGTAGAATTCCATGTTCCTTTTTCTCTTTTTACATAGGATATTTGCTAACAAGTCCTTTAATAATACATCCTGTATCAGGAACCTGTGTAAAAGTTTGTGTTGTTGTTAACATTGAGAAGTTCTTAGCAAACATGTTTTGCTGTTTGGTAAAAAAGTGAGATGAAATGAAATTCTTTAAGACAAGTTGGTACTGGAAATATGTATTTCCATTTTTATTTATATAATATAATAAATTACTTGAGCTTGTCTGTTTTAATTACAAGCCCTAAGGCAGGGGTGGGGAACCTCCGGCCGTATACGGCCCGCGAGACCATTTGATACGGCCCTCGAGGTAATTTATAAACACACGCACATTTTTTTTTAAAGGGCCCATGTCATGGCCATTTCCACTGATCATAATTACATTGTTGAGGTATACTAAAATAGATTTATACTGTGCAATTTTCCAAACTCACATTGGTTTCGCATACAGCATCTCTGTCAAGCATGTATTCACTTTCTCCACTAAACGACTCGTTGGAGCTCTTGCCCCCCCCTCCCTGTGAGCCTAGTGTGCTCCGATTGGTCAGCTCGGCCACTCGTTCTGATTAGTCAACCACCAGAGAGGCTGCGCCCATGTCAGTGCTTTTCCCGGCTGCTCTCAGCGTAACATCAGTCTTATCATGGCGTCGGTACAGCGGTATATTTTATATACATATATATTTTTAACTGTTGTTATAGAAGAGTGTGACGGCCTCAGGGCCTTTGTCTTACGATGGGGTGGAGCTGAAGAGGCTAATCAGCACGATCACGGACACCTCCGGACACAGTCTCTCTCCAAAGCGGCTGCAGGAAGACTAACTCTGCGATCCTCTCAACCACCTGTCTCTGCATTTACCACAATAAATGTGCCGTGGTTTTGTAAACTCGTGTATGTCTCCTTGTCTTTGTGGCCTACGAGCCGCTCATAACAAAGAGTAAGTTATTTTTACCCGTTATAAACTACTACTGTTTGATGAGAAATCAAATCATGGTTTGCTATATATGAATTCAGGGAAGAAAGGATAGGCCTACTAAGTATTTCCATTAAACTTTATTTTTAGAAATGTACAAAATGAACATAAATATACATATATACACGGTATATCATCCATTCCTCCTCCTCGCATCTTGCCTGCGCACAGTCGGTGCGGTGCCTTTTAGCACCCTCAGTAGTAGTAGAATCCCTTCCCCGTCATGGATTGTCCGCCAGGATCTGGCTGGACGAAATCAAATGCAAATCACAAAATATTAGAGAAACTTAGTTGTTTTAGATTCGTTAGTAGTAGTTGTGTAATGAACAGCTTGCCTGCTAATATGCTAACCTAGCTTTGTTTACCTTGGTAGCTAACACGATATGAACGTTAGCTTGGAGGAAAGGCAACTATAATGCAGTGTAATAAAACTACTATGAACAGAAGCTAGTGGTTCATATTAGGCTAGCAATAACGTGTTTATAATTGCAATCGTATACGGGTATTCTGCTACGTTCGGTCATACAATGTAACTTGCATGAATACATTGTTTTGCGCTAGCATACAGCTAGCCTCGTTAGCTACATGCAGTATATGTACGGTCACAATGTACGGTAAATCACAGTACAGTATACTGTATGAGTATTCCGTGTGTGTGACTGCAGACATTCTCCTGCCATGACAAACATGTAAGGCCATCTGCTGACATTGTAGTTGATATATTTAAACGCTAGCAACGTAGCATCACAAAAATGTTTTTCTGACCAAAACTAGCTCTAGCTCCGTGTGTTAGATCGCTACGCCAGCTATAATGTAATTACGTTTCGCGACTGACCGGCAAATCACCCGGAGTATACTGTCAATAGGTATTTTGTGTGTGAATGCAGACATTCTCCTGCTATGAGATACATGTATGCAAGGCCATCTGCTGATATTAGAGTTGATATATGGAAACTCTAGCAACTTAGTTAGCACTGTGTCAATGGCTTAGCAGTCCAACACAGTTTACACATTTAAACAGTCTTGTTTGATAAATACACAAATAACAATGCAAACTTACAGGTTGTATACCCAGATCTTCCCCTGCTCCAAACGGTCCAAACAAGCTGTGCATATCCGGCCTCAAACTGGGCAATGTTTTGGAAGCTTTCGTCTGTGAAATGCCGGTTCTTCGAACCTCTGGAGGAGGAACACGCCGCTGCTGGTGTGGCCATAGCTCTTCGGGATTGGTCCATTTCGTTCCGGGTACCGCATGACATCAGGCGGTACCCGGAACTAAATGGAAGACTCAAATGGGCAGTGACGTATCTCCAACGAGGCGTTTTGGGGAGGTATTTTCTGTGTTAGAGTTTTACTCGCTACAGGGTGTACTTTGAGGGTTTTGACTCTGCACACCGTTTACATGCATAAAAACCTTCATAACACACAAGGGGACGGGTAATAACCGGAAAAGCATGACATGGGAGCTTTAAAGAAATCTAGACCGCAAAAGAATAAAAAAAGTGAGTGCCTGTTTTTCCTGGCCAAGGTCAGGGTCCTTGAACACAACACGAGCCTAACGTGTCATCACGTGGTATATGTCTCGTCTGACAGGGGTGCAGTTATAGAGAGGCGAAGTCCCTCCCCTTCCGGTGGACCTCCATGGGACCTTATTTCGGGAAAATGATGTATTGAAGTCAATGGAGAGAGAAAGATTATCTTTCGATCCCGTTTGAATTGTGCCCTGAATTACACATATGATGTTTGTCAATTTAAAAGATAATTTTGCAAGTCAAAAAAATTCAAATGTGTCGTAAAACTGTGAAGTACCACATTTTTTTGTGTGAACCGCTCAATGAATTACATCTCTGGTCTCGCACACGTTACCAACACCAAGATGGCCGTCACGTTGGTACATTTCACTTCTTTCTTTCAGAATGAGGCAAAAAGTATTAAAAGAGGTGAAAATCACTACAAGACTGGGCATGTTGAGAGCTGTACATACACACAAGGGGAGTTAGTCGGTTCCGTAAGATCCAGCATGCGGGAACGGCTTTACAAGGTTTCGGTGAGTAAGACGAGTGTAATGTGTAACGTTAATGACATCACTTACGCGACTCTGGGATTTGTAGTCTTTCTAGTTGTGTATTTTTCATAGTCTTATATTTCAACAGTTTTACGACAAACTGTGACTTTTTTGACATGGAAATGATTATTTAAGATTGACAAACATCATATGTGTAATTCGTGGCACAATTCAAACGGGATCGAAAGATAATCTTTCTGAAGGTGCCATAGGGCGGAAGTAGAAGAGCGGGACTTCACCTCTCTATGCCGGAGAGCACAAGAACGCCGCTCCGCCACTTAAAAAATGGCAGTACCCATAAGGAGCCGTACACATGCCGCAGTTTTTGCGTGGCTGTGTCTTTAGTTGAAAGCCCAGTGGCATCTGTTCATCTGTCATACTGATCATACAGTCAATAACTTTGTTGTTATTAGCATCTGGTTAGCTAGCTATGCTAACAAATATAAGAAGCTTTTTCTACAACCAGGTAAAGGCACATCTTTATATGATCATTATAGTTATACAAAAATAAGAGAATAAAGTAAACCGGTATAAAATACTATATGACAGTAAAAAAAAGTTGTTATTAATAAACAAGAATACAGTTTGAAAGGAGAGTGATTTGTAAAATATCCATAAAGAAAAAGAAAATCTGTTTACAGTTCTGTTTCATATGGATGTTGAGAGATGTATCCATAGATCTCTTCATGTTGCTCTCAAAGTGCACCAGATTGATGCTTTTAACTTCAACATTAAAAAAAAACATCTTCACGGAGGAGCATGCCCCCGGACCCCCCTGGAGGAGGTTAGGTCCCCCCCACACTTAAATCATGTTCACATGGATAGGAAACTATATACATTTGCACACATCTTGTGTCCAATATCTTTCTGTTTTGGTGGTCATGCCACAACCGTGCACGTGAATGCATGCGCGAGTCATGGTAAAATATCTGGATTAAGAGGTTGCTTTTTCTTTGCACAGCATGAAAGGAAGGCAAAATGAATGGGCTGTGATTTTAGTATTTTTAAGCAGAGGTCAATAATTTGTACGGCCCTCGGAGGATGTTGAAAAAATTGAAATGGCCCTTGAGAGGAAAAAGGTTCCCCACTCCTGCCCTAAGGCAAGTGGAATGTCTTTAAACAGCGCTACTGAGACAGAAATGTGGCCAATCCAGTCAATCCACCAGGGCAGCTTTAGGCCCTTCATGTAATCCTTGTGAATGAAAGTCTTTTTCCAGCAGGGGCAGCAGTCTGCTCAGGTGAAGCAGCGTGTGTGTGTGTGGTTTCCTCTTTGCTGCCAACATCAAACTTGAATCAGGATCTGAAGCACAGGAACAAGAGGGGGTGTCAACAATCTGAACCTCTGTGAGACAAAGAGCAGCTAAAACTTGATACTTCCCCCCCTAGCCTCCCAAAAACCACTTCTCTGAGCATGAAATAAGAGGGTTGATAATGGAACTCTTCTTTTATTCATGGCTATAGAGGCATACTAATAGCAGCGTCACTCTGGAGAAGAGACACAAGTTGGAGAAGTTGTTCTTCAATTAAATCCAGTTTTTTAAGAATAACAGCATCATGAGCACAGCTCCACACTGTCCACCATTGTTGTTGTTTATTCTGGCGTTGCTGAGAAATGCATTAATCCTGACGTGGCTTCTACAAGGCTCAGGTCGGTGAAAAGCAACCTGCAAACTAGCACTAGCACAGAACTAGAACATAACTCATTTAAATGGAAAAGGGGTATCTGTTCCCATGTGGAGGGAATTTGGAAAGATCCTGGCTATATGTTCTAATGAATAAGTGTCCACGTATGTATCAGGCTGTCAATGTGTTTCTATGTGTTTAATCATTTCATATAACTCTTAATGTTTAGTCTTTATAATATGCACATTGCACATATCCTTCACAGCGCTGCTGTTTAGATGGGTGGTGTATATAAGAACACACACATGAACACATGCTCTCAGACCTCGCTCAGCAGAGCCCAGACGTCAGCGTCAGAGTGAACCAGCAGGCGGAGCGCTGAGATCGGCTGCAGTGATTCTTCAATGTTCGCCGCAGCTAGCCCGTCCACAAACGCACCTGCAACACAGACACGCACAGCTTTTAACTTCTAGTCTTTCGCTGAAGCATCATTTCCTAATCTCCTAATATTTCAATTTTAAAATGTACAGGTGCCAACATGAAATTAATCTATGCTTGTAGTTTCAGAGGTGACATGCGTTGGAGGCGTTGGTTAGCTTATTACATCATTCAATAATTCAAATGTCATGGTATCTGCTGAACACATGATTCTACTGAATATAGTGGTGCAGCCAGTCTCAAAGCCAAAACATTTTAAAACTGGTTATTGGTTTGATTTCAGACATAAGGTTGTGGTTAACAAAAGGTATATGATGTTCACCCATGGGCGTAATTTCCACTGGGGACAGGGGGGACATGTCCCCCCCACTTTTCAAAATCCCATTTGTGTCCCCCCCACTTTTAAATTTTTAAAAAAAAAAATTTTTTACGCAAGCGGTCATCGTCACGGAGGAGCGTCTGTGTGTGTGTGTGGCACGAGCGCATCTTGTGAGAGAGAGATAGAAAGAGAGAGAGACAGAGAGAGAGAGACATAGAGAGTTACGGGGGTTGTTGTTAGCATTTGGTACTAGCTCGGAGCTAATGGAGATTAGTAGCTGTTTCAACAATAAGGAGAGGGAGAGCTCTTTCCTGTCGGACTTTGAGAGACTGAGAGAGAGAGAGAGAGAAATAGAGAGAGAGAGAGACAGAGACAGAGACAGAGACAGAGACAGAGACAGAGACAGAGAGAGAGAGAGAGAGAGAGAGAGAGAGAGAGAGAGAGAGAGAGAGAGAGAGAGAGAGAGAGAGAGAGAGAGAAGCTGTTTCAACAATAAGGAGAGGGAGAGTCCTCTCCTGTCGGACTGAGAGAGATAACGTCAGCTCAGGGAGGTAAAGGACTCTCTGAGTGATTAGGTTGTAAACTTTAGTCTAGTTATCTCAGTGGGTCTCAAACGGTTTGGTCATCTATGTAAACAAATATTTCCATCTATGTAATATATAGTTGTATATAAAATAAGTTAAGAAATCCTTCCAATGTGTACTATAGGTCAGTACAAAAATAAAAAACACAGTTTGAAAGGGGAGTGATTAGTCAAATATGCATAAATAAAAAGAAAGAATGCAGACTAGGTAAGATAAAGATAGGAGAGAGGAGTTTATCAATGATGTGTTATTGCTTGTGAGCATATTCTAATGGCATTTTGATTATTGAAATATATACAGTTCTGTTTCATATGAGTGTTGAGAACTGTATCCATAAATCTCTTAATGTTGCCCTCAAAGTGCACCAGATTGATGCATTCAACTTCAATTTAAAGAAACAAATCTTCCCGGGGTGCATGCCCCCGGACCCCCCTAGAGGATGTCAGGTAATCACAAATAAAACAGGTTCACATGGATAGGATACTAGATAAGTGTGCACACTCATTATATACACTACACATTTTTCTTGGATTTGTTAACACTATAGTCCCTAATATATTTGTAGAAAGGCAGGAAATGGAAATTGAGAAAATATTTCATTGCGGAGGACCCCCTGTTTTGTGTCCCCCCCACTTCTCAAACCAAAGTTACACCCTTGTCTCACCTTTTGTTCGACAACGTAAACTACGTCAGTAAACACCCCACTGGTGAAAGCCTGAAGCTTTTACTTGTCTCTATAACTGGTTTTGCTAACAAGTGGCTAAATGAGACTTCTAAAAGTCATCTTGCCAAACATTTGCCGCCTTTAGCTTAGCAGTGTTGACATGAAGTCATGTGACTTGTAGTTCCTTTATAACCTAATGCTTTGACTTTTGCGATTGCATTTAAGCTTCGGCTATGATAAAAGTGGTGTTAATATATGGAAAAAGTGTCCTTCTGAACAAAACGAAGAAGTATGATAAATATGTGTTTGCCACAGATCTTATTTGTTTGCAGTATCCCAAAATCCAATGGAAAAACCCCGTTGCTTTTAGTGGAGCGATCCCTTGCAATGCTAACTTCCAGGTCGTCTCCAAAAATACTCCAACGCTGCAGAACTCTATATGTGTGTTGGTGACATACATGCATGTGTGATGACTTGATTATTTGTATTATGTGTTATTGTATTTAATTAGAAATATTTACCGATTATGATGAAACCCTTATCAGATTGTCTGTAATGAGAAGGCGAAGCAGCCACCAGTGTGTCTCGTGCTGACGCCTGAAGGAAGAAAACACAACAAATCATTATTTATCATTTATTGATTATTTTGATTGTGTAAAATATGTATTTTTCAATTATTATTATGAGGGTTTCCTTTTGGGAAAGACTGCCACACGTCCCCTCTTCTGTACCTGCTCAGTTTCTGTAGCTGCCGTCTGCCTCTTATTTATAATAACAATATAATATGTGAAACCTCGTGGTTAATAAAAAGCTAAAAACTGGACAAGGGAAGGGAATACAGTTACCTTTTTTATATCCTAGTAAAGTAATCCCCTTATATGTAATCAGTTACTCCCCAAGCCTGCCTTTGAGCATGCATTGTCTGCCAGAAGCTGTCTTTGTACCACTTCTTTTTACATGTATTTTGTATATATTTTTACCAGACATCTTTCTACATCTGGGGTAAACAAACGTAGCCGTTAGCTTGTAGCCGCCATTTTCTTTGCCCACCATGGAAACACCAGGAATATCATGGCTGTCAACACATGCTCAGCACAGAGCACAGAACTATAGTTGTTTTAAGCGGGATTCGAAAATCTAACTTTTTCTTTCTTCTACGCCTGTATCTCAAATCAAATCAAATCAAAAGCTTCTATTGTCATTGTACAGAATACAACGAGATTTATAGTCACTGCTCCAGCGAGTGCTTTAAAAACAGACATATTAAAACACAGATTAAAAGGTCTGACAGTTACGACCAGCAAGTAGTGCACACAGCTTCGGATCGTCATGTAGATGAGCAGGATTAATAAATAAATAAATAAATAAATAAATGAATAAAATAGAATTATGATAAAATACATATGATAAATATTACAGTGTATACATAGAGACAGACCATGATCATTGCACAGTGTGGATATGGGGAGTTATTTGTGTGTGTTTAATGTCCTAATGGCCCATGGGAAGAAACTGTTTGTGAGTCTGGAGGTGCAGGCTTTCAGTGAACGGTAGCGCCGGCCCGAGGGCAGCAGGTCGAACAGATGACGGGCTGGGTGGGATGAGTCCTTCAGGATGGAACTGGTCCTCCTGAGGCAGCGAGAGCTGGTGATGTCTTCCAGGGAGGGCAGAGGGCAGCCAATAATCCTCTGGGCCGTGTTAATGACCCTCTGCAGAGCCTTCCTGTCGGCAGCCGAGCACCCTGCATACCAAGCAGAGATGCAGTATGTGAGGACGCTCTCAACTGTAGAGCGATAGAAGGTCACCAGCAGCTTCTGATTCAGATGGTTCTTTCTGAGCAGTCTCAGGAAGTACAGTCGCTGCTGGGCCTTCTTTATCACTGCCGTGGTGTTTGTGGACCAGGTGAGCTCCTGGGAGATGTGGACTCCCAGGAATTTAATGAAGGCACCCTCTCTACACAGTCCCCGTTAATGTAGAGGGGGGCGTGGTCTATGCTGGTTCTCCTGAAATCGATGATGATTTATTTCGTTTTTATTGAGTTTAGCAGTAGGTTGTTGACCGTGCACCACTCCGTCAGTTTCTGGACCTCCTCTCTATAGGCTGTCTCATCGCCTCCTGAGACGAGCCCGATGACGGGGGTGTCGTCTGCATATTTAATGATGGTGTTTGAAGGGTAGGTGGGAGAGCAGTCGTGCGTGTATAAGGCATCTACTTGTCTTATCGCCTGTATCTACTTGTCTTTCATCCTTTCTGTATAACTAAGGCAGTATTGTGATTTTAATGGTGTCCATTAATATCTGGCCGAGGACAACAGCTGGAAATTAGCAATGTTTGCTAAAGCTTCCCCATTTACTGTTGTTTGTGACAGTTGATCAATGGGGACTGTCCACAACACTATAAACAAATAAACTAAACTAAACTTCTTAGGTTTTTAATGAACCAAACTGACGTGGATACTGTGAGCATGCTTTGTCTCAGTCTGACCTTGTGGCTATCAGACCTGCTAATCCTGGTTCAGATAAGAATGTCACTTCTCACTGACATCAACACAGCTCACACACACTACGGTGCCGTGTTCCTATGCAATTATCATCTATTAATAATTAGCCCACATTCCAAGGTCACTATTCGACTCTTCAGAAGATGTAGATGTGTACAATATAAAGAAACCCAACGCATTCTAGGAACATGAGAAGATCCTGGGCTCTCTCTCTTGTTTAAGTGGATTCTGTAGTCCAGTCCTGGAGTATAGGTGTGCCCGTCCTGATCTGGGTGTGTTGGAAACATTCATCTGTTATCTAGAGAGTTTCTGGGCAGGAAGCCCGAGTTCCAGTTCCTATTGTATTATACTGATAATATACATGTAACTGTCAGTAGTGTGGATAAAGTGACAAGTTATGAATACAAAACTGATTGTAGAGCAGAGAAAATGAAAGCCATAGGAATACTATGTATTTATGCTGTATTTGTTCTTAAATGTCTTTTGCTTTTAATGTGTAAAGCACTTTGAATCGCATCGCCTCGCCTCGCCTCGCCTCGCCTCGCCTCGCCTTGCCTTGCCTACTATAACATGTGCTAGTGATGTGAGAAAAAACATGTTAGTTATTGGGTGACAGATTATAAGAACGCAACATGTTTAAAGTCTAGAAAGGCAAAAACAGATATGTTGCAAGTCACAATAAGCATATCATAGAAATATTACACAGGGTCCTTTTTACATCCTTTTTTGGTAGCGATCCAGAACTGTCAGCATGAAAGGGCAAACAGATGGCAGATAGTGTTTGAGTTTCCTCAACTGCAAAAGCCACCAGTTCCTGAAGTGTGCTTTTTCTATCAATGACACGATCATTGCTTACATAACTCACGGAAAGGCAAACGGCACGCTCTGGTTAGTTGCTTGCACACTGCACAGTCATGAAACTGCCTCACTGGGTTTTTGTTCTGAGATGATATTCTTTATGAAAACAGGAAAGACTTGTTTTCTCTTTGCATTCATTTGAACAACATCTGGCATGTTGGCTAGCAGTGTGGTGAATCGGAGTCGTCAATGGCCAGCAGTGGATGTGGGCGTTGGCATAGAGCTGTGACATCATGTGAAGACTATGAACTCATCTACTACAAAACACAATACATTAGAACGTGGATACTTGTCAAATGTAATATTCTGATGACATCATGATAAACTCTCGATTTCTTTCTACCCTCTTCATGCTGACCATTCCGACATGATCATTCTGCAGATATTAGCTGTTTTTTTACTTGAATTAATACTTTTTTAGACATTTGTGCTTGATCCACTTTCTTCTTGTCACGTTGTCATGCCAGAAGTGGTTCAGTTGGAGTTTCCCTGCAATGTGAACCCTTGGAACTGAACCATAGACTGTATATATAAAGAACTGAACTCATCTTGTGTGACAGTGTTTCCTCTTATCTTCAACCGCGACTCCATGTCTTTGTAACTTTACTCAAAGGTCAGCCGGGCCATGGCCACTTTTCCCCTTTAGTGTGGCAGAAGTGTCCGATAACAGGCACACACACACACACACACACGGTGGAGTGACAGCAGATAGCTTGTTGTTGTGGGTGTTTCCTGATGCCTTGCCACTTTTCCGCAAGGCATCAACACCTGACATGAAAACCAAGACCTCATCCACTGCAGCAATGACACACACACACACACACACACACACACACACACACACACACACACACACACACACACACACACACACACACACACACACACACACACACACACACACACACACACACACACACACACACACACACACACACACACACACACACACACCACACACACACACACACACACACACACACACACACACACACACACACACACACACACACACACACACACACACACACACACACACACACACACACACACACACACACACACACACACACACACACACACACACACACACACACACACACACACACACACACACACACACAACTCACATTGCTAGGCAGCACTTCCACTGTAGTGTTGTAGAATTTATCTGCACTGGTCTCAATATTTCCGCTGCGAAACAGATACCTACAGTAAAGAGAACAGAGCGCTGTAATGAGCAGGAGTAAATGTGTGCAAACATATCATCATCAAATGTTTCACATTCAATCATTTCATTCTGAAATGCCCTCGTAAACAAAAGCAATATGTACATCATCAGTAGCATTAGGACAATTGTTCACTTTCACTTCTCCTATACTATTATAGGGAATGGGGACCGCGGTGCATTCTGGGGCGTAGCGGCCATCTTTGGAGGATAGTGTCTATCCCTGCATAACTAGTCGATTAACTTGCATCCCTGCTTCCCTCACTTGCAAAGGGAGAGGACGCAAGGACATGTGTTTTAAGAGTCCTTTCCTCGGAGCGCCACGTTAAGCGACTTCTGTTTGTGAAGACAGCTGAAGCATCTGGATCAGCTGTCAGTCGCTGCAGAGACCTCTGATGGAAGTTGTGTTTGCAGACATGTTCGCTGATCTACTACGAATAAAATGCACACCGTTATCTCTGCCAGAGCAGCAGCAGTGTGTTACTGTTTGTTTCACACACACCTGCACATTAATAACCCCTGCTCTCTGTAATTATTCTCTGTACTGTGTCCTGCTGAGCGGACCTGTTCTACCGGCAGAATGCCTTTATATTATTCATTTAGTCTACATTAATGTATCCTGAATGTTGAACACTGACAAGGCCAGTAGGGTGTTAAAACCCAACACTCACAAATGGTGAGCCTGAATGAAAATGACGATAAATACAAATAAAATAATAAATATATATAGATGAAGACAGTTGTATGTGGTCAGTTTGGTTGTTCAGATGCATTATCACTTATTTTCAACTTGATGATCAATTATTTGAAAAACAAACAGTACAAACTGAGGAGTGATTCCCCTGAGTTGAATGTGTTATCTACAACATGTACGTTAACACATCACCACATTCTGTTTTCACACGGCACTAAACCACCCAACACTGAGAACACAGACTGCATGTGTGTTAAGTGGGTGTGTTTTGAAGCAACAGTAGGTCATTCAAAGGTTGAATAGAGTTCATATTAATTGAAATAACAACATGTGGGTCCTTGGTGCCTTGCACCAGTCATGTTTGCCTTGTCCATCAATGTGCTCAGGCCCGGAAACCTCAATGACTCTTTCTCTAAGACCATCAGGGGGATTTTTGTATAATATAATATATATAATTGGGTTTATTGGAGTCCCAGCTTTACAGTCATACCCAAATTGTCCAATTCCAAGGCAGTGGAGGGACCAGAGTATGCAGAAACATTTAAAACATAACTTTAAAAAATGAAGAGAAAATAGCACACTGCATGCAAAAACCTGCATTATTTTTGCCTCAAACTGATTTTAATATTAAATGAGCAGGTTTGTAAAGAAGAGAGTCGTGGATATCCATAGAACACATTTTCATTCAGATATCTTGAGTGCATAGAGTATGGCTATTCCAGTTGTTTCTTCTTCGGAGTGTTATTTAACCCACAAGCTTGCATGACATTGTTGTTGCCAATAGATTTCTTAGTTGTTGTATTTTAATTTCATAAATCATAAAGCCTTGTAAAGACAGGGTAAACAGGAAGTTATCCAAGTCATAAGTCACCAACTGGATTCAACTAAGCCAATCTGTAAGAGCCTTCCATTGGATAATTACTGCTGTGATGAATATGTTTCAACTGGCAACAAGTTATTTAACCCCAGCTAATGCTGTGAGTAGCTTCTCATTTCTTAAACAACCATGTCAGAAGACATATCCTGTGGTCCTGGAAAGGATGTTAATCAGTCTCAGAAGGGTCAAATGATTGGCCTGCATCAAGCAAAGAAAACAACTAGAGATTGCTGAAGCTACTAATCGGGTTAAGAACTGTCAAACGCATTACTAAAACCAAATCAATGAATCCAGATGTATCCTGTTCCAGAATGATGGGCGCTTCAGTACAAGATCTTGGTGGAAAATTAATGCAATTCTGAACAGAAATACATTTTGAGACATTGCAGCAGCTTCTCGATACGACGAATGAATTTAGTTGGACCGATAAAGCTAAAGGCGGTCCAACAAAATAGTAGTGGAGTACACTGGCCGTGTAGAAGGATATCATCTGTGAACAATGGAATGCTGTTGGAGTTCTTTTCCCCGGGTTTAACTGCATGTTGAAACAGGTTAACACAGGTGTGTTTTGAAACTGACCTGGTCATGTTGATGGGCTGGGTGAAGTTGAAGAGGATGTAGTCGTTCTTGATGGGTGTTAATGCCCAGAAGAAGTCCTTTCCTGTGTACGCCCGCTCCAGACTGTGCTGCTGGTAATGTTTCAGGCTGCTGCTGACCTCTGCAGCCGGGTTACTGTGAGCCTGATACAGAGCCTGCTTTTCAAAGTCTTTGTCCTGAAAACCCCACAAATGATCAATAACGATTCATTACAGAAACAACTGGATGTGGCTTACACTTAAAGAGGGCGACACCCTCTTAGTTCAAACATGTCCACAGCTCCTTCATCCACACAGCAGACAAGGGCCTGCACTGCATGCTACTTTCACACATCAGGGTTCTTACCTATAGTTACATAAGGCATATATGCAGTGAGCTGGTCGTTATTGCGAAAGGGACCCAGACAGTGTGAACAGTACATGAGTACTAAAGGGGATCCTTTTGCAATGATGGCCTGCTCACTGCACATTATCCCACTTATTACGTGAATTCATATTCCAAAATATTCTGAAGGAGTAACGCACGCAAAACACATTTGTTTCTCTGGTCTCATATGAAAAAAGTCAATTTAGCAGAGAGGTAATATGACTGGGAGTAGACCTGTGTTCAATCAAGTATTCAATAAGACATGTAATGATATACATGTTGAACTCTATACTATATGCATGTGACAAGTGATGAGTTTGGGACCGGAATTCTATAAGGGTCTCATAAATTGGAGCAAGTGAGCCCAACTTCACTCATAATATCCGTGTTTGAACTGCACTAAAAGATGTGTCAATCAAAAGGTGAGCAGGAGGCCTGCATGTGAAAGATGGCTCTAACAAGTGACATGTCATGTGATGTAATGTGTACTTATAGTGTGAGATGCTTTTAAAAAAGATCTGCAGCATTTATTTTACAGTATCAGGCAACACTACAAAGTCCTCATTATTATGACAGGAAAGATGCTATCACAGTTTCAGCTTCAGTCAGGAAGGCACTCACCTTCAGATACTGGATCTTCCCGTGCAGAGAGGAGTGGAGGCCCACATGCTGGAAGAGGGAGGGCTTGTATCTCTTCTTATGCAAAGCCTTCTGTTGTGTACAGTGTTTCTGGATGAGACAACACACCATCGTCAGAAACTCAACTTCATTATCAGTATCCTTAACTTCTCAGGTATGTACTATTTATCAAACATTTTACATTTTTTGCAAGCTGGTATCTTATGATGTACATTACTGTGTTTCATAAACACTATTGAGTATTCTTTTTGTGCTGTTGCCAACATTATTTCCCTCTCAGAGGTTGCTAAGGTTATGAGGAATCTTTAAAGAGGCCCTTTTATGCAAATGTTCAGGATCGTACTTGTAATTTGAGCCTCTACTGGGACATGTCTCCATGCTTTAATGTTCAAAAGGCTCTTTATGTTTCTCATACTGCCTGTGCTGCAGCACCTCTTTTCACCCTCTGTCTGAAACCAGAGCCCAGTCTGCTCCGATTGGTTAGCTGGCCGGCTTTGTGGTGATTGGTCAACCGCTTACAGATGTCCTGCCCCTTAGCCTATCACGTACAATGTGTTGGAGCGCTGGCCAATAGAAGCACAAGTGTTATATAGTGATATCACTATGTCACAAATTGTGGGGGACTTTAGTCTTTGCAGACCATTTACATGCACAAAAAGCTATATAACAAGGTTAAACATTTCCTGTTTCCTTACTACAGGAAATGGAAAACTTAATAGGGCTTCTTTAAGGAATAAACTAAGCACCTGTATAATCTGCATTCAACTGTCCCCATCTAATACTCTACACCTATTTCACAATGAGCTGGGTTGATTTCAGCTCAGCTCTCAACACAATCTCCCCTTTGAAACTGATGAAGTTAAACCAAAAGCTAGGTCCTGTTCACGCTGTACACCCATGACTGCAGCCCTCGAAAAAAGAAATCTAAAGCAATGGAAAAGGCACTACAATCGTTGGCCGGAATACAAACAAGGATGAAACCTAATGTATAGAGAATATCAAGACGAGCAGAGTGGAGATAAGAGAACAACTTAATAACAAACACAAATATCCTGTATGCTTCATCATGAGCTGGTTCGCACAACTGACTTACTGCGTCTTTCTCTGGGTTGCAAGCTTTCACCCACAGGATGTGATCCAACAGCCAGTCCACTGGTTTGTCTTTGTGGAACATCAGGAAGAACTCCGTAATCATCGGGAGGTCACCGGTTCGAAACATCTTGCCTGAAGGATGAGAGATGAGTGAGAGAGTGAGTGAGTGAGTGAGTGAGTGAGTGAGTGAGTGAGTGAGTGAGTGAGTGAGTGAGAGTGTGTGAGTGAGTGAGTGAGTGAGTCAGTGAGTGAGTGAGTGAGTGAGTGAGTGAGTGAGTGAGTGAGTGAGTGAGTGAGTGAGAGTGTGTGAGTGAGTGAGTGAGTGAGTGAGTGAGTGAGTGAGTGAGTGAGTGAGTGAGTGAGTGAGTGAGTGAGTGAGAGTGTGTGAGTGAGTGAGTGAGTCAGTGAGTGAGTGAGTGAGTGAGTGAGTGAGTGAGTGAGAGAGTGAGTCAGTGAGTGAGTGAGTGAGTGAGTGAGTGAGTGAGTGAGTGAGTGAGTGAGTGAGTGAGTGAGTGAGTCAGTGAGTGAGTGAGTGAGTGAGTGAGTGAGAGAGTGAGTGAGTGAGTGAGTGAGTGAGTGAGTGAGTGAGTGAGTCAGACACACACAAAACAAGGCTCATTATGTGGAACGACTTCCCACTTTAATGCTAAGACACACAGACACACACACCTATAAATCCGAGCTGGGAGAACTCCAGGAAGAGCCATTGCTTGGAATCATTCAGGGTGGCGAAGGTCTTCATGTTGTTGAAGTAGCCGGCCTTCGCAACAACATCATCCTCTAACTGCAACACACAGGACACAAGAACGTTTGAAAGAGTGACTACGCCACATCATAAAACCTTTACATTCATTTGAAGGCTGCAGTCAAACCACTCTCTGTGGCAGAGAATTATGAAGTCAAATCAGACTTAATATTAGTATTAGTGGATGCACTTGCAAAGATTCATAAATGTATTTTGTGATTTAAACATAAATGCTTCTATTGCCGCTTCAATTAACACAATAATTGGTCATTATATGTGCACTATTATTAGGCAAGTGAGTATTTTTTTTAAATCTCAGAAATGTTTATTTGTACATTTTGAGTTGTTTGTTTGTTTATTATTCTCACTTTAACAGATGAGAATAAACCAGTGAGATGGGAACATTTTCGTTGTTCCTCTAGTTGCATAATAATCCTGAACACTAATAGTTGCCCAATAATTGTGCACACATAGATTTTCTCCTTAGAAAGCCAAAACCTCACTTTTACTTAAATTACATTTTGCATTGACCAAGAGCACTCTAGTTGTTCAATCATAACATAATCCTCAAAAGCACAACTTGCCTAATTATTGTGCATGCAGTGTATATACAGGGTTTGAAAATACGGTTCACAAATATATTTCCGATAGACACAAATCTTCACTATTTTCAATAAATGTAATATAAATGGTGAAGTATATGTATTTAAAAGTATTTGCATGTTGTTACAGTAGGACACACACTGTTCAACTTTGACACTCCCCTGAAGTTGCTCTATTCGCAAATTACTTTTTTATCACATGAGCGCTTCAAGGTGTGGTGGAAACTTCTGTGTAGCAATGCAGTGGGAGTCACCGACTCAGGAAGGAGACACGGGGAGAGCTGGAGCTTTGATGTCAAACACTGATGGTTTATTTAGGAGCTTCGGCCGGAGAATTCACAAGACAAGTCAGGAGTCAGACGTCTGACTTCACGATAGAGTTGCCACGTCAATTCTGAAGAGCCTCTCTCTCGATAGACCTTTTAACTAGTTCAGAGAGAGTAATCAACATTTTTGGGGAGATAGACTAAACAGCTGGGAACACTGAATTACTTGCGTCTGATGCTTATGGCCTCGAAGATTTCACACCTTGGAGTCCACAAACCCCAAGAAGGAAGTGTTCCAGTGTACCCACAACAATAAACCATTTGTGACCGAGAGTTGCCCGCTCACAAACTGGTAACAACATATGGCTGAAGCAGCCCCTTTCCTTAAGGGAGATAACAGACGTCAAGGTTGGTCATAAACGTCAAAGGGCAAAAGGTGGATATCTAGGAGAATTATTCCCCAACACAAGGGTATTAGTTAAAATGGCAAAGCTAGTTGCAGTAACGCAGCCTTGTAATTGGAGGCCTTACATTCAAATCCATAGAAAGGTGCAGGGCGCTGTGCTGTGACACCAATGTGCTTTCCTACGCTGTGACAAAAGTGGTTGGATAAAGAATTACGTTTGACTAATTTAGCGTCTAGCTTATTAGATAGCTAGTTGGATCATTCCAGCATGCGGATACTCTGGTTCGGAACCTGGAAACCAGATGGAAAGGAATCCCTCACAAACTGCTCAGTGAGATAGCTTTGGCATATTGGTCCAAAAGGTTTTGTGACCACCAGTGCTGAAATAATCAAAGGTGGGCAGATAAGTCTGTAAAGATCCCCAAAATAAGTCAAACAAAGGGATACAGCAACTTGATTGAAGGCTACATCCACAACGTGGAAGAAAAGACGCCGGCACCCAGGCTTGTTACCATTTGACTTCAGCTGAGGTAAGTTAGAATGTAGTTAAAGAACACACGCCTTGGCTTACAGTCTTGACATTACAATTAAATGTTTTGTCTGCAGGTTTAGCGTTAGTCTTATTTTCCTGCGAACGGACATCAGTCAGGGGCATGCTGGGTAGTGGATCCTAGCTAGCTTAGCCCCCATCCCGGCGCTGCAGCTTCTAGGAGGTCAGAAGAGGTCTTGGGCGTGGATTGTCTTGTGTTACCTGCATTTCATCCAATCTCCATGCTTCATTTTCCAAGTTGGTGAACGCATATGATCTTCAATCCAGTTGCTGTTGCATTTGTCTGCATTCTTTTGGGTAGCTTTACGGACTTCTATGCCTTCGTTTGATAGTTTCAGCAATGCACAAGACAGAAATATGTGAAACTCATTTTTACCAAAACAGCTGTCTGACTTGTTTCTTGGGGTTCCCTTCCATTCCTGGGCATAGCGTAATAAATCATGCCGCGTAGTGGCGCACTCATCTGATTGGCTAAAATAGAATGGAAGTACACACACGACTAGCAGTTTCTAAATGCAGGCTCAACAGTTTGTGAATAGTTGTAACAACATTCAAATGTGTTTTTGATGAACATTTTTAAAATACATGTACATTTGGATTTCTTTTACATTTGCTTGAAGCAGGAAATGTTTGTGTGTGCGCATCAGAATTATATTTGTGATGGATTTATGACCCCATTGAAAAAGTATTTTATGATATTTTATGTTGAACACTGGCGGATATTTGTTAGTTTCAAACGAACACTACCAGGAGCTGTGTTTGGTTAAGTTGAATACAGCATATGGTCATCTGACATCAGTGTTTATCATTTAACAGTCTGAATGTTGGGTTGTATTTCCACATTATGTAAATTGTATTTACATATCATTTGAGGCACATCAATAACTATCGGACCTTTGAACCCTACCTGAACATAGAATGTTCCTTTGTCGTGAGCGTAGAGCATGAGGAAGCTGAAGTCCAGATTCTGCTTTGTTCGCCATCTGATAAAAATACAGGAAAGCTACACACGTGAACACACAAACATGGATCTGTCTTTCACTTTAGACCAGGGGTGTCCAAACTGTTTTCACTGAGGGCCACATACAGAAAACATACGAAGGGCTGGGTTACTTATAGAGGTGAGGTATACTGCCTCCTAAGTTAAGTTATGAAATGTAGGTAAATGAAGCTTGATACTTGAATATGCTTTAAGAAACAGCCTCCATCACAGCTCTCCAGACGGATTCATTTGTTGTGTTACTCATGCCCCTTTTCCACCAAACCGGATCCGGTTCAAGATCTGTTCTTGTGCTTTTCTGGTGCTGAACTGGTTCTTCTCTGTAGCACCACTTGTGTTTCCACCGAGCCCGACTGGTGCTGCCGCTGCTGCGTCATAACGTCACCGTTTACGTCGGTTTACGTTTCTCCCAAACACCGCTCGCAACAACAACAACAACAATGAAGGACTGCGTCAGGTCGATGATCGTGTTGCTTTTAATCATACGAAGCCAGATTAAATGAAATAACTACTTCTCAACCCTTATACTTTTCTCCAGAGTGCCGTGGTTCATTGTTTATTAATGTGTTTCAGCGGCATTTACCGACCGCTGCAGTGCTGCTCGTCCACCGGAGTTTAATCTACCGTTAACTCACGGCAGAGTTTAGTCTACCGTTAACTCACGGCAGAGTTTAGTCTACCGTTAACTCACGGCAGAGTTTAGTTTAACTCTTGGCAGCGACCGCTGGAAAGCATTCACTGTCTGACTGTCACACAAGCCTGATAAATATCCCCCATTCCCATAAATGAATGTGTTTCAGTATGAATTGATTCCATCCGATAGCTGCTATAATACAAAACAACAGGAAAACGTCTGCCTGCTCTCCACAATGATCAATAACAGCGAACAGATGGTCATTAAAGTACGAAAATGTAACAGAATCACACTAAGCGTGGTTAGTGTTGCCTGACTTTATAAAGTGTGTTTTTTTCACAAGTGTGTAGTCACGTTCTAGTCGATTTGCTCAGCGCTACTGCTTGTTACAACTTTTATTTGCCGTACTCGCCATTAACTGTTATTGCTCAGGTTAATCTCGTCAGAAGTAAGCGTGAAGTATTGGTTCTTGGTTCTTGCCGGGCAGCCGAGTGGGGTCAGCTAAGAACCGGTTTTCGGTGCTTAGAGCCGGCTCCGCTGCGGTGGAAACAGGAAGAACCAGAGCTAAATCAGGCTGTAGCCCAGAACCGGCTCTGGAAGCGGTTTGGTGGAAAAGGGCATAAAAGAGTTGTAGCTCATTCCTTACAACAGGAGCCTCATATTGGTTACAATAAGGGGAAATATGGAGGGTCTATTTCAAGTTATGGAAATAAGTTATTGTTAGAAAAAATGTTCAATTTGATCTGACTGAATTTATTTGAAAAGTGATTTTATTAACACATGAATACTACTGTGTAATAAAGTTGTACATATTTAAGAAGTAAAATATAAGACAAGCACCATTTTCAGGTGTGGGCCATATTCCATTGTACTTTTAAAATTTGCTGAATGCCAATTCAAAATGGACCACTGGCCACAGTTGGCCCCGGGCCGTAGTTTTGACACCCCTGCTTTAGACAGACAGATGAGAAATAATACAATTCTAATGCACCCTATAGTGCTTATTCACTGACATATTGTTATCCTATTGCAACACAGACACAACAAAGACAAGTATGCCAGGAAGGGGAATAAAGTTAGAAATATCAAAGTTAACAATAGCTACGATTTTAGCAATTGAAATAAATTACAATACAAATGGTGAACGTACTTGACTCTGTCCTTGGAGTCTCCTAAGGTCTCTCTGAGGAGGGTGAAGTTGGGGTAGTAATGCTGATGAGGAGAGACAACCTCCAGCAGCCCGGACTGCACCTGTTTGGGAAAACTACAAAAAAACACAGCTGGTTAACTATCTGACAGCAAACTGCAAAAGGATTCACAACAAAATACCTGAATCAAAACATGATTAAACGCCATATTATGTTCCAAACCACATCAAGGATTATTTCTGAAACAGTATGGAGCTCAAACGCTTTTTCTCTTACGGGTTTACCACAAGGTGAGTTCCTTTTTATATCCCGCTTTTTTACACATACAGTACAGTGTTAGCTCTGAGTGTTAGCTATGCTTGCTAATGTAAACAAAGGTCATATTACTTCCAAAACACGTCGGGCATTGTTTCTGATAGGGGACGATAGGCGGGACGTTGCCAGGAGTTCAACGTTTTTAGAGATTTGGGTACGGAGGAAAAGAGAAAGGGTTTTATTTTCTGACACTTTGTGAGTCTCCTTACACACTGGGGACTAGGGCTGCCCCCAATTAGTCGACTAAACATTAGTCGGCGAAAAAAGTATTTGTCTTTGTATGAAGCGTCAGCCGGAAACCCCCTCAGACTTCATTCAGAGCGGAGCCTGGTCATTAATGGCGCGTTTCCACTGCAGCGTGGAGCTTGCTTTAAGCGTGCTGAGCCGTGCGGGGCCAGTTTTTGGTTGCGTTTCCACTTGGCCTAGTACCGGCTAACGGGTCCTAATTCACAGTTTTTCTGGCCCCATAACATCGTGGTTCTAGGGCCAGGAACAACCAGGCTGAGTCGGGCTGAGTATGCTAAACTAGAGAGAATCGCTGGCAAGGGGGCTACAACTACAACAAGATGGACATATTTGACCGTGATTTAATTGTAATACACGTTTCAAAATGATGCCGAAGTAACAACATACTGATACCGGTTAGTAAAAACCATGAATTAATGCTTTGACAAGTCTGCAGACAGACGGCAGGCGAAAAACCTTTTAAAATGCGTGTTTTCTAAATGGAGATCGGCTAAGCTAACGCAGTGTATGCTCCGACCGTCCACACTCACAACAACGGCCTATACAGACATAAATAAAGCAGCGACTGTATTCACCATGACACAGACAGTCTGTGGTTTGTACTTGTTTCACTTTTGTCTAGTTTCTGAACAGATATGAGGAGCTGTGAGCTTGAGTGCTAACAGCTAACGGCTGATGTTGGTTTTGTGTTTCGCATTGAAGATGACGTCACGGCTCCGCCTACACTGCGTTACTATAGTTACTACCCCAGTTCCTAAACTGTAATGGAAATAAAAAAATTTAAAAAAGTGAGCCAGTCCTGACAAGGCCTAACGAGGCCTAGCCATACCGAGCGAGGCCGAGCGAGGCCGTGTAGTGGAAATGCGCCATAAGTTAATTTGGTCGGGCAGGAAATCCAAAGTGTGGATCTTTCTGAGCGAGTAAAGGACGAGCAAACTATGACGGCAAAAAGTCTCCTCCTGCACACCATCAGAGTGCAGCTTCCTGAATGCTGGCTTCAAAACAAAACATGGAGCTTCATTTTCCCAACGACAACATGTGTTACTTTCTTAGCCTCGGAGGAAAACAGCTGCAGTGAGTCAGGCAGTAAGTAGCCTAGCTTTGTATCAACATATATAGACCTATAATATATAATCATTCTGACCTCAGAAAACGATAACGTTTTAATTTCATGATGAGGGCGTAATGCGCGGAGGGATTTTTGCCGACGCTCATATTTTCAGTTTTTCCGTTTTCCTATTTATTGGGTTGTTATATTCAGATATGAATAATAGAAACTAGAGATGGCAAATCCGGATCCTTTTACGGACTCAGGGTCTTCTGAGTCAGTCATTGAAGAGATCCGGATCATACGAGTCATTTGAGTCATATGAGTCATATGAGTCAGCATCACCAAGACCGTAGAAATCCTATCGGTGAAACCGAAAAGTTGTTGCATTTCACGAGCATATTAAACTGACGTTATATTAACCTCCGCTACACAGTGTCTTTTGCTTTAATAAAAAATGTTGATCACAAAAAAAAGGGTTATTTTGCGATTTGGCAAATCAGAGTCTGCTGTTGACTCGTGCATGAGGACGAGTCTGCTGGATCTCTGGATCTGCTGCTATATGGTTACGGCTCTGAGTCCGCACGAGTCTGCTGTGTTTTGCACAGTGAGTCAGGATTTGCGAATCTGAGTCTGTGAAGTTCCGCTGACTAACTCGTAGGCTACTGGTCTCTCTCGATCATTGACCTGGATTCACGGATCCCGCGATTTTGATTAAGTCCATTATGTTTCCGGCTCTAAATGAATTTCAGTGTAGACTTCTAACAAAATGGTCATGTTGTGCAACAGTCTCCTGCGTGTAATAGCTGCATTTCCAATAAGGATCTTACTTGGCAAAACGTTTATTTTGAACATAGCACACAAAAAGAAACAAACAATGACAAATGATAGAAAATTGCAAAACAGTTAGAATATATAAAATGTCTTAATTATACAATTATTATTATTAAACATATAATTATATCTAATCATATGCCCCCCATATTTTCTCATGGACTGCGTAATCATTGCAATGCTGGTGTTTGTATGTGTTAAATGTGTGTAAAGTGGTGTCTTTTGCTTTAATAAAACATATTGATCACAAAAAAAAGGTCATTTTGCGATTTAGCGAATCTGAGTCTGCTGTTGAATCGTGCATGAGGACGAGTCTGCTGGATCTCTGGATCTGCTGCTATACGGTTACGGCTCTGAGTCCGCACGAGTCTGCTGTGTTTTGCACAGCGAGTCAGGATTTGCGAATCTGCGAATCTCTGAGTCTGCTGTTGACTCGTGCATAATATAGCGGCGGGAGCCGGGTGCTGGAGGAGGGGCTATGCTCGTGCACATGGCGAGTATGGATCTCTGGATCTGCTATGTTTTTACGGTTAGGAGCCGTCGGCTCCTCTGAGTCCCCACGAGTCTGCAGGAAGTTTCACTGATCCGCGTCCCCTCCCCTGAGCCAAACGATAACTTCTGGCAGGCAGCTATCCTACTTGCTAAAGGGTAGGCAGATGGACTGGGGTACGTTGTAATGTGATTTTACATGTTATAAAGAGAGTAGCGAGTGACGCAATTTATAGTTTTAATTTGTACGTCACACCAAGTGTGGGACTCAAGGACTCGGGTTAATGGAGAGGGGAGACTCGTCACGACCAGCTCATTTCTAGGATCCGGGTTAATGATCCGGATGAATCAGGACTCGCCCATCTCTAATAGAAACTAGCACTTAATTGTTCCGTGTGTGTCCTCGCTGCTTGTTCACACACACAATAAGAATCCTTACCGAAGCTTCTGCTGTTTGTACCGCTGCGTATGTGTGGTGCGCTTTGAGTCATGCGCTCTCTACATTTAATTTATATTTCAAAGGTTCATTATTACAGTTTTATTTTATATTTTATGTGAAGCAAAACGTACCATGCTGTTATAATAACGCTCTTTATCAGCCTTTGAAACTGAAACCATTTTGGGAGAAAAAAAAGAATTCAAACATTTTTATATATTTATAATCATAATATATCATAAACGTGCGACGATTAGTCGACTAATCGCCTTAATTGACGACTATTGGTCGACTAGAAAAATCTTTAGTTGAGGTTAAAGGTGGGGTAGGTAAGTTTGAGAAACCAGCTCGAGTGCGCAAGAATTTGAAAATACACAACCGGAAAAAATCTGCCACTTCCTTATAGAGCCCCTCCTTCAACACACACAAACGCGCACATGATCAATGAGGGCACGAGATAAGTTTGTGCACAGATGGAAGGCTGACAGGCAGGTAGGCCATCCAGTTATTTTAGCCAGGCCGGCTAAAATGATTGGTTGTACTTTTTACTAGGGATGCTCCGATCGATCGGTCACCGATCGAGATCTGCCGATACTCACTCTCTACCGATCGATCGGTGCTCTCTAAACATGCCGATCGCGAGGGCCGATCGCATGACGTAAAATACATGACACTTTTCTCTGTACGCGGCAAAACAAGCTCGCCAAAATGGCTTCACCGGTCTGGCATTATTTTAAGGTGTCCGAAAAAGACAGTAAAATAGCGGTATGCAACGTGTGTGTGAAGCAGAAATCCTGCAGCTCCACCCGCTGTGACGGAGCGGTGAGCGGAGCGAAACACACAAGAGTTAGACCTAACACACTTAGCTATTTTATCTACCTCTGGAACAAGCTAAACTAGTTATAAATATGTTTATTCTTCACTGTCGGCCTCACACATTACTGGACCAGTGAGCTGCATGAGACGATACTGACGGGCTGTCAGGAGAGGGAGAGAGGGGGAGAGAGAGGGGGAGAGAGGGGGAGAGAGAGAGGGAGAGAGAGGAAAAGAGAGCGCTTGCTCATTTCTCCCGTGTTATTATCCAAAGTGAATGTAAACTTGAATAATATACATAATTTGAATGTAATAATTAAGTTGATTGTTGTTTGTGGAAGCTCCAGTGAATGAGCCCCATTAACTGAGTTTTAAACATCACTTTAAATGGAAGATTTAAAGTGATGTTTCAATCTTCCATTTAGGCCCCGCCCACTCGATCGGATCGGCGATCGGTCCCAAAATTGGCGATCGGAGCATCCCTACTTTTTACAGTACTACGGCTTCCACAGATGACATTTTTTTATGGATTTTTTGTCAAAGCACTTAAGATATTCATTGCTATCGGGATGTTAAGAGCATTCCATGGAATATAACAAAAAGTGTATCTCGAGCCGGTTTCTCAAACTTACCTACCCCACCTTTAATCCTACCGGGGACACATATTTATGTATAATAGACATCAAAGAGTGCATTTTGCATGATGGGTGACCTTTAACAACAGGACACAGGTGAACATCTGAGGGCGCATTTCAAACAGGAAATAATGTGTGAAATCATTACTTGTTTTCCACATCATCCCACTTCCTTTTTTTATCTTTTAGCCTAGCGCTCGTGCTCTATAGTGAACAATGCTATTCAGCTCCTATGATGCTTTGGCAGTCTTTATGGGTTTGAATCCACATCTGGAGGGTAATGCTCACATTGTCCCAATGGCTTCCCAATTGTGATCTTGTCGGAAACTTAAAATGTGTTTTACTTACTCTACAGTTGCATTACATGACACAAGGCATAAAGATGTTTGGACATTACACTAGCTTTGTGAGCCCATTCAATCCGTTTCAAATAAAGAAATCACATGTTAGTGTAAGGTCTAAAAGCACACATTGTGCATTGCTGCTGGACTGTATATAGATCAGACAGATCACAACTGCAGCTGCTTGTACTGTGATCATGAAGTCTATGCAGTATGATAAGAGAAACAAATCTGATCACGTGAGCAAAAGCAAGATACATTTCGGATGGATTTCATAGCCAGTGGGTAACATGAAAAAGAAGAGACACGGAAATGCCTTCACTTGTTTTTTACCTTTGTTTTCAAGATGCCACTAAGAACTCACATTTTTTTTATTTGGGGTTAGTCATTCATAAAGTGATCACCCTTTTAGAATGGTCCAACACTGGATAAGAAATGAACCAAAGTACAGGATGAGCAGGGAAAACAAGTCGAACCCTTCCAAATGTAACCAATGGGGTTATTTATTTAACTGAAAAACCTTTTAGAAACATTTCAAGTAAAACATTCTAAAGAGGCTAAATGCTGTAAGAGGCTAACAGAAGACATGAACCAACTTTAAGGTGGTGCCCCATATGTGAGGCATTCCAGAATCACTCACTTGGTCTTGATGGTCTCTGCTACGCTGCCCACATAGTCTGAGTCCGTCTGGGACAGGGAGAGAAACAGGAGAAAGTCAGTGATGAAGTAAATCAGGATTAAAATAAAGATGGACCTTTATTAATCCCTGAGGGGAAATTCAGTTTTTCAATCTAGTGTTAGTTTACAATTACACACATAGGCCGAAATACACACACACCTGCACAAACAGGACCTACAGTATATACATGCACTGATGAAGAGGTGGTAGAGCAAAAGGGCAGTCCGGTGCCGGAGCAGTTGGGGGTTTGGTGCCTTGCTCAAGGACACCTCGGCAGGGCCCAGGAGGTGAACTGGCACCTCTCTAGCTACCAGTCCACACTCCGTAGGCAAAAACAACCAAAAGCCATTATTATTACTAAATAAAAAGGGTTTATTCAATTGTTTCAGAAATTGTCAAAATGCCAATACTGTTGGACGTGACAATAGAACAACACGAAGTTGAAGATTTGACCATCCTATGTCCTGATGCACCAAGCCTATTATCAGACATCGTTCAAGCTGGAGGCATCAATGAGCGTCTGTCGGCCATGTTTTTGTGTCTGACACTTTTTTGAGTGATGCATACAGACCACCAGGCCAGAACAACAGAAAACAGATTATTCTTGGTGGTGGGGACTGTTACTCCCGATTTGCATGTCTGCCTGATTTGCACTGCGCAAGCGCAAGTTGTTTCTCCATATTGGACAGCTACGTACAGCAAGCAAAGTAAGACATTTGACACAGCGGCGTTTCGCAAAGAAAAAAAACCGACCACATTCATCTGAACGAGAGAGATGAGTTAATGTTATTACAATTGTTATTGTAATTTCCCGATTATTTGAGAAGAAATCGTTGTATTGGGTTAAGTACATTCTTAGATTAAGTGAGAAATGGATTTAACTTCTGTTTGACAGCTATCATACTGGAGAAATAAGAAACTGTAAATGTATGCAATCATTTATGGCATTAATAATTAATATCTAATTCTTAACTGTGAATGGTTTTCATTTATTTAATATTAGAAATGTATTAGTCTTGCCAAACCTTTTCTGTTGAGATTTCTGGAAAAGGGAAATTACTTTTCATAAAAAAAGTTGATTCAAGAACAAAACGAGGGGTTACGTATGGTAACCCTTGTTATATAAACACAGGCGGAGCCCTCTACTGGACTCTATGGGTACTCCCCTTGATCCTATCATGCAAGCATTCATCCACTGAGACTTTCTAGACGTAGCCGGCCCCGGGGCGGGCCTACCTGAATGCGCGCGCATCTCACCGCATAAAAGGAGGCCTCGCCTCCTGACTGTCATCCTACACTTCTATTCAGCAAGCAGCATAGGGCAGACAGGGCCCCTGAGTAGAGGGCTCCGCCTGTGTTTATATAACAAGGGTTACCCCTCGTTATATCTCTCACAGGCTCCGCCATCTACTGGACTCTATGGGTACAGTGGGCGGAGCCCCGATGTATACACGCGCTGTCGTCCCACAACAACACTGTTCCATCTCACTGTCTCTGACCGGCTTTCTGGTTAGCAGCCGCTGCGCCTCACTCACCTCTCCCTCGGCCGTAACCATGGAGAAAAATTGGGGCTGCGGCTGACACCCTGACACGCTTACCCCGCGGAGGTGTGCTGTGACGTGGAGGACTCCCCCCTCCTGCCCTAAGCAGGGGGAAAGAGTCCTCCAGCCCCTATGGGCCCAGCGCGCGTCACGGCATTACGCCCGAGGAGGAGGTCAGATGCCCACTGACCCACAGCCCCCCTCCCTCCTCACCAGTCCTGCGTTGCCCCAGCAAGCACAGACGATGAAAAGGAGCCAGACATGTACAAGAGATAAAACTTTATGGAGGGGCCTGGCGTTGACCAAGACGCCGCCGTGCATATGTCCTCCACACTCACGCCGTTAAATAAGGCTGTTTAAAGGGGACCTATCATGTAAAATGCACTTTTGTACGTCTTTTATACATGAATATGTGTCCCCGTTGTTCCAGGGAACTCACCAAGTGTCAGAAAACACAACCCTCTCTATTTTCCTCCATACCCAAATCTCTAAAAAAGGGGCTGCAACGGATCTGATAAAAACTGATCCAGATTTGAACACTTCAATGACGTCACAGAAGTGGCGCTACGGCTATTGGGCCAAATCTCCACCTATCAGGGGAATGTGGGGTTGGGCCACGGCCGGCCATTGCCGCTCGAAAGCGCTGGAGTACATATACATGTAGTACATATTCCAGGCCTGTAAGTGGCGCTGTAGTCTGCCACAAAAGCAGCGAAGAAGACTTCCCGCCCATAGTTACCATGGTTACCCTTCTGTTTATTCTCCGCTGTGGCTTTTTTTCCCCTCTTGACTTGATCAGAGCACGGCTCCCCTCTCCTGCAGGGGGGCGTGGTCAGCTGCAGCTCACAGAGATCAGCCCCGTAGACAGCAAACAGCACATAGAGCGAAATGAGGCATGGCTAAAATGCATGATCTGTTTGGTATTTTGAAAACAGAAACGTATAAATATACCTTATATAGGTATGGCTCTACAATATATCATTTAAATATAGCATGATAGGTCCACTTTACATAAGGCAATTTAGCCTCCCTCGCCCCACTATGGGGTGGAAGATGAAAGCCCCCCAAACTGAATAGCCCTCGACCTGAACGCACTCCTTAGGCTCTTGGGCACAAAGGAGGGGTTCGGTCTGAGTGTCGCCCCACTCTGGTCACCCTGGATCATCAAACAACTCAGGTGCACCGATAGAGCGGTTAACTTGGACACTATTTTGGCTGACGTTAAGGCAAGTAGCAATGCTGTCTTCCACGACAGTGCTTTCAGGGAGGAGAGCTCCAGAGGCTCAAATGTTTCGGAGACCAGAGCCTCGAGCACCAACGGCAGGTCCCACTGCGGGGCGGAGGCGTGCACTACTGGGCGCAGCCTCCTGACCCCCCGTAAAAACCGCAACATTAATGGCTGAGAAAAGGCTGACCTGCCATCAAATCCCTCATGGCAGGACGAGATGGCTGCTGCATACACTTTCACTGTGGAATGAGCAAGCCCTCTGTCCACCAATAACTGTAAGTACGACAAAATAGATCCCAACTCACAAGATAGGGGCTCAATTTTCCGCTCCTCACACCATTGCTGGAATCCAAGCCACTTTGGCCTGTAACAGGCTGTGGTGGATCCAGCTCTAGCTGCCTGGATCGACTGAATAACACTGTCAGACAATCCATCCTGTCTCAGCCTGTCCCTCTCAGGAGCCAAGCCTGGAGAGGTTGGCCCAGAGTGGGTAACGCCCTGATTGCACCTGCCTCTTGAGACATCGCCCAGCAGAACTGGGGAAGCGCCCAGGGCTAGACCACCTTCATCTGTGTAATCTCTGAGTACCACGGAGCCCCAACGCGATCCGGCGCTACTAGGATGACTGCCAGACGTTCTCGCCTCACTCTCCCCAGGAGAGGGAGAATGAGACACAACGGTGGAAAGGCGTAGAGCAGCTTCCTTGGCCATGGCTCGTGTGCAAACGCATGGAGAACCACAGGGGACAGTGGATGTTGCGCTGGCTGGCGAACAGGTCCACCTCTGCTGTCCCGAACCGGGCCCAGATCCACTTCACCACCTCCGGGTGAAGCGCCCACTCGCCTGGCAGGGGTCCGCCCCTCGACATGAGGTCGGCCCCCCTGTTCTCCAGACCCGGAATGTGGAGGGCTCTCAGAGATAATACCACCTCTGAAGCCCATAACCACAGTTTCTCCGCTGTGGTCAACAAAGCGGCGGAGCGGACTCCGCCCTGCCTGTTGATATATGCGACTGTGGTGCTGTTGTTGCTCCTGACCATTACATGTCTCCCCTGAATTAAGGGTTTGAAATGCTGGAGGACTAACACTACTGCCCGTAGCTCTAGGAGGTTGCTGTGCCGTGTCTCTGTTAGAGACCAGCGCCCACCTATAGCCCTCTTCAGGCAGGTCCCTCCACATCCTGTTCCGGATGTGTCCGTAAACACTGTGATGTAGGAGGTCACCCGTCCCAGAGGTTGCCCTCCACTGAGGGGGGATGGTCACCAGGCGCCGTTTGTGTCTCTTGGGATCGAAACGCAGGCTGGAGAACCACCTCTGCAGGCGGCGCATATGCAGTAACCCAAGTGGGACCACAACGTGAGCAGCCGCCATGAGACCCAGAGTCTGCATGACAGTTAAAGCTGTCACTGTTGCCCCCTGTCGCAGTCTGCAAACTGCCCGAAGCAAGGATGCCTGTTTGCTCTCTAACAGGGTGGCACGTAGCCTGCCTGCATCGAGCACCACTCCCAAATACAACGCCTGTTGGTGAGGTATGGGGGTGCTCTTCTTCCAATTGATCGCAAAACCCAACTTGGTTAGGTGTAGGATCAATTGGGCTGTGTAACATATTGCCCGTTCCCTGGACCCAGCCATGACTATGAGGTCGTCCAGATAAAAGAAAACTCTCATGCCACGGCCACGCAGCGGCTGGAGCGCTGTGGCCACACATTTGCTGAACGTGCGTGGGGATAGGGAGTAGCCGAACGGTAGCCTGTTGTACTCGTAGGCTACACCCTGGAAGGCAAAACGCAAATACTTTCTGTGTTTCGGAGCAATCTCGACATGAAAGTAAGCGTCCTTCAGGTCGATGGTTGTGAACCAATCGAGGATATCGATCCGAAGAGCCCTTCCGTGGCAACGGGGGTCCCAAGGATATCGTCTCGGTCTTTCTTGGCCAGTGCGGTCAGACCTAGCCACACGTGATGCGACGCCACGGTGGCCAGGGACATCACACGACCGGCTGCGGTAGCCATACCGTGGACCAGATTATTCATCTGGCCCACGCAGTGGTCCGAGTAATCACTCCCGCCCTCAGGTGGGGGGGCGGAGGTGTCCTGCTGAGGGGTAATCAGCGACACTCCCAACACACCAAGATTACTGGCTGCCATCTGCGCCCCGAGCCTGAACATCTTATCCATCATTATACATGTGTGTTTACACTGCTCCGTTGACCATTGACTTCCGGTAAAAGTTCCTTCAAAATAAGAGTCCCGATCTTATTACTATCAAAATAAAAGTGCAAAACGAAAATATTGGCATACAAATATAATCACTTCTCTAAAAGGTAACTAATTTTAAATATAGTTAGACATATTATAGGTCATTTACAATAATAATAATAATAATAATATTAATATTAGTAATACGCTTTATATTTGTATAGTACTATTACAAGAATTGTAGCCAAACTGGCTTCACAGCAGTTCAATAGACAGATTAGTATAACATGACAGGATAAAAGCAATGTAGAGGAGCAGCTACATTACAACACATATATCCACGAAGATTAATACATGAAGACTTGTGACTCGGACTTGACTTGGACTCTTCTGAGGTGACTCGGACTTGGACTCGGACTCGAACACAGGTAATGATGACTCGGACTCGACTCTCCCTAGGTGACTCGGACTTGAAGAGTGGTGACTCGAGAGTGACTTGGACTCGTGAATTGGTGACTTGACTACAACACTGTCGTGGAGGAATAAAAACAGGTGCAGACTACTCCAGGCTTCAATCATTGCTCATGATTTATTTATTTATTTATTTATGAGAGGAAACGTAGATAACAATGTGGGAAAGTTTGCTTTTAAGAGTTTATTACTTCAGATATGTGTGGAGCGCTCGTATTAATAAAACCGTTGTGAATCCAATACCAAAGTGCAGCTTATAATTTTGTATTACATCTATAATAAAAGTGAACCTTTGTATTGCAAAAGAAAATTCCAACCGAATTTACTCCAGGTGGAACTAAAGTAAGATTTGACTTGATTATATTTCACATCATTAATCCAAATCTGTAAAGTAACTAAAGGTATTAAATAATTGTAGTGGAGTAAAAGTACACCATTTACCTCTGAACTGTAGTGGAGTAAAAGTACAGAGTAGCATATAATGGAAATAGTAAAGTACAAGTACCTCAAAATTGCACTTAAGTATAGTACTTTTAGCCTAGCATAAAGACTGGAAGAATGGGGAAACAGCTAGCTGGTTTCAGTTCAATGTTGCAAAACTGGCCTAACAGCTCCTGAAGCCTATTGATTAGCATGTTAGCTTGTTCGCTTAAACCATACAGAAACTGAACTGTTAATACAAAAAGCTAAAGTAGCATCAGATTACAACAATCGTGGAAGTGGTATAGATCTCATCTCAATATCAGTGTAAATGGAACAAGTCCTTCCGAGTTAAAGGCCAGTGTGTCAGTGTGTGTGTGTGTGTGTGTGTGTGTGTGTGTGTGTGTGTGTGTGTGTATCACTCGTTTTACCAGCTTTTTCTGTTTCCCATTTCACTTTGTAATCAATGCTTTAGGATAACCGTTTTAGAGGTGGAGTCACATTCCCCATCTACTATTGGTAAGATATTGATATGAGTAACAGAGGAGGCAGCCACACTCTGATACATACAGTAATATGTCTTTACTGCACAGGGTGTGGTCCAGCAAAGGAGACAAGTGTGACCGCTCTGCTGTCATACCATTTGACAGCACAGATGTTGTGGTTGGTCTCCACTCGGATGTCAAAGCTTCCTCTCCCTTTTTTCTTCAAGCTCTTCTCCTCTTCAAGGTTACAGTTGGGTAAGCGCACCTGCCTGGCTGTTCCCACATAATGAATCCTGTGATCAAGGAGCTTCACTACCAATGGGACACAGGTGAAGTAGTTGTCTGCGTAGATCTTATAGTTCTGACCTACTGGAAGCGTGGAGGCAAGCTTCATCACAACATCACCCGACAATCCAAGTTCAGACTTGGCTCGTATCCCATTGACACTGCCTTGGTACACATCAACGTCACAGATCATTCCAGAGATTCCAGTTCTCACTCACACTTTGAACCCCCATGGGTGTGGCTTGCCTGCTGCTGAATTTCCCCTTGAAAGGAATCATCATCTCATCCACAGAGTTGTGTTCTTCTGGTACCACCTGCAGGCATTTCTCTCTGAATGTATCAAGCCAGGGTCTGAGTTTCCAGAGTTTGTCTTTCTTTTCCATCTCTGACACTGTCAAGTTGTTTACAAAATGTAATGATGTCAACAGATATTGGAATCTGTTGCGTGCCATCACATCAGAAACAGGGGGGTACCGTGTGTCTGTCTCCCAATACATACGGACTCCAGACATTTCTGGCTTAGCCTATGATCCTAATAAAAGGAATACCTACACCCATACATGCAGGTAAACCAGTTCAACAAGTCACACAATCCTGCCTATTATCCTAATAAAAGGAATACCTACACCCACACATGCAGGTAAACCAGTTCAACAAGTCACACAATGCTGTCTGGCTCATGCTAACAGGTTAATTATCATACTAAAAAGGATACATCCAAGTGTCCCAACACATTTCAGAAAGAACTGTTTCTGCCAGAACCAGAGAAGAGTTAAATTAATTGTTGTAACTAATCAACTGATAAGATACAAGTAGAGTTTAAAATATTGCTAGAGATATAATTTCACATACTTTTATCAGAAATAATGTATTAATTTATTAAATTCTGGTCTTAATTCAAAATCTTAACAGAGGACACATTTAGAACTTAGTTATAGTGAATTATCAAAGACATTATATTTCTATTTGTGTTTTATTTCCATATGTGAACATATAAGAAGGGCAATCTCCAGGTGCTTATGCTATTTTGACTACCACACTGACCCAGTGTTGTAATATTACAACAAAGACACAGGTTCAAACCCCACTGCAGTCAGCATGTCGTTGTGTCCCTGAGACACTTCACCCCAAAGTGCTCCTGTGGGGATTGCCCACAGTATTGAGTATGTAAGTCGCTTTGGATAAAAGCGTCTAACAAGTAACATGTAATGTAATATAATAAGCTGCTCAAAATCAAATTTGATGAATGTATTCCACAAAAACTAAATATGTAAATGTTCTAGACATTGTAATAATCACAAAAAAAAATATTTGAGGCATTTTACTTACTTGAATCTGACAAATCCAGTCCAATAAAACAAAGAGATGTTTATCGTTTGAAGATTCTGAAGTTTTGTGAGTGTATGGCCAGAGGGCAGGACCTATAAACACATTTACTACCCAATGGCATTGTGAGGCTGAGCAAAAGGACCTATTGACTATGTAAATGTTGTCTTTAAAAAAACAAAACATTTACTGACTTTTTTTAGGATAGCTTAAAGTAATGTTGTAAAATTACAACAGTGGGCCTTACAGGGTTAAGAGAACAGCCTCCATCACAGCTCTCCAGAGGCAGGGGCGGACTGGCCATCTGTGTGTTCTGGAGAATCACAGAACGGCCGGTCGTCAGTGGGCCATTGATGGCCGGTTCGGTTCGCTGACGGCCGGTACCGCCCTTTATTTAATTTTAAGACAAGCTTTCAGGTGTGGGCCAAACTGTACTCCATTATACTTTTAGAATTAGCTAAGGGCCAATTCAAATTGAACAAAAAGCGTCAGTTGACCCCGGGCCGTAGTTTGGACACCCCTGCATTAATGCATAGATAATTGTAAAAAAAAAAACATATCATATATATTTTATCTGAAATGGGCCAATGTTCATAGGGGTGACTACTTAGTAGTAGTATATTTTGATGCTAATACTTTTATACTTCTACTTGATAACAGAGTATTCCTACACTCTAGTACTTCTAGTTTTACTCAAGTATAAGATGTGAGTACTTCTTCCACCTCTGAATTGTTTGCTCCGACAATGATCATATGTGAGTGAGTGAGTGAGTGAGTGAGTGAGTGAGTGAGTGAGTGAGTGAGTGAGTGAGAGTGTGTGAGTGAGTGAGTGAGTGAGTGAGTGGTGAGTGAGTGAGTGAGTGAGTGAGTGAGAGTGTGTGAGTGAGTGAGTGAGTGAGTGAGTGAGAGTGTGTGAGTGAGTGAGTGAGTGAGTGAGTGAGTGAGTGAGTGAGTGAGTGAGTGAGTGAGGAGTGAGTGAGTGAGTGAGGTGAGTGAGTGAGTGCGTGAGTGAGTGAGTTAGTGAGTGAGTGAGTGAGTGAGTGAGTAGTGATGTGAGTGAGTGAGTGAAGTTGAGTGAGTGAGTGAGTGTGTGAGTGAGTGAGTGTGAGTGTGAGTGAGTGAGAGTGTGTGAGTGAGTGAGTGAGTGAGTGTGTGAGTGAGTGAGAGTGAGTGTGAGTGAGTGAGTGAGTGAGTGAGTGAGTGAGTGTGTGTGTGTGTTTTACCTCAGCGACAAAGACAATCACGAGGAGGTCTAGCTGCTGTGACGCGGTCAGGCTGTAGAACAGAGAGCTGAGAGTGCTGATCAGGTAGCTCTGCTTCTCACGCTTCACTGTGGGAATGCCCAGCACCATGGACACTGACACCACACACACAATATCAGAGTCAGCAAAACATTTTACATTGTAAGATCAACATGATTTGATAGGAAAACTTAATAATGGTAATGGTTATATACGATACCTCCGCGGCGGCCCTGTCCCAGCAGCACATTGGGGCAGAGGCTGTCTGGGTGCAGTTGAGGGGGGCAGGTACAGGTAAATGTTAGGCTGAAGGAACATCTGGGGGCCAGCATTTTTTGACTGCAGCCCAATTGTTTCTGTCCACAGGAAGGAGAGATTTGGATCACAGAGTCAGAATCAGAATTCCTTTATTAGGCCCGCAACAACGTTACAGCTAAAGTGACATATCAGATAAAAGGCAAGCAATAATAAAGTAGCTAGCAGGTTAAATATAGAGGAAAAGCACACATTTGAAATAACAATAATGCGCGAGTCCGAGTCGAGTCCGAGTCGAGTCCGAGTCGAGTCCGAGTCCAGGACTCGAGTACTCCATCTCTGATTCTGTCTAAAGTGACATTAGTGCAAACGTTCCAGTCCCCCCCCAGTATAACACACTCCCCCTGTACACTAGTGTCTAGCTTGTCTTGTAATAACTGAAACACAGATACACGTGCAGGGCCCTGATTGGGTGCATAAACATTAATAAAAGTGAAAATGAACTCTAACAGTTCCACTTTCACCATCAAGGCTCTACCTGCCACTATCTCTGTGCTGGACCACATCTTAACATTTAGAGAGGGGGAGAAAAAAAGAGCTACTCCAGCACTAAGGTTTGAGCCATGACTGAGTACATACTGACCCCCCCCACCACATCCCCCAGTCCGTCTCATTCAGGCTATCACTGTGCGTTTCCTGCAGAAATATCACATCTAATTTTTTCTGATTAAAGACCTCTAACACTAAAGCTCTTTTCTGTGCACTTCTACCCCCGTTCATGTTTAAAGAAGCAACCCTTAAAGCCTGCATTAGAGGAAGGAGACAGAGAGAAAGAACAGACAGGTACACACAGCAGAGAGGAGACACCCAGTGTTGCATGATCATGTTGAAATTATTTACACCTTTTCAGTTTCTTCCCTCTTTTGCTTTCTTTCGTACCTTTTCTCATAGCAGTTACATGCTTCCTGAGACGATAGCGTTTCTTTTCATCCAGCAGGTCTAACCCTAAAACTTTCTGAAGAGTGCTCACTGTATGAAGAAACTTGTTAGTGTCAGGGAAAAAGTCTCTCACTTCCACTGACTTGCCAAAAGACTCATTTAAAAAGACATTAATCTCTTCCAAAGAATATATCTCTGCTTTCTGCGAGAGACTATCTGCAACTGAAACACAGTCAGAATCCCCCTCACCCAGGGGCGGATCTAGACAAATATTCATGGGGTGGCAAGAGATTTTGAGGGGTGGCATCCCCTGGCAGAAGTATATGCTGATTGAATAGCAGTCATATCAATCAATCACTTGGAAAGCCACAATATTAATATTTTAACTCAATAACATAGGTGACATTATTGTGGCACATCAGTAAAGCCTTACATATAAATATATAAGGTAGCAGACATAATTGAATGAATTTTAACTGAACAATAACTGAATGAGTTTGTTTCACTCTTAGACCAGCAGGGGTACCACATCTATGCAGACTGCTGCAATAAGTACATTAATTAACTGTCTCATCAATGTTTGTCGGAATTAATATGATACTATTAACAATCATATTATTCCTATCAGCTGTCAATCACTGTTATGATTCACATATTCATTTATTATTGAATAAACTATAGTTTTTGGAGGAGTTAATGATGAATGTTCCTCAAAATGCTTGCTCACCCTCCTTCAAATTTGATAGACAAGTAATTATATCATGTATCAAAATTCAAAAGATTCAAAGGAACAGTTCAGCGCCCCACAACTTTACTGCAAACAGTGACAACCTGGACTTTACATCAGAAAGAACAAACATTAAAGAAGTGACTAACTGCAACACTTAGGGTTAAAAAAAACGTGTATTCAGCTAAAACATACACATCGCTGCAGTTATTATCCAGTGGAAAGTCCTTACCTACTGGCCTAGTTACATCAAAGTGGTTACTTCTTTTTGGCTGGGCAGTGTAGTTTTACACACCGTCTTATTTGACTTTCTCAGGACTTAAAACTGTTTTTTGGGGGCAGACCCCCACAAAGAAAAAAATATATTTACACACGTAAGGTCATCATCTTAACAGTTTTTTATGCTCATCGAGTCATCCGTGAGCAGAGCATCAAGTTGGCATGCCTATTACAGCTGAATGCGGCGATTACCATTTTGTTCAGCAAAACGCCTCACAAACTTATTAAGATCCAAAGCTTTAGTGTGTTTTGATTCAATGCTGAGTACAGCCAAACTTGACAGTCTCTTCTCTGTCATTGTAGACCGCAAATACCTCATTCCTTCCGTCTACTTGGGTCCGAATGCTTCTCGTTTTGCGCCGTCCCCCCGTTCAAATGAAATTGCCGCCAATCATATTTCCATGCTCGCGTCTGGCCCGGGGGAGGGGTTACAAGACTCGCGTCTTGTGCTGCATTCACTTGCACTCGGACATTAGAGATTTTCTCTCATAAATGTCCGATGAGCCACAACTTTTTGCCACCCCGGTAGATCCGCCCCTGCCCTCACCGTCTGTGTCCATCTCTGTCACCTCATTACTGTCTGCAGCCTGTTTAAGCTCTTTTTGCCGCCCAGAGCCAGACGGCAGCTCCTGCTGTGTGCCAACAGCCTCCACCTGTCCCGCAGCCCCGGTCCTCAACTGTCCTGCTACATCGTCCTCCACCCGTTTACCTGTTTCCACATTTTTCCCTCTCACACTCACCACACTCTCTACAGTCCCTGTTTCATCTCTCACGATATTCATCCCTACTTCATCCGCAGCCCCCGGGGCCCCGGTAAGACTTTTTTGTGTGAAACCGCTCAATGAACTACATCTCTGGTCTTGCACAACAACACACGTCACCAAGATGGCCGTCACTACTGTCTTGCCAAACAAGGGATTGACTACCCTCACTATCACCACAATGAAACACGTCCTGAAGAATGTCATGCAAAGCTGCCTGCCTGCCTTCCTTTGATTCTCTCTGAACTGCCTGATCTTTTTAATGTTTAATGTCAACCATTTGTGCAGATAGCATGAAGTAGAAAAGATCGCCGATGCTAATGTAGCGTTAGCGTTAGCATGTCTCCCCCGGGGGCATCCGGGCTTAAACTGTGTATTATAGAATGATCACACCGGTGTGACAGTACTCTTCAAAGGGTTCACGAAATATGACTACTACTCTTACTGTTTAACATTTTGGGTTACTTAATGTTACTTCATGTTAAGGCTAATACAAATGACAAGGCTAAGGCTGTAATGCTAACTAACGTGCTTGCTACTAGCTAGTTAGCTAACTTGATCCAGCCACTCCTGGTCCTTTCATCAGACGGGAAGCGAAAGAACGAGCAAGACCCATTGCTGGTATGATAACAACCTGGTACTAAGCACACAGGCATCTTGTTAAAGTTATCTTAGCTATCTCTTATTTAGTGGAGGAAAACAATTGTGACATCAGTTATGACATCACTTACGTGACTCTGGGATTTGTAGTCTTTCTAGTTGCGTATTTTTCATAGTCTTATATTTCAACAGTTTTACGACAAACTGTGACTTTTTTGACATGGAAATGATTTTTTAAGATTGACAAACATCATATGTGTAATTCATGGCACAATTCAAACGGGATCGAAAGATACGTTTTCTCTCACCATTGACTTAAATACATAATTTTTCCGAAATAAGGTCCCATGAGGTCCACCGGAAAGGGAGGGACTTCGCCTCTCTATAGTGGAATGCACAGCATTCGCACTAATTAAGCTATGAAAATCCTGATTGTATTAGTCGTTCACAGCAGGTCTCATGCTTATTTCCCACATAAAAAAGAACAGTGCAGGTTTTTGGGGGACTAATATTATATATCTATGACTTTTCTGGGTTGAACTGAGCTGCCTCCTGCAAACCAGAGCCCATCATGTTCAGAGATGAAAGAAGTACTCAGATCTTGTACTTAAAAAGTAGCAATACCAGAGTGTAGGAATACTCTGATACAAGTAAAAGTCCTGGATTCAAAATGTTACTCAAGTAAAAGTAGAAAAGTATTATCATCAAAATATAGTTAAAGTAGCGACAGTAAAAGTGCTCATTGTGCAGATTGGTCCATTTCAGAATAATATATATGATATGTTTTATAATGATTGATCATGAAAGTGTTCTCAAAGCTGGTAAAGGTGCAGCTAGTTTGAATGACTTTGTATACTGCAGGGTAGCTTGTGAATTTACTCCAGGTGGAACTAAAGTCTGATTTAACACTTGATTATATTTCACATCATTCATCCACATCTGTAAAGTAACTAAAGGTATTACATACATGTAGTGGAGTCAAAGTACATGATTTACCTCTGAATTCTAGTGAAGTAGAAGTACAAAGTTATATACAATTTAAGTACTATTCAAGTCCCCCAACATTTTAATTAAGTACTTGATTAAATGTACTTAGTTACTTTACACCTCTGGTCGCATGCTTGTTAATTTGAAGTAGAACAGCACCTGTGGAGTTGGCGGTGGAGATATTACGGGGGGGTTGGGTGGAGTTGGTGGAGTTTGTGGCTTTGGACATGTTCTTCAGACGTTCCAAGATGCGGCTGAGGTCCCGGCCCACCTGCCCGGCCCGCTCCTCAGCCGCCAGCAGACGCCGGTACAGGGTCTGCAGGTCCGGAGCCGCTGAGCCTGGAGACATTAAATAAACAACATTAACATCACAACATTAGCAAGAGCAACGACCTGATGCAAAGTTTCAACAAAACCAGATCAAGCTCAACAGCCCAATCGGAACCTTGCTAATCTTATACCGAGTGGTGGAATGTAACTAAGTACATTTACTCAAGTACTTAGCTAAAACATGTAGGTACTTTCCATGAGTTCATTCATTTTATGCTACTTTATACTTTTACTCCACTTCCTTTATTTTATAAATGTAGTTACTTTGCTGATTTAGATTATCAATACAAAATATAAATCAACTAAAACACTCAAATATAGTATTATAGGTTGAACTGCCCAGTAGTACTGTATATAAAGTGTTTTAAATTAACCCCACCTTGAGCACATGCAACTTTGAAGTGATGAACATATTAATGTGTCAATAATTATAATATATCAATTAAAAATATATGGTGCTGAAATTGGTGAGTGAATAAGGAGTACTTTTACTTTTCTAAAGTAGGTATATGCTAATACTGAGACAGAGAAACAGAGTGCCACACAAACAAGTGTAAACAATGTAAACTATTTGCATTATATATTGATTGGGTGTTTTTCAGTATTTTCTTTGTATTATTCAGAAACTCTATTGATATGTATTTTCTATTTGAAATGTTGTATACATTTGCTGTTCATTTTAAAATTTGAGTTGTATTATATGTGTATCTTATTCTATCTTTTAAATATCTATCCAAATATCTAGCTATCTATCTAGTTAATCATAGCTTCCTTTTAACTTTACTCAAAACATGCATATTTGACTTGCAGATAATTGACATCATTTTGAGACATTTATCCTGTTTACAGTGTTTGCACAGCAATTTTAGGAGTTATTTCGGCACACTGACCCTTTCTAAGTATTGGCCTCAGACAGACAGACAGACAAATAAATGTGTGGAAACAAATATAAACATAACAACATTAAATACAAATGAAAGCAATAGACAGGAATATATGCATATACAGTAGAAAGGACACGATGAATATTATAACATTTAATGTAGCCTTACCACTGCATTGGTAAGGTAAAACTAGGCCGATTAATAAGATGTGAAGTGCTTTGTAACTTTGACCCGCTTGACTGAATACACAAAAAACAATGAAGAAAGTTGAACCAATAAACTAACACAAACTAACTGTATCACTATAACATGATGATGATGGTGATGATAAATAATGCATCTAACGTTCCGCTGTTCATTCAAAAACAGCGCATTAAACAAACAATCATGCTCTTACTTGGAAAACCATGCGGAAATGTCGTCATCAGCAGGCCATCACGTTGTTTCCGAAAATAACCGAGTGAGACGAGTAGATTTTAGCCGAGACCGGCGGAAAGTTTGTCTCAAAACTCCGTGTGTGTAAAAAGACGATCCACAAGCAGAGATTTGAGACCCACAAGCAGAGATTTGAGATCCACAAGCAGAAATGTGAGATCCACAAGCGCATTTTTGGTTGACAAATACAACAAGAGATATTCAAAGATCTTTTTTTTATTTGTAAAAATATTTTGCGTATTTTCAGATCCGTTTTACATTTGCAAATGTATTTGTGAGTTTGCAAATCTTTTAAATGCATTTGTGGATGGTGTTTTACATTTACAAATCACATATTTACACACAAATTATTTGTATGTTCACACAAATAATTATGAGACATATCTAAGCCCATACATTTGTAAAACTTGTTTAGTTTGTTTGTGGAGTTATGGCAGGAAATTAGCTCCATACACTGACAGCTCACCTTCATTACTGGGAATCGATATAATCCAAGATATGGACGCCAAACTGAGGATCGCCAAAACACATCCAAATCTGAAGGAGTAAAGTCTCATTTCATTTCTCAGCGTCGGTCCGTCCGTGTATGTGTTCCGACCTGCAGGTGCGGTGACAGCGGGCAGCAAGGTGTGTGTGAGCGCTCAGGTAAAGAGCACCTAGTGACTCTACCCTATGCCAGCAACAAACAACACAAAGCATGCCTGTCTTCACACCTCTCTTCCTGTGGGCAGTACATGTGAACTTTCCAACAATGAATAAGGATTCTGTGCAGAACACGGTACCTGTTGCGGGACCCATTGCCAGGTGCTAACGCTGAATGAAGGAGTGCAACAGCGACTCCGGCTGGTAGAATAAGAGAAGGCTTCAGCACGAACACAAATAATGATAGAAATGCATTGATCAAATTCTCATTTTGTTTTGTTGTATTGTGTGGTAGCCTAGGCTACATAGCTGTTTATAGCCTAAAAGCCTTGGTGAGTAGTAACGTTACTTATTTTATCAAGAGTAGGCTACTTCGAGTTATTGGATAAAAGTCACATTATAGAAAGAATTAGGCTACCTGTGTCCTGTGTGTGTAACGCAACAACTTCCCTTGCTCATTAATAGTATAATAACCATAATTCACCTGTTTAAACATGAGAAACAATGACCATGTGCATGTAGTTATAATTGAACTTTCCCTAATCAGCTTTATGGGGATGTAGCTCAGTGGTAGAGCGCATGCTTTGCATGTATGAGGCCCCGGGTTCAATCCCCGGCATCTCCATGATTTTTCAATACTTTCCGTTTTCCTAGCAGATTGCATTATTTAACTATCGGCTATCAGTCAGAAAAATAACAAAATGTACGGCAAGTACCTGCTCGGCGTAAGATACCTTGCGTCGCTGCTTTTAGGGTAATCTTGTTGGTAGCCTAATATATTCAAATGTTCTACTTCGTTAAGAGGCATGTGCAATGCAATGCAATTTAATTTAAACTTATTTGGATGTTGTTACATTCACAAACCGCTGAGTCTGCAATTAACAAACTGCTTTTCTTGTGTGAACTTCTCTGCATCTGTGTGTGTTTTTTTTGGTTTAATAGAATTGATCAGGGAAATATCTATAGCCAATCAGATATTTACTTCATTTTCAGCCAATCACAGGAGTGTGTCCCCACATTGTTATGATTTAATGACATCACAACATCAACATCCGGCGGTGTGCAGGGATTGAGAATTATTTGTAACCTGCCTAGTCGGTTCAGTTGTGCTGTCCATAAGCTAACACTAACAATTGCTTGATCCCTAATAAGATCTTTGGAAAATCTGTAAATAAATAGTATTATTGTTGTTTTTAAATCAATAATCCATTCCGCAAAATCAGAATTATAAATTATTATAAATTGGAAGAAATATTTAACCTAAGCAAAAACACATTACAAGGTTAACTTGACATATCCTGAAAAGCAGGCTCCATTATTCTTCCAGGACCATTTCCACGTGGCCAGCTGCCTCTGCTGACAGAGATGTTCCGAGGGTCAGAGCAGTTTAACAGATATCCTTAAATCTCTCTTCTAGTGCCACCTATTTGTAAAAACAGGCTTGGATAAATGTAACAAAAGATGATTTATGAAAACCAAAGTGACTAAGAAGCCAATCAGCATGATAAGGTTTAATGACTTTTTGGCTTGGACAAAAAATAGTGCTGCAGGGCAATGGTTGATCAGACCATAAATGGATCATAAAAACTATGACCATATTTAATTTTCTATAGTCAACAATGCTATTTTCAGAGTGAAGCTGAGCCGGTTTACTTTACCACCATAGCTATATAAAGAGAACATCCACGACAAAATCTTCCTATAAATAGTGTTTGTCTTGGCTGAACTAGCTACATAAGCTCATAGAACAACTCCATATCTATAACCATTTCCTTTAAATGACACAACAGTGAGAAAACATATTTGTAAAGGGTATATTTTGTGTTTTGTGTATCTTATATTTTACATTAGTATACCTCAGAGCAAAGACACACTAACTCTGAAAAGATGTCTTACACTCCAATTTCGACATTACGTTTGGAGCGTGCTTTTGCGTTTAGTAGCCTAATTCTGTGCTCAACAGCATTATATTAAGGGGGGCGGGTTGGTTTACATCTCCCAATTGCTTTGGTCTAGTTATTTTCGTCCGGTTGCAAATTGTCACTCCTTTCCTTTTATTATCAACTAAGGAGTGCGTAATTCCATAAATGAGACCACATGTGTAGCTCATCACTATCCTTTCAACACTGCTCTCTTTGTGGAGCTGCAGGGCGGGCCATTACCAATATCATTTGTTCAGTGTATTAGCCAGGCACATCTTTCCATGTGTATTCCATCATCTGATTTCCTTCCACTTGTAAAGATTGAATATAGTCGTGTCTTAGCAACTACAACTTCAATATTAAATGTCTTTTAAAATTCTAACTGTATTGCAGATGTACAGAGGTCCCATGAGTGCATGACTTCACAGACGTTCAGACAAGAGTCAGCATGGAGTCCAAAAAGAGCATTTTGTTGCTATGGACAACAGCAAGATGAAGCACACAGTCACAGACACACAGCCCCATTCAGATACTTTACAACACCCGCCCCCCCCGCCACTAACCCTTCATCTGTCATCATTACCACCAAGTGACCTTTTGACCTGTCCCAGCCGCTGAATTCATGAGGAAGTGGCCTGTTGTCATGGTGACAGAGTAAACGTTAAATCTCCCTTCACCCCAGAAACTTTGATTCATGTTTTCATTCGAACTTATTTTCTGAGGAGAAACATAGCGAATCAGCCATTAGTACATTAGCATTAGCATTAGCTCAGGTTGGTTCTCCTGAGATGAATAGCTTGAATAGCAGCTGGTGTTTTTTGTTTGTTATCTGCTATTTCCCAGCTAATCACTCACTTCGCCTGTTTGCTATATTGCTGAGCAGGTTGTGAACTGTGCGCTTCTAAGAGTTTCTATACTGAAAATGTTTTGAAAGCCCTGGTGGTTTGATAAACACACACACACACACACACACACACACACACACACACACACACACACAACACACACACACACACACACACACACACAACACACACACACACACACACACACACACACACATACACACACACACACACACACACACACATACACACACACACACACACACACACACACAAACACACACACACACACACATACACACACACACACACACACAAACACACACACACACACACCACACACATACACACACACACACACACACACACACACACACACACACACACACACACACACACACACATACACACACACACACACACACACACACTCATTGTTGTCTTTTAGGCTGTATTACTGGAGCATTTATGGCATATGACAAGGGATGCAGGGGTAAACAATAGAGAAGAAGGAGGAGCGTCTGAGTCTTCAGAGGGTCTCTGAGGAGGACGTCCTGCCTCCTTCCTGTGCCTCAGCCACTGTGTCCCTGTGGCTACAAAGACTTGTACTATACTGTAAACTTCTTATGTTTATATCCCTTTTTATTTCTTTTATGTTGCATACATGGACATAAAAGGGACTTCCATGCGTCGAAAGTTTATCAAATCAAATCCTTTTCATTTGTTAATTGCACCGGGCACGCTACAATAAGTAATGTCTTATTCTAAACTTTCATTCACATGCTCAAACTTACATTAAACATAGAATACTACAAGTATGCTTACTATTAACCCACTAAACACATATACTGTACTGACACCTTTCACACAACTCGCTGTTCAGTTAAAGGAGGCTCAAATACAGGCATTAGTCCAATCAAGCTATAGCGGGTGACACACATTTCACATTCCGATAAATGATAATATATTATCTGCATTTCGCTAGTTTGTTACAGTTTCATATACAACATTCATTTGTGTCAATATTTCAATACAACTTTTCATCACTTTAGCTTTAATACACAAGTACATCAATGCACGAGGCTGCTCTCGGCACTAAGGATTCCCCTAAAGGACCCCTGAGCTTCACTCTTGGTAACTCTCACTTACCTACTAGATATTAAAATTGCACATGAACATCAGAAACAGGTTAAAGAAATGCAAAAAACGTTTGCAATATGATATCATGTCTATTATCAGGCCCAATATTACTGTGGGACCCACATTTATATTCTAAAATATTGCAGTTGTCACAAAACCCAATGTCCCCACCAGGAGAAATCAAGTATTTTGATTCTGAAGTCTGTATGTGTGTCTTCTGCACTATCACATCAGCCTCACACGTGTTGTTCTTTGCGGTAAAAGAGCAGATTACAAGGAATGTATGGAGAATATTATTCTGAACATGAATCGGCATATAGACAATACCAAGGTACTAATAATATGCACTCCGTCTTCCAAGTATGCGATTCCACTTCATGTTCTCTGCTTTTTATTTCAAGAGTGTTGAATGGAAGGCAGCTGTATTCAAAGAAACAGATCACAGTGAAAGCTATGTTGGCTCACAGAGAGAGAGAACACGAGGAAACACAGATAGAGAGACAAATCTGTTCGTCTTCATTTGAGTTTTTAATCCGCATGTTAAGAGGATTGTGTGTAAAATGTTAATACACGAGAGAAGATACACATGCAGATGTTGCACACAGGGAAACATGCACACACAAATCTAAACCCATCTTTGCTGTGTAACACTCACTAATCCTCCCGGGTCAAATGCAGGATTCCAGAGAGTGCTTTTTTTCATTTTAGAAAAGCGGAATGATGTCAAATCAACGCATCTATGATCATTGATGTTACATATTGACGGGGATGCAGAGCTCACAGATGGAACAGTGAGGAAACTGAGGTTGGATCTTCTGAAGTGAAGGAAAGACACTGCTTCCACAAACGCTTACATTTGTACTCTCAGTGTGGCAGTGGGTGGGGCAGAGGGTGGGGAGTGGGGGTCTTAGGGAAGAATCAAGAGAAGAGAAAGGAGCCATCTGTTCCTATAGTGGCAGATAAAGAGGGAGTGAAGAAGAGGACGGACGCAGAGGAGGAGGAAGGTAAAACACTCTTCTTTAACGCTGTGTGCAGCTTATCTGCTGACCTGTAAGCTTCTCTGAGGTATGCATGCCAGATAGTGAGAATATTGCATGAGTCATGGCCAATACCCTGACCATTAGTGGTATACGTATATAGTGAGTGGGCTTCTGTTAAGCCTTAAGGGAAAACAGGAAAGTCAAAGTTTGGCTTCAGAGCAGGACAGTAGCCGGGATATTAGACATACTTATCAAAGAAGATATATATTTCAATTACAGAGAAGTCAATGTTTTTTTTTGTATTACCTTCTAACCCTAACCCTTAACCTAGAATCAGATTCTGGAAGAGATGTGCTGATTATTTTGGGTGTTTTTTAATTTTGCTACTTGGTCTAAAACTTGTCATATTTAACTATAATAAGCAAACAAAAGGGTCAGGGTCAGTTAGGGTTTGGCTTATTCAATAATGGCTGTGATCTCAATGTTCTCAGAACTTTCTCATAGAAAACATTTTTTTAACGCACTGACATTGTGTTATAAAAAGTTCAGCTAACTGGTTTATATTAGATTTACTTAATTGATCCCGAATTGGGAAATTGAAATGAAACTGAACAGGCTGTCAAAAAGCTGCATGTTGAATGTACTGTTAAGAAGAAGAAGAGCTAACGTAAAAAGTGTAAGCTAATGTTTCACAAAACAAATATATGTTATGAAAATGTGTTTCACAGAATCAGTTTAATATCACCTTCCATTTGAGGGCTTCTTAACAGACCACCCCCTGTGACTCTTGCCCTCTTTGCCTCTTAATGTCATTGAGTTAACACAATCCTCGTCCTCCATTCATCCCTCCTTTTCATCCTGTCCTCTCTGCCTCCATGCTTTAACTGAAATGGTATACCCTCTAACTTAATTAAAGGAAGCCTCTGAGTGACACGGACACACACTCACATCAACCCCTGTCCTGTACCGGGACCCTCCCCTCCGTCTTGTATGGTAATTTCTGTCCATCTTCTGATTGAATCTGGTATATTGTCCCCCAGTGGGAATACAGGATGGATGTTTCCCGTCAACTTCACCCACTGACCGCTTTAACTCATTCATGCTGTTGTGACGTTGGATGTCAAAGGGTTTTTTGTTAGAGCCAAAGAAGCTTAAAGGCATTGCATTCTCTAACGTTAGTTAATACACTGGAGATAAGAGCCTTCTAGACAAGTGCATCCTCTGTAGTTGTATATTGATGGAAGATTTTGGTTAAATTGCATATTCTGACAGATTTCTGATGGATTTTGGGCATTTCAAAGAGTCGTTAATGTTTGGTTAATTTTACTCGCTTATCGTACACATGCCACATTTTCTACACGCTCAAATCCACTGCTGTCAATGAAGACAGGCGGAAGGCGCACTTAAACGTGAAAGTGATGCCATCGTGAAGCACAAAGCCTATTTTTTCCAACAGCTGTGCCCTAATTCTAAAGTAGTTGAACTTCTTGAAGGCAGCAGCTTGCTACTCTTATCACGTGACGATGAACAAACTATCACGGCCATCTTTATTTTCTAAAACACTGCTTTTACCATTTTGAATAGAAACGTCTTAGAAACAATGCCTGGGAAAAGATCAGCTGCTGCAGTTTGCTGGTTGGTTGCTGAGCAAAGTAACCTGAACAAAATGGTACCAGCGCACACAGCTAGATGTGACCAATGTGTGTAGATGCTGCATATGGGGCACCTAAAGCAGTTATAATCAATATATTTTAAATAACAAAGTATTGTGATAATCTGAAAACATTGTGACCATGTGAAGGTGCTTTGTAGTGATGACTCTACCTGAATATGCAGCTACTCAAAGCTTCTCTCTGTCCGGCTGCTTTGTCATTGTTTTCGTTCACTGGTTTTCAGCCGCAGCAGACAGCTGTGAAAAGCTGTACACTGCAAAGGTACATTGTCCACTACCTGCAGATGAAGAAAAGCAGCAGACTGACACAGTTAGAGACTATGGTGAACATTCTAAAGCATTTTGGACTAATATAAAGAGACATACATTTTTCTCAGGAGTTCATGGAAACTAGAAACAGCTAAAAGAACTGGTCGACTCAAAGAGCAGTCCATATGAATGATAAGGTTGCTCCATGGCCCAACAAATATTAATAACAGGTTTAATCCATAAAGATGTTGTCAGTCTGTTGAACGGCTGTCTCAACAGGAATCAGCCTCATGGAAGCTGCCTGCTACATTTCGAGTAGGTTCCGTAGTCCGACATATGAAACTTAACTGATATAACAAACATATTTGTTTTAGCACAACCATTGATCTTTTTTTATACATAACAACATAGTCGTTTTGTTTGAATCCACAACTTTAACCACAGGTTCAAAACCGCAGCCATTTCACTTTCATAACCTGCCGTCATACATGCAGTTTGGCCAGTCAGGATTAATATACTAGTAGAGAGAACATCATAACAGAAATAACAGCCATTACATGGGCTGATAACACTCAATAGGGAATGTGTCTTCTGTCTTGCTTAATATTCTACCAACAATTACTTTAACATGTTCTTGTATTACCAATATTGGCCTCATTTGTAATAACATTTCCATTTCCGGGAGGCTGTGGCTCAGTGGGTTAGTGCGCTGATCTTCGAATCAGAGGATAGCAGGTTCGAGTCCCACTGCAGTCAGCATGTCGTTGTGTCCCTGAGACACTTCACCCCACATTGCTCCTGTGGGGATTGTCCACAGTACTGAATGTATGTAAGTCGCTTTGGATAAAAGCGTCTAACAAGTGACATGGAATAATTGATGTATAATGAACTTGTTTTCCCTACAGGGATGGAGAATGACCTCAGATGGATTTACAAATGGTGCTAAAGATTTCAAAGTAAATATTTGAGCCAAAAGAAAATGCTGCCAAGATGAAGATGTGGATCATCTTTTTGTGTCTGAGCAATGGATGGATGCAAACATCTTCTACTGCTGATGTGACCCCCACACCCTCCTCTGCACCTGTGACACCCACTGAAGATGAGGGCACCAAACTGGTGGTAAAGTAAACGCATGAACATAGATTGACTTTCACCAATTTAACTCTAGACTAGATTTGAATTTGGGTCCGAGTCAGTCCAACTCACCTGATGATGTACATACAGCAAACGTACAAACTATTGAATGAAATCACAAAAAGGGTTAATGTGAAGACCACAATGCAGAAAGCATATAGCATATAGACCTTTTGCACAACTTTTTATTTTGTATTTTTGTATTTTAATATATATGTTGCATTGTTGGAGGAGCTCAGGTCAGAAGAATTTCATTGCCACTGTAGCTTTGTGCATATGACAATAAAACCTTTGAATCTTGAATCATACATGCCAAGATCTTACAGAGCATGCATTGATGCAATAACATTCATGTATTTATAAAACAAAACAATGAGTCCTGTGTGCATTCATGAATATTGATATTGACCTGACTCCATACAGAGAACATGGAAAGGTCATCTCTTTTTGACACACTGTGGATACTCTGTCTGAAAAGACGGCGCCTAGCTAAATTAGCTTGTTAGCTAGCTATACTGGAGAGGTATTTTTATGGCAATAAAACTGAAGAGTTTTATTTAAGAGTTTTATTTAACACAAATCCTATTCTAACAAATAAAGCCAGTTTTACTTGTATTTGTTTTTCAAGTGTTTCAAAATGTTGTGCATGGACATAGACCTGATTATAATCCTTTGCTTTTACTACTCAATGCAGGTGCATCTATAACAGCAGTCGGAGTAACATTATTTTCTTCTCATAGGATTGGTTGATGAAGTATGGCTACCTCCCACCCTCAGACCCCTCCACTGGGCAGCTGCAGGCCTGGACAGCTGTCACTAACGCTGTGAGGGCCATGCAGAGGTTTGCAGGCCTCAAAGACACTGGAGTTGTAGGTGAGGTTAACACGGTGGAAGGCTAAATGCTTTGCTTTAAAGGTCTCCTATTATACTATTTTTAGGCATATAGCATAGGTCTCAGAAAATATATAAAAAACATGTCTATGAAGTGTTTTGCTCAAAATACCAAACAGATCACCCATTGTAGCCATGCCTCATGCCCCTCTATTTCAACCCTGTTACTAAAGTGCTGATTCTGGGTCCCTAGCTTTGAGATGGGGGGGAGCTCATGCAGGAGAATTCTACCGGCAGATACTCAGCTAAATGCTCCCGTGATTAAACGCCATATCATGTTCTAAACCACATCAAGGATTATTTCTGAAACAGTATGGAGCTCAAATGCTTTCTCTCTCTCAGGTTTACCACAAGGTGAGTTCCTTTTTTTATTTCCTGCTTCTTTACACATACTCTCTCCAGTACAGGTTAGCTCTGAGTGTTAGCGATGCTTGCTAATGTAAACAAAGACCATATTACTTCCAAAACACGTCGCGCTTTGATTCTGATAGAGACGTTTCTGATAGGGCCGTGGGCGTAAAGCCAGCCCACATTTCAGATATTACGTCATATCGGACGCAAATCTGGATCAGCACCGTTGTTCCCCCGTTTTGGGTACGGAGGAAAAGAGAGAGGGTTTTATTTGCTGACACTTTGTGAGTCTCCTGATACACCAGGGACACATATTTATGTATAAAAGACATCAAAAAGTGCATTTGGCATGATAGGAGACCTTTAAGATGCAACACACGGTCAGCCTCGTCCTTCCTGAACCTGGTCTTCTGCATGTGAATCATACTGTCTCCTCTGGTTCTTCTATGATTTGGTGTGTCCAGATGAAGAGACAAATGCGTTGATGAGGAGTCCACGCTGCTCCCTGCCTGACCAGGAGGACCAAGACAAACCAGCGACCAACCAAGAGAGAGGCAACATGAGGAGAAGGAGGAAAAGGGCCCTCTCCATGTGGACACGCAGGAGCATTAACTGGAGGTTGGTTCAAATGAAGCTATCTTAAATTATACCATATTATGATCTGCAAACTGGAACAAACATGTGTATTTTATAGTTATTCAAAGTCAAGTGTGTGTGTCTTTCCCTCTGTCTCTCTCTTACTCACTCAAACACACTTTGTACAGGTTGCGTTCATACCCCTCCTCCTCACATCTGTCCCGGGAAACCATTCGCTCCCTGGTGTTCTATGCTCTGAGAGTGTGGGCAGAGCCAACTCCTCTGGAGTTCCATGAGGTGGGTATTTATATCTGATGCTGAATTCATGACAGGTGTGAGTTTCCTACAGAGTGAGCCATGTGAGGACATACACATTGATCACCATCATGTCCCTTCTGTTGCCCTCTGTGTTCAGGTGGGCAGCCCACAGGCAGCAGACCTACAGGTAGACTTCCTCCATGGTTACCACGGAGATGGCTATCCCTTTGACGGGGCAGGAGGTGCAGTCGGCCATGCTTTCTTCCCATCAGACGCTGCCCGGGCCGGAGGAGTCCATCTGGATGCAGAGGAGGAGTGGGCCTTTAGACAGCCAGGTTAACAATATATGTTGGCCATAATAGTCATTACACCTGTCACAATCGCTCCAAATCCAAAGTGAAAGACATTAGGACCATAATCCCCCCACAGCTTCTCATTAGCTCATGGCTTTCCTCTCTTCTTCCCCCCCAGCCTCTGAGGGTACCGACCTGTTCACAGTGCTGGTCCATGAGTTTGGCCATGCTCTGGGCCTTGCTCACTCCTCGTCTCGCAACTCAGTGATGAGGCCGTACTACCAGGGGCCCGCCGGAGACCCTCTCCACTACCGCCTGGGAGCTCAAGATCTGGAGCACATCACTCAGCTCTATGGTAAGGCAAAAGTAGACCTTTCTCACAGCTGAGTTTAAACACCAGATTGTCTACAATGAGAATAAAGGGTGCAAATGCATGGTTGGCACACGAGGATGCATATATTATATCAAGAACCAAATATAGTCTAGCATCACAACACCACCATAGAAAGAAGACATAATGAATTCATTATTAGGACTTAACATATTCAGATAGTAAAAATGGCCACATAGCGTGCATGGCTAAATGAGGACAACGTTGAACCAGTTGTTTGTTATCGAGGAAGTACAGACGGGTTTATCCTCCACAATATGCTGAAAAGTCAAAGCCATGTATTGTTAAGACTTAAGTTTCCAAAGAAAGACATTCACTGTGAGAAAATGTGTGACTGCGATGTTTTTCTAAATTCATTATGCTTCTCCGGGCCAATCAGCAGCTGTTGAGCATAACATTGTGAGCATTTTTATGCTACATCATTATTGTATATATAATATCTGATTAGATTTGATCTTCTGATTTAGGGAAAAGGAGCCAGCTGCTGGCCACTGATGCTCCACGCCTCACCCCGGACCCTCAGCTTCGCCACAGAGGTCACCACCATCATCACAAATATGGGTATGACTTACAAGATATTAAAAACATCAACCATAGCATATTACTAGACCAGCTGGAAAACTGGTTCGTCCTTCTTTACTGATTTGAGGACTACTCTGTTTCTATATTACAAATCTTAGCTGTCAAATATGACATGTGAAGTTCCTCAAGGCTCCATCCTGGGTCCCCTTCTCTCCACAGGCTCAGAAAATGGATAACATCAAAATAAGTTTCCTTAACTATGCAGGTGACAAGTAAAATGTCCACAACAATTTCCCCACTATGATTCCAATACAAGCACTGAGTGAGTGCATTGAAAAAAGCAATGATTGGATATCATAATTTTCTTTAATTAAATAAAGATAAACTGAGGTATTTTTCAACTAACGACAAATGATTAAAAGTCTGAACTCAGCTCCGTCATCAATGTTAAAACCACAGAAAAACTCTGAGGTTTTTGCCCTGGCTTCCTGTCTGTCAAAGAAGTGACTTTGTAATACTGCTGCTTCATAATGCATTGAATGGTGTATTGCTAATTCTCTTCTCAGTCACAGTAGATGCACTTCGAATAAGAAAAAATGAACACAACATAAGGTTCTAATAATTGTGAAGTACTGACTGAAGGTGTCCCCCTCAGCCCCTTCATAGACCGCTGTAACACCAGCTTTGATGCAGTGGCAAGGATCCGAGGAGAGACTTTCTTCTTCAAAGGTCTGAGTGCACAAATGGAAAAAAGACATTCATGTTGTGAAGATGACAACTGTCTGGCACTGATACCTTGCATCACTGTTCCTTATTCTCCATCCAGGTCTGACTATGTGGCGAGTCAATGGTGGGGGCTTGGTATCGAGTCAGGGGGCCTCAGTCAGGAGGCTCTGGAGGGGTCTACCTCCTGACCTGCCTCAGCTGCATGCTGTGCTGGAGAGACCCTCAGATCATGCCATCATCTTTATCAGTGGTATAATAATGTTAATACATGATATTAATTATACTTTATTCAACTTATACAGGATTATTCTTCAACTGAGACTTACTTATGAAAAGCATGAATGAATAAATGGATCAGTTACAAAGTTGATTCATAAAAGATTGACATCTCCAACTGTGTCTTGCTGCAGGTTCTCAGTTCTGGCTGTTCAGAGATCTGTCGCTCCAGGAGGGCTTCCCTCAGCCCCTCTCCTCCCTCAGGATGGGGCTGAGCTTAGATGGAGCAGACAAAGTGGAGGAAGCAGCAGCAGAGAGGTGGGGTCTTGTCTGGGACCCAGAGGAGGGTCCTGTGTGGGGAAACATGGCAAACGCTGAGGAAGAGAAGCAAGAAGACGACTGGACTCAGCTCCTCAGAGAGGGAGTGAGTGGCATCACCACAGACAGCGAGGGTGAGGGCGCCGATCATCTCTGAGTGTGTGTGTGTACAGATGTGCCTGCCCTTTTCCACCTGCCAATACAAGTTAAATAATGGTTAGGTTAAAGAAATGTGGTCACAGGTAATAACACACCTAATAACCTGAACTGCCCATCCCAGGAGCCTTACATCAATGACACATATATCTTTATATTTACATGTGTAGGGTTCGTGGCTATGACATCACCCCTGGGGGGGGGGGGGGGGCGAAGCACACCGTATTCTCAGCATTCTGAGGTGGATCATATTGAAAAGGCCTTATTATGAGTATTTAGATTTTTGAGCTTCTTGCTAGTGCTCCAGCAAACATTATACGTTAAAGGCTAAGGGGTGGGACATCTCTAAGCGGTTGACCAATCACAACAGAGCTTTGCCGGCTAACCAATCAGAGCAGACTGGGCTCTGGTTTCAGACAGAGGGTGAAAAGAGGTGCTGCAGCACAGGCAGTATGAGAAAAAAATTAAGAGCTTTTTGAACATTAGAGCACATTTTCCACCGTCATATTCATATTCTTCTTTTTCTATGCGATTCTGACACAGTCCGATTGTTCAAGTGGGCCAGCCATTCTTGTCATTCTGATGAGTAACTGAGTTATTTCTTTCCCTCATGAATTCAAATATTTACTACTGTGTTCAAACTAACTACCTACTAATTTATACATACATCAATCTGCAGTTTACAGGCATGAAATACAAATCCTTATATTAGTGAACTATTATTGTCTTAACCCTTTCTTCACTTTAAAACTTTGTTAACCTGTTAAGCCCCAAAGACCCCCTCGGCGGGTCTTTTTGTTTTTCACTACACTGTGTCTCAGGGCTTCTTAATATTTAAAAAACTATGAATGTGTCATACCCTCCTAACGGGAAGAAACTCAGCTAACTGATGATACGAACCATTTTTACCGAAACAAAACACAAGTCTCACAAGAAGGGTCTAAATGAGCCCTGAGCGAAAACATGCCAACGCACTTAGCACAAAACTCTAGGTATAAATCGATCGATATACTTATTGGATCTGCACAAACAAGCTTAGCTAGCAAACTGAGATTCCACAGATTATAGAACTATTATCACTGAGCGATCAAAACTCGCGACAGGGGAAGAAAATACAGACAACACACGACGTAGCTTTATGTAGCAAAACACGGAGATATGCTCACCTTAGCTGTTATTCTGATCAAAAGTCGTGTTCAATGGCATTAAAACGAGAAAAAACGCAGCTGAAGGTTAATCCATAGGTTAATCCAATGTGTCTGTCACTTTGAAAAAATTATTGATAATCCATCATTCAATTTTTATGCAAAAATCGGAGAATAAATATTAGCTGCTAATGGTAGCCACCAGACTGTATCGCAGCTTCCGGTTTTGGCTACGCGTCACTCTCACTCCTTATTTGGTAACGTGTGTGTGTATGTGGAAGTTCCCCTCGATTCCATTGGCTCTAGCGGTTATAAAGAGATGTCAATCATCAAAATCGACCAAGGGGGGCCAGAGATAGGTCAAATCCACCCAAATGACCCCAGAAGTGTTTTTCTTTTTGCTAAATCTCTCTAAAAAAGGTCTGATTTAACTTGTTTTGCATCAATCCTGATACAGGGTACTTATTAGATGTTATAGTTTGGATTCCTAAAGCTTTTAGTCTACTATCTCATCATTCAAGGGTGGTTTTCACTACAAGTAATGTGTTTATTTTGGACGGACACAATAATTTACATTTCTTTACTATGTTCAATCTGAATACTTTAAAATAAAAAACATCTATATTGATTCTGACTCTTCTACATTCAACTCACAGGTTTATCATTACTTTGAGAAAAAATACTATAAATGTTCCCCTTTTAGAAGTGTAGTTATGGTCATTTGTTCTGGGAATGTCATTTTTCGAGCCTGATACCTGGAAAACAGGCTCAGGGCTTAACAACTAGGATAAGGCTCTATTTTCTGTAGATCTCTCTTTTATGCTATTTTATATTACATTACATTACATGTTACTTGTTAGACGCTTTTATGCAAAGCGACTTACATACTCAATACTGTGGGCAATCCCCACAGGAGCAATTTGGGGTGAAGTGTCTCAGGGACACAACGACATGCTGACTGCAGTGGGGTTTGAACCTGTGCTCTCCTGATCCGAACACCAACGCACTAGTCCACTGCACCACAGCCTCCCTTATATGTTTAAATCGTATGCAACTCAGCAAAAAATGTTGGCAAATCTGCTGCCCTTTGTAGTGACTTGAGCTTGTTGTTTATTGACTAGAATACAATTACCTTTATCATATCCAGGCTGTTGATTCTCTCCCTCTTCTGCAGGCTCGGTCTATCTCTTCAAAGGAGACTCCTACTGGAAGTTCCTGTTTCCAGGCTCCCCAGTGCAGGACGGGTACCCTCGATCCTCCAGTGCAGACTGGCTGGACTGCCCTGACCCGTCCTTGTCCTCACCTGTGCTGGACGACCTCTCCCTGTCTCTGTCTCCACCTGCTGGCAGACAGGAGCTCAGGGAGAGGTGGAAGGGGGAGACAGAGAAGGAGAAGGAAGGAGGAAGGAGGAGAACCCATGAGAGGGACAGACAGGACAGAGGTTTACCCGTCCTGACACAATGCTCTTGCCAAAATGGAGCTCTTTGTGGCAGCACATCCTCTTGTCTCGCTGCCTTGTTGCTGATCACATGGACTCTGATGGCCTTGTAAAGCTGCACAAGACAGTGAAGGTCAGCTGTGTTGCCAGAGGAGAGAAACTCACCTACAAACATTCACCTGGTGCTCTCACTATACCAGCTCCTTCTCCTGAGTGAGGGATGGGAAGATCCAATCAGAGCTGCAGTTAGCCTAACATGATTCAGGCTCTTTCTGTCCTTTCTGATGCAGCTTAGCAAGATGGGAAAATCTTCATGGACATCCAAATCATGATAAAAGAAATAACTCCTCTGTAATATACCTTATAAGAGTAAGACAAATAATTTGAATGAATATACTGTGTGCTTTATTTTTTACCTTTAAACTCAGAATTGTGAGGAGCACAGTGTGATGACTTATTGCACTCCTGGATGTAACACACTCAGATGGGGGAAGTGTCATGTAAAGACATTTGGCCCTAATGAGGTACTTTAATTGTGTGAAAATGTGTTATCTCAAATCAAAGCATAGCCATGCTCTCAGGTCCCTTTTTATGTTGTATAAAGATTATGAATGAGTTATGAGTTTAAAGCACTTCTCCCTAGTCTTTGTAAAATTCTTCCAATAAAAATGTCCAGCAATAATAAAGTACTTTACTCAGCTGAATAAACGCTTTATTTTATTTACCAAATCAATATAATGTAAATAAAAAAATCTCCTTTAGATAGTCATGTGAAGTTTCCCACAGTGTTTCAGCGGCTATTTGCTGCTTGGCGTTACAAAGCAGCCATTCATTGAAATGATCATCATCATAATATTCATTTTTTTACTCATATATATATACAGTATACCACTTTTCTTCTCTATATATTACCCCCCTCTATTTTAATTCGTTTATTTCCCTTTGCCTTAATACGCTGTTGTAGTTATCTCTTTGCACAGTTTGTTAAAATACAGTTTATATTATACACTGTATTATATACATCAAAACAGTTAATTTGGCCTTGCTATAATTGTCATGGTTTTGGATTGTTGTTTTCATTTTCTACCTTTTATTTTGAAATGTTTTCCTCCTTGTGTCTTGTCTGGTCCTACTTCCTGTGTTTGCCTTCCTGTCTTTAGTTTCCCTGGTGTGTTTCTCAATGTCGAGTACGCTTGCTTGGTAGCACATGTCTTCCAAGTCACTTGCTTCAGAAGCGAGAATACTTCCTGGGATTCGGAAAACAAAGGCCGCTTCTCAATGTCGAGTAAACCTGCTGCAGCGCCACTATTTCAAGTATACTACGGCATCAAGTGGCGCCGAAGGACTGTTTAAATGCATGTTAAATGCCCAGCATTCTGCGCCACTCGATGACGTAGTATACTTGAAATAGTGGCTCTGCAGCAGGTAGAATAGAATTGGGAGGGATGAAACCCTCTTTAATGGTCACACATGCAGAGCAGACAGCACACAGTGAAATGTGTTCTCTGCTTTTCCTAGAACCAGGAGTCTAGTACTAGGAGCAGTGGGCGGCTATTGTACAGCGCCCGGGGAGCAATGGGAGTGAGGGGGGAAGGGGGGTGTCCGGTGCCTTGCTCAAGGGCACCACAGCAGGGCAGGAGGTGAACTGGGACCTCTCCAAGTAGCAGTCCACACTCCACATTTTAGGTCTGGTCGGGGACTTGAACCGGCGACCCTACAGCTCCCAGTCCAAGCCCCTACTGACTGAGCCACTGCCTGACTGTACTCAACATTGAGAAACGACCAAAGAGTGGAACAGGCGAGCAAGTGTGCAGGTGTGCGTCATATGAGAGGCCCCGCCTTACATTTTCCGCCACAGATTTGGGGAAATTGGTCCGTGCGCAAAGCATTGTGGGGATTTTAAGACCGCGGAGTCTACACATGTGCAGCCTCGAAATGTCTCCAAACGAAGTACGCCGGGCTCTGTAGAATTCCAAGTATGCTGGACATTGGAACAGTCCTTCGGCGGCACTCGATGACGTAGTATGCTTGAAATAGTGGCTCTGGAGCAGCTTTACTCGACATTGAGAAACACCCCTGGTGTGTCTGATTGTCTGATTGTGTTCACCTGTTGACCCTGTGTGTCTGATTGTCTGATTGTGTTCACCTGTTGCCCCTGTGTGTCTGATTGTGTTCACCTGTTGCCCCTGTGTGTCTGATTGTGTTCACCTGTTGCCCCTGACGTGTCTGATTGTCTGATTGTGTTCACCTGTTGCCCTTGTGTTTCTGCCTCCCCTGCCCAGCTGTGTCTTGTCCTGTGATTACCCTTCTGTGTATTTAGTCTTGTCTTCCCCTGTGCTCCATGTCTGTTTGTCGTCGTTTCTCGTCTATGATACCTGTTAGTCTCTTTGCTCTTGTCCATGCTACCTGTCACGCTCCATGTTTGTTCCTGAGGTCTTTTGTCCTGATCCTTCCTCGTACTCCCCCGGTTTTGGTATGTTAAGTTGTTCCTTGTTTTCTTTTGTCATTCAGCTTTGGGAAATAAAGCTCACTTTTGTTCAATGACCTTTTAGTCCTTTTACTGCATTTGGGTCCTATTTTTCCCCAATCCTGACAATAATATGAACTGAGGATATACTGATAATAACATAATGTAATGTGATCTGCTCTCTTGAATCCAAATAAAGTCTGATCTTTATAGTAAATCAAATACAGAGCTCGTCCTCAGCACACGTAACAACATGTCAACAATAAATCTCTCAAATCAACAATAGATAGATTATGAAGAAGATACTGTAGTACATGTATGGATAGAATGACATATCATGACATTATTATGTTCAGTAGAGCATGTGCCACTGTGCACCATGTCAGCCAGCTCCTGTTAGGCTGGATAACTGATTGAACCCAAATTCAGAACACAAAGCACTGAGAGCGGTTGAAAACATATGTTTTAAGAATACTTAAAGGTAGAGGCAGAGGGGTTGAGCAGAGCCAGGCAGGGTGAGTCCACAGGGGGGGGGGATGCTTGGTCCAGAGTGTGGTCCAGGTGAAGAAGGTGGGCAGGAATCCAGAGAGTTTGCCAGGAGGGGACGGAGGCAAAGCTTTAGGGTGCCGGCATCAAAACCCAGGGGTGTCCAAACTACGGCCCGGGGGCCAAATGCGGCCCGTTGTCCATTTCTAATTGGCCCTCAGCCAATTCTTAAAGTATAATGATATATGGCCCCCACCTGAAACTCGTGCTTGTCTTATATTGTACTTCTTAAATATATATGTGAGCCTATATAACACAGTAGTCTTCATGTGTTAGTAAGCCCACTTTTCAAATAAATTCAAGGTTCAAGGTTCAAGGTTTTTATTTGTCATACGAACATAGCTACAGTGTAGTTATGACGATGAAAATCTTAGGTCACAGGCTCCTCCAACAGTGCAACACAATAAAACAGATAAACAGAAAAATATAGTGCAAGTAAATAGTAAATAGAAAAAGAAAAATAGTTTAAAAAAGTGAAATAGTGAAATAGTGCAATAAGAGTCTATATGCAAGTTATTGGAATATGATATATTAGGTAAATAGATAAATCATTTCTAAGTAGCAGCCAGATGAATGTTATGGATGTTGTTTCAAGTTCAGGTGTTTAACAGTCTTATGGCCTGTGGGATGAAACTGTCCCTGAGTCTGGTGGTTTTAGTCCTGATGCTGCGGTACCGCCTGCCAGACGGCAGCAGACAGACCAGTTTGTGGCTGGGGTGATGGGGGTCTTTTATAATCCTGAGGGCTTTCTTCCTGATCCGCTGGGAGTAGAGGTCCTCCATGGATGGCAGCTCCGTCCTGGTGATGTGCTGTGCAGTTTTCACCACCCTCTGTAAAGCCTTACGGTTGAGGGCGGTGCAGCTGCCGTACCAGGCCGTGATGCAGCCAGTCAGGATGCTCTCTATGGTGCACCTGTAGAAGGTCAGGATGCTCTCTATGGTGCACCTGTAGAAGGTCAGGATGCTCTCTATGGTGCACCTGTAGAAGGTCAGGATCCTCTCTATGGTGCACCTGTAGAAGGTCAGGATGCTCTCTATGGTGCACCTGTAGAAGGTCAGGATCCTCTCTATGGTGCACCTGTAGGAGGTCAGGATCCTCTCTATGGTGCACCTGTAGAAGGTCAGGATGCTCTCTATGGTGCACCTGTAGAAGGTCAGGATGCTCTCTATGGTGCACCTGAAGGTCAGGATGCTCTCTATGGAGCACCTGAAGGTCAGGATGCTCTCTATGGTGCACCTGAAGGTCAGGATGCTCTCTATGGAGCACCTGAAGGTCAGGATGCTCTCTATGGTGCACCTGTAGAAGGTCAGGATGCTCTCTATGGTGCACCTGTAGAAGGTCAGGATCCTCTCTATGGTGCACCTGTAGAAGGTCAGGATCCTCTCTATGGTGCACCTGTAGAAGGTCAGGATGCTCTCTATGGTGCACCTGTAGATGGTCAGGATCCTCTCTATGGTGCACCTGTAGAAGGTCAGGATGCTCTCTATGGTGCACCTGTAGAAGGTCAGGACCCTCTCTATGGTGCACCTGCAGAAGGTCAGGATCCTCTCTATGGTGCACCTGTAGAAGGTCAGGATGCTCTCTATGGTGCACCTGTAGAAGGTCAGGATGCTCTCTATGGTGCACCTGTAGAAGGTCAGGATGCTCTCTATGGTGCACCTGTAGAAGGTCAGGATCCTCTCTATGGTGCACCTGTAGAAGGTCAGGATGCTCTCTATGGTGCACCTGTAGATGGTCAGGATCCTCTCTATGGTGCACCTGTAGAAGGTCAGGATGCTCTCTATGGTGCACCTGTAGAAGGTCAGGACCCTCTCTATGGTGCACCTGCAGAAGGTCAGGATCCTCTCTATGGTGCACCTGTAGAAGGTCAGGATGCTCTCTATGGTGCACCTGTAGAAGGTCAGGACCCTCTCTATGGTGCACCTGCAGAAGGTCAGGATCCTCTCTATGGTGCACCTGTAGAAGGTCAGGATGCTCTCTATGGTGCACCTGTAGAAGGTCAGGATGCTCTCTATGGTGCACCTGTAGAAGGTCAGGATGCTCTCTATGGTGCACCTGTATAAGGTCAGGATGCTCTCTATGGTGCACCTGAAGGTCAGGATGCTCTCTATGGAGCACCTGAAGGTCAGGATGCTCTCTATGGTGCACCTGTAGAAGGTCAGGATGCTCTCTATGGTGCACCTGTAGAAGGTCAGGATCCTCTCTATGGTGCACCTGTAGAAGGTCAGGATGCTCTCTATGGTGCACCTGTAGATGGTCAGGATCCTCTCTATGGTGCACCTGTAGAAGGTCAGGATGCTCTCTATGGTGCACCTGTAGAAGGTCAGGACCCTCTCTATGGTGCACCTGTAGAAGGTCAGGATCCTCTCTATGGTGCACCTGTAGAGGGTCAGGATGCTCTCTATGGTGCACCTGTAGAAGGTCAGGATGCTCTCTATGGTGCACCTGTAGAAGGTCAGGATCCTCTCTATGGTGCACCTGTAGAAGGTCAGGATGCTCTCTATGGTGCACTTGTAGAAGGTCAGGATGCTCTCTATGGTGCACCTGTAGAAGGTCAGGATCCTCTCTATGGTGCACCTGTAGAAGGTCAGGATGCTCTCTATGGTGCACCTGTAGAAGGTCAGGATGCTCTCTATGGTGCACCTGTAGAAGGTCAGGATGCTCTCTATGGTGCACCTGAAGGTCAGGATGCTCTCTATGGAGCACCTGAAGGTCAGGATGCTCTCTATGGTGCACCTGTAGAAGGTCAGGATGCTCTCTATGGTGCACCTGTAGAAGGTCAGGATCCTCTCTATGGTGCACCTGTAGAAGGTCAGGATGCTCTCTATGGTGCACCTGTAGAAGGTCAGGATGCTCTCTATGGTGCACCTGTAGAAGGTCAGGATCCTCTCTATGGTGCACCTGTAGAAGGTCAGGATGCTCTCTATGGTGCACCTGATGGTCAGGATCCTCTCTATGGTGCACCTGTAGAAGGTCAGGATGCTCTCTATGGTGCACCTGTAGAAGGTCAGGATCCTCTCTATGGTGCACCTGTAGAAGGTCAGGATGCTCTCTATGGTGCACTTGTAGAAGGTCAGGATGCTCTCTATGGTGCACCTGTAGAAGGTCAGGATCCTCTCTATGGTGCACCTGAAGGTCAGGATCCTCTCTATGGTGCACCTGTAGAAGGTCAGGATGCTCTCTATGGAGCACCTGTAGAAGGTCAGGACCCAGCTAGCGGGGAACGTTCTCACAACTTTGGCTAACATTACCTACAGGTTCTAATAATGTTTTAAAGAAATGTTTTAATCTGATGTTCAAAGAACCTTTTTAGGATGTTTATTATTTCAAATAAGGTTCCTATAAGGTTTAAGGTTAACTAAGACATAACGTTTTAACTGCAACATTCAGAGGATGTTTTGAGGATGTTATTGAGGCCTAAGATGACAGAAAGTGTTTTATAAAATGTTCCTTTAATGTGATATGTTAACAAAGGTGGAACGTTTTGCCTGCAACATTCTAAGGATGTGTTTTGGACGTTGTTGGGTAACACATTAAAGATGTGCTTTATAAAACGTTCCCTCAATGTTACATGATAACAAATGAAGAACATTCTCCAAGCAACATTCTGAAAATGTGCTAAAGGGACAGCCACCTGGCAGCTCACATTCATTCTCTCCTCCTGAAGAAGCCTGATAGGCAAAACGTTGAGGAAACCCTCCCTTTTTAAACCCCTTTTAATTGTTTTTACAATTCGTTTTTAAACTTTTTGATTTGTTTTTACAAACGTTTTTAGTGATTGTTTTTAACAGCCACAGCCTCACAGGATTCCTCTTCAACAACTCCAGGCAGAGCGTTTTTTAACAGGAGCAATAGCGTCTGAGGAGCCCGGGACCATCAACAACACAGTGAGTGGATCTACAGTAAGTGTGCGCACACTGAAGACACCAGCCTCCACCACCCACCGGGACTCCCACAAAGACTTGCCTTTTATTGACTTTTACTGTTTTTAAACCTGCTTTTACCTGAAAACATGTTTTTATCTCTGGATGGAGAGGCCACAAAACTGCTGTGCGCCCCTTCGGGGGGGGGCACACCGGGCTCCTTGCCCGTCGCAACTCTCTGGAGGAACAAAACCGCCTTTTATCCACCATAGGCCGGGAAAACTGTGAGTTTTTTATGCTGGTTTTAACTATAATCACCTGAAACCTTTTTATCCCCCCTCTTCTTTTACTCTACTTTTATTCTGTCCTCTCTTTTTTATTTCTGCGTGTATTGTTCTTAGTATTTCCTTCCTCTCACTCTGTCTTTTATATTTTATATATTCATTCTGTATACGTTTTTACATATAACCCTTGTTATATATTGTTTTGACTACAGTGTCCCATTGCCGCCATTGTTTTTACGCCACCTGTCTGGGCCCTCCTCCTGTGCCTTCCGCTGGGCGACACACTCTCCGCCCTGTGGTTGCAGGAATCAGCTGGGATTCCCTTCCACAGATTCTCTGACTCCGCAGCATCATGAGTATACCACTGACTAACAGATACACAGCACTGACTCAAGCCCCTAGAGGGGGGAGGCAGCGGAGTTTTAAAAGTAACCCTCCCGCTGCTCTCCCCCTAGGGGCTAACACCCATCCAACACAGCGACACTTTACACCACAACTCCACCTACAAACAAAGAGATACTTTAGATTATTACAGGCCATTCATCACGCAGAAATCCTCAATAACACACTCAGCAAAGGCACCTTTCCACAGGGAATGATGACCAAAGTCAACCGGTTAACCGCTTTCATCAAACCCTCTTCACCTAATGACAATACATTTCACAAAGTCAAACTCAACACAGACACTTGGATGCACAACATGATAATACTACAAACACATTACGACCAAGTCATTGCTGTGGAGTTGAAGAACTGCCCCCTATTCCACCAGGAAGCTGCTGACAGAGCTGTCCAATGGGGGCGGGTCAGGTACGGACGGAGACTCACCCTCTCCTCCCTTTCAACCTTGAGGGACCTCATTACCAGGGGCCCCTCGGTGGAGGGGGGGTCTCCACCGGCCAGGCTCTCCTCCCTGGACTTCCCTCCTCTGCCTCAACCATCAGGCAGCCTTCCTAACCCTTACCAGCACTCTCCTCACCCTCCTCTCCTCCCTACTCAGACCTCCCCCCTCCTTCCTACTGCCCTTCCTTTACCTACCATCCCACTGCTTCACTCTCCTAACCCTAACCTCCCTCCTTCCTCTCGTCTCCTGTCTCCCCCCTGGCCTAACCCTAAACCACCCCTTCCCCTCTCTTTGCTTCCTACCTCTCCTTACCCCTCCTCTCCTCCCACTGCACTACCCACTCCCCCAAGCCTCTGTACGTCCGTGGGGAGGGAGGAGGCGGGGGGGCCCGGAGAAGTGACTCAGACCCCACTACCTCAGCGTAGTCCTAGATGTCGAGTACAGGTAGAAATCCATCGACTCTCTCAGAGGGTGCTCGACCGTTTGGGGAGAACCCGGGCCGGATCCTTGGCCTGCCCCTCCGTTTCCCCTCCCTCCTCACCCCCTCTTCCCTCTCCTCCCTCCTCACCCACTCCCCAGACTACAGACAACCTCTCAGAGCAGACACAGCTTTTCAGCTCTGTAAAGTATGTCGCTCTGCCATGCAGTAACACCATTTCATCCCTTTCACCCTCAGATCCACCACACCACCAGCAGAGGGAACCAGAGCTGTTTGTCGCAGGACCCTGTGAAGCCACCAAGAGCATTGAGGTGGATGTTAACTCCACATCAATGATGATAAAGGGCTCTATGGAAGTCAGAATGACCTCAAGCCCAACATCTGAGGCATCCACCTCTCAACCTACCAGGGTCTCTGCGCCAGCACCTGGTTCCCCGGAGCTCAAACAACCACACAGACACCCCACACTGTAAAGCACTTTAACACTGACAATTTAAATGCAAATCACTGTTTTATTAAGTGACAATATACAAAACAATATATATATATATACATATATATATGTATATATATATACACATTATAGCAAATAACTCTTTTAAATAAAAAAAAATATCTTAAAAACAGTGCTAGGGCCTTGAGAAATATCAGTGTACAGTGTTGTGAGTGAACACAATTTTCAGGAACAGTTCTGCGTATTAATTTACCACATGGACCATAAAGACCCAAAACAACGTCTACAAACAGTCCTTCAACTTGAAGCTGAACAGTAACACATCTGCAACAAATCTGTCAATGCAATACACAGGTTTAAAGCAGCAGGATGTAAACAGAGGAGGTGTGTGTGTGTGTGTGTGTGTGTGTGTGTGTGTGTGTGTGTGTGTGTGTGTGTGTGTGTGTGTGTGTGTGTGTGTGTGTGTGTGTGTGTGTGTGTGTGTGTGTGTGTGTGTGTGTGTGTGTGTGGTGTGTGTGTGTGTGTGTGTGTGTGTGTGTGTGTGTGTGTGTGTGTGTGTGTGTGTGTGTGTGTGTGTGTGTGTGTGTGTGTTAAAGTGCAGTGAGTTCGATAACTCTGTTACCCTCAATGACAACAGCGATCCTCTCTGGGCAGAAGAGCGTGGTGTCTGTCCTCTCTCTCTCTCTCTCTCTCTCTCTCTCTCTCTCTCTCTCTCCCTTTCAATTCTTATGGCAATATTCAAATCTTGGAACTAGAACCTGAATGGGATGTGAGCAACACAAGAGATAATGTTTGATTAACAACACCTCAGTGACAGAATCAAGCTTTGATGACACCAGGACAGTTCATACTTTTTCAAACTAAATCTATCATTTATTATAATTTTTTCACTATAACAATTCAAATAATTGTCTTCCTGAGATAGAGCTCCTGAAACAATGTAACAAGATAAACTATATTTTTTGATGATCTGTCACATACATTCAAAACAGTTATTATGCTGACTTACATGCCACAGCCTCAGAAACGTGGAGTCATCTTCATGCAGATATGCAGGCAGAGCACGGAGGACAGCAGCACGTCGGACATGGACGGCACCTTGCTCCTTGAGTGTGAGAACATATCTTTGTTTTACTTTGGATGCTAAACAGTATAGCCACACAACAATTGATATCACAAGAAAGGGCTCTTCCATGACTGAAGAGATTACCATTTTGACAAAAATAATCCACTAGTATGAGAATAAAACCCCAAGAGGCATAACCGACTCACCTGGAGGTCATAGGAGACGAATAGCTGATTCAGAACTTCAGCTACCTTCCCTTTGCTTGCCGCCTTCTTCCTGAACAGGCTCTGAAGACGGGGGGCATGTCTATCCAACTCCGCATAGAAGTAGTTCTTCAGGTTGAGGTTTGTTATCCTGTGAAACTCTGCACAAATCTGCCAAAATATAAAATTACTATTTAATTCACAGTACAATGTATATGTGGACTGAAGGCAGCAGAGATAAACAGAAACATAACATGCTAAATCTGAGTAAACATGTCAAAGTTATCAGTGACAAAGGCACACAAAATAATTATATAGTTGTAATAAATAAAATATTTTCACCTGTGACTCCATTTTCAAGGCCGGCCAGCGTTCCAGGATCTCTCCAACAGGTAGCTCATCATTGATGATCTCATTGCGCCGCAGGGCAAAGGTAGTCTGCATTAACTTTTCAATCAAGGGAATAATAATGTTATAATGTTCAAGTAACTGTGCCCTTGTATCAAAGACAGCAGCACAAAGTTTGCATCTCCAAGCCATTGGAAAACGTAACAATTGGGTATATTGGTCTTTATGGTCCATGTGTTAAATTAATACGCAGAACTGTTCCTGAAAATTGTGTTCACTCATAAGTGATGGTTAAAATACACACACACACTACACTGATATTTCTCAAGGCCCTTGCACTGTTTTTAAGGTATTGTTTTATTTAAAAGAGTTATTTGCTATAATGTGTATATATATATATATATTGTTTTGTATATTGTCACTTAATAAAACAGTGATTTGCATTTAAATTGTCAGTGTTAAAGTGCTTTTTAATGTTTACTCAAAATGTTAACTTAGGGATTTTGAGTTACAGTTACCTGAAAATATTTATGGTATCGGTTTCAAAAAATGTTTTAAGTACTCGACATTCAGTCAGTTTTGAGTACTACTCAATTGACGTTTTTAATTCATATCGCGTTTTATACAGCAAAACGTTTTTTATTTAGAGATAATACAAATATTCAAGTTAAATATATTTGATTTTCATATGTACTGTGCTAACAAAATAGCTAGTTGAAAAGATATTAACATTTTTAAGTCAACAATTGTAGGAGGTCTATGGAGGGATAGGGTCTGCAAAATTAGTTTATTTTGGGGATGGGCCGGATGCTGTCCCAGTAGGGCCTGGCTCATTTCCTGCCCGGCGCCTCTGCAACGCCTCGTGTCGAAAAATAGACTTGAATCCTATTTTGAGCGGAGCCCAGCGCCGAGACGCTTCTGGGACGCTTCTGAGCCGTAACGCGGCGCGTCTGGTGGAATAGCACCCATTGACTAGAGTGGCCGCGATCCATGCGAACGCCGCGGCGCAGCCGTAACGCGACGCAGACGGACCCGGTGGAATCTAGGGGTAACCCCTCGGCTGCGTCCCGTTGCGTCCCGTTCACCGGATCGTCCACGTGGGAACCATACACTGACTCATCAATAAGAACCTTGACACACTCAGACATTGGCGCCCCCTTCCACAGAGTACACCCAACATTAGCCAGGAACATAGAAATATTATTAAAACATTAGGTAACAGCCAACACATAGTCATTAAACCAGCAGACAAGGGAGGCCAAATAGTCATACAGGACAGGGACAATTACATATTAGAAGCACATAGACAATTAAATAACAACACATATTACAGTCCACTGACACACTCACTACAATCAGAAACACAAACACTAGTTAGGAACATTACAGAAACAAATCCATCAACAAAAAACAAAAACAATATCTGGATGGTCCGGAGGAGCCCAGGCCCCGTCTCTTCTACCTGCTCCCCAAGATCCACAAGCCTGTGGAGACTTGGACGGTCCCCTCTGTGGTTCCGGTCGGCCGCCCCATCGTCGGTGAGTGCGGGTCTGAAACCTACAACATTACAGAATATATAGATCATTTCATAAATCCCCTCTCCAAACTCCACCCCAGCTACATCCAGGACACATATCACTTTGTTAACCTCCCCATTCCCAGTCACACCCTTCTCTTTTCTTTAGATATAGACTCTCTATACACCAATATTGAAACCCCACTTGCTGAGGGGGTGTCGGCTGATCTGCGCCTACCGCAGGAATAAGAACCTTAAAGACCTGTTAGTCCACACTAAACTAAAGGATAACAGTGTCCGGGCTAGGGAGGCGCCTCACATTTCTGAGGTTGGTTTCATCTGCCTCCCCCGCATTTTTAACCCCTTCTCAAAGCTCGGAGCTAACCTCGGGTGGGCCCTGCAACCTACAACCAAGAATGCGGTTTATGCCGTCAGGTGCAGGGCCTGCCACAAGCTCTATGTGGGGAGATCAGCCTCAGGATAAAACAACACTTATATAGAATAAATAGTGGTTACGGTACGAGCGTTCTCTACCTTCATTGTAAACTCCATGGCCCAGAGAACCTCCAGTCTTTGGGCCTGGAGAGCAGCGGGAGCTGGACCACGGCACAGAGGAGAGGAGGTGGATTCATCGCCTCAAAATGATAGACCCTACAGGACTCAATGAAAAATATCAGTGATGGGTCTGCCTCCTTTTTATCAGATGGTTTTTAAATCTCTTTTACACATTATTTTAAAAAGATACTTACCTTTTTTAAGACTTGCAACTTAACAGGTCCCTCCTGTCCTCCCGACGTGTGCTTCTCCCCTCCGGATGTTTTTAGACCCCCTCTCTGCGGTGATGGCAAACCAGAAGTTCCACCCTATTTTATATTTTATATACATTACCTAAGGGTATTGCTTTTTAAATTAACTATCTAATTATTTATTTATCAATATATTATTTCAAGGTTCAAGGTTCTTTATTGTCAAACTGACATAGCTACAGAGTAATTATGTTGTTGAAAATCTTATGTCACAGGCTTCTCCAACAATGCAACTTAATAACAATACAGATAGCAAGAGCAATACAAAAAGAAAAATAGTTATAAAATAAAGTGAGCATGTGGAATAGTGCAGTACGAGTCTATATACAAGTTATTGGAATGATATATATTAGATATTAGCAGAGGTGGGGACTCGAGTCACATGACTTGACTCGAGTCAGACTCGAGTCGCATATTTTTGACTTGAGACTTGCTTGACTAACATTGATAAAAGCTTTGACTTGACTTTGACTTGGTATTCATGACTTGAGACTTGACTTAAGCTTGAGACAGATGACTTGAAAGGACTTGTCTGTTTAAAATTAAATATTTGCATTTGTTTTTGTAGTGAGATATTGCATTTAGTTTTTTCGAAAAACGTGAGTGGGTGATTATAGCGCCATGCGCGCAAACCTGGCAACCCACTAGACGGCAGGAGTGTCAGTTAACATGGCAGCGGCTAGCGTTACTCCACAAATAGTGAAGTTTGGATTCAAGGATTATGTTGTCGATGACGCTAATAAGAAGAGAACAGCGGTATGCAGGGTCTGCAGCATAAAGATCAGTGACACGACCACCACAACATCCAACTTCATTCGTCACTACAAAAAAACCCACAGAGAAAGGTGCGTGAATGTGTTGTGTTAGCTAGAAAGCTAACGTTAAGTTTAAGCTACCTCTCCATAAAACCTCTCCATAAAACAGGGAAAAGTACCCAAAGACTTCAAAATTGCAAGAGTAACCCCCCTGCACAAAAAGGGCAGCAAATTGGACCCAGGCAACTACCGCCCTGTTTCTATACTTACCTCCATCTCGAAAGTCATGGAAAAAATAGTATATGACAGGTCGAAAAGTACCTCGCAGAAAAGAAACTAATCTATGAATTTCAATCTGGCTTTAGAACATCCCACTCCACTGACACATGCCTTCTTTATTTGACCGACCACATCAAACAAGAGGTGGACGAGGGTAAATACTGCGGCATGGTGATGCTGGACCTACAAAAGGCTTTCGACACTGTCAATCACCCCATTCTGATTGACAAGCTAAAAGCAATTGGTTTTGATAAACTATCGGTGAGCTGGATGCAATCCTACCTGGAGGGGAGAGAACAGATGGTGGAGGTAAACGGTACTCTGTCCCCCCCCCTCCCAGTGAGCTGTGGTGTTCCACAAGGAAGCATATTAGGTCCGTTACTGTTCCTAATTTATGCAAATGACATGTCATCAGCATGTGACTGCAACTTGTTCCTGTTCGCGGACGACTCAGCCCTGCTGGTCTCTGACAGGAGCAGATTGCAGGTTGAAAAAAACCCTCAGCTCCGAGCTCGGCAGAATCTGCACCTGGCTCGCCGATAATAAATTATCATTACACCTGGGTAAAACAGAGTCCATTCTCTTCGGTTCGAAACATAATCTCAGCAAATCCGACGACTTCTCAGTTGCAGTGGGTGACATTATTGTCACAAGTAAGAAGGAAATTACATACCTAGGATCTATTCTTGAGGCAAACCTCTCCTGTGACAAAATGGCATCCAATGTAATAAAAAAAGTCAATCAAAGAACTAGATTCCTATACCGGATCTCCTCTCTGGTAAACAAAAACACCCTGAAAACTCTGGCAGGAGCACTCATTCAAGGGTACTATGACTATGCTTGCACGTCATGGTACCATAGCACCTCCAAGGCGCTAAAAACAAAACTTCAAACATCGCAAAATAAACTGGTCAGACTACTGCTTGACCTTTCATCTAGAACCCACCTCACCTCTGCCCACTTTGACAACCTAGGATGGCTTAGAGTAGACGACAGAGTACAGCTACTTGCAATGGGCCTGGTCTACAAGATCCACTACACCTCTATGGTACCCATGTACATGTCAAAATTCTTCCCAAAGGTCAAGGAATACCATGATCATAACACCAGAGGGAGCTCCACAAATCATGTAAAACCCAGATTTGGCACAAAAAAAGGGGAATACACGTTTCGCAATTATGCCACATCAAGGTGGAACGCTCTTCCCACAACTGTAAAGGAAAGTAAAACTATACTTACCTTCAAAACCTCTCTTAAAGAGCACCTTCGGGGGAAAGCATTGCAAAACTGGCCCCGGTAATGGTACAAATCTCAACCTGTCGTACAATGGACAGCTTCCCCCCCCCATCTATGTATATACTCGCATTTTAGACTCTGTTACTAACTGTATATCTGTAGACTTGGTATGTCTTAAATGTCCGGTTAGGATGTATTAGAACGAAATCTAAAATGAAAATTGTAAATAATCCATCTGTATGTAAAAAACCACCTGTATGTAAATTGTAAATAAGCCATCTGTATGTCATATATGTCTTATATGTCTTAAATGATATGATGAATTGGAAATGGGGGACCCTGATGTAAACAAGACGAAAGTCTTTCTCTGGTCTGCATCCCCTTAACAATTGTATGTTTTGAGCTGTACTGTACTGTACCCAATATACAAGCTGTTAATAAACTTTTCAATCAATCAATCAATCTACGTTAGACTTGGTTTCAAATCGATTAAGCATTGCAAAGAGAAGACAAAACGGTAAATGAACACTAGAACCTCCAAGGGATTCATTTATACTAACCCTGATACTGACGGGCTGTCAGGAGAGGGAGAGAGAGAGAGGAAAAGAGATGCCTCGTTTATTTCCCCTGTGTTATCAGAAGTTACTGTAAACTGTTGAATAATGTAGTTCATCTACTTTTAGTAGTTTGTTTAAATGTTTTAATTATGTTGTTTTTGTTTGTAGAAGTGCATCATTCCTTGATTTATTGTAAAATGAATCTGAACTTTTTTATCTGTTATGATGATAAACTGAAGCAATTTCTAAATTAACCCAATTAAGTGAGTTTTAAATCGTCCTACTTAGTTTATAAGGAAATTATGAAGAGGAAAAATTAAATGATTTGAAAATGATATCTATGTAGGTGCTGACGCTGTTGGCGGTTCTAGTGTTAACATACATTTAAATTAAATATGTGTAATGGCAAATGCCATATATGATTTTCTTACCTGGAATTCTGCCTTTTTGATCAGACTTTTTGATTGAGTCCTAGCTATATTGTCTGCAGTTCTAGGGTTAATATGAATCTAATATGATTGTCATCGGTCTAAATTAGATTTCAAATGATTAACTGTGTACGTAATGAAGATCATAGTGTGGGTTGAATCCATTTTCATAACCACTGTCTTTTAACTGATTTAAATGCGGAAACTGGGCTTATTCATCAGAATTTCGTATGACTTGACTTGACTTGACTTGACCTGAGCAATGACTTGACTTGACTTGCTTGACTCTCACCACAGTGACTTGGGACTTGCTTGATACTTGTAGGTCAAGACTTGAGACTTGCTCATGACTTGCACATGTAGGACTTACTCCCACCTCTGGATATTAGATACATATTACTGAGTAGCAGATGAATGTTTTGAAATTGTTTCAGCAGTTCAATTGTTTAACAGTCTCACTGCCCGCGGGAAGCAACTGTCTCCGAATCTTCTTGTCTTTGCCAGGATGCTGCGGTAACGTCTGCCAGACGGCAACAGAAAGAACAGTTTGTGGCTGGGGTGATGGGGGTCTTTGATAATCCATAGTGTTTTCTTCCTGAGCCGCTGGGAGTAAAGGTCCTCCATGGATGGCAGCTCCGTCCTGGTGATGTGCTGTGCAGTTTTCACCACCCTCTGTAAAGCCTTACGATTGAGGTCGGTGCAGCTGCCGTACCAGGCCGTGATGCAGCCAGTCAGGATACTCTCTATGGTGCACCTATAGAAGTTGCAGAGTATCCTGGAATCCATTTTGAACCTCCTCAACCTGCGGAGGAAGAAGAGCCGCTGTCGAGCTTTCTTGGTGATGGTGGTGGTGTGAAGAGACCATGTCAGGTCCTCAGTGATGTGGACCCCAAGGAACCTGAAGCTGCTGACTCTCTCCACCGTAGTCCCATTGATGGCGATGGGGGCGTGTCCCTCTCTCTGCTGCTTCCTGTAATCCACAATCAGCTCCTTTGTTTTGCTGATGTTGAGATGGAGGTTGTTATCCTGGCACCAAGATGTCAGGTTTTCAACCTCCTCTCTGTACGCCGTCTCCTCATCGTCTGTGATCTGGCCGATGACGGTCGTGTCATCAGCAAACTTCACGATGGTGTTGGAGCTGTGTGTGGCCACACAGTCGTGAGTGAACAGGGAGTAGAGGAGAGGGCTGAGCACGCAGCCTTGAGGTGCTCCGGTGTTGAGGATCAGGGTGGAGGATGTGATGTTTCCCACCCGCACTGCCTGGGGTCTGCCCGTCAGGAAGTTCAGGATCCATTCACAGAGGGCGCTGTTGAGCCCGAGGTCTCTGAGCTTGATGGCCAGCTTGGAGGGCACAATGGTGTTGAAGGCTGAACTGTAGTCAATGAACAGCATTCTCACATGTGTTCCTGTTCTTCGGGTCCAGGTGTGAGAGGGCAGTGTGGAGGGTGAGGGCTATGGCGTCGTCTGTGGACCTGTTTGCTCTGTAGGCAAACTGCAGGGGGTCCAGAGAGTCAGGGAGGGAGGAGGAGATGAATGATTTGACTAACCGCTCAAAGCACTTCATTATGATGGAGGTGAGTGCTACTGGGCGGTAGTCGTTGGGGAAGGTGATTATTGTCTTTTTCGGGACAGGAACGATAGTGGAGTGTTTGAAGCATGTGGGGACTACAGACTGCAACAGGGACCTGTTGAAGATGTCTGTGAACACCTCTGCCAGCTGAACTGCACCTCGCAGTTTATCCAGGGCTTTTGATTTGGGAATGTCCGTACACAAACCTTCGGTACCACGTCATCGATGCATTTCCCAATGTAGCAGATGACAGTGTCCGTGTGTGTGTTGATGTTGTTGTCCTCAAACACACTCCAATCCGTAGATGCAAAGCAATCCTGCAGTGCAGCATCTGACTCCTCGCTCCATCGCTGTACTGTCCTTGTTACCGGTCTGTCCCTTTTAAGTTTCTGCTTGTAAGCAGGCAGCAGCAGCAGTGAGATGTGGTCTGATTTGCCGAAGGGAGGGCGAGAGAGAGCCTTATATCCATTTCGAAAAGGGGAATAAACATGGTCCAGTATGTTTCCCCCGCGCGTCGGGCTGCTGATGTGACCTTCTTAATGTCCCGTTGAAAAGCAATCCGGCTTCTGAGTTCATCTAGCTTATTTTCAATGGATTGAACATTAGCCAGTAGAATACTCGGAAGAGGGGGTCGATTCTCTCGTTTCCTCAGTCTGACCAGCAGCCCGGCCCGGCACCCACACTTTGTCTTCTTCTTGCGTCTCTCAGGTCTCTCAGGTAGGGCAGCAACAGGTAGCCATGGCGAATCTCCATTGTCTGTCGGAGGGTTATTATTGTCCACGAAGTTTCGCAATTGAAGAAGTTTCTCTCTGCTGTATTGTATGGCAGAGTAGGTGCGGTTGGCTTGCATGTTGCGAACCATGTTAAAAGTAAAACGGCAAAAGTAAAATCAATATGTACAAAATACGAAAAGGAACAAAGTTGGAGAGGAGCACAAAGACGATGCGGCCATCTTCACCGGCGCATCTGATGTTATATTGTAGTATTTATCTGTGTATTATTTATTTTTGATACATATTTCCTATCATTATTTTTTATAAATCCTCCTCATTTGGACTCCTTTATGATTTTTTTAAATGCATGGGTTTCTTTGTTTATTATTATTATTATTATTATTATTATTATTATTATTATTATTATTATTATTATTATTATTATTATTATTACTACTACCATTTTATATATTTTTCTTACATTTTATATTATTATTTACATTTGACATGTCACAGTTTATTTCATGTTTGCACTGTATTGCATGTTTTCTTATTTTATTAGGTTCCAAATGAGGAGATTATATCTTTTATTATTTTGTATATGTTATTAATCCCCCGTTTTCCATTTAAACATTGTCTGTATTGTTTTATTTATATTTTAGTTATTACTTTCCATTTTTAAATGGATGATGGAGCCTCCCGCAGGGAAACACCCTGAAATAACCCCTTAATAAAGTATTTTTAAACATCATCCGAGGCGTGTCCCATGTCTCACCTGCACCCCCCCTCTAGACCTCGGCCTGGGATTTAAACACTTTTAGGGACACTTGGTTGACTTTATTTTAAGATATTTCCCCTCCCTGTGTGCCTACTAACCCGTGTGTATTTTATATTTTATATTTTACATATTTGTTTTATATTATACATATTTTAACATTTTGGGTTTTAAAAGCACTTATTTTTAAAAGCACTTTTATGTATTTATTTTATCATTTTTTAACACTAATTTGACCTGCATGCTGATTTTAAACAAAGTCAACCTCGGTCCTTTTAGCCAGATTGATCAACATTGGCGTACGCTCAAAAAATGGCGTACGCCAGTTTCTACGCAATGTTTGCGATTTATAAAATACTAACTTGACGGGAAAATGTGCGGTCCTCCACGCAAACTCTAACCCATGCGTACGCACTAAGCACACAAACGGGAGAGACGAGAAACTGCGACACCGTTGGCAGAAGGAAGAATGGAGAGAAATATGTGGAAATAATACCATAAATAAAATGTTACCTCTCATTTATCAAATATGAAGAATTCATTTTCAAACATTGATTAAAGCCAATCTTTAAATGATTAAACAAACGCCTGTTTGAGACTCCTCAGTGCACACAAAAACATAACTTGGAGAAATAAATAAATACGGAAATGTTATTTAAAACCATCTCGAATATGTTGTGTTAATGTTATGAAATGTTTTCTCATAAATGATGCGGTAAGCAGGAGGACAGAATTACGTCTAAACTGACGCCGTTTTGCTTTTCTATAGGTTGTAGATACGAGCATGGTTTTATATACTATCACGTTTAATCGTGTTTTATGCCGTTTGCCAATACTTGATAAGTCGCTCGTAAAACACAGGAGGTATGGAAACTAAGAACACCATATGTGGTAAATTGTACAGCTAATATAACACAACACATTAGTTGTATTTCCTTTACCTGGTGGATTATGGATATATAGTTGCTGATCGACAGCTGGAACACAAACCACCAAATACAACAAAATAATTCAGATCCAGTCGTCATGACTCCACTCCGGAGGGATTCCCCGATCATTTCTTACAGTTTCTCATCAAGGGGGGGTCTCCTGTCCCCGGTACAAACACACTTCCTGAGGAAGGTTATGTGTATTTCTTTTGTCATTAACTTTTTTCGGACCACTTATTTATTTATTTATATGTACGATCCGACCTCTATGCTGCTACTCTGGTTCAAACTGCATCCACCAAACAATATGATTTATCTCGACCTCCCCAAAATAACTCAAATCTGACACGGTGTGAGATGTCTTTTTTAGCTGTTCTGTCGTAATTTCCTGCGATCTTCTTCATGCAGTCAGTCACAATGAATGAATCAATGGGCGTTTCTTTGACTATTTATAGGCAAATATGGGCGTTACGTGAAGCCCGCAAAAGCTACGCCGCATTTCGAGTCGATTGTGATTTATAAAGGGAAACCGGCGTAGGAAGTGCCGGTACGCACTTCCCTCGCCTTCCCTTAAACATTTTTTAACCCAGACCAAACAGGGCTTTTATAAACTTTTATTGGTTTTACTACAGGAGTTTTTAAATAGGTTTTTAAATACAAAATATTGACCCGAGAGCCCGTGCACCACGCTGTGCTCCTACGGAGCGTTCCCCAAAACCCTAACCCTACCTCTGATCTGGGACACATCAGGGTGATTCTGCACCCCCTGTGCACCCAGCTACTACCAGTTCATATACTTAAAACACCTTCATACTAACAGAACAGAGACATATATTGTACAAGTAGTTGTCAGTAGAATGATGTCACATGTGAAAATAATACATGACCCCATGGAATTCAAAATCATAATATGTAATATTATAAATCTTTTTTCTTAGTATTGTTAATGTATTGTTGTAGGTGTATTTAAATGTCTTTCATTATAGATTTTTATTTTAAAGTGTGGTCATTTTTTTGAATATTTAGGGTCTCCTCAGCCCTTGAGCTAAAAAGTAAAAACCTAGAATTCATAGAATCTATCAAAGAATAATATAAACAGAAACTCCTGAATTTCCCTACGGGCATTAATAAAGGTCCATCTGACACAGTTCCAAAGTGACTCTCTCTTACTGTCATCCGGGATGTAATAGGGTCATGCAGAATATCGGGGGGGTCTTGGTGTGGTATGGGAACTTTGTCACCAGATCACAGAACAGTGTAAATCACACATTTGGTTACATTTAGATCGAATGCTGGGCATGATTGATAGGAATCTATATACATGTGGTCTTTACTGTATACACCCACAGTAGACTCTGCTCACTAATAAGAAGACCTTTTTTATCCATTCAGAAATCAATGATTTCTAGGTCCTGAGAAATGTGCATTTGACTAATCTAAATGGAATTGAACCAGTTATTGACCCAATGGTCAACCGCTGTGTTTGGAAAACCCCCATCTATCACCATCGAAAACAACCCTGACTAGTATGAAGTCAATCAAAGTGGCAAGGAGACACTTTAGTTGATCTCTGTCTGGCTTTAGGCTTGTAGTAAATTGTGGGTTTAGCGGGGACTCTTTAGGGAGATCAAATATTTGATAGTGGCTTCCAGCCCACTGCTCTGTATGGTAGTGTGGGGTCCACTGAGTCATAGCTATACCCACCGGGACAAGCAGAATGTGTACATGTAGAATTCAGCATGTACAGAACAGAAAAAGGGAAACCTGAAAATAAAGGTTCAAAAGAGCACACTTACATTTTTTTTATCCATCTTAAATCCAGTACCCTCCACTCTGAAGCTCTTCATAGCCAAGGGCTGAGCCCAGAAAAGAGTCCCCTATATCAGCTGGTGCTGAAGCTAACTGCCCCCCCCCCCCCCCCCCCCCCCCCCCCCCCCCCCCCCCTCTCAGACACAGTTAACAGTCTCAAAACACTGCTCTAACACATCTATATAGAGCATGTTCATGTTGATTTGAAATTAATGCTATTATAATTGAGTACTTTTAATTGTATTGTGATGCTTTGGCAACACTGTTACCTGAAGCTTTCATGCCATGCCATATTCTATGAATTCAATCAAATTAGATCATTATTTTTATACAGTAGCAGCTGAAGCATGCAGTAAAAATATACACAAAAACACCAGAGATAAATATATCAATATAGTTTTTTTTTTTTAAATACCTAATATAAATCAGTCAAAAAACACTATTATACCAATATACCAAACTACTGAAGAGATGTGAAAATCTGGCAGGGTTATTGAGATTGCTAAACAGAGTGGTGTCTGGTTAAAAAAGTGACGAAAGAAATTCTCTAGTTGGAAGTCTTCTGCTGGATAAAAGCCAGGTTTTAGACGGGCTACTGTCAATCAAATGCGGGACCTTATCTCAATTTGTCGGACAAAATATAAAGATTCTGTGCGGCACAAAGTGGGACACCTGGTCACCCTGGGGATAAACAGCCATTTTACCTCATTCACTTCCTGATATCCAAGCCGGGCCCCTGACCAATTTTTATTCCTGTAGGTCACATCCTGTGTGTGCTGCAGGGGGGTTCTTATGATATCATGTCGTTCAGGTATCAGAGCCGGGGGGAAGGATGAAAACAGCTGATCAATTATATTTGGATTGAAAAAGTGCATTCAAAGAATAATCCCTAGAATAAAAGAAGCTGTACAAATCTTATGTAAATAATTTATCTCAACGGTGAGCATCCCACGCTGGAACTCCCCGGGCTGGATTACTTAATCACTGCAAAGGGGAATCCTTTGATTCCACATCATCGACGTAATTTACTGCAAGCGTAGCAGAGAGGGAGCTGTGGTTGCCCCATGACGCTCATAGACAGAGCTGTAGTAAGATAAGCTGCAATCCATCACGCTCTCTTCTACTTCAGTACTTTCAGATAACATTAAGGAAAACTGTGAGTCAATCTAAACATGGAACATAGTGTACCTAACAATTAGGTCCTTCCACTAAAGCTTTATATCTTAACCACATATACAATTCTCCCTGCACTTTCCCTTTATGTATTATTGCCTATTGAACAGGACACACAAAGACCAGAAATCGCTACGATCTTAAGTTCAATCACAGTGTGTGAGAAAGCTGATGTCATAAGGAGAGGCATGTAGTGAATAGTGGTAGTTCAGAGGAACTTAGTGAATTTTCCCTTTCATAAACAGCCTGTCGAACAGTGTGGTGCTGCGCTCACTGAGATAAGCAGCCATCAGATTGGTGCTGGCCACACAAATCTCTTTGAACCATGAAATTAGTCAGCTGTCACAGTCAAACTGAAATTGAAACGGTTTTTAGCTGAGTCTGAGCCAAGTCATGGCTCAAACAAGTCGTTTTTTTACCAAACCAAAGAGGCATTTAACTACACAAAAAAATAACACATTGCTCTTTCCAGTAGCATTGAAGAAGTTAAATTAAAGAGCCCTAACACTTCTATTGATTTTAAAGGTCACATTTAAAAGAAATCCATACTTCAGGACCTGGGTCCTGATTTCCGCAGTGTAGAAATTAAAAGAGAAAAGAGCTTCTTTTATAACATGACTTTTGGACAGTGGATGTTGAATGTCCTCCGTGCTTTACGGCAGTCAGACTGAGCGTTGAAGCTCATTCATACTGAGTGTGACAGGAAGAATCTCCTGGTTGCCTTAAGGAGAAAGACCAATGTCAAACTAATGTAAAGTGGCACAAACATACTGTATACAAATCCAAAGAGGCAATTGCAGCACAACAGCGACAGCTATATTGCGATATCACTGTCATACAAACATTAAAACTCATAGCCTCTATCCAGTGTCAAAAAAATGTGCTATGTGTACACAGACCTTGAGAGTCATTGCTTCATCACTAAGACGGTTGGATTGTGAAAATGTAAGACTTTGGCTGTATGTTTTTCGTGTGTGTTTTTGTGGTAGATGGGGTGGGTGTTGGGTTCATGGGACGAGGTGACTCCCTTCATTACAGATGATTGTGGAGTTATTGCAAACCAAAGCAACCAGTGCAGTATCATTATTGTAGTATTTTGTTGTGATCAAATGCATTGGATCTGGTCTTTAAAACGGGAGATTAAGTGTGACAGTTGGCTAATAATATCTGCAGAGCTGCCACAAACAGACTGAACGCTCAGTCAAGGACCCTCAGAAGAGCAGCTGAGGGCCCAGAGAACAATGCAGGTGCTAAGACCTTCTGTGGCAGAGCACCTGACAGACAGACAGAGTTTGGAAAAACATACATTTAATCATCTCAAGCAGATCTCCGCTGACATTGGTTAACTTTAATCCACAGTTATCAGACCTTCATGTATCTGCCCTGATCACATGGCAGTCCATAGACTGGATCGGTCGCTTGCTGAAGAGTACTTCAGTACGAGTTGGTGAGGAGACAGCACTTCTTCACTTTCCCCACCCATAATTGTCAAGTGGTCCAAGGATCTTTGGCTGTATTTATAGCTGGAGGCAGGCAAAGGGAAGTCTGTCTTTGAGAGCTGGGCTGGGATGGTCCTTTAGATGAGCTCATTCAGACGGTGTGGATGGGCCACAGGCCTCTCTACAATCCTGACACTGCCAAGAGGATCACTGTGATTCACAAATCTTTGTTAGCTGCAATCTTCAAAAGGGAACGTCTTATCTTTTGTGTTTCGTCTGACTTTCACAATGATTGAGGAACAAGGATTTTGAGTGATTTTTCCAACGATTATCAAAGTTTGGGAGTCTTTTGGCCCGACCAACCAGAAGAAGCGAAGTGAAAGGATTCCTCAAGCAAGGATTCAACATATACATTCTTGCATATGGAAAGCTTCATGTTGTTGTCATATCCAGTGATTTGACAAACCGAAGCCCCCTGAGAGAGTTTTGAGAAGGAGCTAATTTCACTGTCACACATTTCATTGATTCAAGCCACCAAGAAGGCATTGATCATGGGTCTGTGCACTAGCAAGTCCACCGTCACCCTGGATCCCAGCGCTCAAACCCTGAGTGCTGACGGAGCCAGCCAGGCAGAGGGCGAGGGAGTCAGCCCTGAAGGGACCCTCATTTTCGGTAAAGGCATCCTGATGGTTCAGCCTGTCAAAAGCAAAGCTGAGGGAGGAGGAGGAGTAGGAACAAAGAGTGGAGGGTTTGTCAACCAAACAGCCAAAGGCTACCTGGAGCTGGGGGGAAAGGGAGGAGGAGAGGGGGAGGCACAGACATCTCGGGAGGCGGAGGAGGAGGAGGAGGAGGGTGATGAGGTGGAGGAGCTGATCAACTTCTCAGACAGTCAGGGGAGTCTGAAGAGTGACTGCCTGGAATAAAGAGGAGAAAAAGGAAGGGGAACAAAACCGTTTTATGTTAACTCGCCATAGCTGAATGATTTGAAATAAATCTAATTTACTACTCCTAGCGTGACTTATTTTTGTGTTTTATTTCATTATGTGTTATCCATCCACTCCGTAGAATAGCATTTATATTAATATTTTTCAAGTTGTCATTTTCTTAACGTGTTTAATTGCACACGTAACCCACACGGTATCTCGTGTGTCCAGAGCTGAGATAGAGCAGTTAGCCTGGAAGCTAGCAACAAGACTAAAAACATGGTGCGGCCTGGCTTTAGAAATGTAAGAAGAAATATAAATGTAGAAGTTTCCAGAGACATAAGTCTGCATGTTTTTAATCTCTACTTTAGCTATGGTGGGTGTGACGTGTCGCATTTTCTGTATTTATTTCGAAAATAGGACATTGTCGTTTAACAAACAGCTAGCCAGCTAACTAAACTAGCATGATTAGCACTGTTGTGTTCTGAATGTAGGCTAACAAGTGTTCTAGCTATCTATTTTAAGTCTGTATCTAAATTAAAACACAGCATGTAAATAAGAAACTCCAGAATGCAATGCATATGTACGGGTCCTATACATCACTTTTGGGTTCCAAAAGTGATGAAAGGGGGGCCGCAAAAGTGTTGGTGTTTTTATATAAGAACTTCCATGATCGATAATATTAATATGAATACAAAATAAAAATAAAATACTTGTATTTATAAAATCATAAATAGTCATTGATAATAACTGGCACTACAGTTAGGTAGGTGCATTAGCTCTACATTACATTGAAATTGCTATCCGAAGTAATTAATAATTATTATATTTAATATATTTAGGAAATATATCAAAAACTATGACTTCATTTACATCGAATCACCTCTTGGGGCACCTACTCTTGTTATAAAAGAAGTATGCTAGACTATGAAATAGGAAATCTGATAAACAATTAAATTGATCATTTTAAAAATGAGAATATCAATTAAAAAAAAAGTCTATAGTATTGGTTAAAGGATTTGGGGATTATTGGATAGTAGCATACTCTTGTACAACATTTTAACAATAATTGTTTATACTAATAATAAATGAAAAACACAGTCTAAACTGATCAATCAAAGTGTATGTGCTGCTTAAATCCTGAGTTATGTGTCCATGAGGTACTGAACCAGCTCTCCATTCTGTCATACTGTCAATCCTAATCTTATTACCTAGATAACATTTTCCTGAGAACTAATAAAACTGGCGACAAGATGATAGGCCTAGCTGCATCCCAACGCCTTTCCTGCTTGCTCTGATAAAACCCCACGCTGAGCCCTTCAGACAAATACTGTTAACAGACAGTCAGCTAACGGCAGCTCTTCCCTTAATGAACTTTGCACTTGGTATGGATGCTAGGATATGTTTAAGATACTTGAACAGTAAGTCCTAAGGGTGGGTATTCATTGCTTGGGAATCCTCTAGGAACCTTAACAGATGTTCTACACACAATATCTTTAAAATTGCAATCCTTATTGAAGTAATAAGACAAATGTACACTGTTAAAACTTTTAATACCGATTACATATTTATTGCAGAAGCAAGCATACAATACACAATTAATTATTAATTTGAATAGTTTCATAATTTGATTAGTAAAACCACAATACCATCTATTAGCCAAATGATATGATATGATGAGTTAAAGGTGGGGTAGGTAATTTTGAGAAACCGGCTCGAGATCGCTAGAATTTGAAAATACACAGCCGGAAAAAATCTGCCACTTCCTTACAGAGCCCCTCCTCCAACACACACAAACGTGCACATGACCAATGAGGGCACGAGATAAGTTTGTGCACAGATGGAAGGCTGACAGGCAGGTAGGCCATCCAGTTATTTTAGCCGGGCCGGCTCAGATCATTGGTCGTGCTTTTTACAGTATTACGGCTTCCACAGATGACATTTTTTTATGGATTTTTTGTCAAAGCACTTAAGATATTCATTGCTATCGGGATGTTAAGAGCATTCCATGGAATATAACAAAAAGTGTATCTCGAGCCGGTTTCTCAAACTTACCTACCCCACCTTTAAGGTTGAACATTTCAGTGTCCGAGTTAAAAGAAAAGTGAGAGATTTTTCAGGCCTGCTAATCTCTATTTTCTGCCAGGAAATCCACAACTTGATGTCTTCGGTGTTTGTTGACAGTGTAAGAAAAGGAGTTTCCAAATTATAATACACAGCTGGTGAATGGTTAGCCCTCCCATGTTTGCTTGATATTCTATTTTTAAAGCAGAATTTTTCTTTCAGATACTCACAAAACTCCCTCTCAAATGATGACAAACATAAAAAAATCACACTTTTGTAGGACGGTTCTCGTCATCAGAAGGTGTGTGCGCTGCAGACACTTTTGTGTGTGTTGTGCCTGAGTTGACAATGTTTCCCTTTCCCCTTATCTCTTCTTTAAGGTCTTCTGAACTTCTCCTTCTTGCAGTGGCAGCCGTGAGCTTTATACCTAGGCCCTCTGACCCCCACCCCTTCCCTCGAAAAAAAGGGAAAAAAAGAGTTATTACGTCACAGCGTATACTTCAGCGGAATATCAAAACAACGGCCCAGGGTGCAAAACGCATCAATGACAGCGACCCTCTACCACACAAAACAACACCTGTGAACCCAATTTGTGTTCTTTGACATTGAAAATGATATTGCATTGTGTTTGTTACTTTCGTTACAGTTGTATGTCTTAAGTGTAATTTGGCATGCTTTTATTTTGAAGGCGAGTTCACGCTGTTGACAGGAAGTTGTTGTTGCTATGGAAACAAGAAAAGTTTCACAGCGGGCGGAACTTGTCATAAAGTCCGCGATAATGAAACCCACCCATTTAGAGGGAAGATATGATTGGTCAATTGTACTGTCATTTGACATTACTCTCTCGTTCAGTTACTATAGCGGGCCCTCTGTGAATCGCAGAGAGGGCCAGACCTTCTTTCATGTAACCCTTCACATTCAAACAGAGACCGAACAGGCAGATTCGAAGGATTTATTTCTTTGGAAATGTTATTTTATTAAATCAAGTTTTTTTTCGGTAAAACTAATGAAAAATATAACAAAAATAATATAAAAAAAAAATATATTTTTAAAAGATATATTTTTTTTTAATGTTTTTAAATATTTTTTTTTGGAATATCTTAGGCCCTCACAGAGGGCCTAGAGGGCCCTGACGGCTCGCCACTGCCTTCTTGTTCTTTCCCAATCCTAATTTGCCAATCCTATCTTTCCAATACAATGTAGATATGTTATCAATTTATAGTCACTTTGTTTCTGTTTGTTATATTATCATGCACTCATGTTTGCATTATAAGCAGAGAGGAATTCTCAAGTCACTTGACCTATCTTGACATTGACAAGGTGAGGATGTATGTGTGTGTAGAAGTGTCTGTGGCCGCATTGCCCACAGAACAAATGGACATTTACAATATGGCTGAATCATAGATAGTCGCCTGGACCTGCATGTTCTGGTCTGTATTAACTGAACAAAGAGATAACATGGACACTTTGAATATCCATTGTTCTGAATGAAGATGTGTTAAGATCAGAACAAAGGAAGTATGTTTTAAGCCAGTGGTTCTCACACTTTTTCTGTCATTCCCCACTTTGAACAGGTCAAATTCGCTCCAATAAAATGGTAGGCCAAGCTTAAAATTGTCAAATGTATTGTTCTATAACAATATAACTATATATCTATAACAAATAACATCAGTTCAAAAACAGAGAAAATCAATAACAAATAACAGTTCAGAAATAAAGAAAATAAAAGTGCAATGGTGTCAATCCTTGCCTCAAATGGGCTGAGTTCCAAACATATAGAAAAAGGGCCTACTATGCAATTGTGTTATCAATGGTAGGCCCAGATTAAAATGGTCACATTTATTTAAATCTTATAACAAATAACATCAGTCAAATGTAACTAATAACATCAATAACAAATAACATCAGTTAAAAATAGAGCTCTGATTAGTCTCACCTGTACCTCATTAGCCTTTCTCCCCTGTGTATTTGTAGCCCTAGCTGTTAGCTATTAGCTATTATGCTCTTTTTGAACAAGGAATAATTAGTAATTATGTCTAGTAAAAAAAAAAAGACATTGCACTTTGAGTAACACTACAGCTCAGTTGGAAATACACTGTAGTTTTATTTATTTATAATTTAAACTTAATCAAATATGTAATATACATCTTATATTTTTGCTCTTCAAAAACCTATGATTCTACCTTAAATCTGTGTTTGCTCTACAATTTACGGTCAAGCTGTACTTTTGTTTTAACACAAGTATTAATGCGTGGAAACTCTTGATCAACAGAATCTTGTTAAAGTATAAAACAATAGAATTCCACAGTGGGTCAATACATATTTATATTATCACCCTGCCATACTTTGATTCATATTTATATTTGCATCTCTCAATGGATAGTGATTCATTTGGAAGATTTGAAATGCACACCAAAATACTTTTAATATGATGCAGACTGCAAAATTAAGTATAAAACTCAGTTACATAATAAAACAATTATGCACATTTCCAATGGGATGAAACCATGTGAGAAATATGTGGGCCTGTGGAGAAAATGTGAAACACCTGTACAGCAGACCTGAAAGCCAAACTCTCACAGAGAACAACACACAATTGCTCATTTTTTATGCACTTCTTGCTTTACACACAATCTCAGCAGGACACTGAACATCTGATCTGTAAGTTAAACCTTGTTTTTCTCTCCCAGCAGTTGTCTTGTCTGCACTGAGCATCCTACTACTTCCACTGAGCCTCAGATGTGGCAGGGTGGTTTTACTTTCAAAGAAAAACCGCAGCAGTTATTCATCTGTAGCGTCACTGACTGATCTGTTCTGGGGCTTGCTAGCTATTGACAGTATTTAGGGAAAGCTTTGTTTTGACAGCTTGATGTGGAAATTAGTAAGATTTGCTGTTTTGGTCAATAATATTATCAGCCTGAGAAATAATTGTGACCTTTTTGAGTTGTGGTCATCATGTCAACTGGCACCACTTGAGAGGGAAATTCTTTTTTGTCCTTCCAGTTTTCCCTTATCTTAATGAACAAAGGTAACAGTCGAAAACAGAAGTAGTAGATTTCATCATTTTATTTAATCAGTCAAATTCTCTGTGAGGTTTGAACCCACACTATCGCCCACAGTAATTTGTCATTAACTGGTCATTCCTGAAGAGTTCCTTAGAATAGTCATGAGATCACATCTTGAACCAAACAACTCTTGTTTTAATAAGGAAAGCATTGGCTTTCTTCTTCTTGCCTAGAACGTCAATGTCCTTGTTAGAATAAACATTGTTGGTGAACAAACATTGTCCACGCTAACCGCATTGACAAAACAAAATACAATGTTTGTTATTAAAAAAGCAACTGCAGCGGAATTGGAAATGACTGAATTAATATGGATATTTCAAAAACAATGCTGATCATATGAAGTATTGTGAATGTGTTCTTATTTCATTAACATCTTTAAAGATGTGATTGGACATGTGGTGAACACCTTGTAGTGGTTTTAAGTCATATTTAATATAAGCCACTTTATATATTATTATTTATAATATTTAGCCACATGAGTTATTGCAGCAGAGTTGCTGGATCTCTCTAAGTCTTCCTTTCTAGGAAGTGTTGGATAACCATTGGCTAGTTTTGCGTCTTCAGTCTGGTCTTAAACCATCCTAGTCTCATTCTCAGGACGGTAAATACCTTTGTTTGCCACAGCCCTTAATGCATGATAACAAGGCATAGCGCGTTTGAAAATAAACTATGTGTACCCATCCGCTGCAATATTAGCGCTTAGAGCAAGTGCTCCAAAGGTCAGGAGACATACTTCACTAGCAAGGACCAACAATATGTTGGTTAAGGATTTATTAACAGGTGATATGGACTGTAACATGAGAGGTGAGGTCTGTCAGGCTGGTCTGGGGGACAAACTGAAGGAGGGAGACTCAGGGTGAGGAATCTGTTTTAGGGGTGTTCTAAATACAAGCCCCCCCATACGGTACCTAGAATGAGACAAATGCATGGAGATCAGAAGAGGAGATGAATGGTTGAAGAGCGGTATGGATGTGAAGGATGAAAAGAGTGAGGGATGAGGGTACAAGTGATGTGAGGAGTAAAGGAAGAAGGGATGTAGGGAGGGATGAAGGGATGTAAGAATGTAGGGATGGATAACTAAAGGGATGAAGGGATGTAAGAATGTAGGGATGGATAACTAAAGGGATGAAGGGATGTAAGAATGTAGGGATGGATAACTAAAGGGATGAAGGGATGTAAGAATGTAGGGATGGATAACTAAAGGGATGAAGGGATGTAAGAATGTAGGGATGGATAACTAAAGGGATGAAGGGATGTAAGAATGTAGGGATGGATAACTAAAGGGATGAAGGGTGTAAGGATGTAGGGATGGATAACTAAAGGGATGAAGGGTGTAAGGATGTAGGGATGGATAACTAAAGGGATGAAGGGTGTAAGGATGTAGGGATGGATAACTAAAGGGATGAAGGATGTAAGGATGTGGATAAGGGAAATGATGAAATGAAGGGAAAAGGGAAGGTGGGTCATGAAATCAGACAAACAAGGTTGATTGTGTGGACCGGTATAAGTAGCTCAGCAGGTTAGAGGTTGGGTCGAGGCGTGGTTAAATAAAGTCACTTCATTTATTTGAACCTAAACTACCTTTTCCTTATCCTAACTAAGTTGTTATGTTTGATAGCTTGACACGTGGGGCTACCTGCTGTGTTAAAAGGTCACAGGCGTCAGTATGTGCCAGTCCAGGGATGCAATGTTTTAAATCTTAGGGTTGTTGCACCAGGGATAGGAAACTTAGAGGGGGCAAAATGACTATTTCCCTCCATATAATGGCAGGATGAAATCAGTTAAAGGGTCTGGATGAACTAACAATGATGTATCATTAGTTCATCCAGACCCTTCAAACTGTGATGGAGGAGGTATTTGGCCTGCACTGCAGTGACAGCCAGGTCTTCTTCACACACGAGGAAATACCGTCACAGTCATAAGCAATCAGATCTGCCAGATATGTGGCTAGAAACACCTCACACATGCTGTTTCACTCTTGCCACCATGTCAGGGTCCTGTTTGACTAAAGAATTGTGTGGGAGCATCTTGAACATCTTTAAAAGCTGCAAACCTGCCATCCATTGACAAAGGCTCAGGAGAAGGTTCAGGTGTGTACCACAGGCAGCAAGACTTTCTTCAAGATTAATAATACAGGTCTTTACCATCATCTGGACTTGAGATACAAAGATCAACACTACAATTACAATTCAATCAGTCAGGACTTCTGTAGTATTCAACAACTGGGTTCTGTAGCTTCTCTACAAGTATGCTGCCAATACTGCTGCTGCCGCTTCTCATCTCCTTTCCTCCATGCTTCTCTGGAAGTATAAGTCGGACGTCCCGCTCACCGTCCAAGTCTGAGTTCAGCCAAAATGTGGAGGCCATTGAAAAGAGTGTGCAGGTAAGGTGGCATCATTTCAGAACATCTTGTGTGTCACATAGCTTACAGGCCAGGGAATGTGCTGATACCATATTTGGACATAGATCAGATATTGTGTTTTTACTACAAAGTAATCAGCTGTTAACAACGACAAAAATACATGTTTTCAGCAGTGTGTGTGTGTTTGTGTGTGAGTGTTTTTGTGTGTGTGTGTGTGTGTGTGTGTGTGTGTGTGTGTGTGTGTGTGTGTGTAATCAAAATAGATGTATTTAACTTGTTTCTTGTTGGTTTTGACAGGACTGTAAGGAGAACTGCAGCTCAATTCATATTACTGTAAGTCTTCCACTCTTGAAACTGTTTTATAGATAGAAATGTGTTTTGATTGAATGATGTTCCAGCTCTTTTCGTACCTACCTCTGTAAATGATGAGGCCATGCTTTGTATCCAATACCATGCACTGAGAATCATATCAAAGTGTGCACGACTGATCATGTGAGAAAATATTGACGCTCTCTAGCGCGGATTAAACTCTCCCCTAAGAACGTCACAAATGGTTTGGAACACAGTGGTTTTGTTGTAGATACAGATCATCCCATGACATGCGCCCGGAGTCACATAAAGGGAGGAAAATAAGTGAAATTTGTAAGTGTCTACAATCATGAAATAATTAACAAATATATATATGATATAATTATTGGTAAAAACACAAGCAGATTATTTTTTACACCATTTTATGTGTGTGACACAGAAATCTGACATTTTCACAATTACAATCTGTATGAAGTGTGCGCTCAAATGACTTACCACTTCCTCTCTGACTCGCTGTTATCTTATGTGAACCAATTTCAGTTGTTGTTTTGTGGACTGCTGAATGCATATTATGCTCTCTCTTCTCTGACTTGTCTTGTCCAGCTCCGTGCTGTTAAATACATGTTATTATGTCATTTATCAAAATAAAATAGCTTTTTTACAGCTGCTTCCTAAAAAAGATTACAGTTGCAACATAGTTAGGTGTGGAAGTGATGAACTAAAACATCAATTCTGTCTTCTCTTCACATTACTTCTTCAGGAACCAAAATGCAGGTGCTTTAACTTCACTGTGTCACGCGAGGTGAGTACAGTGTGTGTGTGTGTGTGTGTGTGTGTGTGTGTGTGTGTGTGTGTGTGTGTGTGTGTGTGTGTGTGTGTGTGTGTGTGTGTGTGTGTGTGTGTGTGTGTGTGTGTGTGTGTGTGTGTGTGTGTGTGTGTGTGTGTGTGTGTGTGTGTGTGTGTGTGTGTGTGTGTGTGTGTGTGTGTGTGTGTGTGTGTGTGTGTGTGTGTGTGTGTGTGTGTGTGTGTGTGTGTGTGTGTGTGTGTGTGTGTGTGAGAGAGAGAGAGAAAGAGCTGATTATCACTAAAAACATGATGGATGATGAATTATTAACGATAACAAACAGGTTTCCCAAATGCTAACCACATCCCTGTGAAGAAGCAGGAACCTGGGCATTGTGCTGCTCAGTGTTACTTTTTAAAATAAAGCCACATAAAACCGTGCTTTCAAATAGCTTTCACATTCACATTCTCCTTTCTACACAGAACTGTACCTCGCCTCGTTCTTTCGTTAGCGGCCTGAAGACCCTGAGAGAAAGGATTGACCAGAACGGCGTCATCGATAAACTGATCAAAGCACTAGAGATGATGTCTGAAGCGGGTCAGGTAAGCGATCATAAATGATCATTAGATTTGTGTGTATAGATACCTATATATCATCTTGTGGTGCGATCACACTAATGCCAAATCATGTCAGGTGTGTAATGTGTGTGAGTGTATGGGAGTGTAACTATATCATTGGCATTGAATTGAGTTTTTCTCAGCTCACTCAGTATCCACTCACAGAGGCTGTACTTATTAATAGGCAAAAAGCAGCTATTGTCATAATAACACACTATTGTATCTTCATAATATTACATTACTATAGCAATAGGCTGATCCCCATTAATCTCTGTGTGGGTGTTTGGGAAATTGACCCTGTTCTGGTTTGTGTCGCGCAATTCTTTCCTGGAGAACCCCTCGACCAGATCACAACTTAATTTGTTCAAAATAAAGGCAGGAAAATAGTTTATTGGGAAAGATCAACTCACTTCTGAGAAGTATCTGCAGAACAAATGCTCCAATATGATATAAAAAACAAAACAGACATTGAAAAAGCAGGTATATAATTCATTAAAGCCTCAACTTGAGCAAATACCTTCTTATTGACCTTCAGTCCCACTATCAACAGCTGTTCACTGATGCCCATCTACAGTGCAGTAACAATTTATGCCACTAAAGGTCAGGGTTGACTCAGAATTGGAAAATCTGGTATTGCAAAATGCAATATTTATTTTTTGGGGTTTTCCCTTTCCTATAGTGTGTTCTATATGTTTTTGTGAATGTAAATGGTCTGCAAAGGCTTAAATCCTTGTATTCCCTCCAGAGGGAGTTTCTCTCCCAATTTCCCCTTCAAATAAATGAAAAACACTCAGATTCAACTTTGATGCGCTGAGAGCTGTGTTACCTGTTTGTGCTGACACTGCCTTTACTAATGGCGTCTTCATAAAGGACTGTGTTGGCAAACACTTGACTGCCTGATGAGAGTGGTGAGACTGAACCATTATGTCCATGTGCTTCTCCCTTCAGAAAATGACCAACATCTGTCCACTGCCTGTGCCAATTTCACCAAAAGTCTTCCATGACAAACTGAACATAATGGCGGAGAAGATGAACTCCATGAAAAAGTGACCGCTGTATCATTCAACGTTTTCGTCAGAGTATATTTCACTGTTTTTACATGGAGCTATTTATTAATCATCTTCTGAAATACTGGACCATTGTATTTGTGGATTTTCACTTACAGAAACACTTGTTTGACAGCTTTGACAACCATTACATGCGACTAATTGGCAACTGCTTGATTGATTTTAAATATGAAAAACCTACGCCTATTAAAATTGTATTCTTAGATACATTAAGATGTATGACAGCAGAGCTTTTATGGATTACAACACATTTATTGATGATAATATTGATGCTGAACATGAAATATGATGTATGTTGGAAAATGATTACTATTATTTATTTAATTTATTCTTAATTTATCATTGTGTTAAGGTCAACTAATTGGCTCTGGTGTAACCCTTTGTTGCTTCCATGTTTTGTGATAACTTTGTCAACTGCAACTTCAATAAAATGATTACTGTCATATATCCTTCATGTTGGTACAATAATTTATTATTGTTTCTATAGGATTGTTATGATAAAGGAGACTTTTAGAACTGATCACCGAATGCAGAGATTCATTTACAGAAAGACAGTCCCAAAGTTTAATTAATTAAGTCACAGAAGCAGAAGGATTACAATGAGTGTTTAAAATGTTAAAACCAGGCAAGATAAGAGATAAACCCAAATCTCAGTATACAAAGATGCTGTGAATGACGACTTGAACCTGTGATGTGAAAAGTCCTCCCCCTACAACACAGTCTCACTCCCTGATAGTCCAATAGCGACGCTTGGTCAGGGTCCTTTGGCGTGCAGTTGTGACGCACGAGTCTCCTTCAGCTTCATAAACGGACGCAAAGAGCTTACAACTGATTGCAATGTATTCCAATCGGCGGCGGTATTTGGCGCTCAGGGACGCACCGCATCGGTCCATGGCTGCATCTCACTTCGGTTAAATGGATTCCTTGCGTCCCTCACTTGCGTCGTTTCCCTGCGACTAGTCCCTCCCACCAGGGCAGACCCGGCGCCAGAACAAATCTAAAGGGAGGGCATATGATTTTCATGGGAGGGCACACAAAACCGTCATGTGCTGCGGGCCTGCGGCACAATATATATCAAACAGCAAGGCCAACTCTGCATCTTTGTGCAGCGTATACTCAAACAGCGATAGGAAGAGCCCACTGCCTGACTCGGACATGCTGTGGAGTACAATCGTGGTCACCTCTGAGAGGGAGTTGGTTGACAGCTAAAAAAGCTATAATATCAACGACAGCTGACACGTAATAACGGTTCCGTGCCAGCTGATCTGTGTGCACCAAAGTACTAATTTCCTTATTTGTTTCCTCGCGTATCTGTTTCTCTCTCCACAAACTCTCACATGAAATGTGTTCTTTTGATGCGGCATGTCTTAGCAGTCCTTTATCAGTCTGTAATGCGGGTTTCCCGTCGCAAAAACCTTTGACAGTAAAAGCCGCATCAGATGAAGACGTATTTACTTTAAACTCTCTACAGGGGAAACAAAAGGCTGCGTCTGCTTTTAGCGAATATTCAAGCTATGGTCTGTTGTACCATGCAGTGGCAAAAGTGCGCTTCTTTCCTGAAAACAATCTCCCTGAATAACGATCCAGTTTCACCTGGTTGGGTTTATTAACCCCAAGATCATCTGGGGCTGTTGGTCTTTGAGCGTACCAATAGTACCTGTTGATGTGCTGCAAGATAGCGTCTGTAGTGGAGGCACCGGCACGGAGGAGGAGGATGCTGGCGGGTGTGGTACAGGGTGTGGCAACGCAGGTGGTGATGGTAGGGGCACAAGGAGCTGTGCCTCGGAGGACAGCGTTGGTGGCGCCCGCCTTGATGAGTCAAGGATTGGGCTCGCTAACTCAGCCCCGGGGTTTGCCGAGGTCAAGCTTGTGACATTAAGGCGTGCTGCTGCAACGGCAGGTGCAGGGACGCCAGCAGCACCATCGGCTGCAGTTCTTTCATCGCTATTTCGTTTTAATAAATCCTTAGACCTTTTAAGCCAATTTCTGATGTCCATTTTGTAATTCAAACATAAATGGGAGTCTACAGAATGCACAATAAACAATAAACAAATCCAGAATAGGCGGCAGAGTGTGACGCTGTGATTGGTCTAAATGTGGACGAATCACAAATCACAACAGACACATGAATTTATTTGACGTAGCCTGTGATTTTTTTTTTAGTTACTACAGTATCTGACATCACATACATCGTAGCATAAAAGTTCACAGTTTATTTATAATTAAAAAAATAAAGATCTTTTAAAAAAAAAAAATTGATAAATAATAAAAAACTTGTTTATTGGGGAGGGCAGGAATGTCAAATGGGAGGGCCTGGTCCTCCCTGGCCCTCCCACGGCGCCGGGCATGCACCAGGGAAGCATGGAGAGACGCAAGGAAACCACGAGAAGCAGGGAAATGAGTTTTAAGAGAAATGGGACGTCCTTTCCTCCGGAGCGTCACGTGAAGCGATGTCCGTTTGTGATGACGCCGCACAGCTGATCGTCTGACAGCAGCTCTGTCCCCGTTATTTTCACAAACACCCCGCCACACATTTACTGACATAAACATTTGTATCATCTGTTGTAGACCCAAATAAATAAAATAAAATAAGAACTCATTCTCAAAAAAGATAAACGCCATTCTTAAAATGTATAAACGAACAATAGTTTGATTAATATTGATTAGAGTGCACAATATAAATAAAATAATTGAGATAAGAAAAAGAGATATGTATCTATCAAAACCCAGTTAGAGTCAGGCCGGGAATTATACACCCAGCCACTACCAGTTTTTCTTTGTGCCATTTTGCTGGATTTATTTGTGAATATTTACAGCGTTGCTGCCCATAGTGATAGCCCTATAGTTTAAATCTACTACCCAATAATAAACATATGGACAGGGGTTACTATTTAAAAAAATGTGAAAATCTATTTAGGAATCTATCCATGTGAACATATTTTAATTGGGGGTGGACCTCAAATCCTTTAGGGGGGTCCGGGGGCATGCCGGTAAGATATTTTACATTTTGGAGTTAAATGCATCAATCTGGTGCATTTTGAGGGGAAAATAAAGAGACTAGATCTATGGAAACACGCATAGGAAACTGAACTGTATACATTTAAATAATCATAAAATCATAACAACATGGCCATAACCAATAACATACCATATCCAATATGAAAAAACATTGAAACTTGTTTATTTAGTTGTTTTTGGTTCATTTATAGTTGTGAGTGTGTCTGTGCTCCTGAACCAGCCTCACCTGTCTCCCCCCTCTTCTCCTCTTTGAGGCAGCAGCAAAGACTAGTTTTAGCTCTCAACAAGTTTAAAAAGTTAACATTTGTTTTATTATTATTCATGCATATTTTACTAATCACTCCCCCCTCAAATGGAAATATGTGTTTACATAAATGGTGACCAAACCGTTTGAGACCCACAGAGATAACTTAGACTAAGTGAACTATCTAAACACTCAGAGAGTCCTTTACCTCACCTGAGCTGTAGTTATCAGCCTCTCAGTCTGACAGCAGAGGACTCTCCCTCCACCTTGTTGTTGAAACAGCTCCTTATATCCGCTAGCGCAGCTAGCTAGCACCAGATGCTAACAACAACAATACACGTAACCGGTGCGCGCGCACTAGCCTAATTGGTTTTGCACATCCTCCTATTAATATCAGGCACTAAATTGTTTTATTGTAGAGATCACTTACAGTATCTTCTTTATATTTTCTATTCTATATTTCTATCATTGACCTTCTACTTTCCCCCTAATTTATATGTACTCTTAATATTTAAATGTTTTCATCAAATATAACACATTCAACAAAACATGCAGCAGACCTTAGGCAAGGCAAGTTTATGTATATAGCACCTTTCAACACAAGGCAATTCAAAGTGCTTTACAAAAATGAAAGACATTAAGCAACACAATCTTACGGTGGCTGAGAAGTGCAATCGACAATTACAAAGTGTGAAACACTTTAACAAAGCTTGAGACAAATTTACATTTTATAAAACAAATTTACATTTTATAAAACAAATGTACATTTTATAAAAATAAAATTACATAAGCGAAACACTTTTACAAAAACTGAGACAAATTTACAAGTGTCGAAACACTTTAACATTTCCCGAAACACTTTAACATTTCCCGAAACACTTTAACAAACTAGAGAATCAAACCGGAGTGTGTTTATGGTCGTTACCAGAGTTGGGTAATAATATTACTTTTGTCGGTAACGGAGTAGTATAACGCGTTACTTTTATAATTCAGTAATCACACTGCAGTTACTAACATTGCCCCGACACGCGTTACTTCGTTACTTTTATAAAATCAGTCATAATCACACTGACAGACAAGAGGGGTTTCCGCCGCAGGTTTATATGTAGTGTTTCCCCTACCATTGTCTTGGCGGGGCGCTGCGCCCTGCCAACGGAGCCCCGCGCCCCGCCTGAAATTCAAGTTTTTTTTTTTTTTTTTATTAAAAAAATATATATATATAGCACCAAATTGCAACTGAAGTAATCTATCTACGGTCACTTTTCACATTGAACATGTGCTCTTTTATTAAATAAACTAAACGCCTATGTTATTTATCCAATGTATGTGCATGTTTCAGTGTCCACTGCTTTGCGTATTCACATTCTCCCTCCGCTCTGTCAGAGACAAGAGCGGAGGAAAGGAGGAGAACAAAGTGTAAAAAAGTCAAACAAATCTGCATTATTGCCCCGAGCTCTGCTGTCTGCCCGTTTGTGTCCCCCCCCAGTTTCAAATTTGTTTATTATTATTTTTTAACCTCAAGCCGCTACCCCCATCGAGTATTTTTTAGCTTACTGTTCAATTAATGAAGCTCATGCTTTAGGTTGTGTTCTTTTTCATTAGCCTTTAGGCTATTTAATGCTGATAGGCCTTTTTTTGTTGAGGCAATCAATATTTGTGTATTTAATGTGTTATCAAGGCCAACCTCTTATTTTGTTTTATACAGGCTATTTATTTGTAAAGTATTTGTTTCTTTTGCCAGTGTCACATCACATTGATATGGCCCACTTGTTCCGTTATTACAATTTTTCTCTTGAAATGCTCTTAACGTTTCACAGACTGTTAGCTTGTTGTCGTAGGCTGGTAGCCTATTTTATTAAAGAGCATATAAAAAGAAAGACTTGTGTTATGCCTTCCTTATTGCAATAGTAATTGGGGGTGCAAGTGGAGTCTCGCAGAGGCAAAACTGTGGCGCGCTTACACTGTAGTCTGCGTGATCTGCCTGTAGGGAGGGGCGGGCCGGCCCTGCGAGTATAGTAACGAGTAAAGTAACGAGTAAAGTAACGAGTAAAGTAACGAGTTACTTTATGTAGAGAGTAACGAAGTAGTGTAATATATTACTTTTTTTTAAAGTAATATGTAATATGTAATATATTACTTTTTTTTAGTAACGACCCCATCTCTGGTCGTTACACATGTTTTGTCCGTTCTGTGGAAACCACCTGGGCCAAGTGACATGGTTTTGCTCATCACGATATACTTTCTCGTGTGCAAGAGATACGTTCTCGTGCACACGAGAAAGTTACAGGTTCGCCAAGTAGGAAGTGGAGCTGTGCCTTTTATACACAGCCTTCGCTGTGTTTACCTCAAGCGGCAAACTCTGGGGAAGAGCTGGGACGCCAATACGGAAGTGCCACAAACTGCAGTTCATATATTGGCCGATAGGCGCTGACTGCAGAAAGGAGCAATTTCCATAGACCCCCATGTTAAAATGCCCAATTTTACAGCCTAAAAAAACATGTTTCTACCCATGGATCCAGTAAATATTATTATAGATATAGTTAGATTCCACCTTCATGATTATGAATCTGTGAGTGAATTGTTTTCTAACAATTTTTTTATATTAGGTCTTAAAGTTTTTGCATAAATTAGGGCGTGGTCACATTGAGTGACAGCTCTGTCAAGTCACTGCTGCTGTTAGCTTCTTGTCTCTCTACTAGCTGCCTGCTCCGTGAAGCTACAGGGACTCTGCCTGCTCAGTTCATCCAGGGAACACAACTTGACCACGGCCGTGTTTGTTTTTCTTCATGCTTATATCGGACTATTGTGACTCGCTCTGCGGTTAAAACAGACGGTGCATGAATGCGGTTTTGCGGTAAGTGAAATTCGAGTACTTTATTTATGTGTTTATGATTTTAATCAGCTACGTAATGAATGTGTTAGCGTGTAAGCGAGTGGTAGCTACATCGGTGCTAACGATACTAATCGTAGCCTCCAAGTTAAAACCATAGACCGTATATATAAAGGTTAAACGAAATAGTGTTAAGCGTTAAGTGGATAATACTGTAGAACAAACGGCTTCTGTTTGAGGTTGATAAAATAAGGTCATCCTTGTAACTTAGAGAGATATTTTATTATGTAGGTAGGAACTGTATGCATTGCTAAGGTTAATTTAAATTGGCTATGCTCAAGTATGTAGACAAGCTAATGTCGAAGTAGTGTATGTGAAATCAACCTCACAATAAGATGTGTGTATATTACAATTATTAATGTCATATTTCAAGATGATTACTTAGATGTTACAATATGGTTGGTTGAGCTGGAGTTCATTATTGAGCTTACACGTTAATGTCACAGTCATCTGAAGAACGAACCAAACCTTGTTGTTTTTATTAATTGCATTACCAAATTGGTATCAAATAAACAGTAAGCATTGGTAACACAACTTCCAAAGTTACAGTAAAATAAAAAGGACCCTGACTCGGTCAATACACAATCCAACATGTTCAACAGAAGAGAATAAGTTATATTGTTTGTACACATGGTACTTTACATATATATCTGTTTGTTTAAAGTGTCCAGGTGATGCAGACAGGCTGTGACCCAGAGAGTGAGAGACAGAAACTGGACTCCTCACAGCAGTGAACTTCAGCACAGGTACAAATACTCTTTTTTCATACTGTACAAAGAATCAAGAAGATATTGGTTTACATAAATGAAGTATTGACTTTAATACACTGATATATATTCCATTAAACAATACTAAATACTAGATCACCTACACATCAGTGAAGTTGAGGGTTTTTTTCCATGCAAAAGGTTACATTTAGATGTTAACAAGCAATATGTTCTTGTCAGCTTTCTAATTTAATGTATTGAAAGCAAAGATATTTGACACATAGTGAGAACTGCTACTATTTATCTCTCAATATTGTCTGTAAAAAACGTGGTAAAAGTGATTCTTTCAGTGAGACAAACAGAGCAAGCTTCTACAGTTGCACTAAGTTTGATAACAGTTCCAATATTATTTGATATAAAATATATTTCAATGTTGATGAATTTCATACTGTTCATTCATAATCTGATTGTCTTTGTAGCTCACTGTTGAAATAAAAAAAAAAAACATACAAAACATATAAAATAATTATATCTACAACCCCTAAACACACAAACACACCGCTTTCATAAATAACACAATAATAATGTTTTATGTTTCCTGTCATTTTTGTTAGGAAAGGACATGCCTGAAAGACACGACTCAACATTTTCTCCTTCTCTGAGGGTCAAGAAGAACATCCAAGAGGAAAATTAAAAGCTGATGTTATGAGATTTTAAGACCAGTGCAGGACATTCACTAAGAAACTACTTTTATTGTGAAAACAAAGTCAGCTGATCGGATGCACCTATTTCCACATCTACACTCCATCAGCTGATTATTTCTATTTGCCTCACTTTATGAGCTTCACATCACTTGTGCCTTGTACCGCAGAGTTTGCAACGTCACAAATAAATGGGGCCAATCTTCAGTCAGCTGTGAATGTGTAATCTAACATTTTCAGTAAGAATAATGGACAAAAGGAGTGCAAATACAAATACAATTTACTGAAATGTGAACCAAAAGTTAATCAAACATGTTTTAAATAAAAAAGCACATATGGACAGAAGGTGTAAACCTATTAAATGTATAAGTAAACACATTTAGTCAAAGTGACAGACAAGGCCTGTGCAGGTGGTATCAGCTATGCCCAGCATGGGCTCCTCCATCAGGCCTGGTCCTCCTCGCAGAGGAAAGACCCTCAGTCCTCTCCAAACCAACAGACAGGACGTCCATCACACGGAGGTTTCTCCCTGAAGTCTCTGCAGCTCTCTGGACACCACGCTGTCTCAATCCGTCCACACTGAATATGAGAGGGGAAAAATGAAAATAATAAATGCTTTAGACAATAAGAAATATAAAGTTGACTGTTGAGTTGCTCAGTGTTTTTAGATTGTCAATACTATTACTGTATAACTAATATCTCAGGTTAAGAGGCACATTCAAATGAAGATTGGTCTTTAAATACATTTTGTCTTTTGAATTGTTTGTCTAAAGTCAAGGATCTAGAACTGGTACTTGTAGTTTTAATGATACAGTCTGGTTATAACAGGGTTGCCAACTTTGGGTACCTGGCTGGAGTGAGATTTTGATATCATGGGTTTAATTCGGTTTAATTACACATATGCGCACGAAATGACTGCTATCGTGTCAGCAGCGGGACCTTAGCATATAGGAATCCTATATAAAAAAAGGCCATCAGCTGCCACTGATTGTATATATATCCTATAATAGGATATATATACAAATTGTATATATATCCTATAATAGGATATATATACAATTTGTATATATATCCTATTATAGGATATATATACAATCAGTGGCGGCTGGTGGCCTTTTTTTTGGTGGGGCTCTTGACATATAGAATCAAACGGACCCTGGGGTCCCCCCGGCAAAACATTTCGAGAAATGACCCCTTAAATTATGACTTCTGGTGATGTTAGAGGGGGGGGGGGAAGGAGAAATCGAGGCTTAAAAATATGAGAAGACTGATCAATACCTCCATAATCTTCAGTGTGGAAAATATTATTTATCAACCTGAACATCTACGACTGTACCAGGAATTTGTGTTCTCAGAACTGGTCTGTTTTTTTCTTTCTTAAAACTGTTAATGTTTTATGAACCAACACCTCCACCAAGTGGCTTTACAGTGAACTGCATGTGGGATATAAAAACTGTAGATAATGTGTTTCTGGTCATTAATAGCATCTTTTCAGTAGCATTAATTATAAATATTTAAGTGGTTCAATACAAGTCACTACAGCATTTCAAACTGAACTGTGAATAAATACAATTTAAAAAAAAGAACCACAGCACAAAACGTCATACATTGTGTTTTTTCTTTGTTTCTCTGAGGATTATTTACAAACAGGCTTATTTACATATAGCAATAACTCAGAAATGAAAAAGCTACATCGTCTAACACGAACAACCAGTTAGCATAATGATAATATATGTGTTATGTACAATGTAACTGGCAAGGCTAGAGCAAGAAAGAACATAAAGTTTGCAAAAGGTTTAAATAACTTCAAGTATCTGTCTTCAGATTACATGGAGGTTTTAGTCCGATGGGAAGCAGATTTTAAGCGACACTCTTTGTTTGAAGAGCAAGCATGGGAAACAAAAGACAGCATTTACCTGTTTGCATCCAGCTAGCCAAGCCTTTTTGGTGTACCAGCTACGTGCGAAGCCTCGTGTATAAGTTTTGTCTTTTTCACGAGATTGCTGCGATATATTCAAATCGGGTTGGTCCGGTCCAAGGTCTTTAAGCAACAATTGATCTGCCAAACTTCTCCTTTCGAAAGGATTGGAGATTAGCTCTTGAACGGAATTAGGCGGGGGCCGAGGTCCGGAGACTCCACCTGCACACGAAGCCATCCTCATCAACTACTGCGTCACCCGGATACGAGTCACTGTCCAAACTACTCTCGGGGTGTTTCTCAATCGCGAGTAAAGCTGCTTCAGAGCCACTATTTCAAGCATACTACGTCATCGAGTGCCGCCGAAGTACTGTTCCAATCTCCAGTATACTTGGAAATCTACCGAGCCCGGCGTACTCCGTTTGGAGAAATATCGAGTCTGCACATGAATAGACTTCGCGGTCTTAAAATCCCCACAATGCTTTGGCACGGACCAATTTCCCCAAATCTGTGGCGGAAGATGTAAGGCGGGGCCTCTCATATGACGCACACCTGCACACTTGCTAGCGTGTTCCACACTTCGTTTTCCGAATGCCAGGAAGTATTCTTGACTCGCTTCTGAAGCAAGATGCTCGGCAGACATGTGCTACCAAGCAAGCGTACTCACGATTGAGAAACACCCACAACTGCACCGGGCGCTGACATTGGCGCCCGGTGACCATCAGATTTAACGACGCTGATTGGCTGAAATTATGTTTCGGCGGCATAGTTTACACTTTACAGATAGCAACAGTCAGCTGCTAGTGGCTGCTGCTGCACTGGTTGAGGGCTCCTCTTAGCGCCCAGACGAGAGAAGGTAATGATACACGGGCAAGGCCAGGCAGGAAACATGTGACTTATCAGTAACTTTAGACATCGTAACACAATTTTAAACAAGATTTTATTGTAGATTATACATTTTACTGATACCAATTATATAATATTTACCTTGTTCATTAAAAATAAAAAAAATAAAAATATATTTTTTTAAATATATTTTTTATTTTTATTTTTATTTTTAATATGGGAAGAGTGGGGCGGCGCCCCTAGCGCCCCTATGGACCGGCCGCCACAACACATACAAATACACCATAATGGACACAGACTATAAAGGGCACACAGTTTCATTCACTAATGAAAGTCAAACATGTTTGTTTCCACTGTTTTATTGTGTGCCTGTCGTGATAAGCAATTAATTGACTTATCGTACGATAAATAAAAATGAACTCGATAACTTTTCTGACCTCGATAAATTGCCATTTACATGAGGATGTGACTAGCAGTTTGAAAGGATGTACTTGAATTATTATTATATATTATCATTATGTCAGTGGTCTAAAATGGTCATACAACGGTGCCGACACGGTTTATCGCAATAATTTCCGGGAAAATGTATCCAACAAAATTAATTATCGTGAGAGACCTATACATGAAACACACACACACAAACAAATCTACAGACTTACTCCAAACTGCCAAATATATTAATTAACACACTCTCACTCTCATATACTCTTTGACTCTATTTTGGCCTAGTACAGGGTTGCCAACTTTGGGTACCTGGCTGGAGTGAGATTTTGATATCATGGGTTTAATTCGGTTTAATTACACATATGCGCACGAAATGACTGCTATCGTGTCAGCAGCGGGACCTTAGCATATAGGATATATATACAATATATACAAATACACAATAATGGACACAGACTATAAAGGGCACACAGTTTCATTCACTAATGAAAGTCAAACATGTTTGTTTCCACTGTTTTATTGTGTGCCTGTCGCGATAAGCAATTAATTGACTTATCGTACGATAAATAAAAATGCACACACACAAACAAATCTACAGACTTACTCCAAACTGCCAAATATATTAATTAACACACTCTCAATCTCATATACTCTTTGACTCTATTTTGGCCTAGTAGAACAATAAGCAGCAGACTTTTACTTTTTTATCATTTCTACTGGATTTTAGATCTGCGCATGCGCAATACGGGTCGGCAGTTGCGGCTCCAGAGTATTTTTGTTGGGTAATCTATGGTAGGGCTAACCCATACAGTGGTGGGGCTCAAGTCAGTATTTGCAATGTAATTACATACACGCTCCCCCCGACAGTGAAACGCCACGCGTGAGGTTTAGATCATTTCCCTGTCTCAATCCAAATTGAACTGTATGAAATAAAAAGGCACATTTGTCTTGCAGTAAATAAAAAGGGCGACCTGGAGCCAATCCTGCAATTTCCCCACAGGTGAAAGAGTTGACATGCTGAAGACCCAACCCCTGCAGGGGGGTCTGGGGGGATTCTCCCCCAGGAGATTTTTTGAAATACTAACATAAAATACACATTCTGGTACTCTCTTGAGAAGAAAAATAAATAAATCTATTACTACACGACATATTTAAACAAATTAATTTTTTAGTTTTTTGTGACTTTGTTCTGAAAGCTGAACCTGCTGCTCCTCACAGAGAGAAGAGGGAAGAGGCTGTGTGAATTACTTTACATTGTGGATAAGGGTGGATAGCCCCCATTGTTCTGTGTGTCAAAATGAAAGACAGCCCACACACCTATCAATCATCAAACCGTGGGGTCTTATTTCATTACGTGTTGATTTCTATCAACACGTAATGTTGTATCGATGTATAGAGATGTACTACCGCAAAAGTATTCTCCGTCGGGACTTCCTGCAACAACACCACGCCGTTATCGTGATTCTGATTGGCCAGAAGACATTATCAAAGATGTTTTATTGAGAAGATGATCACTACGTGACAAAAGTTTTCAAAACCGTTTCTAGTCTTCGGTATTCTTGTTTTTGGCGTGAGAATAGTTTGGGCAGCGTGAGAGCGTGAGATTGAGAGTGAAAGCGTGTGTCACACGCCCAGATGCGTGAGAGTTGGCAACCCTGTTATAATGCTGTTTGGAGGAAGCCTCACAGGTAAGAGCACTAACTAGCTACCATCACATGTACCTTAGCTTGACTTAAATGTATTAAACATAATTAAGTGATGGCAAAATATAAATAACTAATGTCATGCAAACATATTAATAATTTGCTTGATTCCAGTGTTGCATTTAGCACATTGCATACAAACGTTAAGGGATTTTAAGATTCTGAAGTATTATGCTAAAAACTCAATTTAGATTATTATTTATAGTTTTGCTGAATAGTTTCATGTCTGCTTACCTTAGAAACGTAAAATGTGACGACAGTGTGCAGATGGGGAGCATGTTAGCTTAGCTTCTTAGCTTGAGCTAGCTCTGTTACTTCCAGCTCGGAGGCAGCAG